>NC_035107.1:219609557-222009557 GCF_002204515.2 Aedes aegypti | reverse complement strand
AAAACGGTCATAGTGGAGAGACAAAAACAGTCAAGCAGTGTGTGAACCGTTGGCAGCGCAACGCCTGATGGTATGGACCTATGCACGGGTTCACTATTTGACGTTTTAGCGGTGCCGTGTTATATATGTGACCATGGAAACCAGTGAATTCAGCACCGCTCAAACGTCAAATTAGTGAACTCGTGCCGTGGTCCATTGATGCTGCTACTGCTTTGTATTTTGGTTGACTGGCAGAATCGAAGAACTGTCGTGAATAGTGGTCACAGTTCGCAAGCCTGATCCGGACAAACATCCAGTGAAGGAACGTTCACCGAATGAACATGAAGTGGATGAATGTGTAGCGAAATCGTTCATTTTCTGTAAACACGGCTCGCAGCAAAGGTTTTCTTCCCGCAGGAAGTTGCAGCTCTGAAGCAATTGGCCAGTAGGAACGAAGTAACATAGTACTGGGTGCCCTTCCATTGTGGAATAGGCCAGGGGAAGTGGTTCACCTAGAGTGAATTTCTGTCAGAGAAAAAGTAGATTTTGTATGAGATTTGACAGAAAAATGAATAACATAAAATAAAGTAAAATCATATCAAACATTTAAATTCACTCAAGCAACAAAACAGATTTTAGAATACTTTTATCGTAACTCCATCACAGCAATCTAGCATAAAATCAACAATTAACACAACATGTCCTCCGTTTAGTGCCGAAAATATGACGACTCACCCTGAACGAAAAAACAGCAATCAGCATCGACTCAAGTCGTTCTGTCTTCCGTTCCAGGCCGAGGCTTTAAATGTTTGGGAGCGCACAATACACTTACCAACTGTGCCATTGTAGTGTCCGGAAGGAGAAACCGGCATATACAAAGTTAGTGGCTCAATCATCCGAATTGCCACCAGGAGCAATTCTAGCGCAACTTCATCGCTCGAAACACTTTACAAGACTGACGTGTCATTCACCTCTTCCCGTTTGCTTGAGTTTTCCTTGTGACTCAAACTATATGCCCTTCTGCTTAGTTTTTATCTTCTCTAGTACCCCTCTCAATCCCTACACTTCTTTAGCAATATTAAAGTCTGGATTACAAATAGCTGTCCACATGTTCCAACAACTTTTTAAACATCACTTCTGAATCTTTCTCCCTCTTACTTTTTTGTTTTTCTTTGGGGGTGCTGGTATTACCACTCTATTCTTTATTTTTGTCCTTATTCTGGTTATCTCTATCTTCACTATCTGAATTGTTTTCTTCTTCAGTTTTGTTTAAAGTACTCTTTTCTGATCTATCATGTACGCTCAAGTCTATCATCTGTTTACTTAAATTTTCCTGTACCCTTTTCCTCACATCTGGATCTGATGTAAGAACTGTGAAATGTTCTTGGTAGAGATTTAGAGCAATTCTCTCAAGTCCATCTGTGTCTACTTTCTTCATCAATCTCATCAACCTATCATACAAATGGACCAGTCTTGTTTGCAACTCTGGCAATTCTGATTTCTTTGTCCTCCTATTCTCTAACTGATCGCGAATTTTAGCTATTTTCTCGTCAACTATATTCAAATCTCTCTTACACTCTTCAGGGGACATTTCCAAAACAACTTCAAAATTATTTTTCTCCCTTTGCTCTTTTAGCTTCTGACGCAATCGTCGACGCTTCACATTACGAGAATCACCAACGTTGAACGGAACCTGGCGTATCTTGAGTTCGTATTCCACCTCATCTACGAGCAGATGGACTACATTCATCGAATGATATTTGAGTTCAAATTCAGCATTCATGTTGCTCAAGCAATTTTACAAAGTGAAGCGATGGCGATGATTCTTAAATTTGGCTTAACCCTCTTGTCTAGTTTATTCTCTCCTCCCCAATTTCCTCAATAGTGGGTTGGGGGTTGTTACCACCTGTTGCGTGTAACACGCCTACTGGCCCACTTATCGTTTATGTTGTGTACTTGTACCCACAGCTTGCATGCAATTTTTCTATGTTTGTAATTCAAATTTAATTCCGGACAGCTCTTTTAAAACACAATTAGAATTGTTAGATTATTGAATAAACACATTAAGCCGTTTGAAAGACGTCAAAACTAGTTGAACATTGTAAATTTTCATGGATTTCTATATAAAATGTTTATTAAAATCATCTTTCAAATGGGGAACTTTTTAACGGCAAATTTTGAAACATTTCGATTGAAATCTTTCCCATACAAATTAGAGTGTCCGGAATTTGCATCTGTCCGGTATTCGAATTAAATATGTACCGCTTTGCAATTGATTGATAATGTTCTATTCATCAATTCACGTTTTAGAAGGTGTAATGAATTTTGTGGAAAAATTATTATCACAGTACACATGATGTTTGAATTATGTGCAAATTAAGCGAATAAATTTCCATTCAAGCTGGAAAATTTGCATGCAAGTTGGCTAAAAAAAATATTTTTGCATTTGCTATGCTATGCTATGAAATTTTTGAAAATGGTAATGGATTCAGCAGCCCTTATTTAGTAAATAACTTAATTTAGGTGCTTGAGACAAAAACATTTTCTGCAGTGTTATTTTATAATAAATATCTACATACTATGAAGTTTGTGCCTTCCAAATCTACATACATTTTCAGAATGTTAGTAAGCCATGTCAATT
This sequence comes from Aedes aegypti, assembly GCF_002204515.2. Taxonomy (NCBI): domain Eukaryota; kingdom Metazoa; phylum Arthropoda; class Insecta; order Diptera; family Culicidae; genus Aedes; species Aedes aegypti. Next base: position 222,006,937 of record NC_035107.1, on the reverse strand, counting down.
GTAATTAATACGAGAACAAATCACTATAGTTCTAGATCACAAACTGTACATACCAAATACAGTCAAGCCTCATGGCAATTCCTTAATCAATTCGTACCATCCGAGACTGCGACAATCAAGCCTGCACCACCGGAAGCCAATCCGCTAGATTTCAAGAACAACATCTAAATCTACAATTTAATCAACTTGTGTGCGCCCAACAAGACAACAACGGCGACGTCGATTTTAAATGGCACAAACGCCGCAACGCGCGGTAGCTTCCACCGACATGAGCGCAGATAGCCGGCCATCGGTTGCTTCGATCGCTAAACAAAAAAAAAAGCGCAAGATGCTACGAAAAAAGCAGGCAAAAGAAACCCGGTCTTTTTATAACAGTAATCAACGTTTTATAACCGCCTATTTTCGCCATTTCCGTTTTGTTTCGATCGAGCTTCGCGCGTCCCCTAGTACAAAAGTGTGTTCGCTCGCATAAAAGATGGGTCGCTCGCGCGCGGAGATGAGGTCCAAACGGGGGTCCATCCATTTTGGTCCATCATCTATCACTCTCTCTATCCCCTCCGCGGCATTTGATGGCGACCGGCCTTTGCAGCTCGTCTTTGCTCTATTCTTCAACTTCTTCGGCTGCGGCGATTCGTCAATAAATGACTGTCCGAACGGCGCTCTTCAAGTATTGGTGCGACCGTCGGACAGAGTAATAAAATAATTTATAACATGTGAACTTGATAGATGGATCGAAAGATAGACCACCCCCTGTTCCACCCCTCAACGCACTACAATGTACAGTAGGGTGATTCATAATGATCAAACTACAAACATCCTCAAGTAACACGGGGACCGTGTTGTTTTCCCTACACTGAAATGATTTTTTTGTTGTAGAATCTACTATCCATAGTAATTAAATAATAAAATTAAATATTATCCATGGTAAAATTAAGAACTGCACCTACGATTTTCAACCGACTACATTAATCTAATAACTCTACCAAAATAGAGTAGAGTCTTACAAAATAGAGGAGGATTTTCTCTTTACTGTAGCTTTGTTAAATAACTTGTAAATTCATTCGATTGCTCAGTATCAACAAGCTACACACTTGTTTGTCAATGGCGAGATCATAACTTATGCGAGAGTTGTCATTTGAAGAAGCTACTGTATATGCTTGAGCAGAATCCGTTAGCTTTAAAAGCGGCTAACCTAACTTGAAGTTTGTATGGGGGAAATCGACGAAATATAATATATTATATATATAACACTGTTAGGGACCATCCTCAACTTACGTACCGTTTTGACGCATATTCCGAACACTTCAGGCAAACAGTCACTATTAGTGCATCGCATGGGCACAAATAAGATGATATTTGTAAAATTTTAAATTTCTTCGTAAAGTCAAACTGTTAACGGCTGCGTGTGCCGATAAAAATGTTAAATTCGACCAAAAGCAGAAAATGAAGCTATGGTGGAATCTTGGTGTAGGTAGTGCTGCTAAGAATCAGTGGGTAGGCTGCAGACGGACGTGAACATGGGCTGTAAAAGATTCTATTAGTATACGCAATATGTCCTTAACATTCCACTTTATTTAGCTTACCGCATGAAAACAACATCCACACTAAATCTTCAAAATTAATCTTTTGCTAGTAGCTACATTAAATTGAAAATCAAGCTCCACGTGAATACCGAAAGTTTTGTTTTGACGTTCCGATTGGGCCAGATTACTGAGCTGTCGGTAGTCTAACTCATTGATTACCGAAATGTCAGTGTAATATTTTACAGACTTCGGTAATGTCGTAGATTTACAAAGTGTTCGGTAAAGTATTTTTGTTATTAACGCACTGTTAAAACCTGGCCATTTACCTATACATCAGTATTTTTATGAATTACAGATTGGTTTCGATGATTTCGTTTACCGAACTCATAAAGTCTGTTTAAGTGTGTAGGCATAGGAAAATAGGCTATGATGGGGGAGGGGGTGTCGAAAATGCTACGTCATTTATGGACGCTGCCTTATGAGAAGTTCGAAGCGTTGTAAAAACGTTACAAATAGCTTTTGATAACTCTTACGATGTGACACAGAAAATTTCTAGGAAAGAGGCCGACAATAGGTAAATTGCCCTACCAGAGATTAAAAAATATCAAAACTTTCTGTTGAATGTAATACCTTGACAGTCAGCTGAATAAATAATTAAAATAAATAACAACCTTCACTTAATAAGATTCGATAAATCTTTTGACAACAAAAACTCCTGGAATTAACTAGCTATTCTGGAAACGTTATACTGCTTCTTTAAAAAAAATGATTAGCACTCTAGTATACTGTCAAAATTATTGTGGCCATTTGTAACATACATGACTACTATCTAATTTTCACAATTTATCAATACCTGTATGTTTTCTATTTTTTTGTCCTCTCAAAAACACATCGGTGTCCTGTGCATAAATATACTCGCGTGCGTCTCCATCTTTGTTACCAACAACTAAAGTACTAGACACAAATCATCAAGCTAACATTGGATTTCCTAGGCTCATGACGGATCATTGAACGGTTATTAGGGCATTGAACGTTAACGTTTAACGCTCCTACATCGTAATCATCGGCATCATCGAAACGCCAAAAGCAGTTTTTCTGTTCAAAACTAAAAAATATTCGATGAAAATGTGTGCACTGTGTTTCGGAAAATATAATAGAGTGAGTACATTTTCCTGCAAATTTTCTTGATTTTGAACGAAAAAAACTGCTTTTGAAAATCCCGAAATCAATGACGGATCCTGTCCCCTTAATTAGGTCATGCTCAAGGGGAAGAAAAAAAGGTCCAGCAAAACTTAGTAACCTATTGAAAATTTCGGAATCTCCATACAATAAGTTAGTATCGAGGAAGAGCGAAAAGAGTTTCAATTGCCAATTTGAAAAACAGTGCTATGTAACCTTTCTTCAAGTGGAGATCCAAAGGTAATCGAAGAGTCTTAAACGCTCATACATAAAACTGTTGAGTTTCTAATCCAAAAGATCTAATTTGGGAATGCTTGTTCTGGAGTATGTATACTTTTGTGTTTTTGATCACCTTTATCAATATTAGTTATACTGAACAACAAACTAGAACTTTAGCTTGTTTAGTGTGGTCGTGGTCTTACTCAAAGATAAAATTCGAAGGTGGTGCTGTTCTGTTTACAAGAAAACTCATCACAATCAATTTTACTGATTACTGATTACTGATCACCACAATCAATTTTACGTAACTGATTGGCGATTAAAGCACAGGAAACATTAAATATTGATTTGAGTTTGCAAAACTTTCGCAACATAATCCCACATTTAATTCGAGTGTGTCACAAATGTAAAATATATACCTTGGCAAAAAGATCTCAATTGATAACTGCGGAACTGTTTAAAAGAACACTAGGCTGATAAGGAAGCTTTTTCTCTGTTGGAATGGAATACCAAAAAAGAAGAAGATTTTGAAGAAGAATAAAAATAAATAGAAGAAAAATAAGTTAATCTTGCTGATTTTTTCATGAATAGAAATAAAAAAAAAAATCGAGCAATCTAAAAGCTTAGCGATTGTGTTGATAAAAACGGGACGTACCTGTATAAGTATGCAAATCAGTATTTCAAAAAAAAAAGAAGAATGAAGACATCAAGGATCTTGTCTAGGATTTTCTGGGCCATGAATTATATTAGAATCTTGTCTAGAATTCTGGGCAATCTTGCTAAACATCTTCTAGCAATTCAGCCTAAAATATTGTGTATTCCTTCCTAAAATTTTACGAGAATCTTGTACACGAGTTTAAAATAACTGTATTCAATTTGCACCTAAATTTTTATTGGAATGTTTTCCTAAACTAATAGTTATGATTTTACAAAATTAAATTTTAAGATTTAATTGGAAATCAGTCTGAAATTCACTGTAGTTGTCTTCCACGAATATGGTTGTTATGCAGCAATTTTTGTTCAAGTTAAATAGAAATGAAGTTTGGGAAACTTAAAAAAGCGGTTTGTTTTGTAACAAAAACACTTCGGATTTTTGGATTCTCTTCCCTATTGAAAGGAGAATCTTCTAGTCAATAACGAAACAATTTCATCGACTACCCAAGTAACTAGTAAGCACGATAATGATTATTCTGTCATTAGATGTAAAATCACAGAGACCAGACCTTCAACTTTAATCATCAGCGTGTGTAAAAGTTGATACGGGACATTTTTTTTCAAGTACCGTCAGGCGGGGCTACTTTGGACACTCACGTTTTTGATTTATTTGCAGCATAAATATTAATCTGAGCTATTTTGTGTCTTCAGGACTTTTATTGACCAATATATGTTCTACAAGCAGACATGGAAAATTTTTGGAACAACATCAACAATAACAGGATAAACAAAAAATATATTTGAAAATTCCGAACACGTATTCACAAGAAACAAAAAAATGCTATGTAAACATTGTTCGAATGTTTCACAAACCGTGGAAAGTTGTTGTGAGCGTCATCAAACTATCGAATCGTCATGTTTTATATAAATTTGTGATAAATTTATGTTAAAAAATGTTGTTTCAAGAAACTAACTGATCAAAGGTCTTAATAGCGTACTGACTGTTTATTATGTTCTCAAACGCTAACAGTTGGCGCCAGCGGCAAAAATTACAGACAACAACCTTTCGAACATTCAGTTTCTCTTACCGGCCGCTGAGCGGCGCGCTACGCTGGATTCTCAAATTTCTCAAACTTTCAACACAAGGGCATGGAAGAATGGTAGTCGGAGAACTGTCAAAACGTATGGAAAATAATGAAAATCGTAAATTGCTTGCAATTAGGAAACTGGATCAAATAAGTAGTGATTATAAATCAAGTGTAAAATGAATGCATAACTTTTTGTGTTTAGCTCATCTTCGGTGGTGCTTTCTTTGCTTCTGAATTTCGTTTTTACTACCATTGAAAAATAGCCATCGATTGCCTTTTCAGTTTTGAATATCGCCCTATTGAAAGACTTTTATTTTATTTTAAAGGTTACATTTGTTACGTACATATACAACTTACATATATGCAAGAATTATCGAAATCTATCAATGAGCTACAAATCCTCAAAGTTGAAGAATGTGGAAATAATGTCAAAATAAGCCCCGTTTGACGGTATGTCCTTATGCTCCTGATACGCGGCGCTGTCATCAGAATATAGGAGCTTCAATTTTGCCGCATTTTACACTTTGGCGCTAGTGTCACCATGAAAAATTGCCACTTGTGGCTAGCGTTGCTTTGTGTGCCAATGTATGTTGACCTTTAGTAGCGCCATCGTGTGGTCGAAACGAGCTTGTACGTCGCGCTGTCTGCGTTGGCGGCGCTGATGATTGACTTTAACCATTACAAATGAATTTGGTGGAATTTTGTTCGAGCCTCCATGTCTGTTCTCTGTGGTAAAATTACCTTACCTCACAGAGAACAGACGTTCATCTTATCTCGTCAGCGTGTGTAAAGCTTGTACTGGTCATTTCAAAGTATGTCGTTATGCTCCTGTTACGTGGCGCTGTCGTCAGATTGAGAACGCTACAAATTTGCCGCTTTTTACACTTTGGCGCTAGTGTCGATATCAAAAATTGCCACTTGTCGCTAGCGTTGCTTTGTGTGCTAATGCATTTTGACGTTCACTAGTGACATCGTGTTGTCGAAACGAGTTTGTATGTCGGGCTGTCTGCGTTGGCGGCGCTGATGGTTGATTCGAACCTTTACACATGTTTCAGATGAAATTTTGTTCGAGCCTCCATGTCTGTTCTCTGTGCTTACCTACATTTCACTTCAGATCAGATTTGATGTATGTTGTAAACTGCGAGAAATATATTTAAAGAATTGACTTTACCACTAATCGATAAAAGTATGCAGTCAGAGTGGACCAAGTACTTTTCACCATAACAATGAAAACGATCAGAGCGCTGAGCAATTTGATAAAATGCAAGATAATTCAAGTGATTTGTCAGTTTTTTTTCCGCATGACATGCGTCTTCTTCTCATTAATAAATAGAAATTCATAAATATTACATAATTTGATACTTCTGATTTTGATTTTTGGCCATCTACCATAATTGCATAGTTAGTCAGGAATGGATCATTGAAGGTAGTTTTTGTCAGTACTCACCGCATCAAAACAAAGGCGCCACTGTATATGGGATTTGACATTGTGACAGCATTACTGTTCTGTTAAACACACAAGGCTACGGTTGCGCTATCTATGCTTTCCATAGCGGCCGTTTTGGTTATTTTAATGATCCATTGAAACAATTTCTGTGCAGACAAAGTGAACCAAGTGTCAAAAGGCAATGCACCGATGATTATTCAATTATTCCAATAGTAGTTTTAAGTAATTTAGGGAGCCGGATCCTATTCCTGGCACTTTTGATACACTTCGGCAGTGAGGTTTTGTGAAAGCTACAGAGCTCATATTTGGCCACAATATGAATTCTTGAAGAATTTACTATATGTACTAATGTCGAAGGATGTTGGAAATATGTCCATCTTAGATATATGAAATAATTTAATTAACCTAAAATCGTTGTAGAATCATATATTGGTTATTAATTTATCAACCCTTCAGGTCACTATGATATATATTGATATGATGATATATTAAGGTTGTATAATGATTTCAATCAAATGTGTATTTCATCCTTTTTAGGTGAAACAATCGAGAGTGCGGGTAAGATCGACTCCCTGTTGGGATAAAACCGACACATGAAATTGGGATGTAAACTTAGTCTAACTCAAGATTTTTACAGCTTGATTTTTATTTCATACAAAAATGGGCCACCTTAATGTATAACAGCGAACCACTCTCATGCGTCCCGATCTTCCCGACGATCAACGGGCCGGACCCGAGTGGCGGACATTGACATCCATCGGTGTTTATTTGCACTCGCCGGGAATCTGCCGATCTGACGACGATGATGCATCGCAGCTGGCCGAGCAAAAATTTGACATCGAAACACACAGGCGCATACTGCGATGCGACGAGGAAGCCAAAAGCAAACACATGTTGCTGCGTCCGTTCTCCTCCGCACTCGGTTCTGCTCTCTTTCAGCTTTCAGTGTTGAGTGATCCGGTGCAACTTGACCTTCCCCAAGCAGAAACACGTTGCTGGATGGCTGGCTGCATTCATGCATGCACGCTTCGTACCATGTAAGAAGATGACGTTTGCTTTGGCACTTGGCGAGAAACGAGCGAACTGACGGAAGACCCGATAACACATCAGAACAATTATGTATTATTCGAATTGACAGAAAATTCTGTCCAACCGCAGAAATATAAGTAAGCTTGGTTCGGTCATTGTTGGATTTATCCAAAATGATTACCTAGTTGACCAATAAGCACGCGTGTCCAAACCCAACTTATAGTGCCAATGTAGAACTATTGAATGACTAAATAACCCTTGCACTATTTCTATATCTGAGGCGCATCGAACTTCAGGATTGTATAACAATTTGCTTATTGTCTAGGTTTTAATTTTTGACACTATGTGGCTAAATTGTTCAAACTTGGCCATGGGGGCCTTTTTCTCAGAATAATTTATTGATGTTCTTCTTTCTGGCATTACCTCCTACTGGGACAGAACCTGCTTCTAAGCTTAGTGCTCTACCAGAACTTCGACAGTTATTAACTGAGAGCTTTCTTGTCAATGTTGCCATTTTCGAGTTTCTTCATCGTGGGGCAGTAACAAAAACACTATGGTAAAAAAATTGTCATTACGAAAAGATTCTGGTCCGACCAGGCATTAATCCTAGTCACCCTCAGCATGGTTTTGCTTTGTAGCCGCGGACATTACCACTTATCTTAAAAGGTGTGAACATCGATACAAAATCATATTGAAACCCTCGAACGTGTTTTTTCAACGATTCAAATCAAATTTCTAGGAATCGGAACAACTAGCCTTCCAGAGGTTTAAATTACCGAAGCCGGACCGCTGCTCGCACTTTCCTATCCAAAAGAAACCCCAACCAATCGTCGAACGAAACGGCATCGGATGCGACCGGACAAAAAACTGCCCCAGCAACGCATTGCCTCGCAGAACTGGTTTTTCGCTTGGTTTTCGACTTGTTATTTCCACGTCAAAGATTTTTTAAATTCATTTCAGTTCGCATCATCATCACCATCAAAGCACCATCAGGCATCGCGCAGTCTTCATCATCATCATCATCATCTGGAGTGTTGTTGCACCACTCACTCAGCTTTCCTTCTCCTTCTAGCGTGGACATCGGAGTGAAGTGCGAAGGAATTCGCGACTACGAAACAAAAAGAGATTTACAAAGCACTCGCACTTATGGAAAACCTCGTAAGGAACTGTCATCGTGTGCGTGAAAAAAAAGCAAAAAATATATCTCTCCTTGTTTTTCTAACAGAAAACCGAAGAAAACATCAGCAGCTTCGTAGTCCCGAATAGACGCGGAGTGGATCTTAACTTGGCCTACTAGATCTGCGAGTCATCATAAATGCACTTTGGATGGTTCTTCATCCAAAGAAGTTGAAGAACCGAGTGGAACACAAAAAATCAGTTTTTGTGCTCTCCCTCCTTCAACCCGTTTGGCAGCTGGTTCGCAGGGGTGGGATGAATCTCACATTCTCCTGATGGCGGTCGTCGGTGGCAACGAATGGGACTGGACCGGACCGGAGGCTGTTTGCTTTTCCCATTTTCTTCATCAATTAATTTTGTGCACATCTTTGGTTTGCAGCGTCGCGTCGGCAGCGAACAATGCTTCGCATTTTTCTCCCGCTTTGGACGGATGATGGCGGTGACCACACGATTCCTTGGAAAATAGTGGAATGAACCACATTGCGGATGTGACGAGGTTTGAATTTCAAGCATTGAAGCGCTTTGGGAACGCAACCAAAAATAGCGATAGACGAAAAACCTGGTCGGTCGAGGTATGGTTCATGTTAAGTATTTTGAACCCTATTAACAATGTGGTCTTCATAAATTACGTCACGCTGTTTAGTAACAAGGTTTTTGATATTGAAATATAGCTTCTGGCTTGATTTATGATCTAGCCCTGAAATATTTTGGTAGCCATGTATATAGTTTGTTGTTACTGAACAAACGAAGGGATTAACAAGTTATTTAGCTATGTTTATCCCCTAGTGGTGATGGATTTTTTTTATTTATTTGTTTAGTTAACATCTAAACAGGTAACACTGAATCGACAATTTCACACCATAACACTCGGTTTGTGGCCGCATCTCTCCATCCTCGGTTCTGCCACACGCTCGTCAAATTGATGCACACTTGATCCGTTCATCTAGCTCGCTGCACTCCACGCCTCCTTGTACCAACCGGATCCGAAGCGAACACCATCTTTGCAGGGTTGCTGTCCGGCATTCTTGCAACATTCCCTGCCCATCGTGTCCTTCCAGCTTTGGCCTCCTTCTGGTTACTGGATATCCCGTGGTGTTGGGTGAGCTCGTGGTTCATCCTTCGCCGCCGCACACCGTTTTCCTGCACACCGCCAAAGATCTTCCTGAGCATCCGACGATCGAAAAATCCAAGTGCTTGCAAGTCCTCCTCGAGCATTGTCCACGTTTCATGCCCGTAGAAGACTACCGGCCTTATGAGCGTTTTGTACAAGGTACATTTGGTGCGAGTGTGAATCTTTTTTGACCGCAGCTTCTTGTGGAGGCCATAGTAGAACCGACTTCCACTGATGATGCGCCTCCGTATTTCACGGCTGACGTTAAGCCCCAAACACAATATGAACGGCAGCACGGTGTAACGGCAAAACGGCAAGCCCTTTTGGATCTACACTCTACTTGTTAAATCCATGTTGAAACTGATTGAGTCGACAAGTCGTTGTTGCCGTTTTGTGTTGCATTGTGTTTGACCCTCTATTGTCAGCTGTCAGCAAGGATCCAAGGTAGACGAACTCGTCGACCACCTCGCACGTATCCCCGTTTATCGTAACACTGCACAGTGATCCAGGAATCAGTTTTACGCGGAAAGATGCATTTTGAGCTTTAGAATGAAACATTAGACAAAAACGGTCTTCCACAAAGTTGTTTGTATTAGTTGAGCCCTTTGTTTGGTGTTATTGAAAATTAGGGTGGACCACATTTTCATAGAAATTGTGTAACTAACTTTCTTATTTGTAGAAATTACACACTCAATCACGATTTGCTTGTTCGGTAATTTTTTATACTGGGTACGAATTGTAAATCATAAAAAATACCGAACTTTCAGCATTTTGATTGAAAACTTCTGACGTTCAGTAATAATTTTTACTTTTTACTGAGCTACGGTTGCTGTCCGACCTAATTTTGCAACATTACCGAACAGGCCGAAATATCAGTAAAAACAATTACCGACTATTCAGTAGTTGATGTTTTTTACTGACTTGTCGTCAAAATCAAATCAAAACAAGCTGTCAAAAGAGAATCTCTTGCTGTAGAATCGTCCGGCGCCGGGAGACACGGCTACTGCTACCAAACTTTTCCTGCACCTATTTTGCGCTTTCTCGTGGTAAGTAGTCGACATTTAGTGAGAAACTCAACCATTTTAAGCAACCAAAAAGGCTTAGCACGATTTAACTGCTTACTTTGGTAAATTCGGTTGGTTTCCATACAAGAGTTAAATTCATCTGTATCATTGAGTTTGCCTCTTGTATGCAAACCAACCAAATAATGATTTTGTCACACATTTTACTTCCACTGAGATATGAGCATACCGTAGATGTTTATTCTCACGAAAAATGCATGCCGATGTCCATGTCTATGTCGATTGGGTTTTAATTTGTATTGATTTCTAAAAAAACCGTATTCGGAGAAGCAAAGCATGAAACATGGGAAACTGGAAAGCCAGTAAAAACGCTCTGGAAGTTTACTGACTAAGTCAGTAATTCCCATCAATCAAAACATATTTTGGTTTACTGGGTTTTTTCGGTAATCGTAAAAATTACCGAAAAAACCGTAGTTCCAAAACCCAGTAAAATTTTGCTGGGGTCGGTAATCTGAATTGGCTGTGTATATTATACATACTTCAGCAAAGTTGTAGACCATTCAATTTCAAGCAACTTTGCCAAAAAAGTTTTTTTGTGTCTCTTAAGTTGACCGATTTAGAGCTTTTTTCCTACGTTAACAGGTTTATGGTTTTTTCCTAAGTTAACAGGTTTATGGTTTACGGTAATTATGCTATAAATCTATGCAAAACATAACACCATCAGACTAAGAAACTATTTCGACAACTCAAGCACGATCTAGAACTGTCAAAAGCTGGAAAAGTAAACAAAAACAAAGTACGCCTCTCCGTTTTCTCATATGATGTAAATTTCCACTCTTGGAATTTAAGGTTTTTATGACTAAAATCATCAAAAATCTATTGAACTGCGTAGCGCATCATATCTTTATGGTTTTTATGATAAGTAGACGAAAATTGAAAGTATTTTTATCTTTTAAATCCTGAGAACAAATGATTTGAATATGTTGATTCTTTGGGGGTAAAATGAACCACTCGAGATGGGGGTAATATGAACACCATGGCAGGGCGAATACTACCTGATTTTATTGCAGATACCGAGAGTTTTCCGTATTTTCGGAGAAAATACAAAGACAGACATCGGCAGCCATCCAAATGGTCGCAGCTAAACGTTCCATTGGTTCCAGAATGTCCAATGGTGGTCATTTTACCCCCACTGCATGTTCATTTTACCCCCAGCATGTGTTCATTTTACCCCCAGTATATGTTCATATTACCCCCATTGTATGTTCATTTTACTCCCAAGTATATGTTCATATTACCCCCGTTACATGTTCATTTTACCCACATGTTTGGAACATTGACTCTATGGAAAGGAATTTTCAAAACTATAATAATGTTGATAAAATTCTATTTCCATCACAATATTTCAACTTGTTACATGGCATAAACATCCTTCTTCAATTCTGAGCTATTGAAAAAGAATCTGACAGCTTAATAAACAAGAAAACATGAGAATTGCTTAGGGTGTTCATTTTACCCCCAGTTCCCCTACAGTAAAGATCTGATCGGTTGTCGATTGTCAAAAAAGCCGGCTTGATAACTTCCCACGAACTCATTTACTACAGGTGGCAGACAGAGTGGATTTAGATAAGAGTGGCGTCAATGTCAAAATTGGAACAGCGGCGAACTGTCTTTTCCAAACAAATCCCCGTTCCAATCCAGCAGGAGACCTGTCAAAAGTGGAATATGACTTCACTCTTGTTTACAGGCACTCTAGTGGCAGACAACGGAAGATGATCTGGGATAATACTTTTTAGGCCGCATTTAGAATGGCGATAGCTCGAAAGTTCTCACAATCTAACTTGTCGCCTTTCTTGTAGATGGGGCATATTACCCCTTCCTTTCACTCCTCCGGTAGCTGTTATGTTTTCCTCATTATGCCTATCAGGCAGTGCGGAAAATTGGCCAGCCCCTCCGGGCCCATGTTTATGAGTTCAGCTTCGATACACTCCTTATCAGCAGCTTTATTGTTCTTGAGTTGGTGAATGGCATCCTTAAGCTCCCTCAAAGTGGGTTCAAGGGGGAACCATCGCCCGTACTGACGAAGGCAGTTCCTTTGTTGTCCTGACCTTCATTGCTTGTGTTTTCAGCGCCATTCAAGTGTTCGTCGAAGTGCTGCTTCCACCTTTCGATCACCTCACGCTCGTCCGTCAAGATGCTCTCATCCTTATCCCTGCACATCTCTGCTCGCGGTGCGAAGCCGTTGCGGGATGCATTAAGCTTCTTTCAGAACTTACGTGTTTCCTGAGATCGTTTCATCTCCTCGCACTCCGTCTCCTCAAGGCGGTATTTTATCTACCGAAAGAGGCGGGTCTGCTGTTGCCGTTCCCATCTATGACGTTCTATGTTCTGCCGGGTCCCTTGCTGCAGCATGACCGTGCGCTCTGCATTCATCTCTTCTAGAAACTACCTACATTCCTCGTCGAACCAATCTTTCCGTCGACACCGTCCCACGTACCCAACGTTGCTCTCAGCTGCATTGTTGATGGCTGCCTTCACTGTTCTCCAGCAGTTCTCAGCAGGGGCTTCATCCAGCTCACCTTCTTCCGGTAATGCAGCCTCGAGGGGTGCTGCGCGTATGCAATTGTGACATCCGGTTGGTTAAGCCACTCTAGGTCATACCGAAGCGGCCGTCGGTACCGTACGTTGTTAACGACGGAGAGTTTTGGGCGCAGTTAAACCATCACCATATAGTGGTCAGAGTCGATGTTAGCGCCACGATAGATCCTGACGTCGAAAATGTCGGAGAAGTGCCGTCCATCAATCAGAACGTGGTTGTTGTTGTTTTATTTATTTGACCTTTTAACCATAGGGTCTTTCGGGTCATTTTCGAGATAAATACAGGGGAGAACGTGGTCGAATTGTGTTTCTGTCTGATGTGGGTGATCTCCAGGTGTACAGGTATAGAAAGTTGTGTTGGAAGTAGGTGCTACAAATGGACATATTCTTGGAGGCAGTGAAATCAATTAGTCGTTAGCCGTTTTCGTTTGTCAGCCGATGGGCACTGAACTTTTCAATAGTCGGTCTGAACTCCTCCTGACCAACCTGAGCGTTTAGATCTCCTATGATGATTTTGACGTCCTGGCTTGGGCAGGTGTCGTACTCACGTTCGAGCTGCGCGTAAAAATCGTTTTTATCACCATCCGTGCTGCCGGAGTAAAGTTTACCCACTCGCCCACGAGCCATTCTACTCAGAATAGTCCCCAACGGTGGATCTATCCTACTCCGACGAAGATTTCCCCGGCGGCGGAAGATCTCCCGAACTGATGCTTTCCGGGCAGATGTCGATGTCGTCCCTGCGATTCCGTTGTAGGGAAACTTCCGATTCACAGACGACCATTTGCCGATTTTTCGCGATCTACTCAGCTAGTCCCGTTGGTCGGTTAAGTGCCAGGTTCCGCTCTGCAATTCCGGTTGGTGGGTGATTTCCGGTTTGCAGGCGCCTCGACGATTTATTACCGATACTACGCTACGCCCGCTCTACTCGGTCTATTCCCCGGCGGAGGATCTAGCCTACTCCGTTCGCGCCCGTTGGTCTCCTTCATATGCTCGCTTCAACAGACTGACTTGTCGAGTCCCGAGGTCGATCCGACGATTCCGGCTGCCCCAACGACTTAGACCCATGTGCTGTCTGCAGTGTTAAGTGCCGCTGCTCCTCTCTCCATCTTTGTTGTAACAGAGACATCAGCTGGACGATTGTCCAGTTCACCGCGCCCCATTTTTCTTCGTCAGTACACATTCGTTGGACAATATTCTGCAAATCAACGTCATTGCCGACGACGGATCTCATCTCGCTCGAAGAGCGGACATTCAAGAGCCACGTGCTCTAGGGTTTCCGCCGCACCCGGTGCATTTTCTCATGGTTTCGTCTCTGGCTCTTTTCCGAATTCCACACGTGGCTCGGCCCCTCTAGCACTCGCTGTCCTTTTCGAGTTGATTCACGAAAACCACGAGGGAAGCTCAGCTTCAACACTCCGTCATACATAGCGTTCCAGAGAGTCGGGCCAAGAATAGAACCCTGTGGGAAGCCCGCCGTGATTGTGGTGCACATTTTCCCAGCATCTGTTTCATAGACCAGTGTACGATTTTAGAGATATTCGGGGACCTCCAATCTGTGCAGCGATTCGATCGCAGCCCAACTGGCACTTTTGAAGGCATTTTTTACATCCAGAGTAACCACACCGCAGTATCGATTACCTCTCTTCTTTTGCTACCGCGCCGTCTCCATAGCTTCCAGCGTTTGTATCGCACAAGCCGTTTTCTCCCTCGGTGTATTTCGTAAGCCTGTTTAGGATTACTCGTTCCAGCACTGTGTCCAGCAGACAAGTCGGTCTATGCTGAAGGATCTCCAGGAGGCTTGGCCGGTTTCGGCAACAGCACCAGCTTTTGTCGCTTCCAAATGTCGGGGAAGTTACCCTTATCGAAACATTTTTGAAATACGATCCTGGACATATCCGGGTTTTCTTGGATTTCAGATTCCAGAGCTACGTTGGGGGTACCGTCTATTCCCGGAGCCTTCCTGGTTTTTAAGGCTTTTGCCACCGTGATCAGCTCATCGGTCGTAACCTAGGCTTCTTCTTCATCGTCATCCTGAGCTTCGCCATCCTGAGGTCAGCTCGTCGGGTCGTGCCGCGGGAAGAGGTTCAATGATAGTTTTCATCTTTTCCGGACATCTATCGGGTGGTACAGCTGGGCCCCTTAACTTTGCCATTGAAACTCTGTAGTCAACACACGGGTTTGAATTTGCGTTGCGACAGAGCTCGTTTAGACAGGTTTTCATGCTAAGTCTGATTCCCCTAATAAGAGCGATTGATCTGATTGATTGATCCTTCTCCTAACTCAAAAGCAGCTTGCCGGCAGATTGGCAATTGTCGAGTAGGATCGGCGGTTGTTTCTCGGTTTGCCCTCCCTCGGCATGGTTGTATCGCACGCTCGTGCTAATGCCGTTGTCATTCACTCGCAGTAGAGTGTTGAGTATTGCGCTCCAACCTCTTACTTACTTATTTGGCTTTACATCAATTATCTTGATAAAGCCTCGCCAACAATATTTCGCCAATTCCCTCGGTTCATGGCCGCTTCTCTCCATCCTCGACTGTGACCCACGCTCTCCAGGTCCTGGTGTACCTGGTCAATCCACCTAGCTCGCTGCGCCCCACGCCTTCTTGTTCCGACCGGATTCGTGGCGAACACCATCTTTACAGGGTTGTTGTCCGGCATTCTTGCAACATGCCCTGCCCAGCGTATCCTTCCAGCTTTAGCTACCTTCACGATACTGGGTTCGCCGTAGAGTTGAGCGAGCTCGTGGTTCATCCTTCGCCGCCACACGCCGTTCTCCTGCACGCCGCCGAAGATCGTCCTTAGCACTCGGCGTTCGAAAACCCCAAGAGCTTGCAAGTCCTCCTCGAGCATAGTCCACGCCTCATGCCCATAGAGGACTACCGGTCTTATGAGCGTTTTGTACATCATGCATTTGGTGCGGGGGTGAATCTTTCTTGACCGCAGTTTCTTCTGGAGCCCATAGTAGGCACGACTTCCGCTGATGATGCGCCTTCGTATTTCCCGACTAACATTGTTGTCAGCCGTCAACAAGGATCCGAGGTAGACGAACTCGTCCACCACCTCGAAGGTATCCCCGTCTATCGTAACACTGCTTCCTAGGCAGGCCCTGTCGCGCTCAGTTCCGCCAACCAGCATGTACTTTGTTTTCGACGCATTCACCATTAGCCCGACTCTTGTTGCTTCGCGTTTAAGGCGGGTGAACAAATCTGCCACCGTTTCAAATTTTCTCCCAATAATATCCATGTCGTCCGCGAAGCAAACAAATTGTCCGGATCTCGTGAAAATCGTGCCTCGACTGTTAAGTCCGGCTCTCCGCATGACACCTTCAAGCGCAATATTGAACAGCAGGCACGAAAGTCCGTCGCCCTGTCGTAGTCCCCGCCGAGACTCGAACGAACTGGAGTGTTCGCCCGAGATCTTCACGCAGTTTTGCACACCGTCCATCGTTGCTCTGATCAATCTTGTGAGCTTCCCGGGAAAGCTGTTCTCGTCCATGATTTTCCATAGCTCTATGCGGTCGATACTATCGTATGCCGCCTTGAAATCGATGAACAAATGGTGCGTAGGGACCTGGTACTCACGGCATTTCTGGAGGATTTGCCGCACGGAAAAGATCTGGTCCGTTGTCGAGCGGCCGTCGATGAAACCTGCTTGATAACTTCCCACGAACTCGTTTGCTATAGGTGATAGACGACGGAAGAGAATCTGGGATAGCACTTTATAGGCGGCGTTTAGGATGGTGATTGCACGATAATTTTCACACTCCAGTTTGTCGCCCTTTTTGTAGATAGGGCAAATAACGCCTTGCTTCCACTCCTCCGGTAGCTGTTCCGTTTCCCAGATTCTGACTATCAGCCGATGCAGACAAGCGGCCAACCTGTCCGGGCCCATCTTGATGAGTTCGGCTCCGATACCATCCTTGCCAGCGGCTTTGTTGTTCTTGAGCTGTTGAATGGCATCCTTAACTTCCCCCATCGTGGGAGCTGGTTGATTTCCGCTGTCCGCTGTGCTGACGTAGCCATCGCCTTCGCTGTCCTGACCTTCTGTGCCTGTGTTCTCTGCGCCATTCAGGTGTTCATCGTAGTGCTGCTTCCACCTTTCGATCACCTCGCGTCCGTCCGTCAAGATGCTCCCATCCTTATCCCGGCACATCTCAGCTCGCGGCACGAAGCCTTTGCGGGATGTGTTGAGCTTCTGATAGAACTTCCGCGTTTCTTGAGAACGGTACAGCAACTCCATCTCTTGGCATTCCACCTCTTCCAGGTGGCGCTTTTTGTCCCAGAATAGGCGGGTTTGCTGTTTCCGCTTCAGTCTGTATCGTTCCACGTTTTGCCGCGTACCATGCTGCAGCATTGCAGCCCGCGCTGCATTCTTCTCCTCTAAAACCTCCTGGCACTCCTGGTCGAACCAATCGTTTCTTGAGCTCCGTTCCACATATCCGACAACGCTTTCGGCAGCGTTGTTAATGGCTGCTTTGACTGTCCTCCAGCAGTCCTCAAGAGGGGCCCTATCGAGCTCGCCCTCATCCGGCAACGCTGCCTCAAGATGCTGCGCGTACGCATTGGCGACATCCGGTTGTTTCAGCCGCTCGAGATTGTACCGGGGCGGGCGTCGGTACCGTACATTGTTGATGACGGATAGTTTTGGGCGCAGTTTCACCATCACCAGGTAGTGGTCGGAGTCAATGTTGGCGCCACGATAGGTTCTGACGTCGGTTATGTCGGAGAAGTGCCGTCCATCGATCAAAACGTGGTCGATTTGCGATTATGTCTGCTGAGGTGATCTCCAGGTGTACCGATACGGGAGGCTGTGCTGGAAATAGGTGCTACGAATGGCCATATTCTTGGAGGCGGCAAAATCTATCAGTCGTAGGCCGTTCTCGTTCGTCAGCCGGTGGGCGCTGAACTTTCCAATCGTCGGTCTGAACTCCTCCTCCTGGCCAACCTGAGCGTTCAAATCTCCTATGATGATCTTGACGTCGTGGCTTGGGCAGCGGTCGTACTCGCGTTCGAGCTGCGCGTAAAATGCGTCCTTGTCATCATCAGTGCTTCCGGAGTGTGGGCTATGCACGTTGATTATGCTGAAGTTAAAGAATCGGCCTTTGATTCTTAACTTGCACATTCGTTCATTGATCGGCCACCACCCGATCACGCGCCTTTGCATATCACCCATCACTATGAAAGCTGTTCCCAGCTCGCGTGTGTTGCCGCAACTCCGGTAGATGGTATGATTACCTCTAAACGTTCGCACCAACGCTCCTGTCCACCACACCTCCTGCAGCGCTACGATGTCGAAACCGCGGGTCTTCAGTACATCGGAGAGTATGCGAGTACTTCCAATGAAGTTGAGAGATTTGCAGTTCCACGTACCGAGTTTCCAATCGCTAGTCCATTTTCGTCGCTGTGGTCTTTGCCGATTGTTCCGGTCCGTATTCTCTCGTTGACGTTCCTGTGCTGATGTGTTTTTACGGTTGGCTTGCAGGGCCTGACACCAACCCCCTAGATTTCCGGAGGACCATTCCACCTAAATGTTCGGAGGGCCATAGTGCGCAGTTTAGCTTAGAGTCCTTCTCTGGCACTCGGACGATGATCAGCCGCCCCTGACATGGGGAACAGACGCTGTTGTGAGCCGCTCCTAACGTGGAGTACAGACGCTCCAGGTTTGCAAAAGCAAACCCCCCCTTCCCTGTCAGCATACGACCAAAGTTCCCACCGGGGGTTGGTTACCCGATCTTCCCCAAGGTTACTCGTACCCCGGCCAGTACCACGAGGAGGTAGGGATAGGAGTTGCTGGGCAAGAGGCTAAGGACCGCACAAAGGGGTCTATTTTATTCCTGCAGGTACGCGAGGTACCAATGGTACGCCATGCCCAGCCATTTACCACGCCTTAACGAACACCTCCTTGCCAAATTGCGACGTTTTCCACCTCCGGCCTTTGATTGAGTCGCATGCGCTTCCAACTGCTGTCCGCTACCAATATTATACCGAATCGCTTGGTGGTCAGTGGTCACTGTGGGTATACTTCTCACTCACTCGTCAGTTCAATCTTCCTGACAGCCCAGGGCAACAGAAGGTTAAGTCAATTGACTCGCCATCGTTGGCTATATCTACGTTAAGCTTTGCTAAGGCCTCCAGTAGACTGCTACCTCTTGAGTTGGTGAAGCGACTGTCCCATTCTATGGCCCACGCGTTGAAATCGCCGGCTATGACGACTAGTCTGCGATCAATGAGCTCTTCAGTCAGCTTGTCGAGCATTTCGTTGAATTGATCACTAGTCCATCGCGGAGGTGCGTAGCAGCTACAGAAGAAGACTCCGTTAATTTTGGCTATAACAATGCCTTCATCTGCACGATGTAACGGAGTAAGGGGATGTGCACGTTTATTATGTTGAAGATGAATGACCGGCCTTTGATCCTCAAAATACATATTCTCTCATTGATCGGCCACCACGCAATCACGCGAAACTGCATCGCTATAAAAGCAGTTCCCAGCTTGTGTGTTGTAACAGCCTTTTTACATGGCCCGCTAGCTCGTATTAACCTTAAGGAACACTCAGGGTCGGCTCAATTCCTTGTCGTTGAAGAGACGCGAATAAGAGGGAAAATCACAGGAATTAATGTGATGGCACGTTTATTGGAATAATTGCCCTATCGGCCCTAACCACCTAATTCCATAGCTATATCTTACCAGGTACAGATTACTCACGTGGTGTGGGTGTGTGTGTGTGCCAACACTGCACTACGGTTGGCGGATCGTCGATCAGTCCAGACTAGAGTTACTGTGCACGTGCTGTTGCCTTAGGTGCATGAGCCTCATTGCTTGCAAGCGCACGGGAGCACTGTACATCTTGAGGCCTTTTTTGGTGCGCCTCATTTTTCTTGAGATGTGTCTCACTGCGGTTTCATGCGCTCCATCACATGTGCTGTTTAAAATTCAGCGCAATAATTGAAGTGATTACAAAAGTTTTCAACGAGGATCGAAATTGTAACTGTTGAATCGCGAGTCTTCGATCATATCATGTTGGCCATCTAGACACCTGCATAATGAGGCGAAAATAGCTGTAGAGGCTCTTCGTTACTAAGCAGTTGTACCACAACTTGGATATCGATGGAGAGCCACAGCGCCGAGCAGCGCATGTGACGAGTCTCCCCGAGAGCACATCACCTAGCGCGCGCTTTTAGAATTTTCGTGAGCTGAGAGACGGTTTGGTTGGAGGCTCGTCAGTACATTTATGTACTCCTGAGAAATATGTAACTCTAGTCCAGACTTCTGTCCTCCCTCGTGCGGCCTTGGATGGTATGTGTCTTCGGATTCCGGATCGCTTCAGGGATATCTCGGAACTAGGGGGGGGGGGGGTCGGTCTCGGGCTTCTGGCTCGGAACGCTCTTTCAAACGGGTTTGCATACGTCGTCGGCCTTGGGTTGTACTAGTGCGATATGCCATCCGTCTATCTAGCTTTTTGATAAGTTCTAGTTTTAACTTATTTTTTTTATTTATTTGGTTGTAGAGTTAGTTTGCATATTATTTTATATCGGAAAGTCCAATATTTCCCTACTAGCTATATTATATTTGTGTGGTTTAACCTCTTTTTACCTCTTAAACACATCGGTGAGTATGCGTGTGCTCCCGATGAAGTTGAGATATTTACAGTTCCACGCTAGTCCCTTTACGTAGTTGTGGTCTTCGCCGATTGCCCCGGTTCGTATTCTCCCGTTGATTATTCATTGCTTGATTTTTACGGCTGGCTTGCAAGGCCTGACACCAACCCCCTAGATTTCCGTAGGATCATTTCCCTCTAATTGTTCGGAGGGCCATAGTGCATAGTTTAGCTTAGGGTCTTTCTCTGGCACTCGGACGATGTTTAGGCTCCCCTGCAATGGGGAACAGACGCTGTTGTTAGCCGCTCCTAACATGGAGTACAGACGCTCCTGGTTTGTAGAAGCAAAGCCCACTTCCTTGCCAGCATACGACCAAAGTTCCCACTGGGGTTGGCTACCCGATCTTCTCTAAGGTTGCTCGTACCCCGGCCAGTACTACGAGGAGGTTGGGAAATGAGTTGCTGGGCAGGAGGCTAAGGATCATACAACGGGGTCTATTTTCTTCCTTTTCTTGAGGTTTCAATAGCACGCCACGGCCAGCCATTTGAATAATAGTGGAACGCAGCTACATCCGGCCATATGGCCAAGTCCATAGACCAATCCAGTTGCCTGCGTAGTAGTGCAATGTTGACAAAATTTTCTTTGTTTGCTGTGAGAACTGTCACAACATTGCTTTTGTTTGCTGTGAGACTCCAAATATAAACAGAATTGCTGCAAAACAACCACTTCCTTGTTGGCCTGCCGTCGACCGAAAGCTCATAACGTCAAACAAACATCGATACGTTTTCATTCTGAGGAAATCGACTTGTGTAAGATTGATTGTGCGTTGGTGTTCGTGGCAGTTTGCTTGGGGACCTCTATATCCATACAAAAAGTGTGACTAAAAGGAGGAGGGGATTCATGTACGAACCCAATCTCGAACAGTCAGGTTGAAAACCACGTCACCTTCCCTAGATATGCATTATCAGAAACCCCGGCTTCACATCTTTCCAAACTCCTGTTCTATCGCCATTTCATTTATTTATTTTACTACGCCTTTCCTCTTCATAGCCGATCGTAAAAATCCATCGTCCGAAAAAAAAAACAAACGCAAAAAAACGACTGCCGCCATTAGCCGGAGAAAGAACGGCATTCTCTTTCCATGAATTCTGGTCGCTGCCGCCGATAAATGCTAGATGTGCGCGGCGGGGCCACTTCGGCATCTTTTCGTATGTTTTTGCACCATCATCATCATCATCATCATCATCATCATCATCGATCGTCACCAAGCTGGAACGCATTCGGGTCCGCGTGTACCTCCCTAGCCCAAGCCGACAGTGCATAGAAGAACTAGCAATGAAAATACGGCCCGGAATAATAAAAATCTTCAACTGGCGTTCTTTTTTTTATTACGGCAATCCACAAACTTCGATCCTCCGTTTCCCTTGCTCTCCGGTGGGAAGTATTTCAGCTACACATACCTGAAAGAAATTCTACGAAATAATATTTTTCCACGCCAAACCGAACGCAACGTAAAGTGCGGTTGGTACCAGAAACGCAAACTTTTGCGTTCCACGCGGAGTCGGGTGGAGGCAGCAGGCGAAGGGCAACGAATCGGCAATCGAAGCAACGTCAAATAACACATGCTGATGGTGCTCCTGACCCGGGTTGCTTGGATTGGCATTCACGGCGCGTAAATTTGGTATTGTAATTTTCTTCAGCAACACTTTTTCTTTCTCTTTTGGGCGGAACGAGTCCATCATCAATTCCGGATCGAGCCCGAGCTGTGCATTATTTTGTTTTGCAATTACTTTTCCGCTTTTGCTTTATCCTATCTACTGTTTCAGCAGCTACTTGTTGAACCTACCCCAAGATGAATCGATGTGAGCCAGCGGAAGGCGAACCAGAAGAGAGAAGTTTTTTTTTTCATTATCTTTAGCAGAATTATGACGGTTTATTCAAATGTTATAGCAATTCGATAGAAATCTAGCAGATGACAAAATAGTTAGACAAATAAAGACATAGTAGTCGGGCTCAAAATGGGTACCACTTCTAGTACTGCATTCGGTCTCTTGGTACACAAGTTTGACAGATCGCAGTATACTTTTCACTGGCTTCTAGATTTTGCCATACAATTTTAAGTAACTGCATGAAACATAAATGTCTTTATTTCGTCTTTGGAAATGAGCTGATTCCCGTCTTTTTTAAATTAGATTAGTGAACTGCTAATGTTTGCTTGATAGATGTAACCATCAGCACTATCATTGTTAGGAAAATGCGTTTTTGTGTTTCCGGTTGCCATTGCCTATGATTTAAATTCAAAAATTACCCGCGGGAAATATTTTGTTTCACTGTCATGGCAACTTGATATATGCGCTGAACTATCCGAAGAAAAACTTTCGGACAAGTCAACAATCAAATTCGATAAATAGTAAAATTTCTAGTAAATATATTTTGTTAGGAAAGTTCATGTTAAACTCATTTACAGAAGCTGTTGAAATTCTGTTGCAATTCGTTCGTCAAATTCTACCCAATTGCCTCGAATGCCATTACCCCAAACACCAATGCTGTTTCACCGAATGTCCAATTACCTTGAATGACAATGCCACGTGATTTTGTAATTCGGGGGTATGGAATTCGGGATAATGAGGTAGAATCCGCTCGTCAGGGTAGAATTTGGAGAACTGTCATGAAAACTTTGATAATAAAATCGTTCTGTTTAACGCAAAATCGAACAGTAATATTGCAATAAAAATTTTACGATAAATGAAAATTTGCATTCCGACGGGAACACCAGAATAAGGAATACTTTTTGAAGATCTGTTGATTTTGATAATCATATTTACATGCTGTTTCTCTAAAAAAAACACTGGCAATAAATTCTCCACGATCGTACAAACAACCATACGAAACAACAACACAAAACCGCCTCGAGCGAACCTTTTCCAACACACGCACCGCAAACCGAGGTCAGTTACGCCTCGAACATATTTACAAAAGAGCACTTCTTCCTAAAAGTGCACTCTTCCCCGTCATCATTATTGCACGCTGCTCTGCTGCATCGAGTTCCAATCCAACGCTCCATCATCAACGCTTTTGCCCGCGATCATTGTGGCACTCAAACCGAAACGACCAACGATAAGCGTCTCGCACATTATGAAAAAAGCAATGAACGAAAATGCGAAACGAAAAACCGGCAAAGGCCAAAACTTGAAAGCAGAACCTTCCCTCCTTTGGGCTGCCCCCCTTGGTGAAGTTACAACGCAAGAACGTTCCTCCCAAGAATGGACCGGGCCATGGGCGTAGCCGGGATTTCCATGAGCGACCTCCAAAATTGTATAATCGAACAAATTGAAAAATAAAGCATATTTGAA
Organism: Aedes aegypti; assembly: GCF_002204515.2. Lineage (NCBI taxonomy): Eukaryota > Metazoa > Arthropoda > Insecta > Diptera > Culicidae > Aedes > Aedes aegypti. The sequence goes on along the minus strand of NC_035107.1, from coordinate 221,982,941 downwards.
ACCAAAATCTCCCATATGTATTTTTTACGATAAAAATAGGGCTTTGATCTTCTTCGTCGCATGCGCTAATTCCCGTCGTGTAGTAGAACATGGATGACATTCTACTGACGTATAGTATAGATTTATTTTCAAAGGATAATTTTGTGAAAGCCATATTAGTTCATCTTGTACACCGAATATGCAAAAAAAAACTGTATTTTGATAAATAACTTCAAACACTTTGCACTTTGCCAGACATACCGAGTGAAATCTGATGAACGATCGACTGAGCCACGCCACATTACGATTCATATTTGTTGAATCCTTCGACAATTTTGTAAGGCTTGTTACTACTAGCTTGACCCCCTCCCCCCTTAGAGCGTGACGTAATATGTGATGTGCACCCCTAACTGCTGGAGGCGATCTTTGTAAAATTGAAACACCAGATTAATTCCCGTAGCGATATGTTTCGATTGGCCAGAGAAGAAGGACAAAGGTCCCCCCTTTGACGACGCCCATGGACCGTGCGCTCCACCAGAAGGAAACCACTCGCACACACTACTTGGAATCGCATGCACTTCTTCAACCGGTTTTTAAGGCGCGCAGGCAAGCAGCCAGAGGTATAGCTCAAAAATGGACGAAAAACTGGTACCGCGCGGACCAAAACCGAATCGACGAAAAAATTGTGCATTCTGGCTCTGTCTCCTTCGGCCCCGGTTTGGGAGTATGAGTGCGGGACCTTGGTCAGTGACTTCGACCGCCGCCGCTCCTCCGCAATTCTACTCCTGGAGTGTTTCTTGAAGTGCATCGAATCGATTCCCTTCAGTAACTGGCGGCGGTGGGGCAGAGTGGCCCAAAGCTGGTCAAAAGTCAAAAACTAAGTTTGAAAATCATTGCAGTTATATTTTTCCTTGCTTTCTCTAGTATTGGACAGTTTTCCCGAGAAAGTTGATATCGACCGAAAACCTAAATGGACGAATTTTGTTTTTATTAAATATCAATATGCCAAACTTATCAGAAATGTTGATTTTCTGTTTCAGCAACAATTTCGATGTTTTGACGACAAACTATGGCTTTTTAATTTGACCAAGATATAAGGATATTGTAAGGAGTGCGGCCACTGTGCGGCGGTCGGTGCAACACAAAAAGTGCATATTCGATGCACTTCGCGAGATGGACCCCTTCCTTTCCACTTCTCCACCAAAACCCTCCACAAAGCGCACCATACAAGAAACGGAAATAAAAGAAAATGGACGAAAATTTATTTTTGCTTTTTATTGAGCTCCCCGCAAAGGGAATGACGACGACGGCGACGGCTGCAAAGAAGACGTTGTCGTCGTCTTGGGGTTTTCAGAAGTCTAAAAGAGGAGAGGCCGGGTTTTTGTACAATGATGATGATAACCGAAAATATACATAGCTGGAGCTAGAAAAACTGGTCACGGCGATGGACGGAGGAAACACGGTCCCCGTTGAGGGAGTTGATGGACGGATGGATGGATGCTCATCATCAATCTCCTGATGGGGCATGTTTAGTAGGTACTATGGATAGACTCAAGAAATCAAATTGTTCAATATTTAACCATTGCATTTTAGGGGTATGTGCCGGACCATAGTCATCATCACGTTGCTGTTCTTCTTCTTTCTGCTGTTACATCCCTATGAGAGAAAAGGCTAAATTTTTATTTTTTTTGTTGAAAAGCAAGGAGAATTTATCGACTGTTAAACCCACTTCTCTGCATGACAAATTTAAGCGCAATATTGAACAGCAGACTGCATTACAAAGTCTATAACCCTCTCGTAGTCCTCGGTGAGATTCGAATGTACTAGAGTTCTTGCCGAAGATGGTAAATTTATGAAAATCGTGTCAGACGACATTTATTTCTCAGTTTTTGGCTAATACGCTGATCATAAGTACTGTGCAAAAGGGTAGGGCAAGAAACGGCCAAGGAATGATTCCGTTACTGAAATTACTTGAGCTGTACGCTGCTGAGAAGTACAGCCGATTTCATAACGTCGGTAACGTCTGCCGTACAAATCAAATGGAGCTGTCACTTTTCCGTACGGAAAAATGCGTCGCTCAATTATTCCGCAAGTAAAAGTGACACTCCACTCGTACTAGATTAGCTGTCAACATTACTTTGGTAAAAAGAGAAATTTTACTTGATCGCTTTACGTTTCAGGTGTATACCACGCATTAAGTCTCGAAAACTTATTCATACAGACTCAAGTCAAAAAAGTATACAAACTTATGTCGAATTCGTTTTTGAACCTAGGTTGGAACTGGCGCAACCCGTTCTGAATCACAGTTTCAACCCCAACCCGATTCAGGTTCGAGCGGACTACAATTTGCTTGACGTTTGTTTGTTTATGTGTTGATCACCGACCCAGTTCCTAAAAACGAAAACGACATTACTTTATCGATACTACGTGTTTCGCAGGCGGAATTCTACACGTACCGCTCTGAACCAACTCGATTTTTCACTTTTAGAACGTTTAATTTCCGGATTTACAAAACGACGAAAGTAAGATTTTCAACTTTCGCATCCTAACCACTACTTTCGCCGCCCCGCTGTATGGAGAGTCGATTTTACACTGGTAGATAAACGTCGCAAGTAACTGAATAAAACGGCTTATCATTTTGTTAATTCAATTCTTGTGTGAAATAATAAGAACACCATAGTTTTTGAACGCGAGCCCATTGTATGCATAATTTAAGCAATGTACACGTCGAAAATATGGTTAAAAGGTGATTTATTTCAAAACAGTTTTAGAAGACAGGTTGAGATTCTTCTGAATTAATTTAATGAAAACCGTATGAAAGTTACTTACGTCGATTTGAAAAAGTAATCGAGAAGTGTTTTTTTTAATGTTTTTCTAGTGCTCATACTGTTAATCTCAATATACCCCACTTCACCGTTTCGTCGAAGACATCACACTAGCGCCACGCTGGCATAACAGTATACTAACGCACTACAAACTTTGTGGCTTGATTGTTCTTTTTCTTCATTATTCTGGCTAACCGGCAGTTTTACTTTCGCCTTATTCTGGCACTATACCTAAACATGGATGCCCAGAGAGATCTCCGCACACACATGAGGCCCCACGTATCAAACCCATCAGCTCATGGGCTGGGACCAATAAGTTTGCTTCCCTTCCGATCAGAGATTTAGTGTCTCAGAAAACCCGATAGCTTCGACGGACCCGACTGTCTGGGGTAAGAGGCAGTCGCGTTAACCACTACATCACTGACGGCGCTACACTGAGGCAAAAATCTCGCATGATTTTCATAAGATCACACTAATGAACGCGTTTTTTATTGGTTCATAAGACACTTGCGTATTTCATTCGACGAGATTGAGATTCATAAGACAAGTGTAATTTTTTCATAACAATCAATTGCCAATGTCATAAGAACGCTTATGAACCCTATTGCTCATCATTGTGAAGAACCACGTGTGGCAAATTTTCTCGGTACAGCCATTTCACTATCAGAAATTCAATATGGCTTCCGAAATGGACGTGTTTGCTGATTTGTCGCTTGCTGACTCCGTTTCTAATGCATCAAAGGGTAAATATTTTCTATTTATCATGAATTTCGCTGTAACTAACACTTTCTTTCGATCAGATTAAGGAATTGGATCCAAAGAATAATATTTTCGAATGAAAATTCAAAACAATGTGTATGACGCGTAAGAACACAAACCCCCCTCATCCATTAATCCTCCCCTAACGTAAACCTGCACCAATTCAGGCGTTCTTGACAACTTTTCTCAATAATGTTTCGCTGCTATAATATACTTCTTCGCGTTCAAAATAGGTTAGCCAACTAGAGAAAATCGAATTTTCATCCATTTTGTCGTATCGCAAATCGATTCTAATGCTTACAGTAAAGTGCTTTAATCGAATTGTGACATGACAAAATGGATGAAAATTTGATTTTCCCAAGTTGGTTAACCTATTTTTCAACGCGGATTAGTATTATTCATTCATTGAAATTTATAATCTAAAGCTCAAATTACACAAGACAGTCTTATGGAACCAAGAATGGATCGGAACGTAATTCATAAGACTATCTATGGATTTTGTTATCAAGTCAATGCTGGTTCATAAGATCATCTTACGAAATTCCTTCGAGGTGTATTATGGAAACAACATCTGCCGAAAACCATACGATGGTCTTATGAAATTCAAAGATTTTTCTTGTGTCGTAATTCCATAAGCAAATCTTATGACAGTCTTACGTTTGCTTTCCTCAGTGATAGAAAAGAACTGAATTTTTGTTTTGATTTTGGATGTTTGACGTTTCGTTCTTCAATGCACGCTAAATTGAAAATAGCTAAGAGTTCGTTAACGCACTTTTTTGTCAAGAGATGGCGTTAAATTTGTGTGCTTTTTGTGTTGTATGGAAACAGCAGAAGTGGGGTATATTGAGATTTTTGGTGTGAGGTGACAATATCGGATGAGTGTAGAAATTTCAATTGATTACTGACCATGGAAGCGAGACAAATGTCGCGAGAAATGTCGAATGTTTACAACACTGATTCTGACAATCAGCCGATGTCGACAAGCGGCCAACCAGGGCTGACACCAACTCGCACAATGCGCGCAAAGAGCAGAATTTAACCACTGCACAAAGATGAGATAGACGCGCGCAAAGTGTAACAACACGAACACAATGAGGGCACGCAGTCGGAAAGAGAGTGTAAGCGATTACGCAAAGAGTGATGCTGACGGAGTGTGTTGGCAAAACATGCTCAAAGTGTACACAATTTGGCTCTTTTTGCCTTATCCTAACAGGGTATTTTTAAAACGAGACTAACGAATAGATGACGGATATCGATGTCCGAAGTTGTTTTGGAATCCAAGATGACGACTTCCGGTTTCCGAAAATTCCTTCAAACCCATGCCAAATGGGTATTTTTGGAACGGGGCCGTCGGGTAGATGACGGAAATCGATGTCCGATGCCATTTTGGATTCCCAGATGGCGACTTCCGGTTTCCAAAAATTCCTTCAAACCCATGCAATATGGGTATTTTTGGAACGGGGCCGATGAGTAGATGACGGAAATCAATGTCCGGTGTCGTTTTGGAATCCAAGATGGCGACTTCCGGTTTCCGAAAATTCCTTCAAACCCATGCAATATGGGTATTTTTGGAACGGGGCCGTCGGGTAGATGGATTCAAAAACGACATCGGACATCGATTTCCGTCATCTACTCGTCGGTCCCGTTCCAACAATTCTCCCATATATTCCAATAGAAGCTCCAATAGAAGCATTCAGTAGGTACTCAATGAGCCACACAATGAGTTTGTGTTCACCATTTTCCATCCACACTTTGTGTCGAAGGATGCATTGCAGCGAGAGTAGAAACACAAAGAGGTCTCAAAGAGGTAAGAACCAGTTAGAAAGTGTAGCTGTCGCACTGCACTCAAATTCATGATCAACACAAAGTGCGCGCTCTTTGTGTTTTTCTGTTTGCACTGAGGAGATGCCAGCACTGCGGCCAACTTCTCCGGGCCAATCTTGATTAGTTCATCTCCGATACTATGCATGTCAGCGGACTTGGCCCCCTTAACTGACCCCTTCGTGGGTTGGTTCCATTGGTTGAATTCTGAGAAAATTAATAGCACTCTCATTCATTGCTCTCTATTACAATCATGATCCGCTACCCATCATGAGAGTCTGTTTATAGACTATTGCTACAGCTCTGATTATATTACATACAAGGGTATCGACCGTGATAATTATATTTTGAATTTGTTTATCGGCATTTCGGTCTATTTTGCTCGAAGTAAGAGGGAGCATGGAGAAGAAAGCAATGAATACTAGATGGATAGGTACCGTAAGGTAACGGCGAGAGAAATTGGATTAAATGTTGAAGAGGGCATACCATATTAAACAGTATTACTTGAAACGTCCTTCCTTGTGGCTAACGTCCCCTATGGGAACGGCTTGGGTGTGTTTTGCGAATGACACTACCAAGACAGCCAGCTATTAAATTCATAGTTCTTAAAATGAATATTATTTCTAATGGATGTTTTTTAATACAGTTTGCTGATGATAATGTTTTATCTATTAGTGGTAAAAATAGAGAAATTATCAGACATTTCATGCAATCTACGTTAGACAATATTGATATTTGATAATGGTTTTACATTTTCAGTTCAAAAAAAAAAAAATATTTTTTCAAGAAAGTATTCAACAGTTAGTATTAGTTTATATCTAAAAGGATATGTAATTGAACAAGTTTTTGATTATAAATTCCTTGGTATATGGTTTGATTCTAAATTAGATTGGGCAAGTCATATTTCCTATATTCAAAAAGTTTGTTCGAAAATAATAAACTTCCTTCGATCAATTACTGGTACTTGGTGGGGTGCTCATCCGTCTGATTTAATAATGCTTTACAAAACAACTATTCGCTCTGTGATGGAATATGGATGTTTTACATTTAGTAATGCTGTTCAAACTCATTTTTCAAAACTTGAAAAATTGCAATTTCGTTATTTAAGAATTTGTTTGAAGCTTTTGAATTCAACTCATACTGAATCTATTGAAGTGTTGGCTGAAATTGAACCTCTCAAAATTCGATTTCAAAAATTAAATTCTAAATTTCTGTTGCAATGTTGTATGCTCGAGGAGGACTTGCAAGCTCTTGGGGTTTTCGAACGCCGAGTGCTAAGGACGATCTTCGGCGGCGTGCAGGAGAACGGCGTGTGGCGGCGAAGGATGAACCACGAGCTCGCTCAACTCTACGGCGAACCCAGTATCGTGAAGGTAGCTAAAGCTGGAAGGATACGCTGGGCAGGGCATGTTGCAAGAATGCCGGACAACAACCCTGTAAAGATGGTGTTCGCCACGAATCCGGTCGGAACAAGAAGGCGTGGGGCGCAGCGAGCTAGGTGGATTGACCAGGTACACCAGGACCTGGAGAGCGTGGGTCACAGTCGAGGATGGAGAGAAGCGGCCATGAACCGAGGGAATTGGCGAAATATTGTTGGCGAGGCTTTATCAAGATAATTGATGTAAAGCCAAATAAGTAAGTAAGTTCTGTTGCAATGTGTTTCATACAAGCATCCGATTATTCACGGAAAAAAATCGGTTGCCGGATTCATGAACAAAAAGTCATGAATTCATAAAATTTTATGTTTCATGATATCATGACTAAAAGTCATGAAATCGTGAGTATTATGCAAGAATTTGTATGCTCAGAGCGTTACACAAATCTAACTGACACTTTCTTCATCTTAGTCAACGCATCTCATGGCGATCGGTGATTTTTTCTAGTAGTTTTGTATTTGAAAAAAAAAAATTGAAGACACTGCTCTTCGGAACCTTGCCATCGTATCGATGACATTTTTGGCGAGATTTCCGTAAGTTCCCACGTTGTGTCACGACACAATCAATCTGCCGGAGCTGTTAGATGTTCCAAAATATACTTACAAGCCTTCATCATGATTTTGCAGAACCGGGCAATTTTTGACTTTGAGCGAAGATTTCGCTTCACAAACTCGTCGACGATTTTAACTGTTCGGATGTGATGCCTTCTCTATGTCCTATAGCAGAGCAGCTCAAAAAAAGACTACGGCAGCCGGATGTTCCAGTTCACTTTTCATATCCACAGTATTGTTAAGGAGTGTTCCATTACTTATGCAATCCACCAGCATTTTGTGAGCCCAGGGACCATTTGTCAAATCAATTGATGTTCGAAACAATATTTTGCGTACAAACCTAACCACTGAATGTTCGCGTTCCTGCTAAAGATTTGGCATTCGTTAGGTTGACAATTGTGGAATGTGTTCGCGGTTTATTACGAAACTACCGGCGCAAAAGTCGCAACGATTTTAATTTTCATTGCATTTGTTTACCAATAGCAAATATAAACTGGGATCTAAATTGACGTATAATGTTCCCTTTTCATGAAATTAGTTCATGATTCAGGGATTCTGCTTCATGATTTCATGACTCAACTTTCCACTTTTCAGCACCAAAATCGGAATCATAAATGAAAGCCATCTAAATACATGAATAGTGCTTATGTTTTTATGAACTTTGTTCATGATATCAGATCCTGCTTCATGATATCATGACCGAAATTGCCACTTTTTGTATAAAAAATAGGAATCATAAATGACAGATGACTAAATCCATGAATAGCGCTTATGTTTCCATGAATTTTATTCATGGTTCCAGCATACATGCTTCATGATTTGAGGATTCCAGCTGACATTTTTCTTCGCTAAAAATTGAAAACGTAACGTACAGCCGGCGTTACGGTAAAATGCTTCATGATTTCATGACTTTTGGTCATGGTGTATTTGCATAACATGAAAACACACTTTCCTCCCGAAATCATGACTCATTCTACTTATTTCGAGTACCGCATTTTTACCCGTGTTGATAATTTAAAATCGTTATATGAAATCAACTCGTCAAGTAAAATATCCATTATATATTGTTTAAATGAGAATTTGACACCAATTTCTTCCCCTTGATTCCAAAATTACAATATTAATATTCATAATTTTCGACCCCTCATTGATTTATCTTTATATGAAGAATTGAAACAAAATCCAAAAATTGAACATCCGCGTTTTGCAAATTTTTATTTAAACGTAAATTTGAAGGCATCAGTTATGATCAATTTTATTTCACTGATGGATCTTCAATTCAAAATGTTGCTGGATTTTGAGTTTTTAATAATCTTCAGGCTTACTTTTTCAAATCTATATTCATATCTGAAATAACTGCATTATATTTCGCATGTAACTTGATTAGACTTTTTACTCCAAACTTATTTTCTAATATGTTCTGATAGTTTGAGTTTTCTTCATGCTTTGGATTTCATAAACTTTAAATCAAAAACTCATCACATTTTTTTGGAGCTTAAAAATCTTTTTTATGATTTATATTCTCTAGGATTTTTAATTAAATTTTTGTGGGTTCCTGCTTATTGTAATATTTATGGAAATAAAAAAGCTGATTCTTTGGCCAAATTAGGGGTTACTCGTGGAATTATTTACAATAGAGAAATTTGTGCTTCAGAATATCATTCAAAACTTTATAAATATTGTATGGATAACTGGCAATTTTCGGAATTCGAGTAATAAAGAACGTTGGTGTCATTCCATTTGTCCGTTTGTTGATAAATTTCCATGGTTTTATATCGGTATATCGGTAAATAGAAATTTTATTTGCACTATTTCACGAATAATGTTGAATTATTACATATACAACAGTTATTTATATCGCGTTGATATGAAGGATTCAAATTTATGCGATTGTGGGGAATTTTATGAAGATATTGATAATATTGTGTTTGTATGCACCAAATTTACGATACCTAGAAATAAATTCAAACTTTTAGTTTGGAAATCTTATACTAAACTCCTCCTACATCTGATATATTTGGAAGTAAATTTTATCCCACTTTGGAATTATTATGTAATTATCTAAATGAGATATCATATCTTGTTTGATTTGTATCTGCCTTAATTTTCTTTTTTTTTTCAGGATTGAAATTTGAATCACCTACCGAGAGAGATTATTTCCCTATTTTCTGATTGAACGTTTCAGAAGATCAAAAATCTGGCTCTGTTATGGTTCAATCCGAGTGAGCCTTTAGTTTATAAGATATTTATTATAACGTTTTAAAAAAGATGAAAAGGTTTTGTGCCTTTTTGAGAAGATTTAATTAAGTGATCACTCAAAGGGGTTTTTCCCTCTTTCAAAATTTGAGTTAAAATAAATAAATAAAGAAATAAATAAATTGAAATTGATTGAAAGTCCCGTTATGAATTAAGCTTTATTTTTCGCCGAAAAAACCCATTTCTATTGTTTACGAAATTGTTTTGCTTTTTAATTCAATCTATTTTGTCGGAAATTAAACGAGTTGTAGTTAACGTATGGTTTTCTTCAGAGAATTCTTATAAAGGAAATCAGCATCTCATCACCGGACACCTCGAGCAGCACATTCTTCAAAAGCATGGAAAATCATAATACAATGAATATGCTGCTTTATGCAAAAACATTAAAACGGAATTTTTCACATTATTCAGAAAATACGACTTTTAGGAACCAATCCAGGGACAGCCGAACGTTGTCACACGATTCTCCGAAGTCAGAATCACCACGCTGATGCTATGTACGACAAGTGAGGTTTTCCTACTATCGTTTCCAGCCAACCAGAAATCGCATAAAAGTTCACGTAATAACTCGTTTATTCATACAAATTACATCAAACTCATGAAACACGGTGGATAAAATCGTCAGATTGATGAGTTTCCTCGCATAAAACGCATTTTTTCTGAGTTCATTTGTACATTTTGTTTTGTCCCGTACACTCGTACAAAGTTAGTCGAATCAATTCATAGCAGCTGTCAAATCAACATTTGCTATCATAAATTAAGTCGCATTAGATCACGGGTTAGAACCAGTGTTGGCCAGACTCATTTCCCCGAAATTCGAATTGCAAAGCCATGAACTGTTATAACTGTGCGTTGTATTCTTGAGATGGAGGGGGAGGTGGTTGGGCTTGAGTGTTGCACATTGGATCCGACAGTTTCGATCTCGGTGGGCCACAATTCAAGTTTCGGTGAAATGATTCGCACTCACTCACTCACTTATTTCATTTCACCGAAACTTGAATTGTGGCTCTCTGGGATCAAAATTGATCGATTTTGTGTGCAGTACTCAAGCTTAACCATCTGCTTTTCTATCTTAGGAGGATAGAGCATGGTTGTAGTAGTTCGTGGCTTCGTAGTTCGGAAAATGTTATTTTCGGGGAAATGAGTCTGAACAACACTGGTTAGAACTAACAAAATTTATACACTCACATTGTATGCTATTATTTATCACATAATATATGCACGTAAATATTGTTGAGATACAATTAATCATAGTATGCATAGCCCTAGCCTTGATAAATGAATGTAACCCTGACGATGTAATAAAACTTTCACTTAGTTTTCAACCACCAACCACTGTGCATGTCTTATTGCTAGCTCTGCTAATAGGTTGTGGACCAAGAGTAATTGAAGTTCCTTGTTCGTTACGCAAGCAGTCCGAAATATCGCTGAAATGGGTGATGACGAGAAGTTCCTGCGAATCAAGCCTTTCGATGGTACGAATTTCAATAACTGGCGATTCATACTTGTGGCGTTTCTGGAGCAGTTAGAAGTTGTACATTGTATCGAGAAGGAAGCTATCGAGGAAGACTTCTGGGAAGTTCAGGAGGTAAATTCGGCTGCTGTGAAGTTAGAAAAGGAGCAAAAATTTGCAAAGCGAAGGAAGGAAGATAACAAATGTCGATCGGTGCTGATTGGAGCAGTTGCAGACAGTCACCTCGAGTATATAAAGGATAAGAGGACCCCGAAACAAATTTGGGACGGGCTGCATGAAGTGTTCCAGAGAAAAAGTATTACAAATCGATTCATACTCAAGAGGACGCTGCTAGAGATGAAGCACGATGACCGGTCAAGTCTTGAAGCTCATTTCTTGCGGTTTGATCAACTGGTTCGCGAATTGAAGTCTACCGGAGCAAAAATGGATGAAGAAGATGTAGTTTGTCATCTGATGCTGACGATGCCGGTATCCTATGATTCTGTGAACACAGCGTTGGAAGCAGTATCTGAGAAGCTTACCTTGGAGTTCCTCAAGAGCAAGTATCTAGATATTGAATCGAAGCGTAGAGGGCGGAAAGTTTCACCGAGCCGGGAGCTGGATGAAGTTGCGTTCGCTGGAAAAACAGGAAAGTTCAAGCTGAAATGTTTCGGCTGCGGCAAGATTGGCCATAAACGTACGGATTGTCGGGTAACTGGAGCTCGCCAAGATTTTGAAAAATACAAAGATAAAAAACAATCAAGAACGAGAGCTATTGCGAAGACGATTTCGTTCGTTGCTGGTTCTGGAGAAAGTTGGTAATGTTGGTATCTGGATAGTGGCGCCTCTGACCATATGTGCAACCAGAAAGATATGTTCGAGAAACTGGAGGAACTAGACAAGCCAGTTGTCATTGCTACTGCAAAGAAAGGAGTGAATCGGATTGCCAAGCAGAAGGGGAGGATTAATATGTTTTCTAACGTCGGAGGGAGGAAAATTCATATTCTTGTTAAAGATGTATTGTTCGTTCCGGATCTGGCGCTGAATTTAATGTCTCTGCGAAGGTTGGAAAATTCCGGTAAGAAAGTCGAGTTTCAAAATGGAAAGGTAGCGGTTGAAGATCAAGATAAGCACGTAGTGGCTACTGGCAAGCAGCCTGGTGTGCTGTATGTAATGGATTTTGAATTGCCATCAAGTTCAACGGCAGGTAATGCTATGGTTACGGGCAGAATAAGCAAACAACTGGAAATTTGGCATCAACGTTTCGGTCATCTTGGACACGATAATCTGTGGAAGCTGGTCCGAAATCAAATGGTAGATAGAATGGAGCTGATTGATGCTGATGGAAGTGATAGCGAAATTAACTGTGAACCTTGTCTGGCCGCCAAGCAAACACGGGAGCCTTTTGAAAATCGGGATGGAAAACGTACGATGTGTCCATTGGAGTTGGTGCATAGTGATCTCTGTGGCCCGATTTCGCCTGTATCGGTGGATGTAATGGAGTACTTCATCACTTTCATAGATGACTATACGCATATGACCGTGGTGTACCTACTGAAATCAAAAGATGAAGCGATTGACTATCTGATGGCGTATGAAGCGATGGCGAGTGCCCATTTTGGAGTGAAGATATCTCGTTTAAGATGCGACAATGAAGGTGAATTCGGAAGTAAAAAATTGAAAGCATTCTGCAGACAGAAGAGTATCCAGTTTGAAATTACCGTTCCTTATACGCCGGAACAAAACGGTGTCAGCGAGAGAATGAACAGAACTATCATTGAGAAGGTAACAGCAATGCTTTCAGGAAGTGAAGTAACGAAGCGATTGTGGGGTGAGGCAGTATATACCGCTACATATCTGACGAACCGGAGTCCAACAGCTGCAATTGAAAGAAGCAAAACTCCGTTCGAGCTGTGGAATCACAAAAAGCCAAACGTAAGTAAGTTGAGAATATTTGGAAGCGAATGTTTTGTCCATGTACCGAAACAGAAGCGTAGAAAGCTGGACGATAAAATGGAAAAGGCAGTTTTTGTCGGATACGCGCCAAACGGATACCGAGTATGGAATAGAAGAAAAGTATTCGTCGCACGTGATGTTGTCTTCAACGAGAAGCAATCTGAAATAAAGCGAGTCAGTGATGAATCGAGATCGGCAAGGCATCAAGACAATAGCAAGCTGATAGTAGTATGTGACCATGTTCAACAACCCGAAATAAGTAACAGAGACCTGTCGGATTTGCAAGAACCTTAACAACCAAATATCGATGAGGAATTGGATGAAACATTGATCGGTGAAGCGGCCGGAGGAGATGAATTTGGAATTGATGAAGCTTTTGAAGTTAACGGTGGCAATGAGTTACGCCGGAGTGACCGAAACCGGTGTCCGCCAGAGTGGTACGACGAGTACAAAATTTCTGCATTTGCATTGAGTGCTGAAGAATTTGTAGATAATATTCCGATGATGATTGGCTGTTATGGGAAGAAGCGATCAATGAAGAGTTAGCGTCTTTGAATAAAAACCAAACTTGGACTCTTACGAATTTACCAGCTGGACGAAAAGTTATCAGTAACTAGTGGGTATTTACAATCAAGCGAGATGGAAATGGAGATGTGCAACGCTACAAGGCTCGACTAGTCGCCAGGGGATTTACACAAGAGAAAGGATTTGACTACTCGGAAACCTACTCACCTGTGGCCAAGATGACAACTTTAAGAATTCTGCTGGCTATTTGTAATGAACGAGATTTACATAGAGTAAAGTGGGGCAAAAGTTCGAGTGGGGTAAGAGTTTCTTTTTAAGATTTCCAGCTCAATTCAAAACAAATCTTATAAATGTCATTGTGGTTCGAGTGCTATTCAAGTAAGAGACTTTTACTCCAAATATCATAAAAATCGATTGAGATTTGGAAAAATTATGACTATTTGTTGTTTTTCGACGTGAATATTGTAATTTTTGGTCAAACTTTCGTAGCAAGGAACCAATTGAAGATAAAATCTTTTTCAATATTTTATGTAAGGGCGTTTCTAGGCGTATCATAAGGTTGCTTTGACGTGTATTAGATTTTGCATAAATGCTTGAAAACAATTTTTGGCCCATAGTGGGGCAAAAGTTCGAATCAGCGGGGCAAAAGTTCGACCCATGTATAAAATCACGGAAAAATTTTCAAATTGCCTAAAATCCACATATTATCTTCAAATTTAGTTAAATTTTTCTGATCGTGTAAAAACTGTCACCAAAATTTTACATTTCCACTTAGTTTTGCGAAAAACTGCTATTTTTGAGTATATTACAATTAACCCGGTTTTGGGCAATTTTTTGATGAAAATTTAGTGTGTATTTTTCGGCAAACTTAAGTTTACGGCCGGTGTAAAGTATGCCTGTCATTAAAGGATCGATATTTAGTGTTTAAGCCAGCGAACTTTTGCCCCACACTAGATTCGAACTCTTGCCCCACCGGTGGGGCAAAAGTTCGAATAAGACAATCAATTTTGAAACTGTTACAACTAAAAATGGGTAAATATTTGGACACAAGTTTGTTCAGCAAAATTATAGCCAATATATTGAAGTTTCACTGTATGGTATTTGTTTTGTTTTAACTGCTATTGTTTTCCTGGAAACTTTGATTATACCACTAAGGTCGAACTTTTGCCCCACCTTACTCTATCCATCAAATGGATGTAAAATGCGCTTTTCTAAACGGACACTTGACGGAGGAAGTTTATATGCAACAACCTGCTGGCTTCAAGAAAGGAGATCAAGTCTGCAGACTGAATAAAGCAATCTATGGTTTGAAGCAAGCGTCGAGGAGCTGGAACATGCGGTTCCACTCGTTTATTACCAAGTTAGGATTCAGAAGAAGCGAGCAAGATCAATGTTTGTATTACTGGACGGATCAAGCAATCACAGTATATCTAGTGATATATGTGGACGATATTTTGATAGCAAGCACATCGCAAATAATCGCAAATTTGAAGAAAAAATTGTCCATGGAGTTTGAAATGAAGGATCTTAAGGAGGTAAAAACTTTTCTTGGGCTCAACATACAACGGGACCGGAAGAATGGTATAATGAAGATAGATCAGAAGCAGTACGTCAAGAAAATTCTCGAGCGTTTTGGAATGAAGGACTGTCGACCTGCGTCTGTTCCAATAGATCCACATTTGAAGTTGCTGAAAAGTGAAGATGAAACACAATTCACGACGAAACCATATAAGGAGCTCATAGGATGCCTAATGTATTTAATGATTACGTCAAGACCGGACATTTGTGCAGCGGTGAGTTATTTTGCTGGTTTTCAATGCTGTGCTACAGATGAACATTGGACATACTTGAAGCGTATCCTGATGTATTTGCGGGGCACAGCAGATTACAAACTGGAATTTCGTCGGTCCACTTCTCCAGAAACATTATGTACTTTTGCTGATGCGGATTGGGGAAATGATCCAAATGATCGTCGATCTGTATCCGGATATGTCCTGAAGCTGTATGGAGCAACAATTTCGTGGGCAACAAGGAAGCAAGCATCCATAGCTTTATCTACAACAGAAGCTGAGTTGATGGCCCTATGTCAAGCAAGTTGTGAAGCAATATGGGTTGTTAATTTGCTGAAAGTCTTGGATGTAGAAGTGAAGTTTCCCGTTACCGTCTATGAAGATAATCAATCCTGCATTGCCATCTGCGTAGAACCACGGAAACACAGGAGAATCAAGCATATTGACATACAGTACTTTTTCGTAAGAGAATTGATCCAGAAAAATCAAATACAACTGCAGTACAAACCATCTGAGGAGCAGATTGCCGATACGATGACAAAAGGCCTTCCTGCCCCTAGATTCCGAATGTTGCGTGAGTTATTAGGATTAATTAATTGAGGCGGGATGTTGAGATACAATTAATCATATTATGCATAGCCCTAGCCTTGATAAATGAATGTAACCTTGACGATGTAATAAAACTTCGCCTCCACTTTTGTACGTAGAAGGCCTTTTCGCGACATCTTATAAGTGAAATTTTGCACATGCAAAGCCTCCAGGCAACTTCGTTATACGTACATTTTGGTTGTCTGGGTTGTACAAAACACAAGAATGTAACTACTGAGAGATTTTTGTCAATAATAAGTCATGTAAATTTAAATGAAATTCTGGGGGAGGGGGGCTTGACTCTGTTCCTACACGAAAACTTCGCGGGGTTGGTTGAGCTTCTGGTAGAACTAGCGCGTTTCTCGAGAACGGTACAGCAAGATCATCTCTTGACATTCTATCTCTTCCAGGCGGTAAAAGGCGGGTTCGCTGTTTCCGCTTCAGTAGCGTTCCACGTTTTGCCGCGTACCGTTCTGTAGCATTGCAGTCCACGCTGCATTGTTTGTAGGTATTCAAAACCTCCTGGCACTCCCAAGTTGTCACTGGATTTGGTTACCCGAGCTTCCTTTAGGTTACTCGTACTCCAGCCAGTATTGCGAGGAGATGGGGATAGAAGGTAATGCTAAGCTTAGATCCACATAAAGCGGTTCTTAAGATACGCGAATCACCAACGATATGCCATATCTTGTATTCACCAACCAACCGACAAAATGTCCTATAGAGTAATTGTTAACAGGTTTATCAATTCTGTAACTCTGAAATCAATGTTCATAGACAACAAATCAGTTCTGTGCTGAAGGGCCTATGTTATTAAAAACTTATTGGGTTAAGTATTTCAGATCAATAGGTCCGTTGTTTTTTTTTTCTCTTTTTGAATTAACATAAGTTCATTAGATTTGTCAGCATTTATAGTAATATAGTCGCATCACCTGTAAAATGTACAAATGCTAAAAAAAAGGTCGTAAAACCATTCGAATCCAGCCAACAGGCCAGGGCCAGGGGCGTGATGAAGCGCGTAGATTTAAGCGGATTATGGTGCCAACGACACGACGACGACGACATCCATCTGTTTGCCCCGCCATGGTCCACTCAGCTAGAATCAGACACGCAGCAGACGGCTTTTTGGCATCCAATCCGGCCCAGGTTCTCGAAAGTCAGTCTAATCCGACCGCGGCAGGGCTCCAACAAAAAGAGGAATCCCAGTGAAAAAAGCATTGCGATGCCGACCGATGGATTCTTTGAGCAAGATCGAAAACGAATAACTAGATAAATGAACACATCTGCACGCCGCCCGTACTGAGCTTCCGCTCTTGAACATTCTCCAAGCCTTCTCTGTACCATCGCCATCTTCGTCGTCTTCGTCGTCGTCAATGGGAAGTAATAAGAAATAAAAATTCTGATGATTGTGATTTTAATCCGCTTTTGTCGGCTTTAATAATATTGCTGCATGGAGCTGCAGCAGGTCTCCGACTGGGCTCCAACAACGTAACGACTAGACGTCGGCGGCAGCAGGAAACGTGCATATTTGTCCGCGGCGAAGTTTTTCATTTTCTTCGGCTCATTACTTAGGGATTTCCGCCATACTTTCGATCAATTTGTTTCAGAGCAGCGGGGCACGGCGGATTCCATCGCTAGTTGGACCTGGGATGGGGAAGCGGGGCTTTTAGGTTCAGTTCCATTTGTCGACCGGTACAATATCTGCACACAGTAGGCCATCCGAAAGTTCAACCGAAAAACGATGAATTCATAACCTACCTCAACACATCCAAGCGTGCGATGGTCAACGACCTGCTCCATTACTTTCACAGTCCTTTCATGACGAGAGTGTATGGGAAAAGGTTTGGTGACGATATACGAAACCTTTGAACCACAGACAAACAGATGTAACGTAAAAGTCGTGAGAACATGTACGCTCAAAACTGAAATCCTTTGGTTTGGTCAAATTCAACGTTCTCGCGATCCTGCTACACGCAACCCGAGCCTGTAAGATTTCATTACAATTCTGCATGATTCTAATACAGAAATTGTATTAGATCGTTGCATATACAGAAATTGTTTTTTTTTTTTTTAATTTCTTTATTAGTATCATTCCAAACATTACATTCATTTCTTATATCTAGGTGTTCTGTGTTATTTGACAACACTATCATCCTAATTTGGTAAAACAAATTTAAGATTTAATTAACATTTTGTTAACAACATATTACATTTCATTTGCCGTAGCAGTTCAGTTTTCTTTACAGGTGAGTTGATTTCACCTGCTTATAAGAGAAAAAAAAAATGTTTTTAATATACTTAACCTAACTTAACCTAAACATATAACGCATTAATCGTGGCAATAGAAGATTGTAACGATTTTTGCCTGAAATTATTAATTATTTTATTTGACATTTGTTCCAATGTTTCAACATTGGATATTCTATGTAACTCATTGGTACTATACCAGGGAGGAAGCCTCAGAATCATTTTCAAAATTTTATTTTGAATTCTCTGCAGAGCTTTCTTCCTGGTATTACAACAGCTAGTCCATATTGGTACAGCATACAACATGGCTGGCCTGAAAATTTGTTTGAATATCAACAGCTTGTTCTTAAGACAAAGTTTTGATTTTCTATTAATAAGGGGATAGAGACATTTTACATATTTATTACATTTGGCTTGAATGCCCTCAATGTGATTTTTGAAAGTTAAATTCTTATCTAGCATGAGCCCTAGATACTTAACTTCATCTGACCAATTTATTGGAACCCCTCTCATCGTGACAACATGTCTACTTGAAGGTTTCAAATAAAGAGCTTTTGGTTTATGTGGGAATATTATTAGTTGAGTTTTGGAAGCATTAGGAGAAATCTTCCATTTTTGCAAGTATGAAGAAAAAATATCCAAACTTTTTTGCAATCGACTACAGATGACACGCAGGCTTCGTCCTTTGGCGGAGAGGCCTGTGTCATCCGCAAATAAAGATTTTTGACATCCCTGAGGTAGCTCAGGTAAGTCAGATGTGAAAATATTGTATAATATTGGTCCCAAAATGCTGCCTTGAGGAACACCAGCTCTTACAGGAAGTCTTTCAGATCTGGAGTTCTGATAATTAACCTGAAGTGTACTATTTGACAGATAACTTTGAATTATTCTAACAATGTATGTTGGAAAATTAAAGTTTTTTAATTTTACGATCAAACCTTCATGCCAAACACTGTCGAATGCTTTTTCTATGTCTAGAAGAGCAAGACCAGTAGAATAGCCTTCAGATTTGTTGGAACGGATCAAATTTGTTACACGTAAAAGTTGATGAGTGGTCGAATGTCCATGGCGGAATCCGAACTGTTCATTGGCAAAAATTGAATTTTCGTTGATGTGGGCCATCATTCTGTTCAAAATAACCTTTTCAAAAAGTTTACTGATGGAGGAAAGCAAACTGATTGGACGATAGCTAGAAGCTTCTGCACCTTAGCATTTTTCCATTTGTCAGGAAAATATGCTAATTGAAAACATTTGTTAAATATATCAACTAAAAATGATAAGCTACTTTCTGGAAGTTTCTTGATGAGGATGTAGAAAATTCCATCATCGCCAGGAGCTTTCATGTTTTTGAATTTTTTAATAATAGTTCTCACTTCTTCCAAATCAGTCTCCCAGGCATTTTCGAAAACGTTCTCTTGATTGAGAATATTTTCGAACTCCTGAGTAACTTCATTTTCAATTGGACTAGTAAGTCCTAAATTAAAATTGTGCGCACTTTCAAACTGCATAGCAAGTTTTTGAGCTTTCTCGCAATTAGTTAGTAATAATTTGTTTTCCTCTTTCAATGCCGGTATTGGCTTCTGAGGTTTTTTTTAAGATTTTCGATAATTTCCAAAAGGGCTTAGAGCCAGGGTCCAATTGAGAAATTTTATTTTCAAAATTTTTGTTTCTTAATTGAGCAAAACGTTTCTTGATTTCTTTCTGCAAATCCTGCCATATAATTTTCATAGCAGGATCGCGAGTGCGTTGAAATTGCCTTCTCCTCACGTTTTTAAGACGGATCAAGAGTTTAAGATCATCGTCTATAATCACGGATTCAAATTTTACTTCACATTTTGGAATTGCAATGCTCCGGGCTTCAACAATGGAATTTGTTAAAGTTTCAAGAGCATTGTCAATATCAAGTTTAGTTTCTAAAGAAATGTTAACATCAAGATTGGAGTCAACATACGTTTTATATATATTCCAGTCGGCTCGTAAATAATTGAAAGTGGAGCTGATAGGATTGAGAATCGCTTCTTGGGATATTTGGAATGTAACAGGGACATGATCAGAATCAAAATCAGCATGAGTAATCAGTTGGCTACAAAGATGACTAGAGTCGGTTAAGACCAAATCAATCGTAGATGGATTTCTAGAAGAGGAAAAACATGTGGGGCTATCAGGGTATTGAATTGAGAAATATCCTGAAGAGCACTCATCAAATAAAATTCTGCCGTTGGAATTACTTTGAGAATTATTCCATGACCGATGTTTGGCATTAAAGTCACCAATGACAAAAAATTTTGACTTATTGCGAGTCAATTTACGCAAGTCAGTTTGGAGCAAATTAACTTGCTGCCCAGAGCATTGAAAAGGCAAATAGGCAGCTATGAAAGTATATTTACCAAACTGTGTTTCAACAGAAACACCTAAAGTTTCAAAAACTTTAGTTTCAAATGATGAAAACAGTTGATGTTTTATACGCCTATGAATGATGATTGCAACTCCCCCACATGCCCCATCAAGTCGATCATTACGATAAACAAAAAAGTTAGGATCTCTTTTGAGTTTAGATCCAGGTTTCAAATACGTTTCGGTAATAACTGCTATATGCACGTTATTAACCGTAAGAAAATTAAACAGCTCGTCCTCTTTACCATTCAGAGAACGAGCATTCCAATTTAAAATATTTAAATTATTATTTGGATCCATTAGAAAAACGTAATCCAATAACAATTTGATTTGTAAATTTTACACCTACTTGGACTGCTTCAGTCATAGTGGTGGCTTTGAACATAGCATCAATCATTAGATTCAATTGTTCAGTTAGAAAATTAAAATCAGAGGCAGACATGTCATGCGATTTCCCATTGGAATTTCCGGTAGACGAAGAAGCGGAGTTACCTGTGGCGGTAGGGTTTTTTCCATTTGATTTGAAACAAGTAAAATGGGTACCCATGGATCGAACAGGGGAGGAGTTCGAATTTCCTGCTACGATATCGGCAAAGGATTTACCGTGGGTAGATACATTCGAAATAGAAAGATTCGAACGGCTACCCGACGGATTAAAATTAGTTTGTGAATGAGCATGATTATGATCTTCCTGATGGGTATGATTCATGATCAAGCGATCGTTAACTGAAAAATGAGCATTGTTCGATACTCTAAATAATGGAAGCAGTGGTTAAAAGGCTCTACAGATGAGGATACTCTACCAGGCAAATTCCGGAAACGACCGTTATCGTAACGGATATTATCTTTCATCTGCCTGGCACGAGCCTCAATGACCTTTTTGCGTGAAGGACAATTCCAAAAATTGGACTTATGGTTAGCCCCGCAATTACAACATATGAATTTGGTGGTATCTTCCTTCACTGGACAGACGTCTTTGGCGTGAGAAGAACCTCCGCAAATCATGCATTTAGCATCCATGCGACAATTTTTTGTACCATGACCCCACTTTTGGCACCGACGGCACTGAGTGGGGTTCTGGTAATTTCCTCCAGGTTTCTGGAAATGTTCCCATGTCACACGGACAAAGTTTTGCTTTTTCTAAAGCTTTAATATTATTTAGTTCTTTTTTGTTAAAGTGAACTAAATAAAATTCTTGAGAAAGCCCTTTCCGAACAATGCCAGATTGGGTTCTCTTTTTCATAATGATTACTTGGACTGGGGAAAATCCAAGTAAATCATTTATTCCATTTTTGATCTCTTCAGGTGATTTATAGTCACTTGAGAGACCTTTCAAGACAACTTTTAACAAACGTTCAGTTTTGTCGTCATAAGTAAAAAATTTGTGCTTTTTCTCTTCAAGATGTTTGAGAAGAAGCTCACGATCTTTAAGAGTTTCCGGCAAAACGCGACAGTCTCCTTTCTTTGCGATTTGGAAGGAAACCTTGATTCCCCTAATGGAGTTCAAGATCTCCTGCCTAAATCCCCCAAATTCGGAACAACTGACCACGATAGGCGGCACTCTTTGCTTCCTCACTTGAATCAAAGAGCCTGGGCTAGAGGCTGTTTCGATTTGGTGTTCGGAAAATTTGTCTAGAGCATCGAACTGATTGCTCATTTCGATACAATGATTCATTTCACCCTTGGAAGAAAGTTCGCATTCCGGGGAAGCGTCCTTTCTTCCATTCTTGCCACGTGTAGTGACAGTTTTAAAACCCACTTTTTTGGAAGGAAGTAGTGAATTCAGAGATTCACCCTTCCTTTTGTTTGTTGTTGATACCATGTTTAATTAATAAACGAAAGAAGACGTGACCTTCGAAAGGTTTTTTCCCAAGACGGTGTCCAAGTAGGATTACCACCGCTAGCTTTCGCCAACGGGTCCAACGAAAAATCGAAGGCACGGGTCCAAACAAGGATCGTAAAGGGATCAATAGTAGAAAAAATAGTACTGAAAAGTACTGTTTTAGTAGCACTGAAAAGTACCGTTTTTAATTTTAGCACTGAAAAGTACTGTTTTTTTAGCACTGAAAAGTACTGTTTTATTGCTTTAGGTAGTTTTTAAGAAAACTTCCAAGAGCAGAGAGAATTCGTGTACGCACAGCACGAAGGTACGATGCGCACTCTACAGAAATTGTAATGGTCGACAATACAAGGCATTGTATAACAAAGAACATGGAAAGAAGCGAAAGAAATCGGAAAAATACGCTTGTGTCCGCGCCGAGTTTGAAATGCATGAGAAACAGGTTGGCTGCGTAATGACGCAGCCATGAGTCGTTTAAATTATTTAAAAAAAGATTTAGATGTCGCGGTCGGGAATCGAACCGGGAGTCATAGCTTTATCTTCCATCATCTGACGCCCTATCTATCACGGCTATATCAGTCTTTTAACGAGAGTAAGTTTGAAGACTATTATAAACAACACCCGGCTGCTGTTGGCAAAATCGGAGAGTGGAAGTAACTACAGTCAGGTCTCCAATTAAACACACGGTTGAGGAGCGTAATAAATATCAGCGTTATATATGGGATTTCATCTTCGACAATATTCCCAGAATATCTGATATGTATTAGAAGCTAGTTCAGTACTGTCTTTGGCGATGTTTTAGTACACGATGCGACCTACCTTGAAGACTTGAGGATTATCCTTTTAGTTGAGAACTTGGCCAGTAAGAGTGCTGCTTCTAAATAGATTAATATGAACCTTACAGGCGAAGTATTTTCTTCTTTTTTCAGTTTGAAAAATTGCCAAGCACACGGAGTTCCATAGCCCAACTTAGTGAATATAGATATTATATGTTACATACATGTCCCATACTGCCCATAACTGCATATTTGCAACATTCGATAAAAGTAGGCATGGAGTAAATGGAATACCAAGTCCAAGTGTGCATTATACGGCAGTATGGGAGGAAACTTAAATTCATAAAAATTACCATGAATTCAAAAGTGCTCATTCGAGGCTGAAATGTTGTACATTTCATATCGTATACTAGGTGAATAGTCAAAAAATAATTCTGATTGAACTTTCATTGCTACTACATTATGAGGCTCATTATAATCTCAATGTGACTGTTATGCGGCTACAATTACAAAACACCTTGGTATTTTAAGAACAATCTCACAGATTTCAGTAAGTTGATCGAAAGTATTTATCATTTGATGACTCTCCACGGTACGAACCCAAAATTGTCAAAAATTTTGAATGTGACAACTATGCAGTTATGGGCAGCATAAGAATCTTATAAAATCATATAAGGCCAAGTTCTCAACTTAAAGGATGATTTTCACTCTTAAAATTAAAACGTACTGATTATTGAAACTTCTCAGATATAATACTGTGCTATCTTATATCGCATACAAGTTATTCGATAATGAAACCTCTGAAAATCTCCGAAACGATGAAATCACAAATTCACTGGTTTTGAAGTTCGCGTTGTGAGAATGCGTTCAATAGGAGGCGCGACTGATTTGAAAAGCGGAGCGGAGTTGTTTTTAGATATGAATTCGTGCGTTCCACGTTGTAAGGGAATGTTTGCATGTTAGCGATGGACGATTTTGAATCGATGTTCCGAACATCGATTTTTTCGTTTAAAATTAATCGATTTTTTGAATCACTCAAAAGCGAATGAATCGATTTTTTATACGATTTTTTGTTTCGATTCAACAAATATGAAATTGATTAGAATTTTACAATGAGTTGATAAATCTTAAACCTAGTTTTGAAGCATTGAATGTATAATCTTTAATTTCAAACGTTATTAAATTGAAGGAATTAAATACTTAAATACAATAGCATTTGGTCTTATTTTAGGAGCTTTTTTTGTAGATTTTCATACGAGCTTTAAAATCGAATCGATTTGAAAACATCGATTAAAATGATTCGATTAAATCGATGTTCTGGTTAAATTTGCCCAACGCTATTGCATGTATTGGATAAAACGGAATAAAACTTCAAATATGAAGAGCTACCGGAGGACACAATACAATTCTTGTATAATTCTTATGCAGGAATTGTAGTAGATAGGTCCTTGCATCTTTTGTAAGCTACCGCGAGTGGGTAAATGTGCAAGAATACACGTTTTAAAATCTTGAGTAGACCTTTGACACCATTTATATAATTACGATAGGTAAGTGATTCTTGAGATTTCTCAACCATTATTGCATAATAAGAAAGAATTGACTACCTGTCAACAATTACTCCGTAACAAATTGGCATCGTGCAATCTTATTTTAACATTTTCAGTGGAAAAAAGATGCGGAAAATAATTTTCTGTACCACTTTTAAGTTGCCTCTCTGAGAGTTTTAAACAGAAATAAAAAAAGTTTTAGAATTAATTTGACGTTGAACTAAAAATAACTAGATTAAAACACCGTCAATTTTCTAATCACTTGGGGTAAGTGAAAAGTGTAGTATTAGAAATTGAATTTGTGTTTGCTCTTTATGCAGCTATAAGTAAACAAGGTTTGCAATTATCATAGAAAAAAAGAACGTGCTGATAATCCAAGAAGCACTTTACTCAAGCCGTCAAAGCTTTTAGAAATCATAGAACTTCTCTAAGAGAGGTTGCCAAACATTACGATATTAATGTGTCTACTTCTGACAGCCAATTGAAAAGAAGACGTTGATTGAAAAAATCCAATATAAGAGAACACATGGAAATAACGTAAAGCTATTTCAAAACATAAAATGGGGTATAGATCTATCAATATAAGAAAGGTTCTAAGTACTTTATTAAATGATTCTGTTCCAAGAAACGAAGAAACGATTTCTTTCAAAGAGTTATCCGATGTCAAATCCAACTTTCGTAAAAGCAATTAACAGATAAATAAAAATCTACGGAGCAGGAATGCAATTGCTGTCTCATGATGTAAGAAATAACATTGAAAATGTTGTAGTAATGTTGTTGTCGAATCACTTAAACATACATAATTAAACAGAAGAAAACCTAACTGACAAGAATAACATTACATAACATCTTTGTTTACAAGTTATCAATGTGATTGTTCATTTGGGATTCCTCAACAAATGTCAAAGTTGATAGAAATCGTAAATATAACTGTTGGTATTTAGATTTATTGTTCAAAATGATAAACTTTGAAATTGCTCCATTTATGAGACAAATGAAAAGAAGGGATACATTTTTTTAAAAGCTTTGTCTGTATTTTTTCAATTTTACATAAAAATCAATTTCAGCATACCGCTTATATATGGTGATAGTCAAGTTAAAAAATAAACACGACCTTATTTATTTGAACTTAAACTTACGTCCCTGCTGGGACAAAGCCGGCTTAGCTTAGCGTTCGTATGAGCCCTTTCACTGTTATTAACTGTGGAGGCCTCATACATATATATTATAGTTATATAAATTATGTTGGAAACAGTACCCCTAAAGGCCAAGTTCTCAACTAACAGGATGATCATTAACTCTTTAAGGTAGATCCAAAGAGTACTGAAACTCCATCGAAGACAGCATTGAGCTATCTCTTAGCACGTACTAGATAAAATTAATTCTCATAAGTTCTAATGTTCGCGTAGTAGTTGTGCGCTTAGTTGGAGACCCGACTGTATTCGAATGTCAACGAGACACGAAAGAAGGAAAGCAAACTGTGGAGCTGATGTATTACATAATGCTATCCCACTTCGTCCTGAAGAGAATCGAAGTTATTTTTAGACATGGTTGTGTGCTTTTAAGTTTAAAGGGGGATGTTTGCATGTGTTGGATAAAATGAAGTAAAACATTACAATACAATGAGCTGCCAGTAGGCACATTACAATTATTGTATTGTTCTTATGCAGAGATTGTATTAGGCGGGACCTTGCAATTTTTGTAAGAGATTTTTATTTTGCGTGTATGAATATTATATGAAACGGTCAATTGATCTCAAGCTCTAAAATTCTAAAATTTTGGAAAGTGAATTCCAGCAATGAAGGAGTATAACAAATTATTATTTTACTAGTTTTGAAAGAATTTTGAAACTAGTTATGCAGTTTGAAAACGAGCGAAATTTCAATTTCATGCTTAGGGGTAGTCGGGGCGGTTCGGCCAATGGGATGGAATGAGCACCCCCTTAAAACTGCATAAATTTTTCAAATTTCATCTGAAATAACATGCAACCCCAAAGCTGATGAGGAAATGAAGCAATAGACATGTTATAAGTAAATGTTCAAAACTCAAATAAAAATAAATGGGTGCACGACGTTAGGCATAAATACGTTAGGCATAAAGACGTTAGGCATAAGTACGATAGGCATAAATACGATAGGCATAATGGACGTTTGGCATAATAGATGTTTGGCATAATGGACGTTAGGCATAATGGACGATAGGCATAATTTTCAAAATGAAAATAGAAATCGTTTACTGGAAAAGTGTATTGACTTTTTTGATAATTTTTTTTCCTAACTTCATTAACGAGATTTTTAGCCCTAAGTAGGCTAGTTCATCTCGGGACCAACGGCTGTACTTCCCTTCCGAAGGAAATCGTAACTATGACTTTCACGTCATAAGTGACTATCTCAGGGTTGGGATTTGATCCCAGATCCTCAGCGTGAGTGGCGTGAGTTCTAACCATAGAGCAAAGCCATGCTGAAGGTATCTTAGTTCGGTTCCTAGTCGATCCAGGATCTTTTCGTTTTCTTCATTTTCTTGGCCATGAAGCATAATCGTGTATCGTGCACAAATGAGAAAGCCAAGAATAAGAACGACGCTGTACATGATCTGTTGCTCATCTTTTGGGTTTGGTTCTACACATATAACTGGCAAATTTTTCATCAGAGATTATCCCTTCTTTAAATTGAAGGCTGTTATAGTTTTGATGTCAACAAAATTATTGGAGTTAGTACTACTAATGTCTTAATCAGAAAATTTCCCTTCTTCTATAAATAAGCTGTTCTTTCGAGACATTAATGTCATTATTGCTTTTAATATTTCCATCATACATTTTCCCTTCTTTGAATCATAGGCTTTTCTTTATACTTATACGGTTAATTAAATGGTTGGAGAAAAAGACTGTTGGAGAAATCACCTTCTTCCAATATATGTTGTTATTTGTATTTTTATTTTTCTAATAGTTTTTGGAATTGTAGATGTAAATATTTCCATCCGAAATTTTCGTTTCGACTTGCTGTTGATTAAGATTATGAGTAACACTGGGTAATCAAATAAGTTGTTGGAGCTCTTTGCAATAACATTGGGAATATCATTTTTCTCCCAAATGCACGCCATGTTTAATGCTGGATACTGTGCTATGTTGAATTTGAACTTGACTTTTGTAATTAACATAAATATCTAATCAAACTTAAAATTTTCAAACTCGACGAATATTGAGGAAATTGATTGAAATTCATCGAAAATTGTTTGCACAAGTAGCAAAGGAACCGTTCTCACTACATTGATTTGACGAGCAGATTCGAAGTAGCAATGTAACGCCTAGAAGATATTTACGCCTAGTTGTCATACTACCAGAAAATTATTGCTGAAGATAATGTCACATAACATAAATTCTTGACTTGCCTCTCGATTATTGTCTTCAAGGTACTCATTTGCACTATAAGTATTAATATTTATATGGAAGATTTCCCTTCTTTAGAATTAATTCAATTATGTTAGAGAAATATAACAAAAAAATGTCATATGGTCATTAAAATAAACATCTTTAGAAACAAATAACACTTTGATTGCACATCGCAAATTGAAATTGATACTTACAAAAATGGATTGAGCTGGATTTTAGAATGATAACAATAAAAATGACAACCAATTTTCCTCCATATCTGTCATTCGGTTCATGGTCACATTTCATAGCACCGAAAAAAGACATTTAATACCAGCCAATCAATCCACCCTTTCGTAACGCTTTTTGTATGAACATCGCACTTTTTTATGAACTGTCATACCTTAAGGACAGATACCTACCCCCATCAGCATAATTGAATTTGTAAATGGGCCCGAAAATTTTTCGATATAAGACGAGATTCAAATGAAACACGCGCAAGTTATTTTATGCCAAACGTCCATTATGCCTAACGTATATTATGCATAACATCCATTATGCCTAATGTCTTTATGCCTAACGTCCATTATGCCTAACATCCTTATGTCTAACGTCCTTATGCCTAACGTCTTTATGCCTAATGGGGTATACTCAAAATAAATAAATGATGTTCGAAAAAACTGGCCATATCGCCCCGAATGACTCTTTTAAATTTCATCATTTCTGAATGATAATGTTTGACTGTTAGAATGTTTTAAAAAATTATATCTTCTTGCACGGAGTATTTATAAATACTAATAACTTTCAAGTGTAGTAACAAAATAATTGATTTTTTAGATTATATGAGATTATTTTGCAATCAAAAATGGGATGCTCATATTACCCCATCAGTAAAAAATCGACTCGAAAAATGAGAAATTTTGAAAAATCAATCATTCATCCGTGAACTATATAAGACAAAGGAAATCATGCGGATCTAGTGTATTCATCTAAAAATTGTTGGAAACCATGCAAACATTAAAAAAAAATCATAATATTCTCAGCACTTTTATAGTCTTTTCCTTAAGGTGGCCAAACTGCCCCACTTTCCCCTACTAGTCCTTTTAAACATCAAACTATTCAACACACTAAGCTCATTTTACCGGAAATCGATGAATTTCACCGTATTCTCTCAACAGCTGAACAGTTCGGTGAAATAAAACACCGTATTTCGTCGGAATTTAACGGATTACGGTGATTTTTTACCGAATACTGTAAAAATTTACCGTACTCCGTTAATTTATTTCACCGAACTGTTCAGCTGTTGAGATTTCACAGGAATCCGTAAAATAACTTAAGTGTGAAGATTTCAAAAGCATATTTAATTAAGATAACGTTTTCTAAAATTCTTGGGAAACCAATTGAAAAGAACTGAGAAAGATTATTAAAAAAAAAAAAAAAATATGGAAGCCCCAGACGACGATGTTATTTTTTACATCTTCGTCAAGCAACTTCGCGGAAATAGCTTAATATTCTTGCTTGATATATTATATAAAACTTTTCTGTTGAGATATCTTCCTAACGAAAACAGGTTGTACCCATTTCAACATCTGAAAACAATTCTGCAGAATTTTCAAACTATCATTCATTTAGTTTGCTTTCCCCTGTCGTTATTTTTGAAATTGAAAATGAAACAGAATGATAGACCACATCTACGAAAATTTAGTTTGAGCCAATGGACTGTTCGGATGCCGACATGAACATTTGACCTCTTACAAAATTTTACGTGAAACGGATCATTCTTTTCAACAATTCTATTGAACTGGTCTTAATTTTTAAGATATAGAAAAAGCAGTGTTTGACATGAAGGTTTGATTTCCATGATATTTCCATATTATTCCCACAAAACTCTTGAAGGTTTTCCGCAGAATATTAATAGAAACCCACAGTTTTCTCAAAGGATTCTCAAAGAATATGCACAGAATTCCCACAGAATTTCCACAGGATGCCCAAAGAACCACACGGAATTCTCTTAGGATTCTAATAATTCCCACAGTATTTCATTCCCACAAAATAAACTCCCACTAAATTTCACAGGGTTTTGCACAAAGTTGCCAAAGTTGTTTGCCACATAACTCTCACAGGATTCCCTTCGAATTCACACCGGATCCTCTCAGAACTCTCAGAGGGTTTCCACAGGATTCACAAGACTTCTAGGCTTCCAGTAAGATTTCCGATGTATTTACAAAAGATTTATTCACTACCCAGGTAACATTGATAGCTGAATATCATTTTATTCAGCTGAAAAGAGGCTGCATATACAGTATTTTAGCTGAATACGCAGTAATTCAGCTAACAATGCTACATTTGCTTAGTATTTTAACATTACTCCTACAGGATTCTCACAGTACTGCCACTGAAAGCCCAAGATTTTCACAAGAATTCTAGGATTCCTAGTTAACCATTCCCACTGGAATGCAGACTCCTCTCTGGAATACCAGCAGCCAAATGGGAATACTAAAATTCTCACTGGAATTCTAGGACCCACACTGGAATTCCAAAATCCATATTAGTAATCTAGCATCTATACTGTAATCCTAGGATACACACTGGAATCCAAGCAAACTCAAAATCCCTACTGGTATCCCAATATTCACATTGGAAATCCAGGACCCATACTGCATTCCCAAGATCTGCACTGGCATTTTATAGTTCACTCTGGAATCCCAGTATTTACCTTAGACACTAAAGATCCATGTTCCTTTCCCAGGATCATTACTTAAATCTCAAAATCCACACTTGAATCCCAAGGTCCACACTGGAATCTCATGTTCGACACTGGAATTCTAATATTCCACACTGGCACACTACTATCCACACTAAAGTTCCAGGATTCACACTGAATCACATCAAATCATACCGGAATCCCAATATCCACAATAGAAGCTTAGGTACCACTATAAAATAACAAAACTCACACTAGAAACGTAGGATCCACACTGAAATCCGAGAATCTTGTCTGAAACACCAGGATCCACTTTACAATCCCAGTATCCACAACGGATTCTCAGCACTCACACAGGAATCACAGAATCCCAGCATCTACACTGGAGACCTAGGATTCACACTGGATTCTCATGATGCACAATGGATTTCCAGGATCCATACTGGAATATCAGTATCCACACTGCAATCCCATACTTGACACTCAGGATATTTTTGGAATCCTAGGATTTACACCGGATTCCTAAGATTCACACTGGAATCCCTGGAATCAACTTGGAAACCAAAGAGCCATGTTCTAATCCTAGGATCGACACTGAAATCGAAAATTCGGAATTTCAAGATCGTCATTGTAAGTTCAGGTTCCTCACTGGAATCCTTAGATCCACACAAACACATCACGATCCACACTGAAATACAGCAAACCACTCTGGAATTCCAATAACCACATTAGAACCCAAGGGTCCCCAATGAAGTAACACAATCCACACTAGGATCCACACTGAACTCAGTTTAAAACACCAGAATCCACATAAAAATTTCAGGAAGCACACTGGATCTCCAGCATCTACACTGAAAACCCAGGATCGAATCCCATCCCCAACATAGTCACTTATGACGTAAAAAGTTATAGTGACGACTTCCTTCGGAAGGGAAGTAAAGCCGTTGGTCCCGAGATGAACTAGCCCAGGGCTAAAAATCTCGTTAATAAAGTCAAACCAACCAACCAACCAGGCTCCATACTGAAATCTCGCAGTGAAATACTGTAATTCACACTGGAAACTCACGATCCATACTAAAATACAAAAATCCACAAAGAAAACTAGAATCCACACTAAAGTCGCAAGATCCACATTGGAATCCCAGGACTTGATACCCAGGATAATGGAATCCTAGAATTTGCATTGGAATCCACACAGGATCTACACATGATCCACACAGGAATCCTAGGATCCACACTGGAATCCCATGATCTATGCTACAAACTTAAAATCCACACTGGAATATCTAACTTGCAGGCCGTGTTACTCCCAGCCTATATGAGACCCCCGTCTCCAAACCTCAGGGTCGGCGCTACGCTCATGACACTCCGGGAAATAAAACATTTACAGATTGGCTCAAGTAAAAACTCCCTCTATTTCCTGGTCTCCTGTACACTTCCACTTGGAAATTTTCACAATAAATTCTTTAGAGCTTGCATACTTTTCAATAGGTCCTATGCAATTAACTCTCTAAATTAATTCTGTATAATAAATTTGTTTAAATTTAGTTTATTTTCTTATATTTATTTCGAGTTTGGATTGGAAATTATTCTACTTTTCTTTTACGAACATATTTTCAGTAATTAGTTAGATCTGTTGGTTCCTTTAGTTTAGTTTCCGGTTTTCTGTTGGTTGAACTCACTTTAATAAACAGAAATATTCGGCCTTTTCATGATTTTTACTCCGGACACAACCACACTTTTGCTTCATATTCCGGACACTTTGATTCGAATTGCGAAAAGCTCTTAAAACACTATTAGTGGTAAGCTCCATCGAAGTTTATACCCCAATCGCGTATTATCCTCGATTTTACCATAGAGGGATTCCACGGAGGCATGCAAGTCGATTCTGATCGACTATTTCAAAAATATCTGAAACTTTGCACAGTTTTCAGTTCCATCTAAATCGTCATTTTCCGATATCAAATCTTCAAGTTGAGTCACGACTAACTTTTCAAAAGGGTGTATGTGAAAATGGTTCAAAAATATTCATAAAGCTGCACAGCAAAAACGGTTCGTTCGATTGTTAGACAACTAAAGAAACAAAGTTAGACAACTAAATAAAGATTCAAAAAAAAAAAAATACACCGTGTCCAGTATATTCTCATACAAATTCGAGATAACATTACTTTGCGCTTGTTTAACTGACATCATTGGTGATAATATTTTTTGAAAGTGGTTATAATACTGATTCACTACAGGAAATATTTTGGAAATATTTCAATTATAAACTTATTTTATCAACTTAAGAATTTACGAAAAATATTTCCAGCGGCACGCTCATAGGCAGAGCCCAATTTCAATCTGCAGTTATCGCACATATATTCATCAAATTTTATCAATATTTATCTATTAAAAACGCAATATGATTAACTTAAAGTTTCTGAAACTTTTTTGTGAATGCTCTGATTTTCACTTTGTTAACCAGACCAATATGAACAAAAAGTCATTTTAAGTGCAAAACACGACTTCAATGGACATTTCATCACTTATCATAGCAATTATTTTTTCTTATTCATAAAACAAGCTATTCTACGTTAGTATAATACTACCAGACTACAATGAAATACTACAACATTGGATTATCCTACATTCAGTAAAGTTATACCAAAGAAAAGAAAAAGTGTATGAGAATATATTGGACACGGTGTACACACAGTAAAAAAAATTTTTTTTTTGCATTAAAAAACATAATTTTTGTCACAAAAACTCAAATATCTCAAAACCCTATCGGAATACCAACGCATTTTTTTGAGGGAAAACGGTCCATTATATTAGCTATCTACCATAAAAATTTGGTGATGGTAAGCCAATAAACAAAAAAGTTATGACATTTCAAATATTTCACAAATTTGACACTTAGTGAAAAAATTATTTTTTTTTCATTGTTAATTTTTTTTAGGACCGCAGTTTGTTGCTGAATTTTTTGTTTAGGGTACCACATGAGGTTAACAAGTTGTTTTCATGATATTTTATTTAATTATTCATAACTATTATAGCATCTATTAGAAAGTTAGACGCGATCCAGTGTTGTGATCTAAAGTCTTGATAGTGTCATATTTTTTATTGTACGTAACTGAAGAAAAATTCTCTCAATAGTGTTGAAACCTTTTGATAAAAGAAACCTATAAGAAATCTAATATTGAAGACAAAAGCTACAAAAAAAGTTTTCTATACAGGTATACCTGTAAAAAGTTTACCTCGTAGAGAACAAGGCGGGTCTATACCCAGGTGATCTAGTATACGTAAAGCAGGTCGGTTTTCTCCACAAAGTTAAAATCTGATTACACCTGGGTATAGACCCGCCTTGGTAGAGAATAGACTTTGTTAATCATATTTGGGAGTAAGCGAGTAACTTCAACAACATCAAAAACATGATAGGTACATACCATGAACATACTCACGAAAAAGCTAAAAATATACTACCACTATGGTTATAAAAGATTTAATTGTAAAATTTTTCTTCAGTCAAGCAAACGACACCAAACTAGTCAGTAAAAACTTAAAAGTGATTTTGTTTATTAAAATCTAACGAGCAACATGAGTAGTCGCTTTCTCAACTGTTGCAGGCCGTTTGCAAAAAAAAAAGTGTTCGAAAGAGCTACGAAATCTCACCGAAAGCACCATAGATAAACTGAAAGCGGCTGGTTATGCTCCAATGTCTACATTGAATACAAATTTACGCATTTGTACGTCCTGCCGTTTAAACGTTGACAAACGGGCAATCTGTACATCATCGGTGGATCAGGTTGCAGGAAGTTCGAAAACAACAACAACTGAGGAATTACTAGATGCACCGACAACAACTGAGGAGTTACCAGAAGTACCAAGTGCAGATAGTCTTGCCACGGTACCATCAGCGACATCTGTTTCAACAAATCAATCAGAAGATGAGTGCATCCAGAAGGTCAACATCGAACGCTTCAACGAAGGGATAGCTGGAATAAAAGTGACTCCGATTAAATGGACGAATATGGGTTACGTCAATTATCCCGAGAAAAAATACCGTGAAATCAACGAAGCTGTACGAAGAAGCCTCTTCATATTAGGACCTGAGGATGTGGAAAATACAGACTACGATGAGGTAATTATGATTGTGCGATATTTGCCAGAAAACCATTCGCCAGAAAACTATTCGCCAGAATGACATTCGCCAGAAAGTACCATTCGCCAGAAAACCATTCGCCAGAATGTACCATTCCCCAGAATTGACCAGCCCCTAGAATTTTTTTTTATTTTTTTTTTCAGGTGAATCAAGTTTGCAATTGTAGAGCATTGAAAAAATGTGTGAGATTATTTTGGTGTATATACTCAAAAAAGTACAGGGTCTCTTGGACACAACCTACCGTTGACTTAGTGAGCCAGCTTCTAATATCCATATTCTAATTGTTGGACTAGGTACCAATAATAAAAATATCGATTTCTCGAGCATTCAACGATCAACAGCAATATTTGAAGTTTTATGAATATGAATTGAAAAAGCAATACTTAATACTGGGGGACCGTGGAACTGGAAAGAAAAAAATATACAGTTCAATAACGATTGCATTCATTAAAAGCTCCTTCACTATGTATGAAAGATACTGCTTACTGATGTTAAGAATGGATATTTAGCATGACGGATAGTAAATTAAGTTTTTTTATATATGTTGTCCCTGTAAAATGGTATTATGGTTTAAAAGGCTTCACAAGCGGTTCGCCCTTCTTTTCAGCATAAGCTGTTCTTCAAAGTTTTGTTGCTTCTTTTCAATATACGTTGCAACTATCATTCTACAGATGTTATAGCATGAGATAATGCTATTTTATAATTAATAAATTTCTGTTTTTTTTTCAGTTTAAATTCAATGTTTTTTTTTAAGATTATTAAGTTTTACAGGGAATTATGGTTTGGAATATTTCACAAGTGGTGCTCCCTTCTTTTCATCATAAGCTGTTCTTGAAAGTTTTGTTGCTTCTTAAGAGCTAGTTTATTGTATATTTACAAGATTTCGATACACGTTGCAACTATTTGTGCCGTCCGTTCAATGAAGTAATAAATGCCTCCATTCACAAACCAAAGCTACATTTACTATAACAACTTTCAGGAGCTTTTAGACAAATAAGACAGTTGTTAAATCAAGAAGAACATCCTATATATGGGGAATGAAGAATTCTTATTTGCCAAATAACATGTCAAGTAGCGTTAAGCAAATACTCTTTTTTGATTTTTTTCGTGTACTGATATTTAGGTGACCATTATTAATAAAAACATTTTGGTCTATTTTTACCCGAATGTTGTTCCCACGAATATCATTTCCCCGAGCGCCAGATACCCGAATGACAATTTTTCCTGCAATCCATTCTCCCGAACATGGGAAGAAATCTGAATCCAAAAACAAGATTATGACTCATGTTATCATGATTCCAGCGTGTTTTCATCTTATGAAAATACACCATGATTTGGACTCATGATATCATGAGTCAGATTGCCATAACGCAACACACGCGTTATGCTTTTTGTTGCTGATTTCACGAAATCATGATTCAAATGCCAAAAATGCTGAGTCGCACATCCGTTTATGATCGAAGAAATAAAAAAAATAAAATTAAAAAAATGGCATGCACTGAGATTTGAGCCAAAAACCTTTCGATTGAAAGGCACTAAGAAAGAATGATAAAGAAAACAAGAAAAAATGCTGAGTTCGGAGAAACTTTAAAGAACCGTTGATCAAAAAAGAAGGGTGCATATCATATGAACCGTTCATCAGCCTGAAATAATCAATAAGTTCTGATAATTATGAGTGCCAAAACATTTTCGAGGAACCTATTTCCTTGAGAAAACGGGGTATTCAGGGAAGTGGTTTTCAGGGAAACGACATTCTGGGTATCGATATTCGGGACAAAGTAGCACAACCCCAATAAACTGTCCATTGAAAAGCAAAAACTATCTGGTAGTTGTACGAGAAATTCTGTACAACACAATATTCTGAAAAAGAACAGCTCGCGGTGACAGGAAATGAAATTTTGTTAAAACTAGGTAAAACAGCTTTGAATATTGTATCAAAACTTCATAGCCAAAAAATTTCGCAAGAGATGTAGAATAACAGTGTTATATTGTGTTCGCTCTGTGCACTAGCAGAAATTTTAAAATGAGAAGAACGAGATAGTTACCGAACTATTTGTTCAATTTAGTGCTTATGAACATGTGAAAAGTGGCACAAGTCGAATATTGTGACGGCAATCCTTGGATTCCGAGTTATTTCATGATCAAAATCGACAAGAAAAATAATTCTGGGGAATGGTACTTTCTGGCGAATGGTACATTCTGGCAAATGGTTTTCTGGTAAATGGTACATTCTGGCGAATAGTTTTCTGGCAGATGTCATTCTGGCGAATTGTTTTCTGGCGAATGGTTTTCTGGCAAATATCGCACAATCGGTAATTATGAATATGAAGGAAAGGTTCTCGAATCTAGCCACGACAAGGAAAGAAAAATTATTGATTTTGTCGATGCTGCCAAGCTCGTGGTCTATTCAAGACGCCATTGATGAGTTCAAAACCAATAGAAATACAGCAAAAGAGGCAAAACAATTCAAAAATAACTGTCTTGCAACCAAAAATGCTAGGTCGAGTACTTCATTAACAGATGAGACAAAAGAAAAAATATTTCAATATTTTGAAGACGATGAAGTAAGTAGAGCTATGCCTGGCCAAAAAGATTATGTATCTGTAAAAAATGATGGAAAGCGTCAAGCAATCCAAAAACGATTAATGATGACTACTTTGAAAGAAGCGTATACACGCTTCAAGTAAATTAACGAAAATATTAAGGTAGGTTTTTCCTCATTTGCAAGCCTTCGTCCAAGGCAATGCAAGCTTCTATCCAATTCAGGAACACATAATGTTTGTGTGTGCACAACACACGAAAATATTAACCTAATCTTACATAGTTTGAAAAGAATCAATTTATCAAAGGATATTAAAATGTTAACTGGTAGTCTTTTGTGTGAAAATACAACATCAAATTGCTATCTACGATCTTGTTCGGATTGACCAGATTCTTCATCATTGGAAAATACTTTATTCGCTGAGTTTGAAGAAAATTATATTGATCAGTTATCATTTGAGCAATGGGTGACCACGGATAGGTGTGACCTAGAAACTATTGTAAAACCTGTAGATGAGTTTGTGTCATTTTTTTGCTAGAAATTAGAAAGTTTAATTCCTCACGACTCTATTAAAACAGAGCAATCCCGCTTTTTAAAAAATACGAAAAATACATTACAAGATGGTGAATTTTTAGTCATTTGTGATTTTTCTGAAAACTATAGCTTTGTATTGCAAGATGAAGTGCAGTCCCATCACTGGATCGTACAACAAGCTACAATTCATCCATTCGTTATTTATTTCAATGGAAGTACGCAAATTGAACATTTTAGTTTTATTGTAATTTCCGAAGATTTAAGACACGACTCAGTATCTGTAAATTTGTTCATTGCCAAAATGATTAACTTTTCACGCGTTGATAAGGATGAAGAAATCAGAAAGATATATTTCATGTCTGATGGAGCAGCATCGCAGTACAAAAACCGTAAGAATTTTTCGAGCCTATGTCAATTTAAATCAAAGTACGGAATTGATGCAGAATGGCATTTCTTTGCTACGTCACATGGCAAAGGTCCTTGTGATGCTATTGGAGGAACCATAAAGCGCATGGCCACAAGAGCAAGTTTAGCCAAAGAACGTGAGCATCCAATTAAAACTGCAAAAGAACTATTTGATTGAGCGAATCGCAGAAAAGAAGAAGATTTAACAAAATTATCATTTTGTTTTACTACTACTGAAGAGTACGAATTAACGGCATCAGAGCTCAGCGAGCAATATAATAACGCGAAAACGATCCAAGGAACCCAAAAATTTCACTGTTTCATTCCATTGTCAGAAAATAAAATTAAAGCAAAACTATACTCGAACTGTACTGATAATGATGCAAAAGTGTTCGATATTGTAAAAAAATTGAATAACAATAAATAAATAAATAAGTATTAATAAAATGTTTTCATGATCTCATAACGCATACCCAAATCCAAAACTTTTAAAATTTATATATAACATTTAGAAACTCATCGATCATACTCTAAAAAAAATATCCTGGTAAAAAAAAATTTTATTTTCGTGTAATCTGTTAATTCATTTTAATTTATACATATATACATATACATATAATATTTATACATATACATAATATTTATACATATAATATACATAATACTAATGAAAACATGAAAACGACTTGTTTAATTCACGCAAGGCCCTTAACAATAAAATCAGCAACAAACTGCGGTTCCCGTAATAATTTACACCGAAAAAAAATTTTTTTTCTACTAAATGTGAAAATTGTGACATGTTTGAAATGTCATAACTTTTTTGTTTATTGGTTTACCATCACCAAATTTTTATGATAGATAGCTAATATAATGGACCGTTACGTTGGTATTCCGATAGGGTTTTGAGATATTTGAGTTTTTGTGTCAAAAATTATGTTTTTTAATGCAAAAAATTTTTTTTTTTCTGTGTGTATTTTTTTTGGAATCTTTATTTAGTTGTCTAACTTTGTCTAACAATCGAACGAACCGTTTTTGCTGTGCAGCTTTTTGAATATTTTTGAACCATTTTCACATACACCCTTTTGAAAAGTTAGTCGTGACTCAACTTGAAGATTTGATATCGGAAAATGACGATTTAGATGGAACTGGAAAACTGTGCAAAGTTTCAGCTCCATAGAAAAAAATGAATTAAAAAATTTACCAAATTTTGGTGCTGTTGCTTGGAATCACTCACTGGAAACCCACGATCCATACTAAAATACCAAAACCCACAACGGAAACCTAGAATCCACACTTAAATCCCAAGATCCACATTGGAATCTCAGGATGCACAATGGATATCCTGGATCCACACTGGAATCCCAGTTTCCACATTACAATCCCAGGACTTGATACCCAGGATACTAGAATCCTAGAATCCGCATTGAAATCTACACAGGATCTACACAGGATCCACACAGAAATCCAAGGATTCGCACTGGAATCCCATGATCTATGCTACAAACTTAAAATCCACACTGGAATATCTAACTTGCAGGCCGTGTTACCCCCGTCTCCAAACCTCAGGGTCGGCGCTACGCTCATGACACTCCGCGGAATAAAACAGTTGAGCGGTTCCACGCGAAATCGTCCATAAAATGCTAAAATCTGACATGTACCATTCCGATCTGGATGAAACTGCGCAGATGTATTAAGTATATGAGACGAAAGTTATCTCATATAATTGGGGATCGTTTAGAATCGAGAGTAACTTCTGATAAGGGCGTATGTATTTTTAGCATCACCATTTAAAAAAAAATGTACCTCGGAAACCGTATGTTATAGAGAAATAGTGTCTGAGGAGGGATG
This sequence comes from Aedes aegypti, assembly GCF_002204515.2. Taxonomy (NCBI): domain Eukaryota; kingdom Metazoa; phylum Arthropoda; class Insecta; order Diptera; family Culicidae; genus Aedes; species Aedes aegypti. Next base: position 221,942,657 of record NC_035107.1, on the reverse strand, counting down.
GTAGACAATTAAATAGGCTTTGTAAAATAAATATACTCTGAAAAAAAAACTTTTATTTTCATGAAAAAATCGAAATTAAACTTTAAAACACAAATTGCAAAAAATAGGTATCTTCATTTTTTTCAAATTTTTTCTGTAAAATTTCAATGTAAAACCAGATGTTTTAAGCACAGTTTCAACATATTGCAATCTAAAATAAAAAAGTTTTTCTGAGAGCAACTTTTGGTGCATTTCTGAAAATTCAATTTCTGGCCGTAGAAAAGACGTTTTGATGCTGTAATATGATTCTTCACCCAAAAACAATTCAAAATGCTAATAACAATGATCTTCCTAAAACTAGCCGTTTTCAAGATATTTAGGATTCAATTATATTAATATCATAAAACTTAAGAAAATACGCCCGTTTCATAAGTTACTCCAGATGCTCCACCAACAATGTTACGTTTATCTCTTTCCACATTAATATCCCATGTTTTAAGGGCAGTTTCAACATGGTGCAATTTAAAATAAAAAAGTTTTTCTAAGGGCAACTTTTGGTGTATTTCTGAAAATTCAATTTCTGGTTATAGAAAAGGCGAGGGAAGGAAAATAAAAGTGCGATTCTGCATCCAATCTTGTTGATGTCTTCAGCGCACTCATTCATTATAAATCGTAGAATAAGTGCGCTGAAGACACCAACAAGATTTGAGGCAGGATCGCCCTTATCAGAAGTTACTCTTGATTTTAAATGGTCTCTCCACCAGTGGAAAAAACTTATTCTATTATACAGAGTTGCTCGCTGTCACTATCAACGCTTAAAATTTGCTGATTTGTACAGGCCGACTGCGATACAATTCGGATCAATCTATATCACATCAACATCATGCTGTCTACTCCATCACTAGTGCATTGATGGCGATAGACTATGAATATCGCTGATGGGTTATGTTTAGTCTTAAATTAAGCAGATAAAACGGCAATTTATCAGTTAGATATTTTGGACAGTGTTACAGATAGATTGAAACTATTTGTTGGTCACTGAAAAACATTAATAGCATGCTTGTTTTAATTATGAATCGTGGTTTACGGCCAACCAGCCGAGTGGAAGTTTAACAACTACCGAAAAGCTAATATGTAATGTTTAGCTTTTCGGTAGTTATTAATAGCATGGATAATTACCACGTGATCACTCATTCCGCAGTGATTATGATCTAGAGTGCGATGTCGCATCACTACTGTTGGTTGTCAAATCAAAGTGATATTGATAGCTCGCAAGTGATATTGAAAGTTTTAGACCATCAGCCATCAGCTGATATTATTGATATTAATCAATTCTGCTATTATATCGAAACTATGTGCAAAATTCCATTTGAATCCAAGGTAGGGTTTTGTTCTTCTTCGTCGTAAGCGCTACTATTCGTCGTATCAAACTTTAAATGTTCCACTACGGCAGATATTCAAACTTACCTGCAACATAGATTCATTATCCAAGTGTAATTTTGTGAAAGCTGTTATGGTTTGTACACTTGTACACCAAAAGTGCAATAAAACTACTGTACTTTGGTAAATAACTTCAGTTCAATCATCCACTTTGCACTTTTTTACCGAAATCGCATGGACGAACACGATTTGGGAGAAATGCTTAGCGATCGACTGAGCCACACCACTTTCCAACACAAGTTTGTTCCCGCCCCCGTGGGTGACTTACTTCGCCGGGCACTTATTTTCACTATGGAAAACCTTCGTACTTCTTCACTGAAGGATTTCATTCCAATCACACGCCGTAAAACTTCAATAAATTACCAAATTTTACGAAATTTCCTCAACCGCCGCGTATAATTAAGAATGTAAACAAAGTTCAATCCGTCGTACTGAGAAAAAAAGCTTGTGTGCATCAATGTGTGCGCGACGCTCGACGTAAAAATACGATTCCTTTGATTGTGTTGTTTTCGCTGTACTGTGAGCATATGCCATAATTGTACGGTCAAAAGGAATTGTGTTCATATGTTCGTGCTGAATTTTGTTGACGAACAATTAATTTTAAAGGAAATCAGTATATTCCATCATGCTGAAGGAATGGAGGGAGATGCCCGTAGATCTATATATTCTAGTAAAACATTTTATTATAGCGTTGATATGTTGTATTTTGACCACTCAATACACACAGTGAGCAATAAGTTGTGAGACGAATCTGGAAACTGATTGCGACGGAGTTGAAAACGATACGACGGATTGAGAATACGGTAAGATGCATTTTCTTTGCATTATTTCCAAAAAGAGATCAAGATTTATCAAAATGTTATTGTACAATGCTTAAGTCGTTTTGAGAAAGAATTGTTTGGCATCAGTATGTATCAGCATCATTAACTGCAATACTGGGAAAATTGCAGTTCTCACTGATCAATGCTTAATACGATGGATACTAGCACATCACCCTAGTCGAGTTTCAACGTTTACCGATTTGGCGTGGAACCGCTCAACAGTGTTAATATCAGTGCTGGGAATGGTAATAGTAGTAGGCTTGATTTTTTGCGAAAATCACTTGGCTCTCCAGTACAGTAGTTCCAAAAACGTGAATCTCATCAAGTAGCCTATGTTGGGTGCACGAATTTTCTAAATCATGAGTGTCATTGAAGGCTCCAAATGCGGGAAATGCAGCGGGAAATAGAACATTTTTCTACAGTAATTCTGGGTTGCCCTTAGCAACGGGTGTTTTGCTATTTTCAAGGCATTTTGCCTACAGCAGCGATGAGCGTGAGTTTCACTGGCTTCGCTGACTTTGATTGGCTTTGCTTGGCTACTGTAGAGTGAATTTCAAGATTTTTCCCAACCCTGGTTAATATTATAATTAAAGTAATCTTGAAATTTCAGTGTGGATCTTGGAATCACGTCGTAGATTCTGAGATTCCAGCCTGAATTCTGGTATTTCAGTGCGGATCCTTTGATAACAGTGGAATTCTTGGGATTGAAGTGTGGATCTTGGGATTTAGGTATGGATTCGAGGATTGCAGTGTACATCCTGGGAATCCAGTATAGACTCAGAGATTGAAGCGTGGACCGTAGGATTTCGATTCTGGGATTGCAACGTGATACGCAGAATTTCAATGGGTTTCGACAAGAGTTCCGGTGAGGATTTGTTGTGTTTATGAGATTTGTCGTGTGTAGTTTCGTAATTAATTTGTAAAGGAAAAAGAAAACGCTTGTAGAAAGGTAGAAGTAGAATGTCTTAAAAGCTCCTACGAACGCAGCCAATATCCACCCTATACCAGGACAACGGTAGTTACCACCAAGACTGCGATAAACCACGCGAACGGGCGGCTAGGGGGGTGGTGAAATAGGTGACCATGATGAGGCGGATTACGTTATCAATGGACATGGGTCAACGGCAAACGTTCGGGTTCAATGATCACCAGCAAGACACTTTATAAGCCTGGTGATCTTCAACGATAGCAGTCGTGCTTTATAGCAATACAGAAAGTTCGGAGAAATTTGATAAAAGTTCAAGTAGTGAAAATGTAGACCAAGAGGAAAGATAGTTTAAAAAAAAGAAAAGAGGAAGTGAGGAACATTCAAGGAGGACCTATTGAAAGAGTATGCAAACTCTCAAGAATTTATTGTCAAAATTCAACTTAAACCTAAGATCTAGTCTGGTGACGTCACGCATTTAATTCATTTAGTTAATTGATTATTCTATCAGTCTACAATTGTCGGATTCTTCTCATCAATTCAAACAACAACGCTAGTGTGGATATGACCTTAACTGCATCGGCGTGGTGCTCCCACGATGACTTGATCGTCCCTCGACGGCAGAAAAGCTTCGTCGGATTCTAGTTAGAAACACGTGTGCTAGTCGGTTGACTCGTGCGTGGGCTCGATCTCCAGGGTCCTTGGAGGTTGGTGGAGTGAGAGCGGGTTACTGAACAAATCGATTAATCAATTTATTCAAATAATTATGCCAAATTCGCGAACTTACTTCGAATTATAATAAAAGATCACACAAATAATCTAAAAGCTCACTTTACAACTGTGGCTTGACTTTACTATCAAAGAAAGCTTCACAAACTTGGAAAACGATCTTTGCACTTGAACGAACTCCACCAGAATAAATGGATCTTGCGCAATAAATTTGTTCGTACCTTTTTACTGCGACGCAATTTCCACCTAACCGTGTACAGTATTTTTTGTACGAACTTATTTATTGGTCAGCTCTGGAGGACTAAAAAGAATCCAGTTCATTCGCCTTTGGTTATGCACCGTACGCAACACTAACTTAAGCTTAACTATTTTGGCACGAATGCTAATTCTGAAAGCTTGCCATTCGTTTAGTTAGGGTAACTGGGGGTAAAACGCGCCCTCTAAGGAAGGAAACGGTTTTAGCTATGAAGAACATTATTATAAGCCTTTTTCTATTCATCATCTCATAGACAAAGATGTTTTCTATCAAATGGTAGAAACAGCCATCCATTTTCTTTTTTCTGGAGTGTTTAAATCAATTTTTAAAATATGCTTGCTTATCTGCATTTTTATTTTTTGCGGGGTAAAACGCGCCACCTGATCTCGGCGTTAGTCGCTCGCGCGCACGCATGCGCAATCATGCTTGCAAATACGTTGCATACATAAGGGCGTTTGATCAGATGTTATTGTTAGATTATAGTATACATGCCGATTCGAAAGATGTGCATTTGTAAGGTTCAAATTGGCACGTAAAAACAGCTTGGCATTACGTTTGCTGGAATTTGAATTCAAACGGCTGTTTTAGTGTTATGAAATAGGTGTGGCCGTTTTGCCCCACGAGTTGATTAAAATTTAAGTCCTTCAATACGCTTTTTAAGGATAAATTCAACACTTTTTTTGCATGGAATACAAACTATGGGAGTGCACAAGTCTATTCTCGGTCATAGTTTCAAAAGTTTTGTTATTTATCGGCCTGAAAAATGGCCTAGAAAATAACACAAAATTACAACGAAAACAGCGAAAAACGTTTTTTTAAATTTTTCACGATTTTTGCCAGGAAAACACATAAAAATATATATAGAGAAGCATTTTAATACATTTTCCATTATCTCTGGTGAAAAGCAGCATCCCAAAGCACGTCGTTCGTTCAAAACAAGGGTGGCGCGTTTTTTACACCCAGTTCCCCTACGAACAAAAAGGGAATGAAAGGTTACTCGATCTGGCATTTGTGAGTAACGCCAGTGTATGCGAATTACTGGAACCACCTTTACCTCTGATCGAAGTCGACCGTCACCATACGCCTTTTGTTTTGACCCTCGATGTTATACAAACTCCATTAGAAAATAGGAAAAACGAGACTTTCTTCGATTTCCGCCAATGTAATTATGACGAATTGAATGCTGAAATCACACAAATAAATTGGCGGGATATTTTAGCCTTTGGATCATTGGACGATGCTGTTACCAGATTCTACAGTGAACTGAATGTAATTTTCGAACGACATGTTCCTCGCAGAAGTCGTGCATGTCGACCTGATAATAAACAACCATGGTGGAATGCTCAACTTCGCAATCTTCGTAATCGACTGCGAAAAGCACGGACACGTTATTTTCGAGTGAGAAATCGTTTGAACAGGGATGCAGTACGTGATCTTGAATCTCAATTCAATGAACTGAACGTGTCATGCTTCCAGTAATACATAGACCGACTAGAGAGCAACATGAAAGATGATCCGAAACAATTCTGGTCCTATCTTCGCAGTCGAACAACATCTCGTGGATTTCCTCAACTCATAAACTACGACGGCAAAACCGCAACGACGCCAGATGATGCCGTGGAACTTTTCTCATCTTACTTCCAAAGCGTATTGAGTATTACCCCACCGCCCTCTTCAGCATCCTATTTGAGCGCTCTCAAGACATTCGATTTGAATCTGCAGCCTACATCATTCACGCAACACGAGGTTTACAAGAAGCTATGTAGCATCGATGGTTCCAAGGGACCAGGATCCGATGGACTTCAACCTTCCTTCATCAAAGCGTGCTCTGCGTCTTTAGGTGAACCAGCAGCTCTTCTGTTCAACCGTTCTCTTGCTGAAAGTGTTTTTCCAGCCAAATGGAAGGAGGCTCTTATTACACCGATCCACAAAGCCGGCAACGTCCATGATGTCAAAAACTACAGGGGAATTTCTATACTCAGTTGTCTACCGAAAGTTTTTGAAAGCATGCTGCTAGATTTTCTGTATCCTGCGGTCCGACACATTATTACTGAAGATCAGCATGGGTTTGTCAGAAAGCGATCTACAATTACGAACCTATTGAGCTACGTGTCGACACTGATCGATAAGATAGAAAAACGACAGCAAATCGATGCAGTCTACGTGGATTTTACTAAAGCCTTCGATAGAGTTCCTCATCAGCTAGCAGTTGAAAAATTCCAGCGAATGGGTTTCCCCGATTGGTTGACAAAATGGGTTTTGACGTACCTCATCAACCGCTCAGCATCAGTGCGACTTGGAACAACGCTTTCAGATCCATTCGAGATTACTTCCGGCGTCCCGCAGGGCAGCCATCTTGGGCCGCTTCTGTTCATACTATTTGTGAATGACCTCTGCAGCGAGTTGAAGTCATCGAAGGTGATGTACGCAGATGATCTGAAGATTTTTCGAGTAATCAATTCGCCTGTGGACTGTTGCGCCTTACAGATGGACATTGATAAGATCCTAGATTGGTGTTCAAGAAATGGGATGGATGTCAACATCGCGAAATGTAATGTTATCACCTTCACGCGGAAACGTTCACCGACGGTTTTTGAATATTCAATGCATGGTGCCACGATTGAACGAGTTAGACTGGTCAAGGATCTGGGTATCTCGCTTGACTGTAAGCTCCGTTTTGTCGAGCAGATTTCGTCAGTGATAGCAAAGGCTTACGCGGTTCTTGGAATTATCAGACGCAACACTAAAGATTTCAGAGACGTGTACTGCCTTAAGGCTTATATATATCACTTGTTCGCAGCATTTTGGAATATGCAGTTATAGTTTGGGCCCCGTATCACTCTGTACACATCGATCGACTTGAACGAGTTCAAAAAAGTTTTATTAGGTATGCACTCCAGAGACTACCTTAGCGAAATGCTGCTGCCGCCATACGAGCATCGCTGTGCACTCGTCGACTTACCTACACTACGCAACAGGAGAACTCTTCTAAAGCAGCTTTTCATTTTTGATCTGCTCGAAAATAACATCGACTGCTCTGGTCTGTTAGGCAAATTAAGTTTCAACACCCCTGTGAGGCTCCTACGGAGGACTGCACTATTCCAACACGCTGCTCATCGAACGTTATATGGGCAAAATAATCCGCTTGATGTATGTTGTGAAATGTTTAATAATGTGTATCACTTGTACGATTTTAACATAGCTAAGGAAACATTTAGATTAAGGATTCTACGGAATTGAAGTCTGTGCGATGTATTTTTATTTAAATCGAAGACCAAATAAATCAATCAATATCATTAGACTAGCACAAAACATTTGAGTGTTACAGCCTCTTTTGTAATTGTCTCGGACGTCAGCAGACAAATTACGTATTTGTCTGTTAACATTTATGCGCTGCTCAATCCTCAATCCTGGATTCACACCCACAGACCAGGTAAATGCTTTTTGGAAACATTTTTACATCGCTTCGAACATCTCATGTCCGTGTGACTATTGTCGGCAGCCTTATTCTCTTCGGCAGCCTTCCTATAAGAACTGCAAGGCGAATCTCTTCGGCAGTTCTAAACCAGTCGCATTTTGAGGCGTGTTTATTTCAGTTGATGACATCTCTAGCAAAATTGTTTGTTCAGTCTCGAAAATCTCGTCAGCCAGAAGCTGAAAAAGCAAAGAATCACCTGAATGATTTCATTGGTGTGTTTTGATAGAACTTTTGCTGGCTCTAGGTCCTTCAAGACATGACCTTCGCCACAATGTTACGCCAACTAACTCGGTCCATGGCTGCTAACCTCCAATTCCTCGAACGCCCCACACTTCCAAGATCCTGCTCCACTTGGTCAAACCACCTAGCTCGTTGCGCTCTCCTTCGTCTTGTACCGGCTGGATTTGAGTTAAACACCATTTTTGCGGGATTGTTGTCCGGCATTCTCACAACATGTCCCGCCCATCGTACCCTTCCAGCTTTGGCGACTTTCGTGATACTGGGTTCACCGTAGAGTTGCCCAAGCTCGTGGTTCATTCTTCTCCTCCATACACTCTCCTAAGCACACGTCGTTCAAAAACTCCTAGCGCTTGCAGGTCCTCTTCGTCCACGTCTCATGCCCGTAGAGGACTACCGGTCTTATTAGCGTCTTGTACATGGTACACTTAGTACGGAAGTGAAGTTTACCAGACCGCAAGGTCTTGTGGAGTCCATAGTAAGCACGACTTCCGGCAATGATACGTCTTCGAATTTCTCTGCTGCAGTTGTTATCTGACGTTATCAATGATCCGAAGTAGACAAATTCGTCCACCACCTCGAACTCATCCCCGTCGATCGTCACGCGTCTGCCTATGCGAGCTCTATCGCGCTCGGTTCCTTCAGCCAGCAGATATTTCGTCTTCGACGTATTTACCTTCAATCCAACCCGATCTGCTTCACGTTTCAGCTTGGTATACTGTTCAGCAACCACCTGGAACGTTCTTCCGACAATGTCCACGTCGTCAGCGAAACAAATGAACTGGCTGGATTTATTGAAGATCGTGCCCCGCATGTTGAAGCCCGCCCGTTTCATAACACCTTCTAGCGCAATATTGAACAGGAGGCAGGAAAGACCATCGCCTTGTCGAAGTCCTTTGCGTGTTTCAAACGGGTACGATAATGCACCCGATATCTTTACACAGCACTGTACACTATCCATCGTTGCTTTGATCAGTCTAGTCAGTTTCCCGGGAAAACCACTCTCGTCCATAATCTTCCATAGCTCTTCGCGGTCGATACCGGCTTGATAACTTCCCACAAATCTGCTTGCCAGTGGCGATAGACGGAGGAAGATGATCTGGGAAAGCACTTTATAGGCTGCATTAAGAATGGTGATCGCTCGATAGTTCTCACATTCTAACTTGTCACCCTTTTTGTATATTGGGTATATTATTCCCTCCTTCCACTCCTCCGGTAGCTGTTCTGTATCCCAGATCCTGGCTATCAATCGGTGCAGACAAGTGACCAATCTGTCCGGGCCCATTTTAATAAGTTCCGCTCCAATACCATCCTTTCCAGCTGCTTTGTTGTTCTTGAGCTGTTTGATAGCATCCTTAACTTCGCCTATTGTGGGAGTTGGCACGTCTCCCTCATCCGCCGTACTGATGAAGCCATTCCTCCTGCTGTCTTGATCTTCCTCCTCTGCGCCGTTTAGGAGTTCATCGTAGTGCTGCTTCCACCTTTCAATCACCTCACGTTCGTCCGTCAAGATACCTCCATCCTTATCCCGGCACATTTCGGCTCGCGGTACAAAGCCTTGGCGGGATGCATTTAGTTTCTTGTAGAACTGTCGTGTTTCTTGAGAACAATACAGCTGCTCCATCTCTTCGCACTCCAACTCTTCCAGGCGGCGCTTTTTATCCCGGAATAGATGGGTTTGCTGGCTTCGCTTCTGTTTGTATCGTTCCACCTTTTGACGGGTGCCTTGCTGCAGCATCATCGCCCGCGCTGCATTCTTCTCGTCCAAAACCGTCTGACACTCCTCGTCGAACCAACCGTTCCGTCGATTTGCTTACACGAACCCAATGGCACCTTCCGCTGCGTTGTTTATGGCTGCTTTGAGACTACTCCAGCAGTCCTCAAGAGGGGCTTCGGTGAGCTCTCTCGGCAACGCTGCTTCAAGGCTTTGCGCGTAATCAGTTGCGACTTCGGGTAGCTTGAGTCGTTCCAGATTGTACCGTGGCGGGCGTCGGTACCGAATGTTGTTCACAACGGAGAGTCGTTGGCGCACTTTAACCGCCACAAGGTAGTGGTCCGAATCGATGTTTGCGCCGCGATAAGTTCTGACGTCGATAATGTCCGAGAAGTGTCTTCCATCAATCAAAACGTGGTCGATTTGCGATTCAGTTTGTTGGGGTGATCTCCAGGTGTACCGATACGGGAGGCTGTGCTGGAAGTAGGTACTACGTATGGCCACGTTTTTGGTCTAAATTCCTCCTCCTGAGCGTTGAGATCTCCGATAACGATTTTGACATCATGGCTTGGGCAGCCGTCGTATTCTCGTTCCAGCTGCGCGTAGAAAGCGTCTTTATCATCATCGTCACTTGCTAGGTGAGGGCTGTGCACGTTGATTATGCTGCTATTGAAGAGACGGCCTTTGATCCTCAGCTTGCACATTCTGTTGTCGATTGGTTACCACCCAATCACGCGCCTCTGCATTTCGCCCATCACGATAAAAGCTGTGCCCAGCTCATGTCTGTTGCCGCAGCTCTGGTAGATGATATAACCATCCCTATACGTACGTACCGTCGACCCTTTCCAGCAAACCTCCTGCAGCGCTACGATGTCGAAGTTGCGGACCCTCAATAATTCGGAAAGAATGCAGGTACTTCCCAAGAAATTGAGAGACTTACAGTTCCATGATCCGAGTTTCCAATCGTTAGTCCGTTTTCGATGCCTGGGTCCATGCCGATTGTTCCGGTCCAAATTTACATTGTATGCTTCCTGTACTGATGATTTTTACGGCTGGCTTGTAAGGCCTGCACCAACCCCCTGTCTCGCCGGAGGATCATCGTGCACAGCACTGTTTAGAGACCCACGTTGACATTAGGACGATGATCAGCCGCTCCTAACATGGAGAACAGACGCTGTTTTGAGCCGCCCCTAATATGGAGAACAGACGCTCTGATAAGCTACACCCTCAGAAGAGAGGAGCCCCCCTTCCATGTCAGCATACGACCAAGGTCCCACCAGGGTTGGTTACCCGATCTTCCCTACGGTTACTTGTACTCCAGGCGGCACCACGGGGAGGTAGGGAAAGGAGTTACTGGACAAGAGGCTAAGGACCACAAATGGGATCTATTTTATACCTGCAGGTACGCGAAGCACCAATGGTACGCATTGTCCAGTCATTTACCACCCAATAGATAGAAAAATACTTTATATTTGGCGTTTGAAATTTGGTTGCCGATAATAGTCGAATTGTGCCGAAGCTGTAAATTACCCTATTATGCTTACAGCGTATCCTAGTGAAAGAAATTTGAATCAAAAACCCTGTCATTCGACAGCTCTTGTGTTCTTTTACAACTTTACCGAAAATACCATTCATCCATTTTGTAAAAATAAATAACTGTTTTCATAAAAGTGACTGATCTCAGAATACATCACTGAGCGCATTAGTGTGTTAATTACTGAATAGAATACTAAGCTGAGAAGTAGACTCTGTATGAGATCATGGCAAGAATAACAAGAAGGAGAATGAGAAGAAGAAGAACGAGAGGAAAAATAATTAGAAGAAGAACTAGAAAAAGGAGGAAGAAGAAGACGATAAAAAATGCAAGAGAAGAAGATATATTGTCACGATTAACTTGATTAACTTTAAGGTGAAGATGAATCGAAGCCTAAAATTTTCAAGAGCACGGATCTGGAGAACCAAACATTCGTTTAGGCTGAAAACTTAATCGATTGGTTACTCGCTGGTGGTGACCAATCGATTAAGTTTTCAGCTCAAACGGATGTTCGGGTCTCCAGATTCGTGCTTTCGAAAATTTGAGGATTGGCTTCGATTCGTCTTCACCTTAAAAGTTATTGAAATTTGTCAGATGAAGAATATTTAGCACCAGTGCTAGATGAAAATTAAACTCTCAAAAATCACATTTAAAGCATTCAAGCCAACTATAGCAGACATATAATATGTCTGTATCCACTCTGAAACATATGTTCAAAACTTGGACTGAACAGCAAACATGTTTTCAGGCCGATTATGTTGTGCACACTCAGTTGAGCTCGGCTAATTTTCATTATTTTATTTTTTGCAGCCGAGCGATCAGCAACTGAGTTTTAGCTGATATGTCAGCAAAAAATCAAGTTTGTTTATAGCAGCACCTGTGGGTGCCGCTGACATCAAATGTCATTTTTGCTGAGATGTCAGCAAACGAACTTTAACCGAGATTTGCACAGCTGAGATCGGCATTCTGATTTAAGAGCGTATGTTGTACCAGTATTGACTAGTTGTTGTAATACCATTAAGAAAGCTCTGCAGAGGATTCAAAATCAGTGAATCAAATTATCATCAAAATAGACGAAAACCAAACAACAAAGCAAGCTTGCTCACAACCGATTGTCGCAACTGTTGCGGAAAAGGACACAATCAAAAGCAAAATTGTCATGACAATCACAGAGCGCAACATTGTTGCAACCTTTTCAACTCGAGATTAATCAGTTAAGCTAAGTATGCTGTTTCGCTCAAGAAAATTAAAGAAATTCCTTGACTGAATGGGTCAAGAAATTTCCTACAGAGAGCCCCCTTTGAAGTGACATTTCTTTTCAACTGCGTACTGCGATCAGAAAAATGTGATTTTCTTGACCATTTCTTGGAAGAAATTTTCCACGCATCGAGATAGGCGATTCCTTTTCTTGTCAGTAGCAAACCAGCCTTTATTTTAAACACAAAACCAAATTTTTTTTTGGATGCTGTTTGATAATGTGTCAATGTTTACCAACACGGAGAAAGTTCTCGAAAATTGCAATGCGAAGCTCAAAAAATCGCTGCGCACGTGGTGATCGATCTTTGTCATATTCTGTTCAAGTGATGATAAACTCATGTTGCGGAATAAAATTGTTGCAACAAGAATAGGAGGTGACAATGTCTTTGTTTCTGCGTGTTGGGTGACAACTGATTCACTGTTCAAAATACAATTTTGATAATGTTTCTGAAGCTCCCTCCCTGGTATAGTACCAATAAGCTACGTAAAATTGAAACCATTGGAACAAATGTCGAATCAAATTATTAATAATTTTAGACAAAAATCATTGCAATCTTCTATTGCCATGATGAGTGCTTTATATGTTAAACCCGTTAAACCTCAAACTGGACAGCGACGAAAGTGCAACGTCTGTTTGTCTGAATATTATTGTGGATTGTTCTTCCCCATTCTTTCGCCGAACCAAAGTTGGACTTGATTCGTATTTCGTTCGCACAAATCGTCCCCGCCACGCAGAGAATTTGAATTTTGTGGTTGTCCACCGACTGCTGGTCCCTCCATGCATCGTTTTCGTAAAGTGGTCGTTTGAGCCCAAATGCATGAGTGTGTGAAGCAGGGGCCAGAGGCCGACTGCTTCGTTCTGGCTGGAAGATTTCACTGATTGGGGGTTTTGCTTTGGTTGTTCCAACAGGGTTGTTTGCTGTTTTTGATGATGATGATGATGATGGTGACTAAGATTTAATGGAAAGTTTTCAGTTCAGTGCGCATCGAACTTTCATGCTATGCGTACGCAGATTTTTTCTACTGGTGGAAGTATTGAAACCTAAAAATAAACTATTACTAACCTTTAGCAAAAAAAAAAACACATTTTTTGCTGTTTTTACTATGGATACATGAATCATGGGACTATTTCCCCACCGAAGTATGATCAAAGCATATGCAGCTGCTTAAATTAAGCAAATTAAGCAGTAAATATGTACATTTGCCTTCTATGAAGCAGCAAAGAAAAAGCGACAACCGACAAAAACATTAACCCAATTATCATTATCCTTTTCCTATGCAGCGCTAACTTACGCCCCTCAAACTCACGCGCAGCCATTTCAGTTGTGTTCTCTCACTTCTAGTGTCATCTATTTTAAGGGTGGAACTGAACCAGGCTTGCCAACCCCGATCGTCCCCCACAACCGTCCGACACACTTCCGGTGGGGTGCTTCTTTCCGCTGCCGGACACTTCAAGAAGGGCAAAAAAAGCGAACAACGGAGCACTCGGAAGCACATTTTAAACATTGAATAATTACACGTAATATATCATCGTAATTTTAATAAATTTTATGTCATTTTTTTTCGCATGGCAGTTGGTAACGTCGCCATCGTCGTCGTCGTCGTCGTCGGTTGGTTCGAGGTGGGGGTGGTGCCACTACTGATTGTCATTAGTTGCCTCCACTCGGTTGAACATCAGCTCTCAGCCACGACGACTGAAATGCCAGCGCCAGCAAGTGACATCGTCTTCGAAGAGATTAGGGTGTCCTAGAAAACAAGACAAGGTTTGAAAAGTCATGGTGCTCTACCGTAAAATGAACGATGTGCTTATTTATGGCATTTTATAGAACAAGTCAACTTTCGAACTCTTTGAGAAGAATTTCAATGAAGAGGATCGAAAAAGTAGATTTGAGTATTGTATCTTTTAATTACGCCCTGATTACTTATTTATTGACAGAAACGCGTATTTCGACTACAATTTGCAGTCTTCTTCAAGACGGCTCTATGGCAGGGTCTATTCTAGATATGGAATACGATGCACACAGTTTATTTTTTTCTAGTATCAGTTATAGTAAAAGGGAAGCGAATCATGTATTGAAATTTTTATATATCGAAAGTTATCTTAAAAATAAAAAAAAACCGGTTGATCCCATTGCGGGGTGAAATTGATCATGATTGTTTATAAATCAGCTCTTCATACTAAATGTGAATCCCCTGAAATAGAGTATGCATTGCTCAACACTTGAGCAAACTTTTCAAATATTGGTTCTGGGACACTCTAATCGTGCTACATGTTTGAAATGATTTTTTTCACCTTCACTTGGTAAAGTTGCGTGCGGTGAAGCACTCTCGCTCGGTTTGCATCCTAATTTCTCCATTAGGAAAATGAGTGTGACTGTGCCACCCGCTCCTCAGCCACGAAGTGTGCGGTTCTAGATGGCACGGATTTACATCGCCACGTGGTTACAATCCAAGGCATTGGAAAATACTCAATCATAGTGCACGTGGATTAAGACTTTCCCTATCATAGGTTCCGATTCTTCAATACAGGCTTTTCTGCATCTTCTTCGCGACGATATAGAACACAAGGCCAACTAGATTGGCTGACATGAGTCGAGCGATACTGTGCTTCAAACACACAATGCATGACGTAGTTGGCCTACCTTTTTCATTACCAAGCAACCAACCTACCAATCGAACAGTGGTGACTGGAGAGGAGAAGATTCATTCAAGAATCCACGACGGTTCCATCAGGGTAGACGACTATCATAGGGGAGGACGGGGTGAGACCGTTTAATAATGCTTTTTTTTTTGCTAAAACAATACATATATTCACTGTGATTCTAAAAAGTATAATGCTATTAAATTTCAACGTTATGTAACCTATACGTTGACTAACTTCTAAAATCTAATATTCCAATGAAAACAGTAAAAAATTCGATAAAATGACTTCACAACATGAAATGTTCTTATTTCATACAAGAAATACTATTCTATTTTTATTGCACCACTTTCTAACACCATTAAAATTATAAAAGAACTATAGTTTTATATATTTTTTTCTATAAGTTCATGAGAAAAATTTGTTTAGTTCACATTGCGACATACGATATTTTCAAATGTTGGTCTAGAATTCACATTTCTGTTGAATCATAAATGTGAAATATATTGTGTATGCCAAAAATAATACCTTGTGGAATCCTAATGCTAGAATCTGCCGAAGATGAGATCGATGAGCAAACAAATTGTTGTTAATGTTTGTTAATGAAAACATCACCAAAAATGCTTCGGAACGACAAAAATCTTTTACCTGAACAGAGTGCAATACAAGCTTTCATTTACATTTTCATTTCAAACTGAAGTTGGTCCGTCTTACCCCGTATCCCCTAGTAGTAGGAGAACGCGTGCGGAACAAAAGTAAACGTTTTCTATTTACCCTACATTTTCCACCGTCAACATCGTAGTCGTTGGAGTTTTCCATTCTATATTGCATGCTATACATCTTCGATTGTCGGTCACAGCCGAGAATCTTGGAAGCGCGAGGAAGAACTTTCCCTTGGAGAAGATTCACGCTCGCTTGTTTTCTTGGGTTCTTGAAAGGGTATCGAAAACTTTTGGTTAAACCATTGTAAATCGATTATGTACTGACAATCGAAGGAAACTGCAGCCATATTTTGTCAGCATCTTCTCGTAGAGCTTCCTTGCCCGAGTTTTAGCCGTCGATTGTTGCCGCTCATCGCGGTTTGGGAAGTTCTGTACCTAGTATGTATATACTCCAGCTCTCTTCTTTGCATTCTTGACGTAGCTCTACGACATGCTGATCTTTTTGTCCAAATCACGGCTTGAGACTTTGGGATTTGCTTTATTCATCCGCTTCACCTTTCCCTCCGTCTTTTTGTTCTCTGGTCCCGGTTTTCTTCCAGCTCCTTTGCCGTGGTCCAACGTCAACCGCTCTTGGAACCGCTTCAACACTCTGGAGACGGTTGAATGGTGAATGTTCAACATTATTTCCAACTGCCGGTGCGACAGGTCAGGAAATTCCAGGTGTTTGGAAAGAATTTGTTCTCTCGACTCGCGTTGGTTCACCTCCATTTACGTTGCATCGAAAAACACGACTTCGAGTTTGACAGCATGTAAACAATACACATCAATGAGAAAGTGTTCAATATTTGGTTGATTTTTACCCAATGGTAGAAATGTTATGCCCTGTTGAATGCGTCGCAAGAATTTCGTGTTCACCCTCTAGGAGTCATCAAGCGTATGAGTCATTAATTGCTGAAGTATCCATTCGATGACTACGAAGAAGACACGAAGAGAACTACCAATAACGATGTGCAAACGAGCAATCTGATGCTGAGGAGCAAACCGTACAACCACGTCCAGCCGGATCATATGTTACCAGATACAATCGAGTGGTAACACAACCACGTCGCTTTGGGGGAGAGTATTTGTGGCGTATTGAAAGCAATGCTTTTACGCGCTGCTGCAACAAGCAAGGCGGCACAAGCGTGGCGTCGAAAACCGTAGCGCGTGGCGTTGTTAACCATTGCGGCAATGCAGCACTGCAGCTTTGGAGATCTGTTGCCGTCTAGCAACAGATTCAACTTCAATAAAGAAAAAAACTAATCTTCAAACAAGTCTTCATCAATATCCTACAGTCTGCTTCTCAGCTTAGTGTTTGCATGAGCATTTCCACAGTTATTAGCTGAGAGCATTCTTTGCCAAAGTTGCCATTTTCGCATTCGTATATCGTGTGGCAGGTTCGATGATACTTTGTGCCCAGGGAAGTCAAGGAAATTGTCTTTTACGAAAAGATCCTGGGCCGACCGGGAATCGAACCCAGACACCTTCAGCATAGCTTTGATTTGAAGCCGCGGACTCTAACCACTCGGCTGAATAAGGCCCCAATAGCCATAGATACTCTTCTTCAGAATGCACCCGTCTCGTATCTCTATTTTGCACCGGGGCGTATACTTGGTCGTATTCAGTTCCAAACTTCTGACTCAAGCCTTGCGTACCAGTCGCGCAATGTAACGCATTACTCGTCCGTGCGGTTCAAGTCGAATGCTGACGATGTGATTACAGTTCCTTCTACATGGCCAGAGACGAATAGAGTCATAGTAGTCGGGGTCATAATGGGTCACTGCAAGGATCATTGAGGTCTTTATTTCGTC
This sequence comes from Aedes aegypti, assembly GCF_002204515.2. Classification (NCBI taxonomy): domain Eukaryota; kingdom Metazoa; phylum Arthropoda; class Insecta; order Diptera; family Culicidae; genus Aedes; species Aedes aegypti. Next base: position 221,925,134 of record NC_035107.1, on the reverse strand, counting down.
TCTGACATGGCTGCTATCCATAATTCGTTTTCCGGACCATTCACCGCCTCATCGTAGGTGGTTGGTTGAGCAACTTGGGCTATATTTCTCGTTATACGGTACCACTGTGGGGTGACACCCTTGTTAGACTACAAGGATCTCCATACGATGGTTGTATTCAGGTCTTCCTGAACACGAAAGAACGAAGGTGCTAATGGCACTTAACCTGCTAACAGAACTTATTATTGACACAACTTTTTGCTACGAGTAGTAACGGTGTAATGCACATTCATAGTTCATTTTAAGTAACGGCAACACTGATAATATTGCTGATACTTTCACACGTTACGTGCCTCCTGTCAAAATTTCATTTATAATATAAGCAAGAACGTCTCGTAAAATGGACTTATCTTTATATTTACAGGATGCTTCAATTGCATATAAATAATTTGAATTTAGGCTGATTGCTTCGATTGTGCTGTTTCAGTATCTCAACAGAATTTCGGGCAAATGCGCATTTTAGTCATATCCAGCGGACCAGTCAATATACAGTCGCCTCTCCACTTCTCGATATCGAAGGGACCATCGAGATATGGAGAGATCGAGACAAAGAACAAATTTTTGATGAATACTAGATTGAAAAACACTCCGTTGCCAAGAAAGTAATACACAAACAAACGTCATTTTGTGCTCCTAATTTGTTTTGAATCCCGAAACTTTGGTCTAGTGACCTTCGATATTGGTCCTATCGACATACGGAGAGAAAATTGAGAACGAAAAATAAACAGAAACACATCGAGATATGGAGATATCGAGATAAGGAGGATATCGAGATATGGAGAGTGAAAATGTATGCAGACTGAAGGGACTTATGAAATCATCGACATAGGGAGAGATATCGAGATGTGGAACATCGAGATGTGGAGAGTCGACTGTAGTTTCTTATTTATTTTATATTAGTTCATAACAAAGCTAGGTATGCTGTTCTGCTGAAGAAAAAAAAAAATCTGCGCAAGAAATGGTCAAGAAACTTTCTATAGTGAGCTCCATTTGAATTGACATTTGTTTTCAACTGCGTACTGCGATCAAAAAAAAAAAGCTTTTCTTTAGCATTTCTTGCAAGAAATTTTCCGCGCATTGAGGTAGGCGATTACTTTTCTGTTGAAGTGTATACCTCCCATAAAAATGAACTTGTATTTTCGGCAAGACTGTTATCTCTGTCTTGGGGCATTTTCGTGTTTATTCTGCGTCTCGTGTGACGCGACACGTGTCGAGTCGTTTGTGTCACTTGATTCCCGTAGGCGAATGTGGTGACAAATGTCGACATAGATGAACACCAATGAACTTGCTCTTCATTCTGACAGTCGACGCGTATCGACAACAGTCGTACTGAGGTGACATTTTCGTGCGACATTTGTCGACACGTTTGGGGTAGTCGAGAACAGTTCAAAGGCTAAAAAAATGGAAGCGAAACGGTAAGTGTTTTATCTTTTTGGTTAAAATTGTTTAATTATCAATATAATTATGAATTTTAGGGTACGCGTTACAAACCGTAAACAGTTCGAGTTCCTTGTTAACAGGATGGAGGCTAATCCGAAGTTAGCAAAAGGTCTCAAATTTTGTGAGGCAACCGGAATTTCTTCCAACACCTTCACCAGTATTTGGCATGATTTGACGGTCGGATTGAATAGTCTGGGTCCTCCGACCAGGACAGTCAAAGCACAGACAAACAGACGTCACACTCTCATCATTGTCCATTGACCACCTTTTTAACGGTCGATTCAAAAATATGGTAGGTGGCCAATCCGCCACCCGCAGCGCTCGCATCGTTTTTGTTCGCGTTTGACGTTTGCACACTACCGCCATCTGTTGGCCCGTCGGCCAAATACAATAATTTTAGCATTGGGCGCACATGTCCTCGTGACTATGATTTTGATCGAGATTTGTTCTAAGTGTTACGTCTGTTTGTCTGTGGTCAAAGATTGGCAAAAGGTGAAATTTTGAAACAATTATTGTTTTGTGTAAAACGTCCTCAATATTTTCATCTATTTTACAGGTTTGGACCGACTACAAATTGAAAATTAAAAATAAACTGGCTCATAACAAACGTGAAGTCAACGCCACTGGTGGTGGGCCAAATTCAATGAAAATTTTGTCCCCTACGGAAGAGACAGTCGTAAAACTGTTGTCTCTGGACAAAATGGTAAACCACTCCGGTAAGTCCAACGCTTTTAAAGATTAATTTAAGTCCAAGGAGGATTCATCAAGAATTTTCAATTTAGTTCCAGCATTTGGATTACCGCGTCAAGTAGGATCTGCGCAGACTTCTCAGGATACTGACCAGCTTCATCACATTTCGTCCCCGCCAGGATCTCCGCTGCTGTCAAGTACATTGGCAGACGAGAACGAACCAATCGACGAGATAATTAGGGAGGAGCGGGAGAATGAGGCCAGCAACCAGCAAAATGCCAGCAGCTCTCGCAGTTCAAAACGCAAGCATGGGGCGATGAACGATGTTCGTGAAGAGTTAGGGGGAGATCCCCCAGTGCCGGACAGCACCCAATACCGGACAAAGTCGAAACATTGAGAAATCATGGTCCAATCAAGATGGTGTATTAGTAGAAAAGTAAGCTCTTATGTAGAATAGTGTTTGCGTAGAGTAACACATCCTTGAAATATGCATGCCTTTTTAAAAAAGTAGAAAAGTTTGAAAATCTTTAAAAAATTGACGTTTCTTCTTAGTTTTGAGCCTATTTAGTAATTATTTTGAATATGAAAAAATACTTTGGATCAAGCAAGCATGATCGAACATAATCCTAATTTGATAGTATGAATGTATTTTGTACCATAATTGAAGTAAATATGGACAAATTACAATTTTGGTTAAGCACTTCCTGTCCCTCAGATTCGGACAGCTTGATTTGTTGTATGATATCTTTGTAATTATTGCATCAGTGTCTCAAAATACTTTCATTTTTCATGGGTTCCGTCGATCATGGTATCAAACATGCAATAAAATTAAGAAGAATGAACATTCAGAACAACATCGGAAAATGTGCTATTTTTCATCATATATGAAAGAGGTTTTTGATAGGCATCTTGCAAACTAAGAAAAACTCGAATTATTCTTGTAAATGTTGCAAATGCATTGAATTGGTAATAATAAACGATTTCTATAGTGTACACATTCAATGATGTTCAAATTTACAGAATTCGAGGCATTTCCAGATCGTGTCCGGTATTGGGTGTCACCTTTCAAGATCGATCAATTTGGTACTAAAATACATCATCAAAACGCAATGTCAAAATTCATATTTATAGTTTCAAAATTATTTTTGTACACTTTAAAAATGATAATATTTATCATAAATGGGTAACACGAGCCCATAAAATCAATATTTTTCGAATTATGAATTTAGTGGCTTAAGTGTCCGGTACTGGGGGATCTCCCCCTACTTACACGACAGACCGAATATTTGAAGCAAATTGTTGAAAATACCACAGAGTGTGCTCGTTATGCTCGAAAAGCATTCAAACTACGAGAGGAAGAATCGAAATACCGGCGCGCGTATTTACTACAAAAACAAAAGGATCGGCAGTCTGACTTGGAGCTTAAAATTGAGCTGCTAAAGTACAAGAAGCAAAAATTGGAAATTCTCGAGCGTAGAGAGAAAAGGAAGTAGTGGTTTGTATAACGGTTCAATGAATAAAATGCACATGAATAAAATCTGAAATTAAATTTGAAAAGAAAACTGTATGTTTTTTCAACCCTTATTTAGTAAACGCAAACAACATTATTTCTTATTTGATTTTGGTGAAATTTACAACTGATTATAAAAATCTCATAGTTTCATAATAAATCTTCGAGCTGTTTAGTAGAATACCTATAAGTAGATGAAAAAACCAAATTTAGTACTCGAATCGGAACCATTTGATTCCACTAGAGTTTGTATCCTGTGACAGATACGCGTATTTCGACCTCAACTGTAAGGCCGTCTTCAGTGTCGTGTACTAGACTCGACAAGTCGAGCAAAATTATCAGAAACTATTACGCGACAGGATTTTCTTTAGAAATTTGTTCTACGATTATTCGAGAAAATTGTTCTGAAATTCTTCAAGTGATCTTTCCAGAGATTTCTTCTAGAATACTTTCAAGGACCCCTTCAGAAATTTCTCCACCAATTATCCTAGAAATTCTTCCTGTAATTTTTAAATGGATGCTTAGAGGAATTTCTCCAGAATTTACTCCTGTAAATTCTTATTTTTTCAGAGACTGTACTTGGATTCGCTTTAGAGTTGTTACTCTTAAAGATTATCAACAGCACTTCTTCCAAGAAAACCCACAAACGTTTATCACAGTAACATAAAACTAATATGAATTTCTTTAACAATTAATCTACGGCTACTCCTAGGAAATGCTAAAAAATGCATCGATGGATTCGTAGAAATCTGTTGAAAATTCTTCGTACAATTTATCTACAGATTCGACGTGGGATTCCTCATGGACTTTCTTCAGCATTTCATCCAAATATTGCTCTTGTAGTTCTTTCATATAATTTTTAACTAATTTTCCAAGTTAAATTTTCATGAATTCTTAAATAATTCTTTTAGTAATTTCTCCGACAACTCCTGCACAAATTTCTTCAAATATTCCATCCGATGCTTTTCAAAGAGTTTATCCTAAATGATATTATACAAATATCCAACTATTTTTTTTTAGTTATCCTAATTATGTATCTAGGCAAACCTCTATGACATGCTCAAGAGCCCAGGATTCCTTTCAGAGATCCTCGCATGAGCTTATCGAGGAAGTTTCATCGAAAGTTACTTTAGGAATCATTCAAAAATGGCGTTCAGCATTTGCGGGAGGGGGGGTCTATGAAAGTGTGACCGTGCATATATTAAATATTGACAAAAGCGTGACAGAGTGGAAGGGGGGTCTAGTTTCAATAATTTCTAAGGAATTTCCTTGACATTTTTCTCTATACATTATTGTTAAATTCTTTAAAAATTTCCTTGGAAAATTCTAGAGAATGTTCTAAATAAAGAATCAAACAAGTTCGTGTTCCCAATATTCTGAAGGTAGACTGTTTGGTATATGTTTATTTTCAGCTGTTATTGTTTTTATGGAAATATTGATTATATATCTAAGGTTGAACTTTTGGACTACTAAAATACTAAAACTAAAATATAATTGAATACCTTCAAATTTACAAACAACCCCCCAGAACCAAATCTTGGCTGTGCTCAGGCCCGGATTGAGGGGGATAGGGGGGTGCCAATGTCCCGGGCCTACTACTTACCACTACTATTTTTTTTAGCAATTTCACTTGGTGCTTAACTTTTTAAGCTTTGTTTAAATTTTGTGATGATAAAATTGAGGATATTTGTAGTTCTCTGCCAACATTTTTTGCCGATTGCTCGTGGTGGAACGAAGTTACATTATGCCTAAGTTGAGCATTTTTTATGAAAATCGGTTAAACTACTATTATTTTGAACACAACTGTATACCTGAAGGAAACTTTAATGCCTGCATTATTGCTTTTGATGGTATTTTCTGAGAAAATCATGAATAAAATTTAGGACATTAATACCTGGCGTAGTATTACAAGGACTTCCATCGGAAGGTCTTTGAAATACTCAAGAGAAAAACCAGGTCAGATTCTGAGGAATCCTTATTGAAAAAAATTGAAAATTCAGTAAGTGCTTAAAACTGTTGGAGCTATGATAACGAACATAAAGTTTTTCTGATTTTTTTTAAATATTGTGGAGTCAGTAGCGCGGGTAGTGGATAGGACATGTACTACGCACAAAAACGCCTGGGTAGAACAGCCAAAGAATTGTTCTATATAAACAATCCTGGAGGTATTTCTTGAGAAGCATCCATGGAGAATCATCATAAAATTATTAAGAATCTTTGGATGATTACACTGCGGAACACGTTTTTGTCTCAAGCATCAAAATACCGCTATTCACGCTGTTGAAAAGGCAAAATTTGAGAACATCAGCCAACTTGCATATAAGTTTGTCAGTTTGTAAAGCAATTTATTTGCTTAAATTGCCACAGAATTTAATTTTATGTGTATAACAATGCTTATCAACAAAGTTTATAATATTTTCGATGCATAAAAGTTATTTTTTTATGCTTAAAAAAGTTTTGTATTTTCCCATATAAGAGAAATGATGAATAGGGTCCTAAAATGTTTAATGAAATCTTGTTTTTATTTAAAAACACGAAAGAGCATGTTACTGCAACTACTTTAGCAATTTTTCCCGCTGAAATAACGGATATATCATATTGAAACTTTAATTTAAAAATTTGATCCATAAATGAACCTTGACACTTGAGACGTTTGCTTAGTCGACAAAAATACCACAGGGGTTTTAGTTTTAGCATTGGGGTTATTCCTATGTGACATTTCGGAAGGGACACGGAAAACAAAACACACCCAAAATTTGAGTTTAAACCAAGGGGTGTGACAAAATCTATGAAAACATAAAAACAAATGTTTAATTGTATTTAAACAAATGAAAAACATGAAAAAATTGAGTAAACATGTGTTTTTGGCCTAAACTTAAGCGTTTGGCATTAATATTGGGACAGGGCTTTAGGACCCTATTTTGTATGGCGACTGCCAACATGTTGAAAAAATCGGTTCAATCTAAATTGAATCGTACAATTTCAACCAAATTTTATCTAAAATGAAAGTTTAAGTGCTATTCTTGGTGGTATTATATCACAAAAAAAGTTTGATAAATTATACTTTAAATTTTATGTAAACATCAATAAAACCAGTGTTTTACACAACTTTGGCGACCTGTAGCTAAAAATTGTGACGTGCTGGAACATTTCTGAAAATAGCATCAGATTCAGCAATAATTGACGTTGAAATTTCTGGAGGTAGTTCTTAGTTAATTACTGAAAAATGATTCGATCGAATTCCTACTGATATTTTGTAATATCATTCATAAAAATATTTAGAGCAGATCATGACGTTTTTTTGCTGAATTGATGACGAAATTTCAACGAGATATTTGATGGAGTTTCTGCGTTATGAAACATTGTCTTGAAGCATCTTCAGTTCCTCCAGAAACTTTTTGTGATTAGCCAGGTCACTTTGAAGCAAAAAAGAATCTACACAAATTCACAGAAATTTTGCTGGTCAACCATTTGTTATCGAGAAATAGATAGGGAAACATAATTTTCAACTGATCCTTCAATCAAATTCTCCAGTTATTGCTCTAGGAGATCTTCCAAAGATTTATTCAGAATTTCTTCTGATGAAATCCACACAGGTTTATTCCAGAGTGTTTGAAAAAAAAAATAGTTCAAGGTTATGTTCAAGCAGCTCTACAAGACAGGCAGAGGAATTGTCTGTTCATGTGGATTCCTTCAAGAATTCATCCACGTTTCCTCCCAGAAAAAATCTTTGAGGGATTTTTCGAAAAAATCTATTTCTTTTTTTTTCTAAAAATTTTTCCAGCATTTCATCAAAGTATTACTCCTCCAGTTTTACCAATCATTTATTAAAAAAAATTCTCAAAAAATTCCCTTGCGATCTTCAAAAGTTGGTTTAGATTTTCACATCAGTTTATACTACAGCATTTTTTTTCCACTTATTCCTGATTCTGTCCAATGATTTTCGAAAAATTGCGGAATAGTGTCCCGAGAAAAAAATGATTTTTTTTTAATTTTCTTAGCACGTTATCTAGGAAATCTTCTAAAACTTCCTCAAGAGTTCAGGAGTTATTTGAAAGATTCTTGTTCATTAAAAGTGGCTGTAAAACTTACACAAAGGTTTCTCAGAAGTTACTCTAGGATTTTCTTTAGAAATACTTCATGGATTTATTTTTCTGGAAAATTCACATTTACCTGGAGACATTCCTGGAATGATTCCTGAGAAAACTATCAAGATTTACTTGAGAAAATTTCTAAGAATAGCTGGAGGAATTTCTGAAGAAATCTAAGCATGAATCTCTGGAGCAATTGCCGAATATATCTTTAGCAAAATCCCGTGTTTACTATGTAAATCTTGCAAGAGAATATCAAAAGAAATCCAAAGAAATTTTTGCAGAGATTATTGATTGAATTGAAGACATTTTGGCCGATTGACTTTGATATGTTGAGGATGTCCGAGGGAAATCGATTAATATATCACTGAACAAAATGTTGAAAAAGTTAGAACACCCTTGAAGAAATTACTTTTCTGTGGTTCTCCTTGCAACAATCCAGGTTGAATTCGAAATCCTTTGGAAAACACTGAAATAATGAACTCCTTCAGAAATTTCCGGAGTAATACCTGAACATTTTGGTAAATACTTAAATAAACTTCTGATGAAATTCCTTGAGAAAATCATGAAAACACACATACAGGAAAGCTTGTAATAATGTCACGAGAACTTTTAAAAAAAGTCTTAGATCTTAGAGAATGTCTGCTCTGATGCCATGAAGAATCAAACTTTTATCTCCTTGGCTCCTGTTTTTGTTTTTTTTTTCCTCTTTGGTCTTTTTTCGCCTCTTTTCATATCTTTTTACGTTCCTTTTTTTCTAGCAAGAGGTCTACAACTTCTTATTTTTAAGATCGCTACCAGCCCTATAAAGACGATAATTGCCAAGCTTCCTTAGTCTTGTGGTAACGAATGGCATGAAAATGGGGGTTGGGGTGGCTTTAGAAACAAAGGGGTGTCAGTGACAAAAACCTAGTTTTGAAAAAATCTACTATGAAGCTTTTTCAGCAATTACATTCTATACAATTGTATGGGATCAAAAAAAAAAACAAGCTAGTTTTCTAAGAATTTTGTTATATTTCTTTTTGTTAAGCGGAAAATATCACAAGAACGCTTTGAAACAGTAGAATTTTCTCAATTCAACTGCGTTTGAGGCCCTTAAATATAATAACTTTCAATTTCCAGTCCAGGATTTAAACTCTTCTTAGCTTCACTGTGCACAACATATTTGCCAACTTTTGTCCTACCTATGGCTTCGAACGTGGACGCGCCTCTGTGTGGAGTTAACTGAAACCTTCCCATTAAAAATTTGAATTTTTTGTTTCAGTATTTGGTTTTGACGTTGATTTGTTTTGCCTATCCTTGCCGTTATTTTTTATGTTTTGTAATCACCTATAATATTTCAAACTTAAGATGTGTTTCGTAAAACTAGATACCACTTCACTGGATTACAGCTGTTCCTAGAAGTTTAATTAAAATTATTTTGTGTTATCATTTGTGGGGCCCCTTATATGGCGGGCCCGAGGGCCATGGCCTTAAATTTAAGGCACCTTCACATATTATTGTATTTGAAAAACTGATGAGGTGATATCAACTTTTTTGAATATAAGTGAAGAACTAAACAGATGAGTTGAAATTTACGTAACATGTTCGAGTAGAAATAGACATTTACACTTAATAGACTCAATAGGCTGATTACATTCAAAACTTATTTTACCCAAGAAACTATGTAAAACCATATTTATTAAACTCATATGCTTGTGAATGAAAATTCAAATCGAAAGTGTGTTGTTTTTTTAACATATAATTGATTTTAGGAGTCCAGTTAACATGTTTGAGAAATTTTTGATTACACTTATAATTTATTTTACCCAAAAACTACGTGAAACCTAATCCAATCGGGCATGGGTTTTTTAATTAGCTGAAGTGCACAGGAATGTGGTTGTGCTTGTGTGGCCTAAAATAAATGGTTCACATGCTCATTTACATAAGATATCGTCAAAAATCGCCATATAGTCGATTACTAAGTTAGCAATAACTTGAAAATAGCATCTTCAAAGACTGTTGAATTGCCTTCATAAATCTCTCACTCTGAGTACGCCAACTCCTGCTTTTCAATTAGTTTAACAATATGTTTGATTTCATATGATGTTGCCTGACAGTTAACAAAAAAAAATAGGTAAATTATTTTTAAGTTCATTCTATAGCATAAAAATAAATAAATAAATAAATCTGGGAATAAGGCACATACATGCCTGTAGCCCAGGACCCCCACATTGAAAAATACGGCCCTGACAAAAAGAGTGCAATAGTTGCAAGTTTCTATACATCTGGATCAAACATTGAGATGGTATACAAATTATGTCACGCTAAATTTCGACTTTTTGACTTTTTCCTAGGGAAATTCCCAGGATTTTGGGAACACCACAGAAGAAATTCAAACATGGAATCCAGAAAATTTCCCCCCAGACATCAAAGGTTGGTTAACTTCACAGTTTGGAACTATGCCGAGTAGTATCGATCATAACGAACCGTTGGTTTTGGGTCGTCGGAGCACGTGCGAACTCTCCCGTGCAAGCACTCATCATTTGAAGCTGTGCATGGCTCTGAAGCCAGACCCTCTGCCCCTAAAATCGAATCAAAAGTGTCCAAAATAGGACTGGTTTCCTAACATGATAAAACATTGGATTGGAAAAAAGGTCGCAGTTATTGCAAATATACATTTTATTTACTTTTATTTTCAAGGTTTATGTAATGGAGAACATTATTTCTTGTCTTATTTCGGTGGCCGACGCATCAAGTTCACCATCGTATGGAGGATTTTGATCATCATTCGTTTGCTCTACCTGAATGTTTTCGTCAGGTACATTAAACCTTTTTCTTAGGTTGTGCAAAGCACAACACACATTTATAATTCTTGCTGCTTTTTCAGGTTTATAATGCAACTGACGACCTGTTAAAATACATCTAAAAACATTCTTCATTACACCAATGGTCCTTTCGACTATCATCCTTGTCTTTGAATGAATTTCATTGAATTTGGTTTCCCTCGAGGAGCCCGGAAGATTTGTAGACGTGCGGAATGGTGTAATCAGATATGGCTTTAAAGGGTAACCAGCATCACCTGAAAACGAAAGTAAGATAAGTTTTGGATATACATCATGATCAACTGTAAGATCTCACCTAAAAGCCATGTATTGGTCTCCCCATTTTGATACCGTTGATTCAATGTAGCGTCTAATTGATTATTATTCCAAATGAATGAATCGTGATTGGCACCTGGGCTGTTAGAATCAACGTAACGAATCATTTGCTGGTGATCACAGACCTAACACAGATTAATATAACCGTTAAACTATGTTGGAAGTATTTTCAATGGTAATTAATACTTACGAGCATAACGTTCAAACTATGAAATCCTTTCCTGTTGTAATAAAGATGTTGGATGTCACTAACGGGCTTGAAAATCCTGACATGCGTACCATCAACACATCCTATCACACCTGGAAATCCAGTTTTTTCATAAAACCCACGTTTTATCTCATCTTTCTCAGCCTCTGATGTGGGAAATTGTATCGCCAATGGACAAATATTGGCCTCGAATACGTCAATAACAGCTGACAATGCTTTCGATAATGTTGGTTGGGCCATTCCTGCAAACAAATCGTTGCCAACACCCTTTTGGTAACTTCCTTCCGCAAAAAATCTCAATGCTGCTGACAGTCTCAGCATCGGTGACACGGATGAGGACTTCACAGATCCTCCTAGCTTGTCTCCCACGGTATCCAACAAGTATCCAAAGAGTTCTTTAGACACTCTAAAGTATGAAATGAATCTACAATTTTAAAAACATCTTCAAATTTGATATGGAAAACTAGACTTCATAACAAAAAAAAACTTACGAATCATTCGGCAGCTCCAAAGGATTACTCATATCCCTCAATTTCCGTCGCTCCACACGAACAGTAGCTGCATCTTGCACTTCTTCAATCTCGTCATCATCAAACCAGAACTCAAAACAGCTCATTTTTCGAAAAAAATAAACAAACAACAAATTAAACGCTTGAAACAATCGAATATTAAAAAAACCGAACCGATTTGACTGCTAATCCAGAGAAACAAGTCAAACAAACTTCACTTTTGAAAAGGACCTATAAATTATATCAGGTTGTGTCTATATAAAACATTTCAAACGCTATGATAATTCTATATTATTAAAAATAGACATTATATTTGATTTATGTAACATATTTGAATTGTAATTAGTTGAAAATATTGAAAATAAACCTATTTTTATTTAGAAATCATATTCAACAATAAATTATTAGGACCTTATCGAAAGATTGTCGAGAGACATGGGTGGTTTGACAGTTCTGCTAATGAATTTCGCGTTTGTTATGATTCATTTCCTCACTCGCTGCGAAAATGAACCTGTCGAGTCACGTGAGTCGACAATCAGAATTGAGTGACAAGGTTCATGCGACAACGAAGTGAGAAATGTCGTTTCGACTCACGCGCCGCGCAGCATAAGCACGTTTATAAAAGCTATTCGGCTCAAAATTTACCTAAACACTTTATGCATATTTGCGAATCTTACTGCCTTGCGAATCTTATCTTAATTTCAGATGATTTGGCGACAAAAACCCTCATGACGAAGAAAGCAAAACGGAAGAAAATACGTAAATTCCCCTACCATTCTGAGATTGGCAAATCGTTAGCCAACCAGTGTGTACTTGTCAAACGCCGATAGTTAAAAATGTGTTTTTTGAATAAAACAAATTTATGAGAAGTATCCTTCTTAACCATTGTGGCAAGTAAACAATTCACTAAAAAACCTTCTCAGTAACTTAAACTTGAATGCAACTTTTGCTTGCTCTTCCTCATCCACCCAGGCCGCCCACTTTCTTGATTAGGTTCGTTAGCGTTGGTTGTTTTGGCGTTGGTGGAACACAACGGACGGACAGCAGGAACCAACCAAACTTTGTCCAGCTCCAGTCACCCACCTCTCGGCTGCGGTTGTCTCTGAACGGTTCAAATATGGGGAACAAGTCTAGCCGTTGTTGTTGCTGCTGTTCGGGAAGTAGGAACTGTCAACTTGCCAGGAGTAGGGTAACGGAAGAACGGAAAGTTCGGAAACACGACGAAAAGGTGATAATCAAATAAAGGGAAATGTTCGTTTTGTCGGTCTACTTTGATGATGTCGTTACAGTCGGCAAGGGGGTTTTTTGAATGCCAACCCTACCAGTGACAGCTCGCTGTCAGTCAGGGTTGTCAGCTTTTGTTTGAGTAACTGGCGAAATCACGCCAACGACCGAAAACGACCTCCACCACAGCCAAGTTAATCACCAGAAAAAATAACAACGAAATCCAGCACAAAAAGTAACTAACCTTCCCCAATGCGAACCGCATTTCGATAGTCCTCGCTTGCCGGCCCGAAGTCAGTCCATCAGGGCCCAGACAGAGTCAAACGGGGGAGATAACCGCATTTATTTGCTTTTTCCATCGCCATCATCATCATCATCGCCATGAACGCGGCAATTTGCGCATTTCTGATGGTTCTCTTCTGTGTCGTGTTTTTCTTCGCCAGCTTGCAATGAATGCGCACATATTTGGCTTCGACAATAATACGCGAACGGCAACAACAACAACTGCTTGCTGTAGTGTTTCGTTTCGTCCATTTCGAGTCTATACAGGCAGATGCATTGTGCACGCCGCTTTTTTCGCGATCATCGTTGCAGCCGTCGAAGTTTCAGTGTGTGTGTTCCCGTTTCTTTCTGGTTTTTTGGAGGACCCCTCGTGCCTCTTTTGAGGGAGCTGTCAAGTGCAGGGGTGTGCATATGGATGCGGACGCGCAGTGTGCTAAACGAAAAAGTTGTCCATGGACGGAACACAAGGCGCGCTGTTTTTTCATCTTTCTCGCGAAATGAGGAACAAGAAAAATAGAAATGCAACGAAAAAAAACATGCGGATGCGAGAAATGGGAAACATACACTGCCTGCAGGGGTGGTCGGTGGAGCCAACTATCTGCCCCTGGTGGGGGATGCGATGCGAGGGGGTTCCAACGAACTTTCCGGCAATCTAGGGCTGCTGTTGCTCTGGCAGCGGCAGCAAAACAACGTTATGCACTAGAGTGGGGCTTATTTCCCTAAACCTTTTGTAGTCAAAATGTACAAAAAGATTCATCGGTCCCAAAATGACATACTGATAAAAATTGTTGTGAATTTTCGGTACAGTGAGTCAAACTGTCATCGAAACAAACAACAAAACAAGTGCGCAACTTTTGCGTGTGGGGATAATGATTGATCTTTCGCCCTTTGCGCCACCTCTGAACCTTTGCCAAATATTCTCATTTTTCACCGCATATAATTTTCGGACCGATGATCATTTTTCACTCTGGTCTACGAAAGGTTTTGGGATATAGGCCCCACCCCACCCTAGGGATGCACCAAGAAAGAAGGCAAAAATTGCTTTTCTTAATATTTACACAAAGTATTTTTCTTCCATTTGTTTGGGGTTTGGGCAGGGGATCGGCTGGCTTGGTGTTCGCAGGGGTGGGATAGCAGGCAGCGACGACGACGACTTGTCATTGAAATTAAAACCACTCTTCATCTCTGTGTGGCTGTGCGCGCTCGGTTGGAGCGACTTTTTTTTCGGCCGAAGTCAGCACCGCTTCGCGGTTTATTGTGTTGGTGAGTGGCTCCTTCGTCAATGAGAAGAAAAGAGTGCCCATCAGTGCCACATAGCCAGATAAAGAGATGAAATGAAAAATTTTTGTGATGCGGGACGCATCGATCCGGTTCGGCTGGCTGCCCTGCGGAGATGCGATGGCGCAGGGGTGGGTGCGGTGATGAACTACACACTTCTTGTATTTCTCATCATCCATCTTTTTCGTCGTCGTCGTCGTTAAGGCTCCCCCAAATCTACGCGACTTTTTACGGCGACAGCGACAAAAAATCGTCGCGATTTCGTTGTTGTGTCGTTGCAAGCACTCTTCTATGGAACCATCTTGACTGACACGACGCGAATCGCTGTGAAATCGCGTCGCTGTGGCTTAGACACGCTCATCAAACAGTGCATGCAGCGAAACATCAGCGAAATCGCGGCGATTGTTTGTCGCTGTCGCCGTAAAAAGTCGCTTAGATCTGGGAGAGCCTTTAAGCGTCATCGTAATCGTCTCTTCGCTGTCTTGGTGTTTTCTTCGATTTGCGCCATATTGGTAGGTTTTTTTTTGTGCTGTTTTTGGACACTGGAAGGGGGAACGGAAGGTCGGAGGCAGGGGTGTGTACGTGTTTGACTTCATTTCAGACTGCCGCTGGAGCGATGTATTGTGCTTGGCCGGAGAAACCGAAGGAACGATGACGGGTCGACACTGACCTGACTCAATAAAATTTAGATTAAGCTGTAATTTATTTTTATTATGTCTAGATTTTTTCTCTTATGAAAATTGATTGATCGTTGATTGCTTTTAGAGCGGCTCCTGTAGCAGCAGGGCACCGAATGGTATTCGCTATTTTCTACATTGCTGCCGGATGTTTACCGAATGAAATAAAACCTTCATGGAACGTCAAAAAACCCCAACGATGGTTAAGTGCAGCAGCAGCTCTGCTCAATGGACGGCAGACCTTGAACTGAGAAAAGACAGATTCAGTCATAAGAAGCGTTGCTTCAGGGGTGGTGAAACCCTTCTCAAATTTCGTGCTGAGCCGGTTGTACTTGAGCTACTTGAACTTGCTGAAGGTGATGGACAGAGAGTTGGGCTTTTCGCAAACATGCGGACCACGTGATTGCGTTTTTTATAGGTTTGGATCTGAATTTTGGACAGGACGTTCTCTAATATTGAACGAATAATTTTATCCAGCTCACGACTTCCTGATCTCTAGTTAGGGCACGTTACCCCTAAGCCATGAGAGGACTCATGGACGCAGAAGTTAACCTGAATTCGATTTCAGCTCAATAATCACGTGGTCCTTTTTCGCAAAGTGCACCTCTTTCGGAAGAATTAGATGCCCATAGGCATGCGATGGCACAATTTTCCTCTTTTTTTTAGCATGTGGTCAATCTCGCACAATAATGAGTGAATGACCTCACTGGCTCATTATGACCACCAAGTTATTAAAATAAAAACCACTGAAGATATCTGTATTGAGCAGAGGCGCGTCCACATTCGAAATAATGGATAGGACAAACGTTGGCGAACATTATGTGTACATTGAAGCTTAGAAGAATTTTAACCCTAGACTGAAAAAAAAGAGATCTAGAATGAACCAAAGAGAGGCCGAAAAGCAACCGAACAGGAACCAAGAAAACAAAATAAACCCTAATAGGAGCCAGGATATAAAAGTTTGATTCTTAATAGCATCAGAGCAAACATTTCTTTTAAATGAAAGTTTTTTTTTTCGGTTTTCTTTTTCTGCAAGTAACCTCAGATATAACTTGAGACAATTTTAAAGTCACCCTAAATAACAAGGATTTCTTATATAACTCCAGGACTTTTGAGGAAGTTTTAAAAAATTTCCCAGATAATTTGCTAACATAATCTAAAAAAATCTCAGAATAATATTCAACAGGATTTTCTTCAGAAAATTTTCGTGAAATTTTGGACAGAATCTGTATTAAAATTTGTGTAGGAATGATCGGAGGATTTATTGAAAAAAAAATCTTTTGAAAATCTCCTACACTAACAACTGAAAAATTCGGTTGAAGGATTGGTGAAAGAACACCTGAAGGAAATTCTAAAATAGCCTTTGAAAAAAATCAAAGCAATACTTGAAGAAATCACTAGAGTCAGTAGCTTTGGAGATCTCATGGATTTCATGGAGCAAATTTTGGAGAAATTCTTCAACGCATCTTTTGAAAAATCGTTGGAAGATTTTTGGGAAGAATCGGTAGTTAAATTTCTGGGAGCGAGTAACGGCGCTTAAGCCTAGGCTTTCGATTCAAGACAAGAGGGAGAAATACCTGTGTCCCATCCCTGAGAGAAGAGCACCCTTAACAATGGAGTGTGTATTAACATTCTTAGCAACGCCACTCCCATGGTATGGTATGGTTGTCCTCGTTTCTTCTTCAAAACAATTTAAACCTTTACGTCATTCACATTATTCATAAGTGGATAATCTGATAGCCGTGAACTTTTGAGTTACACTGCGGAACACGGTTTTGTCTCAAGCACCAAAATTCCGCTCTTTACTAAAATAAGGGTTGCTGAGTCCATTGCCGTTTTCAGGAATATCATGTTTTTATCATAGTTTTTGAGATATTGACTGTTGAAAATGCAAACTATGACTGTTTTAGCCAACTTGCATGCAAGTTTTCCAACTTGTACGGTAATTTATTTGCTCAATTTGTCACAGAATTCAAACTTCATGTATAGAACAATAATTATCATCGAAGTTCATAATATTTTCGATGGTAAAATGTTATTTTTTGGTGGTTCAGAAAAGTATTGTATTATGCCATATAAGAGAAACGAACAATTTTATATGAAGACTGCAAGCATGTTGAAAAAAATCGATTTAAACTAAATTTTATTATTAAATATCAACTGATTTGTATCTAAATTGAAAGTTCAAGACATATTTAGCATGTTTGGTAGATCATATCATAAAAAAGTTTGATAAATCATACTTAAAATTTCATGTAAACATCACTTAAACCAGTGTTTTATACAACTTTGGCGACCTGTAGCTAAAAATTGTGACGTGCTGGAACATTTCTGAGAACGGCATCAGATTCAGCGACCCAAAATCTAGACACATAATTTGATCCTTGAGACACGCAAAAGTGTCATTTTTGTTACGCTGTGTTATCTTCATGACCAAGTCTGCACAATGGGCCTGGTCATTTTAATATTTGTGTAATATCACCGATATTCTGCAAACATTAATGTTGACAAGAAAATACTAGATGAAATTCCAGTATTTCCATGATGCTCTTCAATATTGGCTGTGCAAGCTCTTAGATTAGATTAGAAACGGTAGGTAAATTTCTGGAAGAACTTCTGAAGATATGCCTGTAGGAGACCCTGAAAGTATTCTGAATAAAATCAGTATCATAATTACTGAAGCTTTTCCACGGGAAATCTGTGACGAAATTCATGAAGATCCTGTTGAGCCCATTAAAGTCTCTTCTTGGGGGCCTGTACAATTTTTCATCATGATTCAATGCAAGCAAAATAAGTTAAAAATATACTTTTGAAGCCGTATTTTTTTTAAATAAATACTTCAAAGACCTTATATTTAAAAACTTTTTATAGACTTGAATTTAAATAAAAACCAAGTCTTTTAAAAGAAACCTTCTACCAGACCTGTCTCTGAGATCATTCATTGGATCAACTTTTGTTATTCTTCATATTAAAAATATGAATATCCTTCAGATTTATTCGCTTTTTGAATAAATTTTGTCAAACAAATTCGACAAAAATAAACCAAACTGCTTGCCTTTACAACCAGTGAAGTTGTTATATTTGCCTCATTTATATCTAGATAACAAATGGATGAATATTATGTGGTTTTGATTTTTCCTTTGTACCGATGTGACCCGGCCTATCACAAAAGTTTTTAGGAGAAACTGAAGATGCTTGAAAGATACAAGACAAATGAGTGATTCCAAGCAACAGCACCAAAATTTGGTAAATTTTTTAATTCATTTTTTTCTATTGAGCTGAAACTTTGCACAGTTTTTCAGTTCCATCTAAATCGTCATTTTCCGATATCAAATCTTCAAGTTGAGTCACGACTAACTTTTCAAAAGGGTGTATGTGAAAATGGTTCAAAAATGTTCAAAAAGCTGCACAGCAAAAACGGTTCGTTCGATTGTTAGACAACTAAATAAAGATTCCAAAAAAAAAATTTGTTTTGCATTAAAAAACATAATTTTTGACACAAAAACTCAAATATCTCAAAACCCTATCGGAATACCAACGTAATTTTTTGAGGGAAAACGGTCCATTATATTAGCTATCTACCATAAAAATTTGGTGATGGTAAACCAATAAACAAAAAAGTTATGACATTTCAAACATGTCACAACTTTCACATTTAGTAGAAAAAAAAATTTTTTTTTCGGTGTAAATTATTACGGGAACCGCAGTTTTTGCTGATTTTATTGTTAAGGGCCTTGCGTGAATTAAACAAGTCGTTTTCATGTATTCATTAGTATTATGTATATTATATGTATAAATATTATGTATATGTATAAATATTACATGTATATGTATATATGTATAAATTAAAATGAATTAACAGATTACACGAAAATAATTTTTTTTTACCAGGATATTTTTTTTTAGAGTATGATCGATGAGTTTCTAAATGTTATATATAAACTTTAAAAGTTTTGGATTTGGGTATGCGTTATGAGATCATGAAAACATTTTATTAATACTTATTTATTTATTTATTGTTATTCAATTTTTTTACAATATCGAACACTTTTGCATCATTATCAGTATAGTTCGAGTATAGTTTTGCTTTAATTTTGTTTTCTGACAATGGAATGAAACAGTGAAATTTTTGGGTTCCTTGGATCGTTTTCGCGTTATTATATTGCTCGCTGAGCTTTGATGCCGTTAATTCGTACTCTTCAGTAGTAGTAAAACAAAATGATAATTTTGTTAAATCTTCTTCTTTTCTGCGATTCGCCCAATCAAATAGTTCTTTTGCAGTTTTAATTGGATGCTCACGTTCTTTGGCTAAACTTGCTCTTGTGGCCATGCGCTTTATGGTTCCTCCAATAGCATCACAAGGACCTTTGCCATGTGACGTAGCAAAGAAATGCCATTCTGCATCAATTCCGTACTTTGATTTAAATTGACATAGGCTCGAAAAATTCTTACGGTTTTTGTACTGCGATGCTGGTCCATCAGACATGAAATATATCTTTCTGATTTCTTTATCCTTATCAACGCGTAAAAAGTTAATCATTTTGGCAATGAACAAATTTACAGATACTGAGTCGTGTCTTAAATCTTCGGAAATTACAATAAAACTAAAATGTTCAATTTGCGTACTTCCATTGAAATAAATAACGAATGGATGAATTGTAGCTTGTTGTACGTTCCAGTGATGGGACTGCACTTCATCTTGCAATACAAAGCTATAGTTTTCAGAAAAATCACAAATGACTAAAAATTCACCATCTTGTATTGTATTTTTCGTATTTTTTAAAAAGCGGGATTGCTCTGTTTTAATAAAGTCGTGAGGAATTAAACTTTCTAATTTCAAGCAAAAAATGACACAAACTCATCTACAGGTTTTACAATAGTTTCTAGGTCACACCTATCCGTGGTCACCCATTGCTCAAATGATAACTGATCAATATAATATTCTTCAAACTCAGCGAATAAAGTATTTTCCAATGATGAAGAATCTGGACAATCCGAACAAGATCGTAGATAGCAATTTGATGTTGTATTTTCACACAAAAGACTACCAGTTAACATTTTAATATCCTTAGATAAATTGATTCTTTTCAAACTATGTAAGATTAGGTTAATATTTTCGTGTGTTGTGCACACACAAACATTATGTGTTCCTGAATTGGATAGAAGCTTGCATTGCCTTGGACGAAGGCTTGCAAATGAGGAAAAACCTACCTTAATATTTTCGTTAATTTCCTTGAAGCGTGTATACGCTTCTTTCAAAGTAGTCATCATTAATCGTTTTTGGATTGCTTGACGCTTTCCATCTTTTTTTACAGATACATAATCTTTTTGGCCAGGCATAGCTCTACTTACTTCATCGTCTTCAAAATATTGAATTATTTTTTCTTTTGTCTCATCTGTTAATGAAGTACTCGACCTAGCATTCTTGGTTGCAAGACAGTTATTTTTGAATTGTTTTGCCTCTTTTGCTGTATTTCAATTGGTTTTGAACTCATCAATGGCGTCTTGAATAGACCACGAGCTTGGCAGCATCGACAAAATCAATAATTTTTCTTTCCTTGTCGTGGCTAGATTCGAGAACCTTTCCTTCATATTCATAATTACCTCATCGTAGTCTGTATTTTCCACATCCTCAGGTCCTAATTTGAAGAGGTTTCTTCGTACAGCTTCGTTGATTTCACGGTATTTTTTCTCGGGATAATTGACGTAACCCATCTTCGTCCATTTAATCGGAGTCACTTTTATTCCAGCTATCCCTTCGTTGAAGCGTTCGATGTTGACCTTCTGGATGCACTCATCTTCTGATTGATTTGTTGAAACAGATGTCACTGATGGTACCGTGGCAAGACAATCTGCACTTGGTATTCTGGTAACTCCTCAGTTGTTGTCGGTGCATCTAGTAATTCCTCAGTTGTTGTTGTTTTCGAACTTCCTGCAACCTGATCCACCGATGATGTACAGATTGCCCGTTTGTCAACGTTTAAACGGCAGGACGTACAAATGCGTAAATTTGTATTCAATGTAGACATTGGAGCATAACCAGCCGCTTTCAGTTTATCTATGGTGCTTTCGGTGAGACTTCGTAGCTCTTTCGAACACTTTTTTTCTGCAAACGGCCTGCAACAGTTGAGAAAGCGACTACTCATGTTGCTCGTTAGATTTTAATAAACAAAATCACTTTTAAGTTTTTACTGACTAGTTTGGTGTCGTTTGCTTGACTGAAGAAAAATTTTACAATTAAATCTTTTATAACCATAGTGGTAGTATATTTTTAGCTTTTTCGTGAGTATGTTCATGGTATGTACCTATCATGTTTTTGATGTTGTTGAAGTTACTCGCTTTCTCCCAAATATGATTAACAAAGTCTATTCTCTACCAAGGCGGGTCTATACCCAGGTGTAATCAGATTTTAACTTTGTGGAGAAAACCTGCGCCGAGAAAACCGACCTGCTTTACGTATACTAGATCACCTGGGTATAGACCCGCTTTGTTCTCTACGAGCAGAGCCGTAGCGTGATGCCGTGGCGCCCTTGGCGAACTATCAATTGAGCGCCCCTAAGTCAAAGCTCATCTGTTTTATAACATTTTGCAAGTTAACATGAAACACTTAAGAAAAACATCCACGATACTTTTTAAAATTCCGTGGTAAATCCGTGATCGAGCTTAGGAATTAACTAAAATTTATAATTCATTGAATCATTTGTAAGACTTTGCAAAATAGAATACTAAATGTTATTTAGAGTGGAGATGAATCAAAGCTACTCCTCAAATTTTTAACAGCACAAATTTAGAAAACCAAATAGCGGTTCAAGCTAAAAGTTTAATCGATCAGTCACTAGTACCAGCGAGTAACTTATAGATCAGATATTGAGTTTGCATGGCTGTCTGATTAGGTCTAGCTTGGTGCTCTTGTAAATATGAGGTTTGGCGTCGATGTACCTTCATCCGAACAGTCAGTCAGTCTGGAGGTTATCTAGAAGATTCTTTAAGAAGAAAATGAATCGACGCCACACCTCAACTATTCAAGCGTATAAATCTACAGAATCAGGCAATCTCTCGGACTGAAAACTTGATCGATAGATCAATCGTTGACGTAAATTTCGAAACCCTATCTGGTTGTTTAGATTTGTACTCTAGAAATTTTGATGTATGGCTTCGATACATCTTCACCTTGAACAAATAGTTTATAAAATTACTGTTTATTCGTCGAAACTACCGGGTTTATCAACTTCAACCTTCAACCTCAGAGAAATTCATATTATAAAATGAACTATTGTAAATATTTCTGAACCATTTTTCATAGTATTTTAATACATTTGTTTAATATTGCAAACGAAATTTTCAGAAAATCTTGTACTGCAATGTATTAGCTACATATTGTCGACCTAATCCAGAAATTTCCTTCCGAATTCGACTTCGGAGGGTTTTTTAACTTCTCACGAAACTCTTTCAATATTTTTTTAATATTTATTCATGAATCAAAAATTTACTTCCATAATTTTTACAAAAGTAACTCAAGAAAATTTGGGTAAAAATTAAAGAAGAAGTTTTATACATACTCAAAGAGATTTAAAAAGAATTCTGCTATGAAGAAATTTTGTCAAGATATCCTCTAAAACACTATATTCTAACCTTCTAACACAGACAAACAGACGTAACACTCGTATTATTTTCATTGCACAACAGAATAGCGCCCAATTCTAATATTTGATAGTTGACCGACGGGTCACCCGTGGCGCTCGCATCACTTTTGTTCGAGTTTGACGTTTGCTCACTACCGCCACCTAGTCCGCGGTTGGCCAAATGAAGTAGTTTTAGCATTGGGCGTAAATGTTCACGTGACTATGTTTTAAATTGATAATTGTTCTAGCTGTTACGTCTGTTTGTCTGTGCTTCTAACATGATTACGGAGAAACAGTGCGCTGAATGATGGTCTTTTCAGCGAGATTATTTAGGAATGAGGGTCCACATACCCCCGATTAGGAATCGTGACTCTAGTTGCATTAAAAATGGCAGCACAGAATAAAATCGAAAATGATGTCACTAAACACAAACCTTTCTTGAAATGTTGGGAGTTCTGTACGGATTTTCAAGGATTTTTTTCTAGAAACAAGTATTACTATTATTAGGAACAACAGCCTACTTTATGTTCTAATTTCAATGTTATACAATTCTCTGAAAATCCCGTTCGCCGATAATGCTGTGGTTTCCGCTGTTAAGCCTTCAATTTTCAAAGTATAAATTTTCGTTTGGTGTCTATTTTCAAGATATACACAGATTTTCTAAAATATTTTCTGCCACAACTGATTTACAAATTATTGTCATGAGGAACTATTTAAAAAAATATTTAATAAATTTGAAAATAATAACAGCGCAGAGCGTATTATTTTTTGGGTATTGAAATGGCACACCACACTAGCCAGCAACTGTGCTGGCTGAGTTTTCTATTGTGGGCTTCCAATTTGTCCATTTAATCCAATTGCAGAGTATATGTAATGTTTAGCTTTTCGGTAGTTGTTAAACTTCATCTCGGCTGGTTAGCAGTAAACTACGATTCATAATTAAAAACAAGTATTGAAAATAATAAAACAAATATCTAAAGATTTTACAATTTACGAATATGTAACATCTGGTGGTATGCTTTCAAAATATTTTGCTTGAATCGATTCAGATAGGGTTTTAACAGTTGTTATTTTTAACAAAGATTTTTTTTCTCGAAATTTTTCTTGAAAATTGACAAAAAGCGTAACGCATTTTCGCGCCCCCTGAAGGTTTGCGCCCTTGGCGGTCGCCAACCTGGCCAACCGCACGCTACGGCACTGTCTACGAGGTAAACTTTTTGCAGGTAAACTAGTCGTATACCTGTATAGAAAACTTTTTTTGTAGCTTTTGTCTTGAATATTAGATTTCTTCTAGGTTTCTTTTATCAAAAGGTTTCAACACTATTGAGAGAATTTTTCTTCAGTTACGTACAATAAAAAATATGACACTATCAAGACTTTAGATCACAACACTGGATCGCGTCTAACTTTCTAATAGATGCTATAATAGTTATGAATAATTAAATAAAATATCATGAAAACAACTTGTTAACCTCATGTGGTACCCTTAACAAAAAATTCAGCAACAAACTGCGGTCCTAAAAAAATCAATAATGAAAAAAAAAATTTTTTTTGGTCACCATCAGTTTTCGCGATTTTTTCTTTAAATTATTTAATGTTTTATTCCACCAAGGAACCTCTCGATTTGAGATTTCTTCCTTGACAGGACAATTAACATTGTATGCTTGTATTATTTGTTCAGTAATATTTTTTGCAACTCTATCCAATTGCATTGTTGATTGAATTGTAGTATTTAACAATAAACATTCAGATTGCATTGTTGAAGCATATCTCTCTTAGTTAGTATTCCTGGGATTTTTATACGCTATTTTAACTATTTCCCCAGCATTGTATTGAAACACTATGTGCTTGTGATCAGATAAAGATTGTTCATCTGAAACATGCCAGTTTTTTATACGCGTCGAAAATAAAGGACTGCACATGGTTATATCCAATACTTCTTCCCTAGCTTTAGTTATAAATGTAGGTTGATTTCCTTTGTTACATAAATCGATGTTCTTCGAAGATATGTATTCAAAAAGGTCTTCCCCTCTTTTATTGATGTTGGTGCTTCCCCAGATTGTATGATGGGAATTTGCATCGCAACCAATGATAAAGTGTTTATTATTAGTTTTACAATAATTAATGAAAGCTGTCAATTCGGGTGGAGGTACCGCCTCCACATCTCCAGAGAAATAAGCTGAAACTACATAAGCTTCAGTTTTGCCCCTAGTTGTGGGTATTTCCATGCGAATCACGACTTTATTTGAATAAATTTAATATCAGTATTCATTTTTATAAATGTTCATTAGAGGTCTAGTAATTCACTCTTCATGTTTCGATTGTTATTTATATTTTCTGCTGTGCTGGTCCTTTTCAGGCCCAGAAGACATTTGTTCCTTCGAAGGTTCGGATGAATTCCGGTCTTTTGTATGTCCAGAACGACTTCGGGCCTTTGGAAGCCCAGATGTGTTACGGTCCCTATGAGACCCAGAACAGTTTCGGTCCTTTGTACATCCACTTGGAGCCCAAAATGGTTCGATTTCTTAGACGGCCCAGAATAAATTCGGTCATCGAATTTCCCTTGGCTGTTTTCGTTTTTGGGAAGCCCTGTACTCTGAGTGCTTTGGTGGTGATTTTTCGAGGACTTTGCTTCCGGCACTTTACCGTCTATCCCGCTTGTCACCGGGACACTAAGGCTTTGTTCGGTCCCAGGATCCACGCTACTTACCGGTTCCAGCTCCTTCGGCTCATCTCTCGAGATTACCATCCCATCTACCCCAGGTTTGTACATCCCTTTTTTCCGTAGCTTTGTTTGCCCGAACTTGTAGTTGATGAGGAAGTTGCATGTCTTAAAATGTTGCATGGACGCCTCGTCAACTGTGAAAAACTATTCAACGTGATTTCCATAGAGAATGTTACGTTGAATGATTTTCCACCTGTCGGTACTCAACCCGTCATTCTGGCTCTCTATGAAAACTCTGATAGTGTCATTTTCATCATTAACACTTTGAGGGAAAAAGCCTACCATTACGTCCAGTCTTGGGATATCGTCCGCATTGACTACCGTAAGTTCCGCGCCTTTCCAAGGGATAAGGGTAGGAACCACTGAATTAAGCCAATCCGACGTTTCCCTATCCTGGCAGTTTATCACCAAATGTCCTGTTCGTTGCCAACAGTTCGTAAACTTTGGCTTGAAAGACTCCCTTCTTTGCAGCGTAACCTTCAGCAAAATGGCCTCTTGTAGACTGTACAGTTGTTCGTCTGTCAGCTGGATTTGAGGATAGTTCTTCGGCAGAATACCTACCCTTACCCATTTGGTCGTACATAGACTAGGTGCTGCCCCAGAAGACACAGGGAAGCATCAGGGGGAGACTGCTACCGGTACCGTCGAGGTGAGCTGGGCACCGGTTTCCTCACTGGATTGATAAGGTGTCACTGGTCGATGTCAAAGTGAATGTCAAAGAGCAGGACAGTTAATTTAAAGTGATGAAAGAGGGACAGAGATGGAAAATTTTCCGTGACGTCACCATGCACGCATCTATATTCATAGAACGTGGAGTGAATTATATAAAAGCTATCATTCTACTACCTAAAAGCTATCTTACATTATAAATAATCTATTGTGCTTTGAACTAGTTTCTTAGCCTAAATACGAACTAGTGGAGGTAAGAAGATTGACTTAAAATTGAATTTATTTCCTAATATGAGATTAACTGTACACCTACCTAGGAGCCAAAGATAACCTAAAAGGAAGTGAGTTGGACACTGAAATTTGAGGAAAATTATAGTTTCAAAGGCCACTGAAAAGTAAGCTATCTGTGTGAAGCCTTTCGTTTCCTGTCATAACAGATACCATTGTCGCATCGTTTGAACTTGGTGTGTAGAACATGTTTGTTATGTGTTCTTGACACTTTACAAGATTGTTTTTACTAACGAGTTTGGTCAAGTAATTTTACGTCATCTCATTTCATGTTCCAGTCGAACATGAAGCCTGACTAATCGGTTAGGATTTGCCTCTTTAGTTTCTCTGAAGGATCATTAGTTTTTATTTGCGGATCGTTCGCAGTGTAAGATCCTAATATTCTCCGTATTCCATAGAACTTCATGATTCAAGCGTGCAAAGCCACACACTCTTCTAAAACCAAACGCACCCGTCCATTCGTCATCGTTTCGTTTCCTCCAGCTGAGTCCGTCCATCACTCACATTTCATCGGCACCGCTCGCACACAAAAACGCAACAAACGAATGGTAAAAATATAGAGCCAAAAGAAATCCGCCGAATAGAAGCCGAAAGAAGGAAATAGTAATGGATTTCTGTGAATAATGGCCTCCGTTCGGTCCTCTCCTTCTGCGGACCTGCCCCAAGCAAGTGCAGTGCAGTGCTGGAAGGTTAGAAGGTGGGAGCAGGAGGGGTACAAGTGGTCAAATCGGTCTATCGGTTGGCCTGGAAATGAAGCACAGAGAGCACAAATGATATGGTTGGCGACAAACGAACCAACCGAACGGACGCAGAAGAAGACGTTCGCTGCTGGCGGAGGGTGTGAGAAGGATGCAGAGAGCGAGGGAGCGGCTTGGCCCCGGCATGGCACCGGAGGGGTGTGGCAGCGGCACAGTCTAAAAAAATAAATATATGAACGAGAACGAACACCGTCCAACAGAGCGGCAGCAGGCCATGGCCAGAAAGAGGAATTAAGAAAGACGCAGATAAGGTTAGGGGGAAGTTCAAGGAGGGCGCGGACGGAGTCGAAGGGATGTGTGCGCAATGGAAGGGGATTCCGGGTGTGCATCAGGGAAGGGAAGGTTGGCCGAAGCCAAGCGAAATACAAGCGTATACACACAAAAGACGAAAGAAAAAAAAATACCCGGGAAGGTCAACGAACCTGTCTCAATTTTTATTTTGTTAGGTTAGGTTCGGGTTTCAGTTCAGTGGTGTGTGCCGTGTGCGCTTATTTTTGTGTCGCTTGACGAGTTTTGTGTCAGAGCCGGACGACCAACGGAGCGACGCAACGAACGAACGGTTCCGATGATGGACGGATTGTCGCGTCATTTATCGTCGTTGTTGTCGTCGCAGTAGTTTGGTGGATGTTTTTTCGGTTTGTTTTATGGGTACGGGGGCGTCATTGTATTAGGTTTCGGCTTGATGGCTTGCAATAAAAGTAATATTTGGGCATTGACAATGAGGTGGGTTCAAGTTAGAAAAACTTCGATCCTTCAAGTCATACAAAAGTATCTCATTTACAGATACAAAAAAAATAGTTAAAACAATTAAAAACATAACTTTTCAGTACTACTTTTTAAACCCCTTTTCGATCTTTGTTTGGACTCGCGCCTTCGATTTTTCGTAGGAAGTAAGTAATACTTCTTGGGCACCGACTTAGGGAAAAGTCTCTTGAAGGTTTCGTCGATTATTCATTGTATATGGTTGCTACCACAAACAAACCAAAGGGTGAACTCCCTTTAAAAAATGGGTTTTAAAACTATCAAAAAACGAGGCAACAACGGAAGTAAGGATATTTCTCCGGAATTCTTCCGAGGGTGAAATGGTTAATGTTGATAATTGCATCGAAATGTGCAATCAGTTCAATGCTTGAGACAAATTATCCGAATATCAAATTGAAGCAGCCTCTAGACCAATCAAGTGAAGAAACGAAGAGTGCCGCCAACCATGATCGGCAGGAGCATTTAGGCAGGTGATCTTGAACTCCATTAGTGGAATCAAGATGTCCTTCCAAATTTATAAGAAAAGAGACAATTGCGTTTTTCCGAAAACTCTTAAAGATCGCGAACTTTTTCTCAAACATCTTGAAGAGAAGAAGTACCATTTATACATATACAAAACTGAACGTTTGTTCAAAAGTCTCTCAAGTGACTATAAGTCACCTGAAAAGGTCAAAAATAGAATAAAAAAGTACTTTGATTATCCCCAGTCTAATTAATCATTTCGAAAAAGAGAACCCAATCCGGAATTTGTCAAAAAACGTATTCTTCAAGAATATTATTTAGTTTACTTTAACGTTTAAGAATTCGTCATCGTGATCATCGTCATCATCGAAACTTGAAAAACCAATTTGTCTGTACAAAACTGCAAATTATTCGATGTTCACTGTGTTTCGGCTAAAGAATAGAATACTGTGAACACATTGTCGTGTATTTTTTCTTGAATTTGAACGAAAAAACTGCTTTTGAAAATTTTAAAAATTCAATGATGAATTCTGCCCCCTTAACAAATCACTAGATGCTTAAAAAAGCAAAAAATAAAACTTGTTTCCGTGTGTAGAGCCGAAGCGTTGCCTCATGGCGCCCTTTTCGAACCTCCATTTGTGCGCCCCATAGACGAAGTCAAAGCTTATTTTCGCTTTCGAATTAAACTAGTTTATTTGAACATACCAAGCAATTCAAAATGATTCTACCGTCAACGTACCAGTATCCGCTCATGTTCCAGTAGCCCGCTCACGGGTTCAAAAAGTAAGGTAATTTGAGTAAATACAATAAATACAGTAAATAGCTTCAGTAAAATTCCATCTGATTAACGGCAATAATTGTCCTTCCAATGTTACCCTATTAAAATTGTTTTTGTTTGGAATATGAGACATGTTTTAAATTTGAGATAAGCTGAAATTACACATCAAATTTCCTTAGAAGTTATTCCCAAACATTTTTTGTATGTAATACTCTTCTTCTTCTTTCTGGCGTTACGTCCCTACTGGGACAAAGCCTGCTTCTCAGATTAGTGTTCTTATGAGCACTTCCACAGTTATTAACTGAGAGCTTTCTTTGCCGATTGACCATTTTTGCATATGTATATCGTGTGGCAGGTACGAAGATACTCTATGCCCTGGGAATCGAGAAAATTTCCTTTACGAAAAGATCCTCGACCTACGGGATTCGAACCCACAACCCTCAGCATGGTCATGCTGAATAGCTGCGCGTTTACCGCTACGGCTATCTGGGCCTCTAGAAATCTGATAAAAAATGGATATGGATAGTAGAGAAATTTGTTAAGGAATCCCTTTTAAATATATTGGGATTTTCCTGTAATAGTTTTTGAACCAAAAATGGAGAGTGAATTTCTGGATGTTATTTATGGAAGAATCTCGGGATCAACATAAATGTATGAAGTAACTTCTAGAATCTAAAATAATACTTGATGGAAGTTTTGATATTTTTTTAAATCAAGAATAAATTGTAAAATCCTTTAGTAAATCAGTTGCAAAATTTCTCTGAAAAACCCTTACTAGAATCTCTGAAAAAAAAAACTTCGATGAATATCTGGTCAATTTTTCGGAAGAATCCTAGTACGATTACATGGGAAACATTTAAATAATTCTCTAAAGAAATCCCTCAACAAATTTCTCGGGAAATTCAAGAGTACTTTCATGGAGTAGTTTTGGACAGAACTAAACGTATTCCGCTAGAAAATTTATAAGATCGTTTAATTTGTTTATATTTTATTAGGTAAGAATTTTTTAAGAACAGAATACGGGAAGCAACACCAAATTGATTTTAGAGAAATCTAAAGAAGTAGATCCGTTGATAGATCCATGGAGAACTTCTTTGAGAATGTTTTTTTTTATTGTGGAATATTAGGAGGAATCCTTAGAATAACAGTAGAATCATTTAATGTTTTTTTTTGTAGGAAGTACTAAATATTTTTTATGCGGATAATTAAGGCGAAGTAGGCCGTCATTGAAATTTGTACTGGGCATTGATGATTGTGGCTGATTCGCCTCACGATTGCGAATTAAAGAAAATCACTTGGTTTTACACTGACATAGCTGGAAAAGTATCATCATACTTTCTGCATGTGAGCGCAAGTAGTGATACTTTTCTGAATCAATATTACTTTGACTGAGTTTTATCACTTTGAAATTGCGAAATGCAAAATCAGCATGGCTGTGAAAACGAATGATGGGCTACTTAGCCTAAAGGCAACCATTGAAGAATTGCCGAGAGATTTTCTGACAGATTTATTAAAGGAATCTGAAGAGAAACTCTAGGAAGAACCTCAAAGTAAGAAAAATGGATGGTCATCTCTCTGAAGAAATTTTGGAAAGATCCTTCGTTTGGTAACATTGATGACAATTTTGGGGAGACTTCTAGAACCCTTGTACTATTTCTAGGCGAAACCCTCAGTTATTGCAGAAAATCCTAAACAAATTACGGATGAACAACTGGATGTTATTTAAAACCAGCAATTAGTATTTCTATAAAATAAGTAAGTACGTAGAAGACCTAACTGGAGAAATGTTTGAAAGAACTTCTATAGCATTCTCTGGTAGAATTCTGCAACTCGATAGATATTTTTGGGATTTTTTTTAATAATATCAGAAAGTCCGAAGAAACTTGGAGAAAAATCTATTGAATATAAACTACTAATCCCGAAAATGATTTTACGAAGGAATCCCTGGAGAAATTTAGTGAATGATCTATGCGGAAATTATTCATGAAGAATTTGCCGTGGGAATCTTCTGATAGCACATGGTTTAATACCTGAATAATTCGTGGAAGAATCACAAGGAATATTTCTCGTCAGCTTTTTGGAAAAGTTCTAGAAGGATTTTCGACTTTTTACTGCATGAGACAAAGAAATAATATTTTCCGTAGTGAAAATTGAAATTCACAAATATTACTGATGTGCAGCGATATAAGACAAGATCACAAACATATAAAATCAATGCAAATTTATGAAAACTACGAAAAAATCGTGATTATTGGGAAAGAAGTAATTTCTTCGGTAAAACTAGAAAAATATTTACTACGCCCTTGGTGAAGTTGCTATCATCATTCGTAGGTGTATAAAAGCTCAACTGTTTTTGTCATTTGAAACCAAAGTTTTTGTAACTTTAAGCGTTTCTGTTGAAACACAGCTTTGTAAATATACGTTCATGGCTGCCTATTTGCCTTTTTAATGCACTGGGAAGTAAGTTAATTTGCTTCAAACTGACTTGCGGAAATTGACTCGCAATAAGTCGAATTATTTTTGTCATTGGTGACTTTAATGTTAAACACCGCTCCTGGAATAATTTCCAAAGTAATTCCAACGGCAGATTTTTATTTAACGAGTGCTCGTCAGGATAATTCTCTATTCAATACCCTGATAACCCTACATGTTTTTCGTCTTCTAGAAATCCATCTACGATTGACTTGGTCTAAACTGACACTAGTCATCTATGTAGCCAATTAGTTACTCATGCTGATTTTGATTCTGATCATGTCCCTGTTACGTTTCAAATATCCCATGAAGCGATTCTCAATCCTATCAGCTCCACTTTCAATTATTTTCGAGCTGACTGGAATATATATGAAACATATATTGACTCTAATCTTGATGTTAATATTTCTTTACAAAGAAAACTTGATATTGAAGTAAAATTTGAATCCGTAATTATAGACAATGATCTTAAACTCACCATTAAGAAACAAAAATTTTGAAAATAAAATTTCTCAATTGGACCCTGGCTCTGAGCCCTTTTGGAAATTATAAAAAAAAAAAAAAAAAAATAAAAAACCTCAGAAGCCAATACCGGCATTGAAAGAGAAAAACAAATTTTTACTAACTTATTGCGAAAAAGCTCAAAAACTTGCTTTGCAGTTTGAAAGTGCGCACAGTTTTAATTTAGGACTTACTAGTCCAATTGAAAATCAAGTCACTCAGGACTTCCTAACCATTCTCAAACAAAAGGAAAGTTTTCGAAAAATCCTGGGAGACTGATTTGGAATAAGTGAGAACTATTATTGGAAAATTATACAATATAAAAGCTCCTTGCGATGATGGAATTTTCTACATCCTCATAAGGAAACTTCCAGAAAGTAACTTATCATTCTTAGTTGATATATTAAACAAATGTTTTCAATCGGCGTTTTTTCCTGACAAATGGAGCAATGCTAAGGTTGTTCCAATTTTAAAACCAGACAAAAATCCTGCAGAAGCTTCTAGCTATCGTCCAATCAGTTTGCTTTCCTCCATAAGTAAACTTTTTGCAAAGATTATTTTGAACAGAATGAACGAAAATTCAATTTTTGCCAATGAACAGTTCGGATTCCGCCATGGACATTCGACCACTCATCAACTTTTACGTGTAACAAATTTGATCCATTCCAACAAATCTGATCTACTGGTCTTGATCTTCTAGACATAGAAAAAGCATTCGACAGTGTTTGGCATGAAGGTTTGTGTGTGTGTGTTTTTTTTTTATAGTAGGGTACAAAAAAGCTTCAAAAGCCAGGCCTGTTGTGTGTTGGCACGGTGTGGGACTCACGTTAGGCGTGCTTAACCACTAAAAAACTTTCCCTACTGCTCCTGTGCCTCGATCCCCCCCGGAACTACATCAGGCAACTTCATCGGGGGAGGGCTGTGCTCATGCACTTCTGTGCTCATGCACTTCTTCAATCTCAGCCTCTAACTGTTCTGCTAGTTCGCTGTTGGAGCGTTTTGCCCAATTGGCGGTTGAACATCTCGCCGGGACTTTGGACAGCTTTCTGTGCGACGACGCATACTTCCCTTGAGCTGGCCTCGCGTCAGAGCTCTGTTGATCTTCAACTGGACGCTCATGTGCACTTCGTTGCGCTACGACGACTCGTTCTCCGCTGCTGCTGTTCGAGCTCTCCTTGTTGACCAGTTGGATGCCGAGGTCGGTCCAGCGATTCCGGTTGGAGGATGACTTCCGGTTCACTGGCGCCCAGACGACCCAAAACTGGTTTGTGACGATCGATGCTACTCGGCTTAGTCCCCGACGGTGGAGCTAGCCTACTCCGGCTACGCGCTTCTTCATGATTCGATACTGGCCGGTGGAGTGCCGAAGTCGGTCCAGCGATTCCGGTTGGAGGATGGCTTCCGGTGCACTGGCGCTCCGACGGCTCAAGCCGGTGATACGCTACGTACTACTCAGAGTAGTCCCCGGCGGTGGATCTATCTTACTCCGACGAAGAAGCTTCCGGTTCACAGGCGCCCCGACGATCATTTGCCGGTGCAACAACGCGATCTACTCAACTAGTCCCCGGCGGTGGACTTAGCCTACTCCGAAGCTGGCCGGGCAGATGCCGAGGTCGGTCCTGCGATTCCGGTGGAGGGAAACTTCCGGTTCACAGGCGCCCCGACGACCATTTGCCGGTGCTATTTCGCGAATTACTCAGCTGGACCCCGGCGGTGGACTCAGCCTACTCCGACTCGACGTTGGTTGGCCAAGTGCCAGGGTCGGTTCTGCAATTCCGGTTGGAGGATGGCTTCCGGTTTGCAGGCGCCCGGACGACTATTAACCGATACTACGCTACGCCCGCTCTACTCGGTCTAGTCCCCGACGGAGGATCTAGTCTACTCCGATCGCGACCCGGAGCTCTCTGGTCTTCACGCCATCTCCTTTGCAGCAACGACATAATCGCCGTTATTCCCCTGTTCACCGCATTCCAGGTGCTTTCATGCTGGCACATGTTCTGCACGATGTTGTCCGGATTTATGACGTTTGCGGTTTCTGGCATCATCTCGCTTCGTATATCCGTGAATCGAGGGCAGTCGAATATAACGTGCTCCGGTGTCTCCTCGATATTTGGACAGGCCGGACAATGTGGAGATTCTGCGTGTCCGAATCTGTGCAGATATTTCCGGAAGCATCCATGGCCTGACAGAAACTGGGTCAGGCAGAAGTTAACTTCTCCATGTTTTCTGGTCGTCCACACCGACACGTTAGGAATGAGCCTGTGGGTCCACCTTCCTTTCTCCGAGTTATCCCACTCCTGCTGCCACCTGGCCATTGTGTCCAACCTAATGGTATTCCTCACATTCCTGGTGTCCCTTTGCTGGTAACATGCGATGTCCTCAACCAGAGTGATGCAGATGGGGATCATTCCGGCGATAACGCACACTGCCTCCGATGATATAGTGCGGTAGGCACTCGCAACCCGTATAGCCATGAGCCGGAACGTACCTGCCAGCTTATCTCGATTACGTTTGGTTCCCAACGCTGCAGCCCAAGCCGGGACTCCATACCTCAGTATAGACGATGATACGATCGCTAGAAGACGCCTCGTGCTGCTTCTTGGTCCTCCAATGTTGGGCATGATCCTGGCTACGGTGTTAGCAGCTTTCGCTGCCTTTTCGCAGGCATAGTCTACGTGGCTGTTGAAGTTTAGCCTGTCGTCGACCATTACTCCGAGATGCTTTAGAGAGCGCTTCGATGGGATTGCGTGCCATCCGACGTTGATTTCCAACTGCTGTACCGCCTTGCAGTTGCTGACCAGCACCACCTCCGTTTTATGATGAGCCAACTGCAGCTTGACTCCCGTCATCCACGATTCGATGGTGTCTAGCGATTCCGCCGTCAGCATCTCCACCTCCTCCGCAGTCTCACCAGTTATCGCGAGAACGACGTCATCTGCGAACCCGACGATCTCGACTCCATTTGGCAGTGACAAGGTTAGCACTCCAGGTGCAGGTTTGTGTGTGTGTGTGTGTTTTTTTTTTTCATGCAACTAGGAGTTTAAAAATCTTCATAGACTCGGCCTGTATATGTTCATGCTCATGCCAGTGTAATTTTTGGCGCGGTGTGGGATCCACTTAGTGCCTTCCCCACTAAAAACACTCTCCTAGGTTTAGTACCATCACCATCACCCTCCGGAACTACCTTCCGGTATTACTTCGAAGGGGAGGACAACGTGCTGAGCGCACCACTTCAATTTGTTATTCTACATGCTGAGCCCTTCGGCTCCTGAGCCCTTCGGCTCCTGAGCCCTTTGGCTCCTGAGCCCTTTGGCTCCTGAGCCCTTCGACTCCTGTTAGCAGTTTTAAAACCGTTCAACGACGTGCCTCATGCTGAGCCCTTCGGCTCCACTCGTTAGTAATTTGTTAATACCTATTTTCGCCCTTTGGCGACCCGTCAATTTGTTAGTACCTACATGCAACATTCTGAGCCCTTCGGCTCCAGTTTGTGCACCACTCTGAGCTCATACAAAGCCCGAACTCGTACGGTTACGGCGACCATCTCCTTTCCATAGTTCAGCTGGTAAGATGCCGAGGTCGGTCCAACGATTCCGGTTGAGCATAACTTCCGGTTCGTAGGCGCCCCGACTATTCAATACCAGCGTTCCGACGTATTCTACTCGACCAGTCCCCGACGGTGGACCTAATCTACACCGACGGAGAGTTCCCCGGCGGTGGAATTTCTCCCGACACCGATTCTTCTACTTCTACGATACGAGCCGACCGGAGGGGTGCCGAAGTCAGTCCAGCGATTCCGGTGGAGCCTAGCTTCCGGTTCACTGGTGCTCCTACGACCCGGGACCGGTGCTACGTCGCGTCTACTCAGCTAGTCCCCGGCGGTGGATCTAGCCTACTCCGGCGGAGAGTTCCCCGGCAAAAGAATATCTCCCGGAACCGAGCAGTATCACTTTCCCTTCGTCCGCTCTTTTAGAGTGTCGAAAACAGTCCGGCGCCCTTCTTCGTTCGGCAGGGCTGCCTACGTCATCTGACGCTGCTCCTCTCGCCATGTCCGCTGTAGTGTTGACATAATCTGAACAACAGATCGGTTCACCGCGTTCCACTTATCTTCATTACTACACATCTTTAGGATGATATTTTCCACGTTCACGTCGTCTCCGACGATGGCAGTCATTTCGCTTCGCTGCTGTGCAAACCGTGGGCAAGTAAAGACTACGTGCTCTGGTGTTTCTTCTATGTCTCGGCATTCAGGGCACAACGGTGACCTTGCGTGGCCGAACCTGTGCAAGTACTGCTTAAAGCAGCCATGACCAGACAGGAATTGCGTCAGTTGAAAATTAATCTCGCCGTGCGCTCTAGTGGTCCATATCGACACGTTTGGAATCAGTCGGTAAGTCCACCTGCCCTTCTCTGCGTTGTTCCATTGCTGCTGCCATTTACTAAGCGTGTTGGCTCTCGCTCTGTTCCGGCCTCTCCCTGTGGCTCGATCCCTGTAGCACTCGCTATCCTCCTCCAGTAGAAGGTGTAACGGTCAGCCTCCTGGACTTCCCTCTTTATTAAGTGGGATAGCTTAAGCGCCACTCCCGAGGGAGACTATCCACCAAGATTAGGGTTGCCCGACCGTTGAGACCTTTCAGGGGGAATAAGGCTCCGTTTTCCAGATTTGGACGGGAAGTAAGGTGGCTGACTAAAACGGTTCGCAGAAGTTCCACTACTAATAACGACTTCTGAATATAACTATCAGAAGCGTGAAATCGATCGTCGGTCGGTGACAAAACAGCGATGACGGTTTTTATCATCACTGGCCAAGTCTACAAGTTCCCTTCGGACCAAAATGTGTCCGAATAAAAAGTTGCCCGGTTGGTT
This sequence comes from Aedes aegypti, assembly GCF_002204515.2. NCBI lineage: Eukaryota > Metazoa > Arthropoda > Insecta > Diptera > Culicidae > Aedes > Aedes aegypti. The sequence goes on along the minus strand of NC_035107.1, from coordinate 221,888,146 downwards.
TCGGAACCAACCTCCCCAGTAAAATAAACAACAGCGAAAAAACTACAAACGGAACACGAACGACATGAAAAAACCTTCGACCAACTTCACTTCATCGGGACATTAATTCAAATCACATTTTCAGGGGTATCAACATTTATTGCCTGCAGTGTTCATTGAAATACTTCTATTTCTCTGCCATAAAACGGAGCTTTCATTTGAGCTTATTTATTCATTTCTTCTACTACAAAGTGTTCATTCCTCTCTCGCTTCTTGCTCTCTCTACACTCTTTCTACCTTTCCCATGTGCTCGGTCCCTATCTATCTATCTATCGTGTGTGCTTGGCTAGGTGTGGTTTTCTACGTGCAATCTCACGTTTGCAAAGCCAACAGTTTACGGGCAAACTGAAATCAATTCACGGCTAGCATAAATATGCCGTGTACGCTTCGCAACGGATACTATGTTGCGGCGGGAAAAATCACATGCGCATGGATAAACATATAAATGGGTACTCACGACATTTGAACGACGACGGTGACGGCGGCCGCTCGACGCATGAACGGGAAGGGGTGGCGATGAACTCTTCCACCTTGCGCCGGCGGGAGAAAGCGGTTTGCTTCTAATCGCTGCTGCTCGTCATGGGGGTGAACCGATGGTCCTCTACTGGTTCATCGATGCTGGCACGTGCGTCTGAGTTCCGCTGGTCGTCACCAACGGAACGGAAAACGTGCTCGCTTGGCGATGAACTCGCCGATATGCCCTGCCTAGGGCGCGTGAATTGGCGAACGGCCCTCTTCCGGCGTGCTCCGGGGAAACTTCTGAGCCTAATGGTGGGGTCAGAAATGGCCACGTAGAGTTGGGTGGTGGTGTTTCGGGCGTGATGACGGTCTTTGCCACGAATCTAAATAACATTCATTGCACATAGCACGTGTCAGCACAAATTATACCACAGATAACAAATGCACAATTTACCTTATTCTGGACACAAGCAACACACGATAACACACCGCCAAACTACTATACGCACACAATACTATACTCGCAAAAACTATGGGAAAGGAATTATAATTAATTAAAGATCCACTGATCGAATTCTTCTCAAGTCGTTTCTACCTTCTACTCAACACCACGGCGCGATAACAATTTTGGGCCACTCCTGCCTCTTCCACAGATCAGTTCGAAGTGATCTTGTAGGACTTGTGATTCCTCAGATCAAGCGTCATAATTTGGTTTCGTCACCGGAAATCACGAAGGTAAGTTCGTGATCCCGAAAACCGCTCTCACGCTCCCAACAGTCATATTCGCGCATTTTCGCTTCTCATTCCACGAACAGCCTCAATCAACCACCTCGCTGCTCGGCCAAAATGATGGGAGGAAGGAATCGGGAAAGGTCAATAAATCCTCAAAGGATTCTCAACAGGTCGATGTACGCTGCCGATAGCGTGCATGGCAAGAAACCCAGCATATTTGCATCCGCTTTCAGTTGGAGACTTTGCGCGCTTTGCAGTGGAACTCATTTAAAATAAATCCAGCGGAGCGTGGTGGGATGAACTAAATGAACGCTCATGCGGTGAATTCGTATTAGGCTGGCTCAAAGTTTTATATCTTTTACATTCTATTGGTAGATTAATAATAATTTCAACAAGGATAAACATTTACGGAAATAATTTAACGACATGCTCGTTACATCATTCCGCACTAAAAGTACGAAAATTTGATTGGCATTGGAATGGAGATTACAATCACCAATCAAATTTTCGTAGGCCAAACAATCAATACAAGTTATATTAACATATATACAAAAACTACTAGTAACTACAAAAACATTCAGTTTAAATTTTCGGGGTCATATAGATTCATCGTCAACCGAAGTTGACTCCATCTCTGTTTACAGCACAGATTCTATCACGGAACCTGCCTGCTACTGACTATCAGCGACATTTAGTCTCCAGTCTCCAGCGAAAATCAGCTTGAACATTTATAACTAAACAATTAATTTGTATTTACATTTACTACTAAATCTCGATTTGACAAGAAAAAGGAAAGCATTTTGAAGAAGAGTTGTTGTTGTTGTTGCTGATGACCCTCAAACACGCAAAATTGAAAAAAAAAAAAAAAAAAATTCAACACGAAAACTTGATAACATTTAAAAGGCATCTACTCAATGTGGTTGACATCATTGAGTGAGCTCACACGGTAAACTGACACGGAACGATACGCTATCTTCTACACCAGGACACAATGCCGATAAACGAAGACAACGTACACGAAAATTTCCACCAAAGTGGACGCAGACGGATGAGTTAGAATTACAATCTCTAGCCCAACACGAAGCGAGCGCGCGAGATGCAACTCTTTCTCATCAAAAATAACTGTTCCTTCTCACAATTCGCAGCCACGGATAATGATCCGCGATAAACGCTTATTGTGACATAGAAACGCAAATTATGCTCTTAAAAGAATTTTTACCCACCGGGATTTACCCGACAACAAAATTCTTCAAGAAATTATAAAAACATTGACACAAAATACCATTCAAGCACCCCTCGCATTCAAATCAACATGAACGCGATGAATTTTATCGCTCAGTTCATCTCGCACTCATACCAGTCTATCATGCACTCCAGGTCATCAACAAACGAAATGTCAAAGTGAATCACCACGGCTGTGAAAAAGCTCACGGCGAGAAAAAAGTGCGTTCGGAATGCGTATTTTTGGTGAAAATTTAAGTTTTTCCGGGTTTGCAGCAAGTGAAAATGCTATTTCGAGTATCGAGGAAGACTTTCACTACGGTTGGCAGAGATTTGAGGAGAGTATATGATCATTATCGTTCCAAAACATCGGATGTAAGTTGTTTGCGTTTGTTTACTTTTTTTACAGGTGGACCGACCCCAGCAGTACACTGCACTGGAGGACGAGAACGGACTATAACGGTACGGAAACTGGATGGACGATTCAATCAGGATAATGGACAGGATTGGAGGACGGAATTATGGATGTACGAATCTGGTGGGACAGAAAACGGAACAAGAAGGATGGCTGGAAGACGAAAAGGAAGGCTAAGGATTGAGAATCGAGAGGACTACTGTACTACAACTACGAAACGACTACAAAACAGGTAAAGAAACGTACCGATATGCAAAGTGTATACAAAAACATAAATCTTATGCTATATTTCACTTTTAGGAACGAAAATCAACGAAAACTGGTAAATAAATAACAAAACTATGTAACGGAAAGGAAATATATAACGAATGAAGGAAAATTCAGAACAAACTCTCTAAATCTATATTTACAAGGATGACAAACCAAAACGAAAGAAAATCGTGAGTGATTGAACTAATTTACTTTAACAATTAGGCTAATTACCAACAATAATCTTAAGGGTTAGGGAACTAGGATAACTAACAACTAACTATTTACATATTTACAGTCGCGTACGCCTCAGTGGGTCGTAAGTCTACTAAGTTTTGCCCTATGTGGTATTTGAATCGACGCGTAGTCTTGTAGTCACTTCGGAAAAGTTGTTCATAGCTGGTTTTCGGATCAATTTCGGTACCCTCAGTGCTCGGTTCGTTCGAAAACTTTCCTCCCACGAGTCCGTCGAAATTGTCCTAGATGCAATTAACCCGTAGGCATTTTCTCTCATCGTAGTTAGTGGTCACTCGCTAGTAGATTCATGGTGTGAAAAGCTTACTAGGAGGTTCATAGCTTGAAAATCAGGTTACCACTCAATGGTTTAGATGAGCCTGCATCTTTTTCAGCCTGTTGGCAAAGTAGACTCCCAAACGTTTTCCGTCCTGGTCCTCCAGTTCGTAAGTGTTAGTCCCCAAAACTTTTCTTACAACTGCAGGCTCGTATTTTGGAGCTAACTTCCTACAGAACCCTTTACCCTTATTGGACAGATCAAACGTTTGCTTCAGCACTTTTTCACCCACAGAGTAAGTTGGACAATTTGGGTTTGATCTGAGATTGTAGGTCCTTGAATGTTTTGCGTAGGCGGTCGTCAAATTCTGTTTGATTTGGTCGAATAGTTTCTGTCTTCTTTCCGTCGTAGTCTGGTTGTTGTCGCTAGTCGTTGGTTGATTGTCTCGAATGCGTGAGTATTCGGAACCATCAGAGATTTTGTTCCTACCGAACACCACGAAATACGGACTATGTTTTGTAGAGTCGTGTACCGCATTTCGGATAGCATCAGCGATTTCCTGCAAGTTATCGGTCCAATGGTTATGCTCCCCTTTGAGTGTTGCTCTAATAGCAGTCGTGACAACTCGGTTAACACGCTCGGTGTTATTAACCTGGGGATGGTATGCAGGAGTCAGCCAGTGCGAAACGTTGTAGCTTTTCAACAAGTCTTTAAACTGTTTCGACACAAACTGGGATCCGTTATCCGTCAGCATTATCTCGGGAACACCGAACAACCGAAAAATCATATTTTCTACGAACTCCACCAGTGATTGTGCCTTCGCCTCTCTGAAAGGCTGCACTAAGATAAACTTGCTGAAGACGTCCGTTGCAACTAGAAGACACGTGTGTCTTCCACGACCAGATGGCGGCAACGGTCCGACATAATCGAGGGTGACAAATTGCCACGGGTACTCGACTGGTTTCTGGGCTCCCATTGGTGGCGTAACATTTGAATTCCCGGATTTGCTAACCTGACACTTCAGACAACTTCTACAGTACCTACGCACCTCTTCATTCATACGAGGCCAAAAATAACGCTCTTTCACTGTCGCTAACGTCTTCTCATATCCCAGATGAGCTTTCTCGTGTTCTTTGCGCACAATAATCTTTCGTTGGGATGCATTAGGGATTAGTTTCCACTCGAAACGAGGGTCTGATTGGCGACTCTGACTTTTTACGTATCGGTACACCTGTCCATCGACCACCCTAAAATCGGTGAATTTCCCAGGGTCCGATTGAATTTTGTCTATCAAGTCTTCGTATTCAAAGTCCGGTTCGGTCAATACGATCGCGTCGACCTGAATGGAACGTGACAGACAATCTGCTGTAATATTGGCCTTCCCTTTCCGATATTCAAGGTCGAAGTCGTATGCCTGAATACGGAGGGCCCATCGAAGGAGTTTTGCATTCCCTGTTTCCGTACCCACATTGAAAAGCCACAATAGACTTCTGGCGTCAGTGACCACACGGAACTTGGCGCCTTCTACGTAGTGGCGAAAATGTTGTATTGCCGAGAGGACGCCAAGGCACTCCTTCTCCACGGCTGAGTACCGGCGTTGGGTGCGATTTAATTTCTTGCTAAAATAGCTTATCACTCGTGTAACGCCGTCTTGTTCTTGGACGAGGGCTGCCCCTACCGCTCGGTCTGAGGCATCCGACTCAATCGTGAACATTTTTGAAAAGTCTGGGTTACCGAGAATTGGTGCCGATGTCAGCACGGATTTCAATTCCCGAAATGCTTCTTCGGCTTCCTCAGTCCACTTGAACTTTTTCTTATTCTCCTTCGTCAACAGATCAGTAATCGGAGCCGTTATTTTACTGTAATTCTGAATGAATCGTTGGTAAAAGCCTGCGAGGCCCATTAATCTCCTAATGTCTTCTTGCGATTTAGGCTGCGCATAATCGAGAATCGGCTGGATTCTGGACGTGTCTATAGCAACTCCGTTCTCATTTAACAGGTATCCTAAGTAGACAACTTGTTTTCGGCAGAATCTGGATTTCTCCAAGGAGATTGTCAACCCTGCCTTTCGAAGTCTGTCCGCTACAATTCTCAACAGCCGTAAATGTTCGTCAAATGTGTTTGACGCGATCACTATATCGTCCAGATATACGAACACATATGGTTCCAGGTCGAAACCTATCGCCTTGTCCATTAGTCTGGCCATAGTGAACGGTGCGTTTGTTAGTCCAAATGGGAGTACCTTGAAACGGAATACGCCCTTTGTCGTACGAAACGCTGTTAAATTTCGACTTTCCTGTTTCAAAGGAATTTGAAAATAGGCGTCTTTGAGATCAATGACCGTGAAGTACTTCGCCTTGCCCAATTGTCGGAATATATCCTGCATATTCCGCATTGGATACGTGTCCTTTACGGTCATCTTGTTTATTCTTCGCGAATCCAGACAAACCCTTACTTTTCCATTCTTTTTAAGGACGGGAACAAGGGGGTTTGTCCATTCGCTATAACATTCCTCTATAGCATCAAGACTTTTGAAACGCTCTACTTCGTCGTTAATTGCTTGCTGTACATACGGCGAGCATTTGTACATGGGTGTGTTCCGAGGTTTGGCACCCTCTTTGAGCTCTATCTCGTGTTCAATTAAGCTCGTTCTCCCTAACTTCCCCACACATGTCAGCTCAAACTGCTTCACGACGTCTGTCAATTGTTTCCGCTGATCCTCTGTGAGGTCGTGCTCGGATTCCATCGTGTCTACATTGGGATCTGATTCAGTTGGTCCCTCGTATACTGGTATTTCAAGGGTTTCGTCTTCCTCGACTGTTTCCAGACCTGGAAGTGCACCAGTCGGTTCAATCGTGAAACATTGTGGTCGATCATTCCGATGTTCTACTGTTTCTAGCTCCTCTAATCCTTGGCCTAGGTCTATCATGGGTTTAATCCCAAAAGACTTCCAAAAATCGGCACCAAGGATCAGGTGACGAGCGATCTCTGGGACCACTAACGTCGGTACTACTTTGGTTAGTCCTTTGTAGCAGAAAGGTACGTTAACGTAACCCAGACAACCGTACGCAGACCCATCGGCCGTTGTTACCCGAATTGCTGCTGGTTGAATTTTTAATCTGTATTTATCGACTATATCAAGGGAGTTTAATATGCTTATACCAGCCCCCGAGTCTAAAAGAGCCTCAAATTCTGAATCAAAGATCCTTACTCTGATATGGGGACAATTTGTATGTTGTATTCTTATATGGTAGATTTGTGAAAATGGATTATAGGTTTCGTTCGATGGTAATGGTTTGGGAATGTCGGTTAGGCGAGGGATGAACGAATTCCCAACGTCGCACCCCTTCATTCGTTTCCCTGTTGGTGTCCTCCTTCCGCTGGTCTGGAGCATCGCTCACAGTTGCGAATGGTTCGTCCTAAATTTCCGCACCCATAGCAGAAGACAACCTTTGGTTTCTGACATTGACGCCAACTATGTCCTGGTTCCTGACAGTTCCAACAACCTAACTGGCTCGCGTTTGCTGGAACCTGCCGTGGTTCTCTAGCATTCGTCTGTTGGTTTCCTTGTCTGGGATTTCTACCATTCCGACTTCCAATCGCGTTGATCGAAACAGACTGGTCGCTCTCGTATTCGCTGTAGTCAGCTTCAATCTGGTGGATTGGACGCCGATTAGGAAATTCACCAGCTTGCTGCTGAAGCTGTGGGTCAGCTGCGTCGATTCGGTGATTCAACCTGATCAACTGTTGAAGGTCTTTCACCTCGACCAGGGAAATCTTGGACCTGTAGTGTTGGCGCATGTTATCCCACACTACTTCAAACTTCCGTCGTTTTGAAAGCGGTCGAGACAACATTCGATCCAACTTCTCAATCTCGGAGACAAAGGCAATAAAAGACTCTCCCCGCAATTGCTTCCTTTCATGGATTTTGGATCCATGTTCGGGTTTCCAAACCTATAGGTGATCGACGTTTCAAAATTTTCCCACGTTCGTAGTTCATCTACAAACGTAAAAAACCAATCCGATGCTGATCCTTCGAGTAGCATATGTATATCTCTTAATAATATCTCTCTTGGAATCCCCTCACGTTCAGCCAGTTTCTTAGCCTTATACAAGAAATTTTCCACAGAGACCGACCTCTGATCCCCTGAGAATCTCAATTTCCACTTCTCTACACGGCTTTGATAGGAATTGTTAAAGTTACGTGTGTAACGTCGGTTTCGATACCTGTCATCATAATCGGAGCAGGTCCAATCATCTACCTCGCTCCACCTAAATCCATGGTTCCTATTCCTACTATACATGTCGTACGGACCCGCCTGCTGATCGAACCCTGTCGTCTCACGTGGCACTCTAAAATCAGCATAATGCTGTCGTGGTGCCCAGGGTTGTCTGTCAGGTTCGTCATCACTACTCGTCTCCTGTTCGACACACCGAAAATCATTCGACGGTCGTTGTTGCATTGGTAACTGTCTTCTATCACGGTCTAAATGTTCCGTTGGAGTTCTCCTAGAATTCGGTGGTTGAGGTGGCCCTGAGACATGCCCATATTTGTTTGGCAGCGAGTGTCGTTGCACTGAATTAGTTGGTGGAATTGGGCGTTCTATCATTCCAGTTTGAATACCACAATTTATCGTGTTAGCTGTTGATTTCGACACATTAACTTCTGCTAACTTAGCTGTTAACTCCGCCAAAGTTCTTTGCATTTCCTCCCATTCCACACGACTAACAGTGACTACTGAAGGGTTGTTATCTACTGGCATCAATACCTGCTTGGGTTTTGTTCCAGTTGTCTTCTCATCGTTGTTATTCGAAGACGCATTCTCAAAATAATTCCCACCATGGGATACTGGTGACAAACTTCTTAGACCACCTAACGCTCCCTCTGGTTCCGTTAGCATGCGATTGTCTTGATTTACTAAAGGGTTTTGGGGTGGTCCAAATTGAAACCGGTTCATGATCGACTCAATCCTCTGACTTAACTCTCTGCGAATTCTCTTCTCTTCTTCCCCATTAGCCCTACTCCATTTCACTCGATACCAATAGTGCAAAACCCTGGATTCATATTTCGATTCCACCTTTTTCTCTAAAGCTTTCTCGAGGTTTTCGATTCGGCCCTGAATATGTTGAGCTTCCTCTGATATTGATAAAGGTGATCGATACGACACACCTTCTTTTGCATCATTTTTGAACAAACTCCTCAAATGTCTCTGTTTTCCTGCCAAATCGAGTGTGTATATATCTTGTGGTTGATTGCGTATCAAGAATTCATATTCGATCTCTTCTTGGTTGAGATCTTCAGCGCGAGGGAATGTACGCACCATTTTGAGCAAGTCGTTAGGTTTGAAATATCCAATTAGACAAAATTCAATTATTCAACAATTTTTCCAATGAATTACAATGAACAAGAAAAGTTAGCACAAACAGATGAGATTCTCAATCCAAATATGTATATGTATATGAATAAATAAATAAATATGTAAATAAATATAGGATATAAACGAATAAATATGCGGATGTGTAAATAAATAACTATAATAAATAAATAAATAAATACACGAACAAACAAATAAATAAATAAATAAATAAATAAATAAATAAATAAATAAATGAACAAATAAATAAATAAATATATAAATAAATAAATAAGCCAATTGAATATGAAAAAATCTGAAAATATATAAATATCGAAAACTACTCTAATAGAAGCCTTTTTTTTGTTGGGCGCCAAATGTAACGGTCAGCCTCCTGGACTTCCCTCTTTATTAAGTGGGATAGCTTAAGCGCCACTCCCGAGGGAGACTATCCACCAAGATTAGGGTTGCCCGACCGTTGAGACCTTTCAGGGGGAATAAGGCTCCGTTTTCCAGATTTGGACGGGAAGTAAGGTGGCTGACTAAAACGGTTCGCAGAAGTTCCACTACTAATAACGACTTCTGAATATAACTATCAGAAGCGTGAAATCGATCGTCGGTCGGTGACAAAACAGCGATGACGGTTTTTATCATCACTGGCCAAGTCTACAAGTTCCCTTCGGACCAAAATGTGTCCGAATAAAAAGTTGCCCGGTTGGTTTCGGAACCAACCTCCCCAGTAAAATAAACAACAGCGAAAAAACTACAAACGGAACACGAACGACATGAAAAAACCTTCGACCAACTTCACTTCATCGGGACATTAATTCAAATCACATTTTCAGGGGTATCAACATTTATTGCCTGCAGTGTTCATTGAAATACTTCTATTTCTCTGCCATAAAACGGAGCTTTCATTTGAGCTTATTTATTCATTTCTTCTACTACAAAGTGTTCATTCCTCTCTCGCTTCTTGCTCTCTCTACACTCTTTCTACCTTTCCCATGTGCTCGGTCCCTATCTATCTATCTATCGTGTGTGCTTGGCTAGGTGTGGTTTTCTACGTGCAATCTCACGTTTGCAAAGCCAACAGTTTACGGGCAAACTGAAATCAATTCACGGCTAGCATAAATATGCCGTGTACGCTTCGCAACGGATACTATGTTGCGGCGGGAAAAATCACATGCGCATGGATAAACATATAAATGGGTACTCACGACCTTTGAACGACGACGGTGACGGCGGCCGCTCGACGCATGAACGGGAAGGGGTGGCGATGAACTCTTCCACCTTGCGCCGGCGGGAGAAAGCGGTTTGCTTCTAATCGCTGCTGCTCGTCATGGGGGTGAACCGATGGTCCTCTACTGGTTCATCGATGCTGGCACGTGCGTCTGAGTTCCGCTGGTCGTCACCAACGGAACGGAAAACGTGCTCGCTTGGCGATGAACTCGCCGATATGCCCTGCCTAGGGCGCGTGAATTGGCGAACGGCCCTCTTCCGGCGTGCTCCGGGGAAACTTCTGAGCCTAATGGTGGGGTCAGAAATGGCCACGTAGAGTTGGGTGGTGGTGTTTCGGGCGTGATGACGGTCTTTGCCACGAATCTAAATAACATTCATTGCACATAGCACGTGTCAGCACAAATTATACCACAGATAACAAATGCACAATTTACCTTATTCTGGACACAAGCAACACACGATAACACACCGCCAAACTACTATACGCACACAATACTATACTCGCAAAAACTATGGGAAAGGAATTATAATTAATTAAAGATCCACTGATCGAATTCTTCTCAAGTCGTTTCTACCTTCTACTCAACACCACGGCGCGATAACAATTTTGGGCCACTCCTGCCTCTTCCACAGATCAGTTCGAAGTGATCTTGTAGGACTTGTGATTCCTCAGATCAAGCGTCATAATTTGGTTTCGTCACCGGAAATCACGAAGGTAAGTTCGTGATCCCGAAAACCGCTCTCACGCTCCCAACAGTCATATTCGCGCATTTTCGCTTCTCATTCCACGAACAGCCTCAATCAACCACCTCGCTGCTCGGCCAAAATGATGGGAGGAAGGAATCGGGAAAGGTCAATAAATCCTCAAAGGATTCTCAACAGGTCGATGTACGCTGCCGATAGCGTGCATGGCAAGAAACCCAGCATATTTGCATCCGCTTTCAGTTGGAGACTTTGCGCGCTTTGCAGTGGAACTCATTTAAAATAAATCCAGCGGAGCGTGGTGGGATGAACTAAATGAACGCTCATGCGGTGAATTCGTATTAGGCTGGCTCAAAGTTTTATATCTTTTACATTCTATTGGTAGATTAATAATAATTTCAACAAGGATAAACATTTACGGAAATAATTTAACGACATGCTCGTTACAAAGGCAGATAGGAATCATTCCGGCTATTACGTGCACGGCGCGCGATGATATCGTTCGATACGCACTCGCTACACGCATTGCCATCAGCCTAAACGTACGGTTCAACTGGGCACGATTTCGTCCTGTCTTCAGTGCCGCCGAACACGCTGGAGTTGCATACCGGATGATCGACGTTGACACGCTCGCCAGTAGCCTCCTCTTGCTACTGGTAATCGCAGAATTGTTAGGCATAATTCGGGATAAGGCCGATATCACCTTTGTCGCCTTATTGCAGACGTAGTCGACGTGACTGTTGAAATTCAAACGGTCGTCCAACATCACGCCCAGGTGTTTCACTTCTCGCTTCGAGTTTATGATGCACTCACCGACCATGATGCTCACATTTTGTACTGCCTTCCGGTTACTGATCATAACCAATTCAGTCTTTTGATGGGCCAACGCTAGCTTCTTCTCTCGCATCCAATTTTCCACGGCATCTATCGCCTCCGTTGCCAGTACCTCCACCTCTTCCCGTGATTCGCCGATCACTACAAGCACTACATCGTCCGCAAAACCGACAATCTTGACTCCTCTGGGCAGGTTCAGCTTCAGCACTTCATCGTACATGACATTCCAAAGGGTGGGACCCAAGATGGATCCCTGTGGAACGCCCGCCGTAACCAACAGATTTCTGATCCCGGCATCTGTTTCATATATCAGTGTCCGGTTCTGAAAATAGCTTTTCAGAATCTGACATAGATACTTTGGCACCCTCAACCTGTGCAACGAGTCGGCAATTGCTACCCAGCTGGCGCTGTTGAAAGCGTTTTTAACGTCAAGAGTGACAACCGCACAATATCGGTTCCCTCTCATCTGCTGCTTCTGTGCCGTCTCCATGGTTTCCACTACCATTCGGATGGCATCTATCGTAGATCAACCTTTCCGGAATCCATACTGCATGTTCGATAGACCGTTCTCGTTCTCCGTATACTTCGTAAGCCTGTTAAGAATCACTCTCTCCAACAGTTTTCCGACAGTATCCAACAAGCATATCGGCCTATATGCAGAAGGATCGCCGGGCGGCTTACCTGGCTTTGGTAGCAGCACCAGGTTTTGTCGCTTCCAAATGTCGGGAAAGTTTCCGTCCTCCATACATTTTTGCAGTGTAGTCCTGAACATGTCTGGATTCTCCTGGATTGCCGTTTTAAGGGCCAAGTTTGGAATCCCGTCCGGACCCGGTGCCTTCTTCACTGGTAAGGCTTTCGATACCACGACCAGTTCCTCGTTCGTTACACGGGTCTCTTCGTCGTGTACATCCTGTTCATCGTACGGTGTAGGTGGCCAGACCGTAGGCTCGTGCGTCGGAAAAAGAGTTTCGATAATAACCTTCATTTTCTCCGGACATCTGTCGGGTGGTATTGCTGGACCTTTCATCTTTGCCATGGCCACTTTGTAGGCATTCCCCCACGGGTTTTCGTTGGCATTGCGGTAGAGCTCTTCCAGGCACGCTTTCTTGCTGAGCTTGATTGCCCTTGCCGCCCTATAGGGCAATCTTCTTTTTTCTCTTTCGACGTTGTTGCTAGCCCTCTGCATCCTCCTCCTAGCTTGGAAGCAATGTGCGCGTAGGTCACCGATCGTCGAATTCCACCAGTAGGCTGGTCGTCGACAGTTTCTAGGTTTCCCCATCCTCGGCATAGTTGCATCGCACGCCCGCGATAGGGCTGCAGTCAACTCCTCTGCGCTTAGGTTTACTAAGTTATTCTCACGCCTCATCGCTTCCACGAACACGTCCTTGTTAAAAATCTCTGTTTTCCACCTCCGCTCGTATATCTGGGCTCCACTCGATTCCATCTGCAAACAGCGCCCAAAGCGGTACCGAATCGCTTGGTGGTCGCTGTGGGTGTAATCCTCGCATACTCTCCAGTTCATATCACGTATCATTCCTGGGCTGCAGAAAGTGACATCGATGATAGACTCTCGACCATCCTTACGGTAGGTGGTGGTGGTACCGTCATTGGCGAGATCGACGTTCAACTTAGCTAGGGCCTCCAGAAGGCTGCTCCCCCTTGGGTTCGTGAGGCGGCTGCCCCATTCGACCGCCCAAGCATTGAAGTCTCCAGCTACTACCACTGGTCTTCGGTCGGTTAGCTCTTCCGTCAGTTTGTCCAACATCCGGTTGAACTGTTCGATCGTCCATCGTGGAGGTGCATAACAACTACAGATGAAGACACCGTTGATTTTGGCTATAACGAATCCTTCATCTGCGCAGTGCACCACTTCTTGAATGGGGTATTTTCCCACTGTCCATATCGCTGCAGTTTTGGTTCCGTCTGATATCCAGTTTCCATCTCCGGGTGGAATTTGGTATGGCTCCGAAATTATCGCAACATCGCATCTATGTTCCGCAACAGATTGCCGCAGAAGATGTTGTGCCGTATCACAGTGGTTGAGGTTGATTTGCACTACCTCCACTGGGACTTCGTTGCTCTCGCTCGTTTGGAGGCTGGGCATCTGCTACCGCCTGTAGGGTGTTCGTTATCCCCCGTAGCAGCGCAAATTAGGCATTTCGGAGGCTTCGAGCAATCCTTTGCCTTGTGACCTTCCTCGCCACACCTTCTGCATAGTTTGCTCCTATCCGGCCCTTGGCAATTCCGTGCGAAGTGACCAAAGCCCAGACACTTGAAGCACACGTCCGGTTGCTGGGAAACGCTCAGCGGGCACACAGACCAGCCCACACATACTTTCTCCACTCTCAACGCTTTATTAGCTGCATCTACTGGCAGCTTAATTGATGCTACCTTCGTGCCATCAGGCCCATTCCTGATACGGATGGTCATCTGGACCTCTCCTAGCTCGCATTGCTCCTTCAGGGCTAATTTTACTTCCTCCTCCGTGGTAATCTCGTCCAGATCTTTACACAGGAGAGTCGCTTCCGGGCACAAGGCTCTTACTTCCACCTTGTTTCCGAGAGCTTTCTCGGTAAGCTCCTTGTACGAGATGCTGCCTGCCTTGGGATCTCTTTTCAGCTCAAAGAGCATCTCTCCATTACGAGTGCGCCTGACCTTTTGCACGTCTTCCCCTAGCTCCTTAAGATCCGGGTTCATCCGCATAGCGCGTAGAACTTCGGCGTACGAGTCGTCACTCGCTTTGACGATGAGAGCCTCGCTCTTATTCCTCGTCCTGACGACCTTACGTTTTTCGGGCGGTTTTTTCTTGCTCGCTTTCTCCTTCTTTCTATTCTTTTTGCCAACGACCTGCCATTCAGTGTGGCTGTTTACCACGTCGGTTGCTTCTGGTGGTGGTTTAGCTCCAGTGACACGGACATCCTTGTGTCTCTTGGGACCACCTGGTCTGACATCTCCAGGCGATGCCCTTGGCCTCTTCGGTGTAAAGAAGAGCGTGGACTGCACCCCTGGGGGGATACTTCTCGCCGCGTTGACCTTCCTCGTAGCTGTGTCGGCTTCTGCCCTTCGCATTTCCGCTGCGCGACATGCCTCTAAGGCAGTTTTAACCGCTAACAACTCCTTCTCCCCTGCTTCTGCTCTCTGCACTACGTTTTTCCACTCCTTTACAGCTGAACCAAGAGCGCCTTGGAGCTTAATCACCAACGCCTTGATGTCTTTGTGCACGTTACTTCTCTTATCCACATACTCGTGCAGCTCGTCCACCAACTTTTTCGCTGTCTCTACCCTCGGTGGTTGTGGTGGTTTCGTCCACACGCTATACTGCTGCTGACCCTGCTGCTGAGCCTGCTGCTCGTTCGTGGGCTGCTTTTGCACCTGCTGGGTTTGCGGCGGCGGTGTCCTCACCAATCCACTCTTGACAAACGGATTTGTCACTTCTTCCTCAACTTCAATTACGCTTACTTCCATTCTTCAGGGTCCCCCCTCCGAGCCGCTATCTCCATCCGCCGTACGTAGTCGCCTTCACGATCCCATGGTTATCTGTACCTGCAAGCAACTATACCTGCAAGCATTAAGGCCATGCGAGGGTTGACACGGACCCTTATGGGGGCCGGGTACAGTGCCAGATCGGCGTAGATCGGGAATGTTCCATCCGAACCTACGTACTCATCAGAACTGATGGACAGATTTCGAACGTATCCGGAGGCCTGCCAAGGTTTTAACGGGACGGAGGCAATCGAACCATGAGCCCACTCGCCGTTTCAGGTCGGTGTCACCCTTCCTTAATCAGGGAGCAGAATGGCCCGACTGTCAGCCCAATAACGCCATCCAATCCGTGATCCGTAGCTTGTCCGTTGTTGAACGCCTTCACCAGTATACCATAATCAGGATGTTACTGGCATCGATCCTGATGTGCCGGTTGGCACTCCAATGGTTGGGCTAAGGCACTTTGAAAGCGGTGCCAGGCCGCTTGTACGGAGTTGCTTGCGGATATGTGGCTTTTTGCAGAGATCCAACAGAGCCCACTGTTGAACCCCCACCACATCCTAGGCATCCTCTGCTTGAGCTAACTGGAAGGAGCTCGGTCACTTCTCGAGAGAAGTGCCAAAAGGTGGTAATCCATACGGATGCATGGAGTTTTTTCGCTTAAGAAATGCTTCCTAAGCTCCCACCCGACTCGCAGAGGGGGGGTTCGTCAAGCCCCTGGACTCCTGTCCCTGCTGCCCTAAGGTTTGTGTGTGTGTGTGTGTGTTTTTTTTTTTTTTTTTTCATGCATCTCTAGGAGTTAAAAAAATCTTCTCAAGACTGGCCTGTATTTGTTCATGCTCATGCCACAGTGTATGGTTTGGCACTGTGTGGGATTCGCAATGGGGCGCCTACCCACTAAAAAACAGTCTCCTAGGTACACCGTCACCGTAAAGAATTCTTCTCCGGCACCACCTTGCGGTATTACTTCGAAGAAGAGGCGACACATGCTACGCGCACCCTTCATTAAGCCATTCGGCTCCATCATTAATTTGTTAGTTCCTAATCCATGCCATGCTGAGCCCTTCGGCTCCCATTAATAATTTGTTAGTATTCCTAGTTTGTGATCTAAACATGCCATATTCAGCCATTCGGCTCACGATACCATGGGTGCCAGAAACTCCCTGACGAAGGAAGTTCTCTTGGTGCTGGACGCATGCCATTTAGCACTCCAGGTTCTCGCGCACTATTCGGATAGTCCCCGGCGGTGAATCTACCCTACCCCGACGAAGACTTCCCCGGAGGTGGAAGTTCTTCCGGTACCGATGCTGCCCGGATAGGTGCCAAGGTCGATCCTGCGATTCCGGTTGGTGGATGACTTCCGGTTCACAGGTGCCCTGACGACCAATTTGGCAAGACAATTTACACCGTCTTCAGCTCAAGGCTGCACAGACTGAACAATCACAAACATTAGGCAACGGACAACACGAAACACCCAGTAGCCCAATGATGAATTTTTCGTTTGACGAAAAGTTTCCACCGACTGGAGTGGGAATCGAACCCACACTTCATGGCACAATATGCCTAAACGACTGACGCCGCTAACCGCACGGCCACGAAGCCTACAATTTCCGGGGCTTTTCCACGATCTACTCGGTCTTGTCCCCGACGGTGGATCAAGCTTACCTACCGGTTGGGTGCCGAGGTCGGTTCGGCGATTCCGGTTGGAGACTGACTTCCGGTTCACCGGCTTGTTCCTCCCTCCACTTCCGCTGAAGCAATGACATTATTTTCGTCACCGCCATGTTCACCGCGTTCCACATCACCTCATCGCTACACATTCTATCCACTACGTTGTCTACGGTTACGTCAGCACCGCAGACCGCTGTCATCTCGCTACGTTCCGCAGCAAAACGTGGACACTCGAAAATGACGTGTTCCGGCGACTCCTCTACGACTGGGCACTCAGCGCAGAGCGGCGACTCTGCGTGGCCGAACCTGTGCAGATATTTCTTGAAGCAGCCGTGACCTGACAAGAACTGCGTCAAGTGGAAGTTGACTTCTCCATGGGATCTGCTCACCCATTTCGCCAGATTTGGAATAAGGCGATAAGTCCACCTTCCCTTCTCAGCGGTATCCCACTCGCGTTGCCATTTCACCATCGTGTCGGCTCGGGCAATCTTCCGGGCTCCTCTAGTACTACTAGCTTCGTAGCACTCCTTATCCTCTTCCAAAACGTAGCCGATAGGGACCATTCCGGCAATCACGCATACTGCCTCCGAAGATATGGTTCGGTAGGCACTCGCTACCCGCATGGCCATCAGCCTATACGTGCTGCTAAGCTTGACTCGGTTCCTCTTCGTCTTCATTGCGGTTCCCCACGCCGGGCTAGCGTACCTCAGGATCGACGTAGCCACGCTAGACAATAGCCTCCGCTTACTGCTGCAAATCGCCGAGTTATTCGGCATGATCCTGGACAGCGCCGTGACTGCCCTTGCTGCTTTCTCGCACGCGTAATCGACATGGCAGTTGAAGTTCAGCCGATCGTCGATCATTACGCCGAGGTGTTTTAGCTCCCGCTTTGAGGCTATGGTGTGTTCTCCCACTGTAATCTCAGCCTTCTGCACCACTTTTCGATTGCTGATAAGCAACAGCTCCGTTTTTTGGTGGGCTATCACCAGTTTCTTCTCGTACATCCAGTTTTCGACTGCGTCCACTGCTTCTGTAGCGAGAACCTCCACCCTTTCCAGTGAGTCACCAATGACCACAAGCGTGATGTCGTCTGCAAATCCAACGATTTTGACGCCTGTTGGCAGCCTAAGCGTCAGCACTCCGTCGTACATAGCATTCCACAACGTTGGACCCAGGATAGAGCCCTGTGGAACTCCCGCATTTACCGACCTCGTCTTCTGTCCTTCGCTAGTGCTGTAGCTCAAGACCCGGTTTTCAAAGTAGCTTCCTAGTATCTTGCACAGATAATCCGGAACCTTCATTTTATGTAACGCCACAGCAATGGCTTCCCAGCTTGCACTGTTAAAGGCGTTTCTCACATCTATCGTCACGACAGCACAGTAACGGTTACCTCTACGTTTTTTTGTCCTTGCTTTGTCGGCTGTGTCAATCACTGTTTTGATGGCATCTACCGTTGACTTTCCTTTCCGGAATCCATACTGCCACTCCGACAGTCCACGCTCTCCCTCAGTGAACGCCATCAGTCTATTGAGGATGATCCTCTCCAACAGCTTTCCGAGTGTGTCAAGCAAACATATCGGCCGAAACGAGCCTGGTTCACCGGGGGGCTTACCCGGTTTCGGTAGCAGAACCAGTTTTTGCCTTTTCCACTGTGCTGGGAAATGTCCCTCATCTAAGCAGATCTGGAGTGATGTCCGGAACATATCTGGGTTGGCCGTGATAGCAGCTTTCAACGCTACGTTGGGGATACCATCAGGGCCAGGCGCTTTCTTCGGCTTCATTTTCTTGGCCGCCTCTATGAGCTCCTCATTGGTAATGATTGCTCTTTCTTCACCTTCCTGGCCATACGGTGTCGGTGGCCAGACCGTTGGCGCGTGTTGTGGGAACAACCCGTCGACGATAATCTGCAACTTCTCTGGGCATGTTTCAGCGGGTACGGCTGGACCACTGATCTTGGCCATCGCCACCCTGTATGCATCTCCCCACGGATTTGCATTGGCATCGCGACACAACTCCTTGAAGCACGTTCTCTTGCTCAGCGAAATTTCTCTTTTCAGATCGGCTTTCGCCGCCCTCAATGTTACTCTTCGCTCTTCCCTCTCACCATCGGTTTTGGCTCTTTGCATCCGTCTCCTGGCTTGGAGACATCTTTTGCGGAGGTTGCCAAGTGTCTCATTCCACCAGTATACCGGACGACGTCTGTATTTCGGCTCGACCTTCCGTGGCATGGCAATGTCGCATGCTCGTACCATCGCAGCCGTTAACTCCTCCGATCTCAAGTTCAGAACCTGCTCTTCTCTTCTGAGGGCTTCCACGAAAAGCTCTTCGTTAAAACGTTTCGTTTTCCACATCTGCTCATGAGGTGTACTCGCTCTCTGTGAGCATTGTGTTCTTCCACCAATTCTATACCGGACCTCCTGATGATCGCTATGAGTGTACCCATCGCAGACTCTCCAGTTCAGGCCTCCCGTCAACACAGGACTACAGAAAGTGATGTCGATTATTGATTCCCGGCCATCTCTACGGTAGGTGCTGGTTGTTCCTTCGTTACCCAAGTCTACGTCCAGCCTTGCCAGCGCTTCTAGTAGACTACGCCCTCTTGGGTTGGTGAGACGGCTGCCCCACTCAACTGCCCAAGCATTGAAGTCGCCAGCGATGACGACTGGTCTCCGGTCGGCTAGCTTATCGGTTAGCTCGTCCAGCATCTCGTTGAACTGGTCCAATGTCCAGCGGGGGGGTGCGTAGCAGCTACACACGTACACATCGTTAAGCTTTGCAATAACGAAGCCTTCGTCCGCCTGGAACACTATTTCCTGGATAGGATACCTCCCCATCGTCCAGATTGCCGCTGTCTTCGCCTTATCAGCGATCCAGTTACCGTTTCCAGCTGGTACTCGATACGGCTCGGCAAGGATAGCTACGTCGCACTTCGATTCCGATACGGACTTCCACAGCAGCTGTTGCGCTGTGTCACAGTGGTTGAGGTTTAGCTGAGTTACCTCCACTGCGGTTTAGAATTTCTCGCTTGCTTGAAGGCCGGACACTTAGGGCCTCCCGTCGCGTGTCTGTTGCGACTTTTGTCCTTGCAGATCAGGCACCTTTGCTTATTGTTGCAATCTTGCGCCTTGTGACCTTCGTCGCCACACCATCTACAGAGCTTACTTCTGTCTGGTCCTTCGCAGTTCCGTGCCAGGTGGCCGTATTCCAGGCACCTGTAGCATCCCTCCGGTCTCTGGGAGATCTTCAGTGGACATACTGAACAACCGACTCGAATTTTCCCGACTTCCAGCGCTTTGTTGGCTGCGTCTACTGGGAGCTTTATGGACGCCGCCTGTGTACCAAGCGGTGCTCTTCTTAGCCGTACTGTCATCTGCACCGTTTCCAGATCGCACTGCTCCTTTATGGCGGTCCTCACTTCCTCTTCGGTGGTGATCCAATCCAGATCCCGCAATTGGAGTGTCACTTCAGGGCACATGGCTTTCACCTGCACCTTTTCGCCCATGACTCTCTCGGTTAGCTCTTTGTATGTCGAGCTTTTGTTCACCGAGTCTTTTTTTAGCTCGATGAGCATGTCTCCCGTCTGGGTGCGTCTGATCTTCTGAACGTCGGCACTAAACTCCTTTAGTTGAGGGTCCGTCCTCATGGCCCGCAAGACTTCAGCATAAGTGTCCTCGCTAGTTTTGACGACAACAGCTTCGCATTTTGCCTTCTTCCTGATTGGCCTTTGCTTTCTGGCACTCTCCTGTTTGCCTCTCTTCTTCTTGTTCCGGACCTCTTGCCATGGGATATCGCCAGGTCCCCCTCTGAGCACTTCATCCGCCGGTTTTGGATTTACGTTTTTCGGCTTCTTGGATACAGCCTGTCTTTCGTCTCCTGGTGACGACCTATGTCTTTTGGGGGTGAAACTTGGCGTAGTTCCTATTCCCGCTGACCTTTCTTTCCCCTTGCTGTCTTTCCGAGGGGCTATGCCGGTTTTTTCCGGCTGCACTACCGCAGCTGCCAGGGCCTTTTTGGTCGCCGCTAACTCGGTTTCAACAGCTTCAATCCTCTGCATCACTTTCCTCCAGTCCTTGACGGCGGATCCGAGGGTTCCTTGAATCCTTGCCACGAGGTCCTTAATGTCTTTGTGCACGTTGTGCCTCTTATCGACGAATTCCCGAAGCTCATCTACGACGGTTTTCGCCGCTTCCACCTTCGATTGCCTCGGGGGTAACTTCCACGCACTTTGCAGCTGATGTTGCTGCTGTCTCTCACGCTGCTCCTGCTCACTTTGCGACTTATCCCGCCGCTCCTGTTCACGTGTTCGCTGCTCGTGCAGTTCATCTTCGCTCTGCTGGTGTTCCAGCTGCTGCTGTTCCAGCTCCTGCTGTTGGCATTGCTTCGGTGGCGACCTCGGCAAGCCACTTTTTGCGAACGGATTCGCTGTTTCACCTACGTTGATGTTGTTAACTTCCATGCTTAAGGGTCCCCCCTCCAAGCCGCTATCTCCACCCGTCGTAAGTAGTCGTCCTTGTGATCCCATGGGTACCTTTGCTTGCAGTGAGGTCCACGCGAGGGCTGACACGGTCCTTCATGGGGTACCGGGTTCAGAGCCAGATCGACGCTAGTCAGGAATATCCATCTGAGCCTACTTCCACCAGCTAAGGTGGCGAGCTTTGAACGTACTAGGAGGCCTGCCACGGTTTTAACGGGACGGGGGCAACCGTTCCATTAGCCCACCTGCCGTTTCAGAATAGTGTCACCCATTCTTACTAAGGAAGTGGAATAGAGCGATTGTCAGCTCTATAACGTCGTGTTGATACAGTCCTTGACCTTGTCCTTGTCCTTGCAGCCAGTATGCCGTAATTAGGATCTTATTGGCATCGATCCTAATGTGCCGGTTGGCACTCCAATGGTGTGTGTGTGTGTAATCCTTCTAACCCCCACTGTCCGGCAGTGGTATTATGGAAGAAAACTTTCTGCACTTCAGAACATTCTTTGTTTGAAAAAAAGTTTTAGTCCGGGAGTTAGATGGCGATAGCTCTATTGCAGATTCCATGACCCATTTCAGAATGGCTGGAGAGACACGTCCATTCAGAAGTCACTTTCTCTTACAATAAGCCCCGCATGTATATATTGTCTTTATCAAATGGATAATGGCAATATATTCACACTTCCTGGTTTAAAGATTTCCTCTTTATACCTGGCGCGTATTTAGTTAATATTCATGATAATATGCATGTTAATATAATTGATTCGATCTCACCATTTTCTGCTTTTCCACTCCTTTTCCGATGCGATAGCTTCCTCTGAAAATCTCTGTATCTCTCCTCTTTCTTTTATTCGTTGGATCAATCTTCTCGTCTTTCTCTTTCCATCTTTCTATTTCCTTGATTCGTTCTCCCGTCCTCCCTGTTTCAACTTGTCTTTCCGCATTTATAAAACATAGTTAACAGAACTGTAGATGAATATGATTTGTTTTTACGTAATACGTAATATGAAGTAATACTTTTTCTAATATTTAAATCTGCCGGCTATACCTATAAGCAAACAATCACACAGAATCAGAAGATTCGACAGTGTTTGGCATGAAGGTTTGATCGTAAAATTAAAAAAACTTTAATTTTCCAACATACATTGTTAGAATAATTTAAAGTTATCTGTCAAATCGTACACTTCAGGTTAATTATCAAAACACCAGATCTGAAAAATTTCCTGTAAGAGCTGGTGTTCCCCAAGGCAGCATTTTGGGACCAATATTATACAATATTTTCACATCTGACTTACCTGAATTACCTCAGGGATGTCAAAAATCGTTGTTTGCGGATGACACAGGCCTCTCCGCCAAAGGACGAAGCCTGCGTAGTCGATTGCAAAAAAGTTTGGATATTCTTTCTTCATACTTGCAAAAATGGAAGATTTCTCCTAATGCTTGCAAAACTCAGTTAATAATATTCCCACATAAACCAAAACCTCTTTTTTTGAAACCTTCAAGTAGATATGTTGTCACGATGAGAGGGGTTCCAATAAATTGGTTAGATGAAGTTAAGTATCTCAAGGCTCATGCTAGATAAGAATTTAACTTTCAAAAATCACATTGAGGACATTCAAGCCAAATGTAACAAATATGTAAAATGTCTCTATCCACTTATTAATAGAAAATCAAAACTTCGTCTTAAGAACAAGCTTTTGATATTCAAACAAATTTTCAAGCCAGCCATGTTGTATGCTGTACCAATATGGACTAGCCTAGCTGTTGTAATACCAGGAAGAAAGCTCTGCAGAGAATTCAAAATAAAATTTTGAAAATGATTCTGAGGCTTCCTCCTTGGTATAGTACCAATGAGTTACATAGAATATCCAATGTTGAAACATTGGAACAAATGTCAAATAAAATAATTAATAATTTCAGGCAAAAATCGTTACAATCTTCTATTGCTTAGCTTAGCTTAGCTTAGCTTAGACTGACTACACATATCAATGGTTGCTATTCCGTGATTGACCGAAGTCAGTGAAAATGCACAAAGAATCAACTAGAAGTTCAGCTGGGATTGGCCATAATCTTCTTCAGTGTGCATAATTCAGTGCCTCTATTTATACAGGGTCAATAACGGCGCCGGCCACGTCCTTGCAGTCAGGTGGGATTGGGGGAAGGAATGTTAGTATGTAACCTTTGCTATTTGGAGACCGTGTTTGCCTCTGCATCTCCACAAAGGTTACTGGGAGGGATGTTTGTTAATGGGAAGGATCGTTGGGTCACAGGATTCACTTTGATAAGCGATTAGACCATGATAAATAATGATTTGTGAGATATATACATGCTCAAGGATCGTTGGGTCACAGGATGCACTTTGATAAGCGATTAGACCATAATAAATAATTTTTTGTGAGATATAAACATGCTTATATGTAAATATAATATTTTCATTTGATATGAACAATATCTATGTAGAGAAAAATTATGCCGACACTTGAGGTGACGAACCTTTCAAAGTTTGTTGAATAAAGTGAACCTTTCGGAAGTCTACACTTGAAGTGTCGAACCATTCAAAGTTTTATTTTTGATTACAAAAATAAAGGTAAAAAGAAGAAGGTGTATTGAATAAAAAAAAATTTAGACATAAATAATTTATGAATCAGAGTTTATGTCGACACTCACAGTGACGAACCATTCATATTTTTTTGAAACATCATATTTCCATCTCACCGTTGTAACGATTAACGGTTCAGTCATACATATTTTATAGAATAGGAACAGTAGCATGAAATGAGCTCACCAATTGATCCGTCATCATTGAGCAGCAACAATCCACTTTCAGCCTCAGTCGTTTGCTCGGCTATATAAAAGCACTCAGAGAAAATAGGCGCGCGACCCGTGATGGAAAACAACTGACGACTACTCGGGCTTTCTTGAAGCACTGCCCAGGATCAAGCGTCAATGTTGGAAGATCATAAAGAACTAATCGAAAGCGGCACTTTTTTGCTTTACTCGATCGACGCGCGACATGTTTGATCCTGCCCTCATCGCCGGCCCGCGCAGGAGCAAGCGTCAAGGTCGGAAGATCAAACACAACTCAAAAAAAATCGTTACAATCTTCTATTGCCACGATTAATGCGTTATATGTTTAGGTTAAGTTAGGTTAAGTATATTAAAAAGGTTTTTTTTTTCTCTTATAAGCAGGTGAAATCAACTCACCTGTAAAAAATCTGAACTGCTACGGCAAATGAAATGTAATATGTTGTTAACAAAATGTTAATAAAATCTTAGATTTGTTTTACCAAATTAGGATGATAGTGTTGTCTAATAACACAGAACACTTAGATATTAGAAATAATGAATGTAATGTTTGGAATGATACTAATAAAGAAATTAAAAAAAAGACAGTCCGATAATAAAGCGAGGTAGGCTGCTAGTGAAATGTGTATGCGTTGTTGATGATTGTTACTAATTCAGTCCACAATTTTGAATTAGGGTAGGTGTACCAGTTTTGGCCACCCTAAGGAAAAATATTGTTTATACATAAATTAAACGACCTTTGGTTACTGTCAATACATCAAACGAAAGCTTTCAATCCATGCTCAGCAGGGAAAATATAAAAAATAATCAGAAACTTTGTTTTTGTATTAAAAGTGGCGGTGGCGAATACTGGACCACTTGCACCAGTATTCGCCAAGATTTTAATTTCGGTTCTTGAATTCGCCACTTACGTTGATTTCTTATGGAGGTGGGAAAATTTTGCGGTTTCCAAGAACGTTTCCGTATCATTTTAAAGCAATTTAGCGAACACTAAACAATTTGCAACAATATATCTCATAAAACGGTTTATAATTTGGGGTGGCGAATAACTGGTACATGGCGAATACCGGTACACCTTCCCTAATGAAAATTTGTTTGTTTTGTACTAACTTTGCTGAAAAAGTATCAGCTTACTTTCAACATGTAGGCGCATACAGTGATACTTTTCAGAATTATTATTAGCTATGTGGACTGAGTTCTATTACTTTGAAACTGCGAGCTGCAATGCCATCATGGCTGCCAAAACAAATGATGGGCTATTGAAATTTAAGCGATTTTAATGAAATAAATATATATTATAGATAGAATTTTGAAGAAATGAGGAGAGCAACAACATTTGTTTTAGCAATATCATAGCGATTCTTTGAAACATTGTCTGATAAGATCAGAAAGCCTAAGAAAACATCAGGAAACAGCTGTTAAATAATCCCGAGAATGATTTTTCGTGGAAATCCCAGAAGGAGCTCAGTGAAAACTGGGAAAGGAATTCGTGGACAAAGCACGGAAATAATGTTCTACCATTTGGATGACAGTGTTGTTCAACACAGAATACCAAGATATGAGAAATTAATGTTATGTTTGAAATGATACTAACAAAATAATAATGAAAATAAAAATTCGGTGCTAATTTTGATAAATCAATCAAATCTAATCAAAAGATACCCCACCAAAACACTTCAGTTTATCCACAGGAACGACTGTCACATGTTTCCCATTAGTTGCTCATATGAAGCAACAAAGTATCACTTGAAGATCCCTTCGCCAGCGAAACGGAAAGGATAGGCTTTTTTATTACCAACCAACATGCTCGAAAGTGCAACGCTGCTGGGACAAGTACCGAACTCGTAAAAAAGTGTTCCACGGAATAAAACGTTCCGATGGGAAAGATTGCCAGCGGAAACGCCACCCGTGCAGCTACACGTGATTTATACAATTTATAAAATTTTATCTCTTTTGCATACACACAGCCGTTTGCCTCGTTCGAGCGTTTGTGAAACTAGGAAAGCTCGACGAAACGCAATCAATCAATGCTATGATTGTTTCGCCGAACGATTTGAGTTCCTCCATAAAGGTGAGTGCTATTTGATGTTCGATTTGGTTGCACTGAATTGTGGGAAACGTGCCGAGGAAGTGTTTGGTGGAGGGTGAAACCTTGTTTTGATTGGATTTCAATTGGCGAAATTCGATTGGTGCTTCGGGATTCGATTGGGATCGCTTATGGCATCGACGATCCGCCGCGATATGTTTGGGGATTTCGTTCCATCAAAGTGTACTCAACTAAATTGATAAATCGGAGGAAGAAAGTGGCACACGCAACAATCTGCTAGCTGGATGCTTTCCTGCATCAGTAAACTTTTTGAAAAGGTAATTTTGATCAGAACGATGGACCACATCAACGGAAATTCAATGAACAGTTCGGATTCCGAACTGGACATTCGACCACTCATCAACTACTTGTAACAAATTTGATCCGTTCCAATAAATCTGAAGGCTATTCTACTGGTCTTGATCTTCTAGACATAGAAAAAGCATTAGGATTATTAGAAGGTTAGAATGTCCGAACAATTCAAAGTTTTTGATTTTATCGTACATTTCTGCTTAATTTTTAGAACTCCAAGTCCAAGAAGGCTTCCATTCTTGTAAGAACTGTTGTCCTCACCGACAGAAGCCTGCGCACGTTGTGCTGCAACACACATGCCTGAAGTCGCATAAGAACCGACGTAATTAGTCGTTTACTTGTACACGATGTATGAACTCTTTTGATTGGTGAGTTTCCCCGCATAAAACGCTGTTTTCTAAGTTTAGCAGTGCATTTTGTTTCGTTCCGTATACACGCACAAAGAAAATCTAATCAATTCATAGCAACGTTCGAATGAACTTTATTCATAAATTAAGTCGCATAAGATAACAGATTTGTTCATAAAAACATCTATTCTCTTATATTGTATGCCAAATTACATCATATGAGCAATTCTCGCTGAAACCAGGCCGCTATCGACACCCATAGTTAGAATTCCAATTTTATGTCACTGATCGCTATTTTTCGATAAAACTTAAGGGTGGTCTTTTCGGTTTTCTCAAATTGGTGGATCCCTTATACGCCAGCTAGCTGAACAGTTTGCGGAAAAGCCCAATTTTTGATAAATATAGGGTATTTCTTCACGTGATATGTCTCATATTTCGCTTGGAACACATAGCAAACTAAGTGGCATCGTATAGAGAGAGGATATAGCTTTCATTTGAGCGGTGCGCTAATGGTGATAAATCGATTCATTCGAGCGGTGCGCTAATGGTGATAAATCGATTTTTCTAACAAAATTCAAGAAGGCCGCCAGATTTTTTTATTAAATGAAAGCTATAATCTTTCTCTATACGATGCCACTAAGTTTGCTATGCGTTCCAAGCGAAATATGAGACATATCACGTGAGGAAATACCCAAGATTTAGAAAAAATGGGCTTTTTCGCAAACTGTTCAGCTAGCTGGCGTACGAGGGGTCCACCAATTTGAGAAAACCGAAAAGACCACCCTTAAGTTTTATCGCAAACTAGCGATCAGTGACATAAAATTGGAATTCTAACGATGGGTGCCGATGGCAGCCTGGTTTCAGCGAGAATTACTCATATGTAATATGCATTAGGCCTGTTCACTTTTTGAAAGTTCTCCGACTCGCTGTGCCTCATCAAATTCTGAATTTATGTATCAAAACAGGTTATCTATCCAAAAATGAGCCAATTAGATAAAATTTTAGAGGCGCATCAAATCGATTTTGTGGAATTTTGGACCGTTCTACATGAATGCCTTCATACATACTCAAAATTATTTAGAAAATGATTCGAAAATACCACAAGCCTTTTGCTAACACAATGGCCTATCAATGGCCATATATTTCTGGAGGGACAAAGTGGGACCAGCACAATTGTGCTGGTGCCGGCACTTACCCGGTCGATGTTCGTTGTAGACTACCAATTTTCATTTTCAGTATTTTGATCGAATTAAGTGGTTGAATCTGGTTCTAATGTCCACAATAGTGCATAATATTGCATTAAAACATGAATGAGTGATTTCATACGAATCATAAGGATGATGTACCGTTCGAAAACTATGTAACAGAAACTCATAGCTTTAGTTTAAAAACTTTTATTTTTTATGCGTCCATATTTGAAATAGATTGGCAATCACATTTAATGTTTTAAATCTCCTTTAGCAAAGTTTAAGACAAAGTAAAAGTTTAGGGGAACGTTCAAAAATTACGTCATTCATTTAGGGGAGTATAGGTGTATGAAAGTGCGACAGTGCATGTGGGCAAAAGCGTGATGGTGGACACTGGACATGGGGAGGATTTAGATTGACTCAAAAACAATGGACGTAATTTTTGAATTTCCCCTTGCTTTGATAATCGATCAATACCATGTTGACGCGAAAAATCCATTTTGGTGTTCTACAATGTATGCCGGTTCAATTTCTGCCATAATATTTATGAAATTTGACAACTGAAGCTGAAACCCTTTACTTACTATTTGCTTCCGAACCACAGAGTCCTTTAAATGGCATACTATTGACGTATGCAGCCCATGCTAGTCTTTTTTTCTTCTTCTTCTTGGCATAACATCCTCACTGGGACAGAGCCTGCTTCTCAGCTTAGTGTTCAATGAGCACTTCCATAGTTATTACCTGAAAACTTCCATTGCCAAAGTTGCCATTTTCACATTCGTATATTATGTGGCAAGTACGATGAAACTCTATGCCCAGGGAAGTCAAAGAAATTTCCATTACGCAAAGATCCTGGACTGACCGGGAATCGAACCCAGACACCTTCAGCATGGCCTTGCTTTTTAGTCGTGGACCTAAGGAAGGCCCCTGCTGGTATTACTCGCAAATATGTTGTTTATGATGTATGAAATGCGTTTGAAATAGTCTTTTTAACTATCAAACAATGTATGAAGTTATGAAGTCTAGAATATCCGCTCATATAAAATAAATATAAAAAATATCGTTTCATTCCTTTTACGTTTAAAAATATATTGTCTAAATCTGGAATTTTGAGACTTAGAAAAGCTGATATATTAAAAATAAAAATCTGTACTTTATTGCCGTGCGTATAGTGTTGCAAAGTAACTAGTAGTATCGATCAAAGAAGTTTAGGTTCAATTCCCGCTGCAGTATTTTTTTCGTCAGATACGTATTACGATTGTGCCATTTGGCGTTGCATGCTAGTCCGTTGACTCGTGTGATGCTTCCTTTAAAGGCCATAATCGTACATAATGCTTTCCAGGAAACTTTCCACAGTAGGATTGACAGCTAAAAATGTACATGCAACCGAAACGAAAGGGAAAACCAAACTTACGAATATGGTCGAGCTTTACATTTTCCTTAGTAATCTAACGGTCACACCGATTGCGAAACTTTAAAAGCTCATGGAAAATCAAAAAGTCTACTGTTTGCAGCTGTCTTCTGTATTGTCTTATTGGAATCATTGTCAGTGTCTTTATTTTCAAATCTAGAAGTTTCCAAATATTTAAATACATTAAAAAAAATTGATTGTTCTATGTAATTTTTAAATTAGCTGGAATATATGCATGTAATAATTTCAAAAATTAAATTCATTCTTTAATATGGTTATTGAATTGATTTTGTCAATCATTTTTAAATGGGTTTTTGAATTCCCTGTTATATGTAAGTTATCCGTCATAGTTCTTTCAATCCTACACACTACTAAAAACTAATACAGTACTGACCCGATTTTGTCAGCTTTTTGACCCGATTTTGTCAGCCTATCTTGAATATATCCAAAAATTGTCTTCGTCATGTAGTAGGGAAGGTGTACCGGTATTCGCCATGTACCAGTTATTCGCCACCCCAGATTTTATACCGTTTTACTTCATATATGGTTGCCAATTGTTTAGTGTTTGCTAAATTGCTTTGAGATGATACGGAAACATTCTTGGAAACCGCAAAATTTTCTCAGAAAATAATAGAAAAAAATCATTTTCCTTAAACTTTTTGCTCCTTTGCACTTATTTTTCGCCACCTGTTCCTGAATTCGCCACCCTCCATAAGAAATCAACGTAAGTGGCGAATTCAGGAACCGAAATTAAAATCGTGGCGAATACTGGTGCAAGTGGTCCAGTATTCGCCACCACCATTTTTAATACAAAAACAAAGTTTCTGATGAGTTTTTATATTTTCCCTGCTGAGCATGGATTGAAAGCTTTCGTTTAATGTCCAGACAGTAACCAAAGGTCTTTTGATTTATAAATAAACAATATTTTTCCTTAGGGTGGCCAAAACTGGTACACTTACCCTACCCGTTTACATTAATACTGATGACGATGTTCGATGTCATGCACGCATGGGCGTAGCCAGAGGGGGCAATGACAATCCTCTTTCCCTCTGTACAAAAGAACAATTTTACTATGAGAATTAATCTTGTGTTTGAATTCTTCAAAGATTGTCTCCAGCACTCGTATTTATGCAGTAGTTACGTCATGGTAGATTATAAAACTTAAAAAGTCTACCAAACATCAGACTTTTTGAAAACATCTTGCCAGACATTGTTCGAAGGTTTTATCAACAGTCCGCAATGGAGATATGCACAGCTGAGTAGTCGACAAACGAATTACATACATTCTCGAGTATCAGTAAATCGTGCTTCGTTACTTGGCAACCTGGCAATTATTTGTTAAAAATTAAAAACCGTAAAACACAGCCGAGTTCACGAAAAAGAAATTTGGTATGTAGGTAATTTCATGAATTCCTCTAAAAATTTCTCTAAAGGTTAAGATGCATCGAAGCCAAACCTCGAATTTTCAAGAGCACATATCTAGAGAACCAGGTAACCGTTTGTACTGGAAATTTAACTCATTGGTCACATTTTGTTACATTCTTTCAGGTTTTTTTTTAAGTAATATCTCGAAGATTTCCTTTAAAATTTGCTCCTAATGTTTTATTGGTTTTCTGCCTTGAATAACTCTATAAGCTCTTGAAAGTTTGCCTTCAAAACTACATTTTGATGAAATTTGCTCACAGTATTCTGAATGTAGTTTGGCCTAAGACTCATCAATAGTTGCAAAAACTCCTCTTAAAACTGTCTTAGAGATTCCTTCAGAAATTCCTCTAATTTCACTTCTATTTTTTGCAAAATTGCTACGATTATGAAGGATTCTTACTGGAATCATCTCACGAGATTTTTCATTAATTCGACCAGGAATTTCACGAAGATCTTTTTCAAGCATTTAATCATCCCATAGGTATGGAAACAATTTCAGATATTTATTCACGACTTTATCGAATGTCATTTATGACCTCTAAGAACACAAAAAATCGCAAACTAAAGAAAGTTTCTTAAAAAAATATTTTTTTAATTTTCATACTGGAAACATTTTTTTTACAACAATTCCAGGTCAAATTCTTGATAAAACTTTCAAAACAATTCTATAACAATTCTCAAAACAGTTCTGGATGAAAATTTAAAAATGTTTTAAAATTTACATAAAAATCTCCAGTTGAAATATTCTATGAATTATACTTAAAGGAATTCCAAGAAGAGCTTCGAGGCAATTACTGATGCCATTTTAAAAGAAATTCTGGAAAAAAAACCTAAAAAAAATTTTCGATTGATTTTTCTTAGGAATTGCGGTGTCCTAAGAAAAAGGCTTAATTCAAGGGTTAGGTAGAACAAAGATTCAGATTGATGCCGGTTGTCTTACAGGCCAGAGCAAAATTGCCGATCAAAGGGATACTTTGGTGTGAAATTTGAGAATGAAATCGTGAGGGCCGCGTTTCTCCCCCTGATAAACAAAAAAAACCTGACTACGCCCATGTCCCTATGTAGATCGTAAACGTAGTTCATAAGCAAATATTAACCTTCCAGTCGTCGCGCGGTTTGACACCGTCAGAGCCACACGCTGCTGTTGTGAACAAAGAGCGAGGTTTTTTCAACAGTGTTGTACAAAATACAACAGCGCGACGACTGAAGTGTTAACACGTTAAAATTTGAAAAACAGAAACAAAATATATGTCCCGATTTTGTCAGGTTCCCCATTTTGTAAGCCTAAAATTCATCGGGGGGCTGACAAAATCGGGTCTCTACTGTATTACAATGACTTAAATTCCATTTTAAGCAAATAGACTCGAAGTAAAAAATAAAATAAAGTAAATTTGATATTGGGAGCCAGATAGCCATACGGTATACACGCAGATACTAAGCAAGATCATGCTGAGGGTCGTAGGTTAGAGTCCAGCCGGTCGAGCATCTTTTCGTAAAGGGAATTTTCTCGACTTCCCTGAGCGTAGAGTATGATCGTAGCTGTCACACGATATACACATGCAACATTGGTCGATTGACAAAGAGAGCTGTTAGGTAATATCTGTGGAAGTGCTCATGAGAAGTTGAGAAGCAGGTTTCTTTAGTGTCAGAAAGAAGCAGAAGAAATTTTATGGTAATTATTTGCACTTAAAAACGTCCAAGCTGTCGGGCACATATGACGTAAATTTACATGAATTTTTAGGAAAGCTGCTTACGCAGACTGAATATTTTGACGTTTCCATTTTAGCTCCAGGAATAAAATGAATTATTCCACTTATTTAAAGTAACTTAGTTCCATGTTACCAACCTTAACAAAAACATCGTTCAAGCATAATTTGAAGGAGAGCTATGTGATTTCAAAAGTGATAGTGTATATGTTAGGTAAAGTGAGTGAAAGAGGTTGGAGGGAGTCTCTAAAAAAATAATTTAATTTTCGAGTCTAATACACGACTCTGACAACGGCCTTATAGTGGAGGTCGAATTATGCGTAACTGTCAAAGGATACAAACTGTAGTGGAATAAAATGATATAGTTCTCAATTCGGTTTTCATTTATTATAGGTGTTCCAGTTAACAATTCGAAGGTTTATTATAATTTTCAATTTTAATTTTTATTGCATAATTATTTTTGAGGAAAATTCCCACATAATTTAGGAGGATATAAACAAACATAGCAAAATAAAGACGATTTGATTGAGCCAATTAGTTTTCAAGTTATTCACACATGTATGTTTACCTATTTTTGTATGACGTAGACTAGTTCTTGAATAATCTCGATAAACGTCATCGTCACGTGATGCTTTGAATCTTAGAGAGAATATGAAGTATTTT
Organism: Aedes aegypti; assembly: GCF_002204515.2. Taxonomy (NCBI): domain Eukaryota; kingdom Metazoa; phylum Arthropoda; class Insecta; order Diptera; family Culicidae; genus Aedes; species Aedes aegypti. The sequence continues at coordinate 221,854,824 of NC_035107.1, read as the reverse complement.
TATCTCTCGTACATTGTTCTCGTTCCATTTATAAAAAAAATCATATTTATTAAAGTACATTATTTTTTTTAAATTTCAATGTGCATTAAAAAAAACATAATTATTTCTGAATTTTTGGGTCACCCTATCTCACGAAAGAGCACCCTAATGACGGAATAAAAAAATACGGGTCCAAAATTTTTTAAAAAGGCATGACTTGAACAACTTTGTAAACAAATAAAAAAAAAATATTTTTTTTTTTCGAACATCGACCGCCTTGGGGACGGACCAGCACAATTGTGCTGGTCTGAATTTGACCCTAAAAAGTTCATGGAGTGATAGAATAGCCAAAATAAAGAATGTTTTGTTCTACGAGATGATGAGTTTATAAGGTAAATTTTGAAATAATCACTCAAATATGGTCCGTCCCGAAAGGGATACATGTTTACTAATCTGTTATAAAGAAATTTATGTCGAAAACGGAAAACGCACAGCTCTTCAGCATGAACATGCTGAGGGTCGTGGGTTCGAATCCCACTGGTCGAGGATCTTTTCGTAAAGCAAATTTTCTCGATTCCCAGGGCATAGAGCAGTGATTCCCAAAGTGGGCGAATTCGCCCCCCTGGGGGCGATTTTCAGGTCCAGGGGGGCGAAAATTTGTAAAACTGAATCTGGGGGGCGAAAACGATAGAAAGGGGGCGAAAATGGGATCAATTGAAAAACAAAAATAGATTCAAAGTTTGTACACGGAAAAAAATCTGTTGCCGGTTCATGAACAAAAAGTCATGATTTCATAAAATTTTATGTTTCATGATATCATGACAAAAAGTCATGAAATCGTGACTATTATGCAAGAATTCGTATACTCAGGGCGTTACACAAATCTAACTGTCACTTTCTTCACCTTAGTCAACGTGTCTCATGGTGATCGGTGATCTTTTCTAGTGAAATAATAAAAATAGTTTTGTTTTGAAAAAGTTTAAATTCTTCGGAACCTTGTCATCATATCGATGACATTCTTGGTGAAATTCTCGTGAGTTCCCACATTGTTCCACGACACAATCAATCAATACTTACTTACTTACTTTGCAGAACCGGGCAATGTTTGACTTTGAGCGAAGATTTTGCTTGACAAGCTAGTCGGCAATTTTAACTGTTCGGAAGTGATGCATACCCCACGTCCTATAACAGAGCAGGTCACAAAAAACCTTCGGCAGCCGGATGATCCAGTTCCACTTTCCACATCCGCAGAGTTATTAAGGAGTGTTCCATGAGTCATGCAATCCACCAGCCCAGGGACCATTTACCAATTCAATTCGAAACAGCATTTTGCGTACAAACCTAACCACCGAATGTTTGCGTTCCTGTTAAAGATGTCACATTCGTTAGGTTGACATTTTTTGAATGTTTTCACGGATTATTTCGAAACTATCGGCACAAAAGCAGTAACAATTTTAATCTTTATTTTATTTGTTTGCCAATGGCAAATATAAACTGGGTTCTAAATTGACGTATAATGTTTCGTTTTCATGAACTGAGTTCATGATTCAGGGATCCTGCTTCATGGTTTCATGACTCAACTTGCCACTTTTCAGCACCAAAATTGGAATCATAAATGACAGGCATCTGAATACATGAAAAGTGCTCATGTTTTCATGAACTGTGTTCATGATATCAGATCCTGCTTCATGATTTCATGACCGAAATTGCCAGTTTTCGTATCAAAAATAGGAATCATAAATGACAGATGACTAAATCCATGAATATTGCTTATGTTTCCATGAATTTTATTCATTGTTCCGGCATACATGCTTCATGATTTGAGAATTTTAATTGCCATTTTTCTTCGTTAAAAATTGAAAACGTAACGTACAGCCGGCGTTACGGTAAAACAGTAGAAGCATTAACCTAAGAATGCTAATGTCGCTACTGTTCGTGTTACCAACATCTAGTTTGCCACGCGCTGACAGCTTGAGTACCGGTCCTTAAAGTGTCAAATAAATGTTTAAATCATCCACTACAACATGGCATCGAACAAACAATGAAAATATACAGTTAAAGGTGATAATAAACTAATTAAGTTTTGTGAGAACAGCGCTATTAGCGTTCTACTACTAATATTTCTATTGGTAAAACGCTTCATGATTTCATGACTTTTGGTCGTGGTGTTTTTTTTTATAACATGAAAACACACTTTCCTCCCAAAATCATGACTCTTTCTCCTGTTTTAGAGTGTCGCATTTTTACCCGTGTAGGTGACACTCATATTTTAATTATAATATATTAATATATACATCTGAGAAAGAATTTATTTGACACCTAATTATGTCATCGCTTCTTTTTTAAATTATGATAAACAAATTTGACGATTGTCATTGAGATCCGAATGGTTTTTGCTGAAAATAATATGTGATACATTTTGAAAGCAGAGACTTTTGGTGATATTTGAAATTTATTTCCAAGTGTAAAGGTTTGGTAACTTTTTGATGGGGGATCTTCACAATAAGGCAGCCTTAGTTTCTATTCTTTCTACAACATTTGTTCAACTATTCATTTTGATATTTTTTTGACACGCATACTAATCAGTATTTATAATACAAATAATTTTATAAATAAATTTATGTGACTTTGGTGGACAAAAACCAGGTTCCAATAATAAAATCACTAAATGCCATATACGTAAAACACCCTGCTTAAAAATAGGCTTGAGCGACATAAAATTGCATAGATCGAAGCTTTAATAAAATCTAAATTTAATGTTATTCTTCAGTAAATGAAGAATTGAAAAAAAAAAATCGGGATAATTAAATTTTTTATATTTTGTATATAGATTGGTCTGCTACCAGAACAGCCGATGATGCATTACCCAAAGTTTCGTAAATTTATAATAACAACTTAAGAAACATTAAAAAAGACATAAAAGCAGTAAGTGAGCCGAAAACTTTTTAATGATGATTTCGGTATACTTATGATGAGATGTTGATCAATACTTCAATGTAAGTTTAACGCTTAATACAAATGTTTAAATTTCATATCAGGGGGGCGATTCCGAAAAATATTGGTCTCAAGGGGGCGAAAGTCAAAAAAGTTTGGGAAACACTGGCATAGAGTATCTTCGTACCTGCCACACGATGTACACATGCAAAAATGGTCAATCGGCAAAGAAAGCTCATAAGAAGCATGCTTTGTCCCAGTTGGGACGTAACGCCAGAAAGAAGAAGAAGATGTCGAAAAAACTTAATGTTATCGCTTTGAATTTTAATTTACAGGCAAACAAGCTCGTTAAATTGGGTTTTTCGTAGTTTCTTAGGTTAAATATATAACGCTTCAATTATAAACAAATTTCAATTTTTCTCAAACAAATTCACTCAACTTCTATATGCAAGTTCAATCCGGAAATAACTACTTGACATTGCTTTGGGTTTTGACACTCACACACTCAGGAAAAAGGGTTCTTAACAGTTTCTTAGGTAAAATAAATTCTAAGTGTAATCAGAAGATTCTTTTCCTATTCAAACAGCTTTACTTGGCTTCTACAATTGATTTTATGTTAAAAACTACTTGTAAATGCGTTGAATTTGGGACTACAAACAGGTGAAAACAGGTTTTTCCGTAGCTTAGTTTTTAAGTTAAAACAATTTTGAGTGTTTTTCTATGGGGAAAAAACTTAATGGCATCGCTTTGAACTTTGATTTACAGGCAAATGAGATCAATAAACAGGGCATACCCCATAAACATCTTATATCTTACTACGACTACGCGCAACATTATTTTTCTCTGAGAGACATAACTTTAAGCATTCCAATGGTAAAAGAAGATAAAAAATCGGTTTATCCATCACAAAGTTATGAATGTTTCAAAATTTTGGGCGATTTTTTAATGAAAGCCGCTCATTACTATTTTTTCTAGCTACGACCATGTATCCAGCTTTTTACGCTGGCTATAAAACAACAAGGGATGATTCGGAACTGACATTTCTTGTCTACAGATTTTATAGTTAGGTCTTAGTACGCAATCTTTTGCGTTTGTTGATTGGAATGTCAAAAATATTTAATATTCCAATGTTATGATGGGTTTTCCGTCATTTGATTTTTATATATTGATAAGTTTTAAACAGTTTTTATCTCATTTCAGGTACCTAGTTTAGATAATCTTCTTCCTCATGAGCACTGTGCATAATAAAACGATAAATGTTTGACACAGCAATGAAATTTGCAATATGTACATATGAATATTGGACCAATCCAGCGGAATAATAATTTACTATCCGATCAATGAAGATGAAACTCGATCAGAAATAGCTTTTTAATCAAACTGGCTAGACACATTCTTAGTAATACTAACGAGAGGATAGAATAGAATCCTGAGCATAAATCCACCTTAATACTGAGATGAATCCTTGAAACAAGCCTTCGAATGTCTTGGGCAGGGTTTCCACGCTAAAATGAGCAGGATTATATAACAATACTGGGCAGAAGTCTTGGTAGCAACAAAATTCGAAGAAGCATTCGACACAGTTGTAGACAAGATCTCACAAAATATTAAGCTGAGCTTTAACATTACTCCAGATTATGTTGTTTTATGAAAATGTTAAAAAAGTAGAATTGCGCATGCTCCAAAATGTTTAACTCATCCGACAATATTATTCAGAAATTTGTCCCGCGATTCAAAAACGTAGGCAGGCTTGTCTTGGCTTCTCACTGAAGTGGCTATCACGAAGTTCAAGACTACTTTAGGCATTTCAAGAAAAATGTTACTTCATCAGCCTCGATAAAATTTTTACTTTTTGATTTGTAGCCTGAATCATTAATTTATAACATTTCATCCACCAGTGTTGGCCTAATAATGCAACTAGCTTTGCATTGAATTGCTGAGCGGTACATTGAAGAGTGACATCTGCAGCTAAAAGCAATTACTTCATTTGTTTCCATATAGGGCAAACGCTCCCTTAGTGGAGGTAGCTCCAATAGTGGAGGTAGTGTGTTTTAGCATGTTTCGCACTAATAAATGATTATGTGATATTTTTCTATGATGTAAGATGTGAAAATGATGCGAGTAATCGAATAATATCCATGATTTTTAACCGAAAAACAATTTAAAACAATTATTTTGCTTAATTTTTTTGCTCCTTTGCACCTATAGTGGTGCATCAGTACCCATAGTGGAGGGTCCCATAAGAAATCAATGGTATGCGCCACTAAAGGAACCATTCTTAAAACATACCTCCACTAAAGGAACAGTGTTCCTATTATTGGTGCAAGGCTGTTTGCAGTGAAATTTTGAATGAATCGTGATTTTTATACATTTGAGTGATAGGAGGATTTGAGATCTATCGATTGATACATTAAAATCATATATTTCATGGTTTTATCACCATGTTTTAGCAGTTTTCCCTTAGGTGCACCACTAATGGTACACTTGCCCTAAATCCAATTTAGTTCGTTGTTGATAATGGACCAATGCAGGAGTTCACTAATCTGACGTTCGAGCGGTGCCGAATTCACGGGTTTCCATGGTCACGTAAATAACACGGCACCGCTCAAACGTCAAATAATGAACTCGTGCATCGATCCATATTATCATCGGATAATTTTAACCTAAAATAATTAGAAAAAAAAAGTTGAACAAATAGGATAAAATTGTAATTTAGGTTTTAAGAAAACAAGAGTGGAAAAACTCTGACATCACATAGTCAACATCAGAAATTTTCATTTTCGCGGAGCTTGCTTAGATTGAGCTATAAAAATTATAGTGTATGCAAGAAATATCAAAATGGGGTAATTCAAATATTATAGCAGGCTAGCGTGCAAAGCTAGATAGTATTTTTCTATTGAAGATCTACACTAGAAGTGTTGAATCGTGAAACAAAATCAAAAATTGATTGCATAGCGGCACCGAAATATTGTTTTATAGATTTGGTAAACACTCCAAATGGGAGCCCCCCATCCTCCATTTGCCTTGCTACGACTCTGTTTTAGATTTTTCCCTGCAATGCTGGCCTCAAGACCAGGAAAGGGAAAGAGCGTTGTTTGATGGCTGAGATATGCGCTCTGAACCATTGTGACGCTCTTTTTTTTAGGAAGTCATATTTTCAGCCTCCCTCAAGAGGGAAAGGGGGGTGGGTAGATGGTGTGCTTAAGACACTTTGCTTGCTACGACTATGTAGAATATTTTTATTCATTAAAAGAAGAGTCAAGACTGTGAAAGAAAATTTGAAATCAAATGGCTAGTTTTAGAGTAATGGTTGTTCAAAAATCTGTAGAACGCTAATTTTTGCACCGTTCTCTGTCAGTTATTTCAACAAAATGAGCAACTTTGCACGAATTTTGATGATAACATATATTTTGATGGGGGCCTTCCTTAGCCGTGTGATTAGAGTCAGCGGCTACAAAGCAAAGTCATGCTGATGGTGTCTGGGTTAGATTCTCGGTCGGTCCAGGATCTTTTTGTAATGGAAATTTCCTTGACTTCCCTGGGCATAGAGTATCATCGTACTTGCCACACAATATTCGAAAATGGCAACTTTGGCAAAGAAAGGTCTCAGTTAATAACTGTGGAAGTGCTCGTAAGAACACCAAGCTGAGAAGTAGGCTTTGTCCCAGTGAGGACGTCAATGCCAAGAAAAAGAAAAGATATATTTTGATGATAACTTATGTTTAGCGAAAACTCAACACACAATTCGACAATAAATGAGTCAAACAATGATCATTTACTTCAGGTTACATTGATATGGTATACTCGAATTAACGGAACCTACATGGGATCGACAAAATGATTGAGAGAAGCAAAATGTAGTCCGAATCCGATAGCTTATAACTTCTAAAAAATGTGAAGTTGGGTGCATCCTGAAGCATTCGACGACAAATTTGATCCAGTTTCAGTGACTAGAAACTAGAATCGATTGAAATTAGAATACCGGTTGTGGTGGAAATATTGCCATTCCTGTAAAACTGGTTTAGGAATTTAAGATTGTTGAGTCCAATGTTTCCGAAAGCGTTACAATTATTTAAAAATCATTCTATAAACTCTGTGTGAATGATGCCCTGGATTTTATAAGAATCCTGCTCACAGTTCAGTTAGAAATCTTCCAGCATGTGTCGCATACAACATGTTTTGGCAAATGCGTAAATTGTCGTTATAGTTAGAATAAGGGTATTCACGTAAAACGTAAACGTAAACGTAAACGTAAACGTAAAACGCTGCGTAAATCACGGTTATTTGATTATATTAAATCTTTCACAAAATTGTGTAAACTGCACATGAAACATTTCCAGCTGTCAAAAATCGACACAAAATCGATCAAAGAATGCGTTCGTCGTCGTAACAACTATTATCAGAAGATAAATAAACATTCAAATAAATGATAACTCAAAAGTCCGCGAATACTTCCGCAACAGAAAAAAAATATTAAATTTGGTCAAAATGGGATTACAGATCTGGGAAATGGGCCAATTAAACAATTGGTGGAAGCGTTTGGATAACATCTGTTCTAATCATCTGAAATCACCAAGAAATGATTCTCCAAACAGGTACCTAGTTTCTACTAATGTTCCATTACGTTGCTCATGATGGAAGTAAGTTTACTTGAGCAACTATTTAACTCATCTTTGTTGCACGGACCATGAGTGGATCTTGATGGATTGGTGTACTGAAGCTACCTGAAAATATTTTTAACGGAATTTCCCATAAAACCGTATTATCATTGAACATTTCAAGTTAATGGCATCACATGATATATGTGTCTCAGGTTTCGCATGTTTACAAATCGGTGATCGGTGAAAGCTATCGAAAGAGCTGCTATTGCGCAAGGTTTTGTGTAATTCAGATTATTTGAGTATCTCGGATTACGGATCAAATGAAATGACATTTTCATGTTTTATATTACCTATACCTATTGATTTATTAGAGCTAAAATTGACTATACATGTTTTATAATGCAATTAGAAGCACTCCACTAAAAAGAGTAGAATCAGCAGCAAAATGAACGGTGACTCCGAATTTTTCACTGGTAGTAGGTAGCCGATTGGAAGAACGAGAAAAGCTTCCGGTAGCGCTTGTGATCTTCGAGTCGTGGAACTGCTGAACACAACGGGTCTTGGAGGTTTTCTACTATTTGACGTTGATTATTTGGATGGAGTGGGCACGGGCACGGAGTCGCTAAGCCGTGTCGCTGTAGCACTGAGTGATAGTACGTTGTGCGTACTGCAGCAGGAATCGTAGCGCAGTCATAACCTAAGTTCATGAGGCGCAGTGGAGTCTTCTCCAGGATGCGCTTGACCAAAACGTTTTCACTGGTGGTCTTCTTAAACTGCCACAGCTGCCACATGAAGCACCAGAAACGGCACTTGAGCACGATCTGGGCCGGTGCGAAGATTTTGATCTTGAACGGCAAAGGGTTCCGATCCTTCTCGGACAGCTTATGCGCAATGACCTGATATTCCATCAACACTTCTTAAGCTCTAATATCGAGTGCGCGTCCTGAAGGAATTGCAATAGTTTATGGGTACCGCGAATAAAAATGCACAAAATCTTTTAAAATATGAACCGAGTTCAAACAATAGGGGAAGGGGTGGTAAAATGAACACCTTAAGGATATCATCTGGTTTCTGATAGAAAAACGAACAATATGTATAGTTTTATCGCACAGGATCAAAAACAGGGATGTTATCTAATGCAGGAACACAAATTCAGACCATAATAGCTAAATTTTCACATATTTTTATCGCTAGCAAAAAGCAATTGAAATGTTCATTTTACCTGCACTATGTGGGTAAAATGAACAGCTGTTGGTGGTAAAATGAACATCATGCAAAAAACGTGAGCAAAACTAATATTTTAAACAATTTTCGCTGCATTCCCGAAAATATATGTATAAGTGATTGTAACCCATTCAAAAAGAAATGTAGAAGTTTCAGATTTGACATCACATCACAACGATATTCCCATCACTGAAAAACCTCAAGACCTCCGAGCCAAAAGTTACGTCAGCTCCAATTTTCAAATGTGGTTTTCTAAAATCTTAGTTTTCGTTGATATTTTCACTTCAATTATCCTCTGTATCAATCCGAACACTCGGATTTATGCTCTAAATCGTCCGTGCGTGATAAAAATTAATAGAAATTTGTTTTTTCTCGGTAAAAGGCACGGTGTTCATTTTACCACCCCTGTTCATTTTACCACCACTTCCCCTAACAATAAAATCCTTGAAACGTTTTTAGTTGGGTAACTAGATTATAAATTCGCCAACGATCAGTCAAGAAAGGAAGTATTTCATTTGAAATATTTCTTTTGGCAATATTACGCAGAACCTTAGTTACGCAGCTTTAAGTGAATACCCCTAATATTCTTAGGAACATTAAGGGGATTCACTTGACGGCGTAAATCTCTGCGTATTTCGTGCTAAACTGAGTATATTAAATCTTTCACAGTTGCAGTTTGACAGTCTAACAATCCAAGAATGCGTTTGTCGTTGCCATTTGTTATCCTGTCATAATAAAATAACAATCACTTTTCCATTTGCAAAAACGGTAGATTAAGAAAACTTGCCTACTAAAGCATCTAAAGTCAAGAATCTATAGTGTATATTGTTTGACGAGGCATTCAACACGACTGGAATTGTAGTTGTAGTCTGGGATGGAAAAACCGATACAAAATGTATGTACGTCATAGTGAGCCTAGATTCTGCTGTCACGAACTGTCACAGTGAGCCCAGATCTTAGGGTGAAACATCTCGGAATCCAAAGATGGCCATAACAATGGCCGACTTGGGACTCTACTCGCGTTTTCGAAGGCACTAAACTGGAGAAATAGTAGGCGAATGTTCCTGATCTTCTTATTTTAAGCTTTCTGCTAGTGCACAAAGCCAAAATAAAAAGTGCACTGTTTTTGGACGCTTCCTTCGCGAGATTAGTGCCTCTGAAGTTTTGGTGCAATCTTAGTAGTTAGATTCCAAACTGTTTCACCTTAAAAAAATGAACAAACTTGATAAAAGCGCGTTGTCGTTGATGAGCGGGAGTTATCTTGCAGTTTGGAAAAGTGTTGTGTCATATCTCGTGTGTAATATCTGTGCCTCCCTCCCAGGTTGTAAATAGTTTGTTCATACATTTCGAGAAGATTCTCAGGAGGTTGCCGGAGAGCGATTAGTATCTAATTAGTATCTAACTGCATACTTTTCAAGATTCATTATGTTCCGGAAGAAATGGGATAGGCCTCTTGGTTCCGGAGTTATTCCGGATTCAGATGGGGTATATTCGTTCCTGGTAATGGTTCACCAAAGTTTTCCAAGATTATCGGTAAGAAAATTATTCATTGAGTAATTTCTATTACCTGTCGCACGATATAAATGAATAGGATTACATAGGATTAGTGTCCATTTTGGGCCCTAGCGGAACCGATTCCGGGGTATTCAGATGTGGCCTGAACCTCATATTAGACCATGGCATTATAACTATGATGTTCAGCATGAAAAATCAAGAACTTTGAGCCGTCGCACGATATGCGTGAGTAGTGTCCCTCTTAGACCCTGGTGGAACCAATTCTGGGGTATCCGGAAATGGCCAGAACCTCATATTGGTTCCATGGCATTATAACTATGATGTTCAGGATGAAAAATCATGAACCTTGAACCGTCGCACGGTACTATTTTTTCAGTTTCAAAATATGTCCTCTTTGGGTACTTTCTGGAACCGGTGCCAGGTGACCGGGTATCCGAAATGGTCAGGATCAACGAGAAACGATGTTATTCGACCTTTTGGCAGCGTTTTACTAATAGAAAGTACTCAATGAATAATTTTCTTACCGCTAATCTTGGAAAATCTTGGTGATGGTGATGGTTCACACTTACGGAACGAGGTTTAGGGACAAAATATCGAAAGCCAAAACGTCGAATGCCAAAACGTCGAAAGCCAAAAAGTCGAATCCCAAATCGTCGAAAGGGACAAAACGTCGAATGGACAAAACGTCGAAAGCGAAGGTGTTGCTAAGAAAAAACGGTTGCGATGCGAATGGCGTTGGGGGTTGGGTGACAAAACGTCGAAAGACAAAATGTCGAATGCCAAAACGTCGAATGCCAAAATGTCGAAGGGACAAAACGTCGAAAGGACAAAACGTCGAAAGACAAAACGTCGAATGCCAAAATGTCGAATGCTAAAAAGGAAAGGACAAAACGTCGAAGGGACAAAATGTCGAAGGAACAAAACGTCGAAAGGACAAAACGTCGAATGCGAAAAGGTTGAATGCCACAACGTCGAAAAGAGCAAAAGTACCCGAATGTCTGACAAAACGTCGACTTTTTCGATTAACTCCTCTACTACCAGGACCATATTTTTACTACAACAAAAAAATTGAATCGTTTTTTTTTGATAATATCTAAAAAACGATTATTTGTGTATCATTTTTTCACAATTCCTCAAAAAACTTTTGTAATCGATTTTGTTCATTGATAATCTGGATCCGGAGATTCTTCGAAATTTTCCGAAATCTCAGGCTACAGACTTTTTTTCCAGTTCGGTTATTCACTTTTCAAAACTATAATTTGATGAAAATCTGTTATGGAAAAATAGTAAAAAGTAATCATTTTTTTTTAAGATTTCATGGAGACACCTCAACCGATTTGTATGATTTATTAAGAGAAGCTCTTGGTGTTGTATAGCCCACATTTCATTTTTTATATATTGACTAAAACAAAATGTCGTCAAAAGTAATTTTATATCGGGAATATAAATCCCCCGGAAAAATCGGATCAGTGGAAATACATTGTTTTCCAAAGATATCTACGGGATACCATAATTTATAGCTGGTCTTAGAAAGGAAAGTAAAAAAATAAATAGCCAAGTCTTGTCAGAATTGTTTAAGCATTTTTTCAATTTTTGAAACGATAAAACAATTATTGGTGTCTCTGATTAAAGTGCTCATTTTGAGATTATCTATAGTCATTTCAAAAGTGCATATAAAAATGTGCTGGATATCCTGATGAAATATATCTGTTTCCGAAAAGCAAATCAATAAATTGATTCAATTGTACTTATCCGACAAAAGAATGAGTAATTTTTTGAAGAATAAAGAAATCACTATTTGTTGAAAATCAAGTCAATTTGATGAAATTAATGTTACTGACTTGTTGAAAGAAGAGCGAGTCATAAGGTGCGGCAAAAGAGAGCTTATCATCTTTTTCATCTTCAATCGGTCTTATTCATCAACAGGCTTGTTTTGTCTTGTGTAATTGCCTTCTCATCACTGCATCAATTAAGTTTAGCCATAAGAATGTCACCTCACCTCCTTGAACATATCTTCATTATCGAATATCATCTCAGGCCTCCATTTCAGTTTCCTTCTCAAAGTACTTCACTGCTTCTTTTCTCGCCAGAAATGACATTTTTCTGAAAAATTTGTCCCGCGATTACTTTGATGAAAATTGTAAAGTTTTGCTTTCTCAAGCCGCGCCGTTCGCATCGCAACCATTTTTTTCCAAAGAAACGCTTGCCAATAACAATCGCTAGAAAAATGACTGCTTTCGACGTTTTGTCCCTTCATCGTTTTGTCCCTTTCGACGTTTTGGGATTCGACGTTTTGTCTTTCGACATTTTGTCCCTAAACCGCGTTGGGAACAGCAAAATTTACAATGTTCATCACAGTAAGCATAGAATAAATTTTGAGGAAAATGTCACTCTTACAACCATTGCAGACGAGGAAAGAAGCACTTTGTGAAGCAAAATGAGTTTGAAGTCCCAAGACTGCAGAAGTGATCAAACCAGTCAACCATGATGTTGGGTGCATAGGTTCGTGGATTGAGTTGTACTTTCAGCATTGCATTTCGCAGATCTCCCGTTGTGTGAATAATCGTGATCCTTTCCTTTCCCAATAACAATCCTTTTGCAACTCTTCCTCTAGTGTTTTCCTTCCGATAGTAACGTTCAACGGTTAGGTACATCCAACTAAACCACTTTATTTTACTGAAACAACACGCGCGAATCTTGCCTTCTTCATTGCATGTCTTTCGATTGGATTTTTACTGAGTAATCTATTGCTGTTGTACAAACCGATCAGTTTTGTCTATTTTCGAGTTCTGTAAATGCGACAGTACGCGATTGTTTGTATAAGGTGGGAGGATATTACCAAACATGATAATTCCAATAAATTAATCTAAATAGCATGTTTTACTTATTCAATGTGATGAAAACTAACTATAAACTAACACAGGATTTTGAACAATTAGTGAATTCTTTATTCTTTCAAAACTTACTCATTCTTTTGTCGAGTAAGTACAATTGAATCGATGATCTTTTCAGAAACTGATAATTATTTTCCAAAACATGATAATCTTTTCTGAAACTTCAGGATCACATATATAGGGGAAGTGGTGGTAAAATGAACATCGTGCCTTTTACCGAGAAAAAACAAATATCGATAAATTTTTATCACGCACGGACGATTTAGAGCATAAATCTGAGTTTTTGGGTTGATACGTGGGTCAATTGAAGTGAAAATATCAAAAAAAAAAAAACTAAAATTTTAGAAAACCACGTTTGAAAATTAGAACTGACGTGTGGGGTGAATATTGTTACGATATGATGTCAAATCTGATACCTACAGAATTCTTTTTGAATGGGTTACAATCATTAATGGATAAGATAAGACCTGTTCATATTTGAAAAAATGTCTGGAAATCTTCCGGTCAAGCAGTATTCCAAATTATCATGCTAAGAACAATGTCTGGTCAAATTTTCAGCTCATTTGATAAAGATTTCAATATGCTTCAAGTTGAAAATGTGTTTTTGAGCTTATATCGAGGTTTGAAAAATCATAACTAGCATTTTGAAAATTAGAACCACTTGCAATTACCACTACTTGAAAGCTAATTCTATTCTGTTTAAGTTTGTCGAACACGCTAATAAGATCAAATTGAGTTTTAACATTGTTTGATCGAGATTTGTTCTCAGCAGTACCCTGAAATCACAGTTTTTTGAATATATATGGTACAAAAAACACACATTGACATTATTTTTTCAGACCATAGTCAACGGGAATTGAACATTTATGAGCTATGAATTCATTAACCATTAACAGCTTACATGTTACCTAAGGCAATAAATTACAAAAAATGCCCAAAGATCGAGCACTGCATCGCAACCTGATGATAGTTAAATCACGCATGACACATGTACCGACGAATGAATGAATTGAACACGTTAGCATTGCTTTTTCTTTCCGATTGATGATTGTTTTGATCGCATTTCATTGACGATTCAGAACGATTTGAAAACAATCATCAGCATCGGCTGAAAAAAAGCAGTGCTAACGTGTTCATTTTTTACATTCCACAAAGCTCACGATGGTGCTCTTTGCCCCCCCCCCCCCCCCCCCCCCACAGCGGATTCATATATGTGCTTCCTAATTTACTATTTTTTACAATTTATTTGCGTAAGATAACTTGTAACTTTCAACGGGATTGAGTTAAAGATATGTGTAGTCATCATGTTTTGCAAATTAAAAATCCAAAACTTTCAAACGGGTATGTTTTTTAGAGAGTACACTTCCTAAAAATAGTGATTTTCAAGAACCTCGAAGCACAAACATCAACCAAACTATGTTAAAACTTGCTCCAATCGTAAAATCATCTTCGACAAAAGTTCGTACAATTGAATCAACTACTGTGTAGAGGTATTTCCAATAATTTTTGGTGTTCCGTTCGGTAGTTATGATTTTTTATAGCTTGTAATTATCCCAAAAATACATAATTGATTTGAAGCACACCTAATTTTTCTCCAAATTGATTGAAATTTTGACCAGAAGTTCATTTTAACATGAAAAATCTAAATATTGGTTGACTGGTTGATTTCCCGACATTTTTGAAAATATGAATAGGTCTAATGGATATATTTTCGGTGAGGCAATGAAAATTTTCAGAAATACTTGTTTTGCTCACGTTTTTGGCGTGGTGTTCATTTTACCACCAACCGCTGTTCATTTTACCCACATAGTGCAGGTAAAATGAACATTTGCATCGCTTTTTGATAGCGATGAAAATATGTGAAAATTTAGCTATTTTAGCCTGAATCTATGTCACTGCTTTAGATTACATCCCTATTTTTGATGTTGTGCGATAGAACTATACAAATTCCTCGTTTTTCTATCAGAAACAAGATGATTTCCTTAAGGTGTTCATTTTTCCACCCCTTCCCCTAGAAGTCAGGATCTCTACCAAGTTTCCAATACCAACCACTGAATTGTATTTAATTTTTTTTTTGTGTAGATAATTTATACAGTTTTATAATTTATGCGATAGTAAGATAGTACCAAAATAGTAAGAACAATACAAGTATCAATTGACAAGTCAACGAACACAAAGTACGATACAATTAATTTAAACTTAGGTAACTGATATTCTTATATCAAGTCACGCTCTTTGCATCCTCCATTAAATGTTCGACTAAAATTAACACTCCGATGAGAGACTCAAATAATTGTTTTGTAATTTTATGATTCAATCAATATTCTAAACAATTCCGACAAGTCTTTACAATTTTAAATTTGTCTTTTTGATATACCTTCCAAGACCTACAAAAAATCACGCTCTTTTTCCTTTTCACCGTTTTGTTCCTCTGACGTTTTTTCCTTTCGACGGTTTGGCATTCAACGTTTTGACATTCGGCATTTTGGCATTCGAGCATTCGACATTTTGTCTTTCGACGTTTTGTCCCTTCGACGTTTTGTCCTTTCGAAGTTTTGGCATTCGACGTTTTGGCTTTCGACATTTTGTCTTTCGACGTTTTGTCACCCAACCACGGAACGAATATACCCCATTTGAATCCGGAATAACTATGGAACCAAGTGGGCAATCCCATTTCTTCTGGAACATAATGAATTTTGAAGAGTATGCGGTTTGTCTGAGACCAAAAGATCCAAAATCTGTCTATAACTAGCCAACTTATGGTTTTTTAAAGTTCGTTTTTAATGAAAAGTCAGACGTTGGGGGTTAGAGAGTTAATCATGTGAAACTTTGAGTTGCGTTTCATTTCTTGCCTATAAGATGCAATAACATTTTTGATTGAAAGCATTGACCTTATTAATTTATTTATTTATTTATTTTTAAATTGAAATTTTGGAAGAGGGAAAAACCCCCTTGAGTGATTTCTTACCGAAATCTTTCTCAAAAAGGCACAAAACCTTTTCATCTTTTCTAAAAACATTACAAAATAAACAATCTTAAGAATAAAAGGCTCAAGCGGCATTGATCCATAGCAGAGTCAAATCCTTGAAGAAGTGAAAGGTCCTAGGAGAGGTCCATAATAGTTAAGGTACCACATATAGAAAACTGTTCGTCAAAGCTGAAAAGAAACGTACGAAAAGCATTGACCTTCATAACGATCCAAAACCAATGACCACAAGAAAATATAAAATCCGTTCACAAGCCAATTTGTTGAACTTAACATAAAACAACTAGTTTAATAATTTCAATTTTCTATTTCATGGGTACAGAAATTATTATCCTATTTACACAATAGGTAACAAGATTATTAGTTTCTTATCTGTCATTGCTCTGAGTCAGAATAGGAATATTTCATTTGAAATATTCCATCAATCTATTTACGCAAATACTCAATTAAGAAATCCAGAGCAAGTGCCTTCATAGAACACTCAGTTATACATTTGTCAACTCCCAAAACAGAACTGCAAAGTACTACTTCTTAGCGCCGTTATAAAACAGTGCTGAAAAGTAGCACTTTTCAGTACTGTTTTTAACTCTTTTACGTATTCGAACCTCTAAGCAGAATCTCAATAAAGATAATCTAAAAGTAAATTGAGTAGCACCTTTAAACTCCGCCCTAATTGCATTATCTTTTGACAGATACCATATTCCGACAACCACCAGTAGCCTTCTCCCGATAATCCCCTGATATTCATTCAAAATTTCTAGCAAGTCCTTCAGAAATTTGTCAGAGTCGTCATATTTCTTTTGAAGTATAAGCAAGTTTTCTCAAAATTCTTTCAAAGGCTGTTTTATAGCATACCTTCGAAGGGAAAAAAATATTGCAAGGATTATTCTTTGGATTCATAAATATTTTCCATGAATACGGAAGAAGCCTTGTAAATATAATCTTAATCAAAGAGCTATTTGATAAATTCCTTTAACGTTCTTAGAATAGGGCTAGATCTATATGGCAAATGTCGGCAAACAAACCAATTAATTTATTGCAGAGGATCAGTCTACATCTTTCAGTAAAATATATCCCAAACAAAGTTTCATTAAATACACCGTAACTTGTTAGCCTTTTTGACATCCTCGAAGGCTTCGGATTTTTTCCTCCTAAATAAATCTTGTTTGCACACCAAACATCACCAACCGTTCTCGAGGTAAAGGACGAAATCGACAAGAAACTCCCTTTGCTCGCTTATTGGGAAATGATCAATGTTGACAATAAATCTTGTCGACGCAACTATTTATCCTTTCGCTTTCGGTGAACGAGTGCAGCGAGAAGCGAGTGTAGGACTTTTTCGTACCGTAAAACGTAGTAACTCTGATAGTTTTTTGGAATAATATCTTATTACTTTTGTATTCTGTCATGGAACTTTTCCCTTTATATTTTCAAAACAAGAATCGGTATTTTAGTTATAGATTTCAGTGAAAAAAATGCATAATAGTTCATATTACATAACAGTTAAGGACTCAGGTAATTGCAATTTGAACCCAAGACTCTTGTATGCTAGACGAGTGCTTTACCAACTAAGCTACCGAGTCACTTGTTGGCCCAATAACTCAGAAGGTTGTTCGAAACATGTAACCTTCTGATTTATTGGGTCATCTTAGTTAGCTTTGTTGGTGAAGCACTCGTCTAGCATACAAGAGTCGCGGGTTCGAAACCCACCTGAACAAATGGATTTTATCTTACTTTCAATCATAATTTATCCATCTCTACCACGCATAATTAATTGGTTTAAATCATGCCTTAAACATTTAGCAAATAAAATACAGTAGAAAGTCACAAGTGACGTGTACCAGTAGTACTTGTTTGAAAAAAATGTGAAGTTTGCAACATTTGCTCTTTATAAAGAACTTTTTAAGACAAATCCAAACAACGGATCAATGTTACCCCGTATTACGGTACCTCAGTTGGCAACGTTCCTTTCGCATAGCACACATCTCCCACGCCAATAAGCGAGCATCGGCCACAAAAAATGCCATCCTCCACGTGGGAGCGCGTACCTCACATATCGTTGTTCGAGCACGCCGCCAGAAAATTGACAAACGAGATACCAATTTCATCGCGGTACGAACATTCACCGGCGACGACGATTATATGACCCATATTGCAGGGAGATGTCGGGACTGGAAGCGATGGGAAAACAATTTTCACTATTTCGCGATGTACAATTACAGGAGGGTGGACGCAGATTTATTAGAAAGTGTGCCGCAACCACCCCATTCGCCAATCAATCAAACCCGGTTCAATTATTATAGCCATTAGGGCTGTCATATATCACCTGGACCTGTGTGTGAGCTTTGGATTACTTCGGAGATTTGATTTTGGTTTTCTCACGCGTTCAGACATATTTTATCGAGTGAGCTTTTTATTAACGAATGGAATGACTTTGGATCGAAATTTATGTTTTTGTTTGTGAAACTGATCAGGTAATAAATCATCGAGTTGTTTAATGAAAAACTTATGGGTGAATAAAAATAGAGTACATCATTTAATTTCAATACAATTTAGGACTATGCCATGGATTTATACATTAGCATCATTCTGCTCCCCATGTGTACCGGCCAATCTCAAATGTCAAAATTCTTGTACCGCTTGAATTTAGTACACCTATGGAATAGAATAGTACTAAATTATAGCTGAGAAAGTCTGTTCTATAGTATTTGGAGTCGTGCACATGATATAGATCATTGCTTATCTCAACTGAACTTGTAGTTGATTTTTTTTGTTCTTGCTTGGTTTCTACGATAATTCAAACTGTTTTCTCTGACGATCGATTGTAGTTACAAACACCGTCATCGAGCATTAAAAATTAAGTCATGTAACTTTTAAATCATTAGCTTTTTCTTGGACAAGTGCCGAAAAATGCTGTTTGAAAAACTCACGAAGTAGCGTGAGAAGATTACTTAAACCAATCCATGGTCTACGAATACGAAGTTGCACCAACAGACGAAAGCAAACGACCAATAACGGAATCGATAAATTTGCATTAACTAGGTACGTGAAAAAGCTGTGGGGGTTCGCCATTTGAAGCTGGTGGTGCCTAGCCACGACACCATAGTGGTCAAGAAGTCACAAACGCCTACTGAGGTTCTCACCAGCCATAGATTAGACATGTGTCATCTAATTTTACTACCTCTTTGCCATTGAGAAAGGTGAACCTTCTGCTGGAGTAGGGAAGAAACGCGTGATGCTTCTTTCGAACCACCTGAGAAGACCGAAGAGGACTTCAGCCCAGAGAAAAGCTATACTTGGTGTCGCTTCTGGATTCAGTCGAACGAGTCGTCGTTGATGCCCGGCAGCTTGCCTGGCGGCAAGTGGAATATAAATCACTCTCGTTTTCATTTACTAGTAGGATATTTATATGCACGTGTGGTGGCAAAGCCGTGCTTTTCCCGTGATGTGACTAGCCGTAACCCATTAACCACTCAACTCGCTTATTGTTATGATTATTGCGCAATAGTATGTTCATCGTAGTGAGCGTCTCATTTGCAGTTAACCGGGTCCGACCACACGTAAAAGGTCACTGCGTTAGCAGCGGTCGATGCAAAACGTCAAAACAAATAGCTCACTTTGATCAATGTCAACCGTCGACGAACACTAGATTATGTCAGCTGTCAAGCACTTTGTGCGACGAAAGACGCATTCGGTGTATCAATTGATCGCAACGAACAGTGGAAAGAATCTGCCGAAATTAAACCTCCGAATTTCAGATGTAAAAATTATCAATAAATCGATTGGTGCATCAGGCTTTATCCTGTAAGAACCAAAGTAAACTTCAGAGTGGATTTAAATAAGAGTGGCGTCAATGTCAAAATTGGAACAGCGGAGAACTGTCATTTTCATATAAATCCGCGTTCCAAATAAGCAGGAGACCTGTCAAAATTGGAACATGACGTTAGGGTTACCATATTTGCTCTTACCGGAAAGAGTACATTTTTTCGAACTCTATAAAAGAGTACTAAAGAGTACGCTTAGCCTAATAGCTTAAAATTTTGAAAATGCTCTTTTCACTAACGTGTTTGTCTGAATTTCCTTGTTTTGATTATTTTGTATTATTTTTTAATCTCAAGTCGTTGCTAATATTAACTCTAATGACGAAAAAAAAAAAAATAAAAAAAATGGAAATATTCCCTGTTTATGTCTTTTTTTATCTTCATGATGTAAACAATTGTCAGATTCACATTTATAGCCAATTTTCCTACATTCACAGTTAATTTAGTCTTGCCTTTTGATTGAAGATTTCACGAAATTTAATCTATATTTTATTCGCTTATCCTATAATATGCTTACTTATTATACTGGGCATTGATTCTAAGTAAATAGATTTATTCAGTCATTTTTTTATAATGGCACTTATCATAGAGAAAGCCGTTCGAATTTCGGCAATATTAAAGTCTATCAATTTTTTTAGTACTGAGCAAGAATGTTCTATACCAATATGTAAGAATGTAGAACAAAATTTGTTTACAGAAAACTAGAACCGAGAAGAGCGCTTTTTCAAACCTTTGATCTAATAAGAATCTCCAGCCTTGTCATTAAATTAAGTTTTATTAGTTTAATAGTTTATGTTCATGTTTTAGGCACTATACTATAAAATTAAATCCTTCCATTTCCACAGCTTTGTTTAACCATTGGACAATTGAAAAAAACGACGTTCTAATAAAAGAGCCTGAGCACAAGTTGTTCCCAATAGTTCAAACCCAAATCAATAATCAATAATGAACTTGAAACTAAAAATCAATAGCTTATTATTTAAATATAGTTTCACCGTTAGGTCACTTATATCTATATTTAGTGAGATATATGAGCTTATGAACACTTGCTGATCATTATTGAACTAATCGTACCAATTCGATTCAGCTATAATTTAACGAAAATCGTTAGATCCCTGTTGTCATTGGAAATATCTGGTTTCTTCAAAAGATTATTTTATTTGTTCGGCAATCGTCAGTAATAACTAGAAAAGAGTACAATTGAGCCCATTTAGCAAAAAAAAATAGTACACAAACTTTTAAGACAAAAAAGAGTACATGTACTCTAAAACGAGTACGTCTGGTAACCCTACATGACGACACTCTTGTTTATTGGCACTCTAGTAAACTTGACATTACGAGGAGGGTTTTCACATAGCCTACTACCCAACCTACTACTTGGAAATGCAACGTTTGCCGGACTTAACAGTATTATGCAAGGTATATTGAAGAAAGGTACATCAATCTTAGCAGTCGATGTATGCGGGGTGAAGTATGCTGCGGGAAAGCTGGAAGTGACAACTGGCGAGTTTGTGTACATGGTTTATTTTTCAACCCCTTAGAAACATAGTTGCTAGGGGTTATTTGTGTTTATTATACAAGTGAAATTTTTTGAATCATTGTTGAATTGACTTTTGTGGATTCAGGCTGTTGGGTTGATTTTATTGCAGGCGAGGCGTTTGAAATTCCTCACCGAACAATCATTTTCATGGCATGCTTGTCTGTTTGATCAAAACAAGCAAGCCAGCTGTCATATACATTTCCATTATGGCGGAATGAGTGATTTCACACATTGAACTACCTCCTTTTTAATAAGTTTTGTATTATGTGTTATGGATCAGGCAGAAATGAGGACAAACATTTCTTTTTAATTTATTTTTCGCAATCTTCAAGTGTCACGACTAATCTTTGAATAATATGCTGTATTCATAAAATTCATAAGAATGCAGTGCCATGGAACTCTAGGAATTCATTCAGAGATTAATACAGGGATTCTCCCAGAAGCTTCTACAGGGATGCCTCGAGAAATTGTTTCAGAAGTGCCCCAAAGATGCCGCTTTGAAACATTTTAGAGATGTTTCCAGAAATCTTTCCTGAGATTCCTTCCTACAAGAATTTCTCCAGATAACATCATTTAATCGTCCCAGCCACTTCTTCTAGATTTCCTCTTAAATCTCTTCCCGGTTGCATTAGAAACTCCTCCAGAGATTTCACCAGCACTTCTTTAGAAACTCCTTCAGAGATGTTTTCAAGAACTCCTACACCGTTTCATCCGGTAATATTACAAGGTGTTCCTAGAGATTTTTTCCAGGAATTCCTCAAAAATTACTCGAGGGATTCCTTCAAGAATTTCTTCAAAAAGATTTATGCAGGAATGCCTGCATGAATATAGCAAGAGGTTTCTTTAGGAATTCCTCCAAGAACAGCTCAAATAATTTCTTTAAGGATTCTTCCAAGAACTCTTTCAGGTATCTTTAGGAACACTTTCAGTGATCTCCCCAGGAAATTTCCAAAGAATTTCTTCAAAGCTTCCTGCTGGAATTGTTCCACGAATTTCCCCTGAAGTTTTTCACGAGATTCGTTCAGGAATTTCTTAATTTCTTCTTCTTCTCTTCTTCTTTTTTCTTAGACTCCTCCAAAAAAATGATTTAGGAATTCATCCAGTAATTTTTCCCTGGTTTTTTCCTGGAATTCATAAGGATTCCTCCATAAACTCCGTCAGAACTTTCCACCAAGACTTTTTAAGAAACTCCTCCAAAAGTTTCAGCTAATGCAGAAATCAAATTTTTAGAGAATTTCCAAAAGAGCGTTTTATTTTTGGAAAATTTCTTGCAGGAATTCCTTAAAGAATCTCTTGGAGATTTTTAGAGGAATTTTTAAAGAAATCTCTGAGATAGATCCTGGAGTAAATTTTGGACAAATCCTTGGAAGAATTCGGATTTTTTTTTCATAAAATATGCTTCTGGGTTTCGTGCAGAATACCTTTAAGATTCCTCCAGGAGCCCCTTCCAGAATTTCGCTAATCATTCCTTCAAGGATTCCTCTAATAATTTCCATGATTTTTTTCAAGGACCACTATTCCAGAAGTTCTTGCATATATTTATACACAAATGGTTTCAGGGTTTTCTTCAGGGAAACCTCGAAAAATTCCCCCTGAAAACTCTCTAATAGTTTTTCCAGGAATTTATTTAGGCATTTCTCCAGGGACTCGTACGCAAGACCCTCCAGGAATATCCCAAGGTTCCTAGGAAATTTCTCAAAAAAAAAAAAAAAAATCAAAATAAAAAAAAAAAAAAAGGAGTTCTTGGTGGAATCCTTTAAGGAATTCCAGGAGGAATAACTGAAAACATGACTTAATGAATTACTTGAGGAGTTTTTGGAGTAATCCCTCAAGAAATTCCTGAATAATTCTTGGGAGAATTCTTGGAAAAATCTCTGGACAAATGCTTGGAAACATCTCTGGAGAAATCCCTGAAGATATCCTTTGAAAAATACTGCAAGAATACCTGAAGGCATTCCTAGGGAAATCCCTGGTCGAGTGCTTCGAGAAATATCTACAGATATTATTGGAGCTATTCGTTGAGAAATTTCTTAAAAAAAAACTTTTGAGAAACTCCTGGAGAAATCTTCAAAAGAATTTTTAGAAGAATCCCTCGAAAAAAATTTGGGGATTTTTTTTAAAATCCGTTTGCGATATTTCTGGAGGAAAAGTAAATTTGAAAGAATTTGAGAAATCCAGGAGGAAATCCAGGAGAAACTCTGGTTTGTGTTCCTGAAGAAATCCTTTGAGGAACATCTGACGGATTCCCCGAAGGAACATCTGGAGTGATTTCTGAAAACATCTAGTAATTTGCCCATAGTGGCATCTTTGGAAATGCCTCTGGATGGATTTTTCGAGGTATTGGACTTAGAGAGTCCCTGAATAAATCTCCTAAGGAATATATAGAGTAACCTCTGGAGAATTTTTTATACGAATTTAGGGATAAATCATTGAAGGAATTCCTGGATAAATCGCTGTAATTCAGAGAAATACCCAGAGAAATCTTCGAAGGATTCTAGGGAGAATCTCTTGGAAAATTCCTGGAAGAATCCCTGTAGGCATTCCTGAAGAAATCCTTGGAGGAATTTCTGGAAGAATCGCTGGAAAAATTTCAGAAATTGAGGGGGTTAGAAGCAAAGGGAATAGGGGCCCAGATAGTCGTAGCGGTAAACGCGCAGCTATTCAGCAAGACCAAGCTGAGGGTCGTGGGTTCGAATTCCACCGGTCGAGAATCTTTTCGGGTTGTAAATTTTCTCGACTTCCCCGGGCATAGAGTATCTTCGTACCTGCCACACGATATACGCATGCAAAAATGGTCATTGACACAGTAAGCTCTCAGTTAATAACTGTGGAAGTGCTCATAGCTGAGAAGCAGACTCTGTCCCAGTGGGGACGTAATGCCAGCAAGAAGAAGAAGCAAAGGGGTGTAAGTGGCAAAAACCTTGTTTTGAAAAAAAAGTTTTTAATTTTTTTCTTCAAAGCCAATCTTTAACGAATTATGTTATTTTTCCTATTGAACGGATAAATCACTCAAAAACATCATTGGAAAATTTGGAAACTCTAGAATTTATTGGTATATTTCACTCAAAACCGACCGACGACGTTAGGGCTCCTCGATTGTTTTCGGAGAAGTCCCTTGAGAAATTTTTGGAGGAAATTTTGGAGAATTCACTTGAGAAATTCCTTAAGGAACACCTTGAGATATTTTTGGAAAGCTCCATGTAAGAGTTCCTGGAGAAATCGTTGAAGGAGTTTCTGGAAGAATTCCTGGAGAATTCCCTGGAAGAATTTCTTGTGTAATTCATGAAAGACCCTGGAAGCAACTCAGAAAAAAATCTTGCTGGTATTCCTGGAGGTATCCATCGTGGAACATCTAGTAGAATAACTAGATGAAATTCTGAAAAAAATGTATGAATAATGGTTCTAGCGGAATCTTCGAAGAAGTTTCTGTGAGGTGTTTTCGACGAATCCCTGTTGGAAGTGTTGGAAAATTCGTGTATAAATTTCTGAAAGTACTTCTAGAGTTATTCTTGAAAAAGCTTCTGAAAGTATTTTTAAACTATTTTACAAGAGACGTAGAACATATTTTTTGGTTAAATATATATAGAGAAATCCCAGGAGGAAATTCCTGGAAAATTCCTAAAATTATTTCCTGGCGATATCATTGGAGAAATATCTGGACGATTTTTCGAGGAATGCCTGAAGAGAATCTCTAGGAAGGGGGAAATTCCTGGGAAAATTCCTGAAAAAAACTGTAACAATTCTAAATTTCTGAAAATTTGTGGAATTCTGAAAATTTTGAAATTGTGGAGGTCTGGAGTAATTCGAATAATTTGTGTGGTGAAATCTTTATAAGAATTTTGAGAATGATTCTTTTAGAAATCCCTGGAGAAATTGCAGAACGAATCTTTGGAGAAATTTCTGAAGTTCCTGAAGTAATACCTAGGGGAATAATAAGGGAAATCTGTAGATGACTTACTGTAAGGTTCCTTAGAAAGAATTACGTTCACAGTAATTTTCATTTTTTAAGAGTCGATATCTTCTTCTTCTTCTTTCTGGCGTTACGTCCCTACTGGGACAGAGCCTGCTTCTCAGCTGTTCTTATGAGCACTTCCACAGTTATTAACTGAGAGCTTACTATGCCGATGAGCATTTTTGCATGCGTATATCGTGTGGCAGGTACGATGATACTTTATGCCCTGGGAAGTCGAGAAAATTTCCAACTCGAAAAGATCCTCGACCGGTGGGATTCGAACCCACGACCCTCAGCTTGGTCTTGCTGAATAGCTGCGCGTTTACCGCTACGGCTATCTGGGCCCCTAAAGAGTCGATATACGAATGCGAAATTGTCAACTTTTTTAACACAAAGATGAGTAGCAGGCCCTGTTCCAGTAAGTACATAATGCCAAGAAGAAGCATCATTTTGCCTAATTCCTGTAAGTCCGATTACGGGTCCACCTTTGCCCACTGTGCAACGCCTGCGAGATGAAAAATTGACGAGTGCGTTTCGGTCATCTAGCCAATAATGGTGTAGAACATGGCCAAAAGGCGCCCACAGACGAAGTCATGCGCAAACCGGATGACGTTCAGGTCGTCTTCAAAACGAGATCCGTTGCACGTTCCATCGCGTCATTATCTCAGGTTGGCAACCGCCCAAATGACCCTTCTCCGATCCTGCCCTCCCTCTTTCGGGGATGGAGAGGAAGCTTCGCAGAATTTGCGCACAAAAAAGGCTCGAAAGCTTCTGTAGCTATATAACCATGCCTAGTGCTAGTGGCTAGCTAGGAGCAGCTAGAGCCAAGTCAGGTCCCAGGCCGCAATTCGCTAAACTAAATTAAGGCACGTTCAACAGACTGGTTGAAGGACGGGAATAATTATCTTTTTGCTTCGTGGCTTCTGCACACAAAACACAGCTTCCGTTCGAGGCTGCAGGGATTGTGTGGATGGATGGATGGACGAAGACGACGATGATGCTGGACTTAAGGGTAGGCGATATTTTGAATGATTCCGTCAAAAAACGTTCGAAACGAAGTTCCGCAGAATTCTACGAAACTTCATTAGGCGCAGTCTATTTTTCCAAATTTCGCCTCGTTTCGACAAATAGAAACATTTTCCCGAAATTTTTGGTAACGAATTAAACAAAGGGAAATTTTTCAAAATTGATGCAAAATAACGAAATAAAAATTAAATCGTAATTCCATCCAATTCTGATTAGGGTTATTTCGAGTTTCACGAAATCTTTTCACATTGCGTTCCGGCTCGTCTTTATCAGTTTTAGGAATTCCATGCTTTGTTTCGTATCGTCATGGAAAAATTGCATATCGCATACCCTCAGATGCTGGTCGCCTCGGCAGCTGCGTGTCGATGATGATCCACCGGGTAAACGCGGCGAAAGAGACGGACACCAGCCCAGCCAGATCAAACAAAGTGGTTTCGAAGCTTTTATAAGAAACGGACAACCAACCGGCAGCACCCAGAAGCCGTAGACGTGTACATCATTTCTTTCTTCTTTATTTTCGCGCTCATTTCCTTCCGTCGCGCCAAGTTGGGTTGTTTCTAGCCTAGGAAGGGAAGAAACTTTGACTGGCACCAGATGCAAGTGGATAGTTCGGTGCCATTGCTAGGCGAAATTATTCGATGCATTATTATAATTTATCGTTGTGGATTCTATAGGGCTCCTATAGATATCAGTGGAACATTGATAAGCTACATTTTGTGGGTTCTTTGTACGTACAGCACGAGGGTACGATGCGCAAGCGATAATTCGTATCAATGCAAACGCATGTTAAGTAACTTATTCGGCTTCGTTATTCTACGTGACACATGAGCCTATCTAATAAACGAGATATTTCAAAAATGAACATCTTAACAGTATAACAACAGTATACATTGTCACTAGTCATTAGTTTAAAATTAAGCGACATTTTCTGAGACCCATCAAATTCTCTATGCATAAATTAACGCATCCACTCATCCGTCAGCTCCATCCAACAAACAGAAACGCACGACTTATTCCTCGCCAAAGCCTCAATCAGCGAAACAAAGTTGTGTTTTAAGGTTGTGAAGAAATTTTCACGTTCCTCGCCTAAGTATGCAGTGCTGAGTTCACCCTCTTCTCGATCTGTTTTTCGTTGTAACATTCAAGCCACCAGTGCCACGGTGCGCTAGTTTTAATGACCACTAATCATGTTTTTTGTGGAACTTGTTTCCCTACCGCCATCCATCCATCCGCACAGAACGCAGAACTTTTACGATTTGCTATTTCGCTAATCACACCACACATCTTTTTAATTTTCGTTTGCCGACTTGCAGCAGAAGCAGCTACGAACCGGCACTCACGCATGGGTAACTATTTATTTCGTCGCTCCCTCCACCAGCATCGCCAACGCCATCTAGTGCGTCATGAACTTTCTGACATTGGCGTAGAAACAGGGAAAGCCAGGGGCCAGCGCATCGAGAGAAATTTCTACTGGATTGTTTCAAAAAAATCAGGAAGAAATATGTTCACATCTTCTTTGAGATATTTATAAAGGATATTTGTTTACCTATTTACATCTATGAGCCTTTCTAAACCAAGTGGTTAGAGTCCGTGGCTACAAAGCAAAGCCATGCTGAAGGTGTCTGGGTTTGATTCCCGGTCGGTTCTGGATCAATTTCCTTGACTTTCCTGGGCATAGAGTATCATCGAACCTGCCACACAATATACAACTGCGAAAATGGCAACTTTTTCCCAGGATTTTCTGATAGGTTCTTTGGAAGAACCTCGGGTGTTATTCCTGGAGCAAATTCTGGTGAAACTAATGCTAGGAAATTCCTGAAAAAACTGTTTGAATCAATTCTAGTGATCATGATAAAATACATTATGCATCGTGGTTGTTCTTCATACTGCGATCAAAGCAACAACGATTAACCTTTTGTCACAAGTGATCACAACAAACTACGCTCTCCGAATAATGCATCGTGTTGCATGTGTGCTAGCGATTAATTGTTCGCGAATCAAAGTTTTATTATTTTGAACATTTTTCCACTTTCACTTATTGAGTTAACTCCGGATATGCTGTTTGTGATTTCGAAATCGTTCGGGCATTGTTAGAGCGAATAATAAGAGCGCGAATGCGACATGATAAAAATTGATCGCAACTTGTAACAACATCCGATAAATTCTTTGTCCCACGACAAACAGTGCATCGGATGCTTCATCTATCCGTTGTACGCGCGCGTAGTGAGCTGTTGGAATCATGCTGCTGCAAGAACGCCGGCCCTCTTAGACCGTTCAAATACTGTATTTTTTGTCGCTAGAGACGATTTTGTTCCATCCTTGGTAATAAGAAACCGCTCGAAGGTTACATTACAAAAATTGACAGAACTTTGGCAAACATTTTATGCAATAAATGATTGGCGACGTCCTTAAATAATAGGGCGATATTCAAAACAGAAAAGGCAATAGACGGCTCTTTTTAAGTGGTAGTAAAAACGAAATCCTGAAGCAAAGAAAGCGCCAGGGAAGATGAACTAAACACAAAAAGTTTTGTTTTCACATTAGCTTGATTTATAATCTCTACTTTTTTGAACCAGTTTCCTAATTGCAAGTTATTTACGTTTTTCATTATTTTCCATACGTTTTGACAGTTCTCGACTACCATTCTTACATGCGCTTGTGTGGGAAGTTTGAGAAATTTGAGAATCCAGCGTTGCGCGATCAGTGAGTGGAATACAGTGTCGCCACTCGGCGGTCAGTGAGAGAAACTGAATGTTCGAAAGGTTGTTGTCTGTACTTTTTGCCACTGGCGCCAACTGTTAGCGAGTAAGAACGAATTAAACGAATTAAAATCGTTGCCTTATTATATCAAAATACTTGATACAAACCTTTGAGCCCCTCTGATCAAAGAATCAAAAATAAATCAACAGATTCAATTTCTATTCTTGTTTCAAAATCATAATTTGATAAATGGAATAATCACTTGAGAAGGTTTATACCCTTCAATTTTAGTACCAGTGTAGTCTTTATAAATTTATATTCTTCAATAGGGCGATATGCAAAACTGAAAAGGCAATAGATGGCTCTTTTTCAGTGGTAGTAAACACGAAATCCTGAAGCAAAGAAAGCACCACGGAAGATGAACTAAACACAAAAAGTTATGTATTCACTTTGCACTTGATGTCTAATCACTTCTTTTTTGATCCAGCTTCCGAATTGCAAGTAATTTACGTTTTTCATTATTTTCCATACGTTTTGACAGCTCTCCGACTACCATTCTTCCATGCGCTTGTGTTGAAAGTTTGAGAAACTTGAGAATCCAGCGTAGCGCGATCAGTGAGAGGGATACAAACAACAGTGTCGTCGCACGGCGGCCAGTGGAAGAAACTGAATGTTCGAAAGGTTGTTGCCTGTACTTTTTGCCGCTGGCGCCAACTGTTAGCGTTTAAGAACGAAATAAACAGTCGTTACCCTATTCGATATACAACATTCTCTTTTGGAGGTTTTTCAAGCAAGTATTTAAGCTCAACTTAAATAAACTAACAAAAGTCTGTAATGATGCCCTCGTATGATCTTAGGTCAATACGTTGATGTTTTTGTGGCACTGCTTGCTTCAGAAAAACAGGATTGTTCATCAATATTATGAACTTCATATCAAACATATTTGTGATGCTTTCAAAAATAAGAAGTCTGTTGTGATCCGAAGGTCAGTGTTTTTCCTTATTTTCTACTTGTGGTCCCAGCAAACTTAGTCTTGCCATCAAGTAGGCTTTTGCAAGATGCTATGAAGAAGTCACATGCAAAGTGATAGATTAGTTTTCTCCACGGCATAAAAATTAACAAGGCAGGCTCTTTACTGGTATAAATATCAAGTTTGATTGTAAACATGCGACGTCACTCCTATCGTACCATATACCTTCCGGACTACTAGATCATTTTTTTGCACATTTGTTCGAGGTGGATAGGAATGTCGTCGTCAAGTAGCTGTCAGTTTTCGGAGTATATCACTTTCTTTCCACAAACACGTCGGAACCCTAGATGGATGCAAGAGTGAATGTATCTCGTAAGATCATTGTCCCATTTCCTGATATTCAAATATCATTCCATTTTTAATAAGCATAAGCATAAGCATTGATGACCGTACAATTCGTATTTGCTACTCCATGATTGACTGGAATAATCAAAATTGTAAAGGGAACCAATAGATACAGCTTGGGAGTAGCATGCCATCTTCAATGTACGATTTCGAGAACTCCAAACCTAGTAATGTCAATAACGGCACCGGCCACGTCCGTTCAGTATTCAGGGAAGAGAAGGATTGTTAGTGTGACGTCCCTTGCTACTAGAGACCGAGATCACCTCTGCATTTTCATGGTTTTCACAGGAAGGAGTTTTGTTAGTTGGAGGGGTTAAAAACTACATCTAGATTCACCTTGGTAAGTGATGTGATTCATGTAGCCTCAATTTAAATAGTTATCTGTCATTGCGTCGACATTGTTAATGTCGAACTATTCAAAGGTCTTATTTTAGTAATTGCGAAAAATAAATAAAATAATAGATACGTGTATCTCATTTTTTGGAAATCTGGTATAAGGGATTAAGCCGACACTAATAATGACGAACTGTCCATAGTTTGTTTAACGATTAAATAAATATAACATTGCCACGATACAAATTTGTGTTATCCCAAGAATGAAACGAGCTCACCATTTGGTAATCCATCCTCGACTGAAGTTACAATTTCGACATCAACACGCAATAGCTGGAATATGATATCACTCCGACGACGCGCGAAATTATTAAACTTGGGCCTTCGCACAGCACTGTCCAGCAAAATGTGGAGCCGAGAAAAAAAACTTCTTCTTCGGTGACGCTGTAAAAAAAAACGAACCCACTTGCTTGGGTTTTATCAAGCGCACTCTGATTCTGTCTACAATTATTCCAATCTCAACATTACAGCCGTCACTTCGTTGTATTTTGTAGGGAAATTCTTGTCTTTCTTGCACAGCACAGGATGTTTGGCGATGACCAATCGCGCGGCAAACGCAAGGTCAAAAACTGCTCCATAAATCTTCAATTACTCTAAACACTCAAAAAAATTAACATTCGAGCTTTTTCTTTTTTTTAAGTAATCGGATACAATTTCCAAGATTCAGTTCTGAATCTTCAAACAGAAGCTGTATAACTGATTGTCCGACACTTCCCCGAAAACAATTTCCCCGAATGAACTGTTTCTTCGAATGTACCATTTCCGCGAAAGTTTTTTTTCCAAAGAAATTGAACCGAAAGTGTGTGATATTTGGATTGGAAATCGATGACAGCAATTTTGACGAAAATGAAAATGGGGCTAACTTGCGATTCACGGCGGTAATGATTTTATCAGAAATTTGCCCTTCTTTTATTATAATGCTGTTCTTTATACATATATATATATATATATATATATATATATATATATGTATATATATATATATATATATATATATATATATATATATATATATATATATATATATATATATATATATATATATATATATATATATGTATATATATATATATATATATATATATATATATATATATATATATATATATATATATATATATATATATATATATATATATATATATATATATATATATATATATATATATATATATATATATATATATATATATATATATATATATATATCAATAAAAATTACCAGAACTACTGAAAATTTAATCATTTTTTTCTGATTATTACATACTATTGCTTCAAATGCTACAATGACATACTACACGAATACAGTCGAAGCTTGTTATAACGACATCGCAAGGGACCGTCGTAATAGAGAAATGTCGCTATAGAGAATAGTTATAACATCAGAATATTTTTCAAGGGACCGAAAAATGTCGCTATAGAGAGCTTTTGTCGCTATAAAAGTTGTCGTTATAACGAGCTTCGACTGTACTACAGTTTTTTTTTTATATTTTGATCCAACATTTTCAATGTTTTCAATCTACATCTAATTGCTTTTTTTTAATAGGCATTTTTTCTATTGAATTAGTGATTATTAGCATTTCAGTTTTCATTACTAACATGTATTTGACGTTTTCGACTAGATGACCTATTTAGGAACATTTCGAAAAAAATTACATTCGGCTTCTATCCAAGATAGCATGTTGACTTTTAAAAATGTGTAGAAGGATTCGAGGTTTATTTATGTAGTGCAAGATATAAGGTATCGTGGGGTAAGTGGATACAGAAAAATCAATAGTCAAATTCATTGTTATGAACAGCTTACGTGAATAATGTAATTCAAACTTTTTTCTGTGGATAACAAATGAGGGACTAATATACTTCATATCATCGATTATTTTGATTTTACTGATTGTTATGTATTGAGTATGAGGGACTTAAAAATTTGCGCCAAATGATCCACTTGCTCCACCATGGTGGGGTAAGTGGATCACCAATAAAAAAAATCTATTCTCAAAACAAA
Source organism: Aedes aegypti (assembly GCF_002204515.2). Classification (NCBI taxonomy): domain Eukaryota; kingdom Metazoa; phylum Arthropoda; class Insecta; order Diptera; family Culicidae; genus Aedes; species Aedes aegypti. The sequence continues at coordinate 221,821,882 of NC_035107.1, read as the reverse complement.
TGTGGTGTAATTATGTATAGTAAGAATTATATGACTCTTGTTCATATTATTAGTGCTAGTTTTCTAGCACTTTGATACTTTAACATTGAAAAGTATCTTTATCTTATCAAAATATATTCAAAAATATGTATACATTAGTTTACACTAATTCGCACAACAAAAAAAACATTGTAACTAAAATAATTTGGAGAAAATTCATCCATTTATACACATAAGTTATTCAGAAGTATTGTAGGATTATTCCTAACGATGTTTTCGAAAAACACTCGTAGTTTGATTATTTTTGAATAATAAACTGAAATCATTTTATTCTATTTATGAATATGCTTGTATCGTCTGTCTAGAATAATTTATATGGTCAAATAAGGTACTATAATATGCTTTCAACTGGAGAATTAGTATATTTTGCTCCTTTGCAACTCAGCTTAGATAAACCACGAAAAGTTTCGTGTGAGTTTTTAAATTATTATTATTTTATTTTTATTTTTTATACCAGAAAGGTTAAAAAAACTTTTAGGTGGATTAGTTCAAATTCTCTACACACTTAGATTAAATTACTGGGATCGGTCAAATTTTACTGGGTTTTGGAACTACCGAAAAAGTTAGTAAAATGAAAACTGTCGCCACGCGTAATTGAAAAACAAATTTCACCATGTTTTATTTTTTATCGATAGGGAAAGTGTACCAGTTATGGCCATAGTGGTTCCCTATTTGGCCATATGTAAAATTTTGATAACTTTCACATTTTAAATCTTTTTGGATGTTTTAACATCAAGATACATCTTAAATCTAACTACTACAACACTCAAAAATTTTCAAAATTTTAAGGCATTAAAAAAATCACGTATAGCGAAATAGGGAACCACTATGTCCATAACTGGTACACCTACCCTATATGATATAAAAAGAAAGCTCTCTGCAAAATTTCAGTGAAAAATCTCTGTTTTTCGATGTCTGACAATTTTTTTTAGTTTTCTGACTTTTTCGGTAGTTCCAAAACCCAGTTATTTTTACCGAACAGATTGAGTGTGTAAGGTCAATTTGACAAATTTAAGCTGGGAATGAAACAAAACAGAGAAAAACAACATTTGCGAATATTGAAACTTATTAAAATTCTCGTAAGCAGTCTGCCAATAAATGATAATAATACTTGATCTACTTACCCCACCCCATTTAAAAGTAGGGGTAAGTGTACCATGTTTAATATATCTGTATTTATTTATAAAAATTACATATTTTTCATTGTGATTCATTCAATTAGAACTGAAATGCTCACCACGTGTTGAAAAAATTACTATTATTTGATTTCAGACAGAAATACAATGAAATTTTTACTGATGGAAAACAATTTTCAAATTAATTTATTTTTTGCAGCTGAAAAGTTTGATTGTGTTGGTGTACGTGTAGTACCAGTTTTGCAATAGTATCAATGTGGATGTAAGAAAATGATCTAAAACGAAGCAATGATGCGAAAACATTCAACATATTCAAGTATTTATGCTTAATATTGACGAATGATCCACTTACCCCACTGGTACACTTCTCCCACTGTACCTTAATAGATTCTAAGAATCAATGGACTCACTGTAGCTACTGTCATTAAGTATAATGAAATTACGTTCAACCTAGTGGACATATGGCATGAGGACGTTTGGCGGAATCAGGCATCTTTGCGTAATCATGCGAAACAATGTGGAACAACAGCCTATTATTAAAAGAAGGGAACATTTAAATTGAAATATTATCAGCTAAGTGCCACTAAACATTAGAACAGTATAAATATAAAGAACAGCCTATTATTCTAAGAAGGCAAAACTAAGCTGCTTCCAATGAAACTGCCTATCATGCGCTCGCTTCCATCGTCAGGCTATCACATAAAAAAACATCAAAGTTGTGTTGACTTAAATGCACGTGGATCATTATTTTGAACATCTGTTACTTTAAACACATGGATTTTATAACAAATTAATCAATTTTCATCTAGTCTTACATCGGCTAGGACGTTATATAGTTTTTGTAAGCAGGATCATGAATTGCTTTCAGTACGACAATTACACTACGATTTTTTCGGGGAAATGATACATTCGGGAAAATAATTTTCGGGGAAATGGTTCATTCGGGAAAATGTCATTAGAGGAAATTGCTTTCGGGAAAATGGTTTTCGGGGAAATGTCGGACAATCGTATCCAAGGGGTGGATCACTTTTTCGGTGCACATCAAATGTACATCAATTTGCATCAGATGCATTTTTTGGACATCCATATCAACTTAGCCCTGACCTAAACCATCTATAGCAACGCTTTATTATTTGTTGTGGAAGTTTCAAAACTGTTTGCAGAAATAATTTTCATTTGATATTCTGCAAGTACCTAATCACAAAATTTATTTATTTCAGGTTATCAAGCTGTTATTAATTACTCGAAATATATTGCATTTGAATTAGAAACCTAGCTGATGCCCACAATTTTATGAGCATTTTTGATTTATTCATGGAAGGTCATATACGCAGTGGACATTACGGGAAGAGGAAATTTTTCTCGCGCATGCTAAAAAGAATAAAAATTTTGAAATTTTGAATAAAATTTCAAAATTTTTATGAGTTATAATTGGTAAAATAGGTACATTTTAACTATAGACACACGAACAATTGTATTGGATGTAGTTAAGTTTGGTTGAATTAATTCAAAATTATCTATACTGAATATTTGAAGATATTTGAGGTTTGAATTACAAATTATGCAAATTATTGAAAAAATGTTTCCCTTTGATCCACTATATTGTACTGTTCCATCTATATTCTTTCCTTCCGAATACCTGACTGATCTGATTCATGCTCTCCACACATTCTTCACTTTTTTTCACTTATGACTTCAGAAATATCTGAAAAATGGCATTATCTTAATCCGAACTACTCCTGAAATATCAGGAAACCGATATTTTCCGAACAAATTAACTCCAATTAAGAAATTGGAAACTAACTTCTAAAGGTATCTCACTCAAACCGAATTATCGACGCCCGTACCGGTATCATTCGCGCCCTGATCGTGCCTTTCAGACAACATAGTAACTCTCAAGGGGTGAGTTTCACGTGAGTGCTGACAAGAAGTGCCAACACCCGTTAGATGGAAAAGTAACTTCGACGGAGATGGTTGTGTGAATGCTATTGTGGTAAGTATATTGGACTATTGAACAAATTTGCTGGATAAACTACGGCTATAATAGAGTGTGGAAAACTAATCTGGATTACTACGGACCTAGTGCATATGAAGAATTACGAGAAAATTGTGGTTTACGTGGACAAATATTAAAATTTCAAAGTGACTATATTACAGAAAGAACAATAGAACGATCCAAGATTCTCCCTTGAGAACAAAGGAGGTCTGCTCTATCGTGAAAGTTTTGCTTCGCAACGCTGGGTCAACGACCTTTGTCTGGCTGAGCAGACTTTAGGCTGACTCCTATTCGTGAGAAACTGAGTTTATTCAACAACGGGAGGAAACCATAGGACATCTCAACCGCTGGACCATTTGCCTGTGCACCTCAAAGAGTATTTTCGTTTTGCAATTTTTGTGCTTAATTTGTTCGTGCATCTGGCTTATGCACTTTCATAGCGGATGATCTGCACAACTGAATGCAAATCTATCGAGGTCAACGACCGAGTTAGAACTCAAGGACGTGACTTAACCGTATCACCACAAACTTGTGTTTTTTTTCTTGGTTAACTGATAGTGTGTGCAATACCCGGTGAATGTAAAGCAGTCATAGCTTGGGCTTTCATACGAAAAAAAATCTGGTAAACTTGGTCTCAGGTTTTTTAGGCCTTTTTAAGAAAAGACCCATGAAACGTGCCGGGAATCCGATGACCTTTCTCATCCTCAAGGACATATGTATTTGTGCCTAAAGCAGTTTGAACTTTTGCACGACTGTATTTAGTGCCAAATTTTCCGACAAAGTACTTATTTTTATCTGAAAGGTGCATATCACGCTTATACACGATATCACCTGGGCTAAATGTGTGTTTTGCGTTTGCCCTCAAGTTATACGGTCGAGAATAGCGTTGGTATGCGGAATGGAGGTTTTGTCGAACCAGGTCGTACATTTTCCGTACTTCTACGCTTCTATGCGCCGGATTGTACTCAGTGTCCAACTCCAAGTCGCGGAGATGATCATATTCCGTTCCGGTGCTTATCATATTGCGACCGAAATTCACAAAATACGGCGTGAAACCGGTGCTTTCGTGCACGCTAGTCCTAATCGCTGCCGCAATTTTGTGGACGGATTCGTGTCTTTTTGGCGGTTTAGTGCAGATCGAATAGCGGTCACGATGACACGGTTTACGCGTTCCGCAGGATTTGGGCTCGGGTGGTAAACCGCGAGATTCCACTGCGTCACGCCATACTGAGCCAGAAGTTTTCGAAACATCTCGGATTGAAATACTTTCGCATTATCCGTAATGCATACCGAGGGTGCCCCAAAGAGATTAAATACTAAGTTTTCCATAACTGCGCATACGCCTGGTGCTGTGGCAGCTTTCATACACTGTACTAGTACAAACTTCGAGAAGAAGTCGCAGATCACTAAGATCCAAACATTTCCCTTTTTAGTCATTGGTAGATATTGAATCGCAAGAAACAATTTAGCTTGCTGTTCTACCGTTAAATTATGTCCCGTTTCAATTTCGTCAGGATGCTCAATAATTTTCGTAGGAATTTCGACGGTAGGCATCTCTAGACTTTCATCCAACTCCGGAACCTCTTTGGATGAACCGGGTTCGATGGACGGAGTCATTTGAAAGCATACTTGATCTTCGTCATCTCCAAAATAATTCTGGACGTAATTGAGGGAGGAATTTGGTTCCGATGCTTCGACAAACGACTTATGGGACGGGTTTTGGTCCGAGTTGCAAACAAGATGAAAATCGAAAGCTCTCAAGAAATCAATTCCTAGGATTAAAACCTTTGAAATCTCCGGCACAACCAATGTCGGAACGATTTTGGTTTTATTCTGGTATCGATAAGGAACATTGACGTAACCTAGGCATGTGTATGACGTACGGTCAGCCGTTAAAATGTTCATATTGCAATTTAGTATTTTTAAACCTAGGCGATCAATCAAAGATGTTGAGCTAATAATCGACACACTTGCCCCAGTGTCTGCTAACCCTTCAACTTCTATATCTAGTATGGATACGGTAAGATGAGGGCAGCGCCTGAAACAAGTCTGGATCAAGTAGGTCTGGTTGAATTGTGTAAAAGCATTCAGGGGAACCGTGTCGGTAGGAGTTGAAGGAGATCGGTTCCCGATAAACTCCTTATCTTCTCGTTTTTTGACTTAGGGTCGAAGGTTGGTCTGACGTCATGCTGCTGTGGGCAACGAAACGCCGTGGTTTCAGGATGTCCACACATGTGACAGAAAATAGCCTTCTTTTTGTCACATTCCCGTCATAAATGTCCCACTTTTCGACAATTCCAACACAGAGGGTAGGAACGATCGCTTTCCTCCGTTCTGCGAGTGGATTGATCTTTCGAACGATCAGTTTGCCCTCGACGTGCTTGAAGAGCCGCGATTTCCCACTCTTCAGGTTCTGATGCATGACCTGCAATATCAGGTTCCTCATAATCAATCTCATTGACCACTGGAGGTCTATTTGGACCTCGAGGATGGTAGAGATTTCCTTCCAGAGCGTCAAATTTATAGCAAAGTTGTGCTAAATGTTCCAACGATTCAATTCTTTCGAGAGCCAAACGGCGTTTGTATGACATTTTCATATTTTCTATGACAATGTCGAATTTCTCGTCATCTGGAAGTTTTTTCATTAATCTCTGGCAGAGTGTTTCAACATCTGTGAGGAATGCACTAAAGAGCTCATTTGGACGCTGCTTTCTATTCCGCAATTCTTCCTTAATGAATCGATCTCGATTGGGATTGTCGTAACGCATACGAAGATAAAACAATAAGGTATCCCAACAGTCAAATTTTGGTTCGTAGGCGGTGTACCAAACATAAGCATCATCCTTAAATAAAAGGTGAGCATGTGTTCTCAACTCCTCTTTCGTTATCTGGTAAGAACGACACAAAAGGTCGATTTGCCTCAAAAAATCTATAACTGGGATTGGGCTTGCATCACCAGCAAACTTTGGCCATTTTTCTAGAATGTTGCAGGTTTGATGGGGCCACCTTCCCCGAGGTACCTGATTTGTAGCAGCATTACCACGCAACGAAGGATTAGGAGAAGGGTTTAATGGATAATTTGCGCGAACGGTGGGTTCATGTCGCTGTCCTTGTTCGTGGAAAGCCGTTGGCCTACCAGGGTACACTGGGTTCTGAAAGCTCGGAAAGGAGTTCCGCAAAACTTGTCTGAAAGCCAATGGTGTATTTTCATTTCTCGATTCTTCTCTATAACCCCCCACATTTTCAGATCGTTCATTAGCATGCATCTGTAACGGCGCAGAAAGCCTTGGTCGCACTTGGGATGTCGACGGCGGAAGTGAAATCTGCGAAATGTCCACGTTCTGAATGTCTATTTCTCCCATTTGCTGAGCAAGACGGTTGACAACGACATCTTGATCGATGGGACGGGATGGGGAATTAATCAGCAGCTGACGAACGTAAGTCTCGACATAATTTTTGATTTCAGAAACATGTACAAAGTTTTGAGAAAACTGTGTATCATTTTCAGGTTGAAATGCTGACTGATTTTCTGGATGATATGGCTGATAAGGTCGGCCAGAAGGAATCGAATGGGCGGTAGCAACAGGTTCTGACGGGAAAGGATTCAAAATTTGGGACGACCGGTCTTGAGTTTCAGTCGTCATACCAATTGAGTCCCCCATTGTATCAATCGGTGGTGGTGGCCATGTTGCATTCGACAGATTTGGCTGAATAGTCGAGTTTAAAATTGGTCTCAGATCGCTGTCTCCGGACGTATCTGGAAGCAGACTCGCATTGGTAGTAGCCACGATCGGCAAACCAGAGGAAAATTGTTCATCAGTCGAAGGATTAGCGGTACTGTAACGAGTTGCGCTTGCCACAGGTTCGGAAAATTGGGAATTATTCAACGGTACCCGTAACCAAGCACTACAGGAGGAAGTATTTGGCGAAGGGGTAGGAGGAGCCGTACGAAAGGGAAGCTTAAATCCATTTGCTGACACGTTAGTTCTCGCAGCACGTTCCATTTCTGCTTGCAAATTGTTTGGTGCAGGCAGTCGACTATCCATTGAATAGTTTTGAACCATCTGATCGGCCCATGCAAGGCGATGCCCGCGAAACTGGCCAGCTTCAACTTGATTTCCGGCTATTTCCACCCTTGAAACATCAGATTCCCAAACTGGAGGTGACACCAAAGTTCTTTGGGAATTCGTGGTCATATTCTGAAGAATATTGTCGTCCATGTTGGTCGATAAATTACAAATTCAATGTTAACTCAGTTGTATATAAAAATTCAATAATAATAGTCACTTTGAGAGAGAAACAAGAAAAATAAACTTATTGGTATAGAAAGAACAGCACAAATAAACGAAATCCTACTCGAAAAATCTTAAGCTAACGAATTCAAGGTATAAACCGAAGGAAAATTCAAATTTAACTTAAAACTAAACCAAATCCAATAGAAAACTTAACGAATTTATTTAACCAATACTCAATTGACTGAAATTCAAACCAAATTCAAAAAATCAAACAAATTGCCCAAATTTTCAGGGCCCCACGTTGGGCGCCAAATGTAACGATTGTGTCGCGCACACAACGTACAGCAGCTTAAGCGCCACTCTCGGGTTAGAGAGACTGCTGACGCTTTTTCAGGTCCGGCTTAAGACTCTGTCTAAGGGCGAGTTAATCAAGTGGCTCAAACACTTCGTATTCTTCAACAAACCCAAACGGAAGCTCAACCGAATAGAAAATCGAAAAAAAAAGATTCCTGAATTAAAATAGAATAATTTAAATTTGAAAGTTTCAAACAATCTAGCGAAGTAAGCGTTATATTTGGACCTTCAAACGTTTTGCAGGGGATTACAGCGTTGTTTGGATTCATATACGTACAAAGAGGTCCCTACTTTGAGCTCAAAGATCTATCTATCCTTATTATCTAGACTTACAGTTTCGGTGCAAATTTTGTTGTGGTAATGAGGTGGTTTCAATCGGTGGAGTGCGACGGATGCGTTGCACTGCCGGCGACAAGATGATAGGCGACGGTGTCACAGGCGACTGGTACGCAACAAGGGGATGTTGCACAGTGGGTTCACGCGCCCTGCGCGGAGAGGCGTCGTCACCTCGGATGGGATGAGAGTTTGAATGCGAGCAAACGACGGCGATCGCTTCTGGCGTAGCAGCGGTTGGGTGAGGTCTGAGACTGAAGGCTTCGTCCGTCTGAGCGGGAGCAGAAGAACGTACGAGTGACGTGCGTCGGGGTGGTAGTTGAACGCGACTCGCAGGAAGGGGGTTCTCTGCCGCTCACCTCTCTCGTAAGCCACCGGATGTTCACTTGCGCAGCACTTGGCGCGTAAATGCAATTATGCGCGTGGCGATTCTAGCGCTCAGGGTTTGAGAGTACAAAAAAAAACCCTTCGTTGAAGGGAAACTGTCCCACAACGAAATTAGTATCCCATAAAATCACCGAATTCTCATTCACGCTTACCTATGTATTTTTTTAATTGCTTACACAATGTAATCTACTCTTCCGTAGACGCTATCGGAATTCTGAAACTGTTTTAAAACTAGCACTATAAAAATATCTGGCTCATTTGACTAACAAGTCTCACCTCACAGTTTCCAATTATTAGGCACCGAAGAGATTTCAAAAACTTTAATGATCACTGATCTAACTTTTTTCAAGGAACGTGTTGACCGCTTGGCTTCACTAGAAAGATTGTCGCTTTCAAATATTGTTTGCCTCATCTAGGCCTAGCAAAACGAATTTGAGGTTTTTGGTAAACACCTATTGTTCGCATTTAGGTAGCAGTATCTGCAATGCAGATAAAAACTGACCAATCATCAGATGCCGCGTAACCCGATCCAGGGATGCTCTTTTTCGCATTTCCTTTTGGCTTAAGCCGCGAACCCAATCGTGATCCACATCACTCGGGAGTGAGCCATCTCACTTCGCTGACACTCATGCTCTTGATCCGTTTCGCAACCTGATTTGGAACTGTGGAAGAACTTTGGGTGGTGCCAAGCTTTTAGTAACGCGAGTGTAGAAGTTCTCCCTTTTTCTTGAAAGATGGCACCGCCACATGCTGTCAGTTGTATTTTACGTGGAATTCCTAAGGAATTTCATGTACATTGGACAAAAGTCGTTACAACCTAACTGATGCCCACAATTTTAAGAGCATTTTTGATTTATTCATGGAAGGTCATATACGCAGTGGACATTACGGGAAGAGGAAATTTCCCAGAAAAAATCGTCCTACGTCCCCGTAGAAACAGTTTGATTTTGGATCAGGATTGACCAGAACCTTCTGCCCGAGAAACCCATGGTATATGCTCTACTGAAGAAGGATAAAAATCCGCATCGAAATTTCACATCCAAATGAAGGTGGAAATATTTGAACTTTAATTTCGGTTTAGAACAGAATCGATAAACATTTGAAGTATTTGTCCTGAGCTTTACACAACCTTTCTCTGAGAGAACGAAGCGCCGTATTTTTTCCACGCTCTATTCGATTCTTATGCGAGAAAAACATTACGGTATTTCCTCAAGTGCAACGCGTGGTTCCTTCAGAAGAAAAGCACGTGACATTTTGGAAAGCCCCGACCAACTGTTCTAGCTCTTTCAATGAATAGTGATGATCTCAAGTATGGTTTAATAAAGTTCATCAGTAGAGTCTTCAAAAATATTGAGTATAATTTATTTTATGTCATTACCATCTACCTTTTATGAACCACAAATCTGTTAAACCCCGTAATTCAGTTTTCCTATCGAATCTACTCCTATCTTAACAGACACAGGAGCACCACTTAAATATGCTGCCTAGGGATTAGCAATTTTGACAAACAAAAAAACTTTTAAATATTGTGGACAGATTTATTTCTTCGTTGAGCTGTGTGACTGTTTTCAAGCTCCTCCGTTCATGTCGTTAAGGCCCAAACGCAATGATAGCGGAACGGCAACGGAATGCGGAACCGGTTCGCCAGCATGAATCACAACATCTCGACTGAGCTGACAACGAATGAAATAGGATCAACACTGAGTCGACAAGCTGATTATAGTTCATGCTGGCGAACCGGTTCCGCATTCCGTTGCCGTTCCGCTATCATTGCGTTTGGGCCTTTAGTCTTACTGTCCACGAAGAGATGAATTTGGAGATTTTTGAAATAATTTCATTCCCTAATGCCGACATCCGAGACTTCGTACGTCCATGGTACCACACGTGCTGAGAGAAATGTTTTTAGTTCCTCTCAGAGCCATTTTTATGGGTAAGTGGAAAAAAGGCCGCTCTTCTTGAGTTTGTGGAATAACAAGTTTGACACTTCTAAAAGGACAACAATCGATCGTTGGAGCAAGCCATGGATTGAAAATTTTGCTGAGTATGCATTTAAATGCATTCGAATGCATAGAACTTCAACAGATGCATCAAGAGTGATCCACCCCTTGATCGTATCACTTCCTCCCTTCCTCGGACTCCAATAGCCGTAGCTCTTATCATCATCCGGTAAATCGACAAACAAATCACACCGACCGGTATAGATAAACTTCAGATTTAAATATTGCGAACACCATTTGTTAACCGAACAACTTTTTCACTTCTTGAATTTTGCTTAACGCTTAGAATCATCCAAACTTTAAATTGGCAGGCCGAATTGAAAATTCTTGAGAACGATGAAAACCGTGACAGAAAAAATCTTAAAATTCCGTCAACACTTGATCAAACAGATTCATGGTACGGAATTTAGCTACATTTGTCTATTTGTTTCCCTATTTGGTTGTCTGCAGACGTAGTTTGATTGGAGGCTTCAATATCCGAAGACGACTCCATTGCGCGGTACTGCGTCGCCTTATTAACATGTCACCAAATGCGGATGGCGAGTTTAAACTTTCCTTTCGGTGACATAAAATCAACAAATATACTGCGAAAATTTAAAAAATTGGAGCTTCAAAAACCTAATGCCCAACATATTACACAACCGATCGTGACACGCTGCCACATTTCAAACATTTTAGGATTATATCTTCTCTATATTATACCCTTCTACTATTATCACTTCCCAAGGCATAGTACCCCCAGCCGTTTCCATTTTTCTTCAGCCGAATGTAAAAAAAAAACGCGGGAACGAACCAAACGTGTGACAGCGAATTCAAAACGCAACCGCCCGCGCGCACAGCCTGCTGCAATCTCTTAAATTTAGAAATCAAAATATGTCTAGAAAATAATTCCTACGGAAGTTCTAGAAGAAATCTTTTAGAAAATACTGAAGTTGTTCTTGGAATAGTTCTTTGATAAATTTCTGAATTAGAAAAGAGGGCTGTCCACAAGCCACATGGTAATTTTTCCAGATTTCCAGACCCTTCCAGCGTTGGTGTAAATACAGGGGGTTAGGGGGGTCTTATACCCTTTAATTTAAACTCTTATACTAAGTGGGCTTCGTGGCCGTGCGGTTAGTGTTACCAAGCATTTAACCGCATCGTGTCAAGGGGTGTGGGCTCGATTCCCGCTTCAGCCTGGAAAACTATTCGTCAGGAACGTTTTCCGATTGCACCACTGGTCGTTGCATGCTAGTCCGTTGTCTAGTGTGGTGCTTCCTTCCAAGGGCAAATCGTCCACTGGAAGCATTAACGTGTAGGTGTCTTTAAAAAAAAGTATTCTCCTTGCTCAAGGATTTTTTTTTGATCGAATGAGTCATGCCCCCTCTAGATTTAAGTTCAGGTTACCCTTATGCTCCTCCTTCACCCTTGTGGCCTTTCATCCGTAAAAAAAAAAAAAAATACATGGATCGTGGTTATTAACAGATAACACCCATTCCATCCCTCCATACGAACCCGTTATTTATGGACGACTCCAAAGGTAAAATTACTGATGGATGTACAGATGACATGAATGGAGCACCTCATGAATTAACTGTGACTTTCTTGGAATACGAACCGTTTCGATTCATATTACGGACAGCTTCTTATTCCGGACACTCTATTTTGTATGGGAAAGATTTCACAAGAAATGTTTCATTTTTTGCCATTCAAAAGTTCTCACTTTCTAGGCTTGCTTAAGTCAGCATTATCCATAAATATCTATAAAAAATTATAATTCTCAACTGTCTCAGCTGCCTCTTTAGTCTGTCTAGACTCCACACATTTCTATTTATTTAAAATCATTCATGTAGCGAAAATAAAATCGTCACCCACCATTCGGAAGTTAAGTGTTTAAAAGGCTCGATAACATGCAGGAATCATACAGAATAATTTATTTTATATGCTTTCTGATTAGTTATACATACTTCACTGAGGCTTTAAGTGCCCGTTATATGAATCAAAACGGTAATTCATGAAGTTTATCATTATTTTTTTTTATTCTAAAAGTTTTTCTCAGAAAAGTCTTTATGGTTTATGGCGAAATGAATAATAGACGAAACTCAGGACAAAATTATAGATGTTTGGTAGAAAAGCTTTAAATCTCTTGAAAAATTTACAGAAAAGAATCCTTTAAGATTTCCTATGGACAATTCTTAACAAATATCAGCATGAACTTAGGAGCTGGTTGTAAAAATTTGCAGAGGTCCTTTTTTGCGAAATCTGCTTGAAACCCACCCAAAACATTGATAGAGTTGTCCCTGAAGGTAATTTTGAAAGCACTACTGATTATTTTTGAAAAAAAAAAAGAATTCTTAGAGGAATCCCTGAAGTACATGATATAATGGGTTCCTGGAATTTTTAATGAGATATTGATTTTATTCAATAAAACGAAATATATGTTCTTACAACTAATATGGTATTAATTTTTGGCTCTTTGGCTTTGATAGCTAATTCATAATAGGGTCCCAAAATCTTGTCCCAATTTTAATAAGCTTAGGCCATGTTTTCTCAATTTTCAAATGTTTTCCGTTGGTTTAGCTTAAAAAAAACAATATTTTCTGTTTTTAATGTATTCGAATCCTCTGAGCAGAATCTCAAAAGAGAAACAAAAAAGTAGATTGGAGAACCTTGAACCTTTTAATTTCGCCCTTATTGCTTATCTTTGACAGATACTCGTATTTCGACTACCAGTGGATACGAGTAACTGATACTGAAGAAGACGGCAAATGGTAGTCAAAATACGAGTATCTGTCAAAGATAAGGAATTAGGGCGGAATTAAAAGGTACAAGGTACTCCAATTTACTTTCTTGTTTCTCCAATGTTTTCTGTTCAAGAAATTTTGTCACACCTCTTTGTTTAAACTCAAGTTAGTGTTAACAAGTATAACCCCTGTGGCGTTTTTGACGACAAAGTGAACGACAAACATGATCAAAAGTGTCAGCGTTCAAATTTCAACCCATTTGTAAAATTAAAGTTCAAATATAATTTAGCCGTTATTTGAACGGGAAAATTTTTCAAAGTAGAAACAAAGTCAGACTTTATCGTGATATTGAATAAAACCAAGATATTAATAAACATCAAATAAAAAAGCGTTGAATTTTTAACATTGACACTCTTAAATATATTTCATTTTCACTTCGCCAAAAAAACACTAGGCTTTTGCTTTTTAACACTGGGATAGTTTCTATTTGATGTTTCGGAATGTACACAGAAAACATAACACAGCGTAACAAAAATGACATTGTTGCGTGTCTCAAGAATCAAATTATGTGCCTCGAGTAGATTTGGGGTTGCTGAATCTGATGCCATTTTCAGAAATATTCCAGCACGTCACAATTTTTAGCTACAGGTCGCCAAAGTTGTATAAAACACTGGTTTTATTGATGTTTAGGTAAAATTTAGAGTATAATTTATCAAACTTTTTTGTGATCTAATCCACCAAAGATGCTGTTTTGCACTTAAACTTTCATTATAGAAATAATTTGGTTGAAATTGCACGATTAAATTTAGATTAAACCGATTTTTTCAACATGCTTGCTGTGTCCATACATAATTCTTTGTTTCTCCTATATGGAAAAATACAATACTTTTTCAAACCATTAATTAATAACTTTTCCGCATCAAAAGTATTATAAACTTTGCCGATAAGTGTTGATCTACACATAATGATTGAATTCTGTGGCAAATGAGGTAAATAGATTGCCATACAAGCTGGCAAACTTGCATGCAAGCTGGCTAAAATAGTAATTTTCTGCATTATCAACAGCCAATATCTCAAAAACAAGACGTGCTATGTGTTGGAGTGCTAACGGAATATGCGGGGTGCCCAACCAAGCACGCCGCTGAGCTCGAGTTGGCAGCGTGAGCTACCACACTATGATGCATCGTTCCCATATTTATGTTCCTGTATCCATAAATACATCCTAAGCCATATGTGTCGTTTTGTATTGTATTGTGTTACGTAATAGTCAGTTGAATAAAGATGTCGTTTTTAGAAGGTTTTATTGTAACGACGCGCGTTTTAATTTGTTAAATATCCGCGCCAATTTATTGTGGTTTCGCGCCTAGTATTCGCGTTCGCGAGTTCGGCCACCTTAGGTCCGAAATCATAAAAGTGGCGAACTTCGGAAGTGGAGCATGTGTGTAGTTTTGCGCTGCAAAATTCAGGCAAAACGTACCCCCACGCAAGAGGAGGAGAATATCGTCCGGAGACAATTGGTCAGCCCTAATCCGGTGTAATGACCAAGCAGCCGTTGGAATGGCGAGTTAGACAACAGCAGCCGTTCATTCGTCCTTCTGCTACTTCAACAAGTCCCCACCGCGTCCTGCCATCGCCTACCGATCCGTATATCCAGTGGTTTCAGCAGGCAACAACAGCAATAGTCACGGGAGGCTGTTTTGTTCTTAAACCATTACTAAATATTAGGACATTGAGTAAATATGTATTTCACACGTCAGCTCAAGCGATTGGTACATAAATTGAGATAGTTGCTCCTGAAGAAAATAATGGAAGACGTTATTGATGAATTAATGTAAACTGTAAAAGGTATGTTGAAGGAATACCTTGCAATATTTAAGAAGGAATTTCTGGAGGAACTGTTGGATGAATTCTCCGAAGAAAAGTCTTTAAGGAATCCGAGGACATTCAAGTCACCAACATTTAATGTTATCCTATATAGATAACTGAAATTTATAAAGAGTGCTGATGAGATTTGTGTGCAACGGACAATATCCGAGCCAGCACGACTCACTGGCAGCTTTTAGGCCCCCTCCAGAAAAAAAATTCTAGCTACGCCAATGCCAACTGATGATGGTAAGTACCCAACATGCAAGTTTGTCGATGCTATCGCAAGTGCTGAGCGCGAGTCCCTCCGAAAGAGAACCGGGATCCAGCCAATAATAAATGGATGAGCGATGTTTTGCGGAGTCGTAGAAAACGCTCGGCGAAATAAACGCAGCAGGCCGCAGCGAATGTGCGTGGAAGTTTCGCAAAAAATAAATGTTATGTTCATTTTATGAGGGAGGGTTTTTTTTCGAATCATTTTTTTTTTGTTTCGCTCTCAGTGTTGCTTTTCCGGGGCCTACCTCCGAAGGCGATTAGTCGCAGTAAGTTTTTTTTCTGTGTTTGTATGGTTCAAGGAGCATTCTACTATTCTACTTCTAGAACTAGTTTTTTGAGACCTCGCAGAACAATTTATTTTTATGACAGTTGAATTATACATAATTGCAGGAAAATACCAGCTACATTGAGCCCATGATAATCCACAGCTTTCTTGGGATTTTGAATGGGGATTAAGGCGAAGTAGGCCGTCATTGAAATTTGTACGCGTCGTTGATGATTGTTGCTAATTCATCTCACGATTTCGAATCAAAGAAAATCAGTTGGTTTAGCACTGACACTTCTGAAAAAGTATCAGCATACTTTATGCATGTTAGCGCGTACAGCGATACTTTCTCATGTCAATATAAACTATCAAGACTGAGTTTTACCACTTTGAAATGCAAGCTGAAAAGTCATCATTGTTGCCAAAACGAATGACGGGCTGCTTAGCCTTAAAGGAACAAAAAACTTTTCCATGAAACTTAAACAAAAGGGTTGCGTTGCTGAGTGTCGTAATTACACGATTGCTAATGATATACAAATTGCATGGACAACAAACAAAAAATGGTCAAGTTTCATAATTGTAATGAAGCTTTGTTGTAGGTTGATAACAAGAACAATTTCGCAGCTGTCGACCTATGACATTCATAGATTACACTATTGATAGCATATTATAATTTCAATCTCATAGTTTGGTTTCAAAATGTCTCGATATTGTAATTGAAATTGTAATTGTCTCGAAATTGGAATTACTATTGTTCTCTGACTCGATATCGAGAAACGGAATATCGAATAAGGGGGAATTTACTGATTGATTCCGCTTTAGAAGTTTCAAATTCAATACATTTTGTAATTTTTCTTGGATAATATGTGCTAAACTCAACGTCCTAACTGGAACAGAGTCTTATTCAGCTTAGTGTTCTTATGAGCACTTTCACAGTTATCAACTGAGAGCATTCGTCAAGTATGATAATCAATGCTTTGTGAAATGGAGTGAATTTCCAATCCGTAAAAAAACTCAACCGGCTGGATTCTAACCCACGACCGTCAAAAAAAAAAAAAATAGCTGCGCGTTTTTGGGCCACGGCTATCTAGGTCACAGAAGGATAATCTATTCGGCCTCGATTTAGCTCAGCGAGTTGTAGCCCATCAAGTATCTAATCTCACGTTGAGTATCATAGCAGTTTAAAATATTTGTCGTTCCGTGTATTCATCTTCTTTTTTGAAATCTTCCCCGGTCCATCCGGTCGATGTCGCCTTCGCGTTTTCGCATCACGACATCCGTTGGACAAAAACTGGCCCCTCATCAACGTAGAAACTATGTGATTGCCGTTGTTTAAAGTTAACCTGCTTTGATACCAGCCAGCATTCAGCTCACGGCAGCAATTTCTTCGATCATCATCAGCCAGGCACCGTCGTTCGATGCATGATTGCATGAATGAAATTACGCGCGTAGATCAACGTCTTTTGCTCCCCTTCCTATTACGGCCCTCGTGCATCGATCACCATCTTGATCTTTCGTCGCCATCGGAACCGGTGCACGTGCGCCAGTGTCTCACTGTTGAAACTAAAGTCACAGACAAATAGACGCCGCCCAATTCACGGCTCCACCACGAAATACTGTTTTGTGCAACGCGACCAATAGAAGGCACTAGTGTGACACGTCAAACACAAATAAATACGATGCATGCGCCTCTGGTTGGGAAGTATGTAACATAGCGAAAATTAAATGACCGTTAAATAAGTGGTAGATGAAAATTGCGTCAGTGTTACGTCTGTTTGTCTGTGCTAAAGCTGTCCCGTTTTTTCGCCTCACTCTAATAAATAGTTTCGAGCATTTTTGCATTGTAATTTGTACACTTGGCTACCTAATAACTGGTCGTCCACTGTGGATGCTGTGAGTGAGGGACCCTTTCCTACCAAGAGTGGCCGTCAGAAGCCCCAAAGCAGGGTACGTAGACAGGACCAGAACCGAGCACAACGCACCCAGAATTGTGTGATGCGAAAATGGTGCTTCCAGGGCGAACGGGGACGAGATGCAGTGATGCCAGATTTTTGGGCATTGATTCCGTAGATTTGACTAACATGATGAAACGGCTTTCATAAGGAATAGTGCACGCAGAAAATACTGCACTCAAAACTATCGTGACAAAAAAATAAAGGACATAACTGTTCCGAATGGAAAAAGTCAATGCCTACTAGCGCTCAACGTTTGAAGTTTGTTTTCTCATACAAATTTCGCCGATACAATGAAATTAAACCCCATAAATCCTAATTCATGAAATTGTAACCAACATGCAACTATAATGCTGACATAGTAATGAAGCAATAATCATGCTATCAATCAGTTTTCTAAACTTTTATTAAAAGAAATAAAGCATGTGCGAATAACCTGCCCATGTTGTCACGAAAGGTGTCTACAAAATTCATCATTTCAGTATGATGATGTTTGACTGTTCTTCAAAATTCAAATAGATACTTTTGATTTCCAAGTGCTTTGAAATAAATAGTTTTTTTTTTAGATTATATGGGATAAATTCAAAACTTAAAACAATATTCTCATGGGGCCTTCCTTAGCCGAGTGGTTAGAGTTTTGATGCTGCGATGCCATGATGTATCTGGGTTTGATTCCCGTTCGGTCCAGGATCTTTTCGTATTGGAAATTTCCATGAATTTCCTGGGCATATAGTATCATCGTATCATCTGCCACACCTGCCGAAACAAATAAGGATTTACCTAAGAATTTATTTGGCAACCCACTCTAAAATTTCCCATGTATTTTATTGAGCATTTCTTCAGAAATTTCTCCTGCCAGGTTCTCTCTAGATGAGTATACCCCATTAGGCATAAAGACGTTTGGCATAAGGACGTTAGGCATTAGGATGTTAGGCATAATGGACGTTAGGCATAAAGACATTAGGCATAACAGACGTTAGGCATAAAATACGTTAGGCATAATGGACGTTTGGCATAAAATGCCTTATGTATGTCATTTGACAAGTTTTTGATCTAATAATATTTTGACCCCAATAACAAATTATATAACGCTGAAGGAGGTGAGTATGTGCCTTAGGGATGGCCATAAAAAATCTGCAATAAGCATACAAAAACCGTTTCAGAGGGATAGATGAGTGCCAAAAGTCGTTATTTCCCGCGTTAATAAATGTAAGAATAAAGATGTAGTAAGATATACAAGCAGATAATGACTGCAATGATTATTCTAAAATCTAGCTCAACCCATTTTCGTAAATTATCAGTTATTTTTGAGATGTTCAAACAAATTGTTATTTGTTTTCTTGAGGAAATTGTGAATATTTGAAGATTTCGTGTATAACTTTAATCAATCAATCAACATGATTGGTAATACCTACTTCAAATGTAATTTTCTAATGATGTTCTTGACGTACCTACAGTGCCACTTAGAGCTAGCTCATCAGTTGTATTGTAAGAACACTTCCTTTGCCTTCTCAGCCTAGCAAGGTAGACACTTTAATTTTTATAATTGAATCAGTCAGATATTTCCAATCTTTCATATGAGGTTAAATTTGCTGGTGTCAGAATAGTTTTGCGAACGTACCAACTACTTGTCGAATAAAATCCAAAAAAGTTGGGCAGATCTGCCTTGCAACATTTCGGGATCCCAGTATAGGATTTATATTATCATTCAAAAGCTAGTTAGAAGTAAAATTGCTGATGAAAATATTTACAGCTACAATTCCAATAACAATAATAATATAAATACACGAAGGAACAGCATAATAAGAAAGAAGGGAAAACTTGAGAATATTTTAGTAGCTTTTACTTCCAATAAAAAAATGATCGTAAATCTCATAATTAGGAGGATGTTATAGACAAACAAGTTCACATGGAGGAAAAAAAGGAAGGAATAATGTTACTAGAATGATATAGTTGGTCAATAAAATATCGACAAGATAGGATTTACCGCTAAGAATCGGTTTTTTTTAGATAATCGTAAAGATCAATTTATAATCAATGAGAAAACAATATAAGGATCAGATAGGAAATACAATAGGCTAGTTTTTAAGTGTATTTCACAAATTGAATAAATGGTGATGCTGGCTCAAATTTTGACGCAAGGTACTGGTGGTCGGTTTATTAAGGTAAGATATTGATTATTGATAAATTATATTGAATTGTTTAACATACTTAACATAGTGGGGATAGAGAGGGAGGGTATCAGACTAATTGCAGACTGGATGAGGGATTCGTGGAAACCAGGTCCAAGTCAAGGAGGTGATCGCTGCTATGGCCAAAATTCTTGGATTTTGAACATAATTGATGATGTCTTCCAAGAGTCTGCAATTATTCGACGCACCCTATAGGCAATATCTTGTTACAAACCACCAGACGGAAATCTTAATATGTATTGCGAGTTGCTGAATCATATAATATGATCAGTCGGTTGGAAGGAGATTCTCTACCCCGGAAGTGGATTGCGCATAGATCTAAGTACTTATGGGTCCACACTCCATTTTGGCCCTTCATACAACCGATTAGAGAGTATTTTATAGTCCAGCTCCTTCCCAAGGAGCACGCGGAACATCTTTCAAAGAGATGCATTCTAAAAATGGTGTCAAACATGTATCAATAAAAGCATCTGTAACTTACCTAGTTCTAGTTCCGTTGCATATTAATATCGATAGCTCATATAGTTTCATTATCGTTCCAATAAACTTGCATTCCACACCTTGTTTGACGTTTAACTTTATCGAAACAACGAGATTTGCTGCAAATGTTCTCTGTGAACAGCAATAAAGTCAAGTTTATCAAAATGTATTCAGTAACATTACAAACAAACTCTTGCAACTTCTTCCAAAATGTCTTTTTTAATGTTATGTTTCAAATTACTTTCATTTAAAGCATCCGCAACTTGAGTTTATTGCATTCAAGTTCCGTTTCGATGATTACTACTCAAGAAGTTCCATCCCAGTTGCGCGAAAGTTGCACTTTACTACGTGTTTGACAGTTAATCGTATATTTGTTTCAATCCAGTTGCAATATAGTTGAGTTTCACATTATGCACCATGTAACTACGAAAACATGTTCTAGCAACACTTTGTCTGTTTAAATGATGTTTCTTATATGTTGCGCGAAAGTTTTTAGTTTAACTTTAGTGCATTTGAGGTGTGGGCTAATTTTGCTAGTACTGAGCTTGTATACCGAAGGGTGCAGTAAAGTAACATACAACAAGCCGTCATGAACAGGTAATGTAGTCGCTTATATAGTGGATTGGCGAAGCATTCCTTCGAAGAGCTGGTGGAGTAGTGAGTAGAGGAGATGATTTATGATCTTGAGGTTGAAAGTTCAATTCTCGTTTATATTTTTGTTTTCATTATTTTTTTCTCTTAAGTATTTTGCAACTAATAAGCAATTTCACTTTTACATAAATATGTTGCAAACAGACTCCGTCTCTTGCGCTTTTTGCGTTGCAATTCAGTGCGATTGTATGTGATATTTTCAACAATCGACAACTCTGATTTGTTTCAAGAGATATTTGTTTTCTTGAGTTGAAACAAACTGTGCTGCTTGATCTTGCTATTAAGAGGAACCGTACGACATGGCAAGTCCTGCACTGGTGGTGGCTTTATATCACATCATCAAAAAAAAAAAAAAAAATGATCGTAAAACTATGAAGAACAGCCTATGATTTAAAGAAGGAAGGATATCTGATGAAAAATGTTTCAGCTATATGACATTATTCAGTGAAATGGTATGACTCATAAGAACAGCATATTAATCAAATAAAGAAGATACACATAATTTAAAACATCAACAGTTCTAACGCCGAAAATTCTTTCAACCGGATAACTATAAAGAAGGGAAAATCTCCGATGGAAACAATAATATCTAGTTTTATGTGTACTACCACACACAAAAGTGAGCAGATTGTCATGTACAGTACATTTTTCTTCTGCTTTATCTTCTTGCTATTACTTCCCATTTCGATCCTCGTGGAATACACGTAAATCGTGTTATGAAAATATTCTGGACTAAACGAGAGTCCAGCCAAATACACCTTGCTTTTCAGACACGAACGTTATTATGATGCTAAGAAAGGCAACTACTTTGTGAACAACGCTTTTGCCCTATGAAGCTCTTTACAAGAATCAAATAAGTTAGCCTTTCGCTAAAATGATTTCATTTTACATTTTGAAAATTATGCCTATCGTCCATTATGCCTTACGTACATTATGCCAATCATCCATTATGCCAAACGTCCATTATGCCTTTCGTATTTATGCCTATCGTACTTATGTCTAACGTCCTTATGCCTAACGTATTTATGCCTAACGTATTTATGCCTAACGTCATGCACCCTCTCTAGATGTTTCCTGTAGAACTTCTATCCAGCTTTTTACCAGGTCCGTCCCACTCGGGCTCAGATTGGGTACCACTTCTAATACTGCATTTGGTCCCTCGGTAGTGCAAAAGGTACTCAAGTTTGACAGATCGCAGTACACTTTTCACGGCATTCTAGATTACCTTATGAGCCATAAAATTTTAGCCAACTGCAAGGGACATCGAGGTCTTTAATGTGTCTTTGTTTTTACGCTGGCTATAAAACAGCAAGGGGTGATTTGACTTTGACATGTCTTGCCAACGTTTTTATAGTAAAGGCTTGGTAGGCCATGATCTGAGTTCATTTATTGGATTGTCAAAATTTTTCACAATATTTGTTATGATTTTCTCCGTATTAATACTTAACAATTAGATTTAATTTTTTACTATTTCAAGAACTTTATATCTATTTTTTTATGTTTTAGGTGTCGGCAGAGGTTGAAAAATTTACGAAAATAGAATACTTGCCGCATTAAAAGTTGATTGATTATCTGAAATGGGGAGACAATAGACCATTTCCGTCATTTTTTATTGGCCCATATCAGTAGCTAGGAGAAGGTTTCGACCGTGATTGTTTTAAATTATTATTGTTTTATGGCTATATCGGTCATGCGACTCAAAGGTAAAGGGAGTCTATAGAAGTAAATGATGGAAACGAATAGGTGCATAGGCGTCGCAAGGGAGCGACAAGATTGAAATTTAATTAGGTGGTGAAAATTGAGCAAGCCATTTTAAAGTCAGTAAGCATCGAAGCGTCCTGTATTTTGCCTAGCTTCTCTACTGGAAAAGGGTTGGCTCAAAGCTTTGAGCTTTGCTACCAACACAGGCTGTGTTGGTAGCAAAGCTCAAAGCTTTGAGCCAACCCTTTTCCAGTAGAGAAGCTAGGCAAAATACAGGACGCTTCGATGCTTACTGACTTTAAAATGGCTTGCTCAATTTTCACCACCTAATTAAATTTCAATCTTGTCGCTCCCTTGCGACGCCTATGCACCTATTCGTTTCCATCATTTACTTCTATAGATTCCCTTTACCTTTGAGTCGCATGACCGATATAGCCATAAAACAATAATAATTCATATCAGTAGCGCAACCAGGATTTGGCTCTAGGGGGGGTTTTGCAAATTTTAAAATACTTATTGAGAAGAAATTTTTTGATGAAGAATAAAATTGAGTTGAAGAGTTCAAGTATGTTTTATATTCTGCATGGTTAAAATGAATTAAGAAAGATTACAATAAATTAGTGTCATGCCATTTAACCGCTCTTATTATGTGTTGTTCCTTAAATATGTTTTCGAGTTTTTCAAGAATTAGAATGACTTGGAGAATAATCTTTATGCGCAGAAATTTGCAATAGAAATCATTACCACTACTGTTGCAGTAGGTCGAAAACAGATCAGCGTTGCAAAATTCAACTGACGGTAGAAAACTAATTGTCACAATTTAAAGAGTTGGTGTTCTAGAAAATCGAGTGTAAAGGTCAAAAATGTGTTCTGCTTTCATTGTGAAGATGTTATGACTTAATATATGATAACATTTCAAAATGTTCAATATGCTCATGAGAAGCTGTTTTTTGATGACTTTGTAAGAAAATTGATTTACTATTTTCATGATTCACCTACAAACTCTCAAAATTGTTTAAATTCCTGATGTGGCCGAAATGCTTCCACCGACAGCTAAATATTTCAACAGTATTCGTAGACTTTTTTCTTTGTAATCTTCAATTATCAAGGAATTAATATGCTCTGAAGGTCGCAAAATTTGGCCAAATGCTGAGGCAACTATTAGAATTTTGATGTTTTAGATGCTGCACCAATGGGAAGTTTCCAATATACATGAAGGTTCAACAAACTGTTGATACAATGCCATCAGTTTGTTTTTGATAAAGGCTAGAAAATTTTGTTATTTATTAGCTCATTGTAGTTATAATTTTGTTTTGATCATACTCCCTGAAGAGTTTAAAAATTAAAAAATCCAACTTCAAACAATATAACTGTGGAGGCCTCTGACATTATCAGTGTAAATACGAATTAGACTAAGTTACTCCTCTTTAGATGTATCGTTGTATAATGTCTAGTGCTGAATTTCATCAATATATTCGGCGAGCCTAATTATTTTTCGGCTCTGGGGGGGAGTTTTGACCCCCAAAACCCCCCCTTGGTTGCGCCACTGGCCCATATGCTTCCTGTTATTTTACTGAACAAACTTTTCTAAGGAACCAATGTGTTTTGAAGCCTCTAACTATTAGAAAACAATGAAAAACTGGCGGCACGTTAGTTCTCCCCTCGGTCCACTACAATTTATTTCACCTCGAAGAAACGCAGACCTCTTTTTACCCTATGATTTTTCCATCACGTTGTGGTGAGTTTTTGATCAGCTGGCATGACAGATGATTTTTGGAGTTCTGTTTGATCTTCCGACCTTGACGCTTGCTCCTGCGGGAGCGGGTGACGAGGGCAGGATCAAACATGTCGCGCGTCGGTCGAGTAAAGTGAAAAAGTGCCGTGATCGGTTAGTTCTGTTTGATCTTCGACCTTGACGATTGCTCCTTGGCAGTGCGTCAAGAAAGCCCAAGTAGTCGTCAGTTATTTTCCCTCTCGGGTCGTGCGCCTATTTTCTCTGAGTGTTTTTATATAGCCGAGCAAACGAGTTAAGCTGAATGTGGATTGTTGCTGCTCAGTCAAGGATGACGGATCAATTGGTGAGCTCGTTCCATGCTACTATTGCTAATCTATAAAATATGTATGACTGCACATTTAATCGATACAACGGTAGGACGTAAATATGATTTTTCAACAAACTATGAATGGTTCGTCACTGTGAGTGTCGACATAAACTCTAATTCATGAATTATTTATGTTCAACATTTTTTTGTTTTCAAAACACCCCTTTCTTTTTATTTTTTTTTTTGTAATTATAAAAAAACTTTGAATGGTTCGACTCTACAAGTGTGGACTTGCGAAAGGTTCACTTTATTCAACAAACTTTGGATGGTTCACCACTGTAAGTGTCGGCATAAGAATAAGAGTGTTCTATGATGTTCCAGCCAATCGAGTTTTTGTTTCTTTTCAAATAAGTAAAATATAATAACACATGCTTTCGTCCTGACAGCTGTAGGAATGTTACATTTAGATATTTGTTCAACAAACTTTGAATGGTTCGTCACCTCAAGTGTCGGCATAATTTTCCTTTACATAGAAATTGTTCATATCAATTGAAAATATTATATTTTCATAAAAGCATATTTATATTTGACAAAAAACTATTTATCATGGTCTAATCACTTATCAAAGTGAATCCTTTGACCCAACGATCCTCCCCATCAATAAACATCCTTCCCAGTAACCTTTGTGGAGATGCAGAGGCAAACAAGGTCTCCAAATAGCAAAGGTTACACACTAACATTCCTTCCTCCAATCCCACCTGACTGCAAGGACGTGGCCGGCGCCGTTATTGACCCTGTATAAATAGAGGCGTTGAATTATACACACTGAAGAAGATTATGGCCAATCCCAGCCGATCCCAGTTGATTCTTTATGCATTTTCACTGACTTCGGTCAATCACGGAATAGCAACCATTGATATGTGTAGTCATTCTAAGCTAAGCTAAAAAATGTTTCAAATCGAGAAAACCCTGTTATTTTGTAAAATTAGTTTTTTTTTTTCAAATCGACTTATTTTTGGTCAACATTAGTAGTAATGATACATTAATAAGATTACGTGAAGTTATACTACGTGATACAGGAAAATTTTTGACATTTCAATAAACAAACTAGAATTTTAGCTTACTGAGATCTTAGCTATAAAATGTGTAGACAAGAAATATCATTTTGAATTACCCTTCGTTGTTTTATATCCAGCGTAAAAACCTGGATAGGGACCCAGATAGCCGTAGCGGTAAACGCGTAGCTATTCAGCATGACCATGGGCTGCAAAACGGTGAGTCGACAACTAGGAAGGAGCGTTCAACACAGCTCTGGTCCTCATAAGTTCCTACCTCACGCTTCCACGGGTCAAACGATGACAAAGACCGCCAGCCAAGGGTTGCGTACTTAGCTGGTAGTGCAGCCTGGGCACTGTTGTCCTTCTGACATCAGCTAGATTGAGGAGGTACGTCTCGAGCGTCTGTTCACCACTAGGTGCGGCTCAAACAGCGTCTGTTCTGGTATCCAGCGGCTGAGTAAGAAATGCTGAATCGCGCACAGCTAAATCCCCATCAGCTAGCCCCATCAGCGCGATCGTCCTAGTGTTAGTTGGGACGTTAAACAGAGCTGGCACGATGGCGCTCCGGCGAGACAGGAGTGTTGGCGTAGGCCCAATAAGCCACCCGTAAAAAACCTTATTGCGAATAACATAGGAGATAATACGACCCGGAACAATCGGCAAAGACCCACGCGACGAAATAAGGATTACGATTGGAAACTTGGAATATGGAACTGCAAGTCACTTGGCTTCGCAGGTTGTGACAGGATAATCTATGACGAACTACATCCCCGTAACTTCGATATCGTAGCGCTGCAGGAACTTTGTTGGACTGGACAGAAGGTGTGGAAAAGCGGGCATCGAGCGGCTACCTTCTACCGAAGCTGTGGCACCACAAATGAGCTAGGAACTGGCTTCATAGTGTTGGGCAAGATGCGACAACGCGTTATCGGGTGGCAGCCGATCAACGCAAGGATGTGCAAGATGAGGATAAAAAGCCGTTTCTTCAACTACAGCATCATCAACGTACACTGCCCACACGAAGGGAGACCCGACGACGAGAAGGAGACGTTTTACGCGCGACTGGAGCAGATTTATGACGGATGCTCGCCGCGTGACGTGAAACTCGTTGTTGGCGACATGAACGCACAGGTAGGACGAGAGGAGATGTACAGACCGGTGATCGGGCGGAACAGTCTGCACGCCGTATCTAACGACAACGGCCAACGATGCGTCAACTTTGCAGCCTCTCGTGGTATGGTAGTCCGAAGCACCTTCTTCCCCCGTAAAGATATCCATAAGACCACCTGGAGATCACCCGATAACCTAACCGAGAACCAAATCGACCACGTTCTAATCGACGGAAAATTCTTCTCTGACATTACCAATGTTCGCACATACCGCAGTGCGAATATAGATTCGGATCACTACCTAGTTGCTATATGCATGCGCTCAAAACTTTCGACGGTGACAAACTCGCGTCGAAGCCGAACGCCGCGGCTTAACATCGAGCGGCTACGGGACTCGGAAGTAGCCCAAGAATACGCGCAGCAGTTGGAAGTGGCCCTACCAACGGAAGAGCAGCTCGGCGCCGCCACTCTTGAAGATGGCTGGAGGCACATAAGATCCGCCATAGGTAGCACCGCAACAGCAGCACTAGGTCCAGCGGCCCCGAATCAGAGAAATGACTGGTACGACGGCGAATGCGAGCAGTTGAAGAATGAGAAGAATGCAGCATGGGCGAGAATGCTGCAACACCGCACGAGAGCGAACGAGGCACGGTATAAACAGGCGCGGAACAGACAAAACTCGATCTTCCGAAGAAAAAAGCGCCATCAAGAAGAACGAGATCGCGAAGCGATGGAAGAGCTGTTCCGCGCTAAAGACACACGGAAGTTCTACGAGAAGCTTAACCGTTCGCGCAAATGCTTTGTGCCACAAGCCGACATGTGCAGAGACTTTGACGGAAATCTTCTCACGAACGAACGTGAGGTGGTCGAAAGGTGGCGGCAGCACTACGACGAGCACCTTAATGGTGATGTGGCCAGTAGCGGAGGTGGCACGGAAATAACTTTGGGAGCACGCGCGGACGACGAAAGACTTCCGCCTCCAGATCTCCAAGAGGTAGAAACGGAGATTAGACGGTTGAAAAACAACAAAGCCGCTGGAGTGGACCAACTTCCTAGCGAGTTGCTAAAATACGGTGGTGATGCACTGGCAAGAGCGCTGCACTGGGTTATTTCCAAGATTTGGGAGGAGGAAGTATTGCCGGAGGAGTGGATGGAAGGTGTCGTGTGTCCCATCTACAAAAAGGGCGACAAGTTGGATTGCGCCAATTATCGTGCGATCACAATTTTGAGCGCCGCCTACAAGGTACTCTCCCAAATTCTATGCCGCCGTCTATCACCAATTGCTAGAGAATTCGTTGGACAATATCAGGCAGGATTTATGGGTGAACAAGCAACAACGGACCAGATATTCGCCATCCGCCAGGTGTTGCAGAAATGTCGCGAATACAATGTACCCACACATCATTTATTCATCGATTTTAAATCGGCCTATGATACAATCGATCGAGAACAGCTATGGCAGATTATGCACGAATACGGTTTCCCGGACAAACTGATAAGATTGATCAAGGCGACGATGGAGCGAGTGATGTGCGTAGTCCGAGTATCAGGGACACTCTCGAGTCCCTTCGAATCTCGCAGAGGGTTACGGCAAGGTGATGGCCTTTCGTGTTTACTGTTCAACATTGCTTTAGAGGGTGTGATAAGAAGAGCGGGGATAGACACGAGTGGCACGATTTTCAGAAAGTCCGTTCAGTTACTTGGTTTCGCCGACGACATTGATATCGTAGCACGGAACTTTGAGACGATGGCGGATACGTACATCCGACTAAGGGCTGAAGCTAGGCGAATCGGACTGAACATCAATGTGTCAAAGACGAAGTACATGATAGCGGGGGGCTCAAGAGAAGACACGGCACGCCCCCCACCTCGAGTTCATATTGACGGTGATGAAATCGAGGTTGTCGAAGAATTCGTGTACTTGGGCTCACTGGTGACCGCCGACAACGACACCAGCAGAGAAATCCAGAGACGCATCGTTGCTGGAAATCGTGCCTACTTTGGACTCCGCAGAACGCTCCGATCGAGCAAAGTTCGCCATCGCACGAAGTTGACCATCTACAAGACGCTGATTAGACCGGTACTCCTCTATGGGCACGAAACATGGACCCTACGTGCAGAGGATCAACGCGCCCTTGGTGTTTTCGAACGGAAGGTGTTGCGGACCATCTACGGCGGAGTGCAGATGGAAGACGGAACGTGGAGAAGGCGGATGACCCATGAATTGCACCAGCTGCTGGGAGAACCAACCATTGTCCACCTCGCAAAAATTGGGAGGCTGCGGTGGGCCGGGCATGTCACCAGAATGTCGGATACCAACCCGGTGAAAATGGTTCTCGAAAACAATCCGACCGGCACAAGACGACGTGGTGCGCAGCGAGCAAGATGGGTCGATCAAGTTGAGGACGATCTGCGGACCCTTCGCAGAATGCGTGGCTGGCAACGGGCAGCCATGGACCGAGTCGAATGGAGACGTCTCCTACGTACAGCAGAGGCCACCCAGGCCTTAGCCTGACTGGTAAGGTATAAAACAGCAAGGGATGATTTGACTTTGACATGTCTTGCCAACGTTTTTATAGTAAAGGCTTGGTAGGCCATGATCTGAGTTCATTTATTGGATTGTCAATATTTTTCACAATATTTGTTTTTTACTACTTCAAGAACTTTATATCTATTTTTTTATGTTTTAGGTGTCGGCAGAGGTTGAAAAATTTACGAAAATAGAATAGGAGGAGATGGGGCAAGAAGGACACCCGGGGCAAAAGCGCCACCTCTAATTTCACGTAGTTCAAATCGATTTTTTGATCTTTAACGTAGGATAAGTATAAATTGAGTACTAATTGAGGTTTGTGTAAATATTACAGTTAAAAATGTTTAGTACAAAAAATTAGAAAAATGTCTTTAACTCACCAACGCAAAATATGCGAAATATTATAAGAATGTAAGACTGGAAAACAAGGTTTGACTCCCAATAAATACAAAACATATTGATTTTTCCGCACAGTATTTATGACTTTCAATTGTTCAATATAGCTGTGAGGATTTTTTTCGAAAAGTCCTTTTGACATTAAATTTTACATATATAATAACAGTATGTCTTATGGGGCAAGAGGGACACCGCAATTTTCTCATATAAAATCAAATGAACTTTTATTTTTCTTGTTTAATATTGCATTAAATCAATGCTTCCTACTAAATTAAATCAAAATAAACCATCTTGGACATTCAAAATGGTTTCTGAAAATGTTTACTATTATTGTTACAGTCAAATAAGATGAAAATTAAATTAATTTCGTAAAATTACTTTTTAACTATAAGTCAACTTTTATCCCTCAGTTTTGATCTTTTCTTGCTCTACAATTTATCGTTTAGGCGGGGAAATAATAATGTACAATATTTGTGGCATTTTGCTCTGGTGGTCTTCTTGCCCCATACGAGTGGCACTCTTGCCCCGTGCCTCGTTTAAAAACCTCATAAGAAGGGACATTTTCAAAAATCTCAAATCATCATGTGTTTCTTATATTTTTGAAATCTATCAATAACATCATTTAGAAAAAGAGGTGAGCTTGCCCCTACACTGGAATAATCTTCAAAAATTGTGGTAATCAACCATGATTCGAACCTATATATCTTAAGGTGTCCTTCTTGCCCCCAGCCCCCCTACTTGCCGCATTAAAAGTTGATTGATTATCTGAAATGGGGAGACAATAGACCATTTCCGTCAATTTTTTTTTATTGGCCCATATGCTTCCTGTTATTTTACTGAACAAACTTTTCAAACAATGAAACTGGTGGCACGATAGTTCTCCCCTCGGTCCCCTACAATTTATTTCACCTCGAAGAAACGCAGACCTCTTTTTACCCTATGATTTTGCCATCACGTTGTGGTGAGTTTTTGATCAGCTGGCATGACAGATGATTTTTGTTTATATTTACATTCATCATAATGAGCTTCGTCAAGGGGCCCAGATAGCCGTAGCGGTAAACGCGCAGCTATTCAGCATGACCAAGCTGAGGGTCGTGGGTTCGAATCCCACCGGTCGAGGATCTTTTCGGATTGGAAATTTTCTCGACTTCCCAGGGCATACAGTATCTTCGTACTTGCCACACGGATATACACATGCAAAAATGGTCATTGGTAAAGTAAGCTCTCAGTTAATAACTGTGGAAGTGCTCATAAGAACACTAAGCTGAGAAGCAGGCTCTGTCCCAGTGGGGACGTAACGCCAGAAAGAAGAAGAATAATGGGCTTCGCAGGTTTCGCTACCGGGTCACAGAAATCTCCGCGGAAACAGCCTTTACGGACTCCAAAGCATCGTTTTATGACCGTCAACGTCGCCAGAATTATTTCCATCTTCTCCCGTACCCGGGGCACGATACATACCGACTTCTACATTGTGGCTGCTGTTAATCAACGCAAGGAGTGTGCTACAGATGCCTGATCTCTTTCTGTTTCATATCAACGAGATCGAATGATCCGGAAGATTTTCGATTTGAGACAGCAGCAGACGCGCAAAATGTGGCTGCTGCTGCCTCAAGGCGCAAATCTTCCGGACTATCAGCCAACAGTTGGTCAGGAATTGTCAGCATGAGTAGCAAAAATAATGACACCTAAAGTCATTCATAATGAAAAATAGCGGTACCGCAACTGTTGGGCGAATAAAAGTTTAGTTTTTTTGGAGATTTTTTTTTTCAAATTTCGAATCTGTGGAGGGAAATATTATAATTTCCCGCTAGAAAACGATTTACTATAACTTAGTATAAAGGGTGGAAAAATTCATACTGAATGTTCTAAAATTGCTTGTTTTCCATATTATTCCAAAGTTTTCAGAAAAATTGAGATCCGGCCGGTAAGAATTGTAAGTTAAGATCTGCAAACTAAGTTATTTGAGATTAGTTTCGTTGGCGCTCCTATCTGGGACGCACTGACCGGGATCTCAGTCAGTCCGAGCGCGGACCTGATTTGACGTTTCCAAATGTAAATAAGCATCCCAATGCAGGGGTGTGATCCAAATTTACCACGATGTATATCCATAGGGTTGAACGAACTGTGCCGCATCTCGAATTATTTTTCAAAATGTGGTGAGTATCCATGTTTTCAAAAATTTGTAAGAAAATTAGGAGTGCATATAAACAAAATCTGAAGGCGTTAATATTCATCAAAAATGATTGTCTTTCGAAGAAAAATAGAAAATCTGGGGGTTAAATCTGACGGAAATGGTCTATTCTAGAAGACTCTTATAAGCTGAATATGTCGGAGCATCCCTTTTAACTCTAATAAACATTTCCAACAAGGATTATCCAGTCTACAAATTCTTAGTGCCAGTCATGTGTTGCGATGCTATTGACAAGAGATCATACAAAATTTGAGTAAGTTTATCACGCGACCAAATAGTAGAGAGCTTTTAAGACAGCTCTTCTCAAACGGGCTTTTCCCTGCTCCAATTAAGAAAGATAAAGGAAGATAAAGACTTCGAATTGTAGAGACAAATTATTTTTTAGACAAAAGAACGTTACAAATCTGTGTTCATTTCTGTGGAGGCCCAATATAATTTATTGAACATTTTATTATTAGGATCACCTACCGAATCCATAAGGAGCTGTGGATTTTTGGGAGGTCTGAGATAACCAGACCTAACATGCTTTAAGCATCTGAGAGATTGGAAAAATGATTATGCCAGGAAAAATAACTGACAAGAAAATATAACTTGTTCGCTATCAATTTTGACCCGACGATACGCTCTATTTCAGGCCTGCCCAACCTTTTTGAACCGCGGGCCAAATCGCTAAAATAATTTTGTGTCGCGGGCCACATTTTTAAACGCACAAATATTTCCATGAAATCTGACAAAAGTCAGTAAATGTAGTTAATAAAATCTGACAAAAATCATTAGATGAAGTAAATTTCATTTGTAGAAATCGAAAATTAAAGAAGATAATTGCTGCTAAGCATTCTGCTAGACATTGTGAGAGTCACTTTCAAAATTAAATAATAATCTAGTCCAGAATATTATAAAGACTTCACCCCAGAAATTTTTGACCCTGTGAGAATAATACCCAAAAATTCTGTCAGAATCCGACTTAATATTATTAGCATGAATCGGTATGTGCTCAAATCCTGATCAAGCTTTTACGAAAATCTTGGTCAGAATGTCAGAATCTCATGATTATTGATTTTTAATTAAATGATTGAAAATATTAAAATATTTCAGAAGAAACCTGCTCATATTTTTATTATAAATTCGTTTGAAATTCTGGCAAAATGTTAGATAGCGTTTTGTTTTAATTTTGCCTAGGTTTCTAGAAAATTATGTATTGAATTCATTAAAAATTTTGGCAATGGAATCTTGGCAAAAATTTCAATGAAAATCTTGCTAATGTTATCCGTGAAAGTCGTGTCTACAATTCTTAAAAAAAAATCATGTTTAATATTTTGTAAAAAGCCTGCCTTTCTTACAATCCTGTCAAGGATGAATGTCGAAGTAAGTCATGGTAGAAACATTGTTGAAACACTCGGAATTTGAGATTTAGAATTTGAACCATTTATGAAATTTAAAAACTAAAAAAGTTAAAAAAAAACAGAACAAATTAAATGATTACGAAGCTGAAATATTAGGTTGAAACTAAATTGAAAATTAAATTAAAAGGCTTAGTATGTTCTAACTTTGGGTTGGTAGAATATTCAACGGGCAAAATATGAGAAGAATCCTGGAACTCTCCGCGGGCCGCACAAAATGGGGTCGCGGGCCGGATGCGGCCCAAGGGCCGTACGTTGGGCAGCCCTGCTCTATTTCCTTAAGATCTATTTCATAATCATCAGAATGTTGAAAAGAGATCAACGGTTTGCCTTCCAGTCCACATAATTGGTGATTTTAATTAGGCAGGATCCGTCATTGATTTCGAAATTTTCAAAAGCAGTTTTTTCGTTCAAAATCAAGAAAACTTACAGAAAAATGTGTTCACTGTATTCTATTTTCCAACCGAAACACAGTGAACACATTTTCATTGAATAATTTTTAGTTTTAAACAGAAAAACTGCTTTTGAAGTTTCGATGATGACGATGATTATGATGACGGAGCGTTGAACGTTAAGGCCACACGGGACGTCATCATAATCACCCTATCAATTCGAAGAAGCAAATCTCAAGAACCACTTCATATATCACTATGATTCTATATATGTAGTGCACAACCCAATAAATTTTCAGCTTCATCGGTTTACTAAAACTCGAGATTTGCTTTCACAAAGTTTTGATGATAATTAATAGAGTGAGACAAAAGATAGGGGAAATAACACGGTCTCCCGTGTCACCTTAAGAGCCAGTTCGCGAGAACCGCAACCCTCTCTCCAAGGGAAGTTGTATTGATGTACTCCGATCAAGCTGAAATTTTCAGGGATTGTTCTTCTATATAAAAGAAGATGTTTTGCAAAATTTTAGATTTTTTTATTTGGGAAAGTGGGACAAAATGACCCCTAATGGTTTAATGTCACTAAACATGTAAAATCACAAAAACTGATATAACTACGAAACAACTGCATGGATTATGGTGAAATTTGACATGATTACTCTACGTTCTATAAACTTTAAGAAAAGCATGGTATATGAATTTGAAAAGTACTTCAAATTGAGAAAAACAAGTTTTTTTTATAAAAAATTAGTGATTTTCAAATCGATTTTTTTCTTACCAACCGAACTAGGTCAAAAAACTAAATATGACGTTTTGTAGGGCAACTCATGGGCTTTCATTTGAGGTGTAATCCAAATATGCTGTTTCAAAAATTTTCGAAAAAAAATTTTTTTTCGGGGTAGTGTTTGAACTTGATCCATTTTGCGAGAACCGCAACCGCCTTGTCTAGAGAGGTTGTATTGATGTTCTCCGATCGAGCTGAAATTTACAGGAGTTGTTTTCCTTTATAAAAAAAAAGATATTTCGCAGAAATTCTGATTTTTATATTAGGGGAAAGTGGTACAAATAACCACTAATGATTTTGTATATAAAAAAATGTACAAAATCAATTAAACTGCTATTGCTATAGAAAAAATGCACGAATTTGTATGAAATTTGGCATGTTTACTTATGTATATTAACTTTAAAATGAACATTGTATTTGGATAAAAAAATGTTTCAAATCGAGAAAAACCTGTTATATTATAAAATAAGTTTTTTTCAAATCGACTTATATTTGGTCAACATTAGTAGTAATGATACATTAGTAAGATTACGTGAAGTTATACTACGTGATACAGGAAAATTTTTGACATTTCAATAAACAAACTAGAATTTTAGCTTACTGAGATCTTAGCTATAAAATGTGTAGACAAGAAATATCATTTTCAATAACCCCTCGTTGTTTTATATCCAGCGTAAAAACCTGGATAGGGACCCAGATAGCCGTAGCGGTAAACGCGCAGCTATTCAGCATGACCATGCTGATGGTCGTGGGTTCCAATCCCACTGGTCGGGTCTTTTCGTAAAGGAAATTTTATCGATTCCCAGGGAATAGAGTATCTTCGTACCTGCCACACGAAATACACATGCAAAAATGATCAATCGGCAAAGAAAGCTCTCAGTTAATAACTGTGGAGGTGCTTATAAGAACATCTGAGAAGCAGGCTTTGTACCAGTTGGGACGTAATGCCAGGAATAAGAAGAAGAAGAAGATTTGGTTGTCTGCAGACATGATATGATCGGAGGCTTCAATATCCGAAATCGAATCCATTGCACGGTACTGCATGGCAAAAAGTTCGGTTTTGGAGAAATCGCGATCTATAATGTTTGGATTTGAATCAATGGTCCTGATTTTAATCCACAGCTGAAGGTGCACAGTAACTGCTCGACCCTTCGTTTGTGGCTTGCGATCTGTCAAAATAGTTACTTCGTACTTATTCAGTACGAGCCACATAGTATTTAATGAAAAACCTAACACATTTACAATTTCTATTCCTGATCAAGACGATTTTTTCGAATTTTTGTGCAAAATTGTTTTCCTTCTTTCTTCTTTCATGTTGGATTTTCCAAAAGTGCGTTCAAATTAAGCTGCGAAAAAAATCATGTGATGTTATTATTGTTATAGAGCGAATGAACGGCTCAGCTTCTAAATTGAACCATTAGAGTCGTTGTAAGAACCAAAGATGTTTGTTCCATTGGGGCTCTGCACAAAAATCATTCCTTCTCTTTCACTCTTTCACGAAATAAGTAAACAACAAGGCCAGTAAACGTCAAAATCCCATACTAAATCAAAACAGTGCAGAGCCCCATTCTAAGTGGGCCTCACCTTAGGTGACTGAATGACTATAGAAGTAGACAGGTGACATCTGAAATAGGCATGCTTGCTTAGATCGACAGTGATTGCAGAAGAATCACCGAAATTGATCGATTCATAAAATAGACCCCTAAATCACATAATACCTTGACTGGCAATCACTGGCAATCACGAGCATTGATAGGAAATGAACCCTCGAATGATGTTGGTCAAAATAAATTGAATGCTTTAATTAATTTGTATATTTGGCAAAGTATTTTCAACGAGAACAACGGCATTAAGGTACATTCCGAAATTAATATTACCACGTAGGTATTGCTGTTTGCATTTGAGATGCAAATCTTGTCTAAACGTCCTCCAAATGCGGTAACACAAAACAATCAAAGGACACCTAGCAACGATTACATAAATCATCGCCACCCTAGCAAGAAAAATCCATCTTTGACATCGCATTACTTGTGGAAAATCTTACCGCATTTGGTGTTTCCGCATTTGATATTTGCATTTCAAACGCACACAGCAATATATGTATGTAACAGGGAACAACTTTTTTGCAATTTCTCATCGTAATAGGCTGTTTTTCATCACGCCAATCATTCATGAAACGGCCTACTTTCCTGCACTGAAGTATGCACTACGGGAATAGTCATTACGCAACTGAAACCAGTGCTGTAATGATTCATTATGCAACGTTTTACCATTACGCAACTGTTTTGAGTTGCGTAATGAATCATGACACAATAATTTTTCAGAAATTGTGAAATAATGGTGAATGCATTCCGCTACAATTTCTGATACCCTCAAGTGGTCTTCTACGAAATTGCAAAAAGTTTTGTACGTAACTCGTTGCAGAATGATGATTTTTACAGTACTCGTCGTATTTATCATACTCGGCAAGCCTCGTAGGATAAATTTATGACTCGTGCTATAAAAATCATCATATTGAAACTTGCTCCGTAAACTACTATTTCTTAAGCACCTTCTTAAGTCTCCACCAAACAATCGATATTAAGCCTCTTATAGCACACCATGTACCGTTTTGACTCATATTCCGAACATTTAAGGCCAACTGTGACTTCAAATGCATCTGATAGGCATAAATTAGCTGATATTTGTAAAAAATTTAATTTCTTCTTAAAGTCTAACTGCTACCTGTTGGGTTTGCTGATAAAATTGTTTAGTATTGTTTTTACGTAAAAGTATGGAACAACGTTTTGATTCAAATGCCGAACACCTTGCTCATTCTGTCTCATATTCCGAACACCTTGATTCAAATTCCGAACAGCACGAATAAATCATATTAAAATGACTAATTCCGCAAATAACTTTATCTAAGCTAGTTCTACTGGCCTCGAACTTGAGAATCATCACTACTCCCGAGATATGGAATAGATTGGAAGACGTTAAAAGCAAATGGCAATTGACTGCTATTTCCGGGTTATTTGATGACATATTTCAGCGAAACATTTCAACCAAATCACCATACAAAAACCGAGTGTTCGGAATATGAGTCTGTTCGGAATTTGAGACAAAACGGTACTTAATGCCATTTTGTAATTTTTGATAATTTTCTGTGCCGGATGTTTTACCGGATATTATGGATAACGAATTATTTGAAGTATTGTTTGTTTTCAAATAATAGTTGT
The DNA here is from genome assembly GCF_002204515.2 of Aedes aegypti. Classification (NCBI taxonomy): domain Eukaryota; kingdom Metazoa; phylum Arthropoda; class Insecta; order Diptera; family Culicidae; genus Aedes; species Aedes aegypti. The sequence goes on along the minus strand of NC_035107.1, from coordinate 221,784,182 downwards.
TACGACAACCAACGCGTACTTTGATCGATCATGTGATGAATTCTGACGGTTTGAAATATTCCAATCACAGTTCGCACAATGCCATGAAAGATTTAAAATAATCAGTTCACCGTGACTTACGCAGAATTTTACGCTGCTAAGTGAAAGTGAAGGAATTGCAGCTTCCAGAAGGTTGAGAACCATTGATCTAGAATAATCATGAATAATATTTTCCAAATGTACGAAAATCATATGAAAAGTCTTAAAGCAGAAAAATTGCCAAAATTTTTGAACACGAATAAGTTACGCATTATTTTTGTTTAGATTTTAATGCAAACTGTTTCTTTGTTTAAATTTCCAATAAAATCCACAGAATATATATGTTTGTGGTGTTTATCCAAAAAATCCGTAGCACCGTAGAAAGTTTTGAATTTTGTGAACCTATGGAAACTTTGTGAATGCAGCAAATGTTTCTATTTGAGTTCACTATTTCTGGAGTGGAAACGTTTAATTATATAAATGTTTAAGGTATTTGGTTACTTTTCTTGATTGTATCCTATATCTATTGGAAACCACTTTTTAAGATTGTTCATAAAAATGAATCATAAAAATTTAGTTTAAAATAGGTATGTACATTTTTAAATTGATTTTGGCACGTTTCAAAAACCGCAAAGAGTGATTCGAAGACGTATCATTGCCGGAAGTAGTGCTTCCGGCCGGAAGTCGTACCTGCGAGACTCCAGAAGACCTTGCGGTCTGGTAAACTTCTCATCCGTACTAAGTGTACTAGACGCTGATAAGACTGGTAGTCCTCTAAGGACATGAAACTTGGACAATTCTCGAAGTGGACCTGCAAGCGCTAGGAGTTTATGAACGACATATGCTTAGGACGATCTTTGGCGGAGTATGTGAAAACACCGTATGGAGGAGAATAATGAACCACGATCTTGCGTAACTCTGCGGTGAACCCAGTATCCAGAAAGTCGTCGATGCTGGAAGGGTACGGTGGGTGGGGCACGTTGTGAGAATGCCGAACAACAATCCCGCAAAAATAGTGTAGACCTCCAATCTGGCTGGTACAAGACAAAGAGGAGCGCAACGAGCTAGGTGGTTTGACCAAGTCGAGTAGAATCTTGAAAGTGTGGAGCGATCGAGAAACTGGTGGCTACCAGCCATGGACCGAGTTAGTTGGCGTAACATTGTGCTGCAGGTTATGTCTTGAAGGACATAGCGCCATGTAATTTAAGTAAGTTACGATGAAATGATGATTTGTACCATAGTAGAGTAAAACTATCGTATGAAACCAATAATTTTATAATAAGGAATTTATCGGATTACATGTCGGATACTGGGAGATGTCCCCATATGTTAACACCTAAAAGTGCTTGGCATAAAATTCTGAAGATCTTCTTTAAGTTCAAAGTTCAATAGACACAGAAAGTTCAGTAATGAATGAGCAAATTTTCAAATTGACTGATCCCAATTTCATATTTCTGGCAACTCTGATCTGTTTCTAAAAATGGCTTTTTTCCGAACACGCTTAAAAATGCAGCCTTCTTTAAATCAGGCAACTTCACCACGACAACTTCAGCAGCAGCCACCAGCTTCAACAGCCAGATTCTAGGAGCTATTAGAGGCACTTACACTTAAAAATAATTGACAGTGGCTGCCGGATAGCCTCCGGAGCGAGTGGAAGTGCGGTAAAATTACTACTTTTTGTGAGCTGCTTTGGCAGCTTGGTAGATCGAGCTGAAAGTGGCTGCTGCAACATCTAGGCCTAATTAGGAATGGATCGAGCGCGACGAGATGACTGACGAACGAAGAGGGGAAACGACTTGATTCCGTTGCTTTTGACGACAATTATGGCAAATTGATCGAGTCCTCCTTTCAGCTTCTTATTTTTAGTTTGGCCTTCGGAAAGGAAGATGCTGGGCACTGCAGCTGCCAAGTTCAAAGCTTCTATGATGGTCAGTGAACTGCTATTTTGCCGTGAAATGCCATTGTCGTGAACGCATTTGATCTCGAAATTCGAAGAAAATGCTTCAATGGAAAACAAAGTTCCGTTGACAATTCGTTTCATAATCGAACGAGTAGCGGAATTTGGGGCAAGTGTGCCACCTTAAGCAAATTGTTCTCTAACTTTGCCCAAAGCTTATGAAATCCACCAATTTAGCCTCATGATGATAGTTTCACATCTTTTCATAACCACTGTACCATTTGAAAAGAAAATAATTTCAAAAAGTATTAGTTTTGGAGCTTCTCAAATATCATCCAAAATAACCTATTTTTCGACACTATGGGGCAAGTGTGCCACCCATATGGGGCAAGACGGCCACCGAATGAACATCGCATGTAATTCTACTTGTAATGAAATTTTCTTTATTTCCTATTATTATTACTTAAAAAGCAGACGCTAATCGATAATTTAAAAAATAATTTTAAGTTTACCGTAATAAGGTGGTGCTTTATAACAAGGTTCAAAACACGCGTAACTCTCTTTTATTCATTCGAATAACTAAAATGGTTATTTTTGTCTCCATTCAATACAATATAAGTAGAACCCTTATATTACGGCGAATATGTATAATATTACACTAGATCAGCACAAAATAACGGTAAAATATTCGTTTAGATATGTAAAACGGTACCTAATAAGCCGAAAAACATGTTATTATTGAATATTTTGAAATAAAATCACTTTGGTGGGCAAACATGTCAGTTATTCCCCTACTATACTTCAGAAACCAGTACCGGCTCCTCATTTTAGTTTATTATTATGATTTTGTTGATGATGTTTACATTTTTATAAATTTCACTTCAACAATTTTTGTTTACCAAATAGGTGGCACACTTGCCCCAATAAGTATACATTTCAACCAAACTGGATTTCGGATGTTAAACTAAATATTTGTTTCGTTCAAATGCCACAATAACTTACACATTTGAAAAGTTTCACGATGTACAGTACGTTAGAAAAATCTGGTAATAATTTACCTCTTACCATGCTATTGAGAAATAACGAAATCTTATAAAAATCCACTCAAACTTGGTTGTCTTTGCAAAAGTCGATGTAAATACGTGAAAAATAGAGCAATTTACATCATATTTTGATCATTGTATAGTGAACTATAAAGGACCATATTGTTAAGCTCAAAGAGAAAATATATATTGTAGTTTTTATAAAAAGCAGGGGTGGCACACTTGCCCCTATGGCACATTTGCCCCAAAGTCCGCTATCCACTGGGAAAACAAACAAGTTGATTCATTAGCTGTTACAACCAGTAGCAAATAAACAGGGAAGCTCATTAAATGGGTTCAGAATGTGTGGCTAATTTTGCGCCGTCACTCTTGCATCGACATGGCTTGTATTTGACTGGTTTAAGGCAGCCAAATGAATTCCACATGTAATTATAAATAAAAATATTCCTAGGTGGTATAGTCCTAGACCATTGTATGAGAGTTGCCTCCTTCCCGTCCTTTATCGAAGTCAGAAATTTGGGACTAATCTCATAACTGTTTTTTTTGCAATGGCTATACTGCCCATAACTGCAAAACAGTCACATTCGACATTTTTGACAAATTAGAGTCAATACCATGGAGAGTCATCAAATGGCAAATACTTTCGATCAACTTATTGATTTGATTGATTGATCGATGATTAAGTTTTTCGAAAGTATTTGTCATTTAATGATTCTCCATGGTATTAACTCCAATTTGTCAAAAATGTCGAATGTGACTGTTTTGCAGTTATGGGCAGTATATCGCTCATGCGACTCAAAGACAAAACTGACGCATCATCCAATAGTCGAAAGCTGTCCTGGCCACGTCCTTGCGAAAGCTGGGGAATGGGAAAGGATGATCGATCGAACACCTACTTAAGAGAGATGCAGAGAATTCTACGACCTCTCATAGGTGTTACGGGATGTTGTGGAATTTTGATGGAAAGGATAGTGCCTTGGGATACGTTTGGTAGACGTTCTGGCCGATAAATGTTATATTTAAACATTGCGATCATGCGCTGCTGAGAAGAACAAACTCATCAAATTCATCTTTCGAACACTACTCTACATAAACGAACACATAAAAAACGAAAGGCAAAAAAACATCGAATGAAAGGTAAGCCGTCATGATTTGAATGTTTCGACTTATATTCAAGAATATTTGATTCAAGATTTGAAATCAGAGCCAAGAGGGCAATAACAGAAAGTCAAAACAGTTGTGCGTTAAATTAATTTCCTAAGCGTTTTCTCTTGTTTTCGACTAACGCAGTCAATTTTAAAATGTATTCATTTTTCTCTAGTCTTTAACACTCCTAGGACCGTAATTACAGTGATTTGTAGCTGTAAACTTTAATTCATGGGCTTTTTAATATTTTTCATGTCTTCTACAAAGTTGTTAAATATCTTAAAACGCGTGTTTTTGCTGGACATTGTACCTCTCTATCTTTTAAAGTAAAAAAAATATCAGGCGATTTCGTTTTAATAAGGCTTGTTTGTTTGTTAGTAAAAATCCATGCAAAGACAAAAGTTTTTATCAAATGCCGAAACGGGAGATATGGTACTTCCATGATTTGTAAGAGTTGTCTGCGCCATTTTGCGCCGAAGCCAGTTATAGAGGCCTAAACTACCCCTTGAAAAAAGAGTAATTCATGAATAACTTTGTTACTTCAAAAGATAGGGTGATGAAATGTTCAGCAAAAACACGGACATTTCTATGATAAACAACTTTGTAGGAAACACAAAAATGTTAAAAACGTTGAAAAAAAGTTATGATAAAAAATATGATTTTTAGGGGCCATTCACATACAACGGCATATATCTCAAAAAGTATAAGAAATAGAAAAATCGTGTCTTCGACAAAGTTGTTTCAAATTGCCAATTCTACAACTTTGCCGAAGACACCATATGTCTATCTAAATGTTTTGAAAAAATAGTTTTTCTATCTCACTGCTAGAAGGATTGAACACAAAACTTTTTTCGTCAAAAGTTGCGCTTTAATATACCAAGAAACTTCTCCGAACAAACTATATTGTTAAAATCGATAGTTTGGGCGCTATTCAAAAAGCGCATGAAATCGAGAAAATAAAACACAGTGCACAGCAGCCATCAATGAAATGAAAGATAGCGTCGAGTGTTATATTATGGATCCGACAGAAATAATGATAAACATTTTTTTAAATATATTTTTTTCTCAATCTCCAAGCGTCGCGACTAAAATTTGAATAGTGCGCTGTGTTCATAAACATCGTAAGAATGCAGCGCCGCACATGTCATTATGACAGTTATGTCGGGAACGAGTCACACGTCGCGTGTACCAAACGCGCGTTCCAATTTAGAAGGCGCGCGACAATACAGTTGATTGATATTATATATATGCAAATACTATACTGTATTCTTCCAAGCAACAATTAGAATTCATATCAAACATATCACTTTGTATAGAAAACAAAACTGTAAATTTGTGCTCATTATCTAATCAATTGATAAATCGACCAAAATTGAAAAAAAGCAGGTAAATTACAAATAGGGTAGAAGCACCGGTTTTGGCCATACGCCAGTTGTAGCCATAGTGAATTATACACTGTTTTACATAACCAATCAGCATAAAACCTTTTGTATTCAGTAGATAACATTCATATCATAGAGCTACATTCATTTACTCGTCCAAATTGATTCAAAACATTACAAAAACAATTCATTTTCCTTATAATTTTAACTCCCATACACCTAATTTGGCCAGGGCACTCCTAATTTGGCCACTCTCATTAGGAATTAATACAATTAGCCAAATAAAGAAACCAAAGTTAAATCTCTGGCCGATACTGGTTCCGTTGGCCTATATTGACCAACGGGATTTTCAAAGCGAAAAAATGGTTCAAGCTCAGTTTTGATATTTTACACACATAATATGGATTGAAAGCTTGCATTTGACGTGTATCTGTAGTATAAATACGACTTCCCATTTAATTTTCATTGACGTTTTCTCTTAGGCTGGTCAAAACCGGTGTTTTTACCCTAGCACTTTATGTATGCCTAAACATCCTTGCAACTACTTGATACTGAGGGTCAGTACCTATTATCATATCATTACCAATATTAGTTTTGTTAGCATCGTTTACAATTAACTCTCAAACCCCCAACGTCTGACTTTTCATTAAAAATGAACTTTAAAAAATCATAGCTTTGCCAGCTATAGACAGATTGTGGATCTTTTGGTTTCAAACCGCATACTCTTCAAGATTTATTATGTTCCGGAAGAAATGGGACTGGCCACTTGGTTCCGGAGTTATTCCAGATTCAAATGGGGTATATTAGTTCTTTTTTCAAGATTAGCGATAAGAAAATTATTCATTGTATACTTTCTATAAGTAAAAAGCTACCAGAAGGTCGAATGATATTGGTTCTCATTGATACTGGCCATTTCGGATACCCGGTCACCTGGCACCGGTTCTTGAATGTACCCCAAGAGGACATTTTCTGAAACTTTAAGAATAGTACCGTGCGACGGCTCAACATTCGTGATTTTTTATCCTGAACAATGCCAAGGACCAATATGAGGTTTTGATCACTTCCGGTTACCCCAAAATCGGTGGGACACTTTTGTAATCCTACTCACTCATATCGTGCAACGGCTCAAAATTCATGGTTTTTATCCTGAACATTATAGTCATAATGCCGTTGACCAATTTGAAGTTTTGGCCACATCCGGATACCACGGAATCGGTTTCGGCAGAGCCTCAGTGGGACACTTTTGTAATTCTACTTTTTATTTATTTATTTATTTATATGTATTTCTTCATCTGACCTAGGTCTTAATGAAGTATGGCTGGGAAAGCCTGAAATAGGCATAAAACCCGCATCTTTTTGAAACAAGTAACACAATAAATTACAAGAAAGGACATTTAAAATCTAAAACTAACAAACAAAGTGTTAAAAACCTAATATTACAAGATAAATACATTAAATAAAATCAAACTGTTTGAAAACTTCATTAAAACGAGCAACCATGTGTCTAATAGGATCATGTTGCCCATATCGGCTATTGTGCGCATCCATATTGAGAAAGTTGCGTCGTCTCAAAAGGCGTTCTGGGACATAGATACGCAACTCGTGGAGTATAGCTGGAGCATCAATTTCGCCTTTGAAGATCTTTCCTATGAAACTAGATTGCATTGAAACTCTCCTACTTTACAAAGTATCCAACCCAAGCAGCATACATCGGTGCTCATACGGAGGAAGATGAATTCTATCACGCCACGGAAGATTCCTGAGAGCCAGTCGCACGAACTTCCGTTGCACAGCCTCGAAACGATCGATCCAAACTCTATTGTACGTGCACCAAACTACTACAGCAGCTTCCAAAATAGAGCGAACTAAAGCACAGTATAATGATTTGAGCATGAGCATGAGCATGATTGACCGCCCGCAGTTGCTACTCCGTTATTGCAAGAACACAGGGAACCAACAGACGCTACTCGGGATCAGTAGCATCCTCAATGTGTAAGTACTGGTGCTCTCATTATAATAAACAATAACGGCGCCGGCTGCGTCCGAATGCAGGTCAATTTGGGGATGGGAGGGAAATGTTGACGTGCTACTTGCTTTATGGAAGTCGAGGAGTCCTCTGCACTTCCACAAGTAAACACTGGGAGTTTGGATATGGGAGAGGGATTCGTTTCGATAAATATATAATTTGAAATGAATGCAACTAACCGGATTCGCGATAAACGCATTGAACGCCGATCAAGTGTTTGTCACTCACCCCATAGGAGCAAGCGACAAGATCAAAGGATCAAACACTACTAACGCGTTCTGCGACCCGCGACACTATTCCTTCTTGCCACGCGAGCGGCGCGCAACACGAATGATCCTGCCCTCATCACTCGCCCCCGTAGGAGCAAGCGTCAAGGTCGAAGGATCAAACAGAACTGGCACAGTATAATGATTTGAAGCACAAAGGATCCGAGAAACCTTCTGCAATCTTAAATATGAAGCCAAGCTGCTTGTTTACTCTAGAAAGAACGTCCTCATAGTGCGGCCTGAATGTCAGCTCACTATCCAGTGTCACTCCAAGATCCTTAACTTCGTTTTTACGCTCCAATGTTTGACCAGACAACGAATAATCGAAATGGATTGGATTATGTTTTCTGCTAAAAGTGATTGAGTAGCATTTCCTTACGCAGAGCTCAAGTTTATTACGCCTGCTCCAGCATTCGAAAGAATTTAAGATCACCTGTAATGCCAAACAATCTTCAGCGCTATTGACCACCATGAAAATTTTCACGTCATCTGCATAAAGGACTCGTTCTCCACGAGGCACAATGAAGGCAACATCGTTGATAAACAGAGAGAACAAGAGAGGTCCTAGATTACTTCCTTGTGGCACTCCTGAAGGAATAGCAAAAGAATCCGAATGATCTGCCCCAATCCGTACTTTCATAGATCGGCCGGAAAGATACGATTCGAACCATCTAACGAGGCCTGGCGACATCCCCAACTTCTCAAGCTTTCGAAGGAGAATAGCATGATTCATACGATCAAATGCTGATTTGAAATCCGTATAGATGACATCGACCTGCTTTCCTGCGTCCATTGACCGAATGCACAGCGAGGTAAACTCGACTAGGTTAGTATTCACTGACCGTTTTGGAAAGAATCCGTGTTGAGCAGTAGAAATGTAGTTCTTGCATGATTCGAAAAGAGCGTTATTCACTATTATTTCAAAAACTTTTGAACATGCTGTTAAAGATGTAATTCCTCTGTAGTTGGCAATGTCACATTTGTCGCCTTTCTTAAAAATCGGAGAAAGCAAAGAAGTCTTCCACGCAGCGGGAAAGGTTCCTCGTTGTAACGAGCAATTGAACAATTTCATTAATGGCACTAAAAGGCAGCTGAACACCTTTTCAGCAAACATGATGGGATTCCATCTGGTCCGGGTGATGCTGAGTACTTAAGCTTTCGTATAGCTTCAAGAACGTAATCTTCAGTTATTTCAAAGATACCGAAATCGATGCTCTCCGACGGAGTATTGCGTAAGGCCTCGGCTACTTGAGATGACGAGACATCTACGTCAGAAAAAGCAGCCTTGAAATGCTGTGCAAAAAGGTTGCACTTTTCAGCAGCGGTCTCCACAGTAGATTCTTCGTAATGCATTACAGACGGTAGTCCATCTTCCTTTCGCTTAGACTTCACAAAAACGTTTTGGATAAAGACGAAGATTCCGTTGAGTTCGATCAACATATCGAACATATGAAAGACGATTGTAGCTAACATACTTGTTGCTGGCCAGCATGAAGCGTCGTTTTAAAAGTGGTACGCGACTGCGTCTGTATTTCCGCAGTGCTGATCCCCTACGTTTTTTCAGTTTACAAAGGTAAGGATTTGGCCAAGGTGGTTTTAAAGGAGGGCGCTGAACCGGAACATGTCGTTCGATGATTCGCAGAACTTCATTGCTAAATGTGTTGACCATGTCATTTAAGCTGCGAGCAGAGTCGAGGAATTACCAATCGATTGATGCAAGCTCATTGGAGAGCACATCATAATCTGCTCGATGAAAATCAAACCTCCTACATTCGAGAACGTGCTCAAATTTCACCGGCGTAGTTATCCTAATGCCGATTTCTAAGGCTGGGTGATCTGTGTTGGGTACCACGAGCGATTCAACTGCTTGAGAGAGACGACATACAGGTAGCGTACTTTCATTCACCAGCACTAAATCTAGGATCCTGTCGTTCGCGTTTTTTATCGAATTGACTTGTGTTAGGCCAGTGTTTCCCAAACTTTTTTGACTTTCGCCCCCTTGAGACCAATATTTTTTGGAATCGCCCCCCTGATATGAAATCTAAACATTTGTACTAAGCGTTACACTTACGTTGAAGTTTGGATCAATATCTCATCATAAGTATACCAAACACTGGTCAAATTTAAAGGATGTAGCAGTCAATCATAATGCTTCAATAAAAATACCACAAAAAGAGTGTCTACTACTTGTATGTCCATAAAAGAGTCATGTAAAATCTGTCATATGCATCAATTGCCATTGTATCAACGAATCTGATGAACGATCATCAAAAAATGGTCGGCTCACTTTCTGCTTTTTTGTCTTCTTTTTTTTAATGTTTCTTAAGTTGTTCAAATAAACTTACAAAATATCGGATAATACATTATTGGCTGTTCTAGAAACAATCGAATCTATATGCAAAATATAAGAAAATATCAGTAAACCCAGACTTTTTTCAACTCATAATTCACTGAAATATAACGTTCAATTTAGATTTTTTAAAGCTTTGATACACGAAATTTTAGTCGCTCAGGCCTATCTTTGAGTAGGGTGATTTACGTATGTGGTATTCAGTGATTTTATCATTGAAACCCGATTTATGTCCACCAAAGTCACATGAATTTGTTTATAATATGCTATGTACTATAAATACTATTTAGTATGCGTATCAACAAAATATCAAAATGAGTACTTTAATAAATGTGTAAAACATAATAAAAACTTAAGGTGCCTTATTCTGAAGATCCCCTACAAAAGTCAACAAACTTCACCTTAGACATGGAAATAAATTTCACACATCGCCAAAAGTTTCAGCTATCAAAAAGCATTCAATATTATTTTTAGCAAAAACTATTTAGATCCAATGACAATCGTCAAATTTGTTTATCATAATTTAAAAACGAGAACCGATAAATTAGTTAGGTGTCAAATAAATTCTTCTTCAGATGTATATGCTATCATTAAAATATGAGTGCCTCTTACAAACTTTGAATCTATTTTTGATTTTCAATTGCTCCCACTTTCGCCCCCTTTCTAGCATTTTCGCCCCCCAAATTCAGTTTTATAAATTTTCGCCCCCTTGGACCTGAAAATCGCCCCCAGGGGGGCGAATTCGCCCACTTTGGGAATCACTGTGTTAGGCCATGGAAGCAGAAACCATCATATAGCGCACTACTAGAGGCACTGAGTCTTGTGCGTCCGGAGTCAATTTTAAAGCCTCCATCCTCCGAAGGAGACCACAGCATCTCAGTATTATTGTAGTCGCCGAAAAGTAAGGCAAAATCATGTTGTTCCAAACCTGACATAACGGATTGAACAGATTCCAAATGCTGCTGAATGTCTAGCAGATCATTTTTGCGGTCGGGTGGTAAATAAAGTACTCCAATATTAACAGCAAAACCTCGTAAACGGACCTTCACCCAGACTTGCTCCAAAGAACCGCTCACTAAAGATGGATCAATACAGGATTGCAAGCAGGACGAAACGGCTATTAACACCCCACCACCTCTGTTTTTTCTGCTTTTAAGTGGGCTGCGATCAGTTCTGTAGACTGAGTATGTATTACCAAATAACTGAGGTGAAAAGATACAATCGTCGAGCCAAGTTTTCGTCAGTACAATTATGTCATATTCCGCATCTGCAACTGCTACAAAAAACTGATCAATTTTGGTGCGAAGTCCTCTGACATTTTGGTAAAACACTCGCAGTTCTGAAAGAGATTCAGATGAAGAGTATCCACGAATTGAATGATGAACATCACTCTGGTTTGATCCCGCTGATATGTGCTGAGCGAAAGGCACAGTAGTGGCAGAAGCGGGAACACGAGCAACATCTTGGAAGAGACAATTTTGGCCCCCGTCATACGACAAGCTAGAAGCGGGTAATATTACAGGAAGCGCACTGTTCGTGTGTATATCGTACTTGCATTTGTGATGATTTTGGACCCCCTCTCCTGTCTCAAACATAGGACCAGGACGGCTGTTGAACGCTGGCTGGAGAGGCTCGACTGTGTTGAGTAGAATAGAGGCTCCCATGAGGCTTGAAGTAAGTTTGCGTCCCGGTGATTGATGGAATAGCGTTGAAAATAATGTTGTACACGTTGCGAAATGGCTGGAATTAAGATGTTATTCAGGCGGCGAACTTGCCGAACTTCCATGAGGCTTGCGGTAAGTGTACGTCCCGGGGGCTGATGGTGGTGCGTTGAAAGTAAAGTAGCATCGTAGGTATCAAAACCTGTGGCTGGTTGAATGTCTTTTATTCCATCCTCATGTTTTCTGCTTCCATCGGAATACTCAGCGGATCGTTGTGTGCAAATGGAGGTCTTGGTCGCCAAAAAATTCCAGTTGCATAATCATTGGAAAATTCTCGGAAAACAAGTCCTTTTGGCCATGTGGAGGTGGAAAGCGCCTTTGGCTTAGTCAGATAAAGCCAAAATTTCAGTTGTGGTGCTGGACTTACTCTTATCGTGCGACGGCTAAAAATTCATGATGAAAATCATAGATATAATGCCAAGGACCAATATGAGGTTCTGATCACATCGGGATACCCCGAAATTGGCAGGGCCTCAGTGGGACAGTTTTGTAATCCTACTCACTCATATCGTAAGACGGCTCAAAGAAATTCATGATTTCTTTTATCTTGATACCTCTGCTATAATGCCATGGACCAATATGACGTTCAGGTCACATACGGGTGTATAGCACGAAATATATACTGTTTATCTAACAACATCACGCCATAAAACAATATAAAGGTTCTGTCCACATACTTGAAAAAGATACTCTTGAAATCTTAACGAAATGCTAAGGCTGGTTCCAAGAGTGACCATAACTAGGAGACAGAGCCTGGACGCGGAAGCAGAACCTCTTCGTGGAGATACAGCCTGGAGGCAGAGGCGTGCACGAGGAACTAAGATTTAAAGGTCAATACGAGTCGAACAAATTTAGTGAGAATCGAATTCTGATTTATTTAAGGTAGTGGTAAACAGTGTTGAGAGGAACTTGGTAGTCTGGAGGAATTGATGCTAGGTGAAGTTGGTTGGGAGGAACTCACGGAAGAGCTTGGCAACTAATTTCAATAATGTCATCAGCAGCTATAATAAGGGATACAAGATGTAAAGAAATGTCTTAATTTTTCCAAGTTTATCCATATTTATACTAACAATAAAATATAAACCCCATAAATTACCGCATAACTGATGATCTCGCCTAAAAAGCCATTGGTAACCGAGTGTGTAGCTCGTTGTTTTTAAGCACATGAGAGGACAGAGCTAAAAGTTATCACCACTGTGGGATAGAGGAGGATCTTCTCTCAATCGTAGCATTGTTAAATAATGGGAAAACCTATTAGTTTTCTCAGTTGAAACAAGCTATATACTTGGTTACCAATGGCTTCTAAAGTAAGATAATAAATTATACGAGAATTATTGGTGGTTTTTTGGCAAAAAAAAAACCTATAGAAAATTTTGTTTTCATTGTATACAGTTAATGCTCCCACAAATTCAAGTTATAATAATTTCGCGCAAATTCCAATAAATTGGTCAGATGAAGTTAAATATCTTGGACTCATACTGATACAAAATTAACTTCCAAAAATCACATTAAAGGCATTCAAGCCAAATGTAACAAATATGTAAAATGTCTTTATCCCCTTATTAATAGAAAATCATACCTTTGCCTTAAGAATAAGCTTTTGATCTTCAAACAAATGTTCAGGCCAGCCATGTTGTATACTGTACCAATATGGACTAGCTGTTGTAATACCAGGAAGAAAGCTCTGCCGAGAGTTCAAAATTAAATTTTGAAAATGATTCTGAAGCTTCCTCCCTGGTATAGTACCAATGAGTTACATAGAATACCCAATGTAGAAACATTGGAACAAATGTCAAATAAATAATTATTAATTTCAGGCAAAAATCGTTACAATCTTCTATTGCCACGATTAATACGTTATATGTTTAGGTTAAGTTAGGTTAAGTATATTCAAAGCGTGTTTTTTCTCTTATAAGCAGGTGAAATCAACCCACCTGTAAAAAATCTGAACTGCTACGGCAAATGAAATGCAATAAGTTGTTAACAAAATGTTAATAAAATCTTAGATTTGTTTTACCAAATTAGGATGATAGTGTTGTCTGATAACACAGAATACCTAGATAGTATTAAGGGGACGGACCTGGTGTAGTGGTTAGAACACACGCCTCCCACGCCGAGGACCTGGGATCGAATCTCATCCCCGAGGTAGTCACTAAAAATTTCAGTGATGACTTCCTTTGGAAGGGAAGTGAAGCCGTTGGTCCAGAGATGAAGTCCAGGGCTAAAAATCTCGTTAATAAAGATAGAAAAAAAATTTTTTTTTAGAAAAAGAACCTCGATATAAGAAATTAATGTAATGTTTAGCATAATGATAGTAAAGAAATTAAAAAAAAAAAATTCACTCGACATTTTATATCTGTTTTCCAAGAGAATCACTTAATTTTTTTCACAGTATGATCAATTTTTGTTCGGAATATTAGTAATATCAGGAGTTTCAGATAAAACGGTATTTTATTTCTTGAATCATTTTATTGAGAAGACTTGGTGGTTTTGAAAAGTTTATATATTTACTCGTGCTAAAGAGATTATATTATATGCAAAAGTCTGATCATATCATTCTTTTTACTTTTTTGAACCTCAAAATTAACTAGGGGTTCGAAGATAAATTAAAATGTCTCCACTTTTTATTCGCACACAAAAGTTTAGTAAAATATTGGGTAAACTAAAAACGAATTAACACATCAGATGTTAATGTGGAGAATGCATCGGTGTACCCCTTCACTACTGCACGAATACCCATTCCCACCATTCTGGCAACCGTGCACTCTTTCGTGTACGACAGCTAGGAGAAGAGAAAAACCGTTTTTTTCAGTTCAAACCTAACACTCGCCGCGTGCATACAAACTTTGTATTTCTTTGCTTAATAAAACCATCGTTAAAGTTATTTCCGCGTGTGTTCTCGTTATTCCGCTGGTTCTCCCGAATCCCCGGTGAATTCCCCGATCCGCTGTGTTGCCTGTTTCTGCTAACAGGTGATGGGCCCAGCGCAAGGCCCCCGCGGGATTTGTGAAAGTGAAGAAAAGTTTTGGCCGGCCGAGCTGAGCCGCCATTGCTGGTGTTCCGCTTTGGAAGCGAAGAGTGGAAAAGAAAATCGCGAAGGCCCCATCGTGCGGGTGTGTTAGTGAGTTTACCGGCCGAGTGAGAAAAAGTGCACGAGTGCAAAAATGGCCGACGCGAAATTTTCTATCCCGAAACTTAACGGGACGAATTGGGCAACGTGGAAGTTGCGAGTGGAAAACTTGTTGGCCCGTGACGATTTATGGGATGTTGTGGTCGAGGAAGTTCCCGACGAGTTTGACCGTGACGATGACTGGGAAATCGCGAATCGCAAGGCGAAGGCGACGTTGGTGCTACTGTTGGAAGACAGTCAGCTCGCCATAGTGAGAAAGTGTGTGAACGCTCACGATGTGTTCGGTGCGTTAAAGGCGTACCACGAGAAGAGTACCCGTTCGGTGCGCGTGTCCTTGCTCAAAAAGTTATGTGCGATCAATCTTTCGGAGCGCGGTGACTTAGAACAACATCTGTTCGAAGTTGACGATTTGTTTGACCGTCTCGACGCCGCGGGCACAACTCTGGACGCAGATACGAAAATCTGTTTGTTGTTGAGGAGTCTCCCACCCTCCTTTGACGGGCTAGTCACAGCTCTTGATTCGCGGTCACAAGATGACATTACGCTCGAAGTGGTTAAGTCCAAATTGATGGACGAATTCCAGCGCCGGCTGGAACGCGACGGTCATCCGGTGAAGAAAGAAAAGGCAATGAAAACTGCCGTAACGAAGACGGGTGAAACGCGTGTGTGCTTTTATTGCAAGAAGCCAGGGCACTTGCAACGCAACTGCCGCAAACTTCTCGAGGCGAAGAAAGAAGAAAACAACAGCTCGTCGTCCGGCACGAAGCCGAAGAAAAGTGACAGTGTAAAAGCGAAAGCCGTACACAGTGATACGAGAGGAATTGCTTTCGTTGTGAATGGTGAAAATGCTCGATCCTGGATTATTGACAGTGGTGCCAGTGCGCACATGACGTGCGATAAATCGTTTTTCATCACATTCGAAGAATCTTGCGGAGGGTACATTACCCTCGCTGACGGTAAGAAAACGCAGATTCTCGGTGAGGGTTCCGGTGTGCTCCATGGCATAGATGGTGACGATGAAGTGATCAGGATCGACATAAGTGGTGTAAAGTACGTCCCGGGACTGTCGACGAACCTAATTTCCGTTGAGAAACTAGCTCAGAAGAAGCTTGATGTGAGTTTTAATAGTGATGGTTGCCGTATCATCGATCCGAAGGGGAACGTCGTTGCAACAGGAGTTCGTTGCGGCGGCCTGTATCATTTGCGGCAGGCAGAGTCTTCGCTGCAAGCTGCAGGTGGGCAACATCACGAGAACTGCCAACACTTGTGGCACCGTCGCCTCGGCCACCGCGATTGGGCGGCTGCGGAACGCATCAACAAAGAGGAGTTAGCAACGGGAATGAAGGTAGGTGATTGCGGTCTTAGACTTGTATGTGAGTGCTGCCTTGAAGGCAAAGCGGCTAGAGCTCCGTTTCCGAGCATTGTCGAAAGGAAGTCGACCAGGATTCTCGATATCATCCACACTGATCTCTGTGGGCCCATGAAAACCACCACGCCGAGTGGGAATAGATTCGTCATGCACCTCATTGACGATTACAGTCGTTTCACAGTAACTTACCTGTTGAAACACAAGTCGGAGGCGGCCCAAAATATTATCGACTTTGTGAAGTGGACCGAGAATCTTTTTGGTCGGAAGCCCTCTGTAATCCGATCTGACGGTGGAGGGGAGTTTGATAATAAGCTTTTGCGGGATTTCTATCGTGCTAACGGAATAAAGCCACAGTTCACGACGCCCTATACTCCCCAATCCAACGGTGTAGCGGAGAGGAAAAAACAGGTCCATCACTGAAATGGCAACCTGTATGCTTTTGGACTCTGGACTTGATAAGCGCTTCTGGGGCGAAGCTGTTTTGACCGCTACGTACATACAAAACCGTATACCGTCTAGATCAGTACCTAAGACTCCATTTGAGATGTGGTGGGGACGAAAGCCGGACCTTGGCCACCTGAGGGTGTTCGGCAGTCCAGCGTACGTTCATGTCCCCGACGTGAAACGCAGCAAGATGGATCCGAAAGCAAAGCGGCTCATTTTCGTTGGTTACTCAATGGAGCATAAAGGTTATAGGTTTGTGGACACTGAGACTGACTGCATCACCATCAGCAGGGACGCCCGTTTCATTGAGCAAGAGAATGGAACGTCGTCCGTTGAGATTACAGCTTCGGAGAACGGGACAAGTAAGAAGCAAGCGAATGGTGAGATCAATCCGAATCCGTTCAAGGAGGAGACCGACACCGAGGAGATTAGCGAAGAAGAAGAGTTTAGCACCCCACGTGCTGAATCAAGTGGAGCCTCGGGTCCAGTCCGTAGATCGGCACGGGAGAACCGAACAATTCCGAAACATCTAGAGGACTATCTGTTGGAGTACGCCGTAGGAATAGCGGCATGCGCGGTTGAAGAACCGGATAATCATCTGGAAGCTCTCGAAAGTGCGGAGTGGCGCACTGCGATGAAGGACGAGATGGACTCGCATCAGCGGAACGGTACATGGGAGCTAGTACCTCTGCCGCCAGGACGGAAACCCGTCGGTTCCAAATGGATTTTTAAAGTCAAGCGGAACCAGGAAGAACAAGTAGTGAAGTTTAAGGCAAGGGTCGTAGCACAGGGATACAGTCAGAAGGATGGCATAGACTTTGACCAAGTTTTTGCACCAGTCACCCGGCAAGCTACACTTCGTCTGTTCCTCACTATCGCCACCAAGCAGAAGCTCATCGTTCAACACCTAGATATTAGGACTGCATACCTCAACGGTGTGCTCGAGGAGGAGGTTTATATGCGGCAGCCTCCCGGTTTTACAGTCAAGGGTAAGGAGGAGTACGTCTGCCGGCTTAGGAGGAGCATTTATGGGCTCCGTCAGTCAGCCCGCTGCTGGCATAAGAAACTGAATGAAGTTCTCACCAAGTATGGATTCAAGTCAGCGGCGGCCGACCAGTGCCTGTATACGAAGAATACGGATGGAGTGAATGTGTTTTTGATAGTCCACGTTGATGACATTCTAGTGGCGTCAGCAGAAGAAGCGAATGTGAAGAGGGAATTCGAAAACCTAGGTCGAGAGTTCGAGTTGACATGTCTGGGTGAAATCCGTCATTTTTTGGGAGTGGAAGTCTTACGTGAAGATGGCGTGTTCAAGATCAGGCAAAAGCAGTTTATCGATAAGCTGATTATCAAGCACGGAATGGAGAATGCGAAAACTACGAGATCACCAATGGACATCGGTTTTTTGAAAGACGGCGCAAACAGTGAACCGTTTGAGGACGTTACCCTGTATCGAAGCTTAGTCGGAGGAATGCTGTACTTGTCAGTGGTTGCGCGACCGGATATTGCAGCCAGTACAGCGATATTGGGAAGGAAGTTTTCGGAGCCAAGTCAAGCCGATTGGACCGCTGCAAAGCGATTACTACGCTACCTGAAAGCAACTCGTCACTATTATCTTCGATTGGGCGGTGCTGCAGAAGATCCACTGGTTGGATACAGTGATGCCGATTGGGCAGGTGATCCCGTCAGCCGGCGATCAACATCGGGATTTGTGTTCTTGTTCGCTGGTGGTACAGTTTCGTGGGCTAGTCGCCGCCAAACTTGCGTAACGCTCTCTTCCATGGAAGCAGAGTATGTCGCGCTAGCCGAAGCGTGCCAAGAGACCATCTGGTTGAGGCAGCTTCTTCGCGACTTCGGAGAGCCTCAGTTACAGCCAACTACGATGAAAGAAGACAACCAGGGCTGTATTGCCTTCATTAAAACGGAGAGGTCAAGCAAGCGATCCAAGCACATTAACACCAAGGAACGTTTTGTGCAAGAACTGTGTGAGAAGAACGAAATTGTGCTCGAGTATTGTCCTACGGAGATAATGATAGCTGATGTAATGACAAAACCGTTGGGACCACAGAAACATGGAGATTTCGTCGTGAAACTGGGACTGGAGGATCCGCAGTGAAGCAGATAACCGCTGAGGAGGAGTGTGGAGAATGCATCGGTGTACCCCTTCACTACTGCACGAATACCCATTCCCACCATTCTGGCAACCGTGCACTCTTTCGTGTACGACAGCTAGGAGAAGAGAAAAACCGTTTTTTTCAGTTCAAACCTAACACTCGCCGCGTGCATACAAACTTTGTATTTCTTTGCTTAATAAAACCATCGTTAAAGTTATTTCCGCGTGTGTTCTCGTTATTCCGCTGGTTCTCCCGAATCCCCGGTGAATTCCCCGATCCGCTGTGTTGCCTGTTTCTGCTAACAGTTAATCACTCCAAATTCGTGCAACTAAGAACTATTACATGGTTTTTAAAATGTTTTGATAGGGTATTTCGTACAAAAAGCGTAACAAAGAGGGGAAGGGGTTAGTAATGTCCATGGTTAGTGTAACATAATTTGTGTCCATGGTTTACATTGTTTAGCATCATTGAGAAAAAATAAGAATTGTTAAGAAATCTGGTGATAAAGTTCGTTGAAAATGGAAAGTTTGGGCACATACAAACAGACGTAATATTGACAAAATCTGCATCAACAACGCTTTGAACGATAATTTCTTATGCTCTATTCTTCAGAACGAGAAGCCCAGGAGTTTGAAGTTTTACAATAGCGCCTTCTGCAGGCCTCGTTGAACATAATCGTGTTTCTATATAGTTTTGACCATGTTCCACACCAGAAGATGTTTTTTGTAATGGGCGATCGATTCAAAAGAAAAAAGTTCTAAATGTACGTCTGTTTGTCTGTGGTTTGGGGTTTCTGATAAATGGTTCATCCGGAGGCTACCCCTATTGTTTTGACCAAAAATTGACCAAGAAAATAGGGGTAGCCACTAAATACAAAATATTTTTGAATTTAAATTTGGATATTTGAAGTTAGATACCTTCATACCCATACAAAACCCAATGATGAAACTTCTGCTAATTAATTGTAATCCATTTCAAACGCAAGATTAACTATTTTCATACGTAAAAAATAATTGTACTGTGCAAGTTGCGCTCGAATATCGGACTACAGAATGAAAAAAAAAAAAGATCCTAACTAACATGGATGTGTTGGTGAGCCAATTTACGGGAATCGTTTGTTTTCAGGTACCATAAAACCGGGTTACATTGCAAAAATGGTTCGAATCGACAATTCAACTGAGATAGTATTTTCAGCAAAGCCATACTGAAGGTGTCTGGGTTCGATTTCCGGTCGGTCCAGGATCTTTTCGTAATGGAAATTTCCTTGACTTCCCTGGGCATAGAGTATATTCGTACCGAAAAAAGACGTGATCAGGGAGTTAATGTCTCAGAAAATCTCGACGGCGTCGAGGCGAATTGATACCCGACCGACTGGGATGAGAACCAATCACGCTTACACCTACACCATCGACACCGCTACCAGAAAATAGTTCAAAAACTCTTAGTAACAGGCTACTGCCCGGCTTTTAAAGCGTCTATCAATTAGAAGCAGCGCGATATAAAAGTAAAGATTAGCTTAAATGCAAACTCAAAAGAACAGCTCATGTTTGGAAGAAGATGAAATTTGCTAATCTATATTGATTGCTTTGCACCAACGCGTTATTTTCATTTCGGTAAAATTAAAACAATACGGCTGCATCATTTTGCAGGTTCTGCCACTTCAACTTCTACTCTAGATATATAACGTATACGTGAAATTAAAAAAAAATCCAAGTGAGTACTCAACCCCACATGGAATTTCATAACTTATGGGAGTAATTTCTTTCATTTCATCCCATATGCTTGAATCTCCATCTAGACGATACCTCTCCAGCGATATGCTCAACCGCTGATGTGACTTTACATTGCTGATGTTTTTGTCATCAGCCTCAAATGCACACTTCGTGACAACGAGTCTTTCTTAATGTGTTCCCTTGTACTTGAAATTACTTATTCAAACTAAAAATCATGGTCATTATTTTCCCCTTCTTCCAGTATACTTAACTTGCATTATGCCAAATGGCTTTATGCCAAATGGGGTAGAGCCAATAACTCGGCACCGCTAAAACGTCAAATAGTGAACTCGTGTGGTTGAGCTACTTTTCCCCGAATATCGGTTCCCCGAATGTCGTTCCCCGAACGCCAATTCCCCGAATGCCAGTTCTCCGAATATCCCATTTCCCCGAATAACCCACTTCCCCGAAAAGTTTTTGGAACTCATAATTGTCATATCTTTATACGATTCAGGGTGGTGGACGTACTGGTCATCTGATATGCACCCTTCTTTATTTGATTGGCGGTTCTTACGAGTTTTACCGTCCTCAGCATTTTTGGCAACATGTGTATAGCCGAGAATGACCTAATACCTCCTTCTTTTAATTGCTTGTCGTGCTTTTTAATTCACCATTTTGCCACTGAAAACTGTATAGCGCATATTTGAACTGCTCCACTTTTCGGGGAAACGGGTCATTCGGGGAACTGGAATTCGGGGAAGAGACATTTGGGGAAACGACATTCGGGGAAAAGTAACACAATCAACCCGTGGATAGGTCCATACTCACATAAAAAACATTGCACCGCTAAAACGTCAAAGAATGAACGCGTGCATTTGTTCATAGATGGAGGTATCATTTTACACTGAGATGCAGTTGGTTACTGCGATGAAATATTTTTTCTTGTTAACCAAAAGGTCGTTACTTTCCGTTACAAGAATTCATGGAAGAATATTTTGATGATCAGTTGAATAATTCCTACAGAACTACCAAAGCACACTCCGTAGAATTTTAAAAAAAAATAGAGTATATGTATTTTGGACAATTTATGAATGAATTCTTATCGGAAACATTGAAAATCCTTGCAGAATTGCTTATGAAATTCCAGCGAAATATTTAAATGAGTTACTGCACGTTGAACTATTTATAACAAATCTTCAGCTTCTTGAATGAATCTGCAATTAGCCAGACAGTTTCTAGCTTCAGTGATATCCAGTTTGCGCCACTGCTATGAATTGCAAGTGGAACTGATTGATATCAGTTTTCAATATATCTTCCAACGATCTCTCAGTTGCTTTAATGATACAGCACGGCTATTTCAGTTAAATTAGACAAAAATGCGCTGAAACTTCTCAGTACATTTTCAATGTCTACCTTTTACACATGGGAATGACTTGCTATTCACGACAGTTCAGAAATGATTAGTTTCTTGCTCTGCTTAGTTACCTCGAGTATCTTTATTTCAAAATTCCGCGAAGAATTCGAAGAAAAAAATAGATAGATTCTGAGCACTTTGATGTTTTAATAAGAAACACGCTGTTAAGTTTCACAGTTCGTTCTAGTTTTTATCAAATCTGTCTAAGCCAACTGGTTTGAAGAATACATATCACTCATGAAAATAATCTCTGAATCTCTGAACTAAAATTGTGCGGTATTGTTTTTAGTGTGCTATGAACCAACATTATCTAAAAATCGTTGGCAGTCAACAAGTGTAACTTGAAAAAAATGAAGAGTACATAAGCATTATGCCAAAAGAACTTTAAAATCTTTCTCAGTACTCAGTTAAAATCTTGCGCATCTTGTTAATATACTCATGAATACATTCAAAATCTACAAAAAAACCTGCTCTGGATACTATAAAAATTATGTATACAATTCTCTTAAAAACTGACTCAGAGATCAGTAAAAAACTTTTCAATAAAACTTACTTTATGTGGCCCGGTAGTATCCGAAAATTCCGTACAGGGACCTGTAAGAATTGTTCTTAAGATTAATTGCACAAAAAATCTGTTCTGTAATCTTTGAGAAAGCTACTGAGTAATGTGTAGCGAATTTAGTGGCTATCCTAAGATTCTGTGGTTTGCGAGAAAACAATTCTGTCTAAATTATCATGTAAATCATGTTAAGGATTCTATTAACATCCTACCTATTATTTTTAAAATGAATCCAACTTTTTGTAGAAATTCTGGCCAATAAAACTGAAATAACTTAAAATGGGTAATCACTCACAATGTTAGTAAGCCAAAATTATAGCCGATACGTTGAAGGTCCACTGTCTGGTATATATTATTTTTCAACTGCTAATTTTCCTGTAAATATTTATTATTCCACTAAGGTCGAACTTATGCCCCATTTTATTTATTGAAGTTCATTGATTTTGAGTTGTTAAATTGACCCTTATTGGAACATCTACTCAACCACGGACGCGATTTCATGCGGGAGTGTTTAGATATTGAAGGATAAGGGGTGATGTCCGCAATTTGCGTTAGTTAGGAGGGGTTACTAGTGTAAGTATATTGAGACAAAAAAGTAAACGATAGAAAGATTATCTAACTACAAAATAGGAGAGAAGGTATGCGCCTGGGATTGAACCCACGACCTTATTATTATTATATCGAAGCAATAGCCATGAGCTCACCACCAACCCAGTTAGTATTTTGCTTCCTCTGATTATTGACTGTTTTACGATAAACTTGCCACGATCGACGCGCCACCATATTTCATATAACAGAGGGTATTAGAACTAACTTGGAGGTGATGCTTTGGAGGTTATTTGGAAATTTGGAGGTTAATATCCCCTCCAAACACTAGCGATTCCGCGGTGGGATGTTGACGTTTGATGACGAATAGATAAGAAACACAGGGTTTGTATCAAAAGTGCATTTATACTTCTAAAGGGTACATTTCCGTGAAACATTTATATTTTGTCCCACAAAAACTATAGAATATGTTACATGCTATGTGTTCCGCAAAAAGTTGATCAGTAAAAAAAGCATACAGAGAAAAAACAACTATTGTACAAAACATGAACGCGAGAGAGGCAGTAGATTTGACAGACTAAAAAATAACATCGCTTCCAAATGCACTATGCAGCGCTCCCATTTGCCGCTATTCAGCAAGTGCAACTTTTGCGTAGCGTTGACACCTATCATGAAAACATAAAAACGAACCAGCACACACTTGTTGGTCGGAAGCTGTAAAATAGATAAACCACTTTTTTGTTTCATTTTTTTTCTGTTGTTGCGCCACGGTTGTCAAGTTGAAATATCTGACGACAAAAAAAAGTATGGCCTACTGTTCGGTTTCTGGTACCACCACCGCGACGTCAAATCGGAACAGGAACGGCGAATGACACCAAGAAGGCGGTGTGCTGCACAAAAAAGCAGAACGATTGTTGAGAATATCAGTGCCTGTTTGATAGAATGGACAGAAACGAGATGTTTTCATTTTTTTGTGTGTAACTCATAGGCAAACTATCTATGATAACATTTTCGCGAGAGATGATAAACATTTACTTTCGATCCGAGTTCTGAGCTGGTTGGATAAGCGTTTTGTGAGCAACGAACTTTCTTCCGTATTCATATGATTTGTTAATAAGTGTATGAATTATGATATTATTCGACAAACTCGGAAACGAAGGGTGAGCCGTGAATTAGTTTTCAAGAAGAGAACACCTGAAAAGGAGTCTTTATAAATTTGAAGTAAACAGCTGTGTTTTGTGCCACTGCAATGGACCGGCATCAAAATAGCTTAAAACGGCTTAAAATCTTTAAACAGCTTAAATTGAAAACTGAAAGCGGCTCAAAACGGCTTAGAATGCCTTGGAATGGTTTAAAATGGCTTAAAACTATTACAAATTGCTAAAAACGGCATAATATGGCTCAAAATGGCTTAAAACTGCTTTAAATGGCATCAAAATGACTTAAACGGCTTAAAACAGCTTAACATAAAAACTGAACACGGCATATAACGGCTTAAAACAGATTGAAACGGCTTAAATCAGCTAAAAACAGCTTAAAACGGCTTAAAAAGGCTTAAAACGGCTTAAAATGGCTTTAAATTGCTTAAAATGGCTTAAAAAGGCTTAAAATGGCTTAAAAAGGCTTAAAAAGGCTTAAAACGGCTTAAAATGGCTTTAAATTGCTTAAAATGGCTTAAAATGGCTTAAAATGGATTAAATCGGCTTAAAACGGCTTGAAATGGCTTAAAATGGCTTAAAATGGCTTAAAACGGCTTAAAAAGGCTTAAAACGGCTTAAAAAGGCTTAAAATGGCTTAAAATGGCTTAAACGGCTTGAAATGGCTTAAAATGGCTAAAAACGGCTTAAAAGGACTAAAATGGCTTGAAGTGGCTTTAAATGGCTTTAAATGGCTTAAACGGCTTAAAAAGGCTTAAAACGGCTTAAAATGGCTTTAACGGCTTAAAATGGCTTAAAATGGCTGATTAATTGACTTTATATAAAGGGGAAATTCAGCCCGAGGCTGGTTCATCCCCGCACACATTAAAATGGCTTAAAACGGCTTAAAATGGCTTAAAATGGCTTAAAACGGCTTAAAACGGCTTAAAACGGCTTAAAGAGCCTTAAAACGGCTTAAAATGCCTTAAAACGGCTTTAAATTGTTAAAAATGGCTTAAAAAGGCTTAAAATGGATTAAATCGGCTTAAAACGGCTTAAAACGGCTTAAAATGCCTTAAAACGGCTTTAAATTGCTTAAAATGGCTTAAAAAGGCTTAAAATGGCTTAAAATGGCTCAAAATGGCTTAAAATGGCTTAAAACGGCTTAAAAAGGCGAAAAACGGCTTAAAATGGCTTAAAAATGACATAAAGCAGCTTAAAACAGTTTAAAATGGCTTAAAACGGCTTTAAATTGCTTAAATGGCTTAAAATGGCTTAAAAGGCTTGAAATGGCTTAAAATGGCTTAAAACGGCTTAAAAAGGCTTAAAACGGCTTAAAATGGCTTTAAATTGCTTAAAATGGCTTAAAAAGGCTTAAAATGGCTTAAAATGGCTTAAAATGGCTTAAAATGGCTTAAAACAGCTTAAAACGGCTTAAAATGGCTTAAAATGGCTCAAAATGGCTTAAAATGGCTTAAAATGGATTAAATCGGCTTAAAACGGCTTGAAATGGCTTAAAATGGCTTAAAATGGCTTAAAAAGGCTTAAAACGGCTTAAAATGGCTTTAAACGGCTTAAAATGGCTTAAAACGGCTTTGAATTGCTTAAAATGGCTTAAAACGGCTTAAAATGGCTTGAAACGGCGTTAAAGGCCATAAAACGGCTTAAAAGCCCTTAAAACGGCTTTAAATGGCTTAAAACGGCTTTAAATGGCTTAAAACGGATTAAAAAGACCTTAAAACGGCTTAAAATGGCTTAAAACGGCTTTAAATTGCTTAAAATGGCTTAAAATGGCTTAAAATGGTTAAAAATGGCTTAAAACGGCATTAAAGGCCTTAAAACGGCTTGAAAGCCCTTAAAACGGCTAAAAATGGCTTAACACGGCTTGAAATGGCTTAAAACGGCTTAAAGGGCCTTAAAACGGCTTAAAAGGCCTTAAAACGGCTTAATATGACTTAAAACGGCTTTAAATTGCTTAAAATGGCTTAAAATGGTTTAAAATGGTAAAAAATGGCTTTAAACGGCGTTAAAGGCCTTAAAACGGCTTAAAAGGCCTTAAAACTGCTTAAAAGGCCTTAAAACGGCTTAAAATGGCTTAAAACGGCTTTAAATGGCTTAAAACGGATTAAAAAGGCTTAAAACGGCTTAAAATGGCTTAAAACGGCTTTAAATTGCTTAAAATGGCTTAAAATGGCTTAAAATGGTTAAAAACCCAACTAACAATTCAGAGCCACAAACAAGCATACATGTTTAATTATTGTTCAATAATGGTAATGGCAGCTGAATAAAAATAATTGCTCAATAAAGAGCTGAAAAGGGCTTTTTAACACAAACTTAGATCAATGTTCAACGTTATGCATTAGAATGAACAAAAGTTGAATCGCCACTTATTAAACGTTTCCAAAGATTCTCATTCGACTAGTCAAGATTGTTCTACAAATGAGCTGAACAAGACATGTTTCCCCCAATTAAAAAGCCAATATTCCACTAAACAAATGTATATGTATAAAAGGATATTTAGAAGACGAACTAACGTTTTACTTGCGTCGCACTTCAGCTATTCCCACATGTTTAACAAAAGCATGAATAAGAGCTGAATAAGTATCTTATAAAATCCTAATTCAGCTTCAGTATAGTATAAGAACAGTTGATCCAATAGAGGCCAAAATGACGATTAACAAACACATTGTTCAGCAATAAATAAGCCTTGTAAAAGCGATCACACTATAGCTAAATTTCATAAAATGGACAAAATATCCGAAATTCGTGTTGAGTTCCGAATTTTAAAGCTCATAAATTATGCTTTCTCAAAACTTTTGAAATAGCTGTTCAGAAAATAAACATGGTCAGTCTCCATAAATGCATACATTTAAGCTAAGTATTCCGAGTAGGAGCAAAGTACTGACAAACAAAGCGTGATATTGACTTGATTGACATAAGAGATAAAATATCTGAAGACAATATCAAAATTTTGTTCCTGGAACTTCTAAACCTATGAAAAATTTGATGTACGCAGATCTAATGAATAGCTCGCAGCTATTGGTAAAATCTTGCAGAATCTAAATATGACATGCCAATTTTGTTCTAGATATCATTTCCAGATATTTTATATCATATATCTATCAAGTTAATATCACTTTCAGCTATCCATATTATATTTTCTATTGCTAAGCTTTTTTCGCCTGCTCGGGATGTTTTTCCGTACAAGAAAAATGGAAATTTCTTTGACAGAATTGATTAAATAAATTTCTATAGCCAGCTACATTTGAAATGACATTTCTTCACAACTGAATAAATACTGCGCTCTAAGAAAAATGATTTACTTGGCCATATCTGGAAAAAAAAACGCATCAAGATATTCGAATATTTTTCTATTCAGGTGGGTTCTAAGGACTAATCCTTCAAATGATTCAAATAGATTCATACAGAGAACTTTTACTTCAATGCATATGTAATAGGTTTATGAAAAATACAAATAAAAAAAAAATAATCAAACTATAATTTATAAAATTATTTAAGTTAATTAATCAGTTTTGAATAAACTAAAACTTATTATGAAATAAGATTAATCATTTCAGACTGTTTTTACTTTGTGTAAATAAACATTATTTTGACTAACATCAACATAAATTTTCACTGTGCGCTAAAAATATCCGACTGAACTCAGCTTGGATCAGCACTAAACAGCAGCTGAATAATATGCTTGTTCAGTTGTAGATTAGCATACCATGTGTTGATTAGACGTTGTCAAATAGAAGCTCGAACATGATCAATATTCAGCTATGAGAAGTTTATATTTTGCACTGGACGGTATAATCATCAATTCTATGATGGCGCAGATGGCAAGGCATACCGCTGACGATTGGAAGGTCTCGAGTTCGAATCCAGTATACAGGCGATTTTTAAATAAGATTGTTATACTATCATAATAATAGTACACACTACATTTAGAAAGTGCCTAGAATTTTTTTTTTTATTTTTATTTGTCTTTAAATATGTTTAAGACTAATCGTATAAAAGCTGAACTAAATGCTTGTAAAACGTTTTCAAAGCTGAAAAATAAAGTTGGTATTCAACGATATGCTTTAAAGTTTCTCCAAATTTGTGTGAACAATGCTTTAACGAAGGTTGGCCATGGAAATTATTAAAATGTTATAAAACATGATGCTGGATAAAACTGCCATAATGGTGTTTGTTAAATGAGTGAATGTTAGTTGGGAATGGCTTAAAACGGCATTAAAGGCCTTAAAACGGCTTGAAAGCCCTTAAAACGGCTAAAAATGGCTTAACACGGCTTGAAATGGCTTAAAACGGCTTAAAGGGCCTTAAAACGGCTTAAAAGGCCTTAAAACGGCTTAATATGACTTAAAACGGCTTTAAATTGCTTAAAATGGCTTAAAATGGTTTAAAATGGTTAAAAATGGCTTTAAACGGCGTTAAAGGCCTTAAAACGGCTTAAAAGGCCTTAAAACGGCTTAAAAGGCCTTAAAACGGCTTAAAATGGTTTAAAATGGCTCAAAATGGCTTAAAATGGCGTAAAATGGATATGGCCTTACTTATTTGTTATGTGTTGAGATTTCTTGACAAGATTAAGGACTGTTTATTTTATAAAGTAACACCTTGTTTATGCTATATCTTTTTTATTTATTAATAAAATTGTAATCGGTTTTCTGTGCATTGTTCAACTATTATTCTACAATGCTATGAGCATATAGGATCTTAGAAAATGCTTTTGGTTGAAGAGCTAAATAGTTTTCCCAAAAACTCTTAAGAAAAGCTGATTGTCAAAATTTAACATTATTTTTCGCAAAATAAAAATCCTAATTTTTTGTGAACAAATTGTATAATTGTATCCTATACTATTCTACTAAAGGTGTAGTTTTAAAAAAATAATTATATTCCATCATTCACTGACATTAGGTAACATTAGTGATTTATCCATTTATGCCCAAATTTGTTGATATACCATCCTTTCGATCCCAGCAAAAGATAAAGGTAATAAAACGTATTCAAAACTAGTTAAGATTAAAAACGAAACTATATTTGAATAACCGAGAGCTAAGTCGTGGGTTTAAACCTTAGTCTTAAGTATAAATTTTACTCTTCATGATCGTTTTACTAAAAAGTCTCGTACTTTTTAAATCATGCACGCATCGCATATTTATCGATCTTCAGCAAATTGTGAACGTTTTTCTTCGAATGTGTCAATTGGTAGTCTTAGAATAACATATTATGAAAATAATATGTGGAAAATAAAATCTATTTTATTACAGCAGTGTTGCCATTATGCTCTGAAAGGTCTTCTAAAAATGAAGCAATTGTTCTTCGATTCTGCTTTAAAAGTGACGTGAGGGCTAATTAAGTAAATCTATGAAGGCGTAAGTTATTTCTATTATTAATACAATATTAGCACTTACGTCAGGACGTACTTCAAACCAAAATAAAACTACTCATATCAGTTCCCTTCACAATTAAAATATTTTCCTCCAAAAATATCGGGGAAAAATTATTTTATTATATCTGTAAAATGGTTGCACCAAATATAACTTGATTTTTTCCACATGGCTTCTGATTGATGTTGCTTTCTAAGAACAAGCCTTTTTTGAAAACAAAAAAAAATATAGTTTGTCGAACAATCATTGATTTTGATACTCTCAAAAAATCGACCGTTCTAAACGTTGTTTCATATTCGTGTGCAATTTAATTATGTTCGAGAATATTTTATTATTACAACATTGTATAATATTAGTCGAAAGATGTACAGAAAACTGATTGAAACTTCATTGATAAATTAAAAAGATACAGCATGCACAAGGTGTCCACTTTATTAAATGAACAGTCCTTAATCAAGTACCGTGAAACGGGGTAACTTTGATAATGCGGGTTACTTTGATAGTGCGAGACCCACAACATACTAAACGAAATAAGAAAATTTCTGTTAATCAGTTAAGCAAAACGAATGTACAGTATTGGACAAAACATTTGCAACTTTTTCGATTTTTCATATAAAATGGTCAAGTTTGGAGGCTTGAATCTCAGTTACTTGTGGACCGATTTGAATGAAATTTTCACAGCGTGTCAGACATAACTTGAAATTTAACATATATTTTTTGACGATTTTTCCAATCATGAGTTCAAAAGTTATAACGGATTTTCTAAAATGATTTTTTGAAGAAAAATTATAAAGAATTTATCTGAAACTAGAAAAGCTCCACACATGAACTGTTTTCAGCAAACTTGTTCATATTGTCTAGATCTACAACTTTGCTGAAGACATCGTAATGATATTCCTTCAACTTTTAAAATTACGTAAAATATAAAAAAATGTCAAAAAATTCACTTTAGTCAAACTGTAATTGCTGTTAAACTCGTGATTGTAAAAATCCCTCGAAAATATATGCTAAAATTCAAGTTATTTCTGACGTGCTGTGAAAATTTCATTCAAATCGGTTTACAAATAACTGAGATCTGAGCCTCCAAAGTTGACCATTTTGTATGGAAAATCAAAAAAGTTGCAAATGTTTTGTCCAATACTGTAAATGTTAATAGTATTATTATGAAACTTCACGTCATTGCTATTTTCGTTGGAATCAAGTACATTTGAGGATTTATATACAAATATTAAAAATTTATAAGATTTTAGCATTTTTCTAAAGCTCACAAACAATCTGTTTTACGATCACTATTTGATGAAGCCATAATGAGTTCGTCACTCATTCTTGACAGCCTAGTTGTAGTAGAACATGAATTCGGTCTCAAATCTCTTAGCGAATACCATTTTTACAAACTGGGACCATTTTTGTAATCGAAGTCAGAAATTCCCATATAGCGTTAAACGCCTAGTGGTATGCAACGCCATATAAATGTTCCGTTATTCATTCAATTTATTTCGATTATCAAAGTTACCTCAAAACAGAAAACCGACTTTCGATTATATGAAAAATTGTATATCCATTCAGAATAAATCTTTTGGCAATCTATCAACTGCAATCGATAGTTAGGATACCAGTACTTGTTTTAAAAATATAAATTTAAATTATTTGAAACAGCATGCATAAATATTCTTCGAGTTTTCTTCGAAAAAACTATCAAAGTTACCCCGTTTTACGGTATTTTTTTTTTAGAATCATCCATCCATTCCGAAATCTATTCAGTAAATTTCTGCTACACCAACCCAGTGCGAGTGCCTATTGTAATTCGCTCAAAAAGTACCACAAAGTAGCAATATTCGCCAAGAATAGCCATTTGTACTGGAGCTGTAAACGTTACTCAGCTGGCGCAACATTCCTTCGTCCATCATCGACACTTTTGTTTACCATCAATTCGCCAGCCAGATCATCGCTTTCTGCGATGCCTAGGAAGGCAAGTCCGGCCAGGCCGATGTGAGCCTCCTGGTGGTGATAAATGTTTGGAAATAATGAAATAAAACCGTATATGGGGCCGGATGATACAGGCAAACAAATGGAGGGCGCCCCACAAGGTTGAGCAACCGGCGTAGATATGGAAGGGACCACGTGTGCGACTAACAGTGCCTGGCTACACAACGTATTTGATCAAGTTGCCATTGACGATTGACAGCTTTTTGTTATCCGCATGAGTATAGCAAAATCTGTCAACATCCGAGCTCTTGCGCTCGAAAAAGCATTGCATGCCTAGGTCTACTTTGTTGCCGGTTGAAAAATTGAAAAGAATTCCGTACCAAATCCGACAATTACAAACACGCGCTCTTTTTCTCTGTACTCTCGTACCCGGCTGGACGAATCCGTGACACATGCCTCATTAAAATTCCGAGAGATCAACGGTGGAGACAGCTTTCCTTGGTCCCACAAAAACAAACTAGATGGCGCTGTCACCAATATGGCGGTCACAAGTAAGTACAGTGGGATGCCGTTTTTTACATGCTAATTCAGACAATTATTTCAAGAAATCCTCCGATAATTGCTCAGTAAATTCTTCCAGCAATTTATTTAGGTAATTAATCTGGAATTACTCCTAGATTGCCATAAAAGATTCCTTTGGAAATCAGCCAGGAAATTCCAAAAACATCCGCGGAAAATTCGCAGAAGAGCCTCAAAAAGTTGCTCCTTAAGTTTTTTAGTTGAACCGTTTTAGGGATCGCGCCGGTGTACGGCTGCTGACCCTGTCCAATGATGTTCGGGTTCCGAAGACCGAACGGTTTTGCCGTTGAATTCTGTAATCTAAGTAGCTAAACAATCAAGATATCCTTGGCTACGCCCCCGACCCTAGTAACTAAGAGTTTGTTATTTTTCATAACTGTTCACTTGCTAATAAACCTCCGTTGAAGTCAGACGCTTTCCTAGCTTATTCCATTCCTTTGAAACGGTACTGTTACGGCATCTCACACCGATCCCGTACGGTTAATCCACGAATGAATACCCCTCGGAAGAAGACGGATGAATGACAACTGACAACGAAGTGTCTTGCAGCACACAATACGAGGTTGAAGGAAAAACAGCCGTATAGAATTAAACCAAAAGGCACTGAAGCTACACACATTTTCTTTCTCCCAAAATTAGATAGTATAGTGAATTATTTGATTTATTTGATATTATAAAAAACAGTAAGTTTAAAGCAGTTTTTGTGAAATTCTTAAAATTAATCCAAAATACCTCCATTAGGTGGCAAATAGCCAGAGAACAACTGTTCTCAATTCTTCATTGGAAATCGAGGAATTATTTGAGGTTAAAAGATCGTGAGTAGCCTGAATTGAAACATTTAGTTCGCCCTTTATACTAAATTTAAGTCTCTTCTAGCCTGTTCGGCTCAATTAGAGTAATTTGAAAGGCTTTCGATTGTTGGGAAATTAGGAGAGTATCAAGAGACCGATGTAAGTAGAACATCCCTAGGGTAAAACAAATATATTAATAAAAAGTTTATAGCTTTTAGCTCACACAACATAAACGCAAAACTGTGTTTGCTCAAAGGACCTTGGAAGCTCCACCGCCCAACAAATCTAAAAGATCGTTCAAGATCGTACCGACATCAACATGTCGAAAAGCACCAAGAGTGTGAAAAGTACGAAGAGTGCGAGAAGCACTCGGAGCGCCAAGAACCACTGCCAGGCTTGTAAGGCAATCGATACCGATCGGATGGTCAGTTGCTGTCACTGCGGTTCCTGGTGGCATTTTGAATGCGTGGGCGTCAACGATAGCATCGCAGAGCCAGACCGGGTGTTCAATTGTCCAAAGTGCCAGAAACCATCCGTACAGGTCCCGGTACGGACAACAGTGGGAAAGGTGGCACTAAGCGTAAACTCATCGACTTCTAGCAGAGCAGCGAAGGCCAGATTAGAGCTGGAGAAACTCGAGGCCCAAAAAGCTTTGGCCATGAAGCGTCTAGAACTTCAGCGACGGGAACAGGAGCGCAAGCATAAGGAAGCGGAGTTACTATTCCAGCAGAAGAAGGCGCAGGAAGAGGCATCACTCCAACAGCTGGAGCTACAATTGGAAGAGACGATGATGAACGAATCATTCCGCCTTCGGGAGATTATCGCCGCAGAAGAGGAGGAGGACGACGAAAACGAGAGTGTTGAATCCGTGCAAAGCTCATCCAGCAAAGTTCGACAATGGCGAGCCTTTAATTCGACAATGGTACCCTCGACGGAACAGGATCCGAAAATTGCACCTAACGACATCGAAACTACGACAGCGACCGGAATAATCCCCGCTGGGCAGGACGGCAGCAAGCAACCAACTAGCAATCAGGGATTTCTGGAAGAGGCTATGGCCTCGGCGGTATCAGGTATTTCGTTAGGGCAATCAGGTATGGAGCCAACGTTAGGAGGAATAATTGGTCGGATAGAAAGCACCATTGCACCGACAGGTAGTATGAGTAACACGGGTCTTCTAGCGGCTCCCCCAGGGTTTAGCTTAAGTAGAAACTATACTCCACTCCAGCAGGCGTCTAATGATAGTTCTAAGACTCCCATTGTTCCAAAACCTGACTCACTCTCGCGTCTCCATCAGTCCTTCGTGCCCAATCCCTCGGTCGGTACCCCGGTTGATAATCTGTCATCAAACGCGCAAATTTCCGGTTTGAACAGTGCGAATCAAAGTGGTAGTGCATTAGCAGTCACAGATCGACTACGAGGATCATTACCACGGCAGTCGAATCCTGAACGCCTCGAACAAGGGCAACAAAGGGAACAGTCCGTAGCACCGAGTCAACTGGGGCCGCAACGAGATCTAGATCCAGGACCATCGATACCAGCTCAATCAAGGCAAGGACAACGAAATGCCCCGGCGGAACCACCGTGTGTACAATGGGAGCCGCCGAGAGATCCAGATGCGCCAATATTCGAGCGAGCTGTATTTCCAGTAGTACCGGCGTACTGCGGACCAACACCTCAACAATTGGCTGCCAGGCACGTGATGAACAAGGAACTGCCAATTTTTACTGGTAATCCGGAGGATTGGCCGCTATTCATAAGCGCGTATTACAACTCTACCCAGGCGTGCGGCTTCACAGACGCGGAAAATCTGGCAAGGTTGCAGAGGTGCCTGAAGGGTCATGCTTTTGAATCGGTGCAGAGCCGACTGCTATTGCCGTCAAGTGTTCCACATGTTCTCGCTACTTTGGAGACACTCTATGGCAGACCGGAGTTGCTTATTCATGCGCTACTGCAGAAGCTTCGACGAGTTCCTGCACCGAAGCAGGATAGATTGGACACGTTGATCGGTTTTGGTATTGCGGTGCAGAACCTCAGCGACCATTTAGAAGCTGGAAGACACGAATCGCATCTCAACAACCCGATGTTATTGTTCGAGCTGGTAGAGAAGCTTCCAGCAAACATGAAGCTGGATTGGTCGCTGTATAAGCAACGATGTGGAGAAGTGAATATTCGCTCGTTCGCCCAGTACATGCAGACTTTGGTACGTGCTGCAACCGACGTCACTCTCCAGTACGATCCAAGACAGCAGCAGTCTCAACAGCAGCGGACAACTAAAGAGAAGAGCAGCAAAGATAAGAACTTCTGTGGTGCCCACGCTGCAGAGGGTGCGGCGGAAACGGAAGCAGTTGGAAATGCGACATACTCATCAAAGGCAGCTTGTCTAATCTGCAAGAATCCGGATCATCGAGTTAAGGATTGTATAGAGTTCAGCAAGAAAAGCGTAGATGAGCGCTGGAAACTAATACAGCAGTTTAGCTTGTGTCGTCTTTGTCTGGGAGCACACGGTAGGAGACCCTGTAAAATTCGCAAGCAATGTGACATGTCGGGGTGCCAATTGCGTCATCATCCGTTGCTGCATTCTGAACAGAAACAGGGAGGCGCACGAAGCTTGGATGATAGCAAGAAAAGCAAACGAGACAACAACGTCAAGATAGAACGAAACAATTCCGTGCATGAACCATCTGAAGCGAAGCCGAGTGGATCAAAAGTCGTTACCAATCATCATTTCAGCGGGAAAACGACGCTGTTTCGGATAATCCCAGTGACACTCCACGGGAACAACCGTTCCGTGACTGTATTCGCCTTTTTAGACGACGGATCGGAGAAAACATTGGTGGATGAAGAAGTGGTGAAGCAACTCGGCGTTGTAGGAGAAAAGCAGCCGTTGTGCCTCCAGTGGACCGCAAACGTAAAGAGAACGGAAGCGAATTCTCAACGAGTCGCTTTAGAAATTGCGGGACGCTCATGTTCAGCTAAACATTCCCTGTCCGATGTGCGCACTGTAAGCAAGCTGGAATTACCACGGCAGTCGCTACGATACGCTGAATTGGCGGAAGCATTCCCATACCTAAAGGGTCTGCCGATCGACGATTACGATGACGCGCAACCTCGCATCCTAATTGGCAACGATAATGCGCATGTGACATCAACATTGAAGTTACGTGATGGGCAGCCGGGTGAACCGATTGCCGCCAAATCACGATTAGGGTGGACGATTTATGGATCCAGCCTAGAGAAAACAGTGGACAGAGTTCACAGCTTCCACATTTGCGAATGTCAGGAAGACACTCAGATGTTACACGGACTGGTGGAGCAATTTTTCTCGGTGGAAAGCCTGGGAATATCCGAGACGCCGCCTGTAGAGTCCGCTGAAATTCAACGATCCAAGCGGATTCTTTTGGAAACAACCAAACGGATTGGTCAGCGATTCGAGACGGGGCTTCTCTGGAAGTATGACTATTTCGAATTCCCGGACAGTTACCACATGGCAGTTCGGCGACTGCAGTGTTTGGAGAGGCGCATGCAGAACGAAACAGTCATCGGAGAGAGTGTTCGGATGCAAATGTCCGAGTATCAGGAGAAAGGCTACATCCACAAAGCGACCAGAAAAGAGCTCGATGAATCGGATCCAAGGCGTACTTGGTATTTGCCGTTAGGAGTGGTAATCAACCCCAAAAAGCCATCAAAAATCCGAATTTTCTGTGATGCGGCCGCGAAGGTGGATGGAATCTCTCTTAACACGATGCTGATGAAAGGGCCCGATCTTCTAAACACGCTACTAGATGTACTCTTCGCCTTCCGAGAAAAGCGTGTTGCTCTGTGCGCAGATCTGAAGGAAATGTTCCACCAGATTAAAATACGACCAGAAGATCGACATGCACAGCGCCTGCTTTGGCGTGAAGATCCCGCTGAAGCACCCGATGTCTATTTAATGGACGTCGCCACATTCGGAGCTACATGCTCACCGTGTTCAGCACAATTTGTAAAGAACAGGAATGCAGAAGAACACGCCAAGGAGTACCCGGCCGCAGCAGAGGCAATCATTCGAAAACATTATGTGGATGATTATTTAGATAGTGCTGACAATGAAGAAGAGGCTGTGAAACTAGCACAAGATGTCAAACATGTTCACTCGCTCGGAGGATTCAATCTACGAAACTGGCTTTCCAACTCCAAAGATGTTCTAGCACGGGTCGGGGAGGGCGAGCTAGCCCCAAACCTCATCACGGAGAAATGCTTACAGCTGGACAAGCATAGCTCCACTGAACGCGTACTTGGGATGTTTTGGAAGCCGGAGGAAGACGTGTTCACGTTTTCCACTGCTGTGGCCAGCGAAGCAGATCACCCAACAAAACGACAAGCCCTGCGAGTAGTCATGAGTCCTTTCGATCCGGCGGGACTGTTGAGTTTCTTCCTCATACACGGCAAGATTCTGATACAGGATTTGTGGCGAGCGAAGACCGATTGGGATCAGCCGATACCAGAAAAACTGCTCGGAAAATGGAAGCGGTGGATAAATTTGTTCCGCTACATGGATCAGATCAGCATTCCGCGTTGCTACTTCCCCCAACGTTCGATACAGGACATCGGATCTTTGCAGCTGCACATCTACGTCGACGCAAGCGAGGAAGCCTACGCATGCGTTGGATATATACGTGCTCTGTTCCCCGACGGGATTCAAGTAGCGCTGGTTGGCGGAAAGTCAAAGGTGGCACCGCTTAAGGCACATTCTATTCCACGGCTGGAGTTGATGGCCGCGGTTATCGGCGTGCGCTTAGCCAAGACCATACTCAAGGGGCACTCGCTAAAGGTCGATAAAGTATTTTATTGGAGCGACTCAAAGACGGTACTCGCCTGGATAAACTCGGACCATCGCAACTACCGGCAGTTCGTCGCATGCAGAGTGGGAGAGATTCTGTCAAAGTCGAGAGCAGAACAATGGCGTTGGATATCTACAAAAAAGAACGTTGCAGATGAGGCGACCAAGTGGGGAAAAGGTCCCTGTCTGTCTAACAATAGTCGATGGTTTCGTGGAGAGGAAGACTTGTATCTGCCGGAAGAACAGTGGATAACTAAAGTGCTTCCTGCCAATCAAACGACGGATGAAGAGCTGAGGTCGTGTATGGTACACCGCGAAGCATTAGCGCCACAACTTGTCAAATGGGATAGATTCTCAAAGTGGACGCGATTGCAGCGATCAGTAGCGTACATTCATCGTTATGTGCAGAATTTGCGGCTTGCTGCGAACAAAAAGCAACGTATGGAAGGATTGCTAACGCAAGAAGAGCTAAGTAACGCTGAAGCCACAATATTCCGCTGGACTCAAAGCGAAATGTACTCGGATGAAGTGACAGCTCTTTTTAGTGCAAGGAACGAGCGTACAAATCAACAGGTGCGGCTGGAAAAGACCAGCTTAATCCGTAAGCTGTCGCCGTTCATGGATGAATCGGGAGTAATTCGTTCAGACAGTAGAATAGCTGCCGCCACGTATGTTTCGTATGACACGAGGTTTCCCATAATTCTCCCCAAGGAACACCGAGTTACACATTTACTGGTTGAATGGTACCACCAGAATTATCTGCACGCCAACGGAGAAACAGTCGTGAACGAGATGAGACAGCGCTTCCACATCTCCCAACTCAGATCGTTCGTCCGCATGGTAGCTAGAAAGTGTACTATGTGCAAAATGAAGAAGCCTGTTCCAGCGATTCCACGAATGGCCCCACTACCTGCGGCCCGGGTACAAGCATACGTGCGTCCATTTTCTTTCGTCGGTGTTGATTACTTTGGACCAATCAGCATCAGAGTAAATCGCACCATCGCCAAACGGTGGGTCGGATTGCTCACTTGTATGACCACTCGAGCAGTCCATCTGGAGGTTGTCCATACGCTATCAGCAGAGTCCTGTAAGATGGCTATCAGGCGCTTTATCGGACGCCGAGGAGCACCAATTGAGATCCGCAGTGATAGGGGCACGAATTTCGTTGGATCGAGTAACGAATTGAAGCAGGAAATGGGCAAAATCAACCACCAGATGGCCGAAACATTCACCAATGCAAATACAAAGTGGGTATTCAACCCACCAGGCGCACCGCACATGGGTGGGGCGTGGGAGCGTCTGGTGCGGTCAGTGAAAACCGCACTTGCCGCGATGGATACTTCACGAACACCGAATGAGGAGACATTGGCAACAATACTGATAGAGGCTGAGAGTGTAGTGAATTCCAGGCCGCTTACATATATCTCTCTGGAGACGGCGCAACAAGAAGCTCTCACGCCGAACCACTTCTTACTTCTTAGTTCGAATGGAGTGGCGCAGACACCACGGAATTTGACAGACCCGAAACAAGCTTGCAGGAACGACTGGAACCTGTGCAGAACGATGGTTGATCAATTCTGGCGTCGATGGGTACGAGAATACCTTCCGACCATCGCACGTCGGACGAAGTGGTTTGAGGAGGTTAAGCCAATCGAAGTCGGGGACTTGGTCGTTATAGTAGAGGAGAAGATACGCAATGGATGGGTGCGAGGACGTGTAGCCAAGATCTCAGTAGGACGCGATGGACGCGTACGAGAAGCTGTAGTGCAGACTGCGGACGGCATGGTTCATCGACCGGTTTCGAAGCTAGCGAAATTGGATGTAGCAGTGAGTAAAGCCGAGCCGGAGATACCGGACCAGCCTTACGGGTCGGGGAACTGTTACGGCATCTCACACCGATCCCGTACGGTTAATCCACGAATGAATACCCCTCGGAAGAAGACGGATGAATGACAACTGACAACGAAGTGTCTTGCAGCACACAATACGAGGTTGAAGGAAAAACAGCCGTATAGAATTAAACCAAAAGGCACTGAAGCTACACACATTTTCTTTCTCCCAAAATTAGATAGTATAGTGAATTATTTGATTTATTTGATATTATAAAAAACAGTAAGTTTAAAGCAGTTTTTGTGAAATTCTTAAAATTAATCCAAAATACCTCCATTAGGTGGCAAATAGCCAGAGAACAACTGTTCTCAATTCTTCATTGGAAATCGAGGAATTATTTGAGGTTAAAAGATCGTGAGTAGCCTGAATTGAAACATTTAGTTCGCCCTTTATACTAAATTTAAGTCTCTTCTAGCCTGTTCGGCTCAATTAGAGTAATTTGAAAGGCTTTCGATTGTTGGGAAATTAGGAGAGTATCAAGAGACCGATGTAAGTAGAACATCCCTAGGGTAAAACAAATATATTAATAAAAAGTTTATAGCTTTTAGCTCACACAACATAAACGCAAAACTGTGTTTGCTCAAAGGACCTTGGAAGCTCCACCGCCCAACAGGTACCCCATTCTAAGAGGTTATGGGCTCGTCCGGCAAGGATTCGGTGCACGGTATCCCTCAACACCAAGGAGATCCTGGATTCCATCCAGCTTTTTACGCTAGCATGCCATAAATTTTGAATCACCCCTTTTTGACATATCTTGCAAACACTATATTTTTTTTTATAGATGAATCGTAGCAACCTTTGTGGTCGAGCAAATGTTTGATGTTTACGATCGTGTTTCTAGGAGACCAAAACAAAAGTGTTTTCAAGAAGTTTCATATTCTTCACATTATCTTTATATATTTTTTAAATGTATTATTTATTTCAGATGCACTAAATAGGACTATTAGAAATTGAAATGGCAAACGGAGTTATGAATTGGTTGCAGAAACTATAAACGTTTGCAGCAA
Organism: Aedes aegypti; assembly: GCF_002204515.2. Lineage (NCBI taxonomy): Eukaryota > Metazoa > Arthropoda > Insecta > Diptera > Culicidae > Aedes > Aedes aegypti. The sequence continues at coordinate 221,743,501 of NC_035107.1, read as the reverse complement.
GATTCATTGAGTCGCCAATGACCAATGAATTGCAGTGTTATGCTTCATTAACCTAGAAGACCATTGAGCTTGAATGTAAGCCGACATTTTTACTAATTACTCAGAAAGTCGTTACTAAGAAGTCGTTACTGCTAATGTAAATAGGGATAAAGATCAGGTTATTCGTTATTCGTAACTTCGTGCAGGAGGTTTGTGGGAATAGAAATAATATTGGACTCAAAGTGAAGTTTCGTAACCAAACCTATCACAAATGTGCAAAATTTGGTGTTTTGTGGGTTTTCTTCGACAGTAGAGTAGACTGAGGTCGTGAAAATATAGCGTACGGCTGCTCGTCATGAACCTTAGTAATTGATAATGCTTTTATTGCTTATAAACTTTGTTAGTGAGAGCAGTTGAATTCCATGCAAGGCTTTCAATTTGTTGCGGGTTCAATGTAAATTTCTGAACATCTCTGAACGTATTTTCTCGATGGCCAAATGGTTACCGCAGGAAAGCGCTCAGAAGTTTTACACGATCCACGCCGATTTGTCCGATCATCAAACAATTGTATAAAAACACGTTCATACCAGATAACTTATAACGTATCCGAATCGTTGGTAACCTAAAATTATATAAAATAATTTAGAACTGTGAGAAAATGGTTTATATAAATATAAAAAGTTGAACACAAAGATATTGTTGCTGCAAACACACATCAAGTGAAAATTATTGACAATTCAATCAGCCAAATAAAATCATTGCCTGCTTAGACTTAACTATAAAATCTGCAGGCAAGAAATGTCAAAATTGAATTACCCCTTGTTGGTTTATAGCTAGCATAAAAAGCTGGATAACTAGAGTTTTCGTGTACAAGCGTACCTGGACGCTATGGGAGTGGAACATACCCTGACGAAGGATGCCCCGGAAGAAGCTGCTGAAAAAGCGAAGTTCGACGAGGCGGACAAGAAGGCAAAGTCGTGGTTGATCGGGTTCCTGGGAGATGAGTGCCTGGAGACGGTACGCGAAGCAAAAACGGCTTAGCATATGTGGCAAGCATTGCAAAAGAGCCATGCCACGAAATCGTTAGCGACGCAGAATCTGGTCCGGAAGCAACTCATGCGCTTGAAGCTACAGGAAGGCGAAACCATGCGGAACCATTTGGTGTGGTTCGACGATCTGATCCGGCAACTACGAGTATCAGGCGCGGAACTGAAGGAACCGGATATGGTGTTAACGCTGTTCGGTACGCTCCCGGAAAGGTATGACCCGTTGATAACTGCCCTGGAGAACCTTGGTGACGATAACCTGACGTTGGATGTAGTGAAGCAACGGCTTCTGGGTGAAGAAGTCAAGCAGCTCGAACAGCAACAGGACAGCACGATCGAGAAATCTACGGCGTTTGCAGGTGAGAAGGTGCATCGACCGAAGAAATTCATCGGAAAGTGCCATAAGTGCGGCAAGAAAGGGCACATGAAGAGGGACTGCCGGCAGAAGAACCCCAGTGAAGCAAACTCGGCTACTGGATCTGGAAGCAAGGCGGTAAGTTTTATGGCTGGTCGTACAGGTGAAGCCCGAAATAGTGACGGACGATTAAGCTTCAAGCTAGACAGCGGATCAAGCGATCATCTAGTGAACGATGCTGCCGTGTTCTCATCGTTGAGCAAGCTATCAAGTCCCATCATCATCAACGTCGCGAAGGACGGTGAAACTTTGGAAGCTCGAAAGAAAGGAACCATTGAAGGTGTGAGCAACAAGGGTGTTCAGATGATGATCAACGAAGTCCTGTTTGTGCCGGAGCTAAGAGACAACTTGATGTCTGTCAAAATATTGGCCAAGGCTGGAATCTTGGTGCTGTTTTGCGGTAAGCAAGCTACCTTGCAGAAAAACAACACAGTTATTGCTAAAGCGTACTTGAAAGAAAGTTTGTACGAGTTGGATGTCAAGCTTCAAGCGTCTTCTGCGAATGTATGTCAAGCTGAGGTGAGTGAGTTGTGGCATCGTCGGCTGGGTCACCTGAACCAACAAGCAATCTCGAAGCTGGTCCAACACAATATGGTTGAAGGTATCAGAACGAAGCCACAGAAGATCGGATTTTGCGAACCATGTGTGCAGGGCAAGCAGTGCCGTGAGCCCTTCGACGGAACTCGTCAACGTGCAACTCGGGTTCTGGAGAGAATCCACTCGGACGTATGTGGAACTATCGACCCCCCGGCGTGGGATGGCTCACGCTATTTCGTATCTTTCATCGATGACTACAGCCATTTTTCGGTGATTTATCTGATGAAGAAAAAGAGTCAAGTTTTCGAGCGGTTCCTAGAATACGAAGCAATGGTGACTGCGGCTTTTGACAAGAAAATTTCGAAGCTAACGGTGGATCAAGGCACGGAGTATGGATCCAATGAGCAGAAGAAATGGTACAAGAGCAAAGGAATTCAAATCGAGGCGACAGTTGCATATTCCCCGCAACAAAATGGGGTGGCCGAGCGGTTCAATCGAACGCTCATCGAAAAGGTACGTGCTATGCTTAAAGATTCCAGATTACTGAAAAAGATGTGGTGTGAAGCTGCCTTGAATGGTGTGTACCGAATGAACCGGAGTCCGACGGCAGCCCTGTCGGTCCAGAAGACCCCCGCGGAACTGTGGCTAGGAGTGAAATCCAATCTGGAGAAGCTTCGAATTTTCGGATGCAGAGCCTTCGCTTGGATATCTGGTCAGCAACGAAAGAAGCTGTACGCAAAAAGCTTTGAAGCGGTGATGGTCGACTACGCGCCGAATGGCTATCGGCTCTGGGATCGAACTCATCGGAAGATCATCGTGGCTCGTGACGTGAAGTCGTTTTCCGTATGAAGTTGACAATGAAGCCAAAACAGATTCACCGTTGGTAGTCAAATGTTCCTACGAAAAAGAGGGGGATGATGAAGCCGAAGCCGAACCGTTACGCAAGAATCAGAAGTGGCGAGAGAGTTTGAAGAACCAGACCAGCAAGATCTGCTAGACCAGCAAGATGATGAGATGGACGAGGCAACAGCTTCGGCGCTCCCATCGCAACCAGAACTCCACGAGTCCGAAGGACAAGCGATGGTGAGGCGCAGCGATCGGAAGCGCACACTTCCGGGTAAGTTGCTCGACTATTTCGTTGGTTACGGAGCAATTTCTGCTGTCCCATTGTCCACAGATGTACCCAAAACGTTTGGTGCAATCGCCCTCCGAGATAACAAAGACGATTGGATGCGTGCTGTGTCAAACGAGTTGGAGTCGTTGAAGGAGAACAATGTCTGGCAACTTGTGACCTGCCCCAAGGACGTGAAACCGCTCAAATCCAAGTGGGTGTTTCGACTGAAGGAGGACGAAAACGGTAGACCGGTTCGCTACAAAGCCCGACTGGTGGCGAAGGGGTATCTCCAGCAGCAAGGTCACGACTACGAAGAGACGTATGCTCCGGTGGCTCGCCTGGTAACCATCCGCACTGTATTGGCAGTTGGCGTACATCGGCGATACTACTTCCACCGAGACTATCGCCTCGTTGAATCGCTCATTCCAACCGCGTTTCTCCACGGTCGCTTGAAGGAAAGGCGTAGCTGCGAAACAAGATCAAGTCTGTCGGTTGGTGAAATCCTTGTACGGTTTGAAGCAATCTCCCAGATGTTGGAATGAGCGATTCAACGAGGCGATAGTCACAATGGGCTTCAAGCGTTCACAACACGATTATTGCCTGTACACCAAGCTGGATGACAACGACGAGCTAATACTGATCCTGTACGTTGATGATCTCCTGGTGGCTGGACGCAATCAGAAATCAATTTCAAAGCTTAAGAAGGACCTAGCATCGAAGTTTGAAATGTCCAACTGTGGGGAGCTCCGACACTTGTTAGGCATGAAGGTAGAGTACAATCGCGGCGATGGTCAGCTGAAGCTTTCTCAAGATGCCAGCATCGAAAAGCTGGTGACCCGTTTTGGAATGGCTGAGCGCAATCCTGCTCGTACACCGATGGATAAAGGCCTGGTGCTCGATCGAAATGGACCGGACGCAAACCAACCATATCGTGAGTTGCTAGGATCACTGATGTACGTGATGTTCAGCGTTCGACCGGACATTTGTTATCCTGTTGGCTACCTGGGGCGTTTCCAGCAACAGCCGACCGTCGAGCATTGGCAAGCCCTGAAACGAATTGTCCGTTACTTGCAAGGAACAAAGAATCTGATGTTGCAGTTCAAGCGTAACCCAACTAGTAGTCCATTGGTTGGATACGTTGACGCCGACTGGGCGTCAGATACTGAAGACCGGAAATCGGTAAACGGTTACCTGTTTCACGGTGACCTGGTGCAGTAAGAAGCAAACCACATTGCAACTTCGTCTAGCGAGACGGAGTACATCACACTTAGTGCAGCGGTTGCAGAATCCTTGTGGCTGCAAGGAATACTTGAAGACCTTCAAGAATCCACCAAACCTGTTACCCTGAACAAGGTAGTTGCATTTGTATGGCGAAGAATCTGGAGACAAAACGCACCAAACATATAGATGTCAAGCATCATTTCGTGCGTGATCATGTAGCTTCCGGGATGCTTAAGATTGAACCCATCAAGACGCAGAATCAATTGGCGGATATTTTTACAAAGGCCCTGGAGTTCAGCCGGTTCAAGACCTTGAGGATGAAGATTGGATTATCTGATTGAGAGGGGTGTAATCTAAGTAGCTAAACAATCAAGATATCCTTGGCTACGTCCCCGACCCTAGCAACTAAGAGATTGTTATATTTCATAACTGTTCACCATAAACCTCCGTTGAAGTCAGACGCTTTCCAAGCTTATTCCATTCCTTTGTAACGGTACCCCATTCTAAGAAATTCCATTGTGGCTTGCCGAAACTGGTCGCTGAACATCCTTCCGCGATTATGCTGTTTTGTTGTAGTTGCTGCATCGTGGAGGTAAATTTCCCCGAAACTGGTTCGTCGCGTTTGGTTTCTGTCTCCGACAGCATACGCAGATTCCCTAGAGATGGAAGTCAGCCCTGTCTTCCTGCTTAGTCGCGCTTAGTCGACGACTAAGAAGCTTGTCTCAGTATTTTTCTTAACGCCCTTTGGGAAATCAGTTTAAAATTCAAGCTGTATCATCGACCTGAATTAATTTAACTTTGTTGCATGTAGATCAGGTGCAACTAAACGCCCTGTGTAACATCAATCGAAATTGTCAAGCTGTATCAACGCCCTGGAGTAATTTTAGCTTGTCTTAATTGGATCAGTTGCATTTAACGTCCTGTAGGATATCATTTAATAATTACAAGCTATATTAACGCCCTGGAGTAGTTTTACTTTATTCTATGTAGATCGAATGCATCTTAATGGTCTGAAAACATCAATTCCTAGTTGTATTAACACCCTGGAGTATTTTGACTTTGCTCTATGTAGATCAGGTGAAACTCAATGCCTTGTATGACATCAATCGATCAAGCTGTATCAACGCCCTGAAATAGTTTGACGTTATTCCACACAGATCTTAGCGAGATCGGGTGCATCTTTATGCCCTGTAGAAAATCAATCAAAATTTCTTATCTGTACCAACGCCCTGTAGTTATTTGACCTTATTATGTGTATTAGGCGCATCTTGACGCTCTGTAGGACATCAATCAACCAAATTTTCAAATTGTTTCAACACATTCCACACATATCTTTACGAGACCTGGAGCATCTTTATGCCTTGTAGGAAATCCATCAAAATTTCCGAGCTTTATAAACGCCCTGGAGTGCTTAGACTTTGCCCAATGTAGATCAGGTACATCTCAACGCTCTGTAGGACATCAATTGAAAATTCCAAGTTTTATCAATGTTGTGCAGTAATTTAATATTGCTTCACTTAAATCAGATGCATCTATACTCCCTGTATGATATAAATCGATCCATCTGTGTCCACGTCCTGGAGTAGCTTGACTTTATTCCACATAGATCTTTGCGAGATCTGGAACATCTCAACGCCCTGAAGAAAATCAATCGAAATTTTCATGCTGTATTAACGTCCTGAAGTAATATGACCTTATTCCATGTAGATGAGGTGCATCTTGACGCTCTGTAAGACATCAATTAAAAATTCCTAGCTTTATCAACGCTCTGGAAAAATTTGGATTTATTCCACACAGATCTTTACGAGATCTAGAGCATCTGAACGCTTTGTATAAAATCAATCGAAACCTACGTGTTCCAGGGCGTTGATACACCTTGGAGTAATTTGAGCTTATTCCATGTATATCAGACACAACTTAACGCCTTGTAGGACATTTATTGTAAACTCTAAGCTGGATCAACGCCCTGGAATAATTTGACCTTTTTCCATGTAGATCAGGTGTATGCGACCGCCCCCAAGCTGTATCAATGCCCTGGAGTAAAAGTCCACAAAGATCTTGGCGAGATCTGAATCATCTTTACGCCCTATAGCAAATCAATAATTTTTTTCTTGCTGTATCAAACCCCTACGGTCATTTGACTTTATCCTATGTAGATCATGCGCACCTCATTGCCCTGTATAACATCAATCGAGATTGTCAAGCTGTAACAACGCTTTGGAGTAATTTGATTTTGCCTCAAATAGATAAGCTGTATCTTAACGCCCTGAAGGACATCATTTAATAAATTCATTGCTGTATCAACGCCCTGGAGTAATTTGTTCTTATCCTTTGTCGATTAGGTTCATCTTAACGCCCTGTAGAACGTCAATTGTAAATTAACACCCAGAAGAAATTTGACAGTATTCCAAATAGATCAGGTGTATTTGAACGTCCTGTGTCAAATTTAAATTGGTCCAACATCAAATAAAATTGGTAAGCTATATCAACGCCCTGGAGTAATTTGACTTTATTTCACCTATATCTTTGCAATATCTGGAGGATCTTTAAACCCCTTTGGGAAATCAATCGAAATTTCCATGCTGCTTCAACACACTAATTATTTGACCTTGTGTTATGTGGATCAGCTGCATATTAATGCCTTGATTAAGATCAATTACAAATTCTAAGCGGTGCCTACGTAAAAATTGAGCTTATCCCAAGGGGTGGATCACTTCTGTTGCATCTGATATATTGAAATTATTTCATGCATTCAAATGCATTTAAATGCACACTCAGAAAATTTGCAATTCATGGCTTGCTCCAATGTTTATTTGTTACCCTTGTCTGAATGTCAAACTAATTTTTCTACGAGCTCAAGAAAAAGTTTTGCTCACCCAAACAGTTCACTACATTTAATAGGTATCTCGTCCCGTAACCGGCCATGATGGCCCTTCGTTCAGACAGACAGAGAGCGCTGCAACCTGCTTGCTCATAGGCGAAGCGAAAATGATATTTTCTGATGCAGGTCACAGTGAACAAAACTCCAAATATCTTACGTTTGACCAGATCCGGAATGGCTGCTTCGAAGAAGCCTCTGACCAACTGCTACATCTCGGATTCTTTGGAGCATCGGATATTGCCATTTTGTGCTTTATTATCCTTTACATAAGATAATATATATCAGAACCATTTATTTTTAGAAGCATCATTTCGGTGACCTCCCTTCACGAGCGTTGAACTAGTTTTAAATTAAAAATCACTACAATAAAGAAAACAAAAGCTTATCATTTATCCGCTAATTACCACGAAATTACCGTTACTCCCGTTAGCCTGTAAGTTAGACCGCGTAGTAACAGAGTGCCCAAACGTTGAAGTGATCATTCCGCAGAAGAAATATTCATTCTGCTTATTCTGCTTGATATTCTCCCCCTTAAAGTCTCATAAGGGGGAGAATATCAACGTTAAGTGCTTGAGCTTACCGTTTCTTTCTTGTCCCCAAGATCCCCGGGAAAAGGAAGTAAAACAAGTTATTAGTACAAACAATATTGTATTTGCTTTATTTTGTTATCCTTCATTTAAGAATCATGTGGATTTCTATTTGCCTCCAGTAAGTCAAAGTCTCCAAGTTTCTCGGGAAGGAAGATTCAAAGGTTGCGATTAATCCTGATTAGTTCACAAAACAGATGCCTAATATCTTGAAGGTGTAGAAACAGCTTTGATCAGGCTTGTAGTTTAATATATTTTCTCGTTTCAAAATTATATCTTGATTATCTGAAACGAATAAAAGTGATTAATTGAAGAAATCAGTGTTGAGTAAAACAATTTTGAAACTTCCACAACAAACAATGACGCGTTGCTATAGCACGATACTATGGCATGGGCCAGGGCTAAGTTGATGAATATGTAAAAAAATGCATTTGATGCAAACTGATGTACATTAGATGTGCATCGAACAAGTGATCCACCCCTTGGCTTATCCTATGAAGATAAAGTGCGCCTTAACGCCCTAAATGAATTGAAAATTCCAAGCTGTATCGATGCCCTAGAGTAATTTGACCTTATTTCAAGAAGATAAGGTGCATCTTAACGCCCTGAAGCATATTAATTGTAAAATACAAGCTTCTAAAACGCTCATGCATTTTTGAGTGATCTGACATTGTCTTATGTAGATCATTTGCACCTTAACACTCTGTATCATTTGCAAATTTCAAGCTGTATCAAGGCCCTGGAGTAATGTGACCTTATCGTACATTGATCAGCTGCATATTAACGCCCTTTATGGCATCAATCAAAATGGTTAAGCTTCATTAACGTCATGGAGTTTGACCATGTCTCATTTAGGTCAGACCTGTAGGACATAAGCTGAAAATTCCAAGCAATATCAACATTCTGGATTATTTTGACTTTATTATATGTAGATCGGCTGCAAGTATATTGACCTAATTCCACGTAGATTATATGCATATCAACGCCCAGTATGGTATTAATGAAAATTGTTAAGCTGTAATTTGATTAATTTGATATTGTCTCAGATAGCTCATCTTAATTCTCTGTAGAAAAATAATTTAAAATTCAAAGCTTTATCAACGCCCTGCAGAAATTTGACGTAATATTTAGAAATCTAGTGCAATTTTCAATTTTTTTGCACTTTGATATCACTTGAAAGCGACATTTTATTTTAAAATTAGGCGATATATTTGGCTGAAGTTCGAACCTCTTGTTTAATCCAAAAATAAGGTTCAAACATTCTAGATGTCCTGCTTTATGAAACCTTAAGCATTTGTTCGTGAATCTGTTCGGCAATTCCACATAAGCCGCATTTTGAGGCATATTTATTTCAATCAATTAAATCTCTGGCGAAATTGTTTGTTCAGAAATCTCGTCAGGGGGAAGCAGGCATATTAGATTATCCCTCTTACGCTAACTAGCAGTTTGAAGTGAAGCTCATTTTTTGATACATTTCAGGTATTTCTTCACGTATCTTCCTTTTCATATATCCTTAAACACAAATCAAACTGAGAAAGTATGCAATAAATTTGGTCATTCGAAATTTGGTCATCTTGAATTTTATCAGAAAAACCTTGAAAATCACCATTAGTGTACCATTCGGTTTTAATTTTGTGGTCACCTTCAAAAAGCTAACTAAGGGGTCACCCAAAAATGACACCCATCATTTGAGGAAGGGGAGTGGTCTACGAAAGTGTGACAGTGCATGTATTAGGTATTGGAAAAAGCATGACAGAGGAGGATAGGAGGTCTAGAAATCCTCAAATATGATGGACGTCATATTTGAAACTTCCCTAAGAAAAAACTGAGCTAGAACAGCTGCAAAAACTAGGTGAGCAATGGTATTAGCCGTTTGAAATGAACGATTTTCTAAATTTATGAAAATAACATATTTCGTACAACAACGTAATAAGTATTCAATGGCAGGTTCTTTGCTCGAGCAAACTGTACAATGGGATTAAATTTTGGGTAAAAAATTTGGTGGCCATATTGTATTATGACGCCATCTTGATTTTAAGCAAAAGTATGAGTTATTTAGTGTAATGATACTTATCATGTTGAAATAAGTAACATAAACATTGAGTTTAAGCAAATACTTTCCATTTTGAGAATCTGTGTGAATTTTGATCGTTTGTCCCTGGGTTTGAAGATATTCCGATGTATATAGAGGGCTCGACATTATCCATATATTTTTTTTAAATATATAGGTATTTCTCCGTTTCACATTTTAATTTGAATGAGCATTGAACACAAACTTAACACGTGCAAATGCATATTAGTTCTCATGAGTTTGGAATATATATTAATTTGATACAATTTTCTTGTGAGACTCCCTCATTAATGCCTGGGAGTACAACCGCCTTCTGAGCTATAGCAACGCCCTCCTCAAAAGGGGATGACTAAGAAGCTCAAATTTTACGACGACAGGGCTGGATGGAAGCGGCGCGTTGGATGCCGTTGGGCTATCTACGTGAGCCGGATTGGTTTCCTCCGGGTCTTTCTGATCGTGCGGTGCATTCTGCGGGGCCAGGAAAACTACTGCAGGGTCTTTCGATTGATCCGTCAACGAAACACTCGACGCGCCCTTAGACTACTCTGCACATTTCTGCTGCCACTCCTTCGCCCTTTCTTGACTCGTCCTTTTGCTGATCCAGCTCCTGATGCTCGCTGTTTCCTCCACATCTTGCAACTCCTCTTCAAGAAGCTTGTACTTTTCAGCGAGGTGGCGTTGCTCCATCGCCTGCTGCTTTTCAAGCATCTTCTTCTTCAGGGCCAACCTTGCTGCCCGAGCGCTGGACGTTGTTATCCGGGTGGATACACTTAGCGGTAAGCAGTGGGCGCACGTAAACGACCTATCCGCCACGCATCTTCAGCAGGATCGCAGCACGTACAGCCGGTGTGGCTGCCTTGGAAGTGCTGGTCGTCTAATCCGGAGCAAAAGGGGCTCTTTCCGACGTCTTCAGCAGAACGCAAACTCGAATTTGTGGTGCGTGTACAGCTTAAATTTCACATCAGTGCTCAAGTTCGCTTCTGGAACAATTACTTATCACATCAGCCCTTGAGAGACTATTCAGTTGCGGTTACACTACGGAACAGCAGCACCATTTCCTTTGGAATGCCATCCGAATTTTCTTTTGGAATTTCCTCCGAAATTCGTCCTTTTGAATTTCCTTCGGAATTCCTTTTGGAATTTTTCAGAATTTCCTTCAAAATTTCCATTTAAATTTCCTTCGAATCTCCTGAGCAATTTTCTTCGGAATTCCCTGGAATATTTTTTTTCTGAATTTCCTTCGGAATTTCTTTCGGAATCTCCACTGAAATTTTGTTCTGAATTGCTTTCGAAATTTATTTTGAAATTAATATAGGAATTTCCTTTGAGTTTCTTCCGGATTTTTCTTTGGAATTTCCTTCGAGGGTTTCCTTTGGATTTTCCGTCGGAATTCCTTGGAATGACCTTCAAAAATCTCTAGAAATTTCCTTTGAAATTCCTTTCTGAATTACTTCCGAATGTCCTTAGGAATTTCCTTTGAAATTTGCTGTGGTAGTTACTTTGGAACTTCCGTTGGATTTTTCTCCAGGATTTCCTTCGGAATTCCATTTTCATATTGTTCGGAAATTCCTTTAGAAGTTCCATTGAATTTTTTTCCGGAATTTCCTTTATTTTTTTTAGAAATTTTCTTTGGGATTTCTTTTGGATTTTCCTTTGAAATTTCAAAGCAAAGGAATTTCCTTTGAAATTTCGTTCGGATATTCGTTTGGAATTTTCTTTGGAGTTTCCTTCGAGAATTTCTTTAAGAATTACCTTCAAAATTTCTTCGAATTATCTCCGGATTTGTTTTGGTGTTTACTTCGGAATTCCCTTCAGAATTTCCTTCTGGTATTTTTTAGAAATATCGTTAGAATTTCCATTGAAATTCAAATTTCCATAGGAGTTTTCTTTAATTTTTGTCGGAATTTCCATTGGAATTTCTTTCGAAATTAAGTACGGAAATTCGTTTGGAATTTCGCTCGGAATTCACTTTGTAATTTCGTTCGGATTTTTCATAGGAATTTCCTTTGAATATTTCTTTGAGAATTTCCTTCAGTATTTTTTAGCATTATCTCAAAAAAAAATCCTTCGGAATTTCTTTTGGATTTTTTTTTCGGAATTTCTTTTAGAAGTTTCATTGAAATATTCTTCGGAAATTACTTACTTTTTTTTCGAAATTTCCTCAGAGAATTCTTTCGAAAATTCGCCCAGAGAGTCCATAAAGGAAGTTCCTCCAGGAAATTTCAAAAGAAATTCCATAAGTTGTTTCAATGGAAAAAGAAATTTCAAAGGAAGGAAATTTCAATGTAAATTCCGAAGGAAAGAAGAAATTTCCAAGGAAATTCCGATGGAACTGGCGAAGGAAAATGCAAAGAAAAATTTCAAAGAATATTAAAAAAAACTCCAAGAAAAATTTTAAAGGAAAATTCGAGGAAAATTCCTATGTAAATTCTGATGAAAAAAACGAAGAAAATTTCGAAGAAAATGCCTAAGAAAATTCCAAAGGAAAAACCAAAAAAAAATCCAATGGGAATGGGAAGAAAAATCAAAAGAAATTCCACAGAAAGTTCTGAATACCGAAGGAAATCATAGAAGTTCCAAAGAAGTTCCTAGATCCAAAGGATATTGCATGCAAAATCCTGAAGGAAATTCCGATGGAAGTTCCCGTGGAAATTCAGATGGAAATTCCCAAGGAAATTCAGAAGCAAAATTCAGAGGGAATTCCGAAAAAAATTCCAAAAGGAATTTCGAAGGATGTTTCAAAGAAAATTCCGTAGGAAAATCCGAAGAAAATTCCAAAGCAAATTCCAAAAAACAAAAATTCGACGGGAATTCCTAAAGAATTTTGATGGAAATGTCGAAGTGAATTCCAAAAAAAATTAAAAGAACATTCTGAAAGAAATTCCAGAAAAATTTCGAAGCATGTTCCAAAAGAAATTCCGATGAAAATGCCGAAGGAAAATCCAAAGGATATTCCTAAGAAACAAGTAATTGTAATTCCAAAGAAAATTCAATGGAAATGCCGAAGAAAATTTCTATGGAAATTCCATAGGAAAATCCAAAAAAAATTCCACAGAAAGTTCCGAATTCCGAAGAAAATCATGGAAGTTTCAAAGGAGTTCCTAAATCAGAATAAAATTGCAAACAAAATCCTGAAGGAAATTTCGATGGAAGTTCCCAAGGAAATTCATATGGAAGTTCCCAAAGAAATTCAGAAGCAAAATCCAAAGGAAATTTCGAAGGAAATTTCGTTGAAAATTCCAAAGAAAATTCCGAAAAAAATCAGACGGACATTCCTAAAGCATTTCGATGGAAATGCCGAAGTAAATAGCAAAAAAATTTAAAAGAAAATTCTGAATGAAATTCCAAAGAAATTGCGAAGGATATTCCACACAAATTTCGAAGGAAATTTCGATGGAAGTGCCAAAGGAAATTTCAAAGATTTCTAAAAAAATCCCTAAGCAAATTCAAATTCAACAAAAATTCCAAAGGAATTTGCGATGGAAATGCAGAAGAAAAAACCGAAGGAAAGCCTAAAGGAAATCAAAGAGCATGTCCAGAGGCAATTCAAAAAACAAAAAAAATCCACTGATAATTCCGAATTCCGAAGGAAACTGTAGAGGAAATTTAAAAAAAATCTGATGTTGCCCAAAACGGGATCCCACTGTACAAGAAACCTGTGAAAAAAAGATTTTTTATTTCAACCAGAATCACCACAAATCCTCCACACAGAACCAAGCGCGAACGGAAGCACCCGGCAAGGATTCGTGTTGGTTATCGAGACAGGTGGCTTAAAAATCGTGTCCCTCTCGGTTGCACGCCCCTCAGGGCGAAGTGAGGACGGAAGAGCGCGGAATTACATGTTGCCCGTTTGACAAATATCCACACGTTCCGAGCCGGGCCAAAGGCAAAGACCAAAGGACACCCATTTTTTATTCAGTTCCATTCTAAAATTATCAGTTTGTTCCAATCGGAGCGTTTTTTTTTCGACATCGTCATGCGACCCGGAAAGGGAAGCGAGAGAAGTAAAAAAAAAATCGATGAGCACGGGTTTTTCGTGGACCATGGTTGCCAGAATGCGGGGAATTTTTTTTGGTTGACAACTTACGTTTTTGAAAGGATTTTCCTTCGGAAAACTGAGAGTATTTCTCTCGGTGTTCTGATACGGAAATCCTGGAAGGGATTCTCTTTGGAATCCCGGAAGGGTTTCCCTTTGGAATCCTGGAAGGAATTTCGTTCAGAATCCTGGAAGGATTTTCTTTCAGAATCCTGGAAGGATTTTCCTTCAGAATCCTGAAAGGATTTTCTTCCGGAGTCCTGGAAGTATCTGCCTTCGGAATCCTGGAAGGATTTACCTTTGGAATCCTGATTGTATTTTTCCTACGGAATCCTGGAAGGATTTTCCTTCGGAATCCTGGAAGGCTTTTTCTTCGGAATCCTGGAAGGATTATCCTTCGGAATCCTGGAAGGATTTTCCTTCAGAATCCAAGGATTTTCCTTCAGAATCCTGGAAGGATTTTCCTTCAGAATCCTGGAAGGATTTTCCTTGGGAATCCTGGAAGGATTTTCCTTCGGAATCCTGAAAGGGTTTTTCATCGGAATCCTGAAAGGGTTTTTCTTCGGAATCCTGGAAAGATTTACCTTCGGAATCCTGGAAGGATCTTCCTTCGGAATCCTGGAAGGATCTTCCTTCGGAATCCTGGAAGGATCTTCCTTCGGAATCCTGGAAGGATTTTCTTTCGGAATCCAAGGATTTTTCTTCAGAATCCTGGAAGGATTTACCTTCAGAATCCTGGAAGGATCTTCCTTTGGAATCCTGGAAGGATTTTCCTTCTGAATTCTGAAAGGGTTTTTCTTCGGAATCCTGAAAGGGTTTTTCTTCGGAATCCTGGAAGGATTTACCTTCGGAATCCTGGAAGGATCTTCCTTCGAAATCCTGGAAGGATCTTCCTTCGGAATCCTGGAAGGATTTTCTTTCGGAATCCAAGGATTTTCCTTCAGAATCCTGGAAGGATTTACCTTCGGAATCCTGGAAGGATCTTACTTCGGAATCCTGGAAGAATTTTCCTTTGGAATCCTGGTAGGATTTTCCTTCGAAATCCTGGAAGGATTTTTCTTCGGAATCCTGGTAGGATTTTCCTCCGGAATCCTTGAGGGATTTTCCTTCAGATTCCATTTGGAACCCCAAGAGGATTTTTCTCTGTAAATAGTCGGCAACACTGCTCGGGACAGGAAGCACCGAACGAAAGGGAATCGCAAGCCAGGCACAGGGGACACAACAATCGGACGAAATTTGCCTCTGTCACGTCAGATTTCATTAATTTTTCCCGGTGCCGTCAAGTGCATTCCTAGCTTTTTCCCGGAATCAAAATTACAAGCGAATACAAATTTCACTAATGCGCTACAGGTCGCCCGGTGAATTGTGGTGGTCATGTCATAGGGACATTTTTTATTTTCACTGCGCTTTCAGGGGTAATTTACTATCGGTCGCTTGTAGTTGGGGATTTCCGTACAATGGGAAATGATTGCCTTGTAATGCAGAATTAGTATTAATTTTGGATGATTTTTTTCAAAGGTTTCAAAATTTAATGCACGGTTGGTAGGACGTTGCTTTTAAGATGCACCAAATAAAAATCATGCCATGAAATGCTAAACTTAAACACATCCGTTATTTTTTTTTTGCAGTCTTTTCCATATTGATTGAAGAATCTTCAAATCAGTAATGAAAGGAAAATCATCAATTACAGTGCAATGTAACTACCACTGTTTTCTCCATACATTCGGACGATTTGTTTATATACAAAATTATAGCTCGTTTAGACCCCCAACTCTAAGATGGATTGATCACAAAATTTTACTTGTTGGATGTCATTAGAGACTTTTAAAAGTTATTTTCATTTAAAAATAAGCCACCCTACTGTACAGGTTGATGGAGGGCGTCTATCGAAAACGTCACATGGTAATTGACGCCCTTCGTAAGAGTCTGTAAGTCTGTTCCGCTCCAAGTCTTTTTCCACTTCCTCATAATTTCTCAGCCGAAATACGTCAGTTGCTGGTTATTATTCATTGAATTACTGTATAGTGCACAGATGGTGATAGAATATGGATATCACTGAAAAGTTAAGTTGGGTCTTAATTTAAGTTAATAAAACGGCAACTTATCAGTACGATAATTTTGACAATACTGTGGATGTATGGCAACTATTTGTTGATTACCGAAAAATTTTAATAGCTTGGATTGGTTGTCAAATCAAAATGATATTGATAGCTCGAGAGTGATATTGATAGTCCTAGACCATCAGCCATCAGTTGGTATGACTTATATTGTGCAACTCTTTGCCTTACCCAATATTCTGTGTCTCGAAAGGTGATGCAAACATGATTTCACTTAATTTCATAAAAAATGTTTGATTTGATCTTGAAAACTCTTAAGTTTTTAACCCTTGAATACAATTTGAAGAATCAAAACTAAAAGTATTAAACTATTAGTAATTAATGAATTTCTGGATTTATATGAGTCGATACCTAGGAGTATCTGCTCAGGGAAGCTGACAGTATATTGTCATTAAAAAATAAACACATACATCAATGGGTGCAGAATAATCCAAGTGAGTAATAATTTACCAAAATCATATTCAACGAGTCTACGCGTCGTTCCATATAGATAGAAGAAAAACTTCGTAGGGCGTAAAAATACTAACAGAGAGAAGAAATAACTGTACAGATAAGAAGGTAGATAGAGTTTATTGCATATTTTTTCTCGTTTCTAGAAAATAACTTCCTGAAAAAACTGGAAATCCTTATTTTATGATATTGAGCTAAAATGATCTTAAACGCTTAATAATATATTATTTTGTTTACAATTTTTTTGATTGTTTGGAAACTACTCTATCAAATTAGCGTGATTTTTTTATATTCAGGAAGCTGAGGTCTCCCAAAGGACATCTAAATATCTACAAAATCAAGTAATGGATGATCAAAGTTGGTTAAAATGTTGTGATTAGAAGAATAATGCAAACTAAAAACAAAGAAATGAATCGTAGCTTACACAAATTATGGTGAAGGTAACACAGAGACCAGAATAAGTTGTTGGTAATTATTTCTTGCTTTCATCATTTATACTCGTAGGTGTTTTAAAGAAAACGATAAACATTATACATTGACTGCATTTTGTTGAAAATGAGAATAGGCAATTGTTTATTTCTTTAATTTTCATTTGACAGACTCGGACGCCCTGGAATAAAACAAAGTAGAAATCATTTTTACATTTTAATTTGTTTTCATTTTGCAATTTGTATTTACAGTCAACTGTCACTATCTGGATATTGAAGGGATCATCGTTAGGGAGGTATTGAGATACAGGGCAAACTTCCTCTATTTTGACAAAGTACATTTAAAAAAGTAATTTGAATTTGAAAAATAATAATTCTATAGCAAATTTATCAACGCGACATTTTTCGAATACCATATAAAATTTTTAAATTTCATCACTCTGAAATGTTTTGTCAACCCTCGTTTTACTATCAGTTTATTAAAAATTATCAAATTTATGAAATTAACATTTGCAGGATATTTGAACATTTCCATGGAAATATCGAGTTAGAGACGTAAACTTGCATAGGAAACTAAAACAGATCGCATCGAGTTAGAGAGGTATCGACAATAGAAATATTAGATTTAGAACGCTAGAGGCGCTGTTAGTTCCATACAATGGTTGTGATTGGGATGAATCAACCATAGTAGCCTTGATTTTCTATCAGCGCGATCCACCGGTACTCAAAGTGTCAAATCATTTGTTTTATTTTTGCTTCAAATGGGAGGGAAAGGTGAAGTGAAATTAGTGCAAAGAGCTTGAAAGCTGGAATAACTGACCAGCATACTGCCCATACTCGCATAACAGTCCCATTTGAATTTTCACCACTTTTGAGATAACTTCATGAATAGTGTTTATTTTAAGTGTACTTTTCGAAATCATTTTTAAAATTTTACTTTTGTATGGGCAAAATGCGAAAAAAATACCAAACCATGTGCGTCCCATATTGAAAGTACCCGCATAACAGTCCCATTAGTTGATAACGAAGAAAATGAACTAATATATTCCTTCAATTATTGTTGAAATCTAGCATTATGGTTTTCATTTTATAAAATATCAAATTATACAAGATAAGGTGGTACAGTTCATCTATATTTAAAAATATTCTTATACAAAAAAGTTTATTCTTTCTTGATAGGCAAATTTTCCCAGAATGCTTTTTTCTCTTCTGAAACTAATGGTAGAATCACACTGACAAGTGAATCCTTGCGAACAGCGTCAATACCCACGGGGTTTCCTTGCATTTTCAACGAATTTCCCAAATTGAATCCTTCAGCGTTGATCTGTTTCATTTGGGATTTAGAAAACAACGTACAATTATGTGTTGCTTCTCCGTCGATTACAGACTCACTGTATTTCAACACGAAACATCCTTTTTGAACAATAATCTTCTTAATCTTGTCAATATATGGTCGCTTTGTACATTTATTGAGAGTGTACTGACTGACGTTAAATGGCGTTTGGAAGAAATCAGACACTTGCATATCAAATACATCGACCCTCTTTTTTGCTTTTGTTACAACATCAACGAAATCAGGGTATGTAATCGTCGGATTTTGGCGCATTGCTTTTTCTACAGCAGCGTGGAAAGAATCTGCAGCCATAAACGTATGCCCAGACTCAAAATATTTGAGAACTATTTCCCTCTGAGTCGATACTATCGCTATGGCTGATCCGGCGAAACAGCCACGGTAGGTTCATCTTCTAATGGCGGTGAGTTGTTCGCTTGTTGGGCTACCGCAGGATCGCACCCATTTCCATTGGACTCGACATCTGATGCGGAGAAACGAGGAGGTTTTGAACTCACCATAGGAAATTTCACATTTGGGTGGGCGCCAACAGGATTGCCGTCATCACGCTGACCAAACCTGGCTCGGTTTCTTAACTGGTTTAAATCCACGTTACGGGTGGATTCACCAAACTTTCCGTATCGGCTGGCCGGTGTGGACAAATCGAATCCAGCAAAATCTTCATCACTGCTACCTTCACTCTCACTGCCACCACCATACAATTTAATGTATTCGAGGGACATTATTACAATTCAAACAACGGTTGGAAATCCAAAAGTATCTTGGAATCGATTATAAACTTGGGACAATGTGTCAATGTTCGCGATAACAAAGTAAGCGAGTCCCAACTAATGGGACTGGTATGCGGGTATAAACGCATTTGGCGTGAGAAATACTCGGATAAGGAGTCCCATTTACCAGTATTCCAATTTAAATATGAAAATACAACGAATTCAAATGTATCTTAACTGCCAGCGACTCTTTCATATTGTAATTATAATATGCTGAACAATACTACCTATATTTATTATAACCAGTAACAGCAAAACGTATTTTTTTGTAAAATTGTAAAGATGCGTTTTTCTCAACATGATGATTTCTCGAATGGGACTGTATTGCGAGTATGGGCAGCATAGGTAAAGATTAGAGTCGTGGTTCTACATGCTGCATCCGGAATTGGCCTTACATGGAACCTTTGAGTTACTCACTAATGTTAATATGAAACGAATAAAACCTTCTCCATAATGACTGGTATGAAGTCGCAAATCGTATAGGAAAGATTGGAAATTGCCTCATTTATTTCAGTGATACTACGTTAATTTCGTTCATTTCTCATTGTGCTAAAACATACTTCCAATGAATCGATTTGAATTTTTCTCGGTCAGCAACAGATCAATCCATTTGAATCACTTGAATCCCGTGTCAATGCATTCACAGTTTATTTGCAATTCCATAACATATTATCAGAAGCATGAAGACCTGTTGAAAGAATTACGAAAAACTGTTTAAATATGATGCAATTAATAAATAATAAAAAGCTATTCACTAATCCAAATGATGAACACCTTTCAACTTCATGATTTCTTTTTACGTTGAAGTTCCAAGTTTACGCATACGCGGTTGAACTGCTATTCTAAGATCGTTTTCCCACTTATATCTTCATGAAAGGTACCGGAAAACAGATAGCTTCTTTTTCAAGCTTCAAGTCTCTTTCAATTTTGGTCACCATTCCTTTTGAGGCCGTCACTCCATGTATTTGTATGGTCATCTGTACAAATAATGTTGAATTTTGGAACAACATACCTAGCCGGCACAATTTTTCTGCATGTAGAGTAAAAGCTCTTCAAAGTACACGGAAAATCCATGGCTAAAACAAAACAGACGCTCGCGATGGCGGGATTGTGGCAGAGTGAATGTTTTGATATTGAAAGCTGGTTACTATGGTTAAGTTTGACACTTTGTGTACCGCCTCCAAAATGCGCGTACTAGATGTTGGTCACACGATTAGCAGCGACATTAGCGGTCTAATTTATTATACGTCTATGGACCAATAGTAGAAGCATTAACCTAAGAATGCTAATGTCGCTGCTGTTCGTGTTACCAACATCTAGTTTGCCACGAACTGACAGCGTGAGTACCGGGTCTCAAAGTGTCAGATTAATTTTTAGAACCAAAACAACATCATGGTATAGAACAAACAATGAAAAACCATAATTTAAGGTAATAAAAATTGAAATCAGTTTTGTGACAACTACGCCATTAGCGTTCTACTACTAATATTTCTATTGGACCAATGCACACATTCACTGATATGACGTTTGAGCGGTGCCGAATTCATTCGTTACCATGGCCACATAAATAACACAGCACCGCCCAAACGTCAAATCGTGAACTCGTGCATTGATCCATTGTATCGACAGTAGAAGCATTAGCATTAGAAAGGTAATGTCACGACTGTTCGTTTGACCAACATCTAGTTTGCCACGCTCTGACAGCTTGAGTACCGGGACTAAAAGTGTCAAATTATTTATTTTAATCAAAATTAAACATTCTCTACAACATGGCACTAAATAAACATTTAAACCTTCAATAAAATGTATCAATAAAATAATTATGTTTTGTGATAACAGCGCTACTAGCGTTCTACTACTTATATTTTTATTGTATCGACTTATAGAGGGATCAAAGTATGCTAGATGTCGATTGAAAGGATCGCACATTCCATCGAGTTTGGGGAAATATCGCACAGTGACCCCAGCTTCGGTCATAAATACGAAAGTCGATAAATTAGTCGTAAGTTCATGCAATTTGATACGTATTCGTTTTCTACATGCAGAATAATTCATCTGCTAATAGAGGGGGGACAAATATTGACACCCCCTCCCCTCCTCGTATTGAATTAAGTGAGTGTGACACGATTTCAGCCTTATTCACATACATGTACCAGAAGAGTGAACAAAGTCGCAAAAACTCTAAAACCAAGGATTTCTATTTATTTTATGAGGCAGCCTGGTTTGATTATATATTGTAAGTTCAAAAAGATGATATTTCACAGCTACTTACTATTTGTTATGTATCAAGTTAGGTTCTTGTAAATTAGATATACGTGAATTACGGGATTACCATAAATCTGGTTGCATCTGCATTTATGTGCAAAATGTAATGTGACTATATAGGTAACGTGTTTGAGGGATTGTACCCCGTTTGGCATAAGGTCGTTTGGCATAAGGTCATTTGGCATAAATCCGTTTGGCATAAAGTCGTTTGGCATAATGGTCGTTTGGCATAATGGTCATTTGGCATAATGGCCGTTTGGCATAACACTGTTCGACAAAAATTTTTTTTGGATGGATCAGGGACGCCTTTATATGGGTCTTGAAGTGCAAGAAAAGTGTAGAAAGAGGCCGTTTTCAAATGATTTGCAGCACCCTTGGATTATTTTTTGACAAAGTTTGAAAATTTTGCATTTTTTATCAAAAAAGCGTAATAAGCAAAATACCAATATATTTTCAAATTCAATTATTCAACCATTGAATTAGTCAAATCAATATTTTTTGCACTAGATCGCTTCAGGGAAACATGTACCATTTCAGAAGAATATTGGCATCATTTTTATATATTAATTTGGAATGTTGACGATAATTAAGCAAGTATGAGAGGATGTGCACCATATAAATACTACTTATTTTTCTATTTTACACATCTGGTTCATTATATAATAACTATTATAGGTTTAAGAAGACGCTTGATTAGGAATTGATTCTTTGCTCCATTAGATAAAGCAATGAGCACTGCAATCCAGTAACATTTGATTTCAACAAGGATACGACTACGGAAAATTGATGTGTTTGTTATGTTTATATGGGCTGGTTGGTCTAATTAACTCAGCAGAAATACAAAATTAGGTTGGACACTGACATGTAAGTGATCTTACATGCGCTAGTCGGTTTATCAGGAGACGATGTCTGTAAAAATGTGATAACATTGTTATTTGCGATTTCTAAATATTTCGATAGGTACTCATTAAGAATAGTTTACTTATCGTGACATTCATTTTCCTCGGAATATCCCTAGAAAAATAACAGAATAACATAAAATAGCAACAAATAGTTTAGTAATCATCATTATCACATTTTTTGCGAAAGTCGCTCAGGCAGGCATGAGCTCTTTTTGATTCAGTCTGTGCACAATACTAATCATTTGTGAAAACTGATTTTGTGGTAACATGCCTGCTTCTTACTTGTAAGACGAAACAATTTCTGGTTAAACCATACCCGATATTTTTTTATTTTTCGGTTCTAAATTTCACATGATTTTCGGCAATTTTAATCAAACTTTCAGTTTTGAGATTTGGAATGAATTTCACAAATAATTGCGATACAACCAAAATGAGTAAAACACTTGTTTTTCTATGTCTTCTTGTTTAAAGAAAAAAAAAAAAGAAATTACGTGAAGTTTCGCAAAATTATTCATCATAAATGTATGGATAAATTGTTTCTTCACTTAATTGATAAACATTTTTACTCGTTTCGAAGATATTTAAATTTTAAATATGTTTAAACTTAATTGTATTTAAGTTAAGTTTAAACTTAATCTTAATGGTCGAGTTATTAATGTTTCCAATATGCTTACAACTAAACCCATTTGAAGAAAACATCCCATTGAACAAGAAACTAACGCTCCATTTGAAAGTTTGATTAAAATTGCCGAAAAATATGTAAAATGTAGAACCAACAAAACAATAATCGGAAATGGTTTAACCAGAAATTGTATCGTCTTACAAGTAAGAAGCAGGCATGTTACCACTAAATCAGTTTTCACAAATGATTAGTGTTGTGCACAAACTGAATCAAAAAGAGCTCATGCCTGCCTGAGTGGCTGTCAAATGGTGTCACAAAAAATGTGGAAATGTTGATTACTGAATTATTGGTTGCTATTTTACGTTAGTCTGTAATTTTTGGGATATTCTGATAACAAATGGACCTCACGATACACTCTTAAAAATTATGATTTTTACGTGTGACGTAAACCTTGTAATACCTTATTCTTTGTAGACTCAATCAGAAATATGATTGAGTTTTATGTCTCTTGTGATCTATAATAAATTATACTTATTCGCTAATCTATTTTTACAATTACATTTGAAATAAACTTATCGAATTCAAATTTAGATGTCCAAAGCTATACAATTTCAATATTTGGTTCAATTTCATGGTTATTAAGACATAAATTTACATGATTGTTGATTCTGATGACAGCGCCGTGCAAACAATCAAGTCTGTTTTCAAACGCGGTCCGGGCAAGTCGTCGCGTGTAAAGTTTGTTCGAAAAACTTGGCAAAATGTTGTGAGAAATGAAATACAATATGTGAATTGTCGTAAATTTGACTGTTCCCTTCATCGACACGTTACAGGACAAGTCGTAGGTTGCACTGAACCAGTATTTTCCAATGTTTGGTCTCGATTCTGACGACCAGTAAATTGTAGGAAGTGCGCAATGGCGTTGCAACCTAACCGGGAGGATTATGAACGAAGGCGAGAAGATGCTCAAGATGTTATTCTGACTTATGCAATAGTGGAATCATGTGAATAGTTTCTTTTTTATACACATATAGCAAGCAACGGTGTGTTTGAAACCAAAATATGATGGTGGAAGTAACTGAAAGTGAATGAGCTGATTGCATTTAAAATTTGGGCCCCAAAAATCAAATTACGCCAGTGAGAGTGAAATTATTATTTTCCGAAATCTCCTGCTTTTGAAAATTAATTTTGAGTGTAAATAAGTTTTCATTCAGCTTCAGAAAACACACAACGAGAGAAAGAGCAATTTTACTACTAGAAGGTAAGTTTTTCCATTCGTTGAGAGTTTCAATTTGTCTAGCAATGTATAATTTATCACCCCGGTCATCGTGATCAACAAAGCCGTCATCAGAGCTGATGGATGCAGAGTTAATACACGGCATGGCGTGGAAGTAAGTGTTCATAACTTACTTTTACGTCATGTCGTGTATTTTTTTTTGGTTTGTGATAATAATGTAATTTTAAGAACGGATGTAAATTTGAGTCAAACTATTCGCTTCTTTTATGTGCATCTTAAAAGACTGAAATTTGCACGAAATTTTCGAAGAGTGTAGCGTACTATTGGCCAGGTTGGCACCCGCCAAGGGCGCCAGCCTTCAGGGGGCGCCAAAATGCATGAACATAAATAAAGCCCTCTCGCAAAAACAGTTTTAAAACAAACAAAAAATCTAAACATAACAATTATGGGACATAGATAGTCATAGTCAAAAATGCACAGCTATAATGAGTATTGTTAGTTCAAAACCTCGATTCTCCTGGTCATAGAGTATATTCATACTAGAGTGTAGACTTCTCTCACCAAGAAAAAGTCACCATACATCCACCATTTAGCTGAAAAGCAGGTTCTGTCCCAGTCCTAACATCAGAAAAAAAGGTGAAAAATGAAAATTTGAAATAAAGTTCCTATATAGCTTTTAATAAAATATTTTTGAAGTATATTAAAAAATGTTGAAAAAATATTTCAAGAGACTCCTGTGGCAAATCTCAGACTTATCAATATAAATTAATTAGAAACTTTCTAATTCAAGCAATGATTTGAAGACACAAAATATCAACATTGTATGTAACATTGATCAGCGGGGTAGCATTGATCGAATTGAGTCATCTCGTAAAAAATGCAATCTAACATTATTGATGGAAAATTTTCAATGCATGAATGATGCTTCTCATTCTTATATTCATGAGCAAATAAAAAATAAGGTTTTTGCTAAAATTGCGTTTGGTTCATGCGTAAATTTGTCAACTTTTCGGAACAATAATTTATCATTATTGATGATCGTACCAAAGATTCATGTCTCACATGAGTTCTGCAAACGATATAAGCAAGGAATATATGGTGGTTACTAAAAATGGCATAGCCAAGAACGATTCTGTTGTCAAAACTTTTATAAGTATATTAAATTAGGCAACATTAATGAAATATTAAGAGGAAAGTAGGATTTCCTTTGGAAATTGCCTACCTTTAGGTGTAATCCGAGGGTCAAAGTATATTTAATTTTTAAATAATTCATTAAGTAAATTACTTGTAAGAGTTTGGTGTTCATATTCGGTATCAGGGGCCATGGTTTCGGTAAGTAACGGCATTTTTAATATTATCGAACGTTTTTACATGGGTGATAAATGTTACCCCATATCAGAAGAATAAAAACAGAACTTGGAACATTTTTTAAACATGCTTAAATCTTTCAAAAAACAAAATACAGTATATAGTCCCGAGCAGTAGGTGTCAGTACTTGTTTTAAAAGTATAAAACTTGCAACATTTGCATTTTCAAATGAAATATTTAAGAAATATCCACAAAATCTATCAATGTTTCCCCGGATTCTATAAAATATCAACCAACCGATTGTTTAGATAAGGGCTCAATAATTCAAGGTTATGGTGAAACAGTTGAAAAGACTAATTAAATGTTGTACCAAAACTTTCAAGGCACAAATCTTTCGAAGGAAGTCACGAAAATAGTGAAATTATAATTTAACTATTGTGCACAAACAGAAAGCTTGAAAGTTTGGTCAGTTGATCTAGTGCAGTGATTCTCAAAGTGGGCGAATTCGCCCCCCTGGGGGCGATTTTTGGGTCCAGGGGGGCGATAATTTGTAAAACTGAAATTGGGGGGGCGAAAACGCATAGAAAGGGGGCGAAAGTATTAGTAATGAGATTGAAAAATCATGCAAATTATAGGAGACTTAACTATCTTACCTCTATTTGTTTGTACTTTTGAATATACTTATGTTTGAATTCTAATACAAAAAACTATCATTGGAAGTATTTTTAAAGTGAGACATTTGTTGGAGCTGTTAGATTTTTTTGGAACTTATTTCAACATCAGAACAAATATTTAGTAACTTTTTTGTATGAATATTTAAGATTAGGGAACTTAAGTTTTTATGGCTGGAATCTGGCTTTTCACCAAAACAATGAACATTATTCATTTTGGAATTTTGGTTACACATGGTCTTATCAATTTTGATGATACCAACTTTTTTTAAGCTTGTATCAAATTTGACTGACAAAAATCGGGTACTAGGGATATAATCACTAATTGCAAAAACGGAAAACTTTAAAATTAGTCAGATAGAAATTTTGATTTTCTTTTATGTTACACACCAACCAACTCGAATTTATGACACTAATTATGAAAATGAGAAAATCAATTCGTTATGTTTTTGACTCGCATAAGTTATATAAAGCCCGGTAAAACGACGATAAAAAATGGTGCAAATAAAACCGCTATTTGTTCATGACTTTCTTCTATAGAATTTAAAATAAAATCTCGTTGAATTAGTATTTTCTTTTAATTTTTAGTTCCTTATTTCTTTTTAACACGTTGCGGAAATCTGTAATGTGATTGATATGCGGATACGTTTCGTTACGGGACAATTTGATTTAGTGATTTTCCTAATCTTACTGGACAAATATCGTGGTATTGTGAGTGCAGCTGAAAGATCAATGGACAATACGTTGATAAATGACATCAACTTCATATTGACAAAAATGCATCGGACTGATTTGCGATTCACGGCCAAATTACTACACTAGTAAACCTAATAAATTGACCAACTTCAAAAATTCAACTCAGGATGGTATTTTATACATATATTCTTTTTGGGGGGTGATTTTGAAATTTGTTGGCCTCAAGGGGGCGAAAGTCAAAAAAGTTTGGGAAACACTGATCTAGTGTTTCTTCAGTTAAGTGTCTTTAAACGGTAATTGGGGTAGATTTCGGCCATTTTTGGTTTCTGATCTGATTTACTTTAAAACAATTGGATTCCACATAATCATTACCTATATTCTCACACAAACCAGAACACAATGGCCATTATAAAATCTCGATTTTATTTTCCACATGGGATTTTGACAGAATACCATGCGAGTTTTTGACAAAATTTTACGTAGGATTCCTTGTCAGTTCTGGAAGGTGTCCTCAAGTGATTCTGGGTCGAATGTTCATAGAATCTCATCCAATCTGATAGAATCTTCAAAACAATTCTCACATTCCGAACCAGGTTACTAGAGAATTTTTTGACATTGAAATGAAAACAGAATAGAAAGCCATAATACTAAGTTTTACTCGTAACATGAGCAATACTTTCAACATTTCAAAAAAATGTTCTCACTCACTGTTCTCAGTTTGACTAAACTAAAAAAAACGAAAACGAACTTTCAATAACATTTCAATAAAGCTTTTATTGCATAATACTAAAATTTACCAATCAATTCCATGCTGTCATTTTAATAGAGATTTAAGGAGATATCTTAGCAAAATTTACTTTCAAGTGGGCTTTTTATCCCTCTGAGAATGTCCTTAAAAATTTCTGCAGTGGTCAGCAAAATATGGCTTATAAATTTTACTTATGGAATTTATTCAATACTCTGGACAATAATTTAAGAAACCTAAGCAAATTTGCATGGGTCAGTAATTGTCTACAAGCGTTTCTTTGGGAATATACACTATACTGATAGATCCCAGTGGTTTGTGCAAATTTATGTCTAGCCAAATAACAGATATATTTTATATGACTTCTTACAGAATTTGATCCAAAAATTCAATGTCTGTAGTAAGTTTTAATAAATAGCATTATCATGAGGGTTTCGATGAACCATTTTTACAAAAGTCGCGCTAGAATTCATTTGGAGTATTATAGTTAAGAGAAGAATGCATTATCTTAATATATTGAAATAAAAATAATAACTTTAGCTTCAAACAAGGGGCGCTGAAATGCCGGTTCGCCAAGGGCGCCATGAGACCACGCTACGGCTCTGTTGTTGTGACATTAGAGAGCATTACTAAATAAAACTCGTGACGGGTCAATACATCTCAGAACATAGAGTATCTTTGAGCTTGTTGTGATATACATATTCGAAAACAGTAAATTG
The DNA here is from genome assembly GCF_002204515.2 of Aedes aegypti. Taxonomy (NCBI): domain Eukaryota; kingdom Metazoa; phylum Arthropoda; class Insecta; order Diptera; family Culicidae; genus Aedes; species Aedes aegypti. The sequence goes on along the minus strand of NC_035107.1, from coordinate 221,715,333 downwards.
GCAAAGAAAGTTCGCAGATATTCATCAAGGGAACGCTCATAGAATATTTCGCTGCAGATCAAGCTCTGTCCCAGTTTGGACGTAACACTCGATGAAAATTACTGGATAAAAGATTTTTTTTTGCAAAATATCAAAAGTTCTAATCCAAAGATCTATCAATGCGACTAAATGCAAAAATAGCCTATAGGGTGATGTGCTAGTATCCATCGTATTAAGCATTGATCAGTGAGAACTGCAATTTTCCCAGTATTGCAGTGAATGATGCTGACACAAACCGATGCCAAACAATTCTTTCTCAAAACGGCTTTAGCATTATACAATAACATTTTGATAAATCTTGATCTCTTTTTGGAAATAACGCAAAAAAATGCATCTTACCGTATTCTCAGTCCGTCGTATCGTTTTCAACTCCGTCGCAATCAGTTTCCAGATTCGTCTCACAACTTACGGCTCACTGTGTGTATTGAATGATTAAAACACAACATATCAACGCTATAATAAAATGTTTTACTAGAATATATAGATCTACTGGCATCTCCCTCCATTCCTTTAGCATGATGGAATATACTAATTTCCTTTAAAATGCATTGTTCGTTATCAAAATTCAGTCCAAACATATGAACACAATTCCTTTTGACCGTACAATTATGGCATTTGCTCACAGTACAGCGAAAACAACACAATCAAAGAAACCGTATTTTTACATCGAGCGTCGCGCACACATTAATGCGCACAAGCTTTTTTTCTCAGTACGACGGATTAAACTTTGTTTACATTCTCAATTATACGCAGCGTTTGAAGAAATTTCGTAAAATTTGGTGATTTATTGAAGTTTTAAGGCGTGTGATTGGAATGAAATCCTTCAATGAAGAAGTACGAAGGTTTTCCATAGTGAAAATAATTTTTTTTTTTTTTTTTAAATCTTTATTAGAGTGTATTTTAACACACGAGGGCTAGTTCTACACTTATAGTGAAAATAAGTGCCCGGCGAAGTAAGTCACCCACACACAGTGGCCGCATCCCATACAAATGCTGGTCAAAAGTACGATTCTCACACAAAACGTTCAAAAATGCTAATTATTTGACAAACATGATTTTTAGTGGTAATTTGATAGAAATAGTCGCTGAAACAGAAAATCGATATTTCCGGTACATTTGACAGAATTTGTTTATAATAGCACATTTTTGTAATTCAATCAATGAAATCCGTATTCAGATCAAAATCAAATGAAACGTCATTATGTTGATGCCAATTTGAAGTTAAATATCGTGGGCAAGCTTGAGGTGGTTTTTGAATCTATTCGGGAGCTTATAAAGGTAAAAAATGCGATATTTATATCAAGTATGATGGTCTGATGGGCTGATTCGTAGTGTAACTAAAAATATTTTTATCTTATCTTGGCACAAAAAAGCGCAAGAGAAGCCATAGTACATCGAATATTTTGGAATATTTGCCACACATTGAGGGGTATATGATCACTTTAGAGCGTTTCCCAGATATCTTGCACTACCTTTGAAAAAATGCCTTATTTTTTAAGGAGCTCTATGTTATACACTTCTTGACATTCTCAAATGGTAAACATGTCAAATATGGTTTGAAATATCTTCAACACAAAGCCTAAGGTATATTCTTTCGAATGAGACTGGTTGAGAAAGGTTTGGTCATGATTTAGTACACACACTGCAATTTATATAGAACAACATTCACGATATTTGAAAAAATCAAAAGGTTCAATTTCAGCTGACATCTCTCCAGGTCGCATGCTGTGAAAAATCGAAATATACACCGATCGATCTGAAACTTTGGGGAATTGTTATTCAATAATGGAGAAATCAAGAAAAAATATTCGAGAAGGAATTTGCAAACTTAAATTTTTTGACTTTTGGCCAGCTTTGGGCCACTGTGCCACGGAGGCGGGAAGAAACTTGTGTTGGAAAGTGGTGTGGCTCAGTCGATCGCTTAGCATTTCTCTCAAATCGTGTTCGTCCATGCGATTTCGGTGAAAAAGTGCAAAGTGGATAATTGAACTGAAGTTATTTACCGAAATACAGTAGTTTTATTGCATTTTTGATGTACGAGTGTACAAACCATAACAGCTTTCACAAAATTACACTTGGATAATGAATCTATGTTGCAGGTAAGTTTGAATATCCGCCGTAGTGTAACATTTAAAATTTGATACGACGAATAGTAGCGCCCTATACGAGAGCAGATTATTTTTTGTTCAAAATGTTTAAGGCTCTAACACAAAAAAAAAATCTTTTCGTAGCATAGCTCAAATGAACAACACATTTTTAAAAGAAAATATTTGTGGCAAAACTTTTCAACGGTTCATTATAAATTCTCATTTTGGAGGAAATGTACATAAAAAACACCGTCTATTATCGAGAGACGGGAAAATTTGTGATTGAAATAATATTCTGTTTGTTTGCCCCAAAAAAAGTATATGTTGAATATTGGCAGGTTCTAAAGTAATTATAATTCTAATTAACTTTTAGCTTTACTAAATAATAAAATACAAAACAGTATAGATATAGAGAACAGCCTTTTTTTAAAAGAAGGCAACATTTATAATAAACGCCAAAAATTATTGCCTCATAATAAAACGAAAAAACGTAAAAAAGATGCGTGCAGCATCATCAAAGTAATTGTGCTATTTTTCCCGAATGCCATTTCCCCGAATGACGGGTTTCCCCGAAAAGTGGTGACGAGAAAGAACGATAAACAATCAAAAGAAGGGAGAATTCTGTCATTCTCGGCTATACACATGTTGGCAAAAATGCTGAGGACGGTGAAACTCGAAAGAACCACCAACTTAATAGAGAAGGGTGCATATCAGATGGTCAGTTCGTTCACCACCTGAAATGTATAAAGTTACGACAATTATGAGTGCTAAAAACTTTTCGGGGAAGTGGGCAAGTCGGGGAAACGGGATATTCGGGGAACTGGCGTTCGGGGAAACGCCCTGAATGTCGCCCTGAACATTCGGGAAACCAACACTCGGGGAAAAGTAACACAACCTATCAAAGATCAATGTTATCAATTGCCGCCCTGTTGTCAATTGGAAACAAAAAAATACTAAAAAAATATAGCTCCAAAGAACAGCCCATGCATAAAAGAAGGAGAAATTTATTGAAATTTTAAATTAACAGTTTTCATACCTATAATTATGGTTACATCATATTTAGAAAAAAATAGAACAGTTAAAAGAAGGGTAAATTTGTGCTTAATATATAAAAATCTTAAGTACAAATTTTTTTCCAATAGCGAAAGAAGAATTGATATATTGAAAGAAGGGTAATTTTTGGATAAATAATAGAATACTATTGGCAATAACTTTCCCAATAAGCTGAAATTTATTCAAGAAAGAATGGCTGTTGAATAAGGTATCATTTTGTATCAATCAAATCCAAAACAAGCATGATGTCATCTATATAAATAAAAATGGAGTCGTGTTTGTATGCCATGAAATGATTTGAGAACGGGTCAATGGATTGACGCAAGTTTTTCACCGTTACACTCCACAAGGGATGCGACGTGTTTGTGCTATTAAAAACTTTAGGAAAGTCTGTGGAATAAATTGGGAAAACGGAAAAAGACTAAGGTTCATTTTGTATGCAGGAATTCTTGACGTTTTCCAACAGCCTACTTGATGGCAAGACGAAGTTTGCCGGGACCACTAGTTATAAATATTCAAAATAAACGTAAAAACGCTACAACAAGAGTATGAGTTACCAGGCGATCAGAATTTGCAGGCGGATTTTCTCATCATCCGGATACTTTCTATGCCAATTGACCATTTTTGCATGTGTATATCGTGTGGCAGGTACGAAGATACTCTATGCCCTGGGAAGTCGAGAAAATTTTCAACCCGAAAAGATCCTCGACCGGTGGGATTCGAACCCACGTCCCTCAGCTTGGTCTTGCTGAATAGCTGCGCGTTTACCGCTACGGCTATCTGGGCCCCCAATTCTCCATAGTAATTTCCATATAAACCTACATCGTCTTTGGGCCACCTTTAAATCACCACCTAGAAAGCTGAAAATTTCACAGAACATTTTGAACAGCCCTCATGTACAGCTGTCCGGACTTTGATTTGAAAGTGTCCGGATACAAACAATAACTAATTAATTACTGAGATGTCCGATTTGAAAATGGTCTTCGGCAAAGTCGTAGTTGATGAATGTATCTTACATTATCAATGTAGCTCTAATCCCCAAGAGCACTTGGGTAAACACTATGACCGATTGAATGATTTGCTTGATTTTTCCATAGTAATTCCCATATAACCTTCGAAGGGCTCGTGCAGTCTCAGTTTCCATCCGAATGAGCTCAAACTTTGGGAGGACACTCAGAATTTGATCTTGAATCGAATAAGCGGTGTGGAGCAAAAACATTTTTTTGAATCACTCTAATACACCATGCTAGCGATGGGACTGATGTGCAACTGAAACGATGTTGTCATATTGCAACTTATGTTCATTTTAGTTATTCCTGACCAGGCTTGGGAACTGTGATCACTATTTACCACAGTTCATCGATTCTGCCAGTCAACCACAACACAAAGCAGCAGCAGCATCAATACCATCAGGCGTTGCGCTGCCAACGGTTCACACACTGCTTGAATATTTTTGTCTCATCGCAATGATTGTTTTCGGGCAGCCATCTCGAGGTGAATAATTGGAAAAAAAGTTAAATAATTCAATCACTAGTATTTCGCTTGTGTTTTCAACTAATGGATCATTGAAGGTAGTTTTTGCAAGTGCTCGCCGCATCAAAACAAAGGCGCCACTGTATATGGGATTTAACATTGTGACAGCATTGCTGTTCTGTCAAACACACAAGGCTACGGTGGCGCTATCTATGCTTTCCATAACGGCCGTTTTGGTTATTTTAATGATCCATTGAAATCTCTTAGCGCTAATAGCAAGAACACAATCATTCCGTTGCGATACATATAAACAAGTTCAATTTCATGATGCTTTTATCGAGCAAAAATCCAAAACCCCGAAAACCGGAAAAATCGTGTCACCACTGTGTTCGAGTCATTTCGCATTCGGGTTTGAAAAAACTTTGGGAAGAAGAAGATTACAGTTTTCAAAAGCCGTGACATTTTTTTGTTTTGAACGGTCATGGTTTGCTTTGGATTTTGGTGGTCGTGTAGAAAAATATGAATGTCGAGGTGGTAATGTTTGCTACAGTACATTTCCCATCCCTGTTCCTGACGCCCAAGCAGATCCGAATTCATTTGATTTGGTTAACAAAACTTAGTTGCATCTCAAACATCTCTGTGCTAGTTTTGAGGAACCGTAAAATTCACGGTTCAGCCGAAGTAAGGAAATAGAATCATATTTGGATGAGAATACGATTTGAAAACTTATGTTTTGCTGTACTTGTTATTAATATGAGAGTCTTAATAAAATCCATTTAATTAAACTATTAAGGACTCAAATGGAATCAGCGCGATTCTCTCTAGTACTCTTTGATGCGATTTTCAAATTAAGCAAACAAGAATCATATTCCTAGTCGTCAAAGTGAGTCCAAATGAAAAAAGACAGTTAATTGCATTTACTTCTATCTGCTTAGTTCGTAATTGAGAACACGTTATTCAGCCAAATGATGTAGCTATGAATTGAGTTTCGTCAGCAACTGAGATCGACGATCCTAAATGCATGAGAGGTTGTTCTGTATTCCCCAAACATTGTCACCTACGTTCAAATGGGAAGCACATATTTGAAAACTGCACCCATGGCCAAGAGCACCCTCAAGAAAGTCCCCACTTGGTAGGCTGTTTTAATGAGAAATTTGCGCCACTAATTTGCATCCAATCCAGTGGCAACTCGTGCGCTTGATTTGACACTGAAGCTGAAGTTCCAGCCTCCAGAGCCAACATTTTTCTGCAAATTCAGCATCCAAACCACCCTGCGATTGCATTGCATTCAGAAGGTGTCGGGCTGCTTAATGAGGATCCGTGTGTTGTGTTGCAGATGACGACGGATGTGACGAGCGAATCCTTTTTAATAGTAAGGAAGTTAAAGCGAGGCGAGGAGACGCATGCAACAGTTACGCAATTATGAAATGATCTACCTTAATGGTAGCAGTAAAACAGTCAGTCAAGAGCCTTACTAGTACTCTTGGCCTAGGCTCGTCTTGTGGGTTGAAATTTTTTTCCGTTTATTACGTTGAGCGCAAATCAATATCTCATCGCATCGTTTGCTGTGAAACGCACATACATTGTTGATATATCTGGTCCGTAGCCAGGAAACAGTTCACAGGGGTTCTTTTTGGAATATTAAAAAAATATTTTCGAACATGCGAATCAGTTGAATTGAACTTCTGGGATCATTGCAATGCATTGGGATTATTTTTTGATCAATTCTGTAAGGGACCCATATAGCCATATAGGTAAACGTGAAATCCCTGAGGAAATTCAGGTAAGTCAGATGGGAAAATACTGTATAATATTGGTCTTAAAAGACTGTCTCGAGGAACAACAAATCTTACAGGATATCATTCAGACTTGGAGTTCTGATAATTAACCTGAAGAGTCGATTAAAATCAAATCAATCGTAGAAGGATTGAAGGCACGATAATAGGCAAAATTTAAGAAGCTAGGTATAATTCTGCGGTATAATCAAATTGTACTCAAATGAAGCAGTAAATATTTTTCAAAGAAAGTTAATTCGATTTTCCTTTTTATAGCATTAAATGCAGCAATTATTATGTTTTAGACTCTTTACAGTTACATACACTACTTTGTCTCGATAGTTGTTGAATATTATAAAAGTAAGTTTTGTAACTAAATCTGAAATCGACAAGAATTGCATTTAATCAATAAACAAATATTGCAGCTTTAGCGATACTCTGTGGAAGAAGCGAGTTGTTCAAAGACATCCGAAATCACACCAATAGAAAACTAAATAACTTAAAGATTGTGAGGTACTATGAATCGGAGATCGGATGTACGGCAAACAAGGTCACAGACTCGAACTATAACAGCACCTTCTTACTTCCAAAAAATACAGGCTAACTTCCAAAATAAAGACTTCTTCTTCTTGGCATTACGTCCTCACTAGGACAGAGCCTGCTTCGCAGCTTAGTGTTCTTATGAGCCCTTCCACAGTTATTAACTGAGAGCTTTTTTCGCCAAAGTTGCTATTTTCGCATTCGTATATCGTGTGGTAAGTACGATGATACTCTATGCCCAGGGAAGTCAAGGCAATTTCCATAATGAAAAGATCCTGAACCGGATCTTGGAGTTCGAGAAGGAGTACATTGAACGAAAATACGAACTACTAGAGCAGCAGGACGAAGCTGATACGTCAAGCTTGCATAGTGAGCGGTCCAATCGATAAAGCAAGGTTTTAAGGGACGAATGACCTTCGGGTTAAAGTCCCTCTCAAACAACAACAACAACAATAAAGCAAGGTGAAGGAATGGGTTCATGAGCAGAACAGTGCTGTCTGACGGATCTACCAGCGTAAGTGTTGAGAGCAGTGACGCTAGGACTTCAGTTGATCGGAGGATCGTGAAGATTACGTTCACTCGATTGAAGACAGGGATGAGGGTTACCCTCATACGAGAAGGGGCGGAGAGATACCGAAACCCTTCGGAAAGAACACAATCGGTAACAGAAACAGCAAGAGAAAGGAATTGAAATGCATTGCAAGCGTGAGCTAGACCTGAATGGTAAAATCAACGAACTGAAAGGTAGCAAAGAAGAGCAGATCGAACTACAGTGGCGGCGGGAAGCCGACCTCTTACGTCAACTGCGGCGTTGAGAAGAAAAAGATGCAGAGTTCAAGAGAAAGCGGCAGAAAGAACTGGAGTAACGAGACGTGGAGTGACAACTATTGAAAGGGATAGAGCGAGCGTTCCTAGAAATGTAGATGTCAGCACAGCAGAAGCAGATCGGCACGTGTGACTCACAAGTGAATGGAGCACATGCGGCTCCTGCGCAGGCGGTATTCCAACTAACGGAGCTACCAATACCGGAGGAGATCCTCGTCGGAATGATATTGCAAAACCCCAGGCAAGTAAAAGAAGGCGACAATATTCGTTGCCAGAATACACCTTCGGTAAGTGAAACTGTACGGTTTGGGAACACTGCTAGAGTAAATGAGGCGAGAAGGTAGATGGAGCAACTAACTGTGACTTCTGCGGAAAGGTTGATATGAGGATAGGAAATGGAAAGGGGAGAAAATGACAGAGTGTGAAGAGTAAAGACGCTAATAAACCGGGCTCTAGATTATCGTAGTAACTATAGTGAATTAAGATGAAAAATCCGAATTATTATCTCCTCTGCAGAAACTCATCCATCTGCCATTCCCTTGGGATCGACCACTCCACTCTATGCCCCCTCACCGCTAAAATGAAATAGATAAATTTTCATTGACCATTCTAGTGGGAGGTCTATCTCAATACTCGATTCCACTAAACCCATCAGTGCCTATAATTGCCCCTTACACATCCACCCCACATGAACCTTCATCAGATTTGCCCGTTTCCACTCTCATGCGGTGCCCCAAAATGAATCTGTAACGTCATTTAGAACCGTATTCTTAATTTTAGTTCTCATTTATACGATTTATTTGTTATGCATGCTAAAGTTCGTCAAGGTTTGCAGAAGCAAACCCCCCTTCCCTGTCAGCATACGACCAAAGTTCCCACCGGGGGTTGGTTATCCGATCTTCCCCAAGTTTACTCGTACCCCGGCCAGTACCACGAGGAGGTAGGGATAGGAGTTGCTGGGCAAGAGGCTAAGGACCACACAATGGGGACGATTTTATTCTTGTAGGTACGCGAGGTACCAATGGTACGCCATGCCCAGCCATTTACCGTGCTATGTAAGCATAATTTGATTGATTAAGTGAGCAACCCACGTTGAATAGGCCCTCCTTGCACAATCAACGTGAGCGCCTAATCTGGGCTAGTCAGAAGTGAAAGCCCTCCCTCGGATACGACTTTGTCTATTTGTGGCCGTCAAGTTGTCCGAGGTACGCCAACCGGTCACTGCATTGTCGTGCCACATCGGTTAACAATCGTCTCGACGTTCGTATGATGACTAGCTCGCCAATAAGTCGTGCGGCGTGAGCTGAAATCTTATTGGAAGCTCATCACTCCACTGCGTGGGGACGTCTCTACCCCGGAATCAACGCCGACGCGCGAGTCAAATGGTAGATATACCGGTCGATGGCGTAAGTTTGGACGAGTGCTACTGGTGAGTAATTGCAATTGCACATTCTGCGACTATTGGGTCATGTAGGACCGTCGACACAGGAACGTCGCAAAGAAGAAGGTCAGATCTGACGATTAAATAAGAATTGGCTCAAATCTAAACTCGAAATTGATATAAAATTTGAAACAACTGGAATACAAACATCAGTGTCGCTGCTCGGCGACCAGTGAGAGAAACTGAATGTTCGAAAGGTTGTTGTCTGTACTTTTTGCCTCTGGCGCCAACTGTTAGCGTTTAAAAGCAAAATAAACAGTCGTTACCCTATTGATTTGAGCTCGATAATTGCAGTTAAATAAAGTAACTTCGAATTGAATTATTAATTTAAATAAACTTACTTCTAGATTATTTAGATTACTGCACTAGTTTTATCACGTCACTAATTGGTATTTGGCAAGATTGTTGTTTGGGTTTCTCTTAGTAAATACGCATTTCCCCCTTTAGTTAAATTAGGAGTTATTTTTCGGTTTAGGTCATTTTGATGATTTTATAATTGATTTTGATTAGTTTTAGGAGACATTTTGGGCTGTTAAGTGCGACATCGATTCTTTTTAACTAGGTTGACCTGCCCTGAGAGGGTAGTTTCATGCCGGGTATTTGAAAACAGCTAACCGCCCCTCCTTATCGGAAGATGGCGCTTAAGCCATTTGCTTAGCGTAACGGAACGGAACGTTAAAAACCTCAATAAACTTGCTGCTGCCTTGGGCTATATTAGGCCTGTTGTGGTCCGGAACTCGCAAAAGGGGGCTTTTGCGAGTTCCGGACCACAACAGGCCTAATATAGCCCAACGCAGCAGCAAGTTGTGGCACAACAAGATTATTCTTAAACAATTTCCTTCGTTCACTGGGGACCCTAAAGGTGCATCAAAGACTAAGCCAAAGAGGCAGTTAGCAGTCTTCTTCTGCATCCGTCGACGGTTCCTCAGATCATTTCGACATTGTAAACTTTGTATAGGCGACCTGAGCGAATCGTGTACAACATGGTTTCGAAAGCAGATCGTTTGGACACATGGGTCACTTTGGCCTGACGGTGCAGAACTTGTGCGGTCATCTTAGAGCGGTCGGCTGGAGAACCATCTGTCCAATCCAATCCTGTTGCAGGGGCAAGTAGAAAACTGTCTCTTACTATCAAATTTGACTGGACACTTTGCCAAAAAAGCCTGCCCTAACGGAATGCTGAATCGGATGTTTCTCGTCTGGAATACATGCAATCCAAGCGATCCTATAACACTTCCCCGAAAACCATTACCCCGAATGGTCAAGTACCCCGAATGGTCAAGTACCCCGAAAACCAATATCCCGAAATCCATTACCTCGAATACCATTTCCCACGAATGGACCATAACCCCGACTTTTCTTGCCCCGAAAAATTCAAAATGGAGATTCGACAAATCAACACCATACATTTTTTTAAAATACTTAGTTGAGGTTACGCACGTCTTCTCTTGTTCGTTGGATGTCATTTTCTATCAAATTGTCGCTAATATATATGACAAAAAGAATCTTAAGATGCGGAAGTAGAAAACTTCTCCTCAATATGACGAAGTGTTCCCTACTTCAAAATATACTTCACTCAATGATATTAAATAACGGTACTAGCCAGGTAGCCGCTAATGAAACACAATTTACTACTTGATTTTTATTTGAATTCGTGTTCTTGTTATCAAAGATTTATTCTGCTTTTAATCAACAGCTATTCTTTAAGGGTCAAGTGAGAACCAAAATCTCTCTCACAGGCGTGCACTGTGATAATGCTGGTACTGATTTCGTTTTCACATGCTAAGGCGAAGTAGCCCGTCATTCGTTTTGGCAGCAATGATGGCTTTGCAGCGTGCAATTAGAAAGTGATAAATTTCATTCTTGATCGTTTATATTGACTTGAAAAAGTATCACTGTACGCGCCAAAGTACATAAAGTATACTCACAAGACGCGACGCGAGACAAAGACTGCCCATCAGTTTATATTGGCCAAACGCGAAGGAAATTTAAAATCCGTTTGAGGGAACACCGAAACGCTGTGGATAACGAACGAGTCCATGAGTCTAGTGTGGCAGTACATTCTGTTGAACTCAAACACAACATAGACTGGGACAAGGCGAAGCTTAAAAAGAGCGTCCGAAAAGTTTCCCATTTAAATGCTTGGGAATCTATGTTCATCTCCAATGCCGAACAACCGTTGATGAATGACGACGATGCCCCGATAAGTTCGCCGCTTTTTCACTTGACGAAACTGGATTTCAAATAGTGTTATCTCTTTCTGACGTGTACTGGAGAAAGTACGAAGCTGTTTTGTTCTCTTCTATGTAATCAGTTGGACATCGTCCTGTAGATGGGCAACATCGAGCCCGAAACCGGTCGACGAAAAAGGTAAATGTTTAAATCCTTTATATGTTTGTAAGAACAATAAGTGTTGTGTCCAGTCTCACGTCGCGTCTTGTGAGTGTACTATAGTTCTTACGTTAGCACAAAATCTTAAAAATAAGTGACATAAAGTATGTTGATACTTTTTCAGCTGTGTCAGTGCAAAACCAACTGATTTTCTTTTATTCGAAATCATGAGATAAATTAGCAACAATCATCAACGGCGCGTATAAATATCAATGACAGCCTACTTCGCCTTAATGTTAATGTTAATGACCTCTACCGCCCTCATTCAAAAGCGTTATATCCATTGATGATCAACATATTCTGGAATGGCACTAGACTATTATACTGACAACTATTTAAAAAATGCATCGCTAAAGAACTGGCGATGATAAAAGAAGTAAAAAATCATTGATGAAAACGTTAAAATTATGATGCCGATAATCAATTTACAAGTACAATTTTGAATTTTAGCCGATAATTAAAAGAAGGACAATTCTCGTGTTGAAAGTTGTAATACCTACAAGATGTAATACAGACAAGTAATTCAGGAGCTTATTTTCAAGGTCGCCCGTCTGAAGTCACTGTCAACTTTGAATGTTGCTCAAGGCAATTGTGCCAGTCTTTTTTTTTGGCAGCTATCGCTTAAATTTTAACTTAAACAGTACAACTCGAAAGAACAGCCTATAACTCAAAGAAGGAAAAATCAATGGTCAACACGTTCACTCTGGCACTATACAACCTCGAAAGAACAGTCGATGATTGAAAGAATAAAAAATTACTGATAGAAATGTTAGTAGTTATTACGCCGACAATTATTTTAACACTGCCAGGAAAACCTCGCTTGTCGTACATAGAACAAGAAATATTGAATTTTAGGCTCAAATTCGCGAGCGTCTTTGAAGAATTTCTTGATGTGCATCATTGACTTTCAGGGATGTGTCGCATTCGGGCAACTGGTTTTCGGGGTAATTTGCCATTCGGGGTAATGGTTTTCGGGGAGATGGTTTTCGGGGTAATGGTATTCGGGGAAGTGTTATAGGACAATCCAAGCAGCTACGCGCTTCAAGCAGAGAATGTCATCAACGACCTGTGGCAGAGGAGGTCATCAGGCAGCGAACTGTATGACATTATAAAAACTGTGTGTTGATGCTCGCTGAAAGAAGCAGAAGAAACAACTTTGTGGCCGTTGCTTGACGGTACACAGTCGTTGGCCCGGATGCCAGAGACGCAAGCTTACGTCGAAAACACTCTTTCGGATGTTCCCTGTGACGCATTATGGGAGTAATGGACAAATAGACACTTTCAGGACGACGGTTCTTCTGTTACTATGGTGGATCAATCGATAGCGAAAGGGCTTGAAGGAAGCACTGCAAATTTGTGCATCCACTGGACCGGTGGAATACAAAACAAAAATTGTGTGCGCAGCAGGTTGTGATAGAAGTTTCAGCAGTGGAGAATGACAAGCGGTTCAAGACATCATATCCCAGCTAACAATTTCAAGCTGCTCAAACGCTTTTATAACTAATTTAAATCAGCCTTCGTTTGAACAAAAGCTGTTCATAGCCTCCACACACTCTTGTTCAGCTGTTAAACATCTAATTCTGGCGATTTTATTCAGCCTTTAGCTTAATTGAAGCTGTATGGAAGGCTGAATGAAGGTCTTGCATGCGCTCATTCAAGCCCCTTTCAATAACGTCATTTCTATTTCTAGAACAGATGGCAACCTGCGAAAGCTTAACAATCGCTTATTCATCCATTATTCAACAATAAACCAAAAAATGTTAAAATATTTACAGGTTCATAGTTTTGGGTTTTATAATCGCTACTAGCAGCTTCAAACACGCAGTAGAGACGTGCGCTGGAATTTTAAAATGAAGATAAGTAAATATGAAAATTGAGAATTGAACTGGGATTCACTGATTTATAACCACTTACTTTGACAACCTCTCCACATGAGGCTGTGTAAACATCATTGCACATTGGTCCCAAAGCCATATCTAGGAAGACAAAAATGATTGTGCCTAAACCGTCAATTTTAGATATATGGTGTCTTCGGCAAAGTTTCTCCATATCTTCCAGACATTTTTTTCAGAGATGTGAAATTAGGGTGGCCCACATGGTTTACGAGATCAGCACATAAACTTTTTTGCTGACGCATTTAGGACTATACAATGTTCTACAATGTTTTAGAACAACCGATTTGGAGCAACTTTGCCGAAGAACCCTAATTTCTATCTCCTATGGTTCGCGAGTTATGATTTTTTTTAAACAAAAAGTTAGGGTGGTACTGAAAAATCGGTTTTTTATTGATAACTTTTCATACGATAATTTCTCGCAAAAACTTTGTTCCGAGCACTTTTAGAACTTTTGATTGCGCAACTTTTTGCCGAAGAAACTTTTGTTCTATCTCTTATGGTTACAGAGTTATCAGAAATTTTCTTCGAAAAAAATGTTGTTTTCAAATGCCGATATCTCCGAAAGGCGCAAACGGATTTTCAATCTTTTGTCAGCATTAGAAAGATTATCTTTTTCTCTGTTTATGGTGAAAAAACTGTGAGGACGTTTTTTGTTTGAAAAGATTGACAAAATTTTGAAAATAATATGTTTTTTAACCGAAAATTGTCCATAACTTGAAAAATATTCGAGATAGCTTTTTGGTGCCTTCAGCAAAAATGTGCAAAATTGAAAGTTCTGAAAGTGCTTCATACAAAATATTCATAAAAAATCAACGCTTTAAGATATATTCACCATAAACCGAATTTTATATGGTGAAGAAAGCGAACAAAGAGATATTTTCTAGAACAATCGAAATAACTGTATGTAAAGTCATTTAAAATTGAATTATCCTGTGTTGATATGGATCAAAGTAAGCGGAATCTGAGGAGTTGAAAAGAGGAAAATTATTTGCTGAAGCAGTTTTCGAGTGATCAAGACCCACCTTCTGGTTCGTTACCTTAGACAAGTATTTGGGATTTATATCTGGTTCAAATTCAAGTTTCATACATTCTTCAACAGGCGAATGCTGCCCTGACTAAGTCGTTGTGGCAGATTTATTGGATTTGATTGAATTGAATGGGATAAGTTGGATGCCCAGTTAGAACAATTGCAGATACTTCTATATTTCAATGGGAGGATATTACGGGCAGTAAGGTTTTGGTAATTTGAAGGAATTCTTCAAAGTATACGTTTCGTTATCCTTTAGGGTTGATAATATAATAAACGGGACCGGTATTGAACGCATGACCTTCTGCTTAGTTAGCTGAAGCGGTAGCAATTTATAACCAACCACGGCATAGGTTAGCGAGACAAACATTATGTTGCGAGAAATAACAAGACTTCGTTTATGGATTAATGTTCCTTGGATCACTGTAACGTTCTACGCGCCGTCATCGTAATCATTGTCATCATTGAAACTTCAAAAGCAGTTTTTCTGTTCGAAAACAAAAATTATTCGATAAACATGTGTTCACTGTGTTTCGATTGGAGAATAGAATACAGTGAACACATTTTCCTAAAAAAAATTCTTGATTTTGAACGAAAAAACTGCTTTTGAAAATTCTGAAATCAATGACGGATCCTGCCCCCTTAAAACTGCTTCAGCAACAAACTTTCCCTAACTCCTAAGATTTCGCTTACTCTGATCAATCTTATTTCATTACATATATTTTCAATTTTAAATGATTTTACATACAGGTATTCTGGTTGTCCCAGCAAATATCTCTTTTTTCGCTTTCTTTTTCGGTTTTTGGTGAATATATCTTAAAGCGTTGATTTTTTATGAATAGTTTGTATGAAGCACTTTCATAACTTTCAATTTTGCACATTTTTGCTGAAGGCACCAAAGAGCTATCTCGAATATTTTTCATGTTACGTTCATGTTATATCTAAAATTGACGGTTTAGGCGCAATCATATTTGTCTTCCTAGATATTGCTTTGGGACCAATGTGCATAGCAAGCAAGAGAATAACTTATCCTTTTGTCTGAACAAGGGCTATGTTGAAGGTTGCATTGAGGCAGTGCTATGCGAAAAATAAACGAAGTTAGCTGTCATAAATGTGTTTTGATTTTAGTTTTTAACTATCGCTTCGCTCAGTCAATTAAAAAAAAATGACGTAGAAATCATCGTGATCGAGGGTAGAATTTCGTCTTGTTATTACCCAGGCTCATCGAGGCTGAACAAAAGTGAAAACCATTGATGAAAAATGGTTTGTTCAACTTGATATCCAGCTTTGAATGTAATGCTGAATAAGAATGTTTAATATGCTTTTCTTCAAATTATTGTTCAACTGTCACGGTGTTCAGCCTTGTACATCATTAATCAGCCAATGTTCAGATATTACTCTTGCTGTTCAGCTTTTATTGTTACTTGGGATGTTTACGTAGTCGGAAATCCAGGTTTAACCGAACAAAAAAAAAAATTTCAAGAAATGGAACGCCTACCTCAAGGGACTACCCGTAAAAAAAAATAAAGCAGCGGTTCCAGGGTTGATGGTAGGACTGAGTAACATACGCTTGCTAACCACTCTGAAGCTACGTAAAGGACGTAGCGGCGAGCCAATTGCAACAAAAACTCGTATTGGATGGTCCATATACGGAAGTCTACATGGGGGCGCCGATCAGCTGTTGCATCGTCAAATTGATAATAGCAACTCCTTCACATGTCCATCCAGTCATTATGATAAACAAAAACTGTTTGATATATTTTTAGTTTGGGAACGTTTTAAAGAGTAATAACTGCTGTATGTATGTTATTTGCTGTATGTAAATAAAAATGCATGCCCTCTAGGCCGTCCCTTATTTTTCGAAAATGCGAATTGTTATAAGTTCGTCATTGTAAAGTGCTCGTTTTGGTAAGAAAAAAATCAGGTAAAAATTTGAAGTCCGTACGTGGACGCTAAGTGGTCCCCCAACGGCCCTGAAGGTATTAGGAGTAGATGACCCCGTGCGCAAAATAGAGCTCGATGCTCTAGTGCACACAGCATGGGTACGACAAGCCACTAGTAACAAATTGTCCTGCGCGCGTTAATGATCAGCATAGAAGTTTGTTTTCTTTGGGATGAGTCAAACATTACGTAACGCAAAATTTGCCAATTTTAGACTCCCTCCATCCCTCACATAACAGCTTTTGTATGAAAAATTTAAAATTTCTGTATGGATCGTAACACTATGGAAGAACTCCTCCCTTTCCTTGTTGCGTTACGTAATATTTGAATGATCAATTTGTAGTTATGAATTTGATGCCAGCGTGCAATGTTATGAAGATATCCACAGTATAAAATATTATTTTACTTAAAATTCTACGCTGATTATTAATTTGTTACTAGTGGCTTTTCGTACTCATGTTGCATACACTAGAGCAGCGAGCACAATCTGGCGCACGGGGTCATCTACATCAAATACCTTTAGGGTCGTTGGGGGACCACTTAGCGTCCACGTACGGATTTCAAATTTTCACCTGATTTTTTTCTTACTAAAACGAGCACTTTACAATGACGAACTTATAACATTTCGCATTTTCGAAAAATAAGGGACGGCCTAGTGACCAGCTAGTGGCGTAGTCATGGCAGCCGATAAAGGTGATATTCCAAAGTGTTGCCCAGAAAATCCACCGATAGATGTGAACAACGTCAAGTTCATTCCAAAGATATCCAGTAATCTTCTCTCGGTAAGTCAAATCGTGCGACGAGGTCATCAGGTGCGGTTTTGCGATAATGGCGTGAAGGTGATCGATTCGGATGGTGACTAGGCCGTCTCTTATTTTTCTAAAATGCGAAATGTAATAAGTTCGTAATTGTTAAGTGCTCGTTTTGGTAAGAAAAAATCAGGTAATAATTTGAAGTCCGTACGTGGACGCTAAGTGGTCCCCCAACGGCCCTGAAGGTGTTATGCGTAGATGATTCCGTGCGCTAACTTGAGCTCGCTGTTCTAGTGCACGCAGCATGAGTACGAAAAGCCACCAGTAACAGATAGTTCTACGCACGTTAACACTTCAGTCGTCGCGCTGTTGTATTTTGTACAACACTGTTGAAAAAACCTCGCTTTTCATTCACAACACCAGCGTGGTGGTTTTACGGTGGCAAACCGCGCGACGACTGGACGGTTATTAATCAGCATAGAAGTTTGTTTTCTTTGGGATGATTCAAATATTACATACCTAACGCAAAATTTGCCAATTTTAGACCCCCTCCCTCCTCAACGTAACAGCTTTTGTATAAAAAATTTAAAATTTTTGTGTGAATCCTAACACTATGGAAGACCCCCTCCTTCCCCTTGTTGCGTTATGTAATTTTTTAACGATCCCTTTGTAATTCTGATTTTTATGTCAGCGTGCAGTTTTATGAAGATATCCACAGTATAAAATATGTTTTTACTTAAAATTCTAAGCTGATTATCAATTTGTTACTAGTAGCTTTTCGTACTCATGTTGCGTACACTAGCTGCTCTAGCTCGATTTAGCACACGGGAGTCATCTACACCTTATACCTTTTGGGTCGTTGGGGGACCATTTAGCGTCCACATACGCACTTCAAAGTTTTGCCTGATTTTTTTCGTAGCAAAACGAGCACTTTACAATGACGAACTTATAACATTTCGCATTTTCGAAAAATAAGGGACGGCCTAATGCCCTCTTTATCATTCGAAGAACGAGTCTTCCAATTCAGAATATTTAGGATTTTTTTAATTTATTAGAGAAACGTAATCTATACCAATTTCATACCGTAATACCAATTTCATGAGAACAGTTTACACCAACTTGGACTGACTGCATCAGCCATTGATGGTTTTGAACATTGCATCAATAATTTGATTCAATCACAATCAAAATCAGAGGAAGACATTTTACAAGAACAAGTTACATATTATGAAGAATTTTCGTTGGGATTTAACGTTGATGAATAGACGGAATAAAAGTTACCTGCGGCAGCATAAGCAAGGGTATTTCCATTTAATTTGCTACAATTAGAACGTGAATCCGTAAGAAGAAAAGTGGAGGAACTGAAATTAGCTGTTGCGCCATTGTCGTAGGAATTGTCTCGGGTATTTCTCTTAAAATTGAAACCATCAGCAAGCGATCAGTAACTGCAAATTGAAATTTGTTGGAGATTTCGCCTGGGGAATTCCGGCTACGAAAAACGTTGACGTTCATCTGCCTGGTACGAGCCTTACCGATTCTTTTGCGGGAAAGGCAATCCTAAAAGTTAAACATATGATTGACCCCGCAATTTGCGCATACAAACTGGTTGGTGTCTTCCTTTACAGGGAAGACGTCCTTAGCGTGAGAAGAACCTCCGCAAATCAAGCATTTAGCATCCATGTGGCAATGTTTTGTACTATGACCCCACTTTTAGCACCGACGGCACTGAGTTATGGAAATTTTCTCCAGGTTTCTGGAGTTGTTCTAATATAACACGGACATTGCACATGAGACTTGGATTTTCTGAAGCTTTAATATTGTTTAGATCACTTTTGTTAAAGTGAACTAAATAATACTCTTGAGAAAGGGACGACGAATGCCAGATTGAGTTCTCTTTTTCATAATGATTACTTGGAATCCAAGTAAACATTAATTCCATTTTTGATTTCTCTTCCTGTAATTTATAGTCACTTTTGAGACCTTCCAAGACGGCCTTGAACGAACTATCTTGGTTTTGCCTAATGGTGTAGAAGGACTTCGAATGGATACCGGTGATGCATCACTTTGTAATTATAATACTTTGCTTTAGTTCTGAAGATGGTCACGGAAGGTGAACCTTCTTCATCAATGTCCGAAGTTGAAATCGTCTTTATTCAATCATATACTTCAAACGTAAACATAGCAATCAAGAAAAGACCGAAAGTTCCTGGTTCATAGTTTACCAAAACTAGGTTAAACAACATCGGCACCAAATTCCGATGTGTCAAATATTTATAAACTTTCGCGTGGTGTTGTTCCCGTTTGAGTAACATGTTATTGAACAAAACGCACTTCAGCGACTTCCTATGAATTTGATCAATTCATCTACTAATATTGAATACATTACTCAACAGAACCTTCAATATTGTCTTCAAGGTTTTTCTTCTCTTTAAGATGTTCGAGAAAAAATCCTTGAATCTCTCAGATCTCCTGCCTAAATTACCGTTTTGATTCATATTACGGACAGCTTCAAATTCCGGACTTTCTTGTTTGTATGGGAAACATTTCACACGAAATGTTTCAATTTTCGCCATCCAAAAGTTCTCATTTTCGAGGCTCGTTTTATTAGGTTTTTTCCATGAATATCATTGCAAATTTATAATGCCCAACTACCTTAGACGTCTCTTAAGTGGTTGAACGATTTCAATTGATGATTTGACTGTTCCATTAATGATTATCATGAGCTGTCCGTAATTCGAATCAAAGCGTCCGGAATATGTGTGTGTGTGTGTGTGTGTGATACAATCCACCTCCCACTGGCCGGCAGTGCTTTTATGGAAGAAAATTGTATGCATGTATTTAATGATACCCTTCGATATCTTTATATCTGCAGACAATTTTAGCCCAGGAGATGAAAGGTGATAGCTCTACTGAAATTCCAACGACCCATTTCAAGAATGGCAGTAAATACACACACATTCTGAGGTCATTTTTATTTACAGTAAGCCCCGCATAAAAACATCCAGATATCAAATGGATATATGCAATGTTTTTACACTTCCCGAATCGAAAATTATATTTTCGACCCTGGCACGTATTTAGTTTGAATTGGTAATAAGTGAGTAAAGTAAACAATAATAAAGAACGATTTTACCAGGATGTGAAGCAGTTTTTCTCCGTCGCTGCACTGGGGTTTCCGTAAAACACTATACACATTTTCACTGCACTCCACGCGTAACACGTTCGATCCTGACCGCATCACCCGCCCCGCAGGAGCAAGCGTCGCAGTCAAAGGAACACACACTACTGCAAAACAGGGGAAAAAATTCTCCGGCAACGAAAATACGCGCGAATCCGTCAGAAAAATCAATCGGACGACGCAAAACCGAACTGTCCTGCTTGGGCTTCACGAAGCACTACCCAGCAAGGCGCTCCAAAACAGGGAAAAAAAAATCCAGCAACGAAAATACGCGCGAATCCGTCAGAAAAATCAATCGGACGACGCAAAACCGAACTGTCCTGCTTGGGCTTCACGAAGCACTACCCAGCAAGGCGCTCCAAAACAGGGGAAAAAATTCTCCGGCAACGAAAATACGCGCGAATCCGTCAGAAAAATCAATCGGACGACGCAAAACCGAACTGTCCTGCTTGGGCTTCACGAAGCACTACCCAGCAAGGCGCTCCAAAACAGGGGAAAAAAATTCTCCGGCAACGAAAATACGCGCGAATCCGTCAGAAAAATCAATCGGACGACGCAAAACCGAACTGTCCTGCTTGGGCTTCACGAAGCACTACCCAGCAAGACGCTCCAAAACAGGGGAAAAAAATTCTCCGGCAACGAAAATACGCGCGAATCCGTCAGAAAAATCAATCGGACGACGCAAAACCGAACTGTCCTGCTTGGGCTTCACGAAGCACTACCCAGCAAGACGCTCCAAAACAGGGGAAAAAAATTCTCCGGCAACGAAAATACGCGCGAATCCGTCAGAAAAATCAATCGGACGACGCAAAACCGAACTGTCCTGCTTGGGCTTCACGAATCAAATCACGAATCAAAGCGTCCGGAATATGAGGCAAAAGTGAGGGAGCGTCCGGAATAAGAATCATGAAAAGGCAACACGTTTTGATTTATTTAAAATTATTCAATTTGTGGACGCGTATTCTTCACCCACCATCCGAAAGTTAAGGGCATCCGACGCTCGATAACGCCAAAAAATCATACAGAATGATTTATTTTGTATAGTCCAAGCTGGGTTATATCACTGAGGCCTTAAGTGTCCGTAATATGAATCATAACGGTATTGCCTTTTCAGTTTTGAATATCGCCCTATTAAAATCGTGCTGTGCCTTTTTGGTTGCTTAAAATAGTTGAGTTTGTCACTAAATGTCGACTACTTACCACGAGAAAGCGCAAAATAGGTGCAGGAAAAGTTTGGTTGCCGTAGACGTGACTGCTGGCGCCGTCTGGATGATTCTACAGTAGGAGATTCTCATTTGACACATTCCCGCATGCGTATCAGTTTGTTTTGATTTAATTTTGACGACAAGTCAGTAAAAACATCAACTACTGAAAAGTCGGTAATTGTTTCTACTGACTTTTCAGCTTGTACGGTAATGTTGCAAAATTGGGTCTGACAGTTACCGTAGTTCAGTAAAAAGTAAAACTGAACCTCAGA
Source organism: Aedes aegypti (assembly GCF_002204515.2). Lineage (NCBI taxonomy): Eukaryota > Metazoa > Arthropoda > Insecta > Diptera > Culicidae > Aedes > Aedes aegypti. Next base: position 221,693,439 of record NC_035107.1, on the reverse strand, counting down.
AGTTTTCAATCAAAAAACTAAAAGTTCGGTATGTTTTATGGTTTACAATTCGTGCCCTGTATAAAAAAAAATTACCGATCAACCATATCGTGATTGAGTGTGTACGGAGAGAAAATCGGGAATGAAAATCTCATCGTGATAGGGAGATAACGAGATATGGAGTGTGAAAATGTATACATAACGAAGGGACCGATTAAATCATCGATATAGGGAGAGATATCGAGATGTAGAACATCGAAATGTAGTAGCTCCCCAAGTCATCAGCATGTATTTCCCGCCATGTACGCGCTGATGACTTCGAAGTGTGAAACATTACATCGGGAAGTTTTTTTTTGTTGAAAAAGTGGAGGAACTTGGATTTGATTTGGATCCTCCGATCATTCCTTCGGATTTCAAGAATCTAAGCATTTTTTATGCTTTTTTGATCTCTCGAAAAACCTTTACAAGCATGAGCTACAGAAAGAGTTCACCACTAATTCAGCCATATGGAAAGCTTTCAAGAAAGTTCAAGCTCTGGCTTTTTTGCCTGATAAACCGGACGCTTTCGAGAATCTGAAGAAAACAGCACCGAAACAACTCACGGAGTTTTTCAATTACATTGAAACATCATATGTGCTCGGCCAAATCCGGAAAGTAATAAAAAATGAAAGCGTATCCCGACTAGAATCAGTTTACCTACCTTCCCTTTGGTCTATCTATTCCAATGTTACCCATTGATACATGGTGGTAGGACGAAACTTTGGAAATAATACATATTATTGAGGAATTCCTACTGGAAAAGAATTTAACATCTGGAGAAGTCCTTAGTTACCACGCCGGAGCTACAATCAAACAAAGGAAACAGGCTTATGTCATCAACGACGAACAGTTGAAACGAATTGTTCAAAACCTCAACGAATATTCCGTAGAAGATGAACGCAATTTCTGCGAATCTTAATTTGAAAACACAAGCTGAAGTGTTCATTTTTGCTGTTTCATTTCATTCCTGATATTTTTTCATCTATATCATAGTCCCCAACGAGTATTTTCATTATTTATGTGCTTATTGCACTTTTTGAATGCAAAAAAAAACACAAACAAGTTGAACAGTAATTTGGCACTTCGCACATATTGTGTGTCAATTGATAATAATTATTGTCTTATTTGTCGTTAGCTTTTAAATGCTGATTTATTTGCTAAACGGTTATTCTTTTCATATGGGAGTTGACTTGTTCATCCAAATGGCCATTTTGCCAAATGCATTTATGCCAAACGGAGAGCAATCGAATAAAGCATAATTTTGTTTTGTACCAATCAATTCCAAAATAAGCCTGATGCCGTCAGTGGGAATTAAATGTGTTTAAGGTGAAACATCTCGGAATCCAAAGATGGGCGTCACAATGGCCGACTTGTGACCCTACTCGCGTTTTCAAAGACACAAAACTCGAGAAATAGTTGGCAAAAGTTCCTGATCTTCTTATTTTAAGCTTTCTGCTAGTACACAAAGCCAAAATAAAAAGTGCACTGTTGTTGGATGCTTTCTTCGCGAGATTTGTGTCTTTGAAGTTTTAGTGCAATTTTAGAAGTTGATTTCAAGGCGTCGTCCGATTGATTTTTCTGACGGATTCGCGCGTATTTTCGTTGCCGGAGAATTTTTTTCCCCTGTTTTGGAGCGTCTTGCTGGGTAGTGCTTCGTGAAGCCCAAGCAGGACAGTTCGGTTTTGCGTCGTCCGATTGATTTTTCTGACGGATTCGCGCGTATTTTCGTTGCCGGAGAATTTTTTTCCCCTGTTTTGGAGCGTCTTGCTGGGTAGTGCTTCGTGAAGCCCAAGCAGGACAGTTCGGTTTTGCGTCGTCCGATTGATTTTTCTGACGGATTCGCGCGTATTTTCGTTGCCGGAGAATTTTTTTCCCCTGTTTTGGAGCGTCTTGCTGGGTAGTGCTTCGTGAAGCCCAAGCAGGACAGTTCGGTTTTGCGTCGTCCGATTGATTTTTCTGACGGATTCGCGCGTATTTTCGTTGCCGGAGAATTTTTTCCCCTGTTTTGGAGCGCCTTGCTGGGTAGTGCTTCGTGAAGCCCAAGCAGGACAGTTCGGTTTTGCGTCGTCCGATTGATTTTTCTGACGGATTCGCGCGTATTTTCGTTGCCGGAGAATTTTTTTCCCCTGTTTTGGAGCGTCTTGCTGGGTAGTGCTTCGTGAAGCCCAAGCAGGACAGTTCGGTTTTGCGTCGTCCGATTGATTTTTCTGACGGATTCGCGCGTATTTTCGTTGCCGGAGAATTTTTTCCCCTGTTTTGGAGCGCCTTGCTGGGTAGTGCTTCGTGAAGCCCAAGCAGGACAGTTCGGTTTTGCGTCGTCCGATTGATTTTTCTGACGGATTCGCGCGTATTTTCGTTGCCGGAGAATTTTTTTCCCCTGTTTTGGAGCGTCTTGCTGGGTAGTGCTTCGTGAAGCCCAAGCAGGACAGTTCGGTTTTGCGTCGTCCGATTGATTTTGCTGACGGATTCGCGCGTATTTTCGTTGCCGGAGAATTTTTTCCCCTGTTTTGGAGCGCCTTGCTGGGTAGTGCTTCGTGAAGCCCAAGCAGGACAGTTCGGTTTTGCGTCGTCCGATTGATTTTTCTGACGGATTCGCGCGTATTTTCGTTGCCGGAGAATTTTTTTCCCCTGTTTTGGAGCGTCTTGCTGGGTAGTGCTTCGTGAAGCCCAAGCAGGACAGTTCGGTTTTGCGTCGTCCGATTGATTTTTCTGACGGATTCGCGCGTATTTTCGTTGCCGGAGAATTTTTTTCCCCTGTTTTGGAGCGTCTTGCTGGGTAGTGCTTCGTGAAGCCCAAGCAGGACAGTTCGGTTTTGCGTCGTCCGATTGATTTTTCTGACGGATTCGCGCGTATTTTCGTTGCCGGAGAATTTTTTCCCCTGTTTTGGAGCGCCTTGCTGGGTAGTGCTTCGTGAAGCCCAAGCAGGACAGTTCGGTTTTGCGTCGTCCGATTGATTTTTCTGACGGATTCGCGCGTATTTTCGTTGCCGGAGAATTTTTTCCCCTGTTTTGGAGCGCCTTGCTGGGTAGTGCTTCGTGAAGCCCAAGCAGGACAGTTCGGTTTTGCGTCGTCCGATTGATTTTTCTGACGGATTCGCGCGTATTTTCGTTGCTGGATTTTTTTTTCCCTGTTTTGGAGCGCCTTGCTGGGTAGTGCTTCGTGAAGCCCAAGCAGGACAGTTCGGTTTTGCGTCGTCCGATTGATTTTTCTGACGGATTCGCGCGTATTTTCGTTGCCGGAGAATTTTTTCCCCTGTTTTGCAGTAGTGTGTGTTCCTTTGACTGCGACGCTTGCTCCTGCGGGGCGGGTGATGCGGTCAGGATCGAACGTGTTACGCGTGGAGTGCAGTGAAAATGTGTATAGTGTTTTACGGAAACCCCAGTGCAGCGACGGAGAAAAACTGCTTCACATCCTGGTAAAATCGTTCTTTATTATTGTTTACTTTACTCACTTATTACCAATTCAAACTAAATACGTGCCAGGGTCGAAAATATAATTTTCGATTCGGGAAGTGTAAAAACATTGCATATATCCATTTGATATCTGGATGTTTTTATGCGGGGCTTACTGTAAATAAAAATGACCTCAGAATGTGTGTGTATTTACTGCCATTCTTGAAATGGGTCGTTGGAATTTCAGTAGAGCTATCACCTTTCATCTCCTGGGCTAAAATTGTCTGCAGATATAAAGATATCGAAGGGTATCATTAAATACATGCATACAATTTTCTTCCATAAAAGCACTGCCGGCCAGTGGGAGGTGGATTGTATCACACACACACACACACACACACACAATTTTAGAAGTTGATTTCAAACTGGTTCACCTTAAATGCTGTCAAATGAGCGGTGGATGGCGTCCTTACGGTACATCTCATACATCCGAAGGAAGTTAAGACTGCGAAATGATGATGCCATGTGCTTTGGGGCAATCGAGTTGAGTTCGCCTTCGATCGTCGGGGTCCGCAGCTTGTAGGTTGAATCGCCTATCTAGCGAATAGGGAGTCGTGGGTTCGATCCCCACCAGAGCACGTGGTTTCTTTTCGCAGTCTCAATTTCAATTTGTACATTTGACACGTGTTTCGTCGTGTACATGCAGCGTTGCCAACCTTCTGGATTTGTCTGGAATATTCCAGATTTTTGAGGCCCCATTTTACAAAAATCTGGAAGATCCAGATAAAGTTTGAAACGAATTTGTAAGGTTCTCCATATACGAGATAAGCAATCCAGACTTTTCCAGACAAATTTTCAAAATATTCCAGATTTTTGAACACATGACTTGGCATCCCTGTGTACATTTAAATTTCGAAACGTCAAAACCTTATAACAACAAGTGTTGGGAAACTCACTGCGGCCGAAACGAAAGACGTGGTAGCGTAGGGTATAGATTTCCTTCGAAATTCTAGGTCACTTTCACTGCACTCGCGATTACAATGGCGGACTTTCTCGGACGCGAAAGAACGAAGACGAGGACACTTGGTTTTACACGTGTATTTCTCGCGATGGTGCAATGGAAGATGAGATTTGTTGGAGATTCTGCATGGGGAATTCCTTAGAACGGGGTAACTTTGATAGTTCTTTCGAAAAAAAAAACATGAATATTTATGCATGCTGTTTCAAAGAATTATAAATTATATTTTTAAAAAAGGTACTGGTATCCTAACAATCGATTGCAGTTGATAAATTGCCAAAAGATGTATTCTGAATGGATATATAATTTTTCATTTAATCGAAAGCCGGTATTCTGTTTTGGGGTTACTTTGATAATGGAGTATGAATGGAACAAAATTGAATGAATTACGAAACATTTATAGGGCGTTGCATACCTCTAGGCGTTTGACGTTATATGCAAATTTCTGACTTACAAAAACGTTTCAATTTTGTGAAAATGGTTTTCGCTAAGAGATTTGAGACCGAATTCATGTTCTGCTACAACTAGGATGTCAATGGTAAGTGACGCACTCATAAGGCTGATACAATTATTAATTTACTTTTTATTGCCTTAAAAATCCGAAAAAATTGAGGAGAAAAAAATCAGCTGTAATGATGGTATGGAGGACGATTGAAAAAATTTCGACTATTAATGTCAGTAATAAAAAACTCAAAAAAATTACTTGTTTTTATTTTTATTATTTTTATATTTATCGCGGGGGATAAATATAAAAAAATAAAAATAAAAACAAGTAAAAACCTCTTACCTTCAAAGTGGTCTCGGACATAACAGAAAATTAATATTTGTATCAGCCTTATGACTTCATCAAATAGTTATCGTGGAACATATTGTTTGTAAGCGTTCAAAAAATGCTTAAATCTCATAAATTTTAATATTTGAATATAAATCTTCAAATGTACTTGTTTCCAACGAAAATAGCTTTGCCATGAAGTGTCATACTCTTTACTTTTGCTTAACTGATTAACAGAAACTTTGATATTACGTTTAGTATGCTGTAAATCTCGCATTATCAAAGATACCCCGTTTTACGGTATTCTGGAGAAACGGCCTTTCTTCCATTTAGACACGTTCTGCAGTTTTAAGGTGAAATAGTGTGGAATCTATCTTCTAAGATTGCAATAAAACTTCAAAGGCACTAATCTCACGAAGGAAACATCCAATAAGAGTAAACTTATTTTTGCTTTGCGCACTAGCAGGAAGCTTAAATTATGAAAATTAGGAACATTTGCCTACTATTTTTCCAGTTTAGTGCTTTGAAAATGCGAGTAGGATCACAAGTCGGCCATCTTTGGACTCCGAGATATTTCACCTTAAAACCAACATTTCGTAAGAAGTTGCGTATTCAGAAGTTCAGCCTTCATTTTGTTTGCGGTAGTAACCATATTCAGTGAATAAATGACGAATCCTTCGGATTGTTTTTTCCCGAGACGGTGTCCAAGAAGGATGACCACCGTTAGCTTTTGCTAACGGGTCCAACGATCCAAAAATCGAAACAGGGTCCAAACAAGGATCGAAAAGGGATCAAAAGGTAGAAAAAAGTAGCAATGAAATCTAGTTTAATTGTGTGGCACTGAGAAGTGCTGTTTTATTGCTTAAAGTAGATTGAAAATTTCCGAGAGCTCTAATCATTTGTGTACGCAAAGCACGAGGGTACGATCTTCTTAATGGAACCCTTGCTACGTGTACGAATTCTCGCCGTGGAGGTCACTGACATCGCGCAGCTAGGTCGTTATGTTTTCCGCAATTTTGTGAGAATGGTGCATTTTTACGCAACTTCTATCAGTCATCGCAAGCCCAGTTGCAAAGTATAGATGTGTTTGTGTATGCGTTACGGGCCACCGGGAAGTTGAAGTAATGAATAGCCTCCTCGCAACGGAACGCACCGCATCGCAAAGCACTGAACCGCGTGCCGCACAGGAAGTCCTCTCCAGGGTAAAGCACCGAAGGGGCAAGGAAAGGGGTTCCTGTGCGAAAAAAAATACATATTGCGTAGGTATATCTCTCCCCATTAGCGATAAGTGCGCTTGCTACTGGCCCCTATTGACGATGGCTGCAACGAAGTGGACCTGGGATCGATCCTGACTATGTGCCGAGGACGATGGGTGCGTGCGAGTGGTTGTTTGATGTAACGAACCCTTAGCCTCATAACAAGCTTCCTTACTCAGATTGCCTCAAGGTTCACTAATGAAAGTATTAAAGCGGTAGTTGAAGCAGTCCCAGGCCGGCAAAAGGGTGTCGCTTAATAAAGGTTAATGTCATCTAGGGGCTCCAGGCCCGAGACGATAAGGGACGACGTTTGACTCTGCCACGTCACCAAGAAACGTATTGTTCCTGGTCAGGTCCTTTCGGTTTGAGGGATCAAAACTTCTTCAGGGAGGGTGACGAACTTTGTAATTGGCATAAATGAATTTCCACGTCGGCCATCTCTTTCGCCGTTTCCACTAGAGGACCCGAAGCATTAGCAGTTTCCTAAATTAATTTCATGTGTACTTTAATTTCATTATTGCACCCTATCTCGCATACCTTAGCTTACCGTGTCAGCATGTCGACGGTTGTCATCATTGTTCCATCCAGTACGGATGTTACCGCCTCTTCAAGTTTCAAAGTGGAACAGATGCTTTCACACGAGGGGAAATCTGTGACAGGCGAATTATCCGTCTCATTGAAATTGAGGAACGGAACGTCTTATCTTATCTGAGAGCTCCTTCCGAATCCCACGCCAGATTGAAAGGGCGTTGTTTGTCTTGATCGGATTGTTTCCTCAATGGCTGATGGCAGATACAGTCGGGTCTCACTTTAAACACATTCCTACTAGCTACGCGCAGTCCTATAAGACATAAGGTAGGAGTACCAATTATGGCAATAGTTGGAACTTTGCTGAGGGCAGTACGACGTAAGTCCTGGCACTCCTATAACGCGGATTCTAATAACGTCTTCCAACCATATGTTAAATAGGAGGTCTGACTGTAGATTTGACTAACCCTTGACCTGATTTGGAATTGCTATTGCTGTATCGATTTCTTCTGTTACATATGTAGATTATCGAAAACACGGCTAAGTAAATCGGTGTTTCTACGAACGTTTGAAGTCTTCCCGTTGGCTTCAATTTATTTATGATCCACTTTAAATATTCTACCTTCGCGAACATGAGAAGCTAATTTATTCAGCCCCACATTAAACATACCAACAATTTCCATCCCCTATCAAAAACACATCATCCCATCATCATCAACGAAAAAAAAATATATAGAGAGAACACACACCTCGTCCGAAAGACAGCGGATTAATTCATTATGAATACCCGCTCTTGCACTGGATCGCCATTCCGTAGCCCGTGGTGGACCATTTTTTATGCGTTTTCGTTACAACTATTTGAGCACATTTTAATGCAAGTGCGTTCCACCCTCGCTCCACATCACGTATTCCATGGTGGCACCGTTGCAACATTTTACACTTGTGGACTTGTACCCTTTTTGCATAATGACCACTGGATAAGCACGCAAGGCCCCATCCCCAATGCAAGCAGTCGCAGAGATAGGTGCTCTAAGATGGGATCGAGGGGGAAGAAGGAAGTTATTGTACTTTTGACTAATGATGATGATGCATTTGGGCAGTCGAGCAATTGGTTGAAATAGAAATGTTACTTGAATGGGAGTTTATTCATTATTTTGAACAAAATGCTAGGCAGCGCGGGCTAGCTATTGAATGGTTTAATCGAGCTGATGGGAACTGAAGGGCTACATAATCGTTCAATGCTTTCAAATGTGTCGGATTGGCTTCTCGATTTTCAATTTTCGTATTTTTTTCAGTTTTAAAACTGTCACTAAACGTGAAAAGAATGGGAGAAAGTACGTTTTTCAGAATGTGCACATTATTCCAAGGAAAAAATGGTTATAGCTGATTATTGCATCGAAATAAGCAAACCGTTTCTATGTTTTAGACAATATTTTTTTGAATATCAAATCGAAGCAGGCTCTAGCCCAGGCTCTTTGATTTAAGTGAGTAACCAAAGGGTGCCACCTGGGAGGGAGAAACCGATACAAAATTTATGTACGTCATAGTGAGCCGAGATTCTGCTGTCACGAAATGTCACTGTGAGCCCAGATCTTGAAGAATGGACAAACTTGATAAAAGCGCGTAATCGATCAAAACAAATTTTTGCATTCCAACAAAGTTGACAACAGTCTGTTGAAAATCAATTCCTGCAACACCCAAAAGCAATGCCACGATAGTACCTTTTAATTTGATCGAATATAAAGTAATGAAACACGCATCTTTTACTATTTTCCAATCATCATTAAAATTGAATGCACATAAAACTATGGCCCTTTCTCCAAGTTTGTCCTGAAAGATCGAAGGTACACAATAAAAGAAAACTAGCGATTTTCCCCAAGCCTGCCTTGATTGTCGTTGGTGAGCGGGAGTTATCTTGCAATTTGGAAAAGTGTTGTGTCATATTTCGTGTGTAGTATCGGTGCCTCCCTCCCAGGGTGCCATCAATCGTGGTCAGTTGTTCCGAATGTAAAGGATTTAGGTAGGAGATCTTGAACTCCATAAGGGGAACCAAGATTTCCTTCCACATTACGAAGAAAGGAGACTCTCGCGTTTAGTCGGAAACTCTTAAAGATCGCGAACTTCTTCTCAAACATCTTGAAGAGAAGAAGCACAGTTAACAATAAATCACTTTGTCTTAAGAACAAGCTTTCGATCTTCAAAAAACAAAAAAAAAACTTGTTTCTTTGTTGTACAAAAAATTATGTTTGCATCGATTGCACTCGCCATATACGTCAAAATAGTAGAACATGATTTAGAAAATCGTTCATATCATAGTGTAAATACCTTTGCTCACCTAGTTTTTGTAGCCCATCTTACGCAATTTTTTCTCAGCTTTCTGATGGTGATCTCAGAATTCAAAACTAGCGGTGCGCTAATGGTGAAAAATCGATTTTTCTAACAAAATTCAAGATGGCCGCCAAATTTTTTCAAGTTTAAATGAAAGCTATATCCTTTCTCTATACGATGCCACTAAGTTTGCTATGTGTTCCAAGCGAAATATGAGACATATCCCAAGATTCCTAGTTCCCAAGTTCAGCTAGCTGGCGTACGAGGGGTCCACCAATTTGAGAAAACAGAAAGGACCACCCTTAAGTTTTATCGAAAACTAGCGATCAGTGACATAAAATTAGAATTCTAACGATGGGTGCCGATGGCGGTCTGGTTTCAGCGAGAATTGCTTTGCTCCCTCCCTGGTATAGTACTAATGAGTTACGTAGAATATCCAATGTTCACACATTGAAAAATATGTCAAACAATAAACAAAATTTTAGACAAAAATCGACGCAATCTTCTATAGCCACGATTCATGCGTTAAATATTTAGGTTATGTTAGGTTAAGTAAATTCAGAGCGATTTTTTCTCTTATCAGCTGGTGAAATCAACTCACCTGTAAAAATACTTAACTGCTACGGTAAATGGAATGTAATATGTTGTAAACAAAATGTTAATAAGAGTTTAATTTTGTTTTTCCAAATTAGGATGATAGTGTTTTGTATCACAAAACACCTAGATATAAGAAATGAATGCAATGGTCTAAATAATACTTATAAAGAATTTAAATAAAGAAATTTACACTACAAACCATTCTCAGCTAAATTTACTACTGACCCCTGCCTTCACGCCTCTTCTAATATTTCCTTCAACTTGATCCGAACCTCCTGCACCCTGCCAAACACACCATTCGCCGTTGCACAATATGGAAATTAACCTTGGCGTGATTGTCTATTGCCTATTAGGTAGGTACCTGCTGTGATGTAGATTTTTTTCGTGTAGTTCAGCAGCACAGTACCTACGATTTCTACTATTTCCATTTTGCTCACACAATTTGCCGTCGAAACCTGATTCGATTTGAATCACCCTCTCGAAACCAATCTCCAGCAGTCAGTGGGAGGAGGGTAGGGAAGGAGGTGTTCTACCTACCCGGTAGATGGATAGCAATTTTAGCGGTATCCGGAATAATAGCACTAAAAATGCCGGACCGTAAGAGCGTAATCGTGCACTTTTAGAGTTTAGTTTGTGGCCGGCTGCTGCGACTTGATCTCTCACTTGTGGACCTAAGGGTATGCGATACTTTGAATAATTCTGTCAAATAGCGTTCGAAACAAAATAACGTCGAATAGAATTGTTTAGTGATGAAAAAGTTACAGTTTTTTTTAGCTTGCCTAACAAAGGTATTTTTTTCTAAGTTAGACACAATATTGTAACATCTAAACATTATAGTTCTGGTTTCAAAAATGATCAAAAAACATTTCAACCTATAAGTGCAATGACATTCCTGAAGAAATATTTACCTAGAGATTCAAAAAATAATTATTAACATAACGTAAATTAACATTATTACAAACTTCAAACTTAAAAAAATACAGTTCCATGATAACATTTTGGTTCTTGTTTTTCTAACATAGTTCACGGTGTCATTATTCCGGTTGTTACGAACTACGTGTCTCCAGTTAAGTTTGGATATTAATATTAAACAGAAATTAATCACTCGTCATACAAAAATTCAAATGCTAATTACAAATTAATGCAGCAGTCAATACAGCGGAGATTCGCTGGTTGGAACACGACTGCCTTCCATCTAGCGAGTCCGAAACGACTAACAGCTGGTGAAAATGCTCGACACTAACGCATCTGGAGAGCAAAACGTCACGAAATGCACATATACACTACCCGTCATAAATACGGACTCACTAAAATAAGTATTGCAACACACAGCTGAATATTGAATCACCCCCCAAAAAGTTTAGCATCACCTCAAAACAGGTAAATTCACATTGCTATATCTCGAGATCCTTACGACTTGCAAAGAAGCGATCTTCAGCAAAGTTGTTCTAGCGATCAAGAACATCCGGAAATCGAATAGTTTGGTTCGCGATTTCGCGATATATATATATATATATATATATATATATATATATATATATATATATATATATATATATATATATATATATATATATATATATATATATATATATATATATATATATATATATATATATATATATATATACATATATGTATAAATATGTGATTCATAAGAGAAAGTTCGGGTCTTCGGCAAAGTTGCTAAGAAAGTAAAGGACATCTGAATAGCAAACCGTTTGATTCCTAATTTTGCCACTAGGTTGCACTAGTACGCATATTTAATTAAATATATGAAACAAATTCTATCTTTTGGGCCAGATAGCCAGATCGCTAACTAAACTATTTGCTTTCCGGATGTCCTTGAACCCCTGAACAACTTTGCCGAAGACCCGAACTGTGTATCTCTTGTTAATCACAAGCTAGATCTGGTTTGAAATGTTCAATGTTATATGCTCACTAGCACCAACTAGTGGCAAAATTGTGAATTAAACGTTTGTCTCCCGGATGTCCTTGACCTTTTGAACAACATTGCCGAAGACCTGAACCAGCTAGAACTAGTTTAAAATGCTCAATTTTACGAACTCATTAGTGCCACCTAGCGGCAAAATCTTTGCTGAAGATCGCTTCTTTGCAAGTCGTAAGGATCTCGAGATATAGCAATGTTAATTTACCTGTTTTGAGGAGATGCAAAACTTTTCAGGGTAATTCAATATTCAGCTGAGTGTTGCAATACTTATTTCAGTGAGTCCGTATTTCTGACGGGTAGTGTACATATGCATTTGTTCTATATATGGAGACTTCAATGCGACGGTACTCAGACGTATAAGTCAGTTTGGCATTTTCTGTTGACATTTGAGTGCTTTTTAGTTTTAATATTTTCCAACCAGCGAACATCCAACCATCGAGTTATTCCATGTAGCGGACCCCCAACGAGCAAACCCCTACCGTACTATAGAGCTTTTTTTTGGAACCTTTCGTGTTAGTTTCGCTATCGTATACGTACAATCAGCTCCATCTTCGTCGGTCTTGGGTGATATTTCTAAAGTTGCTCCGAACGTTAAGGTTCGCCAGGTCCTCTTCCACTGCGTACAGCCAGCGTATTCGTGATCTTTCACGAAGATACCTAGGGTAAACAGGTATAATACGTCCCCCCTTAGGAAAAACTGATCCATCGCAGTATAAAAAGCATTACTTCTATCGTTTCCGAAATCAAGGTGTTATTTTGTTAGTTGGTCATGCTCTGCATGTAACTTTCTCTTGCTAAGTAGCTTCTTAAAAGAGTACAAGACGTTTTTTTGTAAACGGTCTAAATTTTGACGTTTCAAAACAAACCGGGCAATATGCCCCTTCCATAGCGTTGTAAAAATTGTCGAAGAGAAATTCCACCACTAGCTAAGCTTAGTAGGGTTCATTAGCAGTCTTCTCCCGGTAAAAGTTTTTGTAATAAGTACAATAGTAAAGAAAGGGTTTCATTTACAACGAGGCTTGCTTATTGGATGCAACATTTTGCGCCAAAAAGCTGATTTTCTGTACTTTTTAAATATCTATTGGTTTTTCATACGTCTCAAAGATCTAATATGTTCAGCATCATTTTTTCGCGAATATTTATTATATGCGACCATATTAACGTGTTAAAGAAACCTCAATCCCTTGAAAATGAACTGGGACGAATTGCCCGGTTGGGGCGCATTATCCCGATTTTCCCTACCTGGTTTCCTGCTGAATATTATTTTCGCAATACTTTCTTTCGACATTTGCACACCCAATCAACATTTTGGTTGGTATAATTTTTGCTATACATCATTCTGTATGACTCATTTTACACCACCAAACCTACCTCTATCTCTACCTGCAGCCATGTATGTCCTTCATTTTTTTGGACTTAATGGTCAGGCCTATCAAGGTCGATATCATCAGGTATCAGTAAAATGGCTCTGGCAGCACGTTCCCCTCCAGTTGGGAGATTTGTGCCTCGCCAAACAACAGCCTTAACATCATTTACCTGAGCGGAAAAGGGAAAGGATGGGGGTGGTATGGTAATAGAAAGATAGGAAAGAGTAGAGAGAAAACTTGTATTTATCAGAACATCTAAAGGAGATGTTACTGAAAGAACCGCCGCACGGATTGTAAAGGATGGACTGCAATGTGTATCGCAGCGATGTGCAAGGATTTGATAGAAAATAACATGGATTTACTATCAAAACCAACCGCATCACTTTGTTGCGCAACCCATTTCAGCCCCTTCCTCAATTGTAAGACGAAGCTACAAAAGTTGCTTAAAAATGGGAGCCCGAAGTTCATTTAATTAATTGCATAGAAATCTATACAACATTTGGTGCTTAATATAAGCAGACTGGTTATAAAAATTACATTTGTTTTGATTTAGCAGATTTCTTCTGCAGAAGTACATCTACTTGTATCTTTGAGAACCCGTAGTTCAGCCGGAAGTTTTGCTTCTGCAAAACATCCAGAGAAGCATCATCAATGCTACATAACAACAATTTATTGTTGTCAGTTGTTCTAGTCTTCACAACCTTCCAGCGATCAGCTGAAATTGAGGGGTTTTGAAATTTCAATTTCTTCAAAACATTTGCGCCACGCAGACCTTCCTTGGGATCCCAAGGAATATTCACACAGATTTTGTTCTGGTGTGCAGCGTAAGGTTCGGTTACGAACTTAAGGTCTCCAGCTTTTTCATTAATTGCTGTGAGCTTTTCAATAAGCCAATTATAGCTAGGTTCGTTGTCTGGAGAAAACCAGACAACCCCAAACCTAAAGCCACAGCCCCTAAAACTAGGGTTGAAAGAAGATGAGGGAGAAGAGTAAAGACACACATTCAAATCCCTCATAAAGGCGTCTTTTAACGCAAGTGTAAAATGTCCATTCTCAAGCCTAACTTGAAAACGCCATTTAGAGGCCTCCGATGAAATTTCACTGGGAGGCACATCTTCAGCACGTGGCAAACCAACACCGTATCCTGGGTTAATCACAGCAGTAGAAGGCACAGCTAGTAAACCTGTTTTTATGGCACAAGAATCGCCAGATTCAGAAAACTGGGATTCGGTGGTCACAACCTTACCAGATGTAGCCTAAGCACTCTGCATCTCGACTTCAGGAACGTTGTTGGCAGCCATGTTGAAATAAAAAAAAATCGCGAGATGGAATATCACAGCTCGGGAGAAACAACGATGTTGATTCGATGAAATCCACCAAAAGAAAGAAAGAGCTTGGCGTTAAGAAGTGTTTCCAACTTCAAAAATCACTATTGTGTAGATGAAATTGATATGCTATTGTGTTTGTGACATTACAAATATCATGAATAAACTTACAGTGTGATGAACTGACCACATACGTAATTACTTGGTATGTGCCGATCACACATTTAACCTAATGAAGTTGTGTGATCAAATTAGATACACTTAAACAGATATGTCTGTTGTAGGCTAACAGTACATTATCCAATTCATACTACACAGTATAACACATTTTACACAACCAACGCAAAACAACTGAAATGTAATAACACACATATGTGTATATTGAGATACAAATGGTAAAGACAAATGCACATTCAAAGTTCATTTCATCCATTACGTAGAAACGAAAAATAAGTGTTTCTGCATGTTTCGAGACAAAATGATCATAACATCCATAAATGACCTTTTCACGAAGTTGTGTGACTCCAGAAGGGAACGTCCGTTTGAAATTTTACAATCAGAAAACTTACCTCTTTTTAATTTCTGACAGCAAAATCATCCAAAGGCAATTAAAGCCCTTAACTACTCATCAGCATCAGAATTTTACAGCGGTACCGGTGAGAAATGGTCATGAATGATGACCACAGATTGAGTGCGTGGTATATGTAAAAGGGAAACGTTCTTCACATTCCATTGTAATGTAGGTATTTACCACACAATCACGAACGTATCGCATACAACGGCTATACCGCACAACATGATCTTCGGCCATTGGTTTTGCAACTTTGGCAAACAAATTTTCAGAGTTTTCACTGACAAAAATAACACATCTGTTTTAAAATCCATCAAATCATTGGAGCACCATATGTCAGAATCACAACACTGTGTAGCACGAAATTAATGCACCGCAGATTCACTTGAAAAATAGCTCTCTTTAAAGAGCAGACAGTTTTGTGTCCACTACCCATACTCCACACACTTCTATATACATCATTCTGTATGACTCATTTTACACCACCAAACCTACCTCTATCTCTACCCGCAGCCATGTATGTCCTTCATTTTTTTGGACTTAATGGTCGGGCCTATCAAGGTCGATATCATCCACAAGGCCAAGAAGCATGTGTGACCGTGTGCTGAAAAATCTCCTATAAGCACCATCGAGTGCAATGTTGAACAGTAAATTCAAAAGTACATCTCCCTGCTTCCATCCGTCTAACATCTCGAACGAGGTTGACAACTGTTCGGCAATCCGAACACATGATTTTGAACCATCCAGCGTAGTGCGTATCAGCCCAATTAGTTTCGCAGGAAAACCATGTTCAGACATATCTGCTACAGCTCATTTCTTTAAATCAATAAACTGATGGTAAGTCTGCTAGTTACACTTTTGGAATTAATCCAGGATCATCCGCAATTAAATATTTCGTTCGTTGTCGAACGACCTCCACGAAAACCAGCTTCATGTTCGCTGACGAAGGATTCGTCGAGTGGTCTCAGTCTGCTAAACAGGATGTGCCACAATATTTCGTACGCCGAATCCAACAGAGTATTTGCTATGTAATTGCCTTTTCGTAAAGATTGAACGTATGAGACCATCCAACCAGCCGGTGGGCATTTCTTCGTCCTTCCATACCTTCAAAAGTACTCGGCGGATCGACTACTAAAGCTGCTCACTCCCGCGCTTGAGAAGCTCGACCGGGATCTCGTCCTTCCCAGTATTCTTACAGTTCTTCAACTCGCTGGTAGCCTTTTACCCTTTTCTTATGATCCAAAACTTGATCGTCATCATTAATATTCATCCTTTTTCTGGGTACATTTACATTTTCATTTCCGTACTGTGTGGTGTGGTATCTGCAGAGTAGTAACCAACTCCCTTTTACCGTGTATTAAGCCTTGAGTCTTATCCCTCACACTGACAGAGAGAGATGAACTCGCATTCATCCTTCATTTTGCATCCAACCTGTCATCGTGAGAAGGGAACACCATGTGACGGCCCTCTTTCGTTGACGGACCATTGAACGGTGCAGACGCAACCCATCGGACATCATCCGCAGTAACGCACTGCTAGGTGGTTCTCTTAGGCAAGGCAATATCGGATTCCCACATTGGCGATCCTACTAGGATTTTAACCATTAGCAAAACCATTTAACGAACCAACAGATTCAAGTGAGAATCATCCAGTCTCTGGTAAGTGTGAAAGGATTGAGGAATCGTGGAGAGAAGAGCTGCGTGATGGTGTGGTGAAAGGAATGTTGAAGCTCCTGTATAGGCCAGGGGAAGTGGTTCACCTAGAGTGAATTCATGTCAAAGAAAAAGATGGTTTTGTATGAGAATTGACAGAAAAATGAATGACAAGTTCATCCACATCTCCTGGCCTATTTGGCGTGGTTAGTGAAAGTGAGCGGTTTTGCGGATGATTTTTTTATTGTCTATTGAAAACTAGAGTGATAGTATCGCAAGGGGCTGTCCATTAATTACGTAAGGGTTTATGGCGGAAGGGGGGGTCTGAGATTTCTTACGCATCATACAATTTATTTTTGATTTTCATACAAAAAATCTTACCATGGGGGGAGGGGGGGCGGCTTCGAAAAACCCCGAAATTTGTCTTACGTATTTAATGGACCGCCCCCAATGAGAATATATACAGAAGTGAAGAAAAATCATTTAGTGTGCGTGACATCCATGTATGGAGCAAAATATTTCACAACTACATGCGAGCAAGCTCCTATAGGAAGCCGTGTAAATTATCTTAATTTATTTATTTTTTTCACATAGAAATTGCTTCTTCTTCCACGTTTTAGCATATATTCTCATTGGTAATATCGCAGAGCGCAGGTGACTCTTTAAAAAATTAGTGGATTTGAAATTGATGTCCTTCGGATGTTTATGTGCTGTCAGTTGAGTCGAGCAATCGGTGCATTAGGGTAAACTCATTAATATTGAACCTTTTGGTAGTGTAAAGTTAGACTTGTTGCAATCCCCTTTTTAAGATGCTCTTGGTGGGTTACTTTGTAGTACAACAAATTTTCGCTCCGAAGAGGTAGTATTTCAACTATTGATTGAATAATAGAAAGCCTTGCATGAATACTCCGCCATTTCAACTTTTTGGTGGAGATTGGCTTGGTGTAGTGGTTAGAACACCTACCTCTCACGCAGAGGACCTGGGTTTGAAACCCATCCCCGAGATAATAACTTATGACGTAAAGGTTATAGTGAAGGGAAGTAAAGCTGTTAGTCTCAATAAGAATCAGCCCAGAGTTAAAAAAAACTCTCGTTTATAAAGAAAAAAACCCTTTTTAGCGATTGTGTTCACCACGGTGATAGATGATTTTAAATGTGATAAATTTCATAAGAAAATCTTGTTTGGACTACAATCAGGTTTTGTAGAATATTGACTTCGCAGCACCAATCTGGAGTTCGCCGGTTGGACTTCCGAAGCGAAGTTTTGAACGAACTAACTGTCATTGCTCTGCCGGCTCGGCTTTTATCTCGACTGTTTTAGAAAACTGTCCAACATCACGTCGACGGAAGAAGTTTCACCACAACGGAGGATTTGTCAGTTCGAGCGCGCCAAAATCCTTCCGATTGAAAATGTGTTGGCGGTGCTTAAGGTGCAACTGTTTGCTATCCATAAATGATGATCGATTTTGTAGTTTTGGGGATGTGATATCGGTTCTACCGGACATAGATGAACTGAAAGTGTATCAACATGCCTGTTGTTAGCAAGCATATGATCCGGATAGATCACCGAATGATCGATATGATATACACCAGAAATATTTTCTTTTCAACGATAGTTTGAACATAGATTGTTCATGGATGCCACGATGAGTCTATCGTGTGTTACCTTAAGTTCGTTGATAAAGAAGAGGAAAATGAGCGAAGTTCTTTTTTCTGAATTTTATCGGGATGCACAATAAGCGGGGTTCAAAAAGAAGCGCGTTCTAAACAAAATTTAAGCAACTTTTGCAAAAAACTTGCATATCGGCCCTTCTTATATGTCTTCGCTGATATTGGAAAGGATATTGGGCGAGATTCTAATGGAACGTTGTGCCTAACTTCACGAAATCAGAAATTGACAGTTGGACAAGTCAGTCTTTAATTGTATAGCTCACACGACTGGGTAATTTGACAAAAGCTGATATTCGAACCCTCCAAAATTTGTATGTAAACGCAGCATTATAGGCATCGGATGCATAATCAGAACTGGTTGCCAAACCATTTCTTTGAATTCAAAACGTAATCAATTCAAAAGATAATAATATAAGCTGCACGAGAAAAGCGGGACATTTTGATGATTTGAGTGAAATATGGAATAATCCGCCGGGCAATTTTCTGTGCAGGATAAATGGTCAAAACAAAGACGAAATAAAGACCTCCATGTTCCTTGCAATGGATCATTGAAGGTAGCTTTTGTCAGTGCTCACCGCATCAAAACAAAAGCGCCACTGTATATGGGATTCAAAATTGTGACAGCATTGCTGTTCTGTCATACACACAAGGCTACGGTGGCGCTTCCTATGCTTTCCATAGCGGCCGTTTTGGTTATTTTAATGATCCATTATCAAAATTAGAGACCTCTTGCCTAAAAAAGGCACAAAAAGACTTATTTAGAACTAAGTAAACATAATATGAGCCAGGAAATAGGAGTTTTGGGTTTTTCATATAATCAGAGCAGATATTTATTTAAGATCGAAGACTTTTTTTTTAAAATTACTCGTGACATTTCAACAAATTTCATTAGAAATTATTTCAGCTATGTTTAAATATTACTCCGGAAATTTCAGAACGAGTACATTTAGTAATTATGTTCCAAGGAATTTCTTCACGATTATCCCTAGGGATCTTCTCAAAGAATTTCGTTTGGGATACCTCAAGAATTTTATCTGGATTTAACCAATTCATAGGAATTCCTTCAATAATTCTTTAGGATTTTCTTTTAAGATAGTAAGGAGATTCAAGATTTTTTATAGTGATTCATCTATCGATTTCCCTGGGACATACTCTAAGATTCTTGGGCAAAACATCTTCTAAAATTCAATCAGTAACTTCTCCAGAAATTTCTACTGATTTCCTAAGATTTCAACTTAAGATTTCTCTGACGATAGCTTCAGCAATTGCTCCAGAGATTCTTTCTAAGATTTCTACAGGAATTCCTCCACTAATTCTTTGTGATTTTCTAGAATAAGTTTTGAAAGCTTTTTTCTCTTGCAGAAAATGTCTCCAAGTCTCCAAGATTACTTCTTCAGAATAAAAATTCGTAGGGTATTACTAGAAAAGATCTTAAGTAACATCTAATAAAACCTGTGTAAGTTTTAAAGTCATCCTTAATGAATAAGGACCCCTGAAAGTGCTCCTGTACTTTCGAAGAAGTTTTAGAAGAATTGATTGATAAAATCCGTTAATCTTTCATGGATAATATCAATTTTATCAATCTTTCAGAGATATATTCAATTTATTGAGGAATTTCTCAGAAAGAAATTTGTGCAGGATTGATCGGAGAAATTATTGTAAAAAATTCTGTAGTATGAACTGGAGTAAAAACTTAAATGAACTTTTGAAGATTTCATAAAAAGTTTTTGAGAAACTTTTGAAGAAATTTATGGAAAAACTGCAGGAGCAATACTTGGATGAAAGTGCTGAAAAATTCCTAGAGAAAAAAATGTTCGGAGAACTCCTCAAGAAATTTTGGATTTCTGGGAGGAAACGTGGATGAATTCTTGAAGGAATCCACATAACAGGCGGAGAAATTCTTGCAGGGTTTCTTTAAAAAAAAACCTTAAGCTATTGTTCAAAAATTCTGCAATAAACCATTGTGGGCTTCCTCGGGAGAAATTTCGTAGAAAACTTTGGAAGATCTCCTAGACCCTAGAGTAACAACTGGAGAACTCGGTTGAAGGATTAGTGAAAAATATCTGAAGGAAATGGGATAGTTTTGGGAAAAAATCATAATAATTTTTGAGGATATTACTGTAGATAGTAGCTTTGGAAATCTCATGGATTTCCTGGGGGAAATCCTTCAACGTATCCTTTCTGTCATATACCATTTTTTATATATAATAATTTTAGAGTGCATGAACAATGACTGTCAAAGTTAGACGAGTGACAGAAGAAGAATTTATATAAAGAAGAAGAGTTTTTGATATGGGAGGTTTGTTCTAAGGGTGAGTAAATAAACTCAGTCTCTTCTATTTCAACCGTAGACCTGTCTTATTACCCTTATTGGAGAATATCACAGTGACGATGAGGTAAAGAAAGTTAATCGCGTGCGAAAAGATTAAGTTTTGGTAAAGTGCTGGTGTGAATTGAATATCACACTTTAAAAAAATCGCTTGAAGGAGACCTTGAAAGTATTCTAAGAAAAATCACTATGACAATTCTTGAAACTTCTTCTTTGGGAATCTGAGACGAAATTCTTGAAGTGCCTGTTTAACCAGCCATAGTCTCTGAAGCCTGTACAATTTTCGCGATCCATTTCATTTACCGAGCTATAAAAGTCGATGTCGATCAATACAAATCGACACACTTCAAGTGCGAAGGGACGTTTCGAGAGCTCTATTTGTAACCGATACTTTACAAGGCCGGATTGACTGCTCTGATATTCTAGGGGCGGTGAACTTATACGTTCGTCCTAAAACGCTTCGAAATCATTCGTTATTAAGACTACATTTTCAACGCACTTATAACGGACAGAACAGCGCAATAATAGGCATCCAACGGACGGGTCAATAGGGCCGCTTCTGTGTTTGATTTTAATTTGTCTCGTGAAACTGTTCGTCGTAATTTCTATGTACTATTTTCCAATTTAAATGACGATTAGTGACATCCTTATGTGTTTCATTTTTTATTGTTAACAAATTATGCTTAGGCTAAGGCATTATTGGGACAATTGTTGTCTGTTGGTGTAATATAATAATAGTAATTTTGCATCAATGAAAGCATTACAAGAAACAAAGAGATTCAAAAACAGAGTATTCTTATGTTTAAACCCTTTCAACAAGTTTTTCAAACTAATTCAACAAAAGTAGAAAAAACTGCTTGCCTATACAATCAGTTGGGTTGTTAACAGCAAACATTCTGTTAATTTTTGTTGCTTATTTTTCTATTCACCGAAGCTAATCGTAAAGAACTTCTTGATAAACTGAAGATTCACGGGATATATTTCAAAACAAAATCTTCATAATCTGCTCTAAATGATTTTATGCAAAATGCTCCAAATTAACAATGCGAATTAAATCCAACCATTTTTGAACAATTAAGCAAAATTTCTTCAGCGATTCCTTTTTAGTAGCAAATCAAGCTTAGAGGAGTTTTTGGAAATAATTATTACAGTTAGTTTCCCTAGATTATCGTTGTAGATATTCTCAAACGTTTTTCACACGAGCCAGAACTTTTTGTGGGTCATGCACAACCCAACCCTTCATTTAGCATGAGAAAACAATGGAAAACCTTATCGTATCTTCCATTCCATTTCCATTCACTTATTCCATAAGAATAAGTTTGACATTGATAATTTTTTTTCAAGCTTTCTGTCGATCTTATTTTTTTGTTGGATTGTGGGTGGGACAATCTTTAGAATGTCCTACCCAGGTGGTTTTGTGCGTAGTACATGTCCTACCTGTCCTACCCACTTCCCGCACCACTGACTAAGGAACCAGTACTTGTTTTAAAAATATAAAACAAAAATGTATAAAATAGAATGCAGAATCATTCAGATGTTCTTCCAAAAACTATCAATATTACCCCGTTTTACGGTATAAAGGTTTTTATTAATTTGTTTCGTTTTTAAAAATTCCCCTATTTTAATTTTTTTATATTTAGCTTCGAAGAATATTCTTTTTAATTTAGTTTCTTCATTGACAATGTCGACGTTTTGTATCGACATGGAAAAAATACTTATTGCATACCCGTATTTAAACTGTGTTGCTTGAGTGATCGTAATTCTACCAGTTGTTGCACTGGTAGAGGATGACGTTGATGCAGTTGGTGCTGGTGGTAGTGGAAAAGGAATGCCAGAAAATCTATCTAGTATCGATCAAATTCATCAGGTACACCTCCGTCCAAGGTCAGGCACGATTTCCTCATTTTAGTTTGACTAGTTTTAGTACCAATGTAGTTTGTTGCGATGGTGTGCGAAGTGGTTTGGGGCTTCATGACACCACTGACTGAGATACAATTTGAGTGGTATTAGGTTTTGTTTTCGTTATGGGTGCGATCAAAACTTGTTTTCGTACCTGGTTTAGAACGAACTGGCGTGAGAATAGTTGATCTTGAATTTGTATTTTACGGGTTACATATAAGCTCTTTACAGTTGAATTGGAGACTGTCGATGTTAATTATCTGGCAAACGTGGGATATGATGTTCAACTGAATAATTGTTTGTAATAAGCAGGATGGAAATGATATGGAAGGGATTGCTTTTATTTATGTAACGTTTCATTTAGCAGCTTTTAATCTTAAATGACTAATATTGTAATATAAACGTGAAAAGAATGTTAATTGATCTGAAATATCCTTGCTTCATTTGACGTTATTTTCGACCGTTCAAGAATTTATGCGTTATCAGTATTCGATTGACTTTTATGACACCTATAAAATCGTTGCAATTCTGTTGAACAATCCATTGATTTTTCTCTCATTTTTGCATTACATTTCTCGTTACTTATCCTCCCTTCGCAGATTTTTATTTAATTTTTGTTAAGCTTCAAATGATGCGTTACAGCAAAATTCTGCTTCCCGTCAACTGACCCTTCATCCCCATCCACTTCAACTCGAACGCAAAATCGTTGAATATTTAATAAACGATGAAGGAAATCACAACAATACACATCTGAAGGCTAGATTCTCCCCAATGCCGTCAACTTCCCGTACTTTCTCCGTTTGGACTCACATGCGATAACGATGATGATGCTCCATCTTCCTCATCCAACGCACCGCGCCTCGATGCAGTTTGCCGACCATCGACGACGAGTTTGTATACGCAAAACGCATATCGCTGCTCAACTGAGCCGATTCATTGTACCGTCCGTCCCGCAATCCGGCCGATGACGACAGCCAGGATAGGATTCGCTTTTGTTTCAACGATAGCTCGCATACAATAACTGTTTGACGACTGCCGTATTCATTCGCATCTTGAAATCCCTTTTCCTCGCATTGTTGAAAGGATGTCCTCCCTCATTCCTCCCATCCACCGGGCCATTGTTGAACTCTTTTTTGCTCCACTCGCATCATTGATGTGCGTATGTGTGCGTTTGTTATTTAATTTTTTGCTTTTGTTGTTTTGTTTTGTTTCGGTGGCTTTGTCATGGGCTGTTACTGTCACAAAAGAGGGCGCTATCGTTGCCGGTCTTTTTATTTTTTTTTGTTACCAAATGAGTCACTTGGCAATTTGTCATTTGCAGGCACGCACGACAGATCTAGCAAGGCACGAGGAGGCGATGGAGCATAGAATCGGATTTTGGAATTAAAGCCTCTTCTATGCGGAACTGAAACTGCCAAAAATAATACGTTTTAAAAGTTATAAATAATTCATTATTATTGAGGTCACGTATGGACACAGTAGAGTACCGTAAACCAATGCTCATTGGTAAGGAACTATACTTGAATAATTATTAGTCATATATTTGTACCATCAACAGCATTGAAGCTCCAATGATGTAATCTTATAACTAATCATATTTAGGGTTACCAGACGTACTCTTTTTAGAGTACATGTACTCTTTTTTGCCTTAAAAATTTGTGTACTATTCTTTTTTGCTAAATGGGCTCAAGTGTACTCTTTTTCAAGTATTACTGACGAAAATTTTGAAGAATGTTCATGTTTGTCACTTAATATTGAAATAATAAAATAATGATAAAACTGTAATTTTCAGTTAAAAAATTTTGAATATGATTTTGAATAAATAATCCTGTTTGCTTTAACTTTTGTTCAAGCACTATGTATAGTTTTCAATAAATCTTTAACAAGCAAAACTTAAATTGAAGACAATGCTTGAGTTTCTTTTCAGATTTAAAGTTTGGAAATCATTCATATCAATTCCAGTTTCCTTTATAAACACATATTGTTCCACATTTTATGTAGAGCTTTCTTGCTAGATACTAAAAAACTATTTTGGGAAGATTTTGAAATAACAAAAAGTCGATTAAATTTATAATGAAAAGTTAAAAGACCCTGACAAATTAAAATTTGAATACAATTCAGGAAAAGTGGCTGTAATTATTAATCTGCCAATTGTTTGCATTATTCAGACGAGAAAAAGTCATAATAACTAATTATTTCTATTATTTTTCCGAAATCTAACTTTTGAACATCAAAAAGATTAATGCTTCCATTTTAGAATTGAAAACAAATAAAAATAGTGAAAACAAGAGTTTGGACAAACACAATAATACAAAGTAAATGCATTTTCAATTTTTCAGACAAGTGTAGTCTTCAGTACTCTTTTACAGAGTTGAACAAAATGTACTCTTTTCGGTGAGAGGTAATATGGTAACCCTAATCATATTAACACTTCAGTCGTCGCACTGTAGGGCTTCAATGCTAGTAAAGGACCCCTAAGTAGCTGAAATTCATTCTCAACGCTTTTTCGCAACGATATCTCAGACGGATATACGTTTTGTGGAGTCTTGTTGTTGTTAGTTCAACGTATTTACTTCATAGTACGCCTATGAAACATACAAAATCATTCGATTTTTCCGGCGAAATATACATTTGGAAAACTGTTGTCCGAATATTTATTATAGACCCTCCCGGGGTCCATAATAGGAATGTTTACAAATTTAACGTTTCCTATTATGGACCCTCCATATGATTCCCATGAAATCAGGCTAGCTGTTGGCGTATTTATTATGACTTACCTGGAAATGCTCATTATGGACTCTCATGTGTGGTGTCATATACAAAACAGTTCAAATTTCTGTATTTATGCACTTCAAACCAAATGTTTTGCCGGAAACTGCTGACTAACAATGCAATCAAAGTTCCCCCGGGGGATTTTTGTAGGAATAAGGTTGTTTCGAGCGTTAATTTTATGTTTTTCTGTACGGGCTCCATAATACGCAAAGGGTCCATATTCGGCGGCATCGACTTTCTATTTTGTATAGCAGTGGTGAAAAAACGTTGCTTATCTTACACAACATCAGCGTGGTGGTTCTGACGGCGGCAAAAATGGTCATTCTTATGAATTATAAAATAAAAACGAACTGAATCTTTGTCGAAGTAGCTGGTCCCAAAGTCATATCCTACCGTGATACCTTGATACCTTGATGGCTTTGTGGGCGTATTGTAGAGCTCCATCTTCGTCGGTCTTGGGCGAAACTTCTCCAGTTGCCCCGAACGTTTAGGGTCGCTAGGTCCGCTTCTACTGCGTACAGCCAGCGTATTCGTAGTCTTCTCCGAAGCCGCCGACCTCTACCTGGTTCCCTGCTGAATATTGTTTTCGCAATTCTTTCTTCCGACATTTACACTAAGTGACCAGCCCACTGAAGTCTGCCGTATTTTACACGCTTGATAATATTCGCAACTATGTACACTTGATACAACTCGTGATTCATGCGTCTGCGCCACACACCATTTTCGAGTTTCCTACCGAGTATTGTCCACAGCATTTTACGCTCGAAAACACTGAGAGCTTTCCGGTCTGACTCTTTCAAAATCCACGCTTCGTGCCCGTAGAGAGCCACCGGAAGAATCAATGTTTTATAAAGGACGTGTTTCCGTTTGCAAGCTGCGGGACCTAAGCTGGTTACGTAGTCCGTAAAAGGCTCTATTCGCAGCCGCGACACGTCATTTCACTTGGCGGGTAACGTCGTTGTCATATGTCATAAGTGTTCCAAGGTGAAAAAAATCTTTAAAACCTACACCACCATGCCTGACTCTATCTCTACCTACAACCATGTACTTCGTTTTGGTAGAATTAATGGTCAGGCCTACACAGGTAAAAAAATGTTGTAAATTTAAGTTTATTTTCATGCATATATTTGGAGCATAAAAAAAAACCTAAATTTCAACGACCAATCCATTATTTTTCAATCGAATTCACTTGAAATTTACACGATCATGTAATATTCAAGGATTTTAAGTTGAAAATTGAATGTATATTCATTTAAGTTTACATGATGCTGTAACAACACACGAATTTAATTTATTTTTACAGTAGACTACAGTTTACACTACATTGAAATTGAAATATTTTTTTCTGTGTATCCTCGCTGTCTCCCTCTTCAGAGGCACGAAGGCCTATTCCACTGACCTGCGATCGATTCCAATTAGGTCTATTTAGTCCGCAATGCCAAGGAGCATGTGCGACCTTGTGATAATAGTGCCATTTCTTTGCACGCCAGATCTCCTAATGGCACCCTTGAGTGCAATGTTGAACAGTAAATTCGAAAGTGCGTCTCCCTGCTTCAACCAACGTCACGAACGTGGTTCACACCTCGTCTGCGATCCGAACACTTGATTTCGAACCATCCAGCGTAGCACGTATCAGCCTAATTAGTTTCGCCGGAAAACCATGTTCAGACATTATCTGCCAAAGCTCATTTCTTTTTACTGAGCCGTACGCCGCCTTGAAACCAATAAACAGATGGTGAGTCTGCAAGTTATACTCCAGGATATTATCTAGGACCATTCGCAAGCTAAACACCTGGTCCGTTGTCACGAAAACCAGCTTGGTATTCGCCAACAAAGGACTCCTCGAGCGATCTCAGCCTGTTAAACAGAATGCGCGACAGAATTTCGTACGCCAAATTCAGCAGGGTAATTCCTCTGTAATTTTGCACACTCCAGCCTGGGCCCTTTCTTGTAGATTGAGCGTATGAGGGCATCCAACCAGCCGGTGGGCGATTCTTCGTCTTCCCATACCTTCAGAAGTACTCGGCGGATCGACTGATAAAGCTGCTCACTTTCGTGCTTGAGAAGCTCGACCGGGATCTCATCCTTCTCAGCAGCATTACAGTTCTTCAGCTCGCTGATAGCCTTTTTAACCTCTCCTATGGTCGGTGGGTCCACAGCCTGATCGTCATCATCTATGTTCATCCTGTTCCTCGCTATATTTCCATTCTCACCATTCAACAATTGCTGAAATAGCTCCTTCCACCTGGCAACCACCGCCGTTTTATCGGTCAACAAATTCCCTTCTCGATCATTGCACATGGCGGGCACTGGTACGGTATTGTGCCGCGCACCATTCACCGTTGCATAGAATCTCCGCATATCATTTCGATTCATGCTTTCTTGAGCTTCAGCTACCACACTTTCTTCGTGCTGCTTTTTATTTCTGCGGTGGATTCGCTTTTCTTCGGCTCTGGCTGCCCTGTTCCGCTCTCTGTTCTTTCACTCTCTGGCACTCTTTATCGAACCAGTCGTTTCGTCTTCGTCGTTGACCAGTGCCAATCACTTCCCGCGCCGTTGTTGTCACAGCTTCGTGGATAGAGTCCTACAGGCTGTCGACGTCCCCAGCAACGTGGATTCTTCTCAACTGCTCGTATAGTTGCAGACGGTACTGCGCAGCTACCCCATCAGTCGACTAGCGTCGTATATTGACACCGCAGCATTCTATTTGTTGTGGAACTCGTGACGCTTGATAACCGCGCCCAAATTTTAGCTACAACGAGACAATGATTTGAGTCGATATTAGGACCTCGGAAGGTTCTTATATCCATGACATCTGAGAAATATCGCCCATCAACCAGCACATGGTCTATTTGGGAGCAGGCATTGCCACTCGGGTGCCGCTAGGCGTGTTTGCGGATATTCTTCCGTGCGAAGTAGGTACTGCTGATTGTCATCCCTTCAGCAGCAGCGAAGGTTACTAGCCGCAGGTCATTATCATTGGTAACGGAATGAAGGCTTTCCGTTCCAATGACGGGTAGGAAAAAATCTTCTCTCCCGATCTGCGCATTTGCGTCGCCGATGACTATCTTGACGTCTTGTTTTGGGCACTCTTCGTAGGCCTTATCCAGGCTCTCATAGAGCTCATCCTTCCTGTCATCGGGCCTATCGTTCGTTGGCGCATATATCCTGATGGCTGTAGTTGAAGAACTTGCCCTTCATTCTCAACACACAGATTCGGTCGCTTCATCTGCTTCCCAATCACTATGAAGCCAACTCCACGTACTGCTCTGTCGCCACCGCTGTAGTAGATGTGGTACTTGAATGAAGTGTTGGCGATGGGGTCCACCGCTCAAAATTTACGTTCTCCGATTCTCGGCCAGCGTATTTCCTGGATAGGTGCCACGTTCACGCCGACATTCCGCAGTTCACGAGCCAGGAGCCCAACACGCGCGGGTTCATTCAAAGTTCTTATGTTCCAAGATCCAACTTTCCAATCGTTGTCCTTAATTCGTTACAGGGTCTGTTGCCGTCAAATCAATCCGTTGAAACAAATACTTGAAACTTATCAAAAAATGAGCTAGCATACGAGACGTCCATCAATATAAGTTAACCAAAACGCATCTACTCCAATTGTGGCCTATTCAAGCGAACAAAGACAAAAACAATGTGTGCCGATGGTGGTCTGGTTTCAGCGAGAATCACTCATTTATAATAGACAAAAAACTATTTTTAGTTAAAATAGGATGCAAAGACAAGTTACAAAATAAAACATACATCAAAATCCTTTTAATATTTTTTTTTTTAATTTTTATATCTAGGTTTGATGGTGTTTGAACGTGAAGTAATATATGAAGCAATAGTCTTCAGCCCCAAAGTCTATCCATGTTAAGGCTTTCTACCCAAAATGGCCTCGCCATTCTAATATTTGTATCACATCGCTGATATTCTGACAAGAAAATACCTATAATTAATTTAGGTATTTTCAAAATGCTTTTCAATATTTTCTGTGTAAGCACTAAGATTAGATTAGATTAGAAGTAATATATCAAGCAACTCTGGAGAAATACATGATTTCATTGAAAAAAAAATGTATATATATATTCGGAAAATTTAGTTTGCAAACAAAATTGTGAGGTTTCTTCAAGCAAGACATCAAGAAAGTTTGAACGTTTTTTTCACTTAGAACGAGAGGTTTTTGAAATTTAGCCAAATATATCGCTTAGTATAGGGGCCCAGATAGCCGTATCGGTAAACGCGCAGCTATTCAGCAAGACTAAGCTCCCCAGCAACACACATGTCTTAATTGTGTATTATCAACTGATATATGACCAAATTTAGCCAAACCAAATATAAGTTGATAACACTCAAATATAACATGTGTGTTGCTCAGGATGAGGGTCGTGGGTTCGAATCCCACCGGCCGTGGATCTTTTCGGGTTGGAAATTTTCTCGACTTTCCAGGGCATAGATTATCGTCGTACCTGCCACACGATATACGCATGCAAAAATGGTCATTGGCACAGTAAGCTCTCAGTTAATAACTGTGGAAGTGCTCATAAGAACACTAAGCTGAGAAGCAGGCTCTGTCCCAGTAGGGACGTAATGCCAGGAAGAAGAAGAAGAAGAAGAAGAAGAAGAAGATATCGCTTAGTTTAAAAATAAAATGTCGCCCTTGAAGTGATATCAAAATGCAAAATAGTCGACAATTGCTCTGGTTTCAATATATATCGCTATGATTTTGTATTGCAGTTTTTCGTTTGATTTTTAGCGGATTTTAGAATTGCCAACTATTCATTATAGCAGGTTTACAAACTCATTTCAGCAAATTAAAAAAAAAACCTAAAATTGATGCATATGTAGTAGGCTTTGATAAATACTAAGTAGAGAATGTCATAATAAAGTAATCCTTGTTCGGAACCACACGTATCTTCCTACAGTTTCAGAAGTGGGATAGAAACCTCAATTTTCTGGAAAGTGGAATCGAAATTTTTTCAAGTAGTTGTGCGGAGCAAGTTAAAGTTGATTTGCAGTATTTCCTTGAACCGTTGCCTAGGGATGTCAAACAATGAAAATACAAATTGGAGTCTGGAAAAACAGAAGCAAGATCAGTAGGAGCATTACTCTCCTTCTAAGAAGCTTGGAGGAGAGGAGTAACGAATAGGAGCTTGAAGTTGAAATCGTCAACAGACTGTGTGTCACAAGT
Source organism: Aedes aegypti (assembly GCF_002204515.2). NCBI lineage: Eukaryota > Metazoa > Arthropoda > Insecta > Diptera > Culicidae > Aedes > Aedes aegypti. Next base: position 221,662,807 of record NC_035107.1, on the reverse strand, counting down.
ATTACAACATCGATGACTGAGTCAACGAGTTGGAGACCAAGTTGGAGGCCATGTTGGAGACCTACACACGATGCCATTGGAGTTGCCGTTCACATCGAGGACGATGTGTCTTGTCAAGATGGCCGAACTGTAGTAGGCTTTGATGAATACTCGCGGAACATTACTAAAGGACCTATGTACAAATGAGAGATTCTCTCCTCTTTCGTTCTCTCTCGATTATAACAGTGGAATACTAAAGATTTTGGGAAGTTTTTCACTATAGATCGAAAGTCTATTTCCTTGACTAGCGTTTCATACAAAAAGCGCAACAGTAGAGGTCAATGTGACTCAGTTATTAATGAAAGAGAAAGTAAACAAAGAGAGCCTCTCAATGTTAGATAGGTCCTTTAGTAATGTTGCGCGAGAATACTAAGTAGAGAATGTCATAATAAAGTAATCCTTGTTCGGAACCACACGTATCTTCCTACACATACTTGATAATGAGTTTTCGTCACTATCGCATGTAAATATTGGCCCACAATAAACAAAAATATGAACTAATTGTCTATTCGATACAATCTTCAACTCGTATGTTCTAAACTATGAGTTGAAGATATTTTCAGCTTCAAACTTTCACATACCGTCAAACGGGGTAACTTGAAACAGGGGTGAAACTTGCAACACTTCGACATGTAACCAAATTGTCGTTTCGTTCAGCATTGAGTTAAATTATTATAATCTATTCCGCCATTTATTGACCTTAGGTATACAACGGAAGATGTTGGCGAAGGTTTGGGTATTGTTTCTTTTCTGGTTGGTTTGCTGGAGGTAAGAATCATATTACACGTTGGATTGTATGAAACTAATGCTGAAAAACACAAATGGTAGAAATATGACATTCAAAGTATTTGCTATCAGTTACAGTACTAAGTAGTTTTCAAATTGACAATATGAAACTTTCGATAACTTGATGCTTGAACACTATAAAAATTCAAAAACTTTTTTGACTATCCTTGTGGGGTAACCTGCAACAGCAAGTTTGATCTCAATCGTTTGATATATCCTTCTTTTTGCCACATGAAAGGGCAAAATTAAACAAATATTGTTCAGAAACAATAAAATCTTATGAATTCAATACACATCTAGTACTAAATATTAAAAACATTAAATGAATTGACGGATTTCACGCCAACTCGACAAAGGGATTGGCAGTAGGGGAATTAGGGGCATAATGGACACGTTAAGCAAATGTTCGTTTTAAGACCATTAAATGGCAATATTTTTAATTTACCCCCGGCTAGTTTTCAAGTTTGATGTTAATACGACGTGCCACATTCATTCATAGTGATAAAAATCATATCATATGTCAGAAAAGCGAGATAGAAAATTGGGTCGAAAACAAGGCTGGTGAAAAGGTATCGGGGCGAAATGAACACCTGCATGAAATTTAGTTATTCCAATATATTCAATGACTGTCATTCATTCCGATATGCAAAAGGGCTCTCCCTCAATCATAATAGCTAAAAAGAACCTTTCTGGGTTCGTTACTTTGCTCAAAAATTAGATTCTTCCACGGTCTTGCTTATATGCCAATTTGAAACTGAGAAAAATTTTAAGTCAAATTTTGAAGAACAATTGAAGCAAAAAATAAACTTTTATACCGTCAAACATTTCAAATGCATTACAGATTTCATGCAGTGAATGAACTTTTGATGAAATATGCGTATTATCAGATATTGAGAGGGTGTCCATTTCGCCCCGTATGTTCATTATGCCCCTAATCCCCCTACTCCTTCAGAATTCAATGAGAGTTTCTGGGTGTGAAGACTATGTGAAACTAAGATACTTTACATACTTTGTTTTTTTTTTCAAAATCGATCTAGACTAACATTTGGAAAGAGTCAAAGTTGTTTTTTACTTTTTTTTATAAACCCGTATAACACGAAAATGATAAGACCTACAAAAAAGTGTTGTATGGGGGACTGTCGCGAAATTTCCTGACGTTTTAGAGAAAAATATTGACTATATAAAAACACATTTTCTACACTGAAAAAAAAAAATATTCAAAATTTTAAAGTCGATTTAAAAAAACGGCCATTTCAGATTTTGATCATCCTTAAGCAAAAAGTTTTGTAATTAAATTAAAAACTAAAAGTCGTCCATACATTGCAAATTGGACATATTTCAGGGAAAAAAGTTTTATAAATTCAATTTTTTTAAGTCGTAAACTGTAATTTATTTTTGCAAAGATTTTGTTTTAAACAGTCAAATATGATTGTGTTTTCAAGTGATAAATGAGTTTGAATCAGAAAATAGATTGTATTTTTTTATTGAGAATAGTTGAAAAACGGAATTATACAATATAATTTTATTATTATACAATATAATTAAATGCAGGCAATCAATGGACTTTGCCTCTGCCTATGAGAAAATCAACTCCGGCTAACAATCCGACGGATTTTTATGGTTTGAAAGGTATCATAACAGTATTGCAAACATTGAAAAGTAACAACCTTATCCATCCATCCATCCTTTTCTTGAAAAAGTTTTGTGAAAAAAAAACTTACTAAACGTACCTGCGTTAAACGCCAGATGAATAAGAAATAATGAATATGTTTGTATTGTTATCTACCTAAAAAAAAGTTGATAAGCTCACAACTCATGATTTTATTTGCAAATAACAGTCTGCTTTTCTACGAAACAAAAAAGACTCCTTAAAACAAGGTTAAATACTGGTAATTAGCTACTTTTCTGAAAATTATAACGCTGCTCAAGGATATCACTGGAATAATTCCCAAGCAACGATACACCAATTCTAGATTTACCATAAAAAAGATAATAAATTGGAAAATGTTAGTTTTATTATAATATCAGACCCATGACACAGTAGCAGTTCAGCTATTAATTTCAAAATTGATAAATTTTGTTAAACAAATCAAAAGTTATTTTTAAGTCATATGAAGCTGCAGCTTATTATACAAATAAAAAAAATGTCAGCTTATGTAATTTCAAGAAAATACATGGATTGGAAGCAGAGTGGCACTTTTTTGCCACATCCCACGGCAAAGGCCCCTGTGACGCTATTGGTGGCACTCTCAAGCGAATGGCAAAAAGAGCATGTCTTGCAAAATACTATGGAAACACAATCGCAACTCCGCGAGAACTATTCGACTGGGCAGTGAAACAAACTGATACATGTATCACCAAATTAAATTTCTGTTATAAATCTAATGAACAATATGTTAAAATGTCAGAGGAATTGGTGGAATTGTTTGATAAGGTAAAAACTGTCCCTGTTACCCAAAAATATCATTGTTTTATGCCTATTAGTGATACACAAATTGCAGCCAAACGGTATACCAATTCAGAGGATGAACCAAAAATATTCAATTTATTCAGTAAAGCCCAAAAATAATGTAAATATTCATGTGCAGATACTACGTTTTAGGATACATAGCAATAATAAAAATAAAAACAAACCACGACTTTTTTCATAAGCATAATATTGACCCTTTCCAGACACCTGTTAAGATTGGCTTTGACCAAATAAGAAATTGAATATTATTGTGATATCTTTCCAACCATAAAAAACCCATCGGATTGTTAGACGGAGTTGATTTTCTCATAAGCGGTACGAGATCAATTGAATTTAATTAAAAAAAAAACTCTGTATAATTCCGTTTTATTTCTTTTAACTACTCCCAATAAAAAAAAATATAATCTATTTTGTGATTAAAACTCATTTATCACTTGAAAATATGATTATACTAGACTATTTAAAGCGAAATAAAAAGAAAATAAAAAAATCATTTTGGACTTAAAAAATCGACGTTAAAAAACTTTTTTCTCTAAAATGTGCCAAATTTGCAATGTATGGACGACTTTTAGTAAATTTAATTACAAAACTTTTTGCTTAAGGATGATCAAAATCTGAAATGGCCGTTTTTTTAAATCGACCTTAAAGTTTTGAATAATTTTTTTCAGTGTAGAACATGTGTTTTTATGTTTTCAATATTTTTTTCTCAAACGTCAGGAAATTTCACGACAGTCCCCCATACAACACTTTTTTGTAGGTCTTACCGTTTTTGAGTTATACAGGTTTATAAAAATAAGTAAAAAAAACTTTGACCCTTTCCAAATGTTAGTCTAGATCGATTTAAAAAAAACAAAATATGCAAAGCTTGGAATTTTTGAATTATATCCTAGTGGGCGCCCACTAGGATATAATTCAAAAATTCCAAGCTTCATCAACACCCTGGAGTAATTTGATCGTGTCTCAAACAGTGTTGTGAAAAACTCAATTTCTCACAACTCACGCTTGAGATTTTTCATGCGTGAGTTGTCAATCATGCAACTCAGCAGTCAAAAAATCTTGGATGATATGGCTCACCTTTTTAACTCATTGTCTCGTATTTCCACAGTTTACTCACACACGGCAATAATTTCTTGTTAGTCTGGTTAAATTATGTTAATCCTTTCTAACGTAAACAACAACATTCGGGTTTCACGAGTTTTTGCCAGGTTTTGCGACTGAATCATTTTTTACTGTTTGAGTTGATTGAGTTGGTTTTGCGCCAAAATCTCAAGCGTGAGATTTGCGAAGCAGATCTCTAATAAGTTTGCTCTCATGGGAGAGCGTATTGATTGAGATTTTGAGTGTGAATCTATCAACACTGGTCTCAAATAGATAAGCCGAATCTCAACGCCTTGTAGAACATAATTCAATAATTCCTAGCTGTATAAACGCCCTAGACTAATTTGTCTTTAAACAATTTAACTTTATTTCACATTGATATTTCCGGGATCTGCAGCATCTTAACATGCACCCGATCTACAAAGAAAAAGGTCAAGTTACTCCAGGACATTGATACAATTTTTAATTTACAATTGATGTTTTACAGAGCCTTAAGATGCACCTGATCGTCAAAAAATAAAGACAAATTACTTCAAGGCGTACATACAGCTTGCAGTTATTGAAGGATGTTCTAAAGTACGTTAAGTTACAGATGATCTATTAGAGACAAGGTCAAATTACTCATATGCGTTGATAAAGCTCTGAAATTTCGATTAATTTTCTACAGGGCGTGAAGATGCTACAGATCTCGCAAAGATCTGTGTGGAATGAAATAAATTCAAGGGCGTTGATACAGTTTAATCGATTGATGTCATACAGGGCGTTAAAGTGCATCTGATCTACGTGGAATTAATCCTAATTTCTTCATGGCGATGAAACAGCTTGGAATTTTCAATGGATGATCTACAGGGCGTTGAAACGCACCTGATCTACATGGAAAAAAGTCAAACTATTCCTGGGCGTTAATGCAGTTCGGAAATTTCGATAGATTTTCCATGGGGATCCAGATCTAGCAAAGATTTGTGTGGAATAAAGTCAAATTGCTCCAGAATGTTGATACAGTTTGATTGATTGATGTCGTAAAGAGCGTTCAGATGGAATAAGGTCCAAATATTCCAGGGCGTTTATACAACTTGAAATATACAATTGATATCTTAGAGGGCGTTAAGATGCACCTGATCTACATAGGATAAAGTCAAATTACTGCAGGGCGTTCACGCAGTTTGGAATTTTTAAACGATGTCCTACAGAGCGTTAAGATGCAGCTGATCTATTTGAGACAAGTTCAAATTACTCCAGGGCGTTTAAACAGCTTGACAACTTTGGTTGGTGTCATACAGGGCGTGAGATTGAACTTGTTCTACATGAAACAAAGTTAAATTACTATAAGTCGACGATATAGCATGAATTTTCAAGAAAAACTCTGACAATAGCTTCTTAGGCGTCAACTAAGCGCGTCTAAACAGGGCGACAGGGCTGCAATTCCTCTCTAGTAGGGAGAAAATATCAGATTAGATTCATGTCCAAAGCGAAAACCAGAGTCTAAACAGATCAAATACAGGTCGGACTCGATTATCCGGAGTATCGATTTTTTTTCACTTCGGATAATCGAATCACTAAGAAAAAAATTGAAATCTTCGATAAAAGAACTTAATTTTTATCTTTTTTCGTTGTTTTATTCATATGATGCTGTTTATGCATTGTTGATGCAAATTATTTCTAGTAACAGTAGGGGTCTATACAAGAAAAAAAATTTTTGACCAACACGCAACAAAAAAAAAAACACTTTTTCGAACCCTCCTTTTCTTAAATACGTTCAAAACTGCAAAATTATTCATATTGTTTATTGGAATACCAAATCATCTCAGATTTATGCATAAAAATTGAAAAACAAGAACATCAAAAAACAAATTCCGGATATTAGGCTCGATTCCGGATAATCGAGTCCGACCTGTGATACAAAAAATGAATAACATATTTGTTTCGTTTCCATTTTTCATTTAAAAACTACCGTAAAACGGGGTAAATTTGATAGTATTTTTGAAGAAAATTTAAATATTTCTGCATTTTGATATCAGGATTTTTAAGTTATTTTTTAAAAATAAGTACCGTAGAACGGAGTGTCTTTGATAATTCGGGTAACTTTGATAGTGCGTTACCCACCACATACTAAACCAAATATCATTTTTTTCTGTTAATCGGTTATGTAAAACGAATTCAAAACTAAAGAAGACTTAGTATAAGAAGTATAAGACTTCATGTAAGAGCTGTTTTCATTTGAATTGATAACATTTGAGACTTTATATACGAATTTAAAAAATTGAAACAATTTTAGCATTTTCGCAATATGTTCTACGATCACTATTTGATGTAGTTTTGAATAGTTGGTCACTTATCTTTGACATCCTTCTTCTTCTTCTTCTTTCTGGCGTTACGTCCCAACTGGAACAAAGCCTGCTTCTCAGCTTAGTGTTGTTAAGAGTGCTTCCACAGTTATTAACTGAGAGCTTTCTTTGCCAATTGACCATTTTTGCATTTGTATACCGTGTGGCAGGTACGATTATACTCTATGCCCTGGGAGTCGAGAAAGTTTCCAACCCGAAAAGATCCTCGACTGGTAGGATTCGAACCCACGACCCTCAGCTTGGTCTTGCTGAATAGCTGCGCGTTTACCGCTACGGCTATCTGGGCCCCTCTTTGACAGCCTAGTTATCATAAAACTTGAATATGGTTTCAAATATCTTAGCGAATATCATTATCACAAACTGGGACCATTTTTGTAATATAAGTCAGAAATTTCCATATAACGTTAAACGCCTAAATATTCAAGTTTTCTTCGAAAAAAAAACTAAGTTTTACGGTACTAGTATCTTATTTATCGATTACAGTTGAAAGATTACAGAACGAATCGCTTTGAATGCAACTATAATTGTGCATATAGCCGAAAGTCGATTTTCGGTATTGGGGTAACTTTGATAAATGATAGATAAACACATGGAAAATCCATAATCAAACTACTGTTTGATACCATTGCTGTAAGAGGTGGATTGCAGAATGTTAATGGAGAACGTGAATTAGTTTTTATTAATTGAAGTACGGAATTACGAAAAAAAACACCTTAAAAGTCAGTGAAAACCAACATGACAATCATCATTATAAGTTGATAATAATTTGTATAAAACTATATCTCTGAATAGATATGCATTCGACTTCAAATTCACCATAAATCAAATGTGTTTGGAATATAAATAAGTATATTTCGACCAAAGACAATAGAATTCTGTTATGTATAAAGGGCGTTGCATACCTCTAGACGTATGACGTTTTATGGAAATTTCTGACCTTGATAACAGAAATGATCCCAATTTATGGAACTGCTTTTCGCAAAGAGATTTGAGGTAGACCCCATGTACGCTATTAAGAATTATTGACAAACTCATAATAATTTCATCAATTGGTATTCGTAGAACATATTGGTTTAAACTTTAAAGCGTTTCAAAAATGCTAATATCTTATCAGTTTTTAAAATTGAAAAATAAAGCTTCAAATGCTCTCAGTTTGAACAGTAGCAGCGCTAACATGAAGTGTCATACAAATACTCTTTACTTTTATATTCGGTTTGCTTAACTGATTAACTGAATGCATGATTTTTAGTTTCCCACACTATCAAAGTTACCCGCATTAACAAAAATACCATAAACCATAAAATGACAATTTTCGCATTTCTTATGGGCCAAACTGTATAATGGTAGGGTAAATATAGACATTATTTATCAATTTGTACTTCCGTTCCGTTCCACCCTAACGGTCAATTAATGAAGTTCAACGTTTTCACACAAAGTGACAGTGTTGATAAGCATTTGCTGAGCAGTGTGGTGTGCTTCGGAAAGCCCAAGCAAGGCGGTTCGTTTTTGGGTCGGCAAAGAAGTTTTTTTTCTCGCGATTCGCTGGGCACAGTGTTCAGCGAGGGTCCAAGCAATCGAGTTCGTTCTGCGCGTGTCTACGAAGTGATTTAATAGGCACATTAGCTAGTGCGTATGGTGTTGATGATATGAACTTTGTTTGTGGCTGCTCAGTGCAGGATGGATTAGTAATTGGTGAGCTCGTTTCATGCTTTTTGTTTCTTTCTTTCTTTTCTTTCAAATAATAATTTCACTGAAAAAAGCCGATGAAAACATCTACAAAAAATTCTTTCAAATAAGCAAAATATAATAACATGTGCTTTCGTCCCGACAATGATAATAATGTTGCGTTTACGTAGTTTCTCAACAAACTTCGAATGGTTCGTCGCTCCAAGTGTCGGCATTGTTATTCTTTCATTTTTTTCGTATTTACTGAAAATATTATATTTACTAGCGTGTTTATATTTCAAAAATGATTGTTTATCATGGTCAAATCACTTATCAGAGTAAATCCTGTAAACCAACGATCTTCCCAACTAGCAAATATCCCTTCCAGTAACCTTTGTGGAGATACAGAGTAAACACGGTCTTCAAATAGCAATGGTTACGCACTACTATTCCTTCCCCCAATCCCACCTGACAGCAAGGACGTGGCCGGCACCGTTATTGAGCCTGTATGAATAGAATATGATAGAAGAGATATGCATACTGAAGAGGATCATGGCCAATCCCAGCCGAACTTCTAGTTGATTATTTGTACATATTTACAGTGATATGGTTCGATGCGGATTATCGCTACTTGCTTCAATATTAATGCGACTGTTTCACCGTTGTCAGATATATAATTTGAATATCTTCATATAAATTTTCAAATAGACCTTCAACTTCTTGGGGTCATCATTAAACCCTCACCAAAATGTTTGCTTTCGAAAGAATTTTGTTTGCTTTAGTTTGACTTGTTTTGTGAAAGTGTACTGAATTGTTTCTTCTTCAAACTGGTTTTGCAATTTGAACTGCTCTAAAAGCGTATTGGATTATTTCATCACTGACGGTAAAATGTGAACGACGCCCACAAAATCTGCTATAATTACAATACACAAATGTAGCTACTGAACTACAACCGATACCAACCAACTAGCCAATCTTCCTTGCACGAAATTGGCACTATCACAGATCCACACCAGCCTGCCAGTTAATTGCTCCGACATGATTGCAACGACGCCCTTGAATTTTAAAACAAACAAGTGCCCTACCTCAATTCCGTTCCGAAGCGACGTTGTTCTTGATGATGATGACCACAGTCTACAGGCAAGTTCAAGAGCCCTTCAGAGACGCTCGAATCCTAATTAGGAGTTGGGCTAGTCGCAGTGGTGGTGGGTTGACAATGTCTCCGTGTCTCATCAAAGTTCGACCGTGACGGATCGGACACAAAACGAAGGGGTCAACCATTGCATCGGGGGACCAGAAAAATGACTGTAATTTTGACGAGACGAGACGGGAGTTCTTTAGAGCTCATGATGACGTTCGGTTGACGCTGGCCAGTGCTGAGGGTTCCCATTAGCATATTTGCATGTGTTTTGCAACTACAGTAGGGTGTTCCATGAAAATGTCAATGTCCGAAAAGTATGGTGCTCAAACTCAAAAATGAAATATATGCTTATTTATAGCATTTTTGTAAAAAGTAGAAGATAGAAGATAGTAGATAGAAGATAGAAGATTGAAGATAGAAGATAGAAGATAGAAGATAGAAGATAGAAGATAGAATATAGAAGATAGAAGATAGAAGATAGAAGATAGAAGATAGAAGATAGAAGATAGAAGATAGAAGATAGAAGATAGAAGATAGAAGATAGAAGATAGAAGACAGAAGATAGAAGATAGAAGATAGAAGATAGAAGATAGAAGATAGAAGATAGAAGATAGAAGATAGAAGATAGAAGATAGAAGATAGAAGATAGAAGATAGAAGATAGAAGATAGAAGATAGAAGATAGAATATAGAAGATAGAAGATAGAAGATAGAAGATAGAAGATAGAAGATAGAAGATAGAAGATAGAAGATAGAAGATAGAAGATAGAAGATAGAAGATAGAAGATAGAAGATAGAAGATAGAAGATAGAAGATAGAAGATAGAAGATAGAAGATAGAAGATAGAAGATAGAAGATAGAAGATAGAAGATAGAAGATAGAAGATAGAAGATAGAAGATAGAAGATAGAAGATAGAAGATAGAAGATAGAAGATAGAAGATAGAAGATAGAAGAATAGAAGATAGAAGATAGAAGATAGAAGATAGAAGATAGAAGATAGAAGATAAGATAGAAGAAAGAAGATAGAAGATAGAAGATAGAAAATAGAAGATAGAAGATAAAAGATAGAAGATAAAAGGACAAAAAATAGAAAATAGAAGATGTTCTTCAAAAAAAATCCTTTTTAGGATTAAGCACTATAATTTTTTGGACATAATTTTTCCCGGGTCACCCTTACCTACAGTAGCATGGCGGATAACGGCTCAGACAGTGTTCACCTAGGTATCTGTAATGATCACAGTGGCCAAGGAGGAAGATGATGACAACATTGTAGCCATATATTTACGCGCTCAAACGGAGGAAGCTGACGGATTTGCCATGCAGAGTACGTACGACATGCAAGTAGATGACAACAGCAGCGGACTCATTTTCGCGCAAAGAATCAAACCCAATGTCAAGGCTCGCTGTCTTGGCGGAAAACTAGTTTCGTCAGGGCCGCGAAGTTGCTGAAATCTACCGATCAGGATACCGCGAGGTGGTCATTATCGTGTAAGGTTTAAGTGGATGCCGTCGTTGCGTTGCCGCGGACGTCTCGATGGATCGTTATTATCGCGATTATGACCGATAATGTCATGTCTTCATTAATTAGAATGAAACGTAGCTTACATTGTAGCTATGGCGAGTGAAATAGGCTTCAAAACTTGCCTAGGTCAAATATACTCGAATAAATTATAGAAATTTATGTTAAATCGTTCATCACACTACTTAAAATAATTGTCAGAGAGAATCATGGGAACAAAAACTAGTAGGAAATTTTATTGGTAACGACATTTCTTGTAGAAAAAAGTTCAGCTTTTTGGAAGAACAGCTTTCCAGCATCTTAGAAGAGAAGCTTTTCAGCATTTTGGAAAAGAAGCTTTTCAGCTTTTGGAAGAGAAGCTTTCCAGCTTCTGCAAGAGAAGCTTTTAAGCTTCATAAAGGAACAGATTTCCAGCTTCTTGAAGGAGAAGCTTTCCAGCTCCTTGCAGATAAACAGTCCAGTTTCTGGCAGAGATGCTTTCCAGCTTCTGGAAGAGAAGCTTTCCAGCTTCTGGATGAGAAGATTTCAAGCTACTGGAAGGAAAGCATTCCAGCTTCTGTAAGAGAAGCTCACGGTGCCCCGACAGACCGTTATTATGTAAACAAATGTCCATCAAATCTGAGTACAGGGATCGATTCCTAAGTTCCTTTTGCACCTCTGGGCCAATTTTTCAAAAAATCTCTAGGAGGAATCTCAAGAAATCTTGATTTGAAGTTTTTGACTAAAATTTCGATCTAAACCATATAAAAAATATTATATAGAACTGAAAAAACTTTTTGCTCAAAAATGGCCAAACTATTCTCTACTGGTATACAATTGTTACCGTTGTTATTAATAGAAATATTTACAACTAATTATTACCGGAGTGGCTTAACTATGTTTTTTTTTTTCATAGTTTACCTGTCTAAGTTCTATTGATTGTTGTTTTCTTTGTAAAATCTATTGAAAGTAAAACAACTAAATTTACAATTAACAATATTGTTTTTTTCGAAAAACAAGAATCTTAGAATAAATGAAGCATAATAATAGTTAGAAGATAAGCCGTTACTGATTAATCGACTATTTAGAGCAAGTATCAAACGTTTGTTCCAAATCTGGAATGATTTGGTTGCTCTGGCACGCTCACGTCAACATCACGCGGATGTCTTCCACGGGGCCACTGACCTTCACCTGACTGATGCAACTGTTTTCCGGCCTTCACAATAAGTGACCAGCCCACTGAAGTCTGCCGTATTTTATTCGCCTCATAGTCTTCGCTCCTGTTCTTAAATAAATGTGGTTAGAGAGCCAAGAATCAGCGTTCTAAACAAAGCAAATTGACAATGATGTTTCATTTAGGCATGCTTACATTCATCGTTACTCTCTTTGCATTAATATTGAAAACTGATTTACCTTTCGAAACACTTTTCAGTGTTGTACGATAACGGGTCGCAAGGTGTTTTGTGCGAAGTTATTAAGGAAAGAATGGATCTATGAAGTCAGATATTTATTTATTTATTTATTTATTTATTTATTTATTTATTTATTTATTTATTTATTTATTTATTTATTTATTTATTTATTTATTTATTTATTTATTTATTTATTTATTTATTTATTTATTTATTTATTTATTTATTTATTTATTTATTTATTTATTTATTTATTTATTTATTTATTTATTTATTTATTTATTTATTTATTCATTCATTTATTTATTTATTTATTTATTTATTTATTTATTTATTTATTTATTTATTGATTTATTTATTTATTTATTTATTTATTTATTTATTTACTTATTTATTAATTCATTAATTTATTTATTTATTTATTCATTTAATTATTTATTTATTTTTTTATTTATTTATTTATTTATTAATGTATTTATTTATTTATTTATTTATTTATTTATTTATTTATTTATTGTTTTTACTTATTTATTTATTTATTTACTTATTTATTTATTTATTTATTTATTTATTTATTTATTTATTTATTTATTTCATGTTGTCAATCAGAAGTAGACCATTTTGTTACAATTTTACACTTAATATTATATAGTTTGAAAACGTTATTTTCTTAATCTAGTTAGAATTTTGATATTACATAAATTTTTGTTTTAGTTCCGATTTCGTCATAGTAAAGTCAATGGTTTCGCAATGTTTATTGTAAACATATATTATTTGATTTAAAGGCTCAAATTTGGCATAATTTGTGCGGTGATGGTTTGTATAAAAAATACTACGACTTCGCAGTTGTCTTGAAGGAGCATAAAATTTAATTTAGATAAAAGTGTCATCGAGTCAATACGATGCGAAACTATATCGTTTACGAACGAGACCATTGCAAATTCGCAACGTTTCTTCAATGTTTGAATATTAATGAGCATGCATCGTGCTTCATAAGATGGTAGAGGTAACCTTGTCCAACCTAATTCTCGAAGTGCGAACAACAGAAATTGTTTTTGAACTGATTCTATACGATTTTCATGGGTTGATGAAAATGGTGACCAAACTATGCTACAGTATTCTAAAATTGAACGCACATAGGTTATGTATAATGTTTTTATAATGTATGGATCGTGAAAATTATAGCTGAAACGTTTTATAAATGCTAGCATCTTGTTTGCCTTGTTGATAATTGTATTATAGTGATCTATAAAAGTAACTTTGGAATCTGAAATCACTTCTAAATCTCTTATTCTTACGCATTTTTCTACTAGTTGATTCCCTAGGTAGACTATTGTGTTAGGTATACTACGCTTTCTGCTAAAGGATATAAAATTACATTTTTTCACGTTCAATTGAAGAAGGCTTTTATTGCACCATTTGTAAAACATATCAATTTCATTTTGAACAGTATGTATATCTTCATCGTTTGCTATTTCAAGAAACAGTTTCATGTCATCAGCATATATAAGAGATTTCACTTTTTTCAGAATGAAGGAAATGTCGTTAACGTATAAAATAAAGAATAATGGCCCTAAGTGAGACCCTTGAGGAACTCCCGATGTAACTTTAATTGGAATAGATTTTACTCCTTTGTATCTAACTATTTGTTGACGATTAGTAAGATAAGACTCTACCCATTTAAGAAGGTCCGGTTGAAATCCTATATTTTCTAACTTAAAAAGCAACATTGGTATGTCAATGCGATCGAAAGCTATCGAAAGAATAATGAATGAACTCCAGCAAGTTTGTGCATGTTGAGCGTCCCTTAAAAAAACCATGCTGAGTATGAGTTATTCTGTTTTTAACCATATCGAATAAAATTTTATTTATTATTGCCTCGAAAATCTTTGGAATACAAGAGATAATGGCTATCCCACGATAATTACGTATGTCGGATTTTTTGCCACTTTAAAAGATCGGCACTAAAAATGAGCTTTTCCATGTTTCAGGGAAACTACCTGATTGCAGAGACATATTGTAGAGCCAAAATAGCGGAGATGCAAGTTCGATTGATAACATTTTCAAAAATACAGGTGGAATCCCGTCAGGTCCAGCACCTTTGGAGACATCTAGACTTTTTAGTGCATCTACAATATCATGTACTTTGATTTGATTGACGCAAATGTCATTTGGGATTTCCGGAAGAAATGAGAAATATTCACGATCTCGATTATTTTCCGAATAAGTAGTGTAAACGTCTTGAAAAAATGGTGCAAACAGATTGCAACTTTCTTCAGGGTTCACACCAATATTATCATCAAGGTGCATTTCAGATGGAAAGTTGTTAGATTTGGTTTTTGTTTTAACATAATTAAAGAAATTTTTAGGACATGATTTCAATTCACGCTCAGTTCGTTCAATATACTCTTCAAATGCGGTGTCAATGGCAAAATTTAATTGATCACAAATATTTAAATAGTTAATTAAATTTGCATCATTTTTACATTTTTTGTATATTTTATGTGCCTTTTGCTGACGATTCTTTAAATTTTTAATTTCTCTACTAAACCATATAGGATACTTTGAGTTATGATTCGTTTAAAATTTTGTAAAACATTTTAACGGCAGATTCAACATTTTCTTCGTTTCTTAACACATTTTGCCAACTTACTTGATTGATTTTCTGTCTTATAATGTCATAATTTGCTGAACGATAATCATGAACTTCTTCAAAGTCGCAATCTTTAGGTCTGTTATTTCCATGCACGAATAAAGAAAACTCAATAGCTGTATGAAAAAGTTCGTTTTTCCATAAGGGAGTCAATGATTCTACCACACAGAAATCTTCATCAGAATTCGTCATTAAGAGATGTAAATAACAGTTCTGCTGATTTTTAACGTGGTTAATATGATTTAGACCTAGACTTGCCGATGTATCATATAAATTTCAAAGCCTCATTTTCTCCAAATATTGGCAGCAGGATTCTCTCGTTGTCGACGTCTGGGAAGAAATCAATATCACGTTGATTGAAATCTCCATATATATGCACTTTTTCAAGCAACAGTATAGTAATGTCGTTTCCCTTCGCATGTTGCGGGTTTTTAAGCTGGTTGCGTAATCCAAGAGATATTCGCAGCCAGAACACATGTTTACAACACGGGAAATATCATTATCACACGTTACAAGTGTTTTATGGCTCTTCAACAACTTCAACTACATCCGCATCAAGCACTGCCTCAGCACCAACACAACTGAACCTGCTCATTTCTCTACATGTAATCATATACGTTTAAGTAGAGTAAATAGCATTACAAGCTTATGCTAGTTGTCCCTCTTTAAAATCGTGATACCCTACTCTCTTGCATTGCGATCGATTCCAATAAAGTCATCGTCTGCAAAATCAAGGAGTTTATGCGACAAACCGCAATTATGAACAGAAAATTCGGAAACTCATTTCCTTTTCATTATTCCATGTAATTTCATACAAAATGGGCACCTCGTCTACAATTCATACACTTGATTGTATTTATTAGCTTAATCAGCTTTCCCTGCTTATGTTAAGGTATTACCATGTTCTTTTTGAGTCTATGATATTACCTGCTATAGCAAGATTTTCGTTACTTTGTCGAACGTGACCTAAAAATCATTAAAAAGATAGGCGATGAGCTCTATTAAAACGAAGTAAATGCTTGCAGGTATAGAGAGTGGAAGTCCTAGTGATGTTGATACTTAAGTAATACTTAATGGGGATTCGTTTGAAGTTGTTAAATACTTTGTTAATCTTTGAATACTTGTGACATATAACAATCATGCCGTGTAGTTAAAATCTTGATGTGGCTGTGAATGTAGAACAGGATATTGTTTACTTAAATGCTGAAGGCAATACTCGGCGGAAAACTAGACGTAAACATTATGAGTAGTACCACTTGTACAAAGAAGCAAATTCTATTAGGCAAAATAAATTCGGCAGACTTCAGTGGGCTGGTCACTTAATGTAAAAGTCTTAAAAATAAGCTTCTAAAACTTCAAATCAAGCTTTCTCGAGATTCCTCCTAGGGTTTATTTTTAAATTGGCCCAAAGTTGCAGAATGACCTCAAGAATCGATCCCTGTACTCAGATTTGATGGACAATTTTTTTTTTACATAATAACGGTCTATCGGGGCACCGTCAAGCTTACAGCCTCTGGAAGAAAAGGAGGAGAAGCTATACATCTTCTGGAAGAGAAGGAAGAGAAGCTTTCCAGCTTCTGGAAGAGATGCTTTGCAGCTTCTGGAAGAAAAATTTCCCAGCTTTTATTAGAGAAGTTTTTCAACTTATGGAAAAAAAGCTTCCCAGCTTCTGGAAGAGAAGCTTCCAGCTTCTGTAAGAGAAACTTCGCAGCTTTTCGAAGAGAAAATTCGCAGCTTTTCGAAGAAAAGCTTTCAAGCTTTGCGAAGAAAAGTCTTTCCCAGCTTCTGAAACAGAAGCTTCCCAGCATCTCTGGAAAAGAAGTTTTTCAGCTTCTAGAAGAGAAATTTCCCAGCATTTTGAAGAGAAGCTTTTCATCTTTTTGAAGGAAAGCTTCCCAGCTTCTGGAAGAGAAGCTTTCCAGCTTTGGGAAGAGAAGCTTTCCAGTTACTGGGACAGAAGCTTCCCAGTTTCTAGAAGAGAAGCTTTCCAGCTTCTGAAAGAGAAGCTTTCCCGCTACTGTAAGAAAAGCTTTCCAGCTTCCTTCTGTAAGAGAAACTTCTCAGTTACGGGGAAAAAAAGCTTTCCGGTTTCTGGAAGAGAAGCTTTCCAGTTTCTTCACGTAAATGCTTCCAGTGAACCTTTTGTCCTTTGCAAGAAGCACCACACCAGACCACGGACTAGCATGCAACGCCCAGTGGCACAGCAGAAATATGTTATTGACGAAAAGTTTTCCTAACTGAAGCGGGAATCGAACCCGCACTCCTTGGTCGATGCGGAAAAATGCGTTGTTATTCTAGAAAAAAAAAAAAATAGAGTAATCCCTTGAAGAATCCCCGGTTGAATTCCTGGAAAAATGTCTGAAGTAATTCTTGCAAGAGCCGATCGAGGGATTCTTAGAAGAATTCTCTAGAGAAATTCATGAAAAAATCCCTGGAACATAAAATATGCTTTTTGGCTCCGCTGTTTATTTTTTTACCGGCTTTTTTATAATAAAGACCGCGTAGACGAAAAGCATATTTCATTAAAATGTGCAGTTGATTGTTCACAAGCCTATCCTTGGACAATTTCTAGAGGAAATCATTAAGCATTTTTTTTAAAGCAATCCTTTGTGATATTCCTGATGAAAAAGCTGTAGGAATCGCTGTAGAGGTTTTACTAAAGAAATCCCTGGATGAGCCTCTGGAGATACTCCTGTAGGAATTTCTAAAGGGCTTCTGGAGGATTTTTGGAGAATCCTTGGAGGTGTCTCACGACGAATGTTGGTAGAATTTGTAGAGAAATCCCTGGAAAAAACCCCAGTATCCCCTGTTTTGACTCTTCTGGAGAAATCCCTGGAATAATTCTTAAAGAAATTCCAAAAGACATCTTTGGAGGATTCCATGAAGAGATTTACCAAAAAAAAACAATATAGAGCATTTACTGGAGGAATATTTGTAGAGATTTTCGTAAAATAATCCCTGGCGTAGTTCTTAGCATAATGTATGAATAAGTTCCTGCAGGAATTCATAGGAGAATCACTGAAGGAATTTCAAGAAGAACTTTTAGAGGAATCCCTGTTGGTGGTTCAGAACGAGTCCCAGTCAGTCTGGAGAAATTATTAAAATAATTCATGTCGCGATTTTCCTTGTGGTAACTCTGGGAGAATTCCTCCAAGAAATTCTTGAGGAATTTGTAAGTTGAGAAACACCTGTAAAAATTCCTGGTAGAATTCCTGGAGTAATCCAGGAAAGAATCCAAGAAGAAATTTTCGGAATAATTCCTGGAAGCATCTTGAGAGGACTACTTGGAGATATCTTTGTATGTTTCCGTGGAGGAATCATCAGAGAAAATTCTGAAGAAATCACTAGATAAATATCTTGAGTAAACATTGAAACAAAATGTCCTGGGGGAAACCTTGAAGATATAAACATTAATATACTCTAACAATCCCTTCATAAAAAAAGTGTTGCCTTGAAGATTCTCTGCAAGAATCCTTGATTTTCTAGAGGAATCTCTGAAAGTATACCAGAAAAAATCGCTTAAAAATTATCTGGAGAAATTCCGCAGCTTTCCTGAAAGAATTCCTGAAACAGTTCTTGGAGGATTTCTGGGCAAAACTCCTGGAAGAATCACAGTAAAAAATTTACTTTAGTCATCACTAGAGACATTCTTGCAGAAACTCCTAGCGAAATCTCTAAAGAAATCCCTGTAAATGTCTTGGCTGTCTTGGTAGTGTTATTCGAACAACACGCCAAGCCGTTCCCATAGGGGACGTTAGCCAAAAAGAAGGACGTTTCTAGTAATACTGTTCTATATGGTATGGCCTCTTCAACATCTAATCCAATTTCTCTCGCCGTTCCCTTACGGTACCTATCCATCTAGTATTCATTGTTTTCTTCTCCATGCTCTCTCTTACTTCAAGTAAAATAGACCGATATGCCAGTAACAAAATTAAATGCCTGTAAATATTGTTTGCAGGAATCCTATGACGAATTGCTTATCGAATCCCTGGAGAAACCCCAGGAGGAATTGCTAAGATATTCAGCCTAACAAGAGCCCTATCAAAACTGGTCTAAAATGTATCATGGAAAACAATAATTCTTCATGGAGCAATCTCTGGCAAAAGCCCTAGTGATGAAATTGCTGTAAGAATTACGGTAGTGATTATTCGTGAAGGAATTTTCGAAATAATTCCTGGAGAATTCTTTGGAAGAACCTCTGGAGATAATTAGAGATTGATTCTTGAAGGAATATCTGAAGGTTTTCCTAAAAGGATATCTGGTGCCCTATTTGAGCAGGTCTCAAAATTGCGATTGATGTCAAAAGTTATAATAGTTATACGTTAGAATTATGTCGAATGTTTTCGATTCTTTATATTAATTTTGTTTTACTAATTTGGTAATAACGGAAATAAAATTCAAGTATGATAACTTTATGTTTGAGAGACCCATATAGCCTCAGCGGTAAACGCGCAGCTTTTCAGTATGATAACACTTATGGGCATGGGTTCGATTCCCACAGGTTGAGGATCCTTTCGGGTTGGAATTTTTTTCGACTTCCCAGGCATACAATATCATCGTGCTTGCCAAGCGATATACATAGGCAAAAATAGTCAGATGGCAAACCTCTCCGTTAATAAATGTTGAGAAGCAGGCTCTGTTCCACTAGGTGAGTAACGCCAGGTATATGGCATGGTGTCCGTTTACATCTGGATGAAAAATCATGTATTTTGAGCCGTCGCATGATGGTACTATATGATGGTCTGGAAATGTCCACATCACACCCTAGCGGAACCGGTTCCGGAATACTCCGAAATACCGGCCAAATCTTAATGTTGGTCCTCTGGGTGCTCTTGTAAACAGGAATGAAGAACCATGAGATTTGAACCGTCGTTATATACATGTGTATGAACTGCTGAATATGATATCCGCCAGTTCCTTCTGAAACAGGTTCCAGGTTCCCTTGTGCCCTTGTGCCCAGAATGGCCATACTGACTAATAATTTCCAGGGTTCCATTCTAGGGTTCCATATCTTTCATATAAAGCTAAAAGAACGAATATCGGTTCAAAAATGGACTTTTGAGAGCGTTTTAAAGTCATGGGTCATTTTTGACCCTTAATGCATAATGTGTAACTTTTTCTTAATGTATTAGGAAGGTTAAGGAAAATCGGTGGTTTTATTTTGATATGCACCTTCGATCTTTCTAGACAAACATGCGAAAACGGCCAAACTGTTTTGTGCATTTTATTTCAATTTATATTGGAAATGAGTAAAAATATGCGTGTTTCAATACTTTATATTCAATTAAAATAAAAAGGTCCTATCGTGGCATTGCTTTTGGATGTATAGGAATTGATTTTCAACCGATTGTTGTCAACTATTATGAAAAGCAAAAATATGTTTTGATGAATTACGCGCTTTTATCATGTTTGTCCACTCTTTGAAATCTTGGCTCACAGTGACAGTTCGTGACAGCAAAATCTCGGCTCACCTTGACGTACATAAATTTTGTATTGGTTTCTCACTCCCATCACCGACATTAACATTAAAAATAAAAAAAAATTCCGTAGATGCACCTCTGTATCGTGCGTATGTACCGGAAAACTTCACCTGACAGTCGATATAGCCCACCCAAGTATATTTAGACCGCATTTGCCGTTGAAGAACCCGTGGACACAATTTTTCCTATTTCTCATATGTGCGTATGGCTATGTTATTTTATTTCCATCCCACTTGCCATTGCAACGCATCGAGATGCACTTGAAGAGAGTTACAGGCCTCGGGAACCCACCCGTTAAAAGAGAATCCTGCAGCAGTCAACGCGTGTGAGGTTGAACCGTTTCGTTGTTGCTCCAGAACGTTGACCAGTGGTGCCAAATCTTTTTGGGGTTACAACTCCCTTTGAAGTTTCTTAAAATTTTCGAAAATTTACTGTAGTAGATATTGCAAATATAGTGTTAAATTGAAATAGTAACTTTCCAAAGATTTTCCCTTCTTCTTGTTGAAGATATGACCAGTAATGCTCTCAGATATTGCCAGAAACTTTTCAATGCCTTTAATCCGTGAAGGGTAATAGTCTGTCAATAATAAAACATAATGTACATGCAAAGATTACAAGGCACAGAAATTGGCAATCTGCCGATCATCGTGGCAAAACTCCATTGAGATCAAAACTTTTAGGGATAACTAGAGGTGTTCACCAAAGATAGTGAAAGAAATCAACAAATAGGGGGAGATCCCCCAGTACCGGACACTTAAGCCACTAAATTCATAATTCGAAAAATATTGGTTTTATGAGCTCGTGTTACCCATTTATGATAAATATTATCATTTTTATAGTGTATAAAAATAAATTTGAAAATATAAATATGAATTTTGACATTGCATTTTGATGATGTATTTAAGTACCAAATTGATCGATCTTGAAACGTGGCACCCAATACCGGACACGATCTGAAAATGCGTCGAATTCTGTAAATTTGAACATCATGGAATGTGTTTACTATAGGAATAGTATACAATTGCCAATTCAATGCATTTGCAACATTTACAAGAACAATTTGAGTTTTTCTTAGTTTACAAGATGTCCATCAAAATCCTCTTTCATATATGATGAAAAATAGCACATTTTACGATGTTGTTCTGAATGTTCATTCTTCTTAATTTTATCGCATGTTTGATACCATGATCGACGGAATCCATGAAAAATGAATGTATTTTGAGACACTGGTGCAATAATTACAAAGATATCATATAACAAATCAAGCTGTCCGAAACTGGGGGACAGGAGGTGCTTAACCCAAAATTGTAATTTGTCCGTATTTGGTTCAATTATGGTGCAAAATACATTTATACTATCAAATTAGGATTATTTTCGAACATGTTTGCGTGATCCAAAGTATTTTTTCATATTCAAAATAATTACTAAAAAGGCTCAATATTAAGGCGAGACGTCATTTTTTTAAGATTTTCAAACTTTTCTACTTTTTTAAAAAGGCATGCATATTTCAAGGATGAGTTATTCTACGCAAACATTAGTCTCCATAATAGCTTTCTTTCCTTCTAATACACCATCTTGATTGGACCATGATTTCTCAATTTTTTGACTTTGTCCGGTATTGGGTGCTGTCCGGTACTGGGGGATCTCCCCCTACATCATTCAAAGATGAGATCAAGAATCTATCAATACTAATGCAAATAAATCTTCAAGAATCTAAAGAAGACTGCAATCAACAAGAATTTGCTTAGACATGTTTTGAAGCATTAGAAGGAATCCACTTATGAGTTGAACGGAGTCGTCAAACATTTTCGGAAGAAAAATGTCAAGAAAACCTAGAAACTCTCCAAGAAATTTTTAAAACATCTCACTGGAATTCCGGCAAGTAACTTACCGAACATCATTAAAAGCGTGGAATCTGCTAAATTTTCCAAAGGGATAAGCCATATATTTTCAAAAACTTTCAAATACTTTCCGGTACACCGCGAAGAAAAAAATCGCCAGAATTTGGGTATCGATCAAGTAAAAATAAACCTTTTGTCTGATGGTTCCGCGGACCCCCTGAGAGGTTGTCAAGGCCCCCTAGTTATGTGTGACCGGTTGGGAATCACTGACGTAGACAAAGGCCCATATGTGAGGGTGGGTCGAAAAGAGAGGGAGACTGGGGCGAAATGGATGTTTGTGAGTTTGACAGGTAGAGGTCGCCGATAATGGTGAGAAGCGATGTGGAAAGGGGTTGCCGCAGGATTCAGTTTTTTTTGTATGCGAGCAAACTTCCGTGGACTTTGAGTTTATGATGCGGAGCAGATGGTTCGATGAGACATGAAGTGGGTGAAGGTGATTCTGGAGGAGGGGGGATGAGAGGGTTCTAGAATGGATAAATATAAAAACAATTTTCAGTTTGAAAAAATCTATACTTGGGGTGAAAGTCTGGGCTCACGACATGGATGAGGAAATTGGGACAGGTTGGATGCAGAGCTTAAACAATGATTATGTTTTAAATTGGATACTTGCTGCCGCTGTTGCAGAACGACGAGGAGTATTTGAAGCGAAATGAGATCGTTATCGATGGAGTTTTTTTTTTGTTTGCTGTTAAGTTTCCCGTAACATGCCTATAAACTTAAAATGTTTCATTTTCATTTTTAGAAAATTCATATCATGAGGCCTTCCTTAGCCGAGTGATTAGAGTCCGCGGCTACAAAGCAAAGCCATGCTGAAGGTGTCTGGGTTCGATTCCCGGTCGGTCCAGGATCTTTTCGTAACGGAAATTTCCTTGACTTTCCTGGGCATAGAGTATCATCGTATCTGCCACACGATATACGAATGCGAAAATGGCAACTTTGGCAAAGAAAGCTCTCAGTTAATAACTGTGGAAGTGCTCATAAGAATACTAAGCTGAGAAGCCAGCTTAGTCCCAGTGGGGACGTTAATGTCAAGAAGAAGAAGAAGATGTGCAAATTTTAACTCAAATCGAAGATTATCGAGTAAGTTTCGTATGAGTCGAAAAAAAAATTGCACATGCTTTTGGTATGACAGAATGAGTGTTTTCCATAGAATCTAGATAGGAAACAGATGTTTTGGACTAAGTTTCATGATGAAGAAATTTCCAATAAAAAAGTTTCCCTAAGAACAACTTATGGCCGATTTGCAATATCTTTTTTTTGACAACATAAAAACGTTCTGATGATACAAGAAGAATCTTGAAATCATTCTAAACCTTATGGTCGATTATCATGATCACTTGTCTAGAATTATATCAAGTTTAATGCAAAAATATTAATTATACAATAATATAGGTCATTCCCATTAGTTATTCGTAATTCTCCATCAAGAAAATTAAGTAAGGGGAGATAAATAAATAAATAAACTCTCTCTGATGCAGAATCGTGAATAACTAATGAAAATGACCTATTTTTCTAATAAAATATTTATTTTTACATTGGACTTGGTATAATTCAAAAATGACTACTTTTAGAGGTGTGATCATGATAATCATTAAGGTTTAGAACAGTGCGCATCGTACCTTCGTGCTGTGCGTACACGAATTCTCTCCTCTGCTCTTGGAAGTTTTCTTAACCTAAAGCTATAAAACAGTACTTTTCAGTGCTAAAATTAAAAACAGTACTTTTCAGTGCTACTAAAACAGTACTTTTAAGTACTTTTTTTTCTACTATTGATCCCTATACGATCCTTGTTTTTACCCGTGCCTTCGATTTTTCGTTGAACCCGAACAATGAATCGAACAATGCTCATTTTTCAGTTAACAATCGCTTGATTAGGAATCATACCCATCAAGAAGATCATAATCGTGCTCATTCACAAACTAATTTTAATCCGTCGGGTAGCCGTTCGAATCTTTCAATTTCGAATGTATCTACCCACGGAACATCCTTTGCCGATATCGTAGCAGGTAATTTGAACTCCTTCCCTATTTGTACTATGAGTACCCATTCTACTTGTTTCAAATCAAATGGAAAAAATCCTACCGCCACAGGTAACATCTACTCCGCCTCTTCGTCTACCGAAAATTCTAATGGGAAATCATCAGATAATGTACCGTAATCCGAGGTAACATTGATCAGCGGGGTAACATTGATCGGGATGACTCTTCTTGTTAAACGTTCAAATAAAGATTTATTGATGAAGCATTTTCGAACCATGAATGGTGCCTCTCTTTCGTATATTCTTAAGCTAATGATAATTAAGGTTTTTGCCAAAATTGCGTTTAGTTCATGCGCAAATTTGTCAACTTTTTGAAACATTGATTTCTATCATTTTCACTGACACTACCGAAAATTCATGTCTCACATGAGTTCTGCAGACGTGATCAAGGAAAATGCGGGTGTTACTAAAAATGGCATCGCCGAAAACGATTCCGTTGTCAAATCTTCCATAAGTTTATTCATTTAGGCAACATTAACTAAATACTATTACGAATGTAGAATTTCCTGAGGAAATTGCCTACTTTTAGGCGTATTACGCGATTCAAGGTGTTTTTAATTTTGAAATAACTCAAAAAGTAAATGACTTGTAAGAGTTTGGTCTTCATATTCGGCTTCTGGGGCCCTGATTTTAGTAAGTAACGACATTTCCAATATTAGCGGATTACGTTTTTCTAATGGATCCAAATAATAATTTAAATATTTTCAATTGGAATTTTCATTCTCTGAATGGTAAAGAGGACGAGCTGTTTAATTTTCTTACAGTTAATAACGTGCATATAGCAGTTATTACCGAAACGTATTTAAAACCTGGATCTAAGCTCAAATGAGATCCTAACTTTTTTGTTTATCGTAATGGTCGACTTGAAGGGGCATGTGGGGGAGTTGCAATCAACATTCATAGGCGTATAAAACATCAACTGTTTTTGTCATTTGAAACTAAAGTTTTTGAAACTTTAAGTGTTTCTGTTGAAACACAGTTTGGTAAATATACTTTCATAGCTGCCTATTTGCCTTTTCAATGCTCTGGACAGCAAGTTAATTTGCTCCAAACTGACTTGCGAAAATTTACTCGCAATAAGTCAAAATTTTTTGTTATTGGTGACTTTAATGCATAAACATCGGTCATGGAATAATTCTCAAAGTAATTCCAACGGCAGAATTTTATTTGATGAGGATATTTCTCAATTCAATACCCTGATAGCCCCACATGTTTTTCCTCTTCTAGAAATCCATCTACACAGTTCGAACGAAACGTGTAAATTTCTGAGACATATAATGCACATAATTGGAGCGTGGAATATCATGGATATTTACATGATATGTCATGTAAACTTCAATTATATGTCATGTAATTCAGCAGGATCTTGAGTGATTACATGACATATAACACATTTTTACATGATTTCAGAATTAAATTTACATGACGTCGTGTTTACATGACATAAATGAAGTTTACATGACGTGTAATCTTCATTACTTTTAACTGTGTACGATTGATTTGGTCTTAACCGACTCTAGTCATCTTTGTAGCCAACTGATTACTCATGCTGATTTTGATTCTGATCATGTCCCTGTTACATTTCAAATATCGCATGAAGCGATTCTCAATCCTATCAGCTCCACTTTCAATTATTTACGAGCCGACTGGAATATATATGAAACGTATGTTGACTCTAATCTTGATGTTAACATTCATTTACAAACAAAACTTGATATTGACAAAGCTCTTGAAACTTTAACAAATTCCATTGTTGAAGCCAGGAGCATTGCAATTCCAAAATGTGAAGTAAAATTTGAATCCGTGATCCGTGATGGCTATTATTCAAGAATTTGTGTGCTCAGGGCGTTACATATATCCAACTGTCACTTTATTCATTTAAGTCACAACGTCTTTTGCGATCGCTAGTGTTTTTTTTTCAGTGTAATTATGAATAAGTTTTGTTTGCGGAAGAGGTTATTTTAAATACCATGCTCGTCGGAACTTTGGCATCATATTGATGACATTCTCGATGACCCAATTACTGCCGGTGCTATTATATGTGCGAAAATGTACTTGCAAGCTTTCACACTGATTATTCCGTACCGGGCAATGATTGACGAAGGTGTAGCTTGATAAATTCGTCGGCGATTTTAAATGTTCGGATGTGATGCATTCTCCACATCTTACAATAGAGCAGCTCACACAAACCTTCGGCAGCCGGATGATCCTCACCACTTTTCACACCCGCGAAGTCGTTTAGGAATTTTACATCGTCAATACAATCCACCAGCATTTTGCAGCCTAGGGACGATGTGCCAATTCAATTGATGTTTGAAATGACATTTTGCGTGCAAACCTAACCACCAGATGTTCGCGTTTCTGCCAAAGATGTGGCAATCGTTAAGTTGACTCTTCTCACTGTTTATTCCGAAACTACCGGCCAGAATCCATCTTCATGTTATTTGTTTTCTTATGACAAATATACTGGGATCAAAATTGACGTTTGTATGTTTTCATGAAGTTAGTTCATGATTACATGATCCTGCTTCATGATTTAATGACTCAAATTTCCACTTTCCATCACTATAACTGGAATCATAAATGACAGGTGTCTAAATCCACGAATAGTGTTTATGTTTTCATGAATTTTATTCATGGTTCCTGCAGACATAGTTTATGATTTGACGTACAGCTGGCGTTACGGTAAAAAGATTCATAATTTCATAACTTTTGGCCATGGTGTATTTTCATAACATAAAAATACACCTTCCTCCCAAAATCATGACCTTTCTCCATGTTTTGAGTGTCGCATTTCTACCCGTGTTAATAATATGTGGAAAATGGATGTGTTACGTTCCTGTAACGCTATCAATCATATGTTGTAGCCCAGACAACCAGAAGGCAGGTAACAGTTTACAAAAAAAGTCGTCTATACATACAAACTGCATCACACCCGCATTACATATCAGATGAGATCGTTTGAACACTTTAAACTCCATTTTACGAGATCAGATGTACATATCGTATCATCCCGCATACTCGAACAAGGTAAATCAGATCAATCCATAGCAGCTGTCAAATCAACTTTGTTATAATAAATTAAGTCGCACAAGAGTACAGATTAGTTCGTAACAAAATCTACACACTCGCATTGCATGTTATTTTTTTCAATATGAAACATGCACGTTTATCGCTTTCACTTGTGTACGTATAAAGCCTTTTCGCACCATCTTATATGTGAAAATTTATACATATAAGCATCGCATAACGTAAAAGGTGATTTCGTTATACAACCATCCCATGAAAAACCGATCTAGTGGGTCACCGAATTCCGTGAAAATTTGCTTTTTTGTTCCTCATCTGATTTCTTGGAATTTTTGATTGGGGTGACCATTTCCAAAATTGAATGACCAGAAAAATCGCGATTTTGAAAAAAAAAATACTTTTTAAAAAATTATAACTTTTGAACCACTTGACCGATTTTTATTTTCCTTGGACGAAATGAAAGCGTTTGACTTTAAAAGTTTCACAAAATTTGTTATTTTACATGAAAAAAAATATCAAACATTTTCGTTTTTTTCGTGCGTTGAATGCCTCGGGACAAAAGGGGCTATTGATGTTCTCATTTTTGCAGGAAATTTTACGTTTACTGTCAAATTTTCAGCGATGTATGTTTTTTAGTTTTCGAGATATATTTTTTGAAAATAAAAAATGAGTCATTTTCTATCGGCCTACACTGTAGGTCTCAGCGTATTAGATTTTTGATTTAAAAAAAATCATTACTTTTGAATAGCTCAACCGATTTCCAATACTTTTTATGGAATAAAAGCTTAAGATTTCAACTTTTCAAGAAAATACAAAACTCTGAATAAAAAATACCATGAAAAATTTAAAAATTTCCGTAAATTCTTGTTGTTTGGGAGGCTTCATGGCCGTACGGTTAGCGGCATCAGTCGTTTAGGTGTATTGTGCCACAAAGCATTGGTTCGATTCCCACTCCAGTTGGTGGGAACTTTTTATCGAACGGAAAATCCATCACTGGACTACTGCGTGTTTTGTGTGGTCCGTTTTCTAACGTTAATGATCGTTCAATCTGTGCAGCCTTTGGCTGAAGACGGTGCAAATTGTCTTTTTTAACCCCAGAAGAGGATCCAGGCCAGATTTGAATGCGTCTTTGTCAAAGTTGTTCAGTAGCTCATAGGATATCTTTATACAAGTCCTGAGATTCAAACTTGTATAACTTGGTCTCGTAAGTGTCTACAGAACGTAAGCATAAAACTTTTATTTTTAAAATATTTATCCATTTCAATCCTATTCTTTCTTATCCAAAGTTAACTTATTGCATTGAGATTGCGAAATTTTCAATATACAGGTCGGACTCGATTATCCGGAGTATCGATTTTTTTTCACTCCGGATAATCGAATCACTAAGAAAAAAAAATTGAAATCTTTGCAAAAGAACTTAACTATTATCTTTTTTCGTTATTTTATTTATATGATGCGGTGGCGACCAGCATACACAAAAAAACAATTTTTCAAATCCACCCCCCCCCCCCCGTTTCTTAAACCATTCATATGTATATTGCAATACCAAATTATCTCAGATTTTTGCATAAAAATTGAAAAACAAGAACATCAAAAAACAATCCCGGATAATCGAGTCCGACCTGTATTAAAAAATTTAGCTGGACCTCTTCCCCTTATCCTTGAAGCAAACCTTTGCTATAATAAGTGAAAGGATATCGTGTTTGATTTAAAAAGAGCAAATTTATGACGAAAAAGTACTGTAATCGGTCAAAATTGGGTAACGAACTTAATACTAGAACATGTAAATCTGTTTGAACATCACTTCGTCTTCATTTTGTGTTAAAGTTTATTTACGGGCCCAATCCTCTATAACAAAGAACTGAACATGCCATGTTATATAATAAAAAATATGTTCTTTGCAACTCTATACGCCCTTAATTCGTTTTATATACGTTTTTAATCCAACTAATCACAATGTCCAGTTGTCGTTAGAACATGGCCAGGGAAATAATCGACTTTTGAAGAATGGGTCATGGTTGTCCAAGCTGAAGGTGTCTTAGTTCGATTCTCTGTCGGTCCAGGATCTTTTCACTATGCAAATTTCCATGACTTTCCAGGGCATATAGTATCATCGTACCTGGTACACAATATACGAATGTGAAAATGGCAATATTGGCAAAGAAAGCTCTTAGTTTATGACTGAAAATCAAGATGTTGCAAGGTATGTTTTGGACATAAAAAAATGGAGAAACCACATTTGTTCGTACCGATTTTTTCTCCTTTAATTGACATTTTCTCCCGAATTCAAAAAAATGAGTCGTCGCACGGTATGTTTTGGATAAAAAACGAATATGTCCTCTAAGGCCCTGGCGGAACCGGCTTCGGTGCTCCGGAATTCAAACTTTGTTTAATTGATGACAATCGATCATTATCTAACGTTCAACATAAACACTTCAAACTGGTTCAATGCAATTAATAAAAGAATAATCACATTTCCAAAAAATGGCACCTTCGTGACCTCAGTACAACCCGGAATATCTCCGGCATGATTCCAAATTCTGCATTAAAGTCAACTGAGGGTGGTTTCAAAAAAAAAATCGAATGGAAATTTACGAAAAAGCAGCTATTTTAAAATGCATTGACGGGGGTCTGTAACGTGAAGGTTAACGCCATTGGAATCGATCGCAGGGCTATGGAGGAGGCCAGGCTCGGGAACTGTGATCACAATTTGCCACAGTTCATCGATTTTGCCAGTCAACCAAAACACAACGCAGCAGCAGCATCAATACCATCAGGCTTTGCGCTGCCAACGGTTCACACACTGTTTAACCGTTTTTGTCTCTCCTGTCCTGTTCCAAATCGAACCCCCCATATTCTAATTCGGACCACCACATATTTTATCTTTTTATGCTATGTTAGTTATAAAATATAACTCCGATTTGTTAGGTATCAACGTATCAGCCTGTTGAACTTCTTCTATAAGCGCAAGCATAAAAAATTAACTCAATGTGTGAAAAACTCCAATTTAGTTCGAATCAGAACTAGCTCAAGTAAAATATGAATTTTATTAAAATAAAACATGGGTGAAATCCGAGCCTGGTTCAAAATTGAGTACAGTAAACTTTCCCTAACTCGATTTTAAGCTGATTTTCATGTATGAGAGATATCGAGATCAAGAACACATATTTTTTAATTCTGAAGCTTCTTGTTATTGAGGGATTCCACGGAGGCATGCAAGTCGATTCTGATCGACCATTTCAAAAATATCTGAAACTTTGCACAGTTTTCCAGTTCCATCTAAATCGTCATTTTCCGATATCAAATCTTCAAGTTGAGTCACGACTAACTTTTCAAAAGGGTGTATGTGAAAATGGTTCAAAAATATTCAAAAAGCTGCACAGCAAAAACGGTTCGTTCGATTGTTAGACAACTAAAGAAATAAAGTTAGACAACTAAATAAAGATTCCAAAAAAAATACACACAGTAATAAAAAAAAAAAATTTTATTAAAAAACATCATTTTTGTCACAAAAGCTCAAATATCTCAAAACCCTATCGGAATACCAACGTAATTTTTTGAGGGAAAACGGTCCATTATATTAGCTATCTACCATAAAAATTCGGTGATAATAAACAAAAGCCAATAAACAAAAAAGTTATAAGTAGATGAAAAAAAAAAGTCTAGTACACGACACTGAAGACGGCCTTACATTTGAGGTCGAAATACGCGTATCTGTCAAAGGATACAAACTCTAGTGGAATTAAATGGTATAGTACTAAATTCGTTTTTTTTTCATCTACTTATAGGTATTCTACTAAACAGCTCGAAGATTTATTATCATTATTAAAAAAGTTATGACATTTCAAATATTTCACAAATTTGACACTAAGTGAAAAATTTTTTTTTTTTCATTGTTAATTTTTTTAGGACCGCAGTTTGTTGCTGAATTTTTTGTTAAGGGTACCACATGAGGTTAACAAGTTGTTTTCATGATATTTTATTTAATTATTCATAACTATTATAGCATCTATTAGAAAGTTAGACGCGATCCAGTGTTGTGATCTAAAGTCTTGATAGTGTCATATTTTTTATTGTACGTAACTGAATAAAAATTCTCTCAATAGTGTTGAAACCTTTTGATAAAAGAAACCTATAAGAAATCTAATATTGAAGACAAAAGCTACAAAAAAAGTTTTCTATACAGGTATACGACTAGTTTACCTGCAAAAAGTTTACCTCGTAGAGAACAAGGCGGGTCTATACCCAGGTGATCTAGTATACGTAAAGCAGGTCGGTTTTCTCGGCGCTGGTTTTCTCCACAAAGTTAAAATCTGATTACACCTGGGTATAGACCCGCCTTGGTAGAGAATAGACTTTGTTAATCATATTTGGGAGAAAGCGAGTAACTTCAACAACATCAAAAACATGATAGGTACATACCATGAACATACTCACGAAAAAGCTAAAAATATACTACCACTATGGTTATAAAAGATTTAATTGTAAAATTTTTCTTCAGTCAAGCAAACGACACCAAACTAGTCAGTAAAAACTTAATAGTGATTTTGTTTATTAAAATCTAACGAGCAACATGAGTAGTCGCTTTCTCAACTGTTGCAGGCCGTTTGCAGAAAAAAAGTGTTCGAAAGAGCTACGAAATCTCACCGAAAGCACCATAGATAAACTGAAAGCGGCTGGTTATGCTCCAATGTTTACATTGAATACAAATTTACGCATTTGTACGTCCTGCCGTTTAAACGTTGACAAACGGGCAATCTGTACATCATCGGTGGATCAGGTTGCAGGAAGTTCGAAAACAACAACAACTGAGGAATTACTAGATGCACCGACAACAACTGAGGAGTTACCAGAAGTACCAAGTGCAGATAGTCTTGCCACGGTACCATCAGCGACATCTGTTTCAACAAATCAATCAGAAGATGAGTGCATCCAGAAGGTCAACATCGAACGATTCAACGAAGGGATAGCTGGAATAAAAGTGACTCCGATTAAATGGACGAAGATGGATTACGTCAATTATTCCGAGAAAAAATACCGTGAAATCAACGAAGCTGTACGAAGAAACCTCTTCAAATTAGGACCTGAGGATGTGGAAAATACAGACTACGATGAGGTAATTATGAATGTGAAGGAAAGGTTCTCGAATCTAGCCACGACAAGGAAAGAAAAATTATTGATTTTGTCGATGCTGTCAAGCTCGTGGTCTATTCAAGACGCCATTGATGAGTTCAAAACCAATAGAAATACAGCAAAAGAGGCAAAACAATTCAAAAATAACTGTCTTGCAACCAAAAATGCTAGGTCGAGTACTTCATTAACAGATGAGACAAAAGAAAAAATAATTCAATATTTTGAAGACGATGAAGTAAGTAGAGCTATGCCTGGCCAAAAAGATTATGTATCTGTAAAAAAAGATGAAAAGCGTCAAGCAATCCAAAAACGATTAATGATGACTACTTTGAAAGAAGCGTATACACGCTTCAAGGAAATTAACGAAAATGTTAAGGTAGGTTTTTCCTCATTTGCAAGCCTTCGTCCAAGGCAATGCAAGCTTCTATCCAATTCAGGAACACATAATGTTTGTGTGTGCACAACACACGAAAATATTAACCTAATCTTACATAGTTTGAAAAGAATCAATTTATCAAAGGATATTAAAATGTTAACTGGTAGTCTTTTGTGTGAAAATACAACATCAAATTGCTATCTACGATCTTGTTCGGATTGTCCAGATTCTTCATCATTGGAAAATACTTTATTCGCTGAGTTTGAAGAAAATTATATTGATCAGTTATCATTTGAGCAATGGGTGACCACGGATAGGTGTGACCTAGAAACTATTGTAAAACCTGTAGATGAGTTTGTGTCATTTTTTTGCTTGAAATTAGAAAGTTTAATTCCTCACGACTTTATTAAAACAGAGCAATCCTGCTTTTTAAAAAATACGGAAAAATACATTACAAGATGGTGAATTTTTAGTCATTTGTGATTTTTCTGAAAACTATAGCTTTGTATTGCAAGATGAAGTGCAGTCCCATCACTGGAACGTACAACAAGCTACAATTCATCCATTCGTTATTTATTTCAATGGAAGTACGCAAATTGAACATTTTAGTTTTATTGTAATTTCCGAAGATTTAAGACACGACTCAGTATCTGTAAATTTGTTCATTGTCAAAATGATTAACTTTTTACGCGTTGATAAGGATAAAGAAATCAGAAAGATATATTTCATGTCTGATGGAGCAGCATCGCAGTACAAAAACCGTAAGAATTTTTCGAGCCTATGTCAATTTAAATCAAAGTACGGAATTGATGCAGAATGGCATTTCTTTGCTACGTCACATGGCAAAGGTCCTTGTGATGCTATTGGAGGAACCATAAAGCGCATGGCCACAAGAGCAAGTTTAGCCAAAGAACGTGAGCATCCAATTAAAACTGCAAAAGAACTATTTGATTGGGCGAATCGCAGAAAAGAAGAAGATTTAACAAAATTATCATTTTGTTTTACTACTACTGAAGAGTACGAATTAACGGCATCAGAGCTCAGCGAGCAATATAATAACGCGAAACGATCCAAGGAACCCAAAAATTTCACTGTTTCATTCCATTGTCAGTAAATAAAATTAAAGCAAAACTATACTCGAACTGTACTGATAATGATGCAAAAGTGTTCGATATTGTAAAAAAATTGAATAACAATAAATAAATAAATAAGTATTAATAAAATGTTTTCATGATCTCATAACGCATACCCAAATCCAAAACTTTTAAAGTTTATATATAACATTAAGAAACTCATCGATCATACTCTAAAAAAAATATCCTGGTAAAAAAAAAATTTATTTTCGTGTAATCTGTTAATTCATTTCAATTTAAACATATATACATATACATATAATATTTATACATATACATAATATTTATACATATAATATACATAATACTAATGAATACATGAAAACGACTTGTTTAATTCACGCAAGGCCCTTAACAATAAAATCAGCAACAAACTGCGGTTCCCGTAATAATTTACACCGAAAAAAACTTTTTTTTTTCTACTAAATGTGAAAATTGTGACATGTTTGAAATGTCATAACTTTTTTGTTTTTTGGGTTACCATCACCAAATTTTTATGGTAGATAGCTAATATAATGGACCGTTTTCCCTCAAAAAATTACGTTGGTATTCCGATAAAGTTTTGAGATATTTGAGTTTTTGTGTCAAAAATTATGTTTTTTATTGCAAAAAAAATTTTTTTTTACTGTGTGTATTTTTTTTGGAATCTTTATTTAGTTGTCTAACTTTGTTTCTTTAGTTGTCTAACAATCGAATGAACCGTTTTTGCTGTGCAGCTTTTTGAATATTTTTGAACCATTTTCACATACACCCTTTTGAAAAGTTAGTCGTGACTCAACTTGAAGATTTGATATCGGAAA
The DNA here is from genome assembly GCF_002204515.2 of Aedes aegypti. Classification (NCBI taxonomy): domain Eukaryota; kingdom Metazoa; phylum Arthropoda; class Insecta; order Diptera; family Culicidae; genus Aedes; species Aedes aegypti. The sequence continues at coordinate 221,627,812 of NC_035107.1, read as the reverse complement.
ATGACGATTTAGATGGAACTGGAAAACTGTGCAAAGTTTCAGCTCAATAGAAAAAAATGAATTAAAAAATTTACCAAATTTTGGTGCTGTTGCTTGGAATCACTCTATTTTGACAAAAACCATTGGAAAAATCGATTTTTGCTTAAAATATAGTAAAATTTCAACATATTGAACCATCAATATCGGGTTAGAAAGTTGAACTTGTCCGAGAAACTAAAAAAGACAGCATTGAGTTTCGGGACTACAAGTAGTCAAACTTGACATACATTTTAGCGTTAAAGTACGCTATATTAAAGTGATAATAAAATTAAGCCAAACTTAAAATTTTAATATTAAAAACACATTATATCGGGGAAGGGAAAGTTGACTGTATTGTTCTCAGCACTCGTAAACGTTTTTTTATCGTATTGTTAAACATATTTTGAAAGCTGTATCCAAAATAGGCTGGGGTATTAATGGAGATGCTTTTCAAGTAGCTGACTCCTTTTTTGGATGGTCTGCCGTATTTCTTAGTTTTTTCGAAGACTTTTTCTTGACTGCAATAGAAACAAAGGCACCATCCATCAATATTACAACTTCTGTGATTTTCTAGCAAGTCGAGAAGATTTTTACGGGGTGGAGCATTTGAAATAGACTAACTGCTCGTTGAAAATCAGGAGGTCCGTATTGAACCATATTAAAAGGTCCGGATTGGACCAACACACATTTTGAAATTTTCAGACTAGTTGAACACAAACAGTGCATTGATATATCAAAACCATATGGTCAGATGAAAGCTTAGGCTTAGGGGATTCGTTTATAAAATTACACAGAAAGATTGAAAAATTATTGTCAATTACAGAAGCTTGCAAATAATGCTAATCGATAGCACACTAGAACACTTCAAAACAACAAACTAATATAAAAATCAAACGAATTAACTGAATGGCGTCAAATGTATTGTGTTAGATCCTAGCCAGACGGTGGGTAGAAAAACGATACACACGATCTTTACAATAGCGCCAGTATTGAGAAATGCTTGATGGTCCGTTTTAGAACAGGGTCCAAATTGGACCAGCTTCCCCTAATATTTCGCGTGTGTTCTCAATTAATTGAAATCTTTTAGCGCTAATAGCAAGAGCACAATCATTCCGTTGCGTTACATATAAACAAGTTCAATTCCATGCTGCCTTTATCGAGCAAAAATGCAAAACCCTGAAAAGCGGAAAAATCGTGTTACCACTGTGCTCGAGTCATTTCGCATTCGGGTTTGAAAAAACGTTAGGATGAAGAAGATTACAGTTTTAAAGAGCCGTGACATTTTTTTGTTTTGAACGGTCATGGTTTGCTTTGGATTTTGATGGTCGTATAGAAAAATGTGAATGTCGAGGTGGTAAATGTTTGCGACAGTACATTTCTCATCACTGGAGGAGGCTTTCGTGCCTCTGAAGATGGAGACAGTGAAGATGTGCCTGACCTAAACGAAGTGTATGGTTGCAGATAGAGATAGGGGGAGGCCTAGTGTACAAAAGAGACCGCTTTATATCCACTGAAATCCTCAATTAAATAAAATTGGAATGATATTTGTACGTTACGTGATGGCTTGATAACGGGTCAATTGATTTGAATATTTCATTCACTGTTGATTTCGTCCAGAGCTCCAATGTGTTCGTTTGAAGGAAAATTTGAAAAAAAAATTAATCTGCCATATTGCATGGACAACATGAAATGTTTCTTTACCACATATTTAATGGCAAGACGAAGTTAAGGGGCCTTCCTTTGCTGAGCGGTTAAATCTGCGGCTACAAAACAAAGCCATGCTGAAGGTGTCTGGGTTGTATTCCCGGTCGGTCCAAGATCTTTTCGTAATGAAAATTTCCTTGATTTCCCTGGGCATAAAGTATCATAGTACCGTAATCCGGGGTATCATTGATCAGCGGGGTAACATTGATCGGAATGACCCATCTCCTAAAAAGCTCGTAACATCATTTAAGGCGAAGTAGGCCGTCATTGAAATTTGTACGCGTCGTTGATGATTGTTGCTAATTCATCTCACGATTTCGAATCAAAGAAAATCAATTGGTTTTGCACTGACACAGCTGAAAAAGTATCAGCATACTTTATGCATGTTAGCGCGTACAGTGATACTTTTTCAAGTCAATATAAACTATCGAGACCGGGTTTTATCACTTTGACATGCAAGCTGAAAAGCCATCATTGTTGCCAAAACGAATGATGGGCTACTTAGCCTTAATGATGAAATATTTCCAAAGCATGAATTGCACTTCTCCTTCTTATATTCGTAAGAGTAAGAAAATTAAGATGTTTTCGAAAATTGCATTTACTTCATGCGTTAAGGTGAAACATCTCGGAATCCAAAGATGGCCGGCACAATGGCCGACTTCTCCTCCTACTCACGTTTTCGAAGGCACAAAACTGGAGAAATAGTTGGCAAACGTTCCTGATATTCTTATTTTAAGCTTTTTGCTTCGTCAAAACGATTCTGTTGTCATAACATTCATAAGAATGTGCAATTAGGCAATATTGACGAATTAATGTTAAGAATGTAGAATTTCCTTAGGAAATTGCCTACCTTTAGGCGTATTCCGCGGTGTTTTTATTTTTGAAATAACTCAAAAAGTAAACGACTTGTAAGAGATTGGTTTTCATATTTGGCTTCAGGGGTGATGATTTAAGTAAGTAACGACATTTTCAATATTACCGAACATTATTTACATAGGGTTATCAATGTTACCCCATATCAGCAAAATCAAAAAACCACCTAAAACGTTTATTTAAACGTACTTAAATCTTTTGAAAACAAAAATGCAGTATATATACACGAACGGTGGGTGGCAGTATTTGTTTTAAAAATATATAACTTGCGAAATATCTCAAAAACTGATCAATGTTACCCCGGATTACGGTGCCTGCCACACGATATACGAATGCGAAAATAGCAACATTGGCAAAGAATGCTCTCAGTTAATAATTGTGGAAGTGCTTATAACATAGCTTCCCAAACTCGGTTTTCGCGGCGCACCATCCTTTCGTCGGATCGCTTTTTTGCTCATCTTCAAGCGAGCTCCCAACAAGCTGGTGCACCGCGAAAAGCGAGTTTGGGAAGCGCGGGCTTATAAGAACACTAAGCTGAAAAGCAGTCTCTGTTCCAGTGAGGACGTTATGCCAAAAAGAAGAAGAAGAAGATGAAATTTGCCGGGACCACTAGCCTGAAATGAAATGGCCAAGACGTGTTCAAATATACAAATTACATATTTATAATTTCAGCTGGGTGCATCTCATCCAGTCAACGATGCTTTCGTAAAGAAAAGTCTCTAATTTACAGTCGAGTAACCGATTACGCTGAAGTTAGCAACTTCAGTTTTATATATTGTGGTCAACTGTTTCGAACGATGAGCTGACAACGCACACAGTAGTGCAATATATTCAATTACCAGCAGTTGAGATTTAAAACGCAGAGTAATCCAATCCTGTTTGGGTGCAAAAAATCCATTTAGCTGCATCCAACTGGACCCCCAAGACTTCCTTGCCACGGAACCTAGCAGGGATGTAGGAGGGCTGCTTGTTGGTTCACGCGGATGCCATGCCGGCTTCTGGCTGTAGTAATTTTTCCTTTGGATCCTTTAGTTTTTTTTTCTCTGAGCGCACGAAACAACCCTCGCAAGCGCGTAGCACACATTTTTAATATTAATTTTTATAATTTCCGCGATGCAAGTCGCCCCCTCGCTTTCCTGAAGCGCCAGTATCCTTGGACTTTTTTTTCATCCGCGAAAGATTGAGATGGCGAATAGGGTTTGTCGATTTTGCAAAATGAAACACAAAAAATGCTCAAAGAACTTCATTTAATTAGTTTTAGGGGTTAAAGTGACAACCAAGAAAATTTTTGTCATATCCCCCAGTACCGGGCACTTAAGCCACTAAATTCGTTGTTGGAGAAACTGATCACCCGGCAACACTGACATCAGTTGACAGTCCGAACTCGAACCAAATTTGAAACGTCACAGTGACAGACAATGACACATATGTAATCTACACACAAGACAAGCATTAGTTGATTGTTAAAACGAAAAACATTGAATTAGTACCATGCTGTTAGTTACAAATTAGTAAACATTAAATATTAACTTAATCTAGTTTTCGACAATTACATAAGACAATTAGACTTTGTAAGTACCGTATTCCGGGGTAACATTGATCAGCGGGCGGACCCTCTTCGTAAAAAGCTCGAATTAACATTTATTGATGAAATATTTTCAATGCATGAATGATGATTGTCTTTCTTCTATTCATGAGCTAATAAACAATATTTTTTTTGCGGAAATTAAGCTGCGTTGCGTCAAATTTTCAACTTTTGTAAAAGTTGGTTTTCATGATTATGGATGATACCATTAAAGAATCATGTCTCACATGAGTTCTGAAAACGAAATGAGCAAGAGAAATGCGGTTGTTACTAAAAATGACATCGCCGAAAACGATTCCGCTGCCAAACTTTTATAAATATGTTCAATAAAGCATAATTCACAAATTATTATTAAACGAGAAGAATTTCCTTAGGAAATTGCCTACCTTTAGGCGTAATCCACAATCCAAGGTGTTTTTAATTTTAAAATAACCCAAAAAGTAAATGACTTGTAAGAGTTTGGACCGAACGATGTTTTCAAGGGTGATCAATGTTACTCCATATCAGCTAAATAAAAACAAAAAAAAGATGGGGAGTTTTCTGAGATGTTTTCTAGCGAAAAGCCGGAAGATGGTCGCAAATGCGAAAGTTTTTTCCCCATTTGCTTCCACTTCGGCTGTAGAAACAGCTGTCCATTTTAGCTTTTCTGGGGTTAATAAATTAGTTTTTAAAAAATGCTTGCTTAACTGCATATGTATTGTTTTGCGGGGTAAAATGCCCCGCTTCAGTCCGGCGTTAGCCGAGCTGTAAACGTACGCACACAATCATGCTTGTTTATAGGTTGCATGCATGCGGGCGTTTGTTCAGATGTTATTGTTCAAAAATAGTATACATGCTGATGCGAAAAATGTACCTTTGTAAGGTTCTAATTTGTACGTAACATCAACGTGGCATTACGTTGGGTAGAATTTGAATTCAAACGGCTGTTTTGGTGTTATGAAACAGGGGTGAGCGTTTTGCCCTCAGAGTTGATTAAAGTTTAGGTCCTTCGATGAGCTTTTTTAAGTCAAATTTATCATATTTTGTGCATGTAATACAAGCTATGACAGTGCACAAGTTGGCTCTCGGTGATAGTTTCAAAAATTTGGTTATTTATCGACCTAAAAAATGACCTTGAAAATTGCAACGAAACAGCGAAAAACGTTTTTATACGTTTTTAACGATTTTCTTGAGAAAAAAACACATTTAAATAGGGTAGGTGTACCAATTATGGATGCAATATGTCAACAGTAGTAATAAAAATCAAGTTGTAACCGCGTTTCTAAAACGCAAGCATGACTTGTTGGTGTCAATTACTAGTTTAAAGCCTTGCGAATCTGTTGATTTAAACAGTTTTAGTACTAAATTGACTTTAAGCTTCTAAAAATGGATTTTAAAAAGCGATGTCTTTGTACCAATTATGGCAATAGCGTTCCTAGCATTCGACATAAAAGTGTACCAATTATGGACTATCGAATGTTTGCACGAAATGAACTCAAACGCCATAAAGAGCGAATGATAATGCAACGCTAATATGTAATGAAGATATCGCTCATAAAATTTTCCAAATATTTTGGGTTAAATAGATGTTAAATCAATTTTTTGCAATGGGTTCATGGGAGAAAATTAATTTTCGAAAAAGAAGTCAAAATGTAGTGTAAATGCAAATTATGATACAAAACAGCATTAATGATCTCACATTACCTTTCCAGTGCCAATTTTTAACGAAAAAAGAGGAAAAATTCAAAAATCGAGTGTCGCTGAAAACCCCTCTCTATCATGAAATTAGCATCTTCCGCTCACGAACGTTTTCGAACGTGTGATTGAAAAATCTTAGTAATTGAGTACAAAACATGAAGATAATGCCTTACCGAACCGTCCCGTCGTGGAAGTCACCCGTAAAATAGCTTTACTTCTTTTATTTTACTGATCAAAAAATGTAAACAAACCGCCTCCAGAGTATTGCCATAATTGGGCTCTCATACACTCTTTGTACCAGTTATCGACATAGTGGAAATAACACGATTTCCAACTTAAAACAGTAGAATTGATTGCATACCAGCTAAATTTATTCATTTGTTCTCACTAGGTAACATACATTCATCGGTTGAAACAGTTTATCCGGTAAAAACATACATTTCGTAACGGAGGTCCCTTAGCCAACTGCTAAGAAGGTGACATATATGTGAGGCAAAATTTACAAATGTTCATTTTTCGAAGCTTATTGCACGAATGTTCTTTTCAAGGTTTAGTTACCATCAAAAACAAATAGTTTAATCATTCCTGTGAATATAAGCCATTATAGTCTAGTGAAACAATAAGAAAAATCTCTTTTTGTTCCCACTATTGCCATAATTGGTACTATAGCCATAATTGGTACTTCTACCCTATATTAGTAGAAGCATGTTTATCAATTTTCTATGATCTTAAAAGAGCATGGGTGAAAAAAAGCATTCGAAATCACATCGTTCGTCCAAATCGAGGGTGGCGCGGTTTGCTCCCTATGGGCATATTACCCCAGTTCCCCTACTGGTGAACTGGAACCACTGTGCCTTCAATGGACAAGTGGAATAACACGAACGGAGGTGGATTCTCGATTGCTGCGGATGGAAATATCAAGCGTAAACGCTGCCAGGAAGTATGAATACCTGAGAGGTTTACCAGTAGCTAGCTACGATAGCGCAGTACCTCGCATTCTGATAGGTGTGGATAACGCCAACTTATTGGTAACGCTCAAGAAAAGAGAAGGGAAGAAGTTCGAGCCAGTGGCCACCAAAACTAGGCTTGGCTGGACAATCTACGGAATCGTAGAAGGTTTTTGCGGATCGTCGCAGAGGCTCCTTCACATTTGCACCCGAGCATCAGACGATGAACTTCACGAGAAAGTCAACGAGTTCTTCTCAGTAGAGAGCGTTGGTGTTGCCGTCATATCGGAAATCGAAGCAGAAACGATCGCCGTGTTCGATCAACCATGGAGGAAACCACTATCCGAACTCCATCTGGAAGGTATCAAACCGGCCTTCTATGGAGATACGACTACGTCGAGTTCCCGAAACGTTGGGCCATGACAGAACAACGCCTGAAATGTTTGGAGCGGAAACTTAACAGAAACCCAGAGCTGTACAACAACGTGAAACAGCAAACCGTTGATTAACAACTTAAAGGCTATGCGCACGAATTAATCGAAGAGGAAAGGAGCAGGACTGATCCACGAAAGGTTGTGTATTTGCCACTAGGGGTTGTGACAAACCCTAACAAACCAGGCAAGGTACGGGTCGTCTGGGACGCCGCGGCCAAAGTGGGCGGTATTTCATTCAACTCTTTGTTGATGAAGGGCCCGGACCTAACGACTTCCCTCACTACGGTGCTGTATCGCTTCCGGCAACGGCAGATTGCAATAGCAGGTGACATCAAGGAGATGTTTCTCCAGATCCAAATCCGTCCGCAAGATCGTCAAGCCCAGAGATTTCTGTGGCGAGATGGAACTGGGTAACCGCTTAAGGAATACGTCATTGACGTGGCAACCTTTGGGTCGACCTGTTCACCGTCATCGGCCCAATTCGTTTAGAACGGGAACGCTGAGGGGTAGAGTTGTCAATATCCGGAGGCAGCGATAGCCATCACGGAGAGTCATTATGTCGATGACTATTTAGACAGTCTAGACTCCGAGGAAGAAGCGGTGAAGCTGGCGCTCGACGTGAAGACCGTTCATGCTAAGGTAGGATTCGAGATCCGGAATTGGCTGTCAAATTCGGAAGTGGTCATTCAACGGGTCGGGGATCCAGGTCACCAGATTGCGAAGAAGTTTACCGTCGGAAAAGGAACGGAGACCGAAAGAGAACTGGGAATGAGTTTAACGCCAAATGAGGATACGTTCTCATTTGCAGTCAATTTTCGAAGCGACATCCAATCTCTGATCAACGGCACGAGCGTACCAACTAAACGACTAGTTCTACGTATCGTAATAAGTGTTTTCGAAGCCGATGTCTATTCCGCGTTTAGAGCTCCAGGCGGCTGTCATCGGTACACGATTGATGAAGTCTGTCCAGCAGGGTCATACGTTGGCAATCTGCCGGCGAGTTATTTGGACTGATTTTAGAACTGTGCTGTCATGGATTCAATCAGATCAACGGAAATACCGACAGTTTGTTGCTTTTCGAGTTAGCGAAATCTTGGAAGAAACCAAGTTGGATGAATGGAAATGGAACCCATCACGCCTCAACGTAGCGGACGAAGCAACAAAATGGGGCAATGGACCGAATCTAGGAGAACACAGTCGATGGTTTTGCGGACCGGGGTTTCTGTACAACGAAGAATCGGAGTGGCCAACAGGAACTGCCAAAAGCAGATACAGAGGAAGAACAACGCCCGGCCATAATAAGAACCGTCGCTTTTGTACGTCGTTTCATCGCTGTTACTAGAAAGACGTGTGCACCTGAAGTTCTAGCGTCTGCGATACTGTCTCGCCTAGAAATTCAGGAAGTGGAATTCACTTTGTGGCGTTGGATTCAAGAGGAAACTTTTCCTGGCGAACTACGGACGCTTCGTGCCAACCAGCAACTTCAAGCCCATCAACGTAAGAAGTTTAGGAAAAACAGTTCATTGCGGAAACTCTCATGCTTCCTCGACAACGCCGGTGTAATAAGACTGGATGGACGACTGCAAAACGCTCCACACGCTTCGTACTCGACCAAATTTCCAGTCGTTTTACCAAAGGACCACTACTTCACGGGGTTGCTCGTCTTTTCGTATCATCGACGATTCGCACATGGAAATGGCCAGACCATGGTAAATGTAATACGCCAAATTTCACATCTCCAGTCTTCGAATCATTGTTCGACAGATTGCTAAGTAGTGTTCTTGGTGAACTGTCTATAAAGCAGGCCCACGATTTCCCAAGATGGCACCACTTCCAGAAGCTCGAGTGACACCCTATGTCCGTGCATTTACGCATATCGGCATAGATTATTGCGGGCCATTTTCGATACGTGTACGGCGGTGCGAAGTGAAGAAATGGGTGATGCTCGTGACATGCCTAACGGTACGAGCAGTGCACCTCGAAGTAGTCGGAAGCCTATCGACGGAGGCGTGCAAGATGGCCATCCGACGATTCATAGCGCGACGAGGATCTCCGCTAGAGATATATAGCGACAAGGGAACAAACTTTGCTGATGCAAGCAGGGAGCTCAAGGAGGAGATAGCAAGCATCAACAGGGATATGGTTGGAACGTTCACTAACGCCGACACACAATGGCGCTTCAACTCTCCTGCAACCCCACATATGGGTGGCGTATGGGAACGTCTTGTGAGGTCGGTGAAAACAGCGCTATCTCATCAGGGAGGAAACCCGCCGAAGAAACGTTCTACACCTACCTAACCGAAGTGGAGTCTATCGTTAGCTCCCGCCCTTTAACCCATGTGCCACTGGAACACGAGGATGGGGAAGCACTTACGCTTACGCCCAACCGTTTTTTGTTGCTAAGCTCCAAAGGCGTGGTGCAGCCAACTCAACCTCCGGTAGTCAGCGGATCAGCGCTGAGGGCTAATTGGAGCCAAATCCAACACCTTTTGGATCTATTCTGGAGTAAGTAGACAAAGGAGTATCTGCCTACCAAGCATGGGAAACGAATATTGCATTTCTCTCGCTCACATCCGCAAGCGGTCAAGAGCGAGATTGCCGTTTGTCCGACCAAGTGTTTCAATTTCCAATGCGCTTTCTTCTTGTTCGCCGAGCGACAAGTTAGACAAAAACGGCAACAGAATTTTTAGATTCACTACCGACTCCTTGTGCCGAAGGCATCCGATTGCTGTAGCGAATGATTATTTACATTCCGATTCCGCACGAGTGGCATTCGTATTTGAGAGCTGAAGAGCGTTCACTGACTGGTAATACACAAGGCGAAATGTTTCAGTGAACGCAAAATCTGTACATTTCGCAGGAAGCTTTCAGTGATCGAATGGCGAACGCGTTCTTTCGTGTCTCCAATTTAAGGAGGATAGGTGCTCTCTCCGCTCCGTATATCTTTTCATTTTCGGTTTATCTCAATCGTTTACAATTCGTCGGGATTGCGCTCACCCTAGTAGCGTTCGGCAGTCATTGAACATTCGGTGGCAGCAGATACTTTGCAGATATTTTATCGGTAGCGTTCGGGTGAGTGAGTGAATTTTCCCATGCTTGCTGCCTACAATCAACTGCAGGTCCAAGTGGTTGACGGATACGAAACCTCTGCAGCCTGGAGATCTGGTGATGGTGATGGACTCAGGGTTACGAAACAGCTGGAAACGGGGCAAAATAGTAAGAATTTACTATGGATCAGATGGAGTTGTACGCCGAGCCGATGTTCAGACGGCCAATGGATTGCTGCAGAGGTCGGTTACTGGATTGGTCGTGCTTGAGATGATGAGGAGCGGTACAGCTGCAGAAGGCTGCCAGCAATACGGGTCGGGGAATGTTGGAGAAACTGATCACCCGGCAACACTGACATTAGTTGACAGTCCGAACTCGAACCAAATTTGAAACGTCACAGTAACAGACAATAACACATATGTAATCTACACACAAGACAAGCATTAGTTGATTATTAAAATGAAAAACATTGAATTAGTACCATGCTGTTAGTTACAAATTAGTAAACATTAAATATTAACTTGATCTAGTTTTCGACAATTACATAAGACAATTAGACTTTGTAAGTACACAACATTGAAATACATGCAGACTTAATAAATAATGGACAAATAACATTGATATAGATTGGACAACAATTCAAAGCGCAGTTAGACACGGACAAATAAACAAGTGGAAGGACTTATAATTGTAAGTAGACATGGACTATTTAAGACGATTACTGACACCAACTATAATGAATTACAGCTAAGAGTCTGCTAAATAGAGCGTCCGAATTTCCGTGCCTTAGGCTGGCCGCAACATTCGTAATTACTAAAATATTGGTTTTATCAAATATCATTAATCTCAATATACCCCACTTCTGCAGTTTCCATACAGCACAAAAAGGACACAAATGTAACGCCATCTCTTGACAGAAAAGTGAGTGAGCGATTACTCCTAGCTATTTCCAATTTAGCGTGCATTGAAGAACCAAACGTCAAACATCCAAAACCAAAACAAACAATTTTTTTTATAGCGCCGTCGGTGGTGTAGTGGTTGACGTGACTACCTCTCATCTCAGCCGGTTTTTTTGAGACATAAAATCTCTGATCATGTCTTCCTTCGAAAGGGAAGTAAAGCAGTTTGCCCCGGCTTATGAGCTGATGGGTTCGACACGTGGGGTCCCAGGTGTTTGTACGGAGGACTCCCTGGGCGTCCATGTTTAGGCATAGTGACAGAAATGGGCGAAAGTAAAACTGCGACTTATGCCAATTAGCAAGAAAAAAATAAGAAAAAGAACAAGCATGACAACAAGTTTGTAGTGTGTTAGTTTACTTTTCTGCCTGCGTGGCGCTAGTGTGATGTCTTTGACGAAACGGAGAAGTGGGGTATATTGAGATTAATCGTATTTGGTTTTATGTAATATTCTTACCAATTTTTGATAAATATTATCAATTTATTATCGCTACAAGCGTATGAAAATAAATATGAAAATATGAATATGATTTTGATGATTTTTACTTTGTATTTTTTACTCCATGAATAGTGTTTCAAAGCTAATTCAATGCATTTGCAATATTTACAAGAACAATTTGAGTTTTACTTATTTTGCAAGATGTCCATCAAAAACCTTTTTTTAGAGTTGACTGTATTTTATTTTATGTAAATGAAGGTTTCAATAAGAGTTTTTTCGGTAACAAAAACCGCACACCCTAACAAGTCGACGGTGTCCTGTTTTGGATGTTCATTTTTTTTTCTGGCTCTCTCCTTAGTCGTCCTCTTGGCCTCCCGGGGGATACCGCTTTCGGACGGACGGTAAATTACATTGCAGCAGCAACATCCTCAGGTCCACGCGGTCGTTTCCTGATGGTGTTGTCTTCTTGGTCCAAAATGAGAAATCGTCTGTGACGGGGTGGGTCTGACTGGGTGGACCTCATTGCCCCTCCCCTCTTCCTGTCTTCGTCATAGTCCCCGGCCGGATGCTCTGGTACGCGCACAGAAGATGCATACATTAAACGCGATTTTTTTCCTAACCGCCTCAGCGCACTTCGTGGACATGGCAAAAAGGTTGGGTTACAACCGGGGAATCGATTTCGTGGATCGTGAGCGACCGTCGTAGTCGTCAACATCCGAGGCACGCGGAGGACCATTGGGGAGCCTGTCGGATGCACTTTGCCACGGCCGTTGGTGGGTTGGCTCGGGCGATTTTTTTTCGCTTCTCCAGGAAATCGGGTGCGTTTCCATTTGCTCTCAGACTCCGTGCAGCGCTTGGTGGGGGGAAAGGGATTTTTTTGCGCAAACTTCACCGTCACTCGAATTTTCCGTTTCCTTGGCGTGGTATCGAGTTTCCCGTGTCTGCCAGAAGGATGGGGCGCTGCCGGTGGAGAAAAATATTAATATTAGCATTTTTTGCAATAAGCGAAGAAAACGATGAAAAATTGAGGGAGTTACTGGTTGTGAATATTAATTACGAGCAATGGAGTAATATAATCGGAAAGGTTCGCTGGGGTTGAAGCAATCGGTCTGAAGAATAAGACAATTTTGTGGGAAATTCGATGGTTGAGTAGAATGAGTTGCAGAAATCATATATTTTTGGAAATCATAGGGGAAGACGGGGTAGAACGCCCACTTAAGCAATTTAATTGATGTGACAAATTCAAGAATGAACAAATACTTCTCAACTCAGCATGTTGTTTTTTGAAGCTATGGTTATGATAAAAAAAATCATCACAAGTGTTGTATTTGTGGAAATTTATTTATTTTATGATACCTGAAAAGTGATTACTTATCACGATTATGGTAAAGTGGTGGTGCGATGGTGTAAAACCGCCCACCACGATTTTTGTGCATAATTTTGCGACACATAAATTAACTTTGATTTTAAGATGTATGGTGTCTTATGAATTTTACATTGTTCAACCCGGATGTTAATTTTTTTGTAGTGAATTGATTCTTTAATCGCAGTTGCATATTTTCTTTCACCTTGTGACACCCAAAGTATGGAAAAATATCTAGATTCGGCAAGCATTTTCAACAAAATTGACTTAATTTCAGTTAAATGACGATATATATATAACTTTAAGAATTTTTTAGACCTTTATTGAATAAATTAGTAGTTGCTTCGGTTTACCTGTTCAAAAGTAATGATTTTTTTTGTTTAAAGAAAAAATCCAATGCGCTGAGACCTACAGTGTGTGCGGATGAAAAATGACTGATATTTTATTGGAAAAAAAAATATAAATCTCAAACACTAAAAAACATGCATTGCTGAAAATTTGGCAGTACACGTAAAATTTTCTGAACTTTCAAGAAAAATGAGAACAGCAATAGCCCCTTTGGTCCCAAGGCCTTCAAAACACGAAAAAACCGTATTTTTTGTTGTTTTTTCCATGTAAAAAAAATGTGAAATTTTATATTTTTCTTGAAAAGTCAAAATCGGTTCGAAAGTTATGATTTTTAAAATAATAAAATTTTGCAAGGTCGCGATTTTTTTGATCACCCTATTTCGGAAATGTTCACCCTTATCAAAAAATTCAAAAACACTTATATCGTTATATCTAATAAGGAACAAAATAGATAATTTTCGCAGAATTCAGTGACCCACTAGATCGAAGAATTTTTGAAAACATCCAAATTATGAATACTTTTGAATATTTCAACATAAAGATATATTTGATATCGATCTACTTAAACACACAAAGTGTTAACAAATTTTGAAACAATTGAATTATCCTAATACCTATGGCGAAATAGGGAACCATTTTGTTTATAACTGGTACACCTACCTTACTAAACTGTTCAGATATTTATATTTCACAGGAATCCGTAAAATATTCAAGTGTGCAGAGTTTAAATTCCGGAGAACAATTATCACGCCTCTTCTTAATTTAAATTTAAAACTTGAATATACAGAATTTATTACAAAAACGATTATATTGAACTTTTACAAATATGTCCCATAATTTGGACTTCATTTGTCCCGTTATTCTCATATGACGTAATGGTTAGCCTACACTAGAAAAAATCTGTAGTAATCCCTAAAGGAATTCGTGGTTAAAGTCGTGGAAGAACCCATGGAAAAAATCTTGCAGGAGCCTATGGAGGGATTCTCGAGGAAATCTCTGGAGGAAACCCAGGAGAAAACACTCGAACATTAAATATGGTTACGCAGTCTTTTTTTTTTGTGAAAACTAAAAGCATATTTCATTAAAATATGCGGTCGGTACTTTATTAGCTCCTCTCTTGAACAATTTCTAGAGGAAACCATGTAGGGATTTTTCTGAATCAATCTCTGGAGCAATTCTTAAAAAAAAACTGAAGAAATCTTTGCAAGAATCCCTGTAGAGATTTTCCTAGACAAATCTCTGGATAAACTCCTGTAGGAATCTCTGAAGGATTATCATGTGTGAAGCTTCATGTACAAGATGTCGCAAATGACATTATACGTATAAAAGTGGAGGCGACGTACGTGCATATTTGATATGATGAAAAATAGCATGCAATGCGAGTTCACAGATTTTATTGCTAACTAATCTGTAACCTTATGTGCCTTTATTTATAATTACAATGTTGATTTGAAAGCTATCACGGATTTTTTCGACTTACTTTGCACAAGTATACGGAACGGAACTAAATGTTTGTATGAAGTTCATTTTTAGTTCATTATTATGAACACATGAAACGTCGTTTAATGCGAGGAAATTCATCGATCAAACGATTCCACCGCCATGTAGTGCGGCTGTGATGCAATTTGTATAAAAAAACAACTTTGGGGTTCTGAATATTCGTATCAATGCAATGATGCGAAATCTACGATTCTTTCGCACGTAGGGAGAATGCTTTTTCGCTTCCTCTCGTGAACATCTTTTATCGCTCACACTTATTTTCCCTAGAGTTACGATGGAGGATACTTGAAAATCATTCCACTCTGGGGATAATTTCTTTGTCACTCCATCATATTTTCGCTCACCAACTGCTCCCGAGAATGATCACCATGTGGATAAACAAAAATTATAGTGCCGGCGACGGGATTCGAATCTAGAACATTGCTAAAAATAACCGCGATACGTGCACGCTAACCATGCTAGCACACCAACTTGACGAAAGTGGTGGTTAATTTGGTGCATAAAAGCAACTGCTGCTCGTTGAGATGGATACAGGAAAAGTTCTTAAGAGAAGGAGAAAACAAACTACTCACAGCTGTGGAAATGTGCAATTACTTATCTATTTTCGCTTTGTTTCGTGGGCGGATAAAATCGCAAAGCAAAAAATCCATTATCGTGAGAATTCAAACCTTGTTTGTACGTCAACTGAGCGAAAATTGATGCTTGATTCGCGTAACTTGTCCCTGTGGGTGGTAAGCAGGATCAATCAGTCAAGTGTATTGTTCACGTAGTGCAGTGAAAACATGTTTTTTTGTATTTTACTTATCAATACTTATTTTTTCAGTAATTATGGTATATCAGTTGAATTCAAACTAATATGTATCTAATTATTATCATATCCCGAGTAGAAGAAAATAACTACTGAATAAAAAATTGAGGTATTCCATACCAAATAATTTCCAATACTTACAACCTGAATGAGGTATGGATAAGCTCTGCATAAGAGGTTAAATACCTCAAATAATACCTTCTGCATATTCTACAAATACCAAGCTGATAATTAGATCAGGTATTGTAATACCTAAATGATACTTGGCGGATTGAGCTCATCCTCATATACACCCTACCTAACTTACACAATCTCCCTATCCCGTGACGTCTATGATGATATTTTGAGTTCCCTGTATCTTCTTAAGTAGACGTTGAACTAACATTCCTTCCTTCCCTCAGCGGTTTTAAGGACATGGCTAAATGTACAATGTGATGCTTCTTTTGTTTATTTCTCTTATGAAGAAAAAGATGACACCACACCACATATAGATTTCCAAAACCGATAGAGCTGAGCATTGTACAACCACCCACGATTTGTACAGTCGTTAATGCTATACTGTGCTATGGTATAAATGACTTAGTTCGGTAGCTGTTGTTCGGCTTCTGGTTGTCTGGGTACTGAAGGACTCCTTGAGGCATTTCTGGAGAATTCTTGGTGGTATCCCAGGAAAAATCACTATTTTGCTGGTGGAATCCTAGAAAAATCTTAGGAAAAACTAGAGATTTTTCTGGAGAAATTCCTGAAATAATCCTCGAAGAAATCCCAGGAGGAATATCTGCAGGAATCAAATTTTTCAAAAGCAATTTGTATATAGATTTTACTGGATTTTTTGTGTGATGATTTTCCATTTAAATTTTCCATTTAACAGGTATTCATGTGAGAATCTACGAAGGAATTTCAAGAAGAACTCTTGGAGAAATCCCCGTACGATTTTTTGGAGGCGCAAACTAATCTCTAGAGAAATTCTTGCACGCAACTGGAGTATGAAAGATTTCAGTACAATTCTGCATGATTCTAATACATACACTATATTGAATCGTTCCATAAACAAAAATAATGGTCGATAGTACAAGGCATTCACGATCTTCAATAAATCCAGCCAGTTCATCTGTTTCGCTGACGACGTGGACATTGTCGGAAGAACGTTCCAGGTGGTTGCTGAACAGTATACCAGGCCGGAACGTGAAGCAGATCGGGTTGGATTGAAGGTAAATACGTCGAAGACGAAATATCTGCTGGCTGGAGGAACCGAGCGCGATAGAGCTCGCATAGGCAGACGCGTGACGATCGACGGGGATGAGTTCGAGGTGGTAGACGAATTCGTCTACCTCGGATCATTGATAACGTCGGATAACAACTGCAGCAGAGAAATTCGAAGACGTATCATCGCCGGAAGTCGTGCTTACTATGGACTCCACAAGACCTTGCGGTCTGGTAAACTTCACTTCCGTACTAAGTGTACCATGTACAAGACGCTTATAAGACCGGTAGTCCTCTACGGGCATGAGACGTGGACAATGCTCGAAGAGGACCTGCAAGCGCTAGGAGTTTTTGAACGACGTGTGCTTAGGACGATCTTCGGCGGAGTATGTGAGAACGGCGTATGGAGGAGAAGAATGAACCACGAGCTTGCGCAACTCTACGGTGAACCCAGTATCACGAAAGTCGCCAAAGCTGGAAGAATACGATGGGCGGGACACGTTGTGAGAATGCCGGACAACAATCCCGCAAAAATGGTGTTCAACTCAAATCCGGCCGGTACAAGACGAAGGGGAGCGCAACGAGCTAGGTGGTTTGACCAAGTGGAGCAGGATCTTGGAAGTGTGGGGCGATCGAGGAATTGGAGGTTAGCAGCCATGGACCGAGTTAGTTGGCGTAACATTGTGACGCAGGTCATGTCTTGAAGGACGTTGAGCCAGCAAAAGTAAATTAAGTAAGTACAAGGCATTGTACAACAAAGAACATGGAAAGAAGCGAAAGAAAACGAAAAAATACGCTTGAGTTCGCGCCGATTCCGAGGTGCATGGGAAACAGGTTGGCTGCGGCATGACTCTCATGGCTGCGTAATGAGTTTAAATGAATGTACCGTTTTGTCTCAAATTCCGAACAGACTCATATTCCGAACACTCGGTTTTTGTATGGCGATTTGGTTGAAATGTTTCGCTGAAATATGTCACCAAATAACAAGAAAATGGCAGTCAGTTGCAATTCAATTTTAACGTCTCCAATATAATTTATACCGCGGGAGTAGTGATGATTCTCTAGTTTAAGACCAGTAGTACAAGTTCATATTAATATATTTGCCAAATCATTCATTTGAATACGATTTATTCGTGCTGTTCGGAATTTGAATCAAGGTGTTCGGAATATGAGACAGAATGAACACAGTGTTCGGCATTTGAATCAAAATGCTGTTCCATACTTTTACGTAAAAACAATACTAAAACTAATAAAATCAACATTTTCATTGGTACACCCAACAGCTAACCGTTAGACTTTGCGAAACAATTAAAATTTACGCAAATATCAGCCTATTTATGCCAATCAGATTCATTTAAAGTCCCTGTTGGCCTTAAGTGTTCGAAATATGAGTCAAAACGGTGAAAAGACTGTCCTACCGCGGTTGGAAACCGAACCGGAAGTCTAAGCCTTAACATCAACCAACCAACGCGCGCCAGCCAACACGGCTATATCATTCGCTGTACGAGAGCACGAGAGGTTGAAGACTATTATAAACAACACCCGGCTGTTGTTGGCTAAACCGGAAAGTGGAAGTAACTACAGTCAGGTCCTCTAACAGACACACGGTTGAGGAACGCAATAAATATCCTCGTTATGTATGGGATTTCATCTATTTGGGAATGTTGACGAGAAAACCGTCTTCGACGAAGTTTCAGTTTGCAGTATGACCTACCTTGAAGAGTTGAGGAACATCCTTTTAGCTGAGAACTTGGCAAGTAAGAGCGCTTTTTCTAACTTGATTATTATGAACCTTAAGGACAAGTATTTTCTTATTCTTTTTAGCCTGACATCCCAACTGAGACAGAGCCTGCTTTATTGCTATTGAGCACTTCTACAGTTATTAATTAACTAAGAGGTTTCCTTGCCATTTGAACACTTTTGTATATCTATATCGGTGGCATGTACTCTTTGTCCTGGGAAGCCGAGAAAATTTCCAATTCAAAAAGATCCTCGACCAATGGGATTTGAACCCACGACCCTCAGCTTGGTCTTGCTGAATAGCTGCGCGTTTACCGCTACAGCAGTCTGAGCTCTGGGGTTGGCCATTAATTATGTAATACAATTTCGCTGATTTTCAATTATTCCCACACCCTCCTGCATGGTAAAGTCATTGTATGAGAAATAAACATATATGTATGGCGCATAAGAAATAAGAAAACCCCCTCCCGCCATAAACACGAACATAATTAATGGACGGCCCATTAGATCCTGATGTTTTTGAAGGTAAGCGTTTTCGATAAAGATGTTCAGTAGATCATGGGCTGATATACGATAGTCCTCTTTTATTAGAAAATGGTATACACAAAGCTGTTTTGTAAGTCAATCGTCATTATTTAAGCTATTAAATTCGATATTTTGTCACCAAGTGATATGCAAGTGAGTGTACAAGTTTTTTCTTCGCAGTTTTCTAAGCATCCTAAATAATTTAAAAGATGGAGCCTTCGCCTTATTTTACTACTTATAACCTTTGCTGAATTTGTCTATGTTTTATTACTCCGAAAGGCGAAAAACCAAAAAACACAAACCTTAAGGCAGAAAATACCCCCAGGCTGAATATGAAGAGACCGAGAAAATATCATAAAAACACAAGGCCGAAAACTACCAAAATACGAAAGATCAAAAATACCGTAAGGTTGAAAAAACGAAAGACGGGAAACCCTATGAAACAGAATGTACCAAACGGCAGAAAATCAATCAGTGGGCATGTTGGATTTCAAAGGGATTTCGAATGAAATTTTCATTGAATAGTATTATGGGGATGTAGCATAGCATAGCATAGCATAGACTGACTGTACATGTCAATGGTTGCTACTCCGTGATTGATCGGAACTGGTAAGAATTGCACTACGATCCAAATGCATAAGGGATGGGAGTTTCCGCTTACACTCCAAGTGCAATTTTAGCAGATCTAATATTATTGATCAATAACGGCGCCGGCCAAGTCCTTGCAGTCAGTTGGGATGGGGAAGAAATGTTAGGGTGTAATGATTGTTGCTTCTAGAGATCGAGAATACCTCTGCATCTCCAAAATCACCATGGGAAGGGTGTTTATGAGTGAGGGAGGAAAAGATCTGGGAGTCACCTTTGGTCGGTGATGCAATCCATGGACAAGGGGGAAATATACGACTTATATTTAAAGCTAGTTTTGTATTTTTGTCTCGAGAAGTTTTTGGTAGCAGCTTCAAAAAATTCGTCAACATCTATAATGTCGAACAATTCAAAAGATGTTTTTATTAATGACGAAAACTGAAAATTACATGTACCGTAATTCGGGGTGTAGTTGATCAGCGGGGAGAAGTTGATCATTCCTGTACCCACATGTATAGACTGCTATAAGAGCCATGACCCGATTTCAATTATCACAATTTTTAAATTGTGGCATTACCTGATAGCTACTATTGATTATCATAAATTCGGTTTGACATTCAGGGTAATTATTTCATGGAAAAACAGATTTTTTAAGAAATGTTTGATGAACTGTTGAAGGGTTCTTCTCCAAACATTCGACTATTACCACGGCTATACAAAGCTACAGTTTTAATAAACTATTTCATACATTCCAGATATGTTTTGAGTACCCAGTTTCGAATTTGTATTGAGGATACAAATTCTTTTTTTAGAGAAAAAATGATCTTTTTGCAAGAGGGTTGCTAATTTCAAAGAAAATTGCCTACCTTTAGGCGTTTAATGTGGTGTAATCTGTAATCCACAACTTTCATTTAAAAAATTAACCGATTTATCAATAAGTTGTAAGATTTTTGAGTCTTGATTCAGATTCAGAGACCCAAAGTTTGGTGAAAAGCATATTTCTTTATTTTAGGAAACCTATCGCAGTAATTGATCAACTTCACCCCGGAATCAAAAACGCCACTTTTTGATATCTAAAAAATGTTTTCGTTATTATGACAATAATTCGTCAAAATTTTGTTTGTATAATTCGTAAAACATTCAACCAGTACAGGTTTAAAAAATATTAAGATGATAATACATGCATCCCGCTAGGAATTATAGCACAGAATCGCTCAAAAATGATCAACTTCCCCCAAGTTTACGGTATATATTTTAAATTATATGAAACAGGAATAATGCCGACACTTGTAGTGACGAACCATACATAGTTTGTTTGAAAATTACATATGAGCATTACTGTGCATTTTTGTCTCGAGATGGTGGAAGTTTTAAAAATACGTCAGCATTTACAATGTCGAACAATTCAAAAGATATTTTTAGTAATATCAAAAAGAGAAAAATATATGTATTTTGAAATTGTATAAAACAAGCATAATGCCGACACTAACCATACAAAGTTTGTTTTAATATTAAATAAAAGTAACGTTAATATTATGGGGATGTAGAGGGATTACTGAAAAGTGTGTAATGGATTCCAACCACATTACGCTCATACTGGTATACGCTTCGGCGCGCTTAGGAGGGTCGAATTGGGCATCTAAGAGAGCCGAAGGAGATTTAGGGTTGTGAAGGAGAATGTGGGGTCGTGAATGACTTTGATTTCAGGTTGGCCGATTGCTCTGAAGAATAGTTACCAGTTCTGTAGTGAAGTTGGTTAACGCGCCCAGTCTAGCGTATTGGGAGTCGTGGGATCGAAGCCCACCAGAACGATTCTATTATTTTTCACAATTTTACATCTCAATTAGTCCAAATTGATTTCTGTGTCTACGATCTTCAACAAAAGAAACGAACAAAATACATGCAACAATTGCTGAATTGCATAATTTTTAGATATGAAGCAATTTCTATTATTTATACTTGTCTAGATGCCCTTTATTATGATATATCCAGCTCAAAAATATTCTCCATGGTAAATTTTTAAACTCCATTCCGAAAATTGTAAGTTTTAGTGAATCGGGACTCCTATGAAAAAAATCGTGCTTCGTTGACTGGAACTCGATTATAGTGCTTCCAGCCTCTTGGATTTTTTTTTCGCTCGGTCATTTCCGCCTTGTGGAATTCTGCCTTCTGAGTCTGACATTATGAATCTGGTAATTTTCCATTTGTGTTTTCGGGATCAGATTTAGAATCTAAAAGACAAAACGTGCTTTTTTACTAGCACAATTGCTAATTTACCTGCTCACATAATTGTAATTGTTGATCTGCTGAACAATTTTAACCAGGACACCATCTTTCTAAGCTGTCAGTATCCTGAATTATTAGTAAAACAAAATTAGAATGCTTACAAGCACAACTAAATGTAAAGCCAATGATCAATTGAACAACTTTATCGAAAATGCCATCTTGCTAAATAGCCAGAATCCAGAGATATGCGCGAAATAAAATTTGCGTGCTTACTAGCACCAACTGATGGTAATACCTACATATCTCGAATTTACAAGCTTGCATAATGACCGCCCTTGAAGTACAGGAAAACATTGTTGAAGACATCATCTTCCTAAGTAAACAGATATCTGCAAATCACATCTTAGATGCTCATGTCACCAACTGTTGGCACAATTCCGTCTCTAATGGACCATCCTATGTCATCAGCCATTGAACTGATGAATAACTCTGCCGAAGACGTCAATCTTCCAAAGACACTTTCAGCATAGCTTTGCTTTGTAGACGACGACTCTAACCACACGGCTAAGGAAGGCCCCAATTGGCAATTGTGAATTGTTTATAACAAATCAGATATTGCATGATGCTACGAGAAGAACTTAGAGATTATGGCAAGTACACATTAGGAAATATTGCACAATTAACTCTTTAGCACTCATTTGTTGGCCCTGAAAAGGGCCGTTTGAACGGTGAGATTCGAGTAACACGGACACAAATTTTGACGGCGCACATGTTGGAATCCTCCTCGTCTGTTGAGGTTTACGGTGGCAATGACGATGGGCACTTCTACGAGCGGCTTTGGCTGATTTTCTCTGGTTGAATGGTGCCGAAGCCGTAAAATACCTTATGCAGATTTCGAAAGGTGTAATTAATTTCGAACTGTTCATAGCTTTTTTAGTCGTTTTTGGATTTAATTCTGCCCGTTTTTCAATACAGACCGTCATTGTTTTTCATTTGTTTTTTCTGCCACAAAATTTATTTGATTCATTTGATTATATATAAAAACACTATTAATGCCCATGGTTTCTTTTCATTTCACAGTTATTCGAATTTTTAATACGGTTAAATTGATGAGCTTATTGTCTGCGAGCATTGCCCTCAAGCGTGTTCCGTCTGCTCCTAAATTACAAACCTAATCCCCTTGTACCACACGTCGTTCAAAAATGTCCATGTTCGATTGTTCCAAAGACAACATAATTTTCTCACGCACCCGCGAATGCCGTGCTCCGCATAAACCCGCGATAAAATAAGATCATTAGGGCCCCAAAGTTACAAGTTACAAGCCCAGATAAAACGCGATTCCGCCGCACCGCGTCGCTGTCTGTCGTCTCCCATGGCATTCTTTGACGCGCGCATCTTCTTGGCACGGAAATTTTCGCGCTCAGCCTTGGCAATTGAACATCATTCCATCGGCCTAGCCTAATGCGTGCCCACGTTGGTAGCGGGCGTTGGTTGGCTGTGCTTGTTCCGGGCGAGAGATCCCGTCAAAAACAAATTAAATATGAAAAGTGCGCGAATTGCCCAGAAGACGGCCCACGGCAGAAGCGACGAACCGTGTTACGCGCCGCGCACGCATTATCTCAGCCAAGCCATTCCCAGCCCCAATCTTGTCCGCCCTAAAACGAATCACTCGCCGCCGCTCTTGCGAATTGTGAAGGGGGTAACGGGATCGTCGCGATTTTCCCCAACCCAGAGAACAACACTCAGTGCAGCAGTTGCAATTACACGCAGTAAACTTCCAGATCTGGACGTTTTGCGCCGAGCCTGCGGGGCTCTGAATTATGTGTGGTGCTTAGAGAAGTGCCTTGGATCGGGAGGGTCCCGGGTTTTGTTCCATTTCCAAAGCGCGTAGTTCCCAAAGATGGGTGTAGGGGAGTGGCTGAAATTTTAGTTCCGAAGCTATCGAGAAGCTCCCCGCGCGTTTCCGAGCTCAGTCGCATGGTTGATGGTGAAAAACAACTTTTTTCGCGGGGCTGCTGCCAGAATTGATTAATTGTGCTGCGAAGAGAGTGAGGTAATGAGGCCATGTTTGTTCTGTCGTTTCGCATGGGTGGTGTTTTCCCTAGTTTTTTTTTTCGTTTTGTATGAAGATTTACGCATTTTTTGCTTCGTTATTGTGTTGGCAAGAACATCATTCTGCTGTTATGATTATTATTATAATTCTATTTGGGGCCTGGTGTGGATTCTACAAGTAACTGATGAGCTGCCATTCATTTCCCACAATCATCGAGCAAATGGGGTTCATGGAACTTTACTAATGGGTAGTGCCTAGAACTACAGATTCATATTACAGTGATGATTATTCACTATAGTTCATTGCTGTCAAATTCGTTCTTTCAATAAAATACAAAATAAATAAGAATGGGTCCAAAACTAGTCGTAGATCGAAAGGAAAGACAAAGTTTTTGTTGGACAATTATTCTTAAGCTTTACCTTGCTGAATATATTTACGAACTGAAGATTCAGTACATACATCAATTTAAAGATTCATAAACTTGTTCAGTCCACCACTACTTCCGACCAATAAACTTCCAATAAATCATTCCCCATTTGTCAGCCAAAGTGTTTATTTCTTTTTAATAACCTTTCCATTCCGGGACAAAGTGGCAAATCACGTACAAACCGGCGGCCTGACGACGCCGGCAACCTAGACGAAGATGACGACGATGTGACGGCATAGACGATCGTTCGGCGATCCCCTATGAAGCCAATGCGGCGCAGGAAGGAGATAATCTTCCATCCACGAAGCATCGTCATCTTCGCCAAACCCTATTCAGGGCTGGTAGCGACTGAGTGTCTTAAAGTTAGGAACTATAGAGACCTGATTTAGGCATCAACCAGAAGAACAAACCAGAACCGAAAAGAGATCAAACGGAAAGAAAACAAAGATTGTTTTATTACTTTTCTATTTCGACAAATAGTTTTGTTCAAAACCTCATATAGATACAGTCAACTCGATGTTTTATTAATTGATATATTCTAGACCTCGACGGATTTTATGATCCCTTCATATTTCGTGTTCTCCATAAGTCGCTATGTTTACTAGTCGATGTCACGTGCGAGGTGAATATTTCTCGATATCAATAAAAAATCCTTCTTATTCGGAGAAACTTTGACTAACTCTTGTTCGGTGGTTACTAATGCTAGCGAATTGTAATTAAAGTTAAGAACCATGAAAAACACAATATAATTTTTCTGTAAAATTGTGATTTTATAAGTATTCAAAAAATCCTTACATAACAGTTTTTAAAGGGCTATCAACAAAATAATACACCCCAACCTCTTTTTACGACCGTTATCGGGGGGTCGTAAAAAAATCGGTCGTAAAAAAATCAGGGTTATAATTATGTTTTTAAAAAAAGCAACGTCTAGATGCGGAAATACTGATTCGAGATATTCGGCAAAGTTGAAGCATGGGTTGAGAACTTTCCAAAATGGCCGTTCAAGTTTTCATATTTTGGTAATAGATGACAACACTGTTCGATTGTTATCAAAAGAGCCAATTTATTGGGGGTGTGATATGCAAATACCAAAAAATTTTAAAGATAACGATACCGAATGTTCACCAAAGTTGAAGGAAGTGTTGCGTGCCATACAGTCGGCCGAATCACAAATGTTCATGGCACAAATCGCAACACTGTTTAGAATAATAAAGTAAAGATCAAAACCATCAAACTTGAGCGGTACAGAAAAATATAATGCTTAGCAACATAGCAATACTCTTCAACTGTAATCCAGTTTTCCATGAAGGGTTCAAATTTTTTTTCGTAGCTGGCAACAGATTCAAAAGATTCAAAATTCCGCCACCAGGCGGCGCTAGTGAGCATTGAACTTTTGTTTTGCGGGTAGCTCAGGATCCTGACCACTGAGAGAGATGGAGTTGTTCAGTAGCTCAAGGACTATCATTACAAACGATATCAGGTTCAAAATTTTGCCACCAGGCGGCGCTAGTGAGCATGAAACTTTTGTTTTGCGGATATCTCAGGATCCTGACCACTAAGAAAGATGGAGTCTTCGGTAAACTTGTTGAGTAGCTGAACTTTGCCGAAGACGCCATGTCTATGTAGTTAGGATCCTGATATATCCGCAAAACAAAAGTTTCATGCTCACTAGCACCGCCTGGTGGCAAAATTTTGAATCAAATAGCTTTTATAATGACAGTCCTTGATCTACTGAACAACTCTGCCGAAGACGCTATCTCTCTAAGTGGTCAGGATCCTGAGCTATCCGCAAAACAAAAGTTCAATGCTCACTAGCGCCACCTGGTGGCGGAATTTTGAATCTCATAGCTTTTATAACGATAGAGCTTGAGCTACTGAGCAACTTTTCCGAAGACGCCATCTTTCTAAGTGGCCAGGATCGTAATATAACCGCAAAACAAAAGTTTTATGCTCACTAGCGCCGCCTGGTGGCAAAATTTGGAACCTCATAGCGTTTATAATGATGGTTCTTGAGCTACTGAACAACTTTGCCGAAGACGCCATCTCTCTAAATGGTCAAGATCCTGAGATATCCGCAAAACAAAATTTATATGCTCACTCACTCATTTATAAAAACGGTCGTTAATCTGAATTTCGGTCGTAAAAAAGTGGTCGGAAAATGAACCGTCGGTAAAAAAACGGTCGTAAAAAGAGGTTGAAGTGTATTACTTTTTTTTCAAAAGTGATTATAAAAGTATTGGAAATCAAGAAATTGGTTCCTATGATTTTAAGATTTTGTTCATCCGTATTTTCCATAAATCTATAATTCTATAAGTCGATGGTCCCTTAAACATCGAGTTATGGAAAGACGACTGCTTTCTTAGAAATAATTACAAAATACATTCATCGTCCATATCGGCCGTGTCTTGTATATCCGGCAACAATGATGACGAGAGACTCTGATTCAGTATTGATAGACTCACACTCAAATCTCAATCAATACGCTCTCCCGTGAGAGCAAATTCATTAGAGATCTACTTCGCAAATCTCACGCTTGAAATGTTGATGCAAAATCACTCAATCAGCTCAAACCGTAAAAAAATGATTTAGTCGCAAAACCCGTCAAAAACTCGTGAAACCCGCATGTTGTTGTTTACGTTACAAAGGATTACTTTAATTTTACTAGACTAACAAGAAATTACTGGCGTGTGTGAGTAAACTGTGAAAATATGAGACAATGAGTCAAAAAGGTGAGCCAACTCATCCATGATTTTTTGACTGCTGAGTTGCGTGATTGACAACTCACGCATGAAAAATATTAAGCGTGAGTTATGAGAAATTGAGTTTTTCACAACACTGCTCTGATTACGGTTTAGATCCCGAGCCAGATGATGTAACCGGATGGAGAATCAAATTTGACAAGCGGTCAAAACGGAATGACAAGATCGTTGCTAAATATTTTAAATGATGTATGAAATTGAATTCTAAAATGAATTGTTTTTTTTATTCTGACACGAATGCACCTGTTTGGTGTAAAGTGTCGGTTATAAAACAAAAAATCATATACTTAGGATACATTCATAAACTCAACTCAAATTCAACTGGGGAAAATCCCAGAAATCATACCGTGATTTGTGCTAAACATTCCTTCAACTTAACACTAGACAACGGACAAGCATGCTCCAATGGTACAACCGAGAAACATTCCTGACGAAAAGTTTCAATGGCTGCAGCGGGAATCAAACCCACACTCCATGACACGATGCGCTCATTGCCTGACGACACTAACCGCACGGCCACGAAGCCCACAGAGTTTCCTCATGAATTCCACTCATGATTTTTCTAAAGATGGCTCCAGAAATTTATTGAAGGATAACTTCAGGAAGTGTTTTAGAAATTCTTCCAAAAATAATTTTAGAAGTTTTTAATAAAGTACACAAAGAGTTTAATCAACAAAATCTTCAAAGGACGTCTCTTGAGATTAACCAACGGAATGTGTCATTAATTATTAGAAAAAGTTCCTACAAAATCCGAAAGGTATTTCTGAAAGTGATCCTAAAGGAAACTCTGATGCAACATCTATAGAAGTTCCTGATGAGTACCTGCATGAGTCTCTGAAATAGCTTATTGAAAAAATATCAATCGCATCTCTAAAAAATAAAACTAAAATAAATAAGAAAGGATGTTTTTAAAAAAACATCGTTCAAAATCCATGAACAAATCTGTTGCAATGACGGATTGAATCCGAGATGGTGACTTCTGGTTTGTGAAAATCACCTGAAACCCATGCAATATGGGTATTTTTGGTACGTGGCCAATGCATAGATGGCGGAAATATGGCGACTACCTGGGTTTCAATCGATTTTCCCTGGTTAAAACCAAACCGGAAGTCATTATCTTGGATTCCAGAATGGCGTAAGTCATCGATTTCCGGCATATACTCTTCTGTCCCGTTCCAAAAATACCAATATTGCATGGGTTTCAAGTGATTTTCTCAAATCGGAAGTCGCCATCTTGGATTCCAAAATGGCGTCAGACTATGGTTTACGTCATCCCTATTGATACTCATGAGATGTACCACGGATAAACCCCACCTCTTCGCAAAACTTCTCGAGAAAAAACGAAAAGCTTTATTTCGCCTCTAATTCTTTTTACACTCCAAATTCAAACTTACGCTCCCTCTTTTTACGCTCCGAATTCCAACTTACGTTCCCTCCTTTTGCGCTCCGATTCCTTTGGGCTTGTACTTTAGTGATCTGAATTTCGTCTTTTTCAGATTTCGCATGCGATTTCGTTGCCCCTTTTCGATCACCGCCGTTCATGTAATTATTCTGATGTTCATGACAGTTTTCTCCGGCCGGCACAATGTTTACCATTTTTTCTTTGTTCGCGGCTCACCAGCTGGTCCTTCGATGTTTACAGTCATCGTCATTGTTCTCATGCTCCAGCTGATCGTGTTCTCCATTCAAGTGCGCCATATTGGACAGATAAGTCATTTTTGGTTATCGCTCCTGGTTAAATTCAGTGTTTCGCAGTGAAAATTCACAGTTTATAGCATTCAAGTTGCCTAATTGTTGAAAACAGTTGTTCTCTATCACCACGAGATGCAGACAATAAGTGTACCGTAATCCGGGGTAACGTTGATCATTTTTTTTAGTTTTTCTTAAATTTTTCATTTCACAATACAAGTGTTACAAGTTTCATATTTTTAAAACAAGTACTGGCACCCACCGCTCCTAACTATGTACTTTATTTTGTTTTTCGAAAGATTTAAACATGTTTAAATAAATGTTTTAAGTGATTTTTTGATTCAGCTGATATGGGGTAACATTGATCACCCAAGTAAACAACGTTCGGTAATATTGGAAATGTCGTTACTTACTAAAATCAGGGCCCCTGAAGCCGTATGTGAAGACCAAACTCTTACAAGTCATTTACTTTTTGAGTTATTTCAAAATTAAAAACACCTTGAACCGCGGAATACGCCTAAAAGTAGGCAATTTCCTCAGGAAATTCTACATTCGCAATAGTAATTAATTAATCTTGCCTAATTGAATAAACTTATGAAAGATTTGACAACGGAATCGTTTTCGGCGATGTCATTTTTAGTAACACTCGCATTTTCTTTGATCACATCGTCTGCAGAACTCATGTGAGACATGAATTTTCGGTAGTGTCAGTGAAAATGATAGAAATCATTGTTTCAAAAAGTTGACAAATTTGCGCATGAACTAAACGCAATTTTGGCAAAAACCTTAATTATCATTAGCTTATGAATAAACGAAAGAGAGGCATCATTCATGGTTCGAAAACGCTTCATCAATAAATCTTTATTTGAACGTTTAACAAGATGAGTCATCCCGATCAATGTTACCCCGCTGATCAATGTTACCCCGGATTACGGTAGCTACTTGTAAAAGTGGTTTTAAGTGCAATTTCTAGCGCCGTCTGCCGCCATCTTGGAATGAAGGAAAAGAGGAGTCATCATGGAGACGGATGACATACACAAAACCCCACCAATACCGCCACCGTTACAGACACCAACCAAAACCGGCACCATCCCGAAAACATCAACTCTAAATGCAACGAACAACGGGCCACCCCCAAACGGACAACGAAACGATAAAGCAAAACAGGATTATCTCTACAACGACAAAGATGACGGACCGTTACAAACAACGTTACAGAAATCAAAAATGCAGGAAAGAAGAAGGTATTAGTATACTAGAGATGGTCGGGTCTCGGGTTTTCAAACCCGAAACCCGACCCGAACCCGAACCCGACGGGTTCGGGTCGGGTTCGGGTTTGAAAATTTGAAATTTTTCGGGTTCGGGTTCGGGTCGGGTTTCGAGGCTACAAAACTATCGGGTACGGGTCGGGTTCGGGCTTACAAAAAGTCGGGTTTGAGTCGGGTTTAGGTCGGGTTTGGTGAGAATTGTGAACAGAGTAACAACCTAAAAGCTTCCCTATGCATCAGAAACGATGAATTTACCATCTTTTCAAACTCGGGTTTTATTCGGGTTTTTCTTACAAAAAAAATTCGGGTTTCGGGTCGGGTTCGGGTTTACACAGCAAAAATTTTTCGGGTTCGGGTCGGGTCCGGGTTTGCTTTTCAATTATTGTCTCGGGTTCGGGTCGGGTCCGGGTTTGAAGAAATAAAATAAGTCGGGTACGGGTCGGGTTCGGGTTTGAAAAATGTGAAACCCGACCATCTCTATAGTATACGTCAGCTCCTTTTCAGCGGCCAACAGACTGGTCCAAAATAGCGTGGTAGACAGCTACGGATACAAAGCCTACATAGCAAAACATCTGGTATCGGTAACAGGCGTAGTAGCCGGAATACCTACTGACCTATCCAACGAGGAAATCATGCAAGACTAGCACTGCCTAGTTCCGGTAATGGACGTCTATCGTTTTCATCGCTTTGTCAACAACGCCAAAATCCCCTCAACTCGAGTAAGCGGCACCTTCAGGGCAAACAAGCTGCCCGAACTGGTTAAGCTTTACAGTTGCTCCATCAAAGTTGAACCATTCTACAGTAAAGCACATCTCTGCCTCAACTGTTTGCGCTACAACCACAAGACTGTAAACTGCCGCAGTTCTCGGCGGTGTCACGGCTGTGGAGAGCGGCATGATTCGGACTAGGAGTACAAGGACTGCTCGAAACCACATCGATGTGTGTATTGCAAGAAAAACCACAGCACTATAGATGATAACTGCCCAGAGCGTCAACGCCAGAACAACATTGAGGCGGTAATGGCGAGAAAAGCACTCACTTTCTTCGAGGCCAAAGAACTTTTCCCAATTGTCACCTCAAACAGCTTTAACGCGCTCGCGGAGTTCGTTGATGAACCGAAGCTTGATGAGTTCAGAGGTTAAGACTACGCATCACAGCTGAAAAAAGAAGCCTTCAAGTTCCCCAAAAGACCTGTTCGAGATGTTCGTAAGAAGAAACCCGAAGCAACTAAATCGGATTCCGAGGAAGAAGAAAGGAAGCGAATCAGGAAAACGCCTTCGAATGTGATCGCCGGAGCAGCCTTAAATAACCCCCACAAAGGGAATGAGCAGGAACAATTACAAAGGAAAATCCAAGATGCACGAAGCCAACAAGCTACAATGTCGCAAACGACGGTCAACTATGCTATTCAAGAAGCACTACAGCACTACTACAGCGCAATTATTGCAGATCGGACCCTGCAAGGACAAGCAAGAGAGAATCTCATCGAAACGAGTAAGAGATATCTAAGTTTTGGCGTAATACATAACAATTGAACGCAACTACCATAATAAAATCAAAAATGGATAATAAAAAAGAAATAAAAATATTACAATGCAATATCCAAACTGTTTCGAAACATAGAGAAGAATTACAAAGAACACTTGTGAAAGGGTCATATACAGCGGCCCTAATGTCGGAGACATGGACGAATGAAGATTTCGAAAACTCCAAAAAGTATAATATCAGCGGATACAACAAAATAATTAAATCCAGGCATGACGGCTATGGCGGAGCAGCCATATACCTGCATAAAGACTATGGATTCCAGACAGTCTCCATGCCGGCAACCAGCGATGGAAGTCAGTGCGTGGCCATCTATATACCCAAACTAAAATTAGTATTGGTAGCAGTATATTCTGCTCCCTCGACATCTACGCAGGATTTTCAACAAGACATCAACCGGATTCTAGTAGAGTTAGCAAAATATCCTAACGTTATATTTGGTAGGGACCTCAATACCCACCATACACTATGGGGGAATGATAAATCGTCGCATAAAGGAGCGGCGTTACTACAAGAGATCAACTCATCCGATTTGATTCTACTAAATGATGGAAGTCCTACAATTCGACCGCAACAGCTGAACAAAAAAGCTACCGCCATTGATCTTACTCTAGCTTCTAGCAACCTTGTGCTGGATTGCTCCTGGACCGTTTCGGAGGAAGCTATAGGAAGCCACCATTTGTTAATCGAGATAAGGTACAAATCCAGACAAACAGTCAAGAATAAATACGTCTACAACCAGAAAAGGATCGAAACTGACCTAGCTAAGATCACTACGAATACGGTATGCAGTAAAGGTGATCTAAACCGGGAGGTAGGACTAATTATGAAAAAAAAAATAGTCAATCGATTCGAACCCAAATATTGGTGGAGTGACGACGTGGAGTTGGCCTGGAACGGCAAACAAAACGCCTTGGCCACATTCAATAAAGACAGTACAATGAAGAATCTAATTGAACTGAAACGATGTTCGGCCATCTTTAAGAGAAAGAAGAAACAGCACATCAAAGAAAGCTTGAACAAATTTGCAGAGGAAGTAGATCCACAGACGAGTTCAAGTGAACTATGGACAAAAATACGACGCCTAACTGGAAGGAAAACAGGTTTACGCAACAACATAATTCAAGACAGCCCCGAACTAGCGAAGGAATTCATGGACCTCCATTTAGGGCCAAACGATATCCACCAGAATGCAGAAACTAGTTATTCGCGAGTAGCCGACTAGGACATAATCGACCAAAATAAATGGGATAACATACTCCGCCGAAAAAGGTCATCGGCTCCGGGAAGCGATCAAATCACATATGATATGCTCAAATCCCTAAAACCTCAGGTATCACAGCTTATCCTGATTGATCTGAACAACTATTGGAGACAAAGTAGTCTACCACAACACCTAAAAGAGATCCGCATAATAGCAGTATCAAAACCTGGTAAAGATAACACAACTCCTGCTGGCAATAGACCAATATCATTATTGCCTACTTTGACCAAAACTGTTAACTCAGCTGTACTAGAAGAATTGAACCAGTATATCGATAGCCAAGGATTGTTGCCCAAATTGTCCTTCGGCTTTCGTAAAGGACAATCGACCACAACATGTATTTCGTATCTTCTGAACCTCATCCAGTCAAACAGGCGAAACGGATTAACCACTATTGGAGTCTTTCTCGATCTGAGCAACGGTTTTAATGCAGTCCGCACAGATAAACTAGAGCAAATCATGGGAGGTTTGAGGATACCTCAGGAGTACATTTGTTGGATAACGTCACCATCAGGAGCGGTGAAGAAGAAATCACGAGAACCATCAGTAATGGATTGCCACAGGGTGATGTGCTCTCACCCACCCTGTTCAATCTGTATACTGCGGAATTGCACGACACAACAAACGAAAAGGTAATACTGGTGCAGTATGCAGATGACTTCACCCTAATTGTCTCTGGAAGCAATCTCGAGAATGTCAAAAAAACTGCTCAAGAAGAGGTCGACAAATTTGAAGAAAAAGCGTGGGATTTAAATCTGGTAATAAACCCTGAGAAAACCAAGTCTATGCTTTTCAAAGCATGTAAGGTGGACCTAGGATTGAAGATCGGAGGGAAACCTATCGAAACAGTAACCAGCTATAAACACTTGGGAATATACCTAGACCGGTCAACCAACTTCGGAACACACATACGAGAACTCTGTCATAAAATACAGGATCGTATAAACATGCTGAAGGTCATCTCTAAGATAAAACATGGTGGACACCCAGAAACCATGCGTATGTTATACAAGGCTCTCATACGAAGTGTCCTCGAATACGGATGCACAGCGTATGGCAGTGCTAGTAAAACTAATAAAGAAAAGCTGCAGGTGATCATTAATCAATTTTGGCGAAAAATCACCGGATGTTCAAAGACCACCCCAAGGAATACTCTGTCAGCTTTGGCAGGAGAAAGTCCGTTAGATCTACGATTGGAGCAAGTGACCTGCAAAGAAATATCGAAACACTTTTAAAACGGCAGCGTAGTCATGGAACAGCTGCTACAACTCAGAGGGCAAGATATCCCAGAAGACATGCTTACACTAATGGAGCGAACATACCTGAAACACCTGCATATTTTCGATGCAATCATCCAGAATGTCACGGTGTACCAACATAAACCGCTTGACATTCAAACTGTGTTAATGGAAGGAGCACCAGCAAAAAAGAATTGCAATCCCCGAGTCCTCAAACAAACTTTCCTGTTCCTGCAAAACACCAAATACAAACACCGGCCCTACATCTACACAGATGCATCGAAGGTTGGTAACTCCTGTGGTATAGGAGTCTTCTGTGAATCCACAAATAGAAGAATCAGCCTGAAGCTAAATAAGGAGACCTGCATCATGACTGCCGAATTATATGCCATCCTAGTGGCGTTGAGGCACCTTCATGATAGTGGCATCATGGGAGCAGTACTGTTCACAGATTCCTTATCATCATGTCAGTTAGTTGAATATCAGCTGACGGAAGCAAGGACGAACACTGTGATCCAAGAAATAATCGAACGAGCAACAGCAATGAATGTTACCATCCAGTGGATTCCAAGCCACATAGCAATTAAAGGCAACGAAGTAGCAGATGAGTTGGCAAAGGCCGGTATACAATCGGATCAAATCCTAGAAAACGGAATATTAGTTAGCGATGCACTCCAAATCTTCAACCAAAAACGAATAAGTAGTATAAACGACTGGTACACCACCTACGCAGAAGAGAAGGGAAAGCATTTTTTCTCTATACAGCCGAATTACAGCGATGAGCCTTGGTACAAAAATAAGCAGCTGAGCCATAAAGAGGTGCGAAGCCTGAATCGTCTGATGGCCGGGCACAGCTTCGCAAACAACTGGTTAGCCAAGATGAAAATCGTAGATGACCCGGATTGCGACGTTTGCCTAACAGAAGACACTGCAGACCATGTAATTCTACACTGTAACAAGTACGCTATAACCCGTTCGGAGTACGACTTCGATGGCAAATATTGGACACTTGTGGATCTTTTCAAATCAAACAACGTGAATACTTTTCGAGACGTGGTGCACTTTCTGAGAAAAGTGAAATTGGACTTGTAAATAAACTACTCCTCGAGTGCTTGAGTTTGTGCCCAAGTATTGTCAGTGCAGACAAAATCAAGAACGAACACAAACTTTGTTCTGCTAATACACGCGACTAAAACTTCGCTGGACTCTAGGGACCTTTTCATGTTGGTGGTCGAGCGACACAGGCTATTTCAATGCGTCGCTGGAGCACTAAACTGCAAAGCGCTTGCCAGTCCAGCGACGCGCCAGTTGAACGACGTTGCAGCGATTACTCGGATGCACAATACGTGGTGCCCGACTGCGCTGGCATCAAAAACATAAAGCAACGAAAAACCCACTGGGCATATGGTCTACAGTCACCGGTCCCATCAGCAAACCCAGAAGAAGAAGAAGATCGTGTTCTCGTGTCAAAACCAGCTGGTAGTAACTGAAATCACGGATGAAAGCAGGGTTGCCATTATGCCAGATTAATCTGGCACTGCAAGACTTTT
The DNA here is from genome assembly GCF_002204515.2 of Aedes aegypti. NCBI lineage: Eukaryota > Metazoa > Arthropoda > Insecta > Diptera > Culicidae > Aedes > Aedes aegypti. Next base: position 221,592,039 of record NC_035107.1, on the reverse strand, counting down.
GATCGAGGAAAAGACAAAAAGACAAACAACTCATTTTGCAAGACTTTTTCAAATTCAGCCAGACTTTACAGACCGACTATTAGCCATACTTACTTTAATTACGCAGGATTTAGAATTTTTCTTATGATTGGTAAATTCGCTTTTCAAAATAATTGTTTAATAAGAGCCTGTTGTGTAGAAATGAAGTAAATTGGTGCAATCGTTGTTGAGTAATGTGTATTCATGTGTTCGGTTCCACTCTGACCGTAAAGAGATCTTGAAAACTTCAAAAAACATCATTTTGTAATTTTTAGTTTTCTTGAAGATTACTCAACCGATCTTTATGATTTTAATGAGAGAATCTCCTTAAAACCTGACATTGTTTTGCCCATGTTTTTTTTTTATAAATTGAGTAAAAATAAAATGGCGGCCAAAGGAGTTTTATATGTCTTTCCCCTAAAGAAACTCGGAATATTTTTAAACTAAGTAATCAATAATTCAAAAGCGATACAATTTCAAAAACAAAAGAGTTTTTTAGAACTGCTAAACTATTGAAAAACAAAAAAGTCATCGTGAATAAAATATTGTTTTATGGTAGAAAAATGATGATGGCAGTAGAGGGGTTATCCTAATGACTTTGATTATTATGCGATAGTGTTTTAGAATTTAAATCATATTTACCCTTGACTCTTCTGTTCATTGAAAAAATGACGGTAGTAGTTTAAACTGTGTCCAGATCAACTGAAACTGTGATTCAGAACGGTTTGCGCCAGTTCCAACCTAGGTTCAAAAATGAATTCGACATTAAACATTTAAAAAAGGCCATGTTTTAGTGCTGATGTGAATTTAGATTTGTTTTTTTTTGTTACCGTTATAATTCGAGTCTAGTAGTATACCTGCACAATGGTGTCTGCCAGACTTTGCAAGACTTTTTATTTTGAACTCGCCAGACATTTTCAAAAATCTAGTGGCAACCCTGGATGAAAGGTAGATGGTGTTTGAAAATGTAAAATCAGTACATTATTGGCAGTTTCTTAATTTCGTCATGAAAGTCTAATCATTCGTGAAAATTACAATAGCAAGCCACGAAAAACATCCCTTCTGTTACAATCCGCTACGTTGAATTTACGTCGAATAGATTTTTTTCTCCGCTGCGCTCGGTCCTGAGCCAATCGCTTTCAGTCGCCCTGAACGTGAAGTGCCCTACAACTGCGAAAAGGCATCGTGTGCGCGGCCTACCACGAAGCCGACGTCCTCGTCCGGGTTCTTTACTGAATATTATTTTTGCTTGTCATTCTTCCGGCATTCGTACCACGTGACCAGCCCAACGCAGCCTGCAGTGTTTTATGAGCTTGACAATATCCACTTCTTTATATACTTGGTACAACTCATGATTTATGCGGCGCCGCCAGATGCCACTTCTTGTTAACCGCCGAGTATTGTTCGCAGCACTTTACGCTCAAAAACTTCAAGCGCTTTCCGGTTGACCTCTTTTTACGTCCAGGGTTCATGGCCGTTTAGAGCAACCGGAAGGATTAGTGTCTTATATGGCGCGAATTATGCGTTCGTCTGCAGGCTACGGGATTTAAGCTGATTACGGAACCCGTAAAAAGCCCTATTCGCCGCTGCAAGACGCCTTTTCACCGCGCAGGTAACAACATTATCGCACGTCACTAAAGTACCAAGATACACAAGTTCTTCCAGTACTTCAAATTTTTCACCACCCAGCACCACTTTGCTACCAACGTCACGATTGAACCCACGCTGTCTGAATGCCTCTTCTACGGCTCGTCGATCAATCCCGATTTCATCGATATCGTCTGCTAAACCCAGGAGTGCGACCGGGTGACGACCGCTTCTTTCTACGCCTGCTCTCCTAATAGCTCCTTCGAGAGCAATGTGCGCATCCCCTTGCTTCAATCCATCTAAGGTTACGAATGAGATCGAAATCTCATCCACAATCCGCACACTTGATTTCGATTCGTTTAACGTTGCACAAATCAGTCTAATCAGTTTCGTCGGAAAACCGTGTTTGAAATCAATGAAATTATGAAATCTTTGTCGCAAGGTAAACATTTGGTCCGTCGTTGATCGGCCCTCAAGCAAGCCAGCTTGGTATTCGTCGAGGAAGGACTCCTCCAGCGGTCTCAATCTGTTGAACAGAACACGCAACATTATTTTGTACGCCGAATTGAGGAGCGATATTCCTCGGTAATTGGCACACGTCAGCGAGTGCCCTCCTTATCTTCTTCTTCTTGTTAACGTCCTCACTGGGACATAGCCTGCTTCTCAGCTCAGTGTTCTTATGAGCACTTCCACAGTTATTAACTGAGAACTTTTCTTGCCAAAGTTGCCATTTTTCGCATTCGTATATCGTGCGGCAGGTACGATGATACTCTATGCCCAGGAAAGTCAAGGAAATTTTCATTACGAAATGATCAGGGAGCGTTCGGGAACCGTACCCAGACCTTCAGAATGGCTTTGCTTTGTAGCCAGAGTCCGCGACTATTCGGCTTTAGAAGGCCTTACGGTGATTCACAGGTTAAAATAATTTTAAATCAGTGGTGTTTCAAACTAACTGATTTATTATTTCTTTTCAATTCATTATTGTGTGTGTTAAAACACAACCAATTTCCAAGACAAAGCCTTTGAGTATTATTCAATGGATGCATCCGTTAACTTCCTGGGAAATTTCTCAAATTTCTTCCAGAAACCTTCCCACAAATTTATCCATGATTCCTAAAAAAATTTAACTACAAATTCTTGCAGGAATTCTTCTGTGCTTTAGAGATCTAATTTTTATCCAAAATTAATTTAAAAAAGGCCCTTTCTGCCGCATGTAAAATCAAAAAAGGACTACAATGCACTAGAATAGTTCTGAATTACTATACATTAATTCTTTTAGCGATGCCTCAAGCAACTTTGCTTGATATTACTTGAAGTTTCTGCAAGTTATCCTTCAAAAATTTTTAGGGAATATGGGCTGTGAGTCTTCCGTAGGGTAACCATCCGTCCTAATTTAGCAGGACATGTCCTGCTTTCAGCTTTTTCCTGATAATATTGTTTGCTATGTTAAGAAAGTCAATATGAAGTACACCTAAACATTTGTCATTAATTTTAAATATGTCAAGTAGTGATCCACTACACTGCCCATACTCGCATAACAGTTCCATACATATAGGAAATACATACATATAGAAAATGGGACTGTTATGCGATTATGGGCAGTACAGACCTTCAATGATTTTAAAGCGTTATATTTGTTCTTCAAAATTTTGATGACTTTCTGAAAGTCTGAAGCAAGTTATTATGACTTAGATGTTTATCATACTTTCTTGTATATAACAGAGAATTAATGCTGTAATTAAATTTTTGATCTTTAAAAAAACTTCAATCAACAAAAATAAACTTAGTCCTTTGGCGGAGATGCCTGTACCATCCGCAAACAAGAATTTTTGACATCCCTGAGGTAACTTCTGTGGAGATATTGTACAGTCACAGTGGTCACAGAGAGCTGCCTTGAGGAACATTAGCTCTTACAAGAGGTATTTCAGTCATGAAATTCAGATAATTAACCAGAAGTGTACGTTTTGACAGACAACTTTGAGTTATTTTAGAAATATAACATCAAAGTTTTTCAATTTCACAATCACACTTCCGTGCCAAACACTTTCGAATGCTTTTTTCTATGCCTAGAATGGGAAGACCAGTTGAACCAGATTTGTTGGAACGAATCAAATTCATTACTCATAAAGGTGGATGAGTGTTTAAATGTCCACGTCGGAATCCGAGCTGCTCAAAATTAATGTTCGTTGATGTGAACCATCATTCTGTTAGAAACATTTGTTTTCAAAAAGTTTACTTATAGAGGAACGTATGCTAGGGACGATAGCTTGCAGCTTTGACAGGAGTTTTGTCCAGTTCTAAAATGTGTGCAACATTGGCATTTCTCCTTTTGCCAAGAAATACATATTTTTAGTAGTTTGTTCATGTATGTGTTTAAATTTTTCTAGAAGTTACAGGAACATAGGATTTATCTATTTTATAGCTTAGAAAATTACCCTACAAAACGACAATTGATCATGATCTTAGTCAATGTTTTTGGTATAAAACCGGTTTAAGAAATAAATATCAATGCAGAGGATTTAGAAAGAAAACCTCTGGATTGTGGACCCAGTTCTCTGGAAAGTATGTCAGGATTTTGGGAAAATATTGGGGAATATATAGCTATTAAACATTATTGAGGAATTTCAATCAGAAAAAACTGAGAGGTAGGAAAAAAGCAAAGAATATTGGAAAGAATAAATTTTGAGGATTTTTTGAAAGCAGATGATTTTAAATACATTGTGATCTCGGAACAAACTTTTTGGATTCAAAATGTTCTCCTAGGATCACTTCCAAATTTATAACTCACATTATTTCGAAATATACTCTATAATTGGCATTCGTGATTTATCTAGACTATCCTCAAAAAAAAAAATCTATCAGATGTTCCTTCAAAGGTTGTTCCAGATACGTCCATATATTTTCTAACATTTATAAAAATGTGTCTAGAAACTTATTCTAATATACTTCAGCTTTCCCAGTTGGCATCCTGGCATGCAATTAATTCAACATGTTTTCTACAAACCATTAAGGCTTTCTCTAAAAAAAATCTTCACAATACTATACAGTATTTTTCCTAGTAATTACTACGGGCATTCTTTTGTAAATTACTTTTAAGTTTTCTTGGGAAAGAAATGTATTAAAGGCAATAGAGATATCTCTACGCTTCCTTGAGGAATCACCCAAAGTATGCTCAAATAACATTCTCCAGGGATTCAGCAATAAAATCTTTCAAGGATCCCTACCAGTGCTGTCAAATGTCAAAATTTTGGAAAAATTAAAATGCTTATATCACCCTGGCATGCGAAATATGGCTTCAGCAAATATTGGCAACCAATAGTAATTTGGAAAAGGTCACCGGGAAAACATTTTCCGATTACTTTTCCACTAGGAGCGATGATATAAGCAATATTCAAATGTCAAAGTCACGTGAAACTCGTGATATTTAACAGCCCTGATCCCTACAACAAATTTTAGTGAAATTTCAATACTGCAATTATACTCCTGAAACTAAATCAGTATTGGCTCCAGAGGATCTTCAAATATTTCTTTATGACCGACTCCACAACTTACTTCAGCAACTCTGCAAATTTCCTGCAAAAAAGTCAGGTTTCGTACCTACAATTTTTTCAAAAATTTTATCAGCAAATATCTAAGGATGCTATAAATTAATTTTTTTTCATAAACTCAAACGGTTATTCTTCTAGGATTTTCTCACGGAATCTTCATGAAATTCATTTGAGAATTGTTCTGGGTGTTTACTAGAATTTCTCCAAAGGCTTCTACAGCTACTACTGCAAGTATTTTTTTTTAAACTTTGTCATAAGTATTCCTTAGGCTACCTTTATAGAATTTTCCCAAGATATTTCTTAGAATTCTAGTAACAAATTCTCTTAGAATGCTTGTGAGGATCCCTTCATTGAAGAAATCCTGCGTTATATTGATTTCTTTAGTCAATAATATAACGGTTGAAGAGAAACTGGTTATACGTTCGAAAAAATCCTAACGGCTTGTTTCTGTATGTAACGTATTGCTATGTTTGCTCGGATAGGTGGATTCATACAAATCAAAACATAGATATTTGGATAGATAAAGATTTTGTTTATATCTGAGGTATTTCAGCCTATAACAAAATCTCTGTTCGAATTCTCTATTCCATATCTTAGAAGATATCGAATACGAATCCTTGGAATAATTCCTTAATGGATTCATTAAAGCAACCGGAATAGATTGATCGAAAAACTCTTGTTTTTATTTTTTCTTCTTCATTTCCTTAGAGAATATTCTGGAATAAACCTTTCATTCGCTCAAACACTGGAATACTTTTAAATGAATTTATGTGTAATTTCCAGGAAAAAATATCAGGATTAATCATATGATCTTTACATCTCAGTACCTACACCCATACACTTTTTGAAATCCTTTGAGTTTTTTCTTGAATAATTCTTAAAAAACACAGATATAGTTTTCGAGGAGTTGTGCAAAAAATTATGGAGGCATTCTTACATGAACCCCTCAACAACCCAGTACCCAGTGAGCAAGAAAATGCGGCATTATAATGGATCTAATCTATTTTACATAATGCCATTTGACATAATACAGTTTGGCATAATGCCATTTAGCATAATGGTATTTTGGCATTATGGTCATTTGACATAACGTCCATTTGAAATAACATGAAGAATACATTTTGAATACAAAGCAATATTGTAAAAGGAATTATTGATTCTTGATTTTGACATATGAATTAAATTGCTTAGGCGGGCGGTCTTACCCCGTCTTCCCCTAAAGCATGAACTTTGTTATAAACCATGGCTTGGGTGCAACGTCGCTATGTAGCTGCAAACGCAGTTATATGGAAACGCAAAGCTTCATTATTCACTTAAAATTTATGTTTTATCGAATATCTTTATTGACTCATTTATCAATTTAACGAAACCAGAGGCGCGCGCATCGTTTTTTTTTCGTGTTTGACGTTTCACACTACCGCCATCTACAGGTCATGTCGCACAAAACAGTACTTTGAACAACATGCTGAACCAAATGACAATTGTGTAAAATGGGCAATGGATTTCAAAAATCGATTGATTCGCGATTAATAATTCAATTATAAAAAAATACATTCTTTTGAGCCAAAGTTGTTTTTTTTTTTGAGTAGGGCAAGTGTACCAGTTATGGCCATAGTGGTTCCCTCTTTGGACATATGTGAAATTTCAATAACTTTCACATTTTAAATCTTTTTGAATGTTTTAACATCAACATATATCTTGAAACTTAAGTACTACTACTACACACAAAATCTTTCAAAATGTGAAGATATATAAGTAATCACGTATGGCAAAATAGGGAACCACTATGTCCATAGCTGGCACACCTACCCTATACAGCGTAACAAATCATAGGCATGCCTAGATCGATGTTCATTTTCTTAGGACTTCCTTGATGTAAAAGTTATTATTTGATAGACTGCAAACTTAAAAAACAGCTCATTTAAAAAAGAAGGTGAAATTTACTAATCTGTATTATTTACTTTACCACTGAGACAGTTCAGTCGAATTTTCCAGTTTGATGTGCAAAGGCAGAAGATTTACCTCTGCCACTTCAACTTCTTCTATAGATGTACAATTTTTTTTTGTGTTTTCCTAGCCCAATTGTGATTAACGATTTAGTTCGGTGTTGTTACCTTTCGTAACAATAAGTCAGTTAGTTTGAAGGTTTTTGTTTTTTTTTGTCGTCCGTTTTCAAATTCAAATTTATCATCACGTGCCCCTAGATTTATTACACTACATCATCACAGTACACTACACGAAAATCTACTGGAAGAATAAAGACAGTTAGAATTCAGTGGAAGAGAGAGAATATAAGGGAAAAATAGGAGAGTTAGTGAGATCTATCGAACGAAAAAGGGATCAGTGAGCGCTAAGAAAATTACTCGTTCTTCTTTTCAAGAGGAACTCAGGCAAAGCAGTTGGTAAAAATTATAGTGAAATAAGAGTGGAAGAAAGTTTGAAGTGAAGCATTTATGGAGATTTTTTTTATTTGGAGTTCCGCTAGTATCCACGGTTGTACGGACACCTTTTCGGCGTAGAATACAGTTAAAAAGTCGACAACTGTTACATCGCCTCCAGAGCTGTTCCTCCAAGTTATCAGCAGAGACCGGCCAGTCTGATAAGTTAACCACATTAGCTTATTAAATTACACCCCCAAAGGTCCGAGGTCTAATTAGCCAGTTGATCTTGAGACCTTAGATGTGCTCCAGGTCGTGCTAGCCGTAAAAAAGGTCGTTGAATAATCTCCAGCCTCACACGGTAAGCCGTTGCTTAGACAAGCTTGCCAAGGTCTTTGTTCATGTATCCCTCGTGTTGCCCTACCTAGCAGTAACAGTGTTTATGTTTCACCGCACTTAGAAAAGCTTTCTTAGATGCTGTATTAAAATCAGTTAAGAACATGAAGGTACCCTGTATTAACAGCATTGTAAATCCTTGAAAGATTCCGATAGCAAGTCTCCAGCGATATTCTCAACCTGATAATATTATGTATAATATTATGTGACCCGTAATATGCAAAGAAAAAGTAAGATGTCTCTTCTTGTGCTCTAAATTATTTTTTTTTTGTACTAAAAATCATTTTCATTATCTGCCTCTTCTTTCAGTAATCTTTATTTGTCTTAGACAAACTATATTCTAATTTCAAACACTAAAATTTCAATGGCTAACGTTTTGAAATGTCAAAGAAAAATAGATTTTTTTCATTAAATTATGCCAAATGGCCGTACTGTCAAAAGATCATTATGCCAAGCGTTCATTATGCCAAATGGCTTTATGCCAAATAGGGTAGAGCCGTTTTTTAAACACTTATTTTAATGGTCAGAGATGATACTACCGTAGCTTCATGTGCAAGCGATATGAGCAAAAAATGCGATCCTTAATAAAAATGGCATCGTCGAAAATGACTCCGTTGTCAAAACTTGTGTTGGTATGTTCAATTAGGCAACATTAAGACGTATGTCGCGATTTTAGATGTTTTAAATTTTAAAATAACTCAAAAAGTAAACGACTTGTAAGCGTTTGGCCTTCATATTAGACTTCGGGAGCCATTATTTAAGTTAGTTACGGCATTATCAATATTACCGAACGTTGTTTACATAGGTGATCATGATCAATGTTACCTCATATAATCAAAACCAAAAAATCGGTCAAAATATGTTTTAAAACATGCTTAATTGTTTATTAAATGCCTGTATATATCAGAGTTAAAAGCATTTATGATGCAGTAATAAGATTTCTATGCTATGGATGTGCTGTTATGAAGCGTGCAAGCATTCGCAGTGCTTTCATAATTCCTGTAGGCATCTGTGTCATCTGTGGACAACTTGCGCATGCCTTATATTTTACATTCATTGATGAAATCGAAATAAGTTTTCTGTAAATCGTTCCACTAATAAAGTATTGAGGAAAAAAACATCTAAATTAATATATTTTACACGAATAAATATCTACGTTTAGGATATTCGATTTTTTAGGGTTTTAAAAATCAATGGTTAATAGAAATTGGCTAAAAACTAGACAATCTGTATTTTTTATTTTCCAAAAGGGTTTTTTTTTTTATCTGAGAAATCCCGGGATTTCCCGGTACAAGCATCAATTTTTATCCTGAATCCCGGGACAAGCAAAATGGCCGGGAAATGGACACTCTAGTGATTACAAATAGCTTTCAAAATTTATTCTGATTATGCGAGAATTCTTCCAAGAATTGTTACAAGGATATCATAATTCATTTTTAGATATTGCTCCAGAAATTCCTCCATATGACATTCTGTATCATTTTTTCGAAGAAAATTTTAATTAAATTATGAAATTTCGATACAAATTCCTCTTCGGATTCCTTAGCATTTATTTGAGGATTGAAATAGACACCTGCTACTAGCCCTGCCGGTCCCATCGCAACCAGCAGCAAGAGCACTACGAAATACGGCAAGCACCGTCGTACTAGTTGAGATCTAACGCATTTCGCAGCAGCAGTAGGTGCACGATCGTGCATCGAAGCGGCATCGAACAAACGCTACGACTCAGCTATAGGAACATCGAGGCTGATCGCTAGGGCTGGAAAAATATTACAACCTTTTATGGATAATTCAAAACATTAATTCAATTTGTAGCCACTGCGTGACTCTGCTGGCTCTGCTCTCGGAACCCCCAATCTAACGTGAAACTTAACGTGCGCAGCTAAACCGGCTATCTAGCTACCTATTTTTCTTCTTCGCGAAACCTGGGGATCGCCACGCACAGAATGTGATTTGTATTTCTAATCACCTGACCAAAAATGCAGCGCACTATATTGCTGCATAAGCCGACCACCAATCGATCGATTGAACGATGGCGCGCCATTTCCAGTCAATTTGCCACTCATTTTACACCGTCGCCACCAATAGTTAACCCGTGAATACCCGAGACTGTCTTATTCTGCAAAAAATGCTATTACTCGATGACTTTCTAATATTTTTTGGCTCGGTATTATTTAATATCAATTTGATTGCCCCTACGGGGATGGTCGTTCGATGTACAATGCGTTTATCGAATCATATCTTGAATCCGGTTAGGCGTGAATATATCATGGCTCGCTTCACCAACCATAGGTGACTATCAGATCCTCACCATATCCTACTAAACCAATGTCCTTTCCAGAACAACTGTGAAGATGCTGAATATGGTTGACTAGCTAACATTTCTTCCCTTCCCCGATGACCGTAAAGACGTGGCCGGTGCCATTATTGACCTTTGAACTTTGAGCTCTCGATAAGTGCGCATTGAGAATGGTAGGCTGGGGGCCTTTCTTAGCCGAATTGTTAGAGTCCGCAGCTCAGTTAACAACTGTGGAAGTGCTCAAGAGAACACTAAGCTGAAAAGCAGGCTCTGTCTCAGTGAGGACATAAAGCCAAGATGAAATATTAGTGCTTTTCACGGCATACACAACAAGGTAGGCTATTCTCACGTGTAAACAACGATTTTCCATCAAAACATGTGTCGTCATTCCTATCGTCAAGCATGAGGCCTTGAGGATGGTAAAGGAGAGCAGGCCTTGCTTTCTTTTGCACTCGTTCGAGTTTGCAATACGAATGACGTCACTGTCAAATGCCATTTTTCGGAGTATAATACCTTGCTTCTTTTTACCGTGGTGCTTATGAGTACTTCGTAATGGCAACTATTGGGAAACGCCAAATGTTGGGGTTTGACACGTAAAGGTTAACATCATGAATATTGCTCCCCGCGAGTATCCGTTGCTAAGCGATTTTTTACGCAATTCACGTGACTGCCCTAGACCGGGTTGGACATTACCTGCTAGGTACATGTAGGTACCTATGTAACGACACACGGCTTCCACCGAAAGTTTTCGATCCTCGCCTCGCCATCATCGATCGCCGTGACATTTGCGAATAAAATTGTCAGCGTCCGGCTCGACCGAGAGGGAGAAATTTACGATCGCATGGCTGTCATCGATTCGGGGAGATGATGCTATGGGCTTGTGAGGTCGTAAACTGAAATGGGAGACCTTTTTCAGGCCCCTCAGTGTCAAAAGGTTGCGTTATGCGCGTTGGGTGATGATATGATCGGGCCGGGAAAAACAATGCCGTGCCAAGCAATTAATTTACCCATTTTAGGATCGTTTAATTTACGCCAGAGGTCAGAATGGGATGGTTGCGTGTAGTAAACTACGCGAAGTGCGTGCTATGATAAAGGTAATGCGCGTTGGGAGCGTTGGGAGGTCCGATTCTCAGATTTAGGTGATTGACATTTTCACTGTGTAATAACATTGTAATTTTCGATTAAGATACCTAGGGGCATATTGATTTTATATCATAGTCGAACTGCGCACAAGGGTAGAAAGCCTAGAAACAAGTTGATTATGAAATTTAATATGAATAATATGGGGCAAAGGTTCGCACCTAAGATACTAATGAAGAATAAAAAAAAAGTTCCTGTCTACGGAACGTTAGAAAGAAATTCCTAACATTACGTCCCAAAAAAGACACAGATTGTTTTTCGATCGATACAAATATTTCTGTTACATATCTCAGTCATAAGTAAACACCGCTAGCGCATGACGGCTCACCATAGTAGCATGTCCGAAAGAACTTGAAACTATTGAGAACCAGAGCTACAGGTCCAAAGCCCTGATAAAGGTGGATGGTTGTGATGGCTTTGACCGTGGTCATCATGTAAAGAACAAACGGACAGTGCTGTATCGTGTCAGCACCGAGAAGGCAGCCCCTCTAGCACGATGTAGGTAGCGCAACCCTGGTTAGGTGGCCTATCGAAGACTCTTCACCAACCAAGAAAGGCAAAAGTAGAGCAAACGGATTGATTTTACGGCAACAGACCCGGCAACGAATAAAGAACAACGATTGGAAAGTTGGATTTGGAACGTGAGAACTTTGAATGAACCCGCGCGTGTTGGGCTCCTGGCTCGTGAACTGCGGAATGTCGGCGTGAACGTGGCAGCTATCCAGGAAATACGCTGGCCGAGAACCGGAGAACGCGAATTCCGAGCGGTGGACCCCATCGCCAACACTTCATTCAAATTCCACATCTACTACAGCGGTGGCGACAGAGCAGAACGTGGAGTTGGCTTCATAGTGATTGGGAAGCAGATGAAGCGAATTATTCGGTGGAAACCGGTGAGCGACCTCTGTGTGTTGAGAATGAAGGGCAAGTTCTTCAACTACAGCCTGATCAGCATATATGCGCCAACGAACGATAAGCCCGATGACATGAAGGATGAGTTCTATGAGAGCCTGGATAAGGCATAAGGAGAGTGCCCAAAACAAGACGTCAAGATAGTCATCGGCGACGCAAATGCGCAGATCGGGAAAGAAGATTTCTTCCGACCCGTCATTGGAACGGAAAGCCTTCATTCCGTTACCAATGATAATGGCCTGCGGCTAGTAACCTTCGCTGCTGCTAGAGGGATAGCAATCAGCAGTACATACTTCGCGCGAAAGAATATCCGCAAACACACCTGGCGACACCCGAGTGGCGATGCCTGCTCCCAAATAGACCACGTGCTGGTTGATGGGCGACATTTCTCAGATGTCATTGATGTCAGGACCTTCCGAGGCCCTAATATCGACTCGGATCATTATCTCGTTGTAGCTAAAATTCGGGCGCGGTTATCCAACGTCACGAGTTCCGCAACACACAGAACGCTACGCTTCAATATACAACGCTTGTCGACTGATGGGGTAGCTGCGCAGTACCGTCAGCAACTAGACGAGAAGTTGGGAAGAGTCAACGTTGCTGGAGACGTCGACAGCCTGCCTATCCACGAAGCTGTGACAACAACGGCGCGGGAAGTGATCGTCACTGGTCAACGACGAAGACGGAACGACTGGTTCGATGAAGAGTGCCAGAGGGTGACAGACATGAAGAATGCCGCCAGAAGCCGTATGCTTGTGGCCGGTACCCGACAGAACAGAGAGCGGTACAGGGCAGCGAGAGCCGAAGAAAAGCGAATCCACCGCAGAAAGAAAAGGCAGCACGAAGAAAGTGTGGTAGCTGACGCACAAGAAAGCATGAACCGAAATGATATGCGGAGATTTTATGCAACGGTCAATGGTGCGCGGCACAATACCGTACCAGTGCCCGCCATGTGCAATGATCGAGAAGGTAATTTGCTGACCGATAAAACGGCGGTGGCTGCCAGGTGGAAGGAGCACTTTCAGCAATTGTTGAACGGTGAGAATGGAAATGTAGCGAGGAACAGGATGAACATAGATGATGACGATCAAGCTGTGGACACACCGACCATAGGAGAGGTTAAAAAGGCTATCCACCGAGTACTTCTGAAGGTATGGGAGGACGAAGAATTGCCCACCGGCTGGTTGGATGGCCTCATACGCCCTATCTACAAGAAAGGGCACAGACTGGAGTGTGCCAATTACAGAGGAATTACCCTGCTTAATTCGGCGTACAAAATTCTGTCGCGCATCCTGTTTAACAAACTGAGACCGCTCGAGGAGTCCTTCGTCGGCGAATACCAAGCTGGTTTTCGCGAGGGCCGTTCGACAATGGATCAGATGTTAAGCTTGCGAATGATCGTAGATAAATTCCGGGAGTATAACTTGCAGACTCACCATCTGTTTATTGATTTCAAGGCGGCGTACGACTCAGTGAAAAGAAATGAGCTTTGGCAGATAATGTCTGAAAATAGTTTTCCGGCGAAACTAATTAGGCTGATACGTGCTACGGATGGTTCGAAATCAAGGGTTCGGATCGCAGACGAGGTGTCAACCTCGTTCGTGACGTTAGATGGATTATCACAAGATCGCACATGCTCCTTGGCTTTGCGGACGATATAGACCTGATTGGAATCGATCGCAGGTCAGTGGAAGAGGCCTTCGTGCCTCTGAAGAGGGAGACAGCGAGAATAGGCCTGACCATCAATTCTACCAAGACGAAGTACATGGTTGCAGGTAGAGATAGAGTCAGGCATGGTGGTGTAAGTGCTGAGGTAGTGTTTGATGGGGATGTGTTTGAAGTTGTTGAAGAATTTGTTTACCTTGGAACACTTGTGACATGTGACAACGACGTTTCCCGCGAAGTGAAAAGACGTGTTGCGGCTGAGAATAGGGCCTTTTACGGACTACGTAACCAGCTTAGGTCCCGCAGCTTGCAAATCGAAACAAAATTCGCCCTGTATAAAACATTGATTCTTCCGGTGGCTCTCTACGGGCACGACGCGTGGACGTTGAAATAGTCAGACTGGAAAGCTCTCGGTGTTTTCGAGCGTAAAGTGCTGCGGACAATACTCGGTGGGAAACTCGAAAATGGTGTGTGGCGCAGACGCATGAATCACGAGTTGTATCAAGTGTACAAAGATGCGAATATTATCAAGCGTGTAAAATACGGCAGACTTCAGTGGGCTGGTCACTTAGTGCGAATGTCGGAAGAAAGAATTGCGAAAATAATATTCAGCAGGGAACCAGGTAGAGGTCGGCGGCTTCGGGGAAGACCACGAATACGCTGGCTGTACGCAGTGGAAGAGGACCTGGCGACCCTAAACGTTCGGGGCAACTGGAGAAGTTTCGCCCAAGACCGACGAAGATGGAGCTCTACAATACGCCCGGCAATGGCGTGATGCTACGCTGTAGCCATCAAGGTATCAAGGTAGGTATCTCAGTCATAATGTTTTATCTTTAGTTTTGTCCATTTCATCCATTTGTAGTGGTCTTCTAACAATAATGCGACAAATTATGGTATTTGATTGTTTTGCTTTGAAAATCTAGTGCAAACTTTTGCCCCATGATGCCTACATAGCTTTGCCTTAAAGCCGAGGTCCGTAGTGTTAATTCTTAGCTAGTTGAAACAACCGCTACCGACAGTACGCGGCTATCAAGGCTGCTCGGGACAAGGAGGTTAATATTGATAATTAACTCCTGATGTAACATCTACTTCGCCTCTTCGTCTAACGAAAATTCTGATGGGAAATCACCAAATGTACCCACTTCAAGTGATATGTCTGCCACTGATTTTAATTTTCTAACTGAACAATTGAATCTTATGATTGATGCAATGTTCAAAGCCACCACTATGACTGAAGCAGTCCAAGTAGGTGTAAAATTTCCAAATCAAATTGTTATTGGATTACGTTTTCCTAATGGATCCAAATAATAATTTAAATATTTTAAATGGGAATGCTCGTTCTCTGAATGGTAAATAGGACAAGCTGTTTAATTTTCTTACAGTTAATAACGTGCATATAGCAGTTATTAGCGAAACGTATTTAAAACTTGGATCTAAGCTCGACTTGATGGGGCATGTGGGGGAGTTGCAATCATCATTCATAGAAGTATGAAACATCAACTGTTTTCGTCATTTGAAACTAAAGTTTTTGGAACTTTAGGTGTTTCTGTTGAAACACAGGGCTCTACCCCATTCGGCATAATGCCATTTGGCATAATGCCGTTTGGTATAACGCCATTTGGCATAATGATCATTTGGCATAATGGCCGTTCAGCATAACGGCCATTTGGCATAATTTGAAGAACACATTTCCAAATATTATTTTTGGCCTACGATAATGATAATGATCTCGTTGGCCTCGATAATGATAATGATCTGCCTAAAACAAATGTGTGTCATCTTCGACTCTAGACAATAGAATTGGATCACTTCCAAGTTCCGACCGGCGCCTTCCAAGTCACGCTTGTAGTTAGGAGTACTTATTCGTATCACATTATGAAGGAGTAATATTATGAACTCGCTTAAATCAATCTTATAATGCTCTCTGAACGTCTGTTTTTACTTATTTATGATGACAGCAGAAATTAAGTATGAAGGACAGCCTATGTTCTAAAGAAGGAAAATCTTAAGAGAGATGATTTGCCTTAAATACTTAACAAATCAGTTGATGCACGGTTAATAATTTAGTAAGGCAATTCACCTATTGCTGAATGGCTAAAGATCTCCCCTATTATTGAACAGTCCGTGTATTCCTTATGACGAGTTCTACAATAATTCAATATTCATGCCGTTCTGCAATTGGCGAATTACCCCAACAGAAATTTTTTTTATTTTTAGTTTGCAGAGTTGCGAATCATAGGTACACCAAGATAGGTTCATAGGTCCATTTACATCGGATTGCTTTGGTGTAATAGTCTTCGCTAAGCTGCAAATACAAAAGAACGGCTTATGTTAGAAAGAAGATGAAAATTAATAATCTAAATTCATAACCGTGCACCAATGCGTAATTTTAATTTCTAAGAAATTGTAGCAATTCGGTTGCACAATTTTGCAGGAGGATTTACTACTACTACAGGAGATTTACTTCTGCCACTTCATCTTCCCCTAAAGATATATAACGTATACGATAAATTCAAAAGATTCCAACTAAGAATACAGTTGAGTGGCGCACGTGGAAATTTATAGCTTAGTGGATTCTAGTTCGAGCAGGCGGGAATTTTAAAATCATATCTCGAGCCGAAAAATTTCGATCTCAAATCTCAATCTGATATTGAAAAGATGATCGAAAATTTGGTAAAACTCAACGCTCGACATCTCAAAATATCCACAATAGACTGGCCCTTAAACAAAAAAGTTGTAAAATTCAACGGGGCACCCCCTAGATATGTGCTTTGGGGTAAGAAAAAATCTCTCTCAAAATTTCAACTCATTTGGTTGCTCCCCCAGCTGGCGCATTCAATTCAAAGTTTGTATGGAATATTCGTCTTAAATATATTGAAAATTGACCCTATGTCACTGTTTCGTCTCGTACACTAGTTAATCGCGTTCAATTGAGCCCAGAATGACAAATTAACTAGTTGATACGCTAATGAACATAGTTGCCGAAGGTTGTATCTGGATTTAAGCTCATTTTCATTAAGAGCCAGTTCGCGAGAACCGCAACCCCCTTTCCAAGGGAAGTTGTATTGATGTTCTCCGATCGTTTCAAAAGTTTTCGAAAAAATTTTTTTTTCGGAGTAGTCTTTGAACTTGAGCTATTTTGCGAGTACCGCAACCGCCTTGTCTAGAGAGGTTGTATTGATGTTCTCCGTTCGAGCTGAAATTTACAGGAGTTGTTTTCCTATATAAAAGAAGATATTTCGCAAGATTTCAGATTTTTATATTAGGGAGAAGTGGTACAAAATAACAACTAATGATTTAAAATATAAAAAAAATACAAAATTAATTAAACTGCTATAATAGCGATCGTAGGGGCCCAGATAGTCGTAGCGGTAAACGCGCAGCTATTCAGCAAGACCAAGCTGAGGGTCGTGGGTTCGAATCCCACCGGTCGAGGATCTTTTCGGGTTGGAAATTCTCTCGACATCCCAGGGCATAGAGTATCTTCGTACCTGCCACACTTATTTTTTGCCACGACTTATTTTTAGTCAACCGAACTAGGCTGCAGTTTTGTAGGACAACTCAAGGGCTTTCATTCGCGGTGTACCGTGGTAAATCGAAATCCGGGCGGTATGAGCAGCGTATGGAGGCCTCTTGTCGGTAGTTGTAATACCGATTATATCATACCGTGTTGCCGCTGCCGTATCTGAAAGAAATGCCACTTTCTTGCAAAAGTGATGATGTGGATAACAATAAGTCATTGCACTAATGTTTTCGTTAGCAGCTTCGGCGGTTCAGTAGTAAGCGTTTTTTCTTCTCACGCTGTTTGGATGGGAATCAACTACCGCATTTTTTAATTTGGATAATGTTTGATGGGTTTGATTAGGAGGGTCACATGTATGTGTGTATGATGGTATGTTTGCTAGAGATCAATTTGTAAATAATTGAGTTTAGTTTAGTTTAGACTGACTGCACATATGGCTGCTATGAGACACTATACTGTTTATATCTTGAATGGAATTTTGACTTTTACTAGCCTTCATGTTTGCAAATTTCTCGAAAGAGTAAAAGAGAGACGAAGATTGTTAAAAATTGCATATTTCCACGGGAAATTGTGTGTTTTTACAACAACAAAAAAACATATTTTTCAGTACAATCCGTTTAAACGGTACAGTAGTTTTTGTGATTTTGTGTGTTTTCCGACACAAAATTATTGGGGGTCATTTTGACCCACTTTTCCCTTATAAAAAGTGTAGTTCTGCCAAATGGGTTTCTTTTTGAATAGTAATGAACACATTTTGTGTAAGCAATGTTTGTGATTTAGTTGTTTGGACAGACATGTTGGTGGTTTAAACTGCAATCATCACTGATTGGTTCAATGAACGACGCACAGTATTGTTCTTATTACATATTACTCATGTTTTGATGATGTTCAAAGTATTATTACAGTTTTATTTGAAAATTGTGTACTTACGGCATCGAAACATACAATTCCAATACAGTGTCCGGATTCAAAAACATTGGGCTCCAATTCTGGACAGCCTCTTTTTACTTTTTTAAACCATATTTACAGCATATTTTTTCAATGTGGTGTCACTAAACTTTAAAACTATAACTTTGTGTATTATTATGTTACAATCACTACTGCTGTAACGATTGCCTCCATCTAAGCGCCCCTTGAACGCATGGGGGAAATGTTAAGTGGGGGAATGAGAATTGAAAAAAATACCTTCTCATTGTTGATTGATCGATGTGAATGCAAAATCGTTTATTAAGTGAATTATAATTTATATATTATTACTATATGCTTACTAAAACTGAATAATTACAGATAGCGACCTGAATTACCCTATATTAAATTTAAAAATTTGAATTTGTTTGCCTAGTAAGAGACCAAATGTAAGTAATAAAGATATGCTATACGATTATATCTAACCAATAAATTTATACCTTTGAGCTGATCTCATCGGGGACATTGATGAGTTTGTTAAACAGACCTCCGAAAGGCTATTACGTCGTAATAACTACAAAAACAGCTATTTTTTCATTCAATATAATTGTATAAATGGTGTCAATTTAGCATTTTATTGGTAAATACTATCAGAGTGTCCGGATATTGGTACCGTCCGAATTTTGATTCACTACGGTAAACCGCGAATGCAAGCTCCTGAGTTTCCCTACATAACTTCATATATAGTTGTATGAACTAGTTCGGTTGACAAAAATATAAGTCGATTTAAAAAAAAAACTTATTTTATTAAAAAAAAAAAACAATCAATTTGAAACATTTTTCTAATCCAAATACCATGTTCATTTTGAAGTTCATATAACGTTAAATAAACATGCCAAATTTCATGCAAATTCGTTTATTTTTACTATCGCTAGTATAGCACTTTAATTGATTTTGTATGTTTTTATATATTAAATCATTAGTGGTTATTTTGTACCACTTCTCCCTAATTTAAAAATCTGAAATTTTGCGGAATATATTCTTTTATATAGGAAAACAACTCCTGTAAATTTCAGCTCGATCAGAGAGCATCAATACAACCTCTTTAGACAAGGCGGTTGCGGTACTCGCAAAATGGCTCAAATTCAAACACTACCCCGAAAAAAAAAATTTTTTCGAAAATTTTTGAAACGGCATATCTAGATTACACTTCAAATGAAAGCCCATGAGTTACCCTACAAAACGTCATATTTAGTTTTTTGACCTAGTTCGGTTGGTAAGAAAAAAATCGATTTGAAAATCACTAAATTTTTTATGAAAAACGTAGAGTATTCATGCCAAATTTCAACATAATCCGTGCACTTTTACTATAGTTATATCAGTTTTTGTGATTTTGCATGTTTAGTGACATGAAATCATTGGGGGTCATTTTGTCCCACTTCCCCCTAATATAAAAATCTAATATTTTGCAAAACATCATCTTTTATATAGTAGAACAATCCCTGAAAATTTCAGCCTGATCAGAGAACATCAATACAAGAAGGGGTTGCGGCTCTCGCGAACTGGCTTAAAAGCTTTCAGTTGTTGAAAGTTAGGCTTAGATAAGCACTCCCGTACAATCACACATGTGCATGCACCTTGTGCCGCAGCTCGCCCAGCGTCATAGGTGGCTATGATGCGCTTAGTGGCTACCACCCAGCTAAGTTGAAGGAATACTAAGCAATATTGCAAATCCACTTCAGATAGTTAAAACACCAACTTAATCAATTTTAATCATCATACAACCTTCTACAATATTGTTTGCTATAGTATCAAGTAGTGTTTTTGACATTCTGGGTTCAATTGAACGCGATCATCAATTTTCCTGACTCAAACAGGAGATGATGTGCTGTTTCCTATATGTTGGAGCTGAAAATCTCATATTAACTTCAATTCAATTGCGCCAGCTCATGGAACGACCAAATGAGCTGAAACTTTCAGGAAGTCTTCCTCTAACCTTAAGGAATAATCCTGGCGGGTGCCCCGTGGAACAGTAGCGCAACCAGGATTTGGCTCTAGGGGGGGTTTTGTGAACATGAAGATAATGTGTTTTTGGAAAAATGAATCGAGTGTAAAAAAATCGAAGAGAAAAATTGAAAAATATTGCTAGATTAGCATTAAACAAAAAACTTAACACCATTTGCAAAATTAGGCTATTCTCTTGTACCTCGAACATACATTTTTAAATAGAGTTACAACGCTACTCAAAGGGAATCGGTTTTATCTAGTGAAAGTTTTCCGAAATACGTTTGTTAGTCACGGAAAAACCTTCGAGTTCCAAAGAACATTTCGTTCTTTACAAATATTATCTTAGATTCTACTTTTTAAATAGGGATGGCAAAACTGGATTAAAATATTCTTATATCATTCAGATCTTCATTTTTCGTAGCTTGTTCTGAAGTTTTTCCAGGCTACATTTGGAGGCACGCACATACATTGGCTTTGAAAATCACCCTTCGTCTGTTCTGTTCCTTACATACGTTTTCAAGTTTTTCAACGAACAGAATGATCTTTCAGCGCAAGTCGCAGTAAAAGCATTGCGACTATCATTAGCAGTTTGCCGAAGGTAAAATAGCATTGCAGATATTGAAGCATTTCCAGATTGTAGACGAAAATTTGTGATTTTTCGGCAACGGAACCATGAAGAGGAAAATAACCATCATCGTTTTACAAATATTCAAAACCAGTTTTTTTGCTCAAAATTTATGCGATGCTCGAGAAAATCTATCATTGCATTACACTTGCTATCTGGATTGCAATGATAGACTTTCATGAAGATTTCTATAAATTTGAACGAAAAACCTGCTTTTTCGTTTTTGATGATTGCTGATGATTGAATGATGGATTCTTGAGCCTTTCCTAGGATTTTTATTTGTAATCTTTAAAAACGAATGAATTGCTTATCCGGATATTCACGTGCTCTCTGGAAGTCATAAAAATCGGCTAAATGCTGAGCCAACTGATTTTTTTTTCAAGATCGAATTTTGATGAAAAATGCATATTTTAAATCGGTTTCGATATGTTTGTTTGACAAATTTCTCTTCAAAAACCTGAAGCTTATTTATCAGAAAAAGCGAGAAAATTTAGTCCTCCTCGGAGGTTTTCAAATAAGAAAGCCACAACTTAGAACAATATAATTGTTAACACAACTTACTGCTCCAGTTTTGTGGATTTTAGTGTTCAATTTCAAAAATATATTTGATAATTCTTATGAAAAAAAAAATCTGCTCTGGGGGGGGTTTTGACCCCCAAAACCCCCCCTTGGTTGCGCCACTGCCGTGGAATTATACAACTTTATTTTTCTCTCATACTAAGGTGGGCCAGTCTAATCCACAAGATCATAATTAGTTTTTTGACATTAAATAAAACACATTCTTCAACAAAATGGCCATACTGAACAGGGTAGCGTCTCATGACAACTTCTAAGAGTAACAAGTAGTCTCAGACAGCGAAGAGCATGATGCTCTTAATTATTTCGGCTCTCATTTATGTGGCATGGCCTAATGGCTAGCATATCTGTGTATAGATCTGAAAGTCGAGGATTCGATGCTGATTTTCGATCCTATTTTGTTGATTTTCATTCTTCGCCATCTATCAGATCATATGTTGACATTGATTTGTTGGTCAATCCATAAACATGCCAAACATTGTTTTGATCTTATAATATTATAGCAATATATTGCTCAAAACTTCATCACGCTAATTTGAGATAATATTTTTGGTATTTTATCGTTTACTTTTTACCTTTACCAACATGCCATTGGCTTATTATGATCGTCAGTATATAATTACCTTGTGTTTCACCACACTCAAACTTGAATGCTTTCTTATGATGCTTCTCCGTTATAAACTTTTAAAATAGGCACCGAGTCACTCTAGAAGTGTTTCCTTGCATTTCACATTAACTCTTTTGTACCAAAAATCTTGACCAATATTTGCTTAGTCTTCCATTAGTCTTATCTTAAACAAACATTTCAAGCACGAAAATACACGGTTTGTAATTATAAAGAAAAATATTTTTTTGAATTATGCCAATTGGCATTATGCCAAATGGGGTAGAGCCGAAACACAGTTTGGTAAATATACTTTCATAGCTGCCGATTTGCCTTTTCAATGCTCTGGACAGCAAGTTAATTTGCTCCAAACTGACTTGCGAAAATTGACTCGCAATAGGTCAAATGTTTTTGTCATTGGTGACTATAATGCCAAACATCGGTGATGGAATAATTCTCAAAGTAATTCCAACGGCAGAATTTTATTTGATGAGTGCTCTTCAGGATATTTCTCAATTCAATACCCTGATAGCCCTACATGTTTTTCCTCTTATAGAAACCCATCTACGATTGATTTAGTCTTAACCGACTCTAGTCATCTTTGTAGCCAATTAGTTACTCATGCTGATTTTGATTCTCATCATTTGCAGAAAGAAATCAAGAAACGTTTTGCACTATTAAGAAACAAAAGTTTTGAACATAAGATTTCTCAATTGGACCCTGGCTCTAAGCCCTTTTGGAAATTATCTGAAATTTTGAAAAAACCTCAGAAGCCAATACGGGCATTGAAAGAGGAAAACAAATTATTATTAACCAATTGCGAAAAAGCTCAAAAACTTGCTATGCAGTTTGAAAGCGCGCACAATTTTAATTATGGACTTACTAGTTCAATTGAAAATCAAGTTACTCAGGACTTCGAAAATATTCTCAATCAAGAGAACGTTTTCGAAAATGCCAGGGACACGGATTTGGAAGAAGTGAGAACTATTATTAAAAAATTCAAAAATATGAAAGCTCCTGGTGATGATGGAATTTTCTACATCTTCATCAAGAAACTTCAAGAAAGTAGCTTATCATTTCACAGTTCGACAAAAAAAAGTCGATTCATCCAGCAGTTTCTTCAGGAATTCATCTAGGAGTTTCTCCAGAGATTACTCCAAGAGTTCCTCCAGGTTTTCCTCCATATATTTCTCCAGGAATTCATCCAGGAGTTCCTCCAGGTTCCAGAAGTTCTTCGAGGAATTCTTTTAGGAATATCTCCATGAGTTTCTACAGGAATACCTCCAGAACTTTTTTCAGAAATTCCTTCAGAAACTCTTTTAGAAGTTATTTCTGAAACTTCTTCAGAAGTTGTTCAGGAATTCCTCCAGAACTACCCTCAGGAAATCCTCCAAGAGTTCCTTTAGGACTTCCCCCAGGAGTTCCTTCAGGAAGTACTACAGGAATTCCTTCAAGAATACTTCCAAAAGTTCCGTCAGAAATTCCTCCAGGAGTTTCTTCAGGAATACCTCCAGAAGTTCCTTCACGAATTCCTTAAGAAGCTTCTTCAGAAGTTTGTTCAGGAATTCCTTCAGAATATTCTTCATGAATTCCTCCAGGAATTTCTTCAGAAGTTTCTTTAGGAATTCCTCCTGAATATCCTTTAGGAGCTCCCCCTGAAGTACCTTCAAGAGGTCCTTCAGGAGTCCCTTCAGAAATTCCTCCAGCAGTTACTTCAGGAATTACTCCAAGAGTTTCTTCAGGAATAATTTCAAAAGTTTTGTCAAGAATTCTTCCAGCAGTATCCCCAGGATTCCCTCCAGAAGTTTATTCAGTAGTACCTCAAAAAGTTCCTTAAGAAATTCTTCCAGGAGTTTCTTCAGGACTTCCCCCAGGAGTTCCTTCAGGAACTTCTCCAGGAGTTCCTTAAAGAATACTTCCAAAAGTTCCGTCAGAAATTCCTCTAGGAGTTTCTTCAGGAATACCTCCAGAAGTTCCTTCACCATTTTTCTTAAGAAGCTTCTTCAGAAGTTTGCTCAGGAACTCCTTCAGAAGTTTCTTCATGAGTTCATCCATGAGTTACTTTAGTTATACCACCAGTAATTTCTCTAGGAGTTCCTCCGGGTATTTCTCCGAATATTGCTTCAAATATTCATCAAGGAGTTTCTAAATTGTTCCAACAGTTCTTCCAGGGATTCTTACAGGAGTTCCTTCAGGAAGTCCTCCAAGATTATTTTCAGGAATTCTTCCTGGAGTAGCTTCAGGAATTTCTCCATCAGTTACTTTAGGAATTCTTTCAGAGGTTCTTTCAGGAATTTCTCCAGAAGTTCCTTCAGGATTTTATTAAGAAATTATTTCCGGTGTATCTTCAGGAATTCCTCCAGGAGTTCTCCCAGAAGTTTTTCAAGAATTCCTCCAGGAGTTCCTTCAGCTATTCTTCCAGGAGTTCCTTCAGGAATACGGCAAGGAAAGCGAGAAAAATTTTTGGAATTCATTGAAGAATTTTTTGAGAAGTTGTACTACATTCTTATATAACCTAGCAGTTGCATACCATGAGGAACTTAGATTGACTTCGGATTTCTTACTGGCCTGGACGTTCATTGCCATCAACTGATAGTTTGGATGAGAAATGTATGGAATAACTTTTGAGATCTTACACCTTTGCTTGCCACCTTGCAGTGCATTACCAAAGAACAGACAAAATGCATCGGAATTTTATAAAAACCGTGCTGCGATTCTGTTTCTTTTAAATTCTATCAATATTATTCATACCAGAGCTTCAAAATAAATATCAATTATAGATTTGAACATAGACAGAATCATCAGACAGTTGCGTCGTAGTGTGAGTGCAATCTCGCATCATCAAAGGCCGTTGCACGCCCGGTAAGCACGGCCACAGTGTGAACTGAGCGAAAAAGTCCCGACGCAAAATGCAAACCTCCCGAGTTTTCAGAGTGGCTCCTAAGATTCCAGTGTCAAACCTAGGATTACAGTATGGAGCTTTTTTTTCAGCGTTGTTTTTGGGATAACAGTGTAGATTTGGAATTTCAGAGAGAATTCTGGAATTTTAGTGGAAATGGAAATCCTAGAATTCCTGTGAGAATTCTGGGCTTCCAGAGGAAATACTGTTAAAGTCCTGTGAGAGTTATGTTAAAATATTGTGCAAATGTTTGGAAGATACTGCGGAAATAGTAAGAAAATAGTTTTTTACTACATTGGGAATGTTACTGTAGTTCTGGGATTCTTGTGAATGTCCTGTGGAAATCTTCAGGCAATTTGAGTTCGGTGGAAATCCTGCCAGTCATGTGATAGAAATGAAATTAACTTCTACTGTAGTTCTCAAAATCGACATAAAGAAACTGAATATAGAGTACGGGAGAGTTGACTTTAATTGTGTTATAAAAATAAACTACCTTTAATCGCCATAAATAGCACGGCCTGCATTAGGGACCACTCATTTGCACGATACGCTTCAATGATGAAAAATCAAACAAAGCGTACGAGACGAGACAGATCCTCGCGGACCTAACCTCACCTAACCGAAATCCAGGTGATGGCTTTAACCGTCAACGTTCTATACTCAAAGTGCAAACAGGGTAGCTATAGCTTCACTCAGCCTCGGGATGAAATTATTTTCATTTCATTGCTTCCATAATACACTCTACCGGTAAACTCCAGATTGGTAGGCGATTTTTATGTTCCGCAAGGGCGCGCTCTCTCACGCACTTCCACCCACTGCTCCATACGCACCGTAGCCAGATAACCAACTGGCCTGCGGCTGCTGGAGAACTTAACCTTCTGTCTGTGTTAAGGAAAAAAAATGGCGTACACTTCAGGTTATTTATCAGAATTCCAAGTCTAAAAGACCTCCTGTATGCAGTGTTGGGAAACTCGTGCTCGCGAGTTAAAAAATACTCACTCTCGTACTCATTTGCGAGTAGTACTCACGCTGTGAGTCACTCAATCCTTACTCTAACTCACGCGAGAGTATGACGTCATAACTCACTGCGAGTATTACTCACGTAAAGAGTAATACTCGCAGTGAGTATGACGTCATTACTCCCGGTGAGTGAGCAAGTTACTCTTTGTGAGTATGGTGAATAACCAATTTCCATAGCAAAATAAATTTGTACATTAGTATGTTCTATACTAGGTGGAACACTGTAAATGTAAATAATTCAAAGTGTTTACAGCTGCTGTCGACTTCAGTGTGTATTGTGATATGCAGTTTTATAGTATGGTTGTTTAAACTTTACCGAATTCAGAGCCAGTTTTTCAAAATGGATAAACAAGTTATAATGGCGAAAATCCGGTTGTGTTCAAATACTTTCCAGACCAATTTATTTCGTTTAGTGGCATAAAATAAATACTGTAATTTTTTTCTGAACGCGTTTATGTTATTAATATTCGAAGTTGAATTGAAATATTAGTAAAAATGGAATAAGGTACCGTGGGGCAAGTGGGTAATGGAAATCGTTTAGTTGAGATTCTTCAAATTCTAAAGACTTGAAATTGAAATAGGGTAATTTGCCCATTATTGCGGTATTCCCTATTATTGCGGTATAAGAATTAATCGTTAAATAATAAGAATTATTAATCGAAAACTCTATTTTCTATGGATATTATTGTTGATGATGAAAGCTTATAGTATTCCCAAGCTGTACCAGATAAATGCTTTGAAAATTAAACGATTTTGATCGTTGGAAGAACAGTTTTATATGATGCATCAAGAAAAACCTATATTTTTAACAAGTCCCTCTATCTACGGACGGGTTTTCGTAAGCGTGAATTTTTAACTTTAGAACCAAAACAATTATATGCAGCTGGTATATCAGTTCAGTATGGATGTGGTTACATGATAAAAATTGAATTTTGAATAATAATTATATATTTTCGAGAAAAAGCATATACCGCAATAATAGGACAATGAAAATAGCTTTTTGCCTATTATTGCGGTATCTGTAAATCACATTAAAAAAATCGATGTTTCAATATTCATTTTAAATGTTATTGCTGGATACATCAATTATATTATTAGGAAACTATTTTGTGACATAATTTTTTGTCATTCATACATTTTTTTAGTCAAACAAAAGATTTTTCTTTATGTTTGCTCAGTTGTTGCTCTTATTTACAAATATATCGTAAATATACAAAATGTTTTACCAAAAAATCACTTAAATTGATTGAAAATCGGAACACATGCCAAAAATGCGTTGGAAAACTAATATACAAGATGATCGCAAGAAAACACTCTTTTGAAATTGCATTGGATTAATGAAAACTAGTGAAACAAATTTTTAAAACATCAACATTTTGATTATACTAATAATAAAATCATTCTTTATACAGCAACTAGTGGTCTCAGATGGAAGAACCTTGCCGTTTTACGTTAACATTGTCCAGCTACGACGGAAGAGGAGATGAAACCGGCAGAAAATCATTTGTTTCTATTGATTTGTTGTCGAATCGTGACATAAAGTAATGAATTAATTTCATTTTTTTGACCCCCTCCTCCCCCCCCCTTTGTCACGTTTTTTGTATGAGTCATACGAAAATTTTATAAGGCTTGTCACGCTTGGCTTGACCCCCCCCCCTTGGAGCGTGACGTGCATGACCCCACAGATATGTCCAAAATCACACAAACTGACACTACCGTGCAGTGTCATTAACATGGAGGGTGTATAATGTCAATGCTAGAACATTGTGTGGCATTGAATGTATACTGAATACAATAAAATCTATGATTTTTGGTATACCGCAATAATAGGACGGCACTACCGTAACAATAGGATGAAATACCGCAATAATAGGACATAGAAAGCGCTTCAGATTTATGTTGAAAAATGTACGATTGATTCGAAAATTTACTCTATTACTTCACTATACTCCAGATAAAGGATAGTTTTAACACTTCACATTGCAATATACTATTATATTTAGGTTTTGGATACTGAAATACGATACACCGTGCTTAAGTCCTCCATAATAGGATAAAATTGATATAATAATCCATGATAATTATATCCATAATGCTAAAATTGATTTTCATGTAAAAATGAAAAAAAATACAGAAAAAGTATTTGCAAAATGTCACTTTACACTTGCTCCACAAGTTTTTGAACAATAAATTGAAAATTAGTTATACAGTGCCTTCCCGATTTTGGCAACACCCGATTTTGTCTACCCCCGATTTTGGCAACAATTTCTTCCCGATTTTGGCAACAAGTCCAAAAATCAATTTTAAGAGTTCTCAAACTAATGGATGCTCATAAATAACACAAGGTCCATAAAAATCAAAATTAAATCGTGTATTTCTATTACAAAAGGTAATAAAAATTGCAACCTTTGTAATTGAATTTGCATTTTGAATTGTGCTTTCAATCGTGATAAATTAAATTCATATTGTGTCTCAGTTAATATTTATAGTATTGCTCATAAGAACACTAAGCTAAGGTGGGCTTCGTGGCCGTGCGGTTAGTGTTACCAAGCATTTATCCGCATCGAGTCAAGGGGTGTGGGTTCGACTTCCGTTTCAGTTCGGAAAACTTTTCGTCAGGAATGTATTTCGATTGTGCCTCTGGGAGTTGCATGCTAGTCCGTTGTCTAGTGTGGTGCTTTCTTCAAAGGGCAAATTGTCCACTGGAAGCTTAACGTGTCTTTAAAAAAAAAACTGAGAAGCAGGCTTTGTCCCAGTGAAGACGTAATGCCCAGAAGAATAAGAAGAAGAAGATTGTGCCTCATATTCTAAGGTTTTGCACCTTGCAAAAGTGAAGCCAAAATTATTTAGACAATTAAAAATACTTCAATTAAATCATGAAATTTGATCCCACATTTTAGCAGCTCCAGAAAGCAGCAACGAATCAGTAAAATAGATATTCCAAACATATTTGTTGCTGGCAAGCACTTCTGAAGCTACACTAAAGCAAAATTCTTTAGGAATAATTATGATTTAGCGTCACAACATTTATTGTTGAAATTTTTAACTTTTTCTTTTGATTTTGGTGAAGAATTTCATTACTAAATTTCATAAGTCAATTAATTAAAATTGGAAACAAACGCAATGATAAATGCCTCATTAAAATTATCAATCGATAATAATGTTTGCCTTTTATTTCAGGCGTGCTCAAAAATGGACATTTGATAACATGTGATCTTGTACTCAACATAGAAAGCGGATCATTCGTTCTAGTGATTGCTATGAAAATGATTTCAAGTAATGGTTTTTAAATAATTCAAAACTCTTACTTATGTAACTTTAGACCCCATTGTTGAAATGGTTAAGCGTTAAATGAAACCCTAATTTGGCTGGTTCATAAGTCGTGATCCTACAAGCTCGATTAACGTGTTTCACACGTGAATTTTCACTAATTGTAAAACACTTCAAACGATGGTGTAAAACCAGTCACGATTTCTATTAACTTCAACATAAGTTAAGGCGTCCTGTTCCTTAGGTAAGTAACATGTAAACAAAGAAAATTTTATTCTTGTCAATTCAATTTTCTTCTGTTCAGTTTCGGCTCTGTAGAATTTTCACCGGTTGTTATTTGTTTCTAAGAAAGTCGGATATGATACAAGATAACTCTTCGGGAGAAATTATTTTTTGGAACGGAGTCCTTCAATAGTATTCGGATTCTTTTTTGTGTGGATAGACCCATACCCCATTTTTATGTTTTGGACTAGCTTTACATTTACATTCCATGAGATTCCCGTGCGTTCTCAATCGGCTGTCCGAAGTAGACACATCAATATCGTCTGGCAACCTCTTTTAGAGAAGTTCTATGATTAGTAATAGCTTTTATCGCTTTGAGTATTGTGTATCTTGAATTTGAAGCACGTTCCGATTTTCTATGATAATTGCGAACCTTGTTTACTAATAGCTACCTTAAAAGAAAACACAAATTCAATTTCTAATGAGAAACTTTTTACTTGCCCCACGTGATTAGAAAATTGATGGTGTTTTAATTTAGTTATTTTTATGTCTAGGTCGAATTAATCCCAAAACTTTTATTTTCAGTTTAAAACTGTCAGAGAGTACAACTTAGATGTGGTACAGAGAATTATTTTCTGCAACTTTTTTCTGCTGAACACATCAATACAAGATTGCACGCCGCCAACTTGTTACGGAGTAATAGTTGACAGGTAGACAATCTTTCACTCTATCATGCAATAATTGTTGAAAAATCGCAGGAATCTCTTATCTATCGTCATGCTCTGAATGGCCTCAAAGGTTTACGCATGAGTTTGAAAGTGAATACATATATTCAGTAAAATATACAAATTATTTTCACTTACCCCACTTGCCCCGCGGTACCTCACATAAATTTGGTTTGCGATTGACATCTTGCCCATTTCATATGTAATTTCGCTTTTGAATATTTTCAGCAAACCTTATGTAGGGAAAGTGTACCAGTTATGGCCATAGTGGTTCCCTATTTGGCTATCTGTGAAATCTTGATAACTTTCATATTTTAAATCTTTTTGAATGTTTTAACATCAAGATAAATCTTAAATCTAACTACTACAACACACAAAAGTTTTCAAAATTTCAAGACATCAATGTAATCACGTATGGCGAAATAGGGAACAACTATGTCCATAACTGGTACACCTACCCTAATTTGCAAATTTGTTGTAGAAAACTTGTATGCAACGTTGCCGAATAAAGATTTCTGATCAGAAAAATGTTCGGAATTTATTATATTTTGCTTGGTTTCTATATAGATAGTGAATGATAAGTTTATCCTCGTTAAACCATTATACGGGCCTCTGATTATTGTTTGGTCATTACTGTTATGTGGTAATAGCAAGTTTGCATAATTTTTCAATATAGAATTTTCAATAGCGCTGTTTAAGGAACAGACATTTAAAAATGTATCATTTCCAACGTTTAATCTAGTCCCATAATGAATAAAAAACAAATTAAAAATAATTTTCTGAAATATTTTTATAACTTCTTTTGTTCGATTCTATCTAAGACATGTGGCACCTGACTTATTGTTAGATTTCTGCTCCTCTTTTATGATCTATGTGTTGTCAGAAAACCGGAAAAAAATGAAAATTGAAAAGCTGGTGCTGAAGTTGTCGCACAAAATATTGCTGGCAACGCTGTTTGGCAGACCAATCAGCGGCTAATTAGTTTTGGCACGAAACTCAGATACGTTTTGTCGAGTCTCTGTCTCAGGTTTTTATTATTGCAGTATTGCTGCATATCGTAAAGTAGAGAATAAAAAAAATAGTCAATTGGCAAATAAATAAAACTCATAGTTGATAAATGTGGAAATGCTCATATCATAAGTACATTAAGCTAAAAAGCAGAATCTGGCCCAGTAGAGGTGTAATGTCAGAAGAAAAGAGCATTTACGATGCAACATGCGCAGCGAAACACCAAACATAAATTACAGCTTGTGTTAAGAATTCATATTATAATAACGTTTTGCGTGCATCAAATAGTTTTCAGAATAAAATTTTCATGTTATCATTTGGTCACCTCAAGAATAGCCTTACTTATTACTTATTATTTATTTGAGCTATTCGCAAGCTTTCAGAATATTTACAATATTTCAAGTGAGTAAAATTACTCACGAGAGAGTAAATGTTAGTCGAAAACTCACTCAAGAGTATGAGCTGTACAACTGAAACTCACGACTGAGTATACTCACGCGAGAGTTCAAGCTGTACAACTCATACTCGCGAGTGAGTTTGCAGTTTTCAGTGAGTAATCACGAGTTTCCCAACACTGCCTGTAAAAGCTGATGTTCCTCAAGGCAGCATTTTGGGACAAATATTGTACAATATTTTCACATCTGACTTACCTGAGTTACCTCAGGGATGTCAAAAACTTTTTTTGCGGATGACACAGGCCTCTCCGCCAAAGAACGAAGCCTGTGTGTCATCTGTAGTAGATTGCCAATAAGTTTGGATATTATTTCTTCATACTTGCAAAAATGGAAGATTTCTCCTAATGCTCCAAAACCCAACTAATAATATTCCCACATAAACCAAAAGCTCTTTATTTGAAACCTTCAAGTAGACATGTTGTCACGATGAGAGGGGATCCAATAAATTGGTCAGATTAAGTTAAGTATCTAGGGCTCATGCTAGATAAAAATTTAACTTGCTAATATCACATTGAGGGCATTCAAGTTATTTGTTACAAATATATAAAATGTCTCTATCCCCTTATTAATAGAAAATTAAAACTTTGTCTAAAGAACAAGCTTTTGATATTCAAACAAATTTTCAGGCCGGGGCTTTCTTTTCGCTAGCTACTACAGCTAGTTGTAGTACCCGAAAAGAAAGCTCCGCAGAGGATTCGAAATAAAATTTTGAAACCACCTTTTTGGTTTCCTAATATTTGTATATAAAAATCATACTAAATTTGTATATGCGGTCGTATTGGCCCCAGAGCACAGACAAAGGGTCAAACGACGACGGGGACAGTTACGGAGTGTGAATCGCTGCCATTCTCCATTCCGTTGTCGGGTTCTGATGATGATGCTGCGATGGATGAGGATAATCATTACTGCTGACATGGCACATGGTTTGCTACGATGTGACCGGGATCCAGGAAGACGACAGACTGCGATGGCTACTGTGATGATGGATATGAGGATACGTTCTCATCGGCTGGGCCCATGATGCGTTCCGATATTTAACGCGCGGGCGATGACGATGCGAGTTGCGAGAACCGTTCTAGTGGGTGAAGAATCTTTTGTATACGAACATCCAGTCATCCATCCATCAGTCCAACGACCGCTGCTTCTGGGCTGGATCTCCCTACTCCCTACATACATGGGATGGGAATGCAATTTTATACAGTTTTTATTTTCAATTTATTTTAGACAAGTGCTACGACAATAAAATCTGTCAGTCTAAACGGCCGACGGTCGGCGACGAACGGTGATTAATATCGAAAATGATGATTGTAATCTGACGGAGAGGAATCTGATCCGTCATCGTGTAGTTTGCCTATATCATAGGATAATTGCAATTTATGATTTGAACCAGACATAAGTTTCAGTTAACATTCAAAATCTAACATTTAGAGTTTCATTTCTATTTCCATTATAATTTCAATATCTCTCTAAATTTTAATTTCATTTTCTGGCCCCAATTTTGTTATTTAATTGATGTTATTCCATTTGTGATTTTGCATTGCTGTTACATGATTTCCGTTATTCCACATATTTAATAACATTTCAGTTATTCATTTTTGGTAACTTCATTTCCGTTATTTCACATCTCTAATTTTATTTCTGTTATTCTAATTTTATTCTCTAATCTCCATTTTTATTCTCTATCTCATTCTCTATTTCTATTCTCTATTTCTGTAATTCCATTTCCATTCCATTTCCATTCCATTTCCATTCCATTTCCATTCCATTTCCATTCCATTTCCATTCCATTTCCATTCCATTTCCATTCCATTTCCATTCCATTTCCATTCCATTTCCATTCCATTCCATTTCCATTCCATTTCCATTCCATTTCCATTCCATTTCCATTCCATTTCCATTCCATTTCCATTCCATTTCCATTCCATTTCCATTCCATTTCCATTCCATTTCCATTCCATTTCCATTCCATTTCCATTCCATTTCCATTCCATTTCCATTCCATTTCCATTCCATTCCATTCCATTCCATTTCCATTCCATTTCCATTCCATTTCCATTCCAGTTCCATTCCATTTCCATTCCATTTCCATTCCATTTCCATTCCATTTCCATTCCATTTCCATTCCATTTCCATTCCATTTCCATTCCATTTCCATTCCATTTCCATTCCATTTCCATTCCATTTCCATTCCATTTCCATTCCATTTCCATTCCATTTCCATTCCATTTCCATTCCATTTCCATTCCATTTCCATTCCATTTCCATTCCATTTCCATTCCATTTCCATTCCATTTCCATTCCATTTCCATTCCATTTCCATTCCATTTCCATTCCATTTCCATTCCATTTCCATTCCATTTCCATTCCATTTCCATTCCATTTCCATTCCATTTCCATTCCATTTCCATTCCATTTCCATTCCATTTCCATTCCATTTCCATTCCATTTCCATTCCATTTCCAAAGATTTAAAGCTTTTCGTCCACATGGTGGATAGCTTGTCTTCCAGAAGCTGGAAAGCTTCTCTTTTCTACGCTGGAAAGCGTCTCTTCCAGAAGCTGGAAAGCTACAATTCTAGAAGTTTAAATCATCTCTTACAGAAAATAGAAAGCTTCTCTTCTAGAAGCCGGAAAGCTTTTCTTCCAGAAACTAGAAAGCTTTTCCACCAGAATCTTGCAAACTTCTCTTCCAGAAGCTGTTAAGCTTCTCTACCAGAAGCTGTAAAACTTCTCTTCCAGAAGATGGAAAGCCTCTCTACCAGAAAGATAATAACTTTTCGCCCAGAAGCTGGATAGCTTGTCTTCCAGAAGTATAAAAGCTTCTCTTCCCAAAGCGGGAAAGCTTCTCTTCCAGAAGCTGAAAAGATTCTCTTCCAGAAGGTGGAAAGCTACTTTTCCAGAAGCCCGAAAGTTATTCTTCCAGAAGCTGGAAAGCCTCTCTTCCGGAAGCTGGAAGAGAAGATTTCCAGCTTCTGAAAGACAAGCCATCCAGCTTCTGGGCGAAAATTTTTTAACCTTCTGAAAGAGAGGTTTCCAGCTTCTGGAAGAGAGGCTTTCCAATTTCAGTAAGAGAAGCTTTCCAGCTTCTGGAAGAGAACTTTCCAGCTTCTTGAGGAGAGAAGCTTTCCAGCTTCTGGAAGAGAAACTTTCCAGCATCTGGAAGAGAAACTTTCCAGCTTTTGTAAGAGAAGTTTTCCAGCTTTTGTAAGAGAAGTTTTCCAGCTTCTGGAAGAGAGGCTTTCCAATTTCAGTAAG
Organism: Aedes aegypti; assembly: GCF_002204515.2. Taxonomy (NCBI): domain Eukaryota; kingdom Metazoa; phylum Arthropoda; class Insecta; order Diptera; family Culicidae; genus Aedes; species Aedes aegypti. The sequence goes on along the minus strand of NC_035107.1, from coordinate 221,557,003 downwards.
AGAAGCTTTCCAGCTTCTGGAAGAGAACTTTCCAGCTTCTTGAGGAGAGAAGCTTTCCAGCTTCTGGAAGAGAGGCTTCCCAGCTTCTGGAAGAGAAGCTTCCCAGCTTCTGGAAGAGAAGTTTCCAGCTTCTGGAAGGGAAGCTTTCCAGCTTCTGGAAGGGAAGCTTTCCAGCTTCTGGAAGAGAAGCTTTCCAGCTTCTGGAAGAGAAGTTTTCCAGCTTCTGGAAGAGAAGTTTTCCAGCTTCTGGAAGAGAAGCTTTCCAGCTCCTGGAAGAGAAGCTTTCCAGCTCCTGGGAGAGAAGCTTCCCAGCTTCTGGAAGAGAAGCTTTCCAGCTTCTGGAAGAGAAGCTTTCCAGCTTCTGGAAGAGAAGCTTTCCAGCTTCTGGAAGAGAAGCTTTCCAGCTTCTGGAAGAGAACTTTCCAGCTTCTTGAGGAGAGAAGCTTTCCAGCTTCTGGAAGAGAAACTTTCCAGCATCTGGAAGAGAAACTTTCCAGCTTTTGTAAGAGAAGTTTTCCAGCTTCTGGAAGAGAGGCTTTCCAATTTCAGTAAGAGAAGCTTTCCAGCTTCTGGAAGAGAACTTTCCAGCTTCTTGAGGAGAGAAGCTTTCCAGCTTCTGGAAGAGAAGCTTTCCAGCTTCTGGAAGAGAAACTTTCCAGCTTTTGGAAGAGAAGTTTTCCAGCTTCTGGAAGAGAGGCTTTCCAATTTCAGTAAGAGAAGCTTTCCAGCTTCTGGAAGAGAACTTTCCAGCTTCTTTAGGAGAGAAGCTTTCCAGCTTCTGGAAGAGAAGCTTCCCAGCTTCTGGGAGAGAAGCTTCCCAGCTTCTGGGAGAGAAGCTTCCCAGCTTCTGGAAGAGAAGCTTTCCAGCTTCTGGAAGGGAAGCTTTCCAGCTTCTGGAAGAGAAGCTTTCCAGCTTCTGGAAGAGAAGCTTTCCAGCTTCTGTTAGAGAAGCTTTTCAGCTTCTGGAAAAGAGGCTTTCCAGCTTCTGGAAGAGAAGCTTTCCAGCTTCAGGAAGAAAAGCTTTCCAGCTTCTGGAAGAGAACTTTCCAGCTTCTTGAGGAGAGAAGCTTTCCAGCTTCTGGAAGAGAAACTTTCCAGCTTTTGTAAGAGAAGTTTTCCAGCTTCTGGAAGAGAAGCTTTGCAGCTCCTGGAAGAGAAGCTTTTCAGCTCCTGGAAGAGAAGCTTTCCAGCTCCTGGAAGAGAAGCTTTCCAGCTCCTGGAAGAGAAGCTTTCCAGCTCCTGGAAGAAAAGCTTTCCAGCTCCTGGAAGAGAAGCTTTGCAGCTCCTGGAAGAGAAGCTTTCCAGCTCCTGGAAGAGAAGCTTTCCAGCTCCTGGAAGAGAAGCTTTCCAGCTCCTGGAAGAAAAGCTTTCCATCTCCTGGAAGAGAAGCTTTCCAGCTCCTGGAAGAGAAGCTTTCCAGCTCCTGGAAGGGAAGCTTTCCAGCTCCTAGAAGAGAAGGTTTCCAGCTCCTGGAAGAGAAGCTTTCCAGCTCCTGGATGAGAAGCTTTCCAGCTCCTGGAAGAGAAGCTTTCCAGCTCCTGGAAGAGAAGCTTTCCAGCTCCTGGAAGAAAAGCTTTCCAGCTCCTGGAAGAGAAGCTTTCCAACTCCTGGAAGAGAAGCTTTCCAGCTCCTGGAAGAAAAACTTTCCAGCTCCTGGAAGAAAAGCTTACCAGCTCCTGGAAAAGAAGCTTTTCAGCTCCTGGAAGAGAAGCTTTTCAGCTCCTGGAAGAGAAGCTTTTCAGCTCCTGGAAGAGAAGCTTTCCAGCTCCTGGAAGAGAAGCTTTCCAGCTCCTGGAAGAAAAACTTTCCAGCTCCTGGAAGAGAAGCTTTCCAGCTCCTGGAAGAAAAACTTTCCAGCTCCTGGAAGAAAAGCTTACCAGCTCCTGGAAGAGAAGATTTGCAGCTCCTGGAAGAGAAGCTTTCCAGCTCCTGGAAGAGAAGCTTTCCAGCTCCTGGAAGAGAAGCTTTCCAGCTCCTGGAAGAGAAGCTTTCCAGCTCCTGGAAGAAAAGCTTTCCAGCTCCTGGAAGAGAAGCTTTCCAGCTCCTGGAAGAGAAGCTTTCCAGCTCCTGGAAGAGAAGCTTTCCAGCTCCTGGAAGAGAAGCTTTCCAGCTCCTGGAAGAGAAGCTTTCCAGCTCCTGGAAAAAAGCTTTCCAGCTCCTGGAAGAGAAGCTTTCCAGCTCCTGGAAGAGAAGCTTTCCAGCTCCTGAAAGAGAAGCTTCCCAGTTTCTTGAAGAGAAGCTTTCCAACTCCTGGAAGAGAAGCTTTCCAGCTCCTGGAAGAAAAACTTTCCAGCTCCTGGAAGAAAAGCTTACCAGCTCCTGGAAGAGAAGCTTTGCAGCTCCTGGAAGAGAAGCTTTGCAGCTCCTGGAAGAGAAGCTTTCCAGCTCCTGGAAGAGAAGCTTTCCAGCTCCTGGAAGAAAAGCTTTTCAGCTCCTGGAAGAGAAGCTTTCCAGCTCCTGGAAGAAAAGCTTTCCAGCTCCTGGAAGAGAAGCTTTCCAGCTCCTGGAAGAGAAGCTTTCCAGCTCCTGGAAGAAAAGCTTTCCAGCTCCTGGAAGAGAAGCTTTCCAACTCCTGGAAGAGAAGCTTTCCAGCTCCTGGAAGAAAAACTTTCCAGCTCCTGGAAGAAAAGCTTACCAGCTCCTGGAAGAGAAGCTTTGCAGCTCCTGGAAGAGAAGCTTTGCAGCTCCTGGAAGAGAAGCTTTGCAGCTCCTGGAAGAGAAGCTTTCCAGCTCCTGGAAGAGAAGCTTTCCAGCTCCTGGAAGAAAAGCTTTTCAGCTCCTGGAAGAAAAGCTTTCCAGCTCCTGGAAGAAAAGCTTTCCAGCTCCTGGAAGAGGAGCTTTCCAGCTCCTGGAAGAGAAGCTTTCCAGCTCCTGGAAGAGAAGCTTTCCAGCTCCTGGAAAAAAGCTTTCCAGCTCCTGGAAGAGAAGCTTTCCAGCTCCTGGAAGAGAAGCTTTCCAGCTCCTGAAAGAGAAGCTTCCCAGTTTCTTGAAGAGAAGCTTTCCAGCTTCTGGAAGGGAAGTTTTCCAGCTTCTGGAAGAGAAACTTTCCAGCTCCTGGAAGAGAAGCTTTCCAGCTCCTGGAAGAGAAGCTTTCCAGCTCCTGGAAGAAAAACTTTCCAGCTCCTGGAAGAGAAGCTTACCAGCTCCTGGAAGAGAAGCTTTCCAGCTCCTGAAAGATAAGCTTTCCAGCTTCTGGAAGAGAGGCTTTCCAGCTTCTGGAAGAGAAGCTTTCCAGCTTCTGGAAGAGAGGCTTTCCAATTTTAGTAAGAGAAGCTTCCCAGCTTCTGGAAAAGAAGCTTTCCAGCTTCTGTTAGAGAAGCTTTTCAGCTTCTGGAAAAGAGGCTTTCCATTTTCAGTAAGAGAAGCTTTCCAGCTTCTGGAAGAGAAGCTTTCCAGTCTCTGGAAGACAAACTTTCCAGCTTCTGGAAGAGAAGTTTTCCAGCTTCTGGTAGAAAAGCTTCCAGCTTCAGGAAGAAAAGCTTTTCGGCTTCTGGAAGAGAGGCTTTCCAGCTTCAGGAAGAAAACTTTCGGGCTTCTGGAAAAGAAGCTTTCCAGCTTCTGGAAGAGAAGCTTTCCAGTTTCTGGAAGAGAAGCTTTCCAGCTCCTGGAAGAGAAGCTTTCCAGCTCCTGGAAGAGAAGCTTTCCAGCTCCTGGAAGAAAAGCTTTCCAGCTCCTGGAAGAGAAGCTTTCCAGCTCCTGGAAGTGAAGCTTTCCAGCTCCTGAAAGAGAAGCTTCCTTGCTTCTGGAAGAGAAGCTTTCCAGCTTCTGGAAGGGAAGTTTTCCAGCTTCTGGAAGGGAAACTTTCCAGCTCCTGGAAGAAAAACTTTCCAGCTCCTGGAAGAGAAGCTTACCAGCTCCTGGAAGAGAAGCTTTCCAGCTCCTGAAAGAGAAGCTTTCCAGCTTCTGGAAGAGAGGCTTTCCAGCTTCTGAAAGAGAAGCTTTCCAGCTTCTGGAAGAGAGGCTTTCCAATTTTAGTGGAAGAAGCTTCCCAGCTTCTCGAAGAGAAGCTTTCCAGCTTCTGTTAGAGAAGCTTTTCAGCTTCTGGAAAAGAGGCTTTCCATTTTCAGTAAGAGAAGCTTTCCAGCTTCTGGAAGAGAAGCTTTCCAGCTTCTGGAAGACAAACTTTCCAGCTTCTGGAAGAGAAACTTTCCAGCTTTTGGTAGAGAAGCTTTTCAGCTTCTGGTAGAGAAGCTATCCAACTTCTGAAAGAGAAGCTTTCCAACTTCTTGAAGAGAAGCTTTCCAGCTTTGGGAAAGGAAGATTTCCATCTTCTGGAAGACAAGCTATCCACCTTCCGGGTGAAAAGTTTTCCAGCATCTGATAGAAATGCTTTCCAGCTTCAGGAATAAAAGCTTTTCAGCTTCTGGAAGAGAAGCTTTCCAGCTCCTGGAAGAGAAGCTTTCCAGCTCCTGGAAGAGATGCTTCCCAGCTCCTGGAAGAAAAGCTTTCCAGCTCCTGGAAGAGAAGCTTTCCAGCTCCTGGAAGTGAAGCTTTCCAGCTCCTGAAAGAGAAGCTTCCTTGCTTCTGGAAGAGAAGCTTTCCAGCTTCTGGAAGGGAAGTTTTCCAGCTTCTGGAAGAGAAACTTTCCAGCTCCTGGAAGAAAAACTTTCCAGCTCCTGGAAGAGAAGCTTACCAGCTCCTGGAAGAGAAGCTTTCCAGCTCCTGAAAGAGAAGCTTTCCAGCTTCTGGAAGAGAGGCTTTCCAGCTTCTGAAAGAGAAGCTTTCCAGTTTCTGGAAGAGAGGCTTTCCAATTTTAGTAGGAGAAGCTTCCCAGCTTCTGGAAGAGAAGCTTTCCAGCTTCTGTTAGAGAAGCTTTTCAGCTTCTGGAAAAGAGGCTTTCCATTTTCAGTAAGAGAAGCTTTCCAGCTTCTGGAAGAGAAGCTTTCCAGCTTCTGGAAGACAAACTTTCCAGCTTCTGGAAGAGAAACTTTCCAGCTTTTGGTAGAGAAGCTTTTCAGATTCTGCTAGAGAAGCTATCCAACTTCTGAAAGAGAAGCTTTCCAACTTCTTGAAGAGAAGCTTTCCAGCTTTGGGAAAGGAAGATTTCCATCTTCTGGAAGACAAGCTATCCACCTTCCGGGTGAAAAGTTTTCCAGCATCTGATAGAAATGCTTTCCAGCTTCAGGAATAAAAGCTTTTCAGCTTCTGGAAGAGAAGCTTTCCAGCTTCTGGAAGAGAAGTTTTCCAGCTTCTGGTAGAAAAGCTTCCAGCTTCAGGAAGAAAAGCTTTTTGGCTTCTGGAAGAGAGGCTTTCCAGCTTCAGGAAGAAAACTTTCGGGCTTCTGGAAAAGAAGCTTTCCAGCTTCTGGAATAGAAGCTTTCCAGTTTCTGGAAGAGAAGCTTTCCAGCTTCTGGAAAAGAAGCTAGTGATAGCTAGGTTACAGAAATAGGAAAGCTTCTCTCCCAGGAGTTGGGGAGCTTTTTTTTCCAGAAGCTGGCAAGCTTTTCTTCCAGGATCTGAAAAACTTCTCTTCCAGAAGCTGGAAACCTTTCATCCAGAAGGTTAAAAGCTTTTTGCCCAGAAGCTGGATAGCTTGTCTTCCAGAAGAAGGAAAGCTTTTCTTTCAGAAGCTGGAAAGCTTAAACTCCAGAAGCTGTAAATCTTCTCTTCCAGAGGCTAGAAAGCCTCTCTTTCGGAAGCTGAATAGCTTATCCTCCAGAAGCTGGATAGCTTGTCTTTCAGAAGTAGGATAGCTTCTCTTCCAGAAGCCAGAAAGCTTCTCCTCCAGATGCTGTAAAGGGTTTCTCCCAGAAGCTGGAAAGCTTTTCTTCCAGAAACTGGAAATATTCTACTCCGGAAGCTGGAAACTTGTCTTCTAGCAGCTGGAAAGTTTTTCTTTCAAAAGCTTGAAAGCTCCTCTTCCAGAAGCAGGATAATTTATTTTCCTAGAAACTGGAAATTTTGTTAACAGAAGCTGGTTAATTTAACTTTCAGAAGCTTGAAAACTTTTGCTCCAGAAGATGGAATTTTTCTCTTCCAGAACCTGGATAACTTCTCTTATATAAGCTGGGAAAGTTCTATTCTAGAAGCTGGAAAGCTTCTCTTTCAGAAATTGGAAAAAATCTTTTCCAGAAGCTCCAGTTTCAGACTTTCAGATACTGGTAAGCTACTCCTCCAAAAAGCTAGAAAGCTTCTCTGTTATTTCCATTTGATTTCAAATATATGATATTGGAATTATGGAAAAGGGTTTGCAATTGTTAATAAAATTAATTGATTAAGCACTTTAAATTTGAAAAAGAAGCCTTATAAAATCCGTGGAAAAGCCTATTATTCAATAAAACTTGACTCTCAAATACATTAGCTCTACGCAGCGTATTACTAAAAAAAATCCTGTCCAAGGACTGCGCCCCAAGAGCAAAAAAAAAAGAAAACTGGTAGAACCCATTCCTGGAAGACAGCGACAAATTGCTCCCACTCTTTGGGCACTATTCCAACCCACCGATCTTCCTTCCGTTTTAGTTCGAGGGTGTGAAGATATTTTTTAATTAAACTCAACTTTATTGGAGAGTCGAGCTGGCACAGAAGCGCCCCAGCCATGGGACAAGATACACTGAGTGCTCGACTTCCAGAAACCAGAAACCGCCAGCAAGTAAAGCAAAGGGGAGTTTGGTCCGAACGTGCTCACATTTAGTGAGGCAAAAAATTGAAATCTGAACTCGCGGCGCTGAGTGCTTGTTGGGGGGCTGGAAGTCCTGACCAGGCAGCCGGGAATAAAAATCTAATATCATCGGACAGCCCTGGTGGACGACGGACGGAACCATATGCATTGTGGAACCGCATTTGCTACATTCGAACGAGAGAGACAGAGAGGGAGAGAAAGCCAAGTTAATCGAATTAGTGGGCGAGATTCCACTATCCGTTCAGTTAATTCAGTTCTGAGGACGTAGCTGCCCGGTCCGGAAGACAAGTGTTGACACTTTTAATGTAGCGCTGATTCACCGCAACAACCAATTGCTGTCAGGATCGGTAATGGGCGTCGGGATTGCGCGGAATTGAATTCGACTCTTTTGGATGTGGTATTGTAGAACAGCCATGATAACCTCTTGATGAGTCTTTGTTGAAGGATCCCGAGCAATAAAGCAGCAGTTCCCAAAAAATATTGTGTTATTAATCGAATTACCATCAGTAAGCTACAATTTAAATTATTATTACAAAGTGCTTACGATAAACTGGTATTTTGTTTTCATTTTATATGAAAATTCCTATGGTCTAACTTACCTCATAAAACCTCGGTAAATAACACCTATGAATAGAAAGCATTAAAGAAGTCCCTTGGTATCAGCTCAAAAATGAAGATCAAAACATTCCTCCTTTTGAATGGCCCGATCCTAAGGAAGACCTGCTTCAAATTGATCCGATTCATAAACATCGAAACCTATTGCCCCTTTTATCCGCTTTACTATCCACATTGATCCACAAAAGCACGCTTCGATCTAGTTTGCTTCCCGGGCGCATTTAATCGCAAGTTCACTTTTAACTCCCCATTCCGACCAATTCTGTTAAGCTTTTGAAAACCAACATAAAGTATCGTTGATTAAAATATTAATTTAATCGCCTTCTCGCGTTTCGTCCGTCGGATTCTAACTCCAGCGGGATCGAGCACCCCTTTTACCTTACCCGTCTTCTCGCGCTTGGATTAATCTCGAGAGCTGGCAGCATCATTTGGAGAACCATTGCAATGGATGTTGCCGCTCGAAACAGAATACTCTATTCATTTCGTAAATTCACTTAACTCGGGGGACTCGGATCCCGTTCTCATACAATTGGCACGCATGGGTTGATGCTCTGAGTAGGGCAATGTGGTTCAAAATGCCCTCATGGGGTGAAATGGCCCAGTTTACATGTTAATGAAGTTGATAATATTTACAGAACTTACATATATACATAACCCCTCTACAAGCAGCCATATTTGTTACAGAAAAAAAAATACAAATCGTGATAACTTTTTCGTTTCTCAATATTTTTGCACCATTTTTTCACAAGATCGCAAAAAAAATTAGTTTGGAAATCTTATTCGATATTAATCATTGGTTATCTGGTTTTGAAGATATTCCGATGTTCCTTGAGCGACCGACTTTCTCCATATAAAGTAATAAGGAGTACTGAGGAGTAGAAATTGCGAAACTCCCTGATGGAACCTGGGAGGATTTCTTGGAAGAATTTCTGGAGAAACCTGCGAGAGAATTTCAGAAGGAGTCTCTGCACGAATCCTTTGGAGAAATTTCTGGAAAGTATGTGAAATATGCCAAGGTAAAATCTTTAAAAAAAATATCGAAATCCTTGTAGGGGTTTTCGAAAGAATCTTTGAATTATTTGGTAGTGACATTTTTCTAGAGAATTTTTTTGCGAAGTCCCTGAAGAAAAATCCTCCAAGGATTTTCTAGAGGAATTTATGGAGAAATTGCTGAAGTAATTCCTGGATGAATCCTTGGTAGAACCCTAGACAAATCTCTGTGGAAATCCTCAGAAGAACTCCTGGTGGAATTTGAGGGGAAATTTCTGTAGAAGCCTCTGCGTGTATACTTGGAGGAATTTGTAGAGAGTATCCGAAATGTTTCTTGGTGAAATCTCTGAAGAATCCATCAAGGAGTACCTAAAAAAGTTTTCAAAAACATGTGTGCATCATTTTCTCAGCAGGATTCTCATAAGGAATCCCTAGTGGAGCCCTCTTAAGAAATAATTCCTGGAGGATTCCCTTGTGAAACTGTGAAGGAATCCCAGGTACATTTCTCGGAGAGATCCCTGAAGGAATTCGTAGAAAAATTTATGGAAAATGTCAGAACTATGTCTAGGTGAAAACTTTGAAGAAACTACTGAAATCATTGGAGGAGTTTTTAAAAATAAATTTCTGTTCTGTTTTGTAGCGAATTTTTCCTACACAAATTCCTTAATGACAAATTTATTTGGAACTGAATTTGGATTAAACTGAGGTGGAACCAGATAAAACTTGCTCTATTTTTTGGAATCCTTATTCAATTGGGCCAAAAAAAATAGAGCACCGGTGAAAACGACCTAGGGAATCAAAATAATTTTATTTTTGTCTAAAAGCTTGGACCATTGAACGCATATCAGGAAAGTTTCGGTGATAGGTCATTTGGCATAAAGTCGTTTGCCATAAAGTCGTTTGCCATAAAGTCGTTTGGCATAATGGTCATTTGGCATAAAGTCGTTTGGCATAATGATCGTTTGGCATAATGAGTCTGAACTCAGAATTTCTTAAGATGACATTCGTTTTTTTTGTTTCTATTGAATCTTTCTAATGATAATAGGTTTGTTGTAAAGTCAATTGATACAAAATTTCAAAAACTGTTGATTTAAAATTTCAACGAATTTCAGCTTCTTTTATACAAAGGCTGTTATTTAAAGCTATAATTTTTAGATATTTTTTGTTTCCAACTGACAAAAGGGTGGCAATCAATAGCATTGATCTGCTCAAGTTATCCGCGAAAAGAGAAATCAATTACTGCAGTTGCTTCGATGGATTGTGCTACTTTTCCCCCAATGTCGGTTCCACGAATGTCGTTACCCCGACCGCCAGTTTCCCGAATATCCCGCTTCCCAGAATAGCCAGAAATGTTTTTGGCAATTATGAACTCGTACTTTATACATTTCAATATGGTGAACGAACTGGCCATCTGATATGCACCCTTCTTTATTTAATAGGCAGTTATTTCGAATTTTACCGTCATCAGCATTTTTGCCAACATGTATATAGCCGAGCATGACAGAATGCCTCCTTTTTGATTGCTTTTCTATCCTTCTCGTTCACCATCCAGGCACTGAAGATTATTATAGCACCTATTTGAACTGCATCACTTTTCGGGGAAACGGGTCATTTGGGGAAATGACATTCGGGGAAAAGTAGCACAATCACTCAGATGAACGCATTTTTGTGTCTTTTCGTTTTGTTACGCCGCAGTAATTTTTGGTGTCCAATCTTCTATTGGTTTAATTATAAATTTTGCCTTCTTTCAATAATAGGCTGTTCTTTATATTTGTACTGTTTTAAATTTTATTATTTAGTCAAGCTAAATTTTAACCATATTTTATATTTTGCTGCTCTATCAATTCTTGCAAGACGTGCTGTTAGAATGATAATTATTTTAGAACCTGTCAATATTCAACATATTTTTGCAAACAAATGATCTCCTTTTTCGAGATATGCTGGAAAAAAATATGTTTCAATGACAAATTTTCCCTTCTTTCGATAATAGACAGTGTTTCTCATGTACACTTCAAAAATTAAAATTTATATTGAAAAGTTCAAAAGTTTTTCATTATGCTGCAATAATAGATCTTCGGATTAGAGCTTTTAATATTTTGCAAATAGTTTTTTCCTTTTTTTACCAAGTAATTTTCGTCCAAACTTTGACAGAGTTTGATCTGCTGCGATATATTCTATGAGCGTTCCCTTTATTAATACAGTTAACTCACCATTACTCGATATTCCGTACCTCGATATCGAGTTAGAGAACCATAGTAAAAGTTGGTTTTCATGGCTAACTTGATGGTCCCTTGGATCGCCGTTGCATTGGTTTTGTGTTCTGTAACTCGATACCTCCCTAACTCGATGGTCCCTTCAATAACGAGTAAGGGAGAGATAACTATAACTGCGAACTTTCTTTGCCAATTTACTATTTTCGAATATTTATATCGCAACAAGCTCAAAGATACTCTATGTTCTGGGATGTGAAGAAAATTATTTTTCCGAAAAGATCTTCCACCAGACCCGTCACGAGTTTTATTAAGTTATGCTCTCTAAAGTCACTACAATTTTAGTCATTCATAGCTTCGAATGACATTCATTCATAAACAACCACCACGCTTATTAAGAAACTACGAAAAAAATTGCTAAGGGCTTCGAAAATGCCGATATTCATCCTAAACTAATCATTATGCCAAACGACTTTATGACAAACGACCTTATGCCAAACGGGGTACAATCAAAGTTTCGTGTGACTTTTTAAATATTTTAGTATTTTCTGAAGCATCTAATCTAATCTAATCTAATCTAATCTAAGCGCTTGCACAGCCAATATTGAAAAGCATCCTGGAAATACTAGAATTTCTTCTAGTATTTTCTTGTCAGCATTAATGTTTGCGGAACATCGGTGATATTACACAAATATTAAAATGGCCAGGCCCACTGTGCAGACTTGGTTTTGAAGATTACTCAAAAGTTCACGGCGATCAGATTATCCACTTATGAATAATGTGATAGACGTAAATGTTTGAATTGTTTTGAGGAAGAAACGGGGACAACCGTACCAACCGTCTCATTTCAGGGGAAAGTTTAAATCGTTGGGAGTGGCGTTGCTAAGAATATTAATAAACACTCCATTGTTGTGGGTGCTCTTCTTTCAGGGATGGGACACAGGTATATCTTCCTTATGTCCTGGCTCGGAAGCCTAGGCTAAAGCGCCATTACTCGCTCTCTGAAACGAGAAGAAAATATTATCCCACCCCTTTTTTGTTTGCAGAACATATATAGTCACATAGATAGAATATATAGAATTCACACATTACGTTAGTTTGAAACTAAAGTTTTGTTAGGTCAGGTCTTCAATGCCCAAATACAGTCAAACCTCCATTAGTCTATATCTGAAGGGACCATCGACTCATGAAAATAACGAGTATTAAAATAGAAATACTTAGGAAAGTTGCGTAAGGGGACCATTATAGTCACCATGAAATTTTGTTTTAAGTATGGTTCCATGAGTCGATATCGAGTCATGGAACATTGTCTCTTGGAAGGTTCACTGTATATGCATTCAGCTCATCGATGCATCAAATAATGTAAAATTTAATTCATATAATAATAATCCTTTCAATTGCTTGAGAAAGCGCTCGGAACAGAAACAGCTTTCACAAATAAAGGAGATTTTGAAAATCAACAAAATAATAATACATATGAACAATTAACATAAGACTAAATGAATAATGAACGATCTCACCATATAACAGTCGTCTACCACCATTTGAATCCCCTCATGGATCTTGGCTTCCGCCTATGTTTTAATGCCAGTGATTGGATGTTTTGCTGGAGGGCGCTTTGCACTTCTTTTTGGTGCATACAAAAGTCAAATCCTTTCTCCTGTTCGAACTCCAATACTTCCGGAACATGATGTTTCTTAGCAAGGCTGGTCGCTTTCTCACACCTTTTCACTAAACATCACTTGTGAAATCTGAAAAATTTGACGGGAGCTGTGTAGGAGAAAACTTTTTCACACCCGTTCACAAACGCGGCACACTTCGATCTAGTATTTTCTGAAGCATCTGTCATAAAAGTATCGATATTTTGTGTTTAGGCCAGCGAACATTTGCACCTCACTAGTTTGAACTCTTGCCTCACCGGTAGGGCAGAAGTTCGTTTAGGACAACCAATTTTAAAACTGTTGTAATTAGAATTGGGTTAATATTGTGAAACAAATTTGTCCAGAAAAATTTTAGCCAAAATGTTGAAGCTTCTCTGTGTGGTATTTATTTCGTTTTAATTGTCAGTTTTTTTTTTGGGAATATTGCTCGAAGGTCAATTTTTTCCCTACCTCACTTTACATCTTTCATTTTTCTCTCGGATTAATTGCTGTTGCAATGTTCTTATCCGTAGCAAGGGTCCGTTTGATTCATAATACAGAGCAACTTTCACGCTGATCCATAGCTGAGGGATGGACATGTTTCGAAAATTGCATCGAGATCGATACTTTTTCGTAAATTAACATTAGTTTCGCAACGACAACAAATATGCTCTCCAGTTTAAGGGCGTCACACTTTCACACTTCTTCTGAAAAGTAACGCTTAGATGATTCATAACCGAAAGGTGACCGTACCTCTAATGTCTTAAAAATCAACTTTTCGGGATAATACAATTTGTACCACGAATTTAAGCCTCAGAAAGCTTTGTGCACCGAGTCTGGTCAAGTAAAAACTACTTCGATTTCCTTTTTCATCAACGTTCACCCAAGACCCAACTAAGTATTACTAGCCCAAACTAGTTTCGTATGTTATGCAATGAAAATTAATGCTCGTTGAACTGAAAATGAACTGCTATGCTTATTATCAAATCTACCAGACGGGAAAAATAAATTATTACAGTGTTTCTTTTTATAAGATTTTTTATATCGGCAGTTGTTATAAAACATATACCGTTAGTAGTTAAAAAAACAAAAAATCTAACAAAATTTTCCCAAAAAAAAGCTTTATTAGAGTTATAACAAGATCATTACAACATGTGTGTCAGGGATGGCAAAATTTTGGCAAATTATGCTACTGTGCATAATTCAGGATGTTATTTACAACAAACGTAATGTCATATGTTAAAAAAATACAAATGTTGTAATAAATCTGTTACAAAATATGTAACAAATTGGGAACAAAGCCATCTTGTTAATAAAACTAATAAGCCTCTCCACATCTCGATATCGAAGGGACCATCGAGATAGGGAGAGATCGAGACAAAGCACATTAATTTTAGGACCACTAGATTGAAAATCACTCCGTTACTAGGAAAATAATAAACAAACAAACTTCATTTCGAGTTTCCCAATTTTTCTGAATCACTTAAATCTGGTCTAGTAACCTTTGATACTGTTCATATCGACATATGGAGAGAAAATTGAGAACGAAAAATCAACAGGAACACATTGAGATATGGAGATATCGAGATAAGGAGGATATCGAGATGTGGAGAGGGAAATCGTATGCAGAATGAAGGGACCGAAGCTATCATCGACATAGGGAGAGATATCGAGATGTAGAACATCGAGATGTGGAGAGTCGACTGTAACTGCAACTGATAGAAATGTGTTATGATCTTGTTATATAACTCCGGTCATGAATGCACGCATGTGAATGTCGTAAGTGTTCTTATTTCACATATACGATAAATAAGGCACAGCCTAATGATCTTGCCAAATAAATGTACGAAATCTACGGCTATCTTGGCCTCTATAACTCATAAATATTTTTAATGAAAATTTCTCAAACAATTCTTCGAAAAATTAAATTAAGAAAATCTCCTTTTTTTGTTATTTGCTGCATTGAATTTTGGATAAATTTCAAAACAAGTCGTTAGTAACTGTTGTGGAAATCCTATGAGTATTGTTTTACAAGAATTTGTTGAAATTTCTGCTGAGAATCCTAGCGTCAATCATATAGGCTGCATAGATTTCAACGTGCCTCATCCTCAGATTATTTAGGAATTCCTTAACAGATTCCTCGAGCAAAACCTTCTGGAATTCTTCCAGAGCTTTCTTCAAGTATACACTCAAGGATTCCTCCCGGGATCTCTTCAATCATTGATCTATTTATCTAGATTTTTTCTGGGTTTTGTTCAGAAACTCCTCCAGTGATTTAGTGAATAGTGCTTGAACCAAATCCTTTACTACTTGCCTCCCCCTCCCCAGATTGATCTCAGCAGAATTTTTTTCCGAAAGAGGTGCGCTTTGCGGAAGAGGACCACGTTATTATTGAGTTGAAATCGAATTCAAGTTAACTTCTGTGCCCATGGGTCCTCTCGTGGTGCAGGGGTAACGCTCCCTATCTTGTTAACAGGGAGTCGTGAGTTTGATTCTTACCGAGGAGACGTGTAACTTTTTCGCAAATTTCACATCAATTTTTGAGAAGTATATCGTCCCCTTAATGCTACAACTAGATAACTCGAAAATCAAAATTTTGAGATGTGCAAAATTGTAACTATGACCGTTTTACAAGGTGATGGTTATTCGCAGAGAATATGATTGGAAAATAAACTTCAAGTTATGTATATTGAATCACACGCTTATGAGCTGTAAATATTTTTCAGATCTAATTAAGAATAATATTTTGACATATTGAAATCAAAAATTTCAAATTTCGAGTTATCTAGTTGTAGCATCAAGGGGACGATATGTGATGTTCAGTTTTAGAATTTTGTTTGATCCTTGACGCTTGCTCCTACGGGGGTGGCCGATGAGGGCAGTGTCAAACATGTAGCGTGTTGTTCACGTACTGAAAAGAAAAAGCACCGCGGATTGTAGTAGTTAATAGTGTTTAATCTATTGATCGCGTCGCTTGCTCCTGCGTGGGCGAGTGATGAACACTTGTTCGGCGTATATTGCGATAGTCGAATTATTTCGCGATTCCGATTAGGTGTGATTATATCATGGATCGCATCACCAACCATAGGTGATTCCCAGAACTTTACCTTATCTCACTAACCCAATATCCTTTCCATGACAACTGTGGAGATGCAGAGGTATACTCGGTCTCTAGTAACAACGGTAGTCATACTAATATTCCTTCCCTTCCCCGATGACCGTAAGGACGTGGCCGGCGCCTTTATTGACTTTTAATATTTGAGCTCTCGAATTGTGCACATTGAAGAATGGTAAGCTAATCCCAAGCCCCATTAATTAATTCCTTGTGCAACTTCGATTGTTCTGGTCAATCACGGAGTAGCAACTACGAATTGTACGGTCATCTATGCTCATGCGCATGCTCATTTTAGTATTTTCTGAAGCATGTTTGAAAAATTCAATTATTCTATGAACTTTGAATGCCTGAGTCTAATGTGTCACACAAAAAAAATTGTGCATGTATTATCTACAATCAACCTATCTCAGAAGAAGATCAAGATGGTAATAAAATGATTTCGAGCATGTTTTCATTAGTAAGAAAACCACGTGATTATTGAACCAAAATCGATTTCAGGTTGAGGTCCCCTGTAGCGAAACGGTTAGGCGCCCTGTCTAGTGAATAGGGAGACATGAGTATGATTCTTTCCTAGAAGACGAGTAACTTTTCCGCAAAATTCACTTTAATGTGTGCATTTAATCCAATTGCAAAGTATATATAACGTCTAGATTTTCGGTAGTTGTTAAATCTTCCACTCGGCTGGTTAGCCGGAAGCACGATAAAACATAACTGGTTCATATGACCATTTATCAAAAAAGACAACAGTTTTGAAAGTAGAAGAGTATTTCGAGAATATATGCAAAATTAACGATTGTGGTATGATGCTGCTGGTAGAGGGGTTAAGTTGGCACTTTGAACCTTCTTCCCCTACGCCGAGGAATAAGTTCAAACTCTGATCCCCCCGTTTTGTCGACAAAAAAAAACTCGAATCGGAAAAAAAAAAATCTGATCGGTTCCTACCCAGCCAGCTGCCGACACAAACGGGAAACCGTGCAACTTTTCTAAATAGGATCAGCAATCAATAAAAATGCAACTGCACGAATGCAAAATATCTATACACATACACACATAAACCTGTGTGCACAATCGAGAGTGAATGAATCGGATCCGGATCCCTTCCGCGCGGGTTTCCTCTCCCCCCATCCCATTCAACGAGCGCTCTAATCCTCTGACAAAGTTCTTTGGCAGAAAATAAAAACCAGTAGCGGGCATACCTGCTTACATTTATGCATTAGGGTGCGATTTATTCTCGGAAAGTTCTCAAAACTGAAAGTTTGGGTGATATTCGGAATTTTAATCACCTAAACGATTAGTTATCAATAATTTGAGATGGCAGAAGTGATTTGAAAATGAACTTTCGTCCTTCTTTGAAGTTAACAAAACTTTAAAAAAGACACCGACACGTTAATGCTTCCAGTGGACGTTTTTCCCTTTGAAGGAAACACCACACTAGACAATGGATTAGCATGCAACGCCCAGTGGCACAGTATAAAAACTTTCCTGACGAAAAATTTTCTGGCCTGAAGCAGGAATCGAACCCACACCCCTTGACTCGATGCGGCTAAATGCTTGGTAACACTAACCGCACGGCCACGAAGCCCACCAAATTTGAATATTTGTACAACATCAAATTTGTATGAAATCATCACAAGCTTTAGTTATGTGGTTTTATCATTTTTATTCTAACTCCGCAACGAAAATGAACTTTGTTTAAACATAACCTCATGAATACTCAATCATGAATGAAATCTTCCAGAATATAATAAAATAATGATCAATTTTTTCACATATTTTATTCGATTTTTGTAAAACTATACAATTTCAGTGAATTTTCACCAGATTTCATTCCTGTTGCTGAAATTGAAAATTAACCCTCACGTCGCCTGTGACACTTTTTATTTTTATAAATTTTTATATTTCTGTTCAAACTTCTTCAGATTTCTATTTGTGTGTAATTTAAAATCAGACAAGCTCTCAAACTTCCGGTTTTGAGTTTGTTTCGATTCGAAATGTAAGCCACATCCTAATATGCATCGTGTGCAGTCGCCCCACTCCACTCCTCACATGTGCAACTGATGTGCACCAGAGGAAGCGAGCAAACGGTCCTGGCTTTGCTTTAGAACAAAAACAAAAGTGCTCTGCTGAAAGAGTCATCGATGCCTCATCTCCATGTTCGGGGTGCTCACCGAGTCTCATCGACCGCTTGAGGGTTGCCCATTACAGGAGGTATCTTCGGAGAGACCTGCAAAGGGGTGCGGTACGGTATCGAACGAGATACCGGTGAATTTGTTTTTATTACGCTTTGATTGATTCGAATTAAGTTCAATCGGTGCACCTTGACGATTGTGACAGCAGAAAAGTGGGTCTACACGACCTTATAGATGGTGGATTATGTGTAGAGGTAGCTCAAGTTGAGTTTATTAATGTTTGGGGGGAGTTTGAAACAATGAACTTTAATGTATCCCTTGTTTACCCAGTAGGGCCTTCCTTAGCATTGGTGTAGAAACAGGGGGCCAGGAGGCCTGGCCCCCTCCGGGATCATCCATGCCCCCCCAGAATTTTTGATAATAATAAAAATTAAAAAAAAAATACGATTTAACATGAATTATAATTTTGTGAATTAATATACATGACGCTTTTTCTTGACAAAAATCTCTTCTGTAAGTGGTTACGTTGTTTTAGAGAAAACCTTGCTTGTCCTACACAGCATCAGCGTGGCAGTCCTGACTTCGGTGATTCGCGCGACAACCGAATGTCCGGCTGTCGATCGATTGGTTACTGTTAGAAGCAGCGTCTTGTTGTATGTGATAAACGATTTTTTTCGACATCTCTGTTGCAAAAATACCGTGGTACAGAACAATGTACTGCACAATTTTTCATATGTTCGGTGATGATGATTTCTCTTATGAGAATTCACTAAAGAAAATACATCACTAAGATCACAGATACAAATACATTAACATCGTATAATGTCCGGAAAAATAGACAAAATTACAAAAGGAATTTCTCAGAAAATACAAATCGGAAAATCTTGTCAAAAATACGGCGAAACTTCCAAGGACTTTCGACATGGAGAGATTTGTAGCAATCTTTTCGATATTCTTTGAGGAATTTTGTTATAATCAAATTCCTCAAGGAGTATTGATGAAATGCTTCAGAATTATTGCAAATCTCTTGGAAATAAGTCAAATAATATTTTAGACTTGTTCATACTTTCAAAACGAGTTCCTCTTGGTAGACATCCATTTCTTCTATGTCTACTTTTTTGCTTAAAATCCCCGGATTATTCAAGAATTTCAAAGTAAAATGTTTTTGAAATGTCTCTTGCCTTCTAATCTTCAGAGGAAATTTGTTGAAAAACCCCAGGAAAACTTTTACTCTTGAAATTGGCAAAGGAACCTATAAAGAAACATGTAGCAAAATAACTGGAAAGGCGGAAATTAATTAATATATAAATTTTTATTGATCTTCCTTAAAACACTTCTCTAAAAATAATTTTACCAATTATTAACAGAATCTACATTCTTGGTTTGGATTTTTGTGCAATATGAGGGTAGAATTTCTAGAGGCATTCTGGCAGGAATCTAGAAAACCAACGGTCAAGGAAGGATAGATTTCAAGGGTAATTTCTAAAAAAGATTCTGATGGAACTTCTTAAGGAAATTGTTTTATTTGTATATTCATTACATAGTTTTTCATAATCCTGTAATTTATATCTAGAGAAAAGATTATACATTATCTTTCAATGTACCATTGCCCATCTTTTTATCAACCTGCTTCAACATTTCATTGTTTCTCCTTCCTTCGCATGACGCTTTGAGGAAACTCGTATAAATATGTTTTCATACTCCAAAAAGCAACGTTTTGAAGAATCTAAAAATAAGGTAAATTATTGCAGTTCTGGAGAATAACAGGAGTCTCATACGTATGATTTCTTCCATAAGAAATAACTCAACAAATTTTCAAAGTAATGCAAATGTTTCCCCTAAGATATTAATAAATTTGAGTCTTACATTACGAATTTTAACACAATACATCTTTGACAATCTCCTAAAAAATACCGGAATTATTTTCGCGTTGAACTTTTATAATACTATAAAATAATCGATATTAGACACTGCAAAAAAGTTTGTTTGGAAGGTAGGAATTTTCTTTTTTCTACATCAATATGTTCATTAAACTTGGGAGCTTATACAAAATATTATCTAAGATTTAAGATACAAATATTTTCAGTGAAAATTCCATCCGTTTTAACACGGATCATGTTCTCTTATAAAAGACGAAAACATATTTTTTGTAGTAAATCCTATAAGGACCACTTAAACTTTTCTGTAAGGTACCATGTCAACAAGTTTCTGAAATTCTACAGCTCAATTCATGAATTTTACGGCAAGCAGGGCCGGATTTACATATGTGGGGGCCCGGGGGCCATTGTCTTGTAGGGGCCCTTATCCAAGAAAAACATTTTTTTACTTTATAATAGACTATATATTTTTGAATGTTCTTTGTAAGGTTTTCATTATCCGAAGTCATTTGAACGACTGCTTCAAATCCCTCATAAACGTGAAGAAATTTTAAATTTAAATTAAATTAATTTCTTCAATATTTTATATATCTTCGTAGATTTTATATGTTTACAAGTTTAATCTAATGGAGCTTATTTGTAATTAAATACATTCATTTGATGATTGCCTTCATATTGATATCTTAATTAAAATAATGATTATTCATGATTTAATATTAAAGTTGTTGAACAAATTCTTCTAGAGATTTCTCTACCAATTCTCCCAGAACTTTCAAATTCCCAGAAAATTCAATCCAAGAAACCCTTGAGCACTCCAACGATACTACTACCTGTAATTTCATCAAGGATTACCCCAATATTTTTTTCTAATGTTATACTAGGAGTTTTTCCAGTTATTTTTTCACCAATTTTATTATTGGAGTTCTAGATCATACAAGGTGTTTTCTAAGACGTTTTAAACTTAAATCTTGGAGGATATACTAAAAAAACCGATGAAAGTGCGCTTTGGGGTCGTGCGGTTAGTGTCGTCAGGCAATGAGCGCATCGTGTCATGGGGTGTGGGTTCGATTCCCACTGCAGCCATTGAAACTTTTCGCCAGGAATGTTTCTCGGATGTACCATTGGAACATGTTTGTCCGTTGTCTAGTGTTAAGCTTTCAGTCTGTGTAGCTTATTGGCTGAAGACGGTGTCCGTGTGATTAAAAAAAACACGAATTATCATTAATAAAAAAAAGAAACAATCATTGAATAAAATCCTGTCTTTCTTTCAAACTATCTAAAATAATTTTTAGTGAAATGTCTGATTATTCTTGAAAAATATCCGGATTATATTTTTGAGATATCCAAACAAAGTTCTTAGAGGAATTCCTTAGGAAATTTATTGGCGGAATCACTTAATGAACTCCAGAAGAAATCTTCGGAATAATCTTTGTACTTCTGGAAAAATAACTAAATTCTCACGAAATTCCTAGAGAAAATCAGGAGGTGCTGCAAAAAAAGAGTCATATCTGGCTTGATTCTATGTTGAAGTATCTTTGTTGAAAGTCACGTTAGAAAATCTTTAGGAATTGAAGTAAAAGCATGGTACTCTACTTGTTAATCCAAATGGCTTTCAAATTTTCATTGATCTTCTTGTTTCTCAACAAGTCAACAAAATCTCATTCAGAATGTTTCAATATTTTGTTTTATTTTTTTTTTTTTTTTGAGTAGATTTGCATGAATTTCGCTTTCATTCCTGATTAATGAAATACCTTGAATCTTTCAGACCATTTGCGATTCCAAAAAATATGTACTATTGTATGCATTCTAATTATTCGTCAAAATTTAACAATAAAAATGCGTATCGAGATTTGGGGGCCCCCTTAAATGTGGGGGCCCGGGGGCAATAGCTTTTGCTTTCTCACTTGTATTTAACTTCCCGATCAGGAAGGCATAACATAATTGAAGCTCAATTACAGGGCTACTGGTGAATGAACGCCTTGAAAATAGGAGCATCCCAGACAACCAGAATATGCGTATAACGGAATCATCTTTTTCATTTTGCGATGCTTATATGAGCAACCAATTACGTATAAGATGTCATCAAAAGGCCTTACACGTACAAAAGTAGAGGCGATATAATGGCATATTTTATTTGATGAAAGTTGGCATGCAATGGGAGTGTATACGTTATATTGCGAACTGTACTGTAGTCTTATGCCACTTAATTTATGACAACAAAGATAATTTGACAGCTGCGGATTGATTCGACTTACTTTGTTTGTTTATGCGAAACGAAATAAAATGTAATAATAATCTCAAAAAATAGCATTTTATGCGAGAGAATTTGTAATTAGAGAGATTTTTGTCACCGTTTTATACAGATGTTATGTTATTTGTACAAATACACACGATTCTGTTTGAGATTCCATCAGGATTTCCTCCATAGATTTGTTTTTAGCAGGCTTCCAAATTCTCACTCACTCTCACGATAATGGATTTATCCCTCACAGCAATTTTCAGCGATTAGCTGCCTTGCGATTTTATCCGTCCACAAAACAAAGCGAAAATAGATAGTTGCACATTTCCGCAGCTGTGAGAAGTTTGTTTTCTCTTTCTCCGATCCATGGAGAACTTTTCCTGTATGCATCGCCACAATCAGCAGTTGCTTTTATGTACCAAATTAACCACTCCTTTCGTTAAGTTGGTGTGGTAGTATGGTTAGCGTGCACGCATCGCGGTTGTTTTTAGCAATGTTCTAGGTTCGAATCCCGTCGCCGGCATTAGTTTTTGTTTATCCACATAGTGATAATTCTCGGGAGCAGTTGATGAGCGAAATAAAATGGAGTGAAAAATATATTATCCCCGGAGTGGAGTGATTTTCGGTTATCCACCATCGTAGCTCCAGGGAAAATTAGTGTGAGCGATAAAAGATGTTCACGTGAGGAAGCGAAAAAAGCATTCTTCTTACGTGCGAAAAATCGTAGATTTTGCATCATTGATACAAAAATTCAGAACCCTGGTTTTCAGATATATTTCAAAAAAGTCCCAACACTTTCCAACGATTAACCTAGGAAATCATTCAAAGCTTCAGTTTAGAACATGTTTAAGAATACAATCAGAAACCTTTCCAGAAATGCACTCAGGGATTTCTTTGGATTTTGGAATAATAACCTTTTTAGAACTCCAAGTAGGAATTTCTCTTCTACTTCCCGGAATTACTCCAGAGATTTTTCCTTAGGAAGTTTGCAAAGATTTGTCCAGGTATAAGCTTCTAGAAGAAAGACTTCGCGAGATATTTGCACCGAAGTATTTATCTTTACAGTCTTTACAGAAACCATGACAGAAGTTTAAGTTAAACAAATTTCAAGTCGATATGCCTCGATCACTTTGAACGATACATTTTCAACACCTTTGGTATCCTTCCATGATTTCTCCGATCCTGCCACACACCTTCCCAAGTCTGTTCATCCGGAAACTCGTACTTCATCGGATTACAATACACACACGACAGCCCGTCTATCCCAACCCACGGAGATTCGTTAAACTGAACGAGCTTTCCCACACTCCTCAGTGCATCTCCGCCCACCCATCATCAACTCTGTGCATAAAACGTCAAACGAACCCAAACGACGAGGGGCAAAACTTCGATAGTGTGTATAATTTGCACCTTTTTGGAATGCACAAAACTGTGAAAATTTAATCAGTGCAATATTTATATGCAAATTTGTTACCGGCTCATTGAACCAAGCGTTCGTCGTCGTCGTCATCGTCATTTGGCGTTCGGTTCGTTCTTTGTGGCACCCTCTTACACTGAAGCTTCCATTCACGTGAGGGGTTAGGGGTATGTAAATATAATTTAAAATCTTTGAATGGTACAGATGGCTAGCTGTTTAACTTTGAACACCTAGATATAAGAAATGAATGCTGATACTAATAAAAGAATTAAAAAAAAATTCATAACCGTGTATTAACACACAAGTTCCATTTGCATAATATTACGTAAATGGGATTCTTCTTTTTGACACGTTCTCACTGGGACAGAGTCTGCATCTCAGATTAGTGTCCTTATTCTAAAGCATCCTTTGCCATTTTCGCATTCGTATATCGTGTGGCAGGTACGATTATACTCTATGCCCAGGGAAGTCAAGGAAATTTTACATTACGAAAAGATGCTTTACTGACCGGGAATCGATCCCGGTGTCTGGGTGGTCAGCATGACTTTGCTTTGTAGCCGCGGACGCCAACAACTCGGCTAGGGAAGGCCCCATAAATATAAGTTACGTAAATAGAGACTTCAGTGTAAATGGAAGCAGGAATGGTGCACATCTAACGCTTTCGGGCTGTTGCATCTCTTTGGGAGTTACGACGATACTCGAGCTAGGGGAGGGGTTTGATGCTTTGATTATTTTGATACTGAATCTGCTTCGGTTCGCTGCGATGGCAAAAGATGAGACGGCGACGATTAGGTACGATGCTGGCTTCCTTTCTGAGGTGCGATTTTTCCTTCCCCTTGAATCCTTACCGGGGAAATTTAGTTATAACACTCCATTTGCTCCGGTTGCAAGCACCAGGATCAGAAGAGCTTTACATAAGATGCACTTCCCTCGAAATTGGTTGTGGAGTCGAGCGACGAGCGCTCCAGATGATTACCCAATCTGCTAGCACTGACACTGATTATGTCATAAAAGAATGTCATGACCTATCGGATGACCCAAAAAGATCGAAAACGAAAAACACGTTCCCCGAAACTGTAACGCGACGAGATATGGCGATTATGAAACCAACCTCCTGCTGAAAACGACGACAACGGGGACGCCTCCAACCTTGAAGCACCATGCAGTGATACCAGATTTTCAGATGATTGACTGCAAAGATTTGACATAAGACTGAAGATTATAGAAATAAGGTGCAGCAATACTGTCATATTTTTTTTACCTGTTGGTATCATTTGGAACATTACGTCGATTTCTCATATCTAGGTATTTAAGAAATGGTCACCAGTAAAAATATTTTCCAATGACTCTTTCTACGGGGATGAAAATATAAGTCAAAGTCACGTGATATTCATAACATTTAACAGAACTGGGCAGAACTGTCATCTTAATTTGGAAAAACTTAATTAACTTTAACAACAAAATTCAGCAACAAAGAAGAGAAGAGAAGCGGGATTGAGCAATGGGTTACATACATGGCCTGATTCGCTACTCGCCACATAGTAACGCACATGCGCTAGTGTCTATGCACAAAAAATCGCTAAAAGGTATCGCGAAAAATATTTGTATAGCGAATAGCATCCAATAAATTAATTCTTAAAATTGGGAGCTATTTTGCAAAAAAATATTTGGTACCGGCGTAAAATGACTATATTAATACTATTTTTTTTAATGCTTTCATTTGCGAGAAAGTTGAAGTTAGATGCCTTTACCCATACAAAATGAAACGAGAAAACTTCTGATGATCAACTGTGGACAAGAGCAAAGCAGGTATTCATTCTGATTTTCTTCGTGAGATGGTCTATAATTCTCTGTTACAACAGTCGGTGGAATGGTAAACTACTTTCTGGAAGTTTCTTGATGAGGATAGAAAAAGATTCTGTCTTCACCAGGGGCTTCAATATATTTGATTTTTTCAATAAAAGTTCTCACTTCACTTGGTTGAGAATGCGTTCTCAATCCAGTGCAACTTTATTTTCAATAGGGTAACGATCATCGTTCTGTTTACAACGTTCTTAAACGTTAACAGCTGGCGTGTAGTACAGACAACAACCTTCCGAACATGCAGTTTCTCTCACTGGCCGCCGAGCGGCGACACTGATGTTTATATTCCACTCACTGATCGCGCTACGCTGGATTCTCATATTTCCCAAAAATCCAAAGCAAGTGCATGGAAAAATGATAGTCGAGAACTGTCAAAACGTTTGAAACAAAAATGAAAAACGTAAATTACTTGTAATTAGGAAAATGGATCAACTGGATTAGAAATCAAGTGCAACACAATTACAGTACGTTTTGTGTATAGTTCATTTTCCGTGCTGTTTGCTTCAGGATTTCGTTTTAACTACTACTGAAAAAGAGCCATCTATTGCCTTTTCAGTTCTAAATATCGCCCTATTGAACTGGTGATTTCCCAATTAAAATTATGCGCGTTTTCAATCTGCATAGCAAGTTGTTGACCTGTTTCGCACTTACTGAGTAATACTTCAATTTTCTCTTTTTACGCCACATTCGGCTGATAACACTTTTTTTTTTAATTTTGAATTATTTCTTAAAAGGCTCAGAAGCCCAATATGGTAATTTTGATATGATAATCAGAAAAAAAACGTTTAATATTTTTTTTGCAGATCCTGCCATATAATTTTCATATGAGGATTGCAAATATTCTGAAATTGCCTTCTCATCACGCTTTAACCCGTAAAGTGGTAGGGCGGACCTTAGTTCCCTCAAATGCGACGATCTCAGTCAATAATCATCCGAATCCATGTTAAAAGAGAATTAAAGTAGAAAGGGGATAGGTGTACCTACATTTTGGGAGGTGATCCATCCCTCCATAGCCCTCCCCGCTTTAGCTTAACTCGAAAAACCTCAGCTTTCAAGGTGAAACAGTTTGGAAGCCAATTTCCAAGGTTACACTAAAACTTCAAAAGCACTAATCTGACGAAGGAAGCATTCAACAACAGTGTACTTTACTTTTACTAGCAGAAAGCCTAAAATAAGAAGATCAGGAATGTTTGCGCACTGTTTCTTCAGTTTAGTGCCTTTAGAAACGCGAGTAGGTGCACAAGTCGGCCATTGCGACGGCCTTGTTTGGATTCCGAGATGTTTAACCTGAGGTGTTTTTCTATTGCTATTTTACTAACCATCGAGAAAACAAAAACGCCGTACAGATTTGTGTGTACAGTGATGAATTTAGTCCAACGTGGGCATTTTGGACCATTATAGTCCTCACGGAACCTTAGTGCTCTAATACTGTTTGGCGATCAAGCAGGTTCTATCGATCGGTGGCTTATTCGTGATCGAACGTCAACATCCCACCGCAAAATCACTAGAATTCGGAGGTGACGTTTTCTTCCAAACACCCATCGTTATATGAATAATGGGGGCACGTCGGTCGTCGCAAGTTTCTCGCTAAACAGTCAATATTTGGGGAATGAAACCTCCTTTCTTTGGCTGTCTTGGTAGTGTTATTCGAACCACACGTCAAGCCGTTCCCATAGGGGACGATAGCCACAAGAAAGGACGTTTCAAGTAATACTGTTTCATGTGGTATGCCATCTCCAATATCTAACCCAATTTCTCTCGCCTTTCCCTTACGGTACCTATCCATCTAGTTTTAATCAAGGCGGGTTTAATTCTCTAAGATGTCCCATTAAGCTCACTTTATGGAGAAAACCAGACAGGGTAGGTGAGGAAAGGCTGGCCGTTTTGTTTACAAACATCTGAGACAGGCAGTCGAGAGATTGAATCCTGATTGGTTGGAGAAACAGTGTTGCCAAGAATAATTCTAATCTGGTCGCCCCTGCTCCTTGTATGCTCTACTTTTTTGTTTCCTTTTTGAAGATTTCGCCCACACTGATGGCAGCACGGTTAGTCTCAGTGTCAGTATCATCCAGGCTAGGCAGTAATGTTTGTAAACAAAACGGCCAGCAAGTTAAAGATGGCCTCCTAGCCAATTTCGCCAAGTGATTACAGCTTACTCTGGTTACAGAGTAAAATGCACACACCTTGGTTTTACTTGCTTTCTTCTCCTTTCTCCCTACTACTTTGAGCGAAACAGACTGATATGCCGGGAAACACATCAAATAAAATACGTCATTCATAGTTTTAGTGGTTAAATACACCTCCCTTTGTCAATTTTGTAAAGTTTGTGACGCTTCCCCCAATTCCTTCCATATCTTTGGAGCGAGAAATTATTAGCTTAGAATTAATGCTATAATAGTGTATTAAATGGTATCTTTTTATTCTTTCTGACATTACGTTCCAACTGAGAAAGAATCTGCTCTTCCGCTCAATGTTCATATGAAAATTCTCACAGTGAATAACTGAGAGCATTCTTCGCCAATTGACAAAGAAACTCCAGAGCCAGGAGAGTAGGAGATTTTTTCAACCCGAAAAGATCCTCGACCGGCAAGATTGGCGCCCACGATCCTTAGCTGCAGTTTTGTTTAATATATCGCCGTAATCGCTGCGAATATTATTACTCTTTTAAAAATATCGATTTAATACTGGCATTTTCTACGTTCGAGTTCCAGGGTAGATGTCTACTCTTCTCGGAAGAAGATGGGCGTGGCCAGCAATGGAAATTGTCATGCCTTTTTATTTATGTCTTCCGACTGACTAGCTATTTATTCCAAAATAGTTTTTCATAAGTATTTGGAATAAGAGAGGTGAAGTAAATAACGTGACAGTTTTCAGTATGTAATCTACGAATTACTCCGTTCCCACGAAACGCAACGCGAATATATATACAGTCGACTCTCCACATCTCGATGTTCTACTTCTCGATATCTCTCCCTATGTCGATGATTTTTCCGGTCCCTTCAATCTGCATACATTTTCACTCTCCATATCTCGATATACTCCTTATCTCGATATCTTCCTATCTCGATGTGATTATCGTTCCCTTATTCGTTATTATTCGTTTTCTCTCCGAATGTCGATATGCCCATTATCAAAGGTTACTAGACTTGATTTCAGGGATTCAAAACAATTTGCGAAGACGAAATGACATCTGTTTGTTTTTGATTTTCCTAGTAACGGAGTGAATTTCAATCTAGTATTCATTAAAAATCTGTTCTAGGTCTCGATCTCTCCCTATCTCGACGGTCCCTTCGATATCGAGATGTGGAGAGGCGACTGTAATATATATTAGAGCTGTTTTATATTAAATGTGAGCCACCCTGTTCTGATATTCAAATCACAAAAAAAAATCCGGATATGTTTATTTTTGATGCATTCCGGTAAATGGTTGAATCCTCCGGATAATCGAATCATTAAGAAAAAATTAAAATCTTCGATAGAAGAACTTCAATATTATCTTTTTCGTAATTTTATTTATATGATGCGGTGGCGTAGTCAGAAATTATTTCAAGAAACAGTTGGGGTAAAGTACAAGAAAATAAAATTTTTGTTCAGCATACACAAAAAAAAAACACTTTTTCGAACCTCCCTTTTTTAAATACGTTCAAAACTTCAAAACCATTCATATTGTATATTGCAGTACCTAATTATCTCAGAATTTTGCATAAAAATTGAAAAACAAGAACATCAAAAAACCAATTCCGGATAATCGAGTCTAAATTTCCGGATAATAGCATCTCGGATAATCGAGTCTCCGGATAATCGAGTCCGACCTGTACCGCCCTGGAGTAATTTGATCTTATTCTATGTAGATCAGGTGCAACTTAACGATCTGTAGAACATGAATCGAAAATTCCACGCTGTATCAATGCGCTGGAGTAATTTGACCTTATTCCACATTGATCAGGTGCATCTTAATACCCTGTGTGGCATCAATCGAATTTGTCAAGCTGTATAGTAATTGATCTTGTTTCATATAGATCATATTAACACTTTGTAGAGCATCAATGTTTAAAATGTGCATGCATTCTCAGCAATATCAACACCCAGGAGTCTCAAGGCCCTGTAGAACATTATTCGAAAATTCCAAGCTTCATCTACTCCAGCAGAAATTTTACCTAACCAATCAAAGTTTTTTAATCTGTATCAAAGCCCTGAAGTTATTATACTTTGTTTCACGTAGATCAGCTGCATCTTAACGCCCTGTCGAAAACCAATTAAATTTTGTTTGCTCTATGACCTTAACTAACGTTTATACCTTAACTAACGTGAAGAGTAGTATTTGGTCCTTAAGTTGCCCTTTCTGCTCTTGCGGGAACGAGCGATGCAATCATGATCAATGTTGATTAGCGTATTGGGTATGCAGAGCAATTTATTTATTATATTGGTAAGTTCATTCCATTTTATATGTTGTTTGTAATATCTATATTTTTTCTCATATTATTTTTCCATACTATTTATCAAACGATTGTGCTAGTTTTCCTCGAATGTCGTTTCTGCGAATGACAGATTCCCGAATAACCCTTTTCCACATATCCAATTTTTTCGAATGACCTGTCTCTGCAAGTGATGCAGTTCATGAAGGTGCAAGAATAGTTCTCAATGACAGAGTGTGTACCAGATGACTGGTCCGTTCTGAAATGTAGAAAATTGTGGAACGGTATATTCTGAGAACAGACATTCAAGGTTCACGTTCGATGAAACGATATCAATATTTAGGGCAAAGTAGCACAATCCCTTAATCAAATGAATATTACGATATAAAAGCATTTACGCTTGATCCCTAATATTTGGTATTATTAAAGAAATTGTTGGTTAAATTATCTCGACAGATTCTTCAATAAAAGCACGTGATCATTAAGGCGCCAAAAACCACTCTCGAAGTTTGATGAAATATGTTAAAGTTCATACCGTTGTTTATTTTGGACCAATAATTTTCATGCAATAGTGATAAACTTTCATAACCATGTATGCACCAAGAGCAGCATTTTCGTGTTTGTAAATTTGATGAAATTAGTTTGAAACCCTTCTTTAATTGATACAATTCCAAGATTCACTTATATATCTATATTGTTAAACTACAAAAAAAAAGCGAAATACATTGAAATCCAGAGCGAACGTTGACTTTTTTCATTTTGATATTACATGAAAAGCGATATATTAATTTTAATTTAAGCCGTATATTTAGCTGAAAATCAAACACCTCTTCTTTAAGCAAAACATAACAGTTCAAACGTTCTAGATGTCCTGCTTTTAGAAAGCTCAAAATATTTTTTGTAATTGTAATTAAATATTTTTTTTTGTAATTTGTAATTGTTTTGAATCTTAAGTATTGATTTCTTTATGTTTAACTTTAAAACTTTTCCTTGCATTCTAGTCAAGCCTACAAATGGGAAATAGTTACATAGCATATACAGTAGTAAATAATGCATTGTTATGGTAAATTCAATTGATAAAAGGACAACATAACTTTCACTTATTACATTATCAATTTTTTCCACTAAATAATGTTTAAGCCCATGTACTTGATCTCTTCGTTTGATTTTAATTGAACTGGAGAACAAACTAAATACCTGCAAAAGCATATTGGTTTTTGTTTGTAGAAGACATCATTAACGTCTGGGAATAGAAGCACCCTCTGGGCTATAGTAACGCCCCCTTCTCAAAAAGGGACGACTAAGAAGCTCAAATTTTACGATGAAAAAAATATTCAAAAGTCCTGGTATAAATGTCAAGGGAAATTTTGAAAACTGTAGGAGTAAAAAAAATTGTTTTCGAAATATTCTCTGGAAATATTTTTGGAGTCTTTCCGCGGTTATTACTGAACCTACTTTTGGTAAATCAAAGGATCAATTTTATCACAATTTTCTGTTAAAAAAAATAAGTTAGAATTCATTGAACTGTTGCAATTCCAATTGGAATACTTGAAAAGAACTCGTAAATTATATGTAATTAGTGGGATTGCAAGACGAATACGGGGAAGAATCTTTTGAAGGGTCGTAAAACGTTTCGATGTTATCTTTGCATACATTATTGCAGTAACTTTCTTTAGTTTTTTGAAGAAAGTACATCTAAGCATTTTAAGTGGAGTTTTTAGAAAAATCTTGTGCAAGTTTTGGGAAAAGTGCATAGAACTCATTGACGGATTCTTATTGTTTCTTAGAAAATATAAAAAGAAATCAATAGGAACTTTTGGGAAACATAATTTGGAGGAATATCTAAGGAAACCCCTTGATACACTTCTTAATGAATCCCCCATCGTTCTTAACGGTTTTCTTTTGAGTCATTTATAGCTCTGCTGACAAAAATCTCGAATCTCGGCAGAATTTTCGATAATACTGGAGATTTGATTTCAATAAGTATGTTTTGCAAGTTCTTTGCACTTCTGTGTAATTCTTTGTTAATGATCGCAAGTAAAATCTTTGAAAAAAAGCAAGATTTTTATTTCGACTTCAACCAATCCAAGAATTTTTAAAGAGATATATCATGGTATAATTTTCTATATGAATAGAGCAGACTTGAAAATTTTAAACACATTTTTAACTACCCTGCTAATTTGGATATTTTTCGTGCAGCCAAGGGGAGGGGGGGTCAACGACTCCTCCCTACCTCTGGCTAAGCCCATGATGGTTTCTGTTACTGTACATTGGTGTAAAATCATGAAATATCTAGACAATATTAGACTCATTGTAAGACAATGATTTAACTGTTTAATAATAACTAGTTGAGCGAATGAAAAATTGTTTGGATAATACAGTTGAACCATATTTACCGAATTAAAAAAAAAACACTAACTTTGTGGTGAATTTTTCAATTTTTTATAACTTTCAATGCAAACTAACATATACCTCCATTAAAACTGAGTGTGCATAGAGCAAGCAAAATAACGTTTCTTAAAGATACACAATCTTGACGAAAATTTGATGCACTATAAACGGTCACATCCACATAGGATTTGTAAACACAACTTTTTAGCTGTTGTTTTTTTTAATACATCAATAATTTTGGATTTTTCTCAGAATAACAGTTTAAATTTATGCTTCGTAGAGGTATTTTCAATCGTAATAAATATTTGGATTTTTCTTAAATGCACGGTAAATAATAGCTTTCCGGTATTTGAGAAGAGTTAAATAAAAACTATATATGAGAAGGTATATATTTTGACCTTTGATAAAATGCTCTTCAATATCAGGAGAAAACAAAACATTTTCTAGAGAAAGGAAAATCAAAGAAGTCGAAATCAAAATCCATTGACTTCCCTGCCAGAAACTCGATATTTGTAGATTTTATCAATGAAATTCGAAAATCCGTAGAAACTTCAAATCTGTAGATCGTCGGAAATTTCCGTAGATCTGGCATCGCTGAGCCCCAACCGTACAAGAACCGATGACGGCGACCTCCCCGTTTATGATCTTCGCTCGAGAAGCTGCATGACACCAAAGTTTAACCATGCCCCGAAGGCATTAAAATTTCGTAGAACCCCCAATCCACAACCCCCCCTTTCCCCCTCATGGTCACCACGTAATTGGCTGATTAATACCCATTCATCACAAAATTGGCCAATTATGAAATCACCCGGCGATGATCGAAACCGAAGCCGCACTTTGCCAAACCATACCGCGTGCATTAATGACATTTCTCCGGTGGTGGCGAAGCGCAAAAAGGTCAAGCAAAAAATAAGCGTCCTCTCGCTGGTATCGTCGCACGATAAAGGCTTATCGCATACACACACTCACGATTCCAGGCGCTGCTGCTGCTGCTGCCGCCCGTAGCCAATACCTGCGAAGCGACACGCGGTGAAAAGCAGTTAAACCGGCTTGTAAACAATTTGCACATTTCGGGCCTTCGGCCGTCGTTCCGCCAGAGACGCTTTTTTTTGTGCGACTGTTACTGCACTGCAGGATGCACCGAAATTTTGCACAACCCGAAATTGCATCAGAGTCATGGACGAGGCGGGACCACTGGATGGCGGAAAACTTTCCCTTTCATACGACGCGGACCAGAAAAGCGAAGGCAACAGCCGTCAATCGGTCGTCCCTGGGATGGTACGTTCGAGGATTCATTCATTCAAGAGAGTGTTATTCGAAATGAAACTGCAAGTGGTTGGCAAGCTGCCGAAAAAGCAGATGATTGAAACATCCATCAGTCTGAATGAGTTTTCTAGAAAAGAAACTTTTCAGATTGTGCAAAATAGCAATCCAGTTTCTAAAAGACAGTTTCTGCACGAGAAGTTCTCCAGCTTCTGGAAAAGATGCTTTCCAGCTTCTGAAAGAGAAGCTTTCCTGCTTCAAAATGAGAAGCTTTCCACCGTTTTGCAAAGAAGGTTTTCAGCTTCTAATTGACAAGCTTTCCAGCGATTAGAATGACAGCTTTCCGGTTTTTGGAAGATAAGCCTCCCAGTTCTGGAAGAAAACATTTTCTGCTTCTGGAGGAAAAGCTCTCTGAAAGAAGCTTTCCAGCTTCTAAAAGAGAAGCTATCCAGCTTCTCAATGAGAAGCTTTCCTGCTTCTGGAAGAGAAGCAGGAAAGCTTCTGCTGGAGAAGCTTTTCAACTTCTGGAAGAAAAGCTCTCCAGCTTCTGAAAAAGAATTTTTCCATCTTCTAAAAGAGAAGCTTTCCAGCGTCTGGAAGAGCAATTTTCCGACTTCTGAAAGAGCAGCTTTTCAGCTTCTGGAAGAAAAGTTCTCCAGCTTCTAAATGAGAAGTTATCCAGCATCTGAATGGGCAGTTTTCCGGCATCTGGAGAGCAGCTTTCCTGCTTCTGAAGGAGAAGCGTTCCAGCTTCTGGAAGAGAAGCTTCTCAGCTTCTATAAGAAAAGCTCTCCAGCTTCTGATGGAAAAGCTTTTCAACTTCTAGGAGAAAAGCTCTTCAGCTTCTGGTGGAAAAACTTTCCAGCTTTTGGAAGAAAAAAATTCCAGCTTCTAAAAGAGAAACATCTGAAAAAGAAACAATTTAGCTTCTAAATAAGAAGCTTTCCAGTATCTGGAAGGGCAGCTTTCTGGCGTCTGCAAGAAAGGCTTTCCAGCTTCCGGAAGAGCTGCTTTCCAGATTCTGAAAGAGCAGCTTTTCAGCTCCTGGAAAAGCAGCTTTCCAGGTTCTGGAATAAAAGCTTTCCAGCTTCTGAAAGAAAACCTTTTCAACTTCTGGAAAAGAAGCTTTCCATCTTCTGGAAGAGCAGCTTTTCAGGTTCTGGTAGAGTACGTTTCAAGCTTCTGGAAGAGCAGCTTCAACTTCTATTAAAAAAGCTCTTCAGTTTCTGCTGGAGTAGCTTCTCAACTTCTGGAAGAAAAGCTCTCCAGCTTCTAGTAGAGCAGCTTTCCAGGTTCTGAAAGAGAAGCTTTCCAGCTTCTGGAAGAAAAGCTTTTCAACTTCTGGAAGAGAAACTTTCCGGCTTCTGAAAGAATAGATTCCCTGCTTTTGGAAGAGAAGCTTTCCAGCATCTAAAAGAGAAGCCATACAGCTTCTAAATGAGAAGCTTTCCGGCTTCTTAAGGGGCAGCTTTCCGGCTTCTGGATGAGAAGCTTTCTAACTTCTGGAAGAGAAGCTTTTCAGCTTTTGAAAGAGAAGCTTTCCAGCTTCTGAAAGAAAAGCTTCTCAGCTTCATGAAGAGGAGCTTTTCAGCTCCTGGAAAATAAATGTTCCAGCTTTTGCAAGAGAATCTTTCCAGTTGTTGGAAGAGAAACTATCCAGCTTCCTAAAAAGAAGCTTTTCTGGTTCTGGAAGAGTAGATTTTCAGCTTCTGGAGGAGAAGCTTTTCAGCTTCTGAAAAAATATCTTCAAAGCTTCTGGAAAAAAAAAGCTTCAAAGCTTCTGGAAGAGAAGCTTTCCAACATCTAGAAGAGAATCGTTCCAGCTCCTGGAAGACAATTTCCAACTTCTGGGAAGTAAGCTTTTCTGATTCTTCTCTTCCAGTAGCTCTCCAGCTACTGGAAGAGATGCTTTTCTGATTCTGATAATATGGGTCACAACTCAAAATGCGTGAATTTCACTAGCGTTTTCCCACAATTTTTAACCGATCAAATCCATCAGGGATTCTTCAAAAATTTGCTGAAGGAATTACTTCAAAATTATCTTTAGAGAACCCACCAGCAGTTCAACCTGTGAATTCACCAAAAAATCCATCTGAATTCCATATAAGAGTTCATCAGAAGTTCCTTAATAGATTACATTAGGACGTCCTCAAAGAACTGCATCGGGATTGCTTTAAAAAATTTCATAAAGAGTTCCTCCAAGAATCTTATAAGGAATCTTTGTATTTATTAATGAGGCTTTAAACTTGATTAGCCAGTTCATTGGCCTCAAAACCCTCCAGGGATTCTATCGGGAGTTACTCTAGGGATTTCATCAGGAGTTTCCTTAAGTCTTTCAAAGTGATTTCATCAGAAGCACCTCCATGGTTTCTATCAGGAGTTCCTATAGGGATTTAATTAGGAGTTCTTTCAGGGATTACATCAGAAGATAACATTTGGTATCCCTCCAGGGGTTCCATCGGGAGCTCCTTTAGAGATTATATCAGGAGACTCTTAAGGAATTTCATCAAAAAATTTCCTAGGCATTTTAGGAATATCTCTCAGGATTCTGGAGGGACATCAGGAATTCCTCCAGGGGTTTAACTAGAAATGTCTTTTATGGATTTGAAAACCGGTATTATACAAGAGATTCCATTCTAAATTCCTGAAGGTATTCCTCCCAAAACTCTTAAAAAAATAAATCTCAAAATTACTCAAAAAATTACTTTCGAAATTACTCAAGGGATTCCTCCCGAAATATATCCAGGGATCTCGAGGGTTATCAGTAATTCTTCCAAGGATTTACCAGAAATTTCTCATAAGTATCATTGTTGCGGAAAGCGTTACGACCGTTGCAGCTGCGGGAGAAATTCTCCGCAGGGATGCTAGCAGGGACGGATCTGACAGTCGAGCTAGGTTCATTGGTATGGGTGAAGAAGATGACAGACGTCATTAATGGAATATTTGGAAAAAGTGAAATGTGATTAAATGCCAGGGAGTTTCTGATTAGAATGAGGCAGTTATTATTGAAATCTACGTCTAAAATAAAATAGCAGTTCGAAACATGAATTGATGAATATTGTGAGTTAACATGCAAATAATTTAACATACAATGAATTTACTTAAAATTATACATGCGAATCAAAACTTATAGGTTAGAGACAAAAACAACTTACAACTATCTTTGGTGAATTAGCATAAATTTGATCCTAAAACAATTGATTACGAACATAAACAGTGAGTAGAACTTATTTCACAAACATATACTTATGACTAAGACGTAAATTAACGAAAACTAGGTCGACAGACTACACAAGACACTACTGGACGGCTACAAGGACGTTGAGGACGTAGACCGTACACAAGAGAGTCACAGAGTTGTGAGTAATTATAGGGTAAATGTATTGAATTTGAACAACATTATAATTAAATTTAACTTTTAGCTTTAGAGCCTTTTCCCCTAATGAATAAATGGATTTGCTACAAAAATCTGTGACCTGTTCCTTTTGCGTCCTGCGCCGCGCCAACATTCTCTAAAGAACTCTACTCGAAGTGAGGAAGAGTTGCCGAAGGTGGATAGTAGATTGCGGAGGTCATTTAGAAGAGGACGATGCCCAGAACTACGCGTGTTGCGTTGAAAGCCAATGCAGAGATGCCACAGCCCACTTGTGAGAAGTGTAAAAACCCCTATCACGTAGCAGAGATGGTAGCTTGCGAACGTTGTCATCGTTGGTACCATTGTACGTGTGTGGAGGTGGCTGTGGGGTTCAACGGAAGGTGGACGTGTAAGGGGTGTATCTTCACGGTGACCCTAAGCGATGCTTCGATATCCGGCAAGAGCGGCAGCACCTCTCGATCGACACGGGTTCAGCTGCAGCTGATGCGGCTAGAGGAGGAAAAGAAGGCCCAGGAGAAACTAATCCAAGAGCAGTTGGCAGCGAAAGCCGCCCTGGACAAGAAGTACCTCGACGAAAAGTATGCGCTGCTCATCGCTGAAGCAGAGGATGAAGAGGCGGGAAGTCGTCGAAGTCATCGCAGTCGAAAGAGTCGAGATAGCCATGTTCAGGAGTGGATTCAGGGACTCGACGAAGCTGCTAAAGGCCACCCAGAACTGATAAACGTCGACGACATTTTTCCACCGGTTTCCCTTAGCACCGGAATGCCCATGCCTAGCGGAGGAATGCTGTATAAGTATACAGGTGCTGTGAGGAAAATCGTATCAGATCCACTACTGAACGATAGAATGACCGTTGGAGACAAACCACCTCCATCGAGACCTGCTATCAAGTGGGTGGCAGACAACGTTGGAATAGAGGGTATTGGTTCAGCAGTTCCAATTAGATCATCGACTCCAATTAGATCGATTGGAACGGTACAAAGCGCGATTAGCACTCAACCGATGTACATACAGCCAGTGTTATCACAACCCGTGTATACACAATCGGTATTTCCACAACCCACACAAGCAGCATCTATACTACCGAAGCTAGTACCACGAACTCCTCTACCAACATTCCTGTTCCCGGAACCAATCTCAAAACCACCACCACGTGTTTCATTCCCGCCTGTGAGCGAGCCACCGTTACCACCTTCAAGTGGTAGACCGCCTGTGGATATGAATATCGAATCATTTTCATCGAATTCAACACAACAACAAGCAAAAGGTCCTCGTAGTGTGGTGTCGACGTCGTCGCAGCCTCCACCGGTGCAGTCGTCGCAAGAGCCTCCGGTACGCACAACCGAACAGCAATCGAATGTACCACTATCATCGACGCAGGCGTCGTTCCACCATCCACCGTTTCAACAGGCGTGCACACAGTCGCACCCACTGAGATCGACGACGAAAAATCATTATGATGAGCAATCGCAGCCTCCATCTGTGTTGCGTGCATCAATATCGTACACCCCCTCGCCTCCACTGCGTCTTCCCAACCCGGATGAGCTAGTACCCCAATCATCGGTACATCAGCCAATATTACCAAATCAATCGCTACCGCATCAGGCGGAGCCATATATCACCCAGCAGCAGCAGATGCCAAATCAGCAGGCGATGTGGCGACAATTCCAGCAGTTGTCCGCCAGACAGGTCGTGCCTAGGGAGCTTCCAAGTTTCACTGGGAATCCCGATAAATGGCCACTTTTTGTAAGCAGTTTTCGGAATTCTACTGCTATGTGTGGCTATTCGCACGCAGAGAATTTGATGAGACTGCAAAGATGCCTAAAAGGCAGAGCGTTAGAAGCTGTTCGGAGCAACTTTCTGCTACCTTCTTCGGTCCCGAAAATTATGGAGACTTTAGAGACATTGTTCGGGAGCCCAGAGCGATTGGTCCAGTCGCTGCTCAACAAGGTACGCAGTGTACCCACTCCAAAAGCGGAACGGCTCGAAACCCTCGTGAATTTCGGCCTCGTCGTTCAGAACCTAGTTGGGCATCTGCAGGCCGCGAATCAGCTAGCCCACTTGACTAATCCTACCCTTCTGCAAGAGTTAGTGGATAAGCTGCCACCACATCTCCGGTTGGACTGGGCGTTGTTCAAGAGGAATGCGGGGCCGGTGGACTTGGGAACGTTCTGCGCCTATATGAGTGTCATTACATCGGCCGCAAGTGATGTGGCACATTTCACGGACTTGGAAGAATGCAGAGCATGCGTAAGCGAGAAGCAGCGTAAAGAGAAGGCGTTCATCAATGCACACGTATCCCCGGAGTCGAGAAAGCCCGAGCAGCAGGTAAAAAAGGTGGACAACAAGGAGCGACCATGCTATGTTTGCAAAAGCGTGCAGCACCGGATCAAGGACTGCAACAAATTTAAATCGTTAACGGTGGGGGATCGTCTGAAAGCCGTCGAAACACACCAGTTGTGTGCGAGTTGCTTGGTGCCTCATGGGAAATGGTCTTGCAAGTCAACGCGCACCTGTGGGGACGGAGATTGCGACAAGAAGCATCATCCAGCTCTACATCCAAGTCATACAGCCGCCACTAAGCCGGAAAGCGCTGGTGTGAAGTCGAAATCGGACGTCGTCGTCAACATTCACCATCCAATGCAAGCTGCTACTATATTCCGTATAATCCCGGTGATTTTGTACGGCAAGGAAGCAAAAATGTCCACGTTTGCCTTCCTTGACGAAGGTTCATCGTCGACACTCATTGACCGAGAGGTGGCAGACCAACTGAACCTAGGAGGAGAATCGCAGTCGCTGTGCTTGATTTGGATGGGGAAGGTATCCCGTACCGAAGACTCCAGGCTAGTGGGTCTCAGGATTTCAGGTGGAGAAAGTAACGAACGTTTCCATTTGGACGGTGTAAGCACTGTGCGGCAACTGGATCTTCCCGTACAGACACTACAGTATGGGGAACTGTCCCGTCGTTATCCACATTTGGCCGGACTGCCGGTGAAGGATTACGCGGGAGCTGTGCCACGAATCCTAATTGGGCTGGACAACATCAAGCTGTCGTTGCCTCTCAAGGTACGTGAAGGGAGGATTAACGGTCCGGTGGCCGCGAAAACAAGACTCGGATGGACGATCTTCGGAAGCGCCGGTACAGCGAAAATAGACTCATTGTCTCCAGTTCTGCACATCTGCAAGAGCTCCGATGAAAGTAATCTACACGAGCTGGTCAAAAGTTACTTTGCAACGGAGAACCTCGGCGTTTCCGTGATTTCTGGGCCAGAGGCAGAAGAAGATCGACGAGCGAAGGAGATTCTACAGCAAACGACTGTTAAGCGTCCCGACGGTCACTACGAGACCGGATTGCTGTGGCGGAACGATGTTGTAGAACTTCCGTCAAGCTACAATATGGCCGAGCGACGTTTAATATGCCTCGAGCGAAAGCTGCGGAAGCATCCGGATTTACGGGCAAGTTTAGAACAGCAGATTTCCGAGTATCAGAGTAAAGGCTATGCTCATAAAGCAACACCGCAGGAGCTGGAAGAAAGCGACCCTCACCGAACTTGGTACCTTCCTCTCGGACTGGTCACCAACCCACGCAAGCCCGGAAAGGTTCGTATCATATGGGACGCAGCGGCCAAGGTGAATGGAGTGTCGCTGAACGACATGCTGTTGAAGGGACCGGACCTTCTTAGGTCGCTGCCAGCAGTATTGTGCCGCTTTCGTCAACGTCAGGTGGCAATCGCAGGTGACATTCGCGAGATGTATCACCAGCTGAAGATAAGGAAGGAAGATCGACAGGCCCAGCGGTTTTTGTACCGTAGTGACCCATTGAAAAAGCCTGAAGTCTTCGTCATGGATGTGGCTACGTTTGGGTCGACTTGCTCACCCTGTTCGGCGAATTTCGTAAAGAATTATAACGCAGAGGAGTGGAAAGAAGAGCTTCCAGAGGCAGCGGAGGCGGTAGTAGAAAACCACTACGTGGATGACTACCTAGATAGTCGCGATACGGAGGAGGAAATGATAAAACTAGCTTCGAAAGTGCGAAGGGTGCAAGATGCGGCAGGTTTCGAGCTGCGCAATTGGCGGTCAAACTCGGAGAAAATATTGCAGACTCTGGGGGAAGGTGCTACGGATTCGATAAAGGATTTCAGCATCGACAAGGAAAGTCAGGTGGAGCGTGTTCTTGGAATGGCATGGTTACCGGAAGAAGACGTTTTTGTATATTCGGTAAAGCTACCGGACCACACCGGCACCGTCACGAAGCGAAGTATTCTGCGGTTCGTCATGAGCGTTTTCGATCCGCTTGGACTAATTTCGAACCTGCTCGTCCACGGCAAGGTGATTATACAAGACCTTTGGAGGGCTAAAGTTGGATGGGACGAGGATATCCCAGAAGAAGTGTTCGAAGATTGGAAACGGTGGATCGAGCAGCTCTCTCAGTTAAGCGGCACTCGAATTCCACGCTGCTATTTTCCCGGATACGAGCTGGACAGCTTTAAATCGTTGCAGCTCCATGTATTCGCGGATGCAAGTGAAACTGCCTACGCTTGTGTCGCCTATTTCCGGATCATTGATCGTGGTCAGCCACGATGTGCTTTGATAGCCTCGAAAGCCAAAGTCGCTCCGCTGAAGCCGTTGTCGATCCCTAAATTGGAACTGCAGGCGGCGATTATTGGGAGTCGATTAGCAAAGTCGATTGCTGAGTACCACACAATTCCCGTGAGTCGCAGGTTTTTCTGGTGCGACTCTACAAACGTGATTTCCTGGATCAACTCGGACGCCAGGAGGTATCGCCAGTATGTAGCGGTACGCATCGGAGAGATCCTTCAAGATGCAGAACCAGAAGAATGGCGTTGGTTATCCACCAAAATTAACGTGGCGGACGAGGCCACGAAATGGGGAAAGGGCCCCAATATTCACCCGGACAGTCGTTGGGTTACCGGACCGGAATTCCTATACCGGCCGGAGAATGAGTGGGTACAGCGGAGAGAGCCTTTGCCGAACACTGAAGAAGAACTGCGTACCGTTTACTTCCATCGAATTGCACTGATTTAGCCATTCATCAAGTATGACCGATTCTCGAAGTGGGAACGAATGCTCCGATCTACTGCGTACGTGTACTCTTTCAAGAACCGTCTACGGGAGCATGCTAAACCAGATGCTGCCAAGACTGGAGTAAAGATGAAGCAGGAGGACCTAGTGCAGGCTGAGAGAACGTTGTGGCGACTCGCTCAAGCAGAGGAGTACGCCGATGAAATTGCGGTCCTGCAGAAAGCGAAGGAAACTACGGGAGCAGAGCAGCTTGAATTGGAGAAAAGCAGCGCAATTAGAAGTCTGTCGCCGTTCCTGGATGAATTTGGAGTGGTGCGCATGCAAGGTCGGACGGAAGCATCTCCGTTGGCTTCCTACGATTCGAAATTTCCCGTTATCTTGCCGAAGAAACACCGTGTAACCGAACTTCTGGTGGATTGGTACCACCGACGATTTGGTCATCATAACAGCGAAACTGTGGTTAACGAAATTCGTCAGCGATACCACATTTCAGCTCTACGGACGGTGGTGCGAAGAGTGGCGAAGAAGTGCCAGTGGTGTATTGTGTATAAGTCTCGTCCGGTGGTACCAAGGATGGCACCTCTTCCAGAAGTTCGCGTAACTCCATTCGTCCGGCCATTCTCGCTGGTCGGCATCGACTATTTTGGGCCGTACGCTATCAAGATCGGCCGCAGTCAAGTGAAGCGGTGGGTGGCACTCTTCACCAGTGTTGATAGACTCGCACTCAAATGTCAATCAATACGCTCTCCCGAGAGAGCAAACTCATAAGAGATCTGCTTCGCAAATCTCACGCTTGAGATTTTGATGCAAAATCAACTCAATCAACTCAAACCGTAAAAAATGATTCAGTCGCAAAACCCGGCCAAAACTCGTGAAACCCGAATATTGTTGTTTACGTTAGAAAGGATTACTATAATTTTACCAGACTAACAAGAAATTATTGCCGTGTGTGAGTAAACTGTGGAAATACGAGACAATGAGTCAAAAAGGTGAGCCAACTCATCCGTGATTTTTTGACTGCTGAGTTGCGTGATTGACAACTCACGCATGAAAAATCTCAAGCGTGAGTTGTGAGAAATTGAGTTTTTCACAACACTGCTCTTCACGTGCCTAGTCATAAGAGCAGTTCACTTGGAGGTCGTCACATCGCTCTCTACAGAATCGTGTAAGTTGGCCCTGCGGCGATTCATCGCGCGCCGGGGTGCACCGACGAAGATCTACACGGATCATGGAACCAATTTTGTTGGTGTCAGCCGGGAGTTGGCCACTCAGCTGGCTGCGATGCATAAAGAGTTGGCGGAGACCTTCACGGATACCAACACGCGATGGTACTTCATTCCGCCGTCCTCCCCGCACATGGGCGGTGCGTGGGAAAGGATGGTAAGAGCGGTTAAAGTAGCAATGACGTCGATCAACAATTCCCGTACGCCATCAGAAGAAGTTTTGCAGACAGTTCTGTGTGATGCGGAGTCGATGGTCAACTCCAGACCGTTGACGTACGTGCCGTTGGAGACATCGGACCAAGAGGCCTTGACTCCAAATCATTTCATCTTACTCAGTTCTAGTGGAGTCAAGCAGCCGGAGAAAGCTCCGGCCAAGGAAGGTGAGGCTCTAAGGAACGGATGGAACCTGTGTCGCTACGTTCTAGATCAGTTTTGGGCAAGGTGGAT
This sequence comes from Aedes aegypti, assembly GCF_002204515.2. NCBI lineage: Eukaryota > Metazoa > Arthropoda > Insecta > Diptera > Culicidae > Aedes > Aedes aegypti. The sequence continues at coordinate 221,514,131 of NC_035107.1, read as the reverse complement.
CCGGGAATATCTTCCGGACCTGACTCGGCGTACCAAGTGGCATGGAGAGGTGAAACCCATCGAGGAAGGAGATGTAGTTTTCATCGTTGGTGAAGCAAATCGGAACCAATGGATCTGAGGCAGAGTTCTAAAGGTCCTCCCCGGAAAGGATGGTCGCATACGGTTAGTAGACGTACAAACTACAGCAGGGGTTCTACGCCGTCCCGTGGCGAAGATCGCCGTGCTCGACGTGCTTCCGGCTGGTAATCCTGCTGGATCAGAGCAGAATTACGGAGAGGGGGATGTTGCGGAAAGCGTTACGACCGTTGCAGCTGCGGGAGAAATTCTCCGCAGGGATGCTAGCAGGGACGGATCTGACAGTCGAGCTAGGTTCATTGGTATGGGTGAAGAAGATGACAGACGTCATTAATGGAATATTTGGAAAAAGTGAAATGTGATTAAATGCCAGGGAGTTTCTGATTAGAATGAGGCAGTTATTATTGAAATCTACGTCTAAAATAAAATAGCAGTTCGAAACATGAATTGATGAATATTGTGAGTTAACATGCAAATAATTTAACATACAATGAATTTACTTAAAATTATACATGCGAATCAAAACTTATAGGTTAGAGACAAAAACAACTTACAACTATCTTTGGTGAATTAGCATAAATTTGATCCTAAAACAATTGATTACGAACATAAACAGTGAGTAGAACTTATTTCACAAACATATACTTATGATTAAGACGTAAATTAACGAAAACTAGGTCGACAGACTACACAAGACACTACTGGACGGCTACAAGGACGTTGAGGACGTAGACCGTACACAAGAGAGTCACAGAGTTGTGAGTAATTATAGGGTAAATGTATTGAATTTGAACAACATTATAATTAAATTTAACTTTTAGCTTTAGAGCCTTTTCCCCTAATGAATAAATGGATTTGCTACAAAAATCTGTGACCTGTTCCTTTTGCGTCCTGCGCCGCGCCAACAATCATTGTTGCGGTCATCCTTAGGCACGGAATTTCGGACGCTCTATTTAACAAACTCGGATGTGGTGGAGTATTGTTTTTATCTTTAATTCAGTATAGTTAGTGTCAGCAATCGTGTTTTAAATAGTCCATGTCTACTTACAATTATAAGTCCTTCCACTAGTTTACTTGTCCGTGTCTAACTGGGCTTGTGATTGTTGTCTAATAAAGTCTAGTTGTCTTAGGTAATTGTCGAAAACTAGATCAAGTTAATATTTAATGTTTACTTATTTGTAACTAACAGCGTGGTACTAATTCAATGTTTATTGTTTTAACAATCAACTAATGCTTGTCTTGTGTGTGGATTACATATGTGTGTGTCTTGTCTGTCATTGTGACGTTTCAAAATCAGATCGAGTTCGGACTATCAACTGATGTCAGTGTTGCCGGCTGATCAGTTTCTCCATCAATCATCAACAGTTAGGGAATCGATTAGTAATTCCTGAAGTGACTCTATCAGAAGTTCCACCTGGGATTTTATCAGGCATTCCACCAAGAATTCCTTCAGAACCTCTGCTAGGATTTCCACTAAGGATTTTCACTATAAATTCCTAAAAAAAAAACAAAAAATCCTTCAGAGTCCAGGGATTTCTTCTTTTGAATAATTTTCCGGCAATTTTACCAATAATTCAAACATTCATTCAGAGATTGTTACTGTTTGTTACAATAAGCCTGTTAGGTTCTTAGTTTTTGTTATTTTCTTTTATTATTATTCATATGTCTGAAATTTGAAATTTAAATCCTATTGCATGCCATAAAAACACCCCTACACCTGATATTAAAGTTAGTACACTACACTACAATACAATTAGCCATAAATAAAAGTAAACCAGTGAGAGGAAAAAAAGATGAACAGACTACTCAACAGTAGAGGGATTGGGGAACGAAGCAGTATTGAGTCGGTCTAATTCCCACGGAGGGATTTCATCAGGAGTTCCTCCAGGGATTCTTTCAGGAGCTCCTGTAGGGATTCATTCAGGAATTCCTCCAAGGATTCCATTAGGAGTTCCTTCAGAGATTATATCAGGAGCCACTCAATGAATCCCATCAGGATTTTTTGGAGGGATTATAAGGAGTTCCACTAGGTATATTATCAAGAATCCCTCCAGGAATATCATCAGTATTTCCTATAGCTATTCCATCAGGAGTTGCTCAAGAGAATCCATAAGGAGTTTCTTCAGGAGAATCTTTAAAGATTACATCAAAAAATCATCTAGGGCTTACAACAGGAGCTCCTCTGGGGTTACAGCAGGAGTTTCTCTAGGGATTTTATTTTTTTTTTTTTTCGTTCAGGGATTCCATAAAGAGTTGATTCAGAGATTCAAACTGGAATTCCTAAACGAATTCGATCAAGAGTTTCCTTAGGGTTTCTATCAGGAGTTCCTCCAGGGATTACATCAGAAGTTCTTTCAGAGATTGCATCAGAGCTTCTTCTAGGGATTTAGTCACGAATACTGAACGTTTCTAAAATTCCATCAGAAGTTTTTCCAGAGATTCCATTAGGAATTCTTCTAATATTTCATTATGAAGTCCTCCTGGGATTCAATCATGATTACCTTCATGTGATTCCATTAGAAGTTCTGCAAGAGATATTATCAGAAATTCATCAAAAGGGTTCTTCATGTATTTCTTTTTCCTGGAATATATTCAAGGATTCTGGAGGGATATTTAAAATTTCTTCAGGGATCTAACCGGAATTTAATTATAAGGATTTAACAACCGGAATATTTCAGCAGATTCATCCCTGAATTCCACAAGGAATTCCTCCTGAAATTCCTTAAGGAATTCTTCCCGGAATTCATCAAGAGATTCCTCCTGGAAGTATTTCCTTCATTGGCTCTATCAGAAGTTCCTGCTAAGATTCAAAAATGAAATTTCACCAAGAATACCTTCAGGGATTCCACCGGGAATGCCTTCAGGAACTCCGCCAGGATTTCCTCTAACGATTATAATTGAAAATCCCCCATATAAATCCTCCAGAGCCCTGGAATTCCAGCGATTTTCCACGAATTCAAAAATTCATCTAAAGGTTTTTTTTTCAAAAAGTACATAGGAGAAGGTATCGACCGTGATTGTTTTATTTTGTTTTACGGCTATAGCGGTCATGCGACTCAAAGCTAAAGGGAGTCTATAGAAGCAAATGATGGAAACGAATAGGTGCATAGGCGTCGCAAGGGAGCGACAAGATTGAAAATTTTAATTAGGTGGTGAAAATTGAGCAAGCCATTTTTAAGTCAGTAAGCATGTTGGTAGCAAAGCTCAAAGCTTTGAGCCAACCCTTTTCCAGTAGAGAAGCTAGGCAAAATACAGGACGCTTCGATGCTTACTGACTTAAAAATGGCTTGCTCAATTTTCACCACCTAATTAAAATTTTCAATCTTGTCGCTCCCTTGCGACGCCTATGCACCTATTCGTTTCCATCATTTGCTTCTATAGACTCCCTTTAGCTTTGAGTCGCATGACCGCTATAGCCGTAAAACAAAATAAAATTCAAAAAGTACTGAAAAAACTTACAAGATGTTCTCTTAGGATGCCAAGATGTTTTCTAAGGATCCCAAGATTCTTCGAAGATGTTCTCTAAGGATCCCACAAAAAAAATGTCAAGTGATTTGACCATAATTTCCTTTAAAGATTTCATCAATATTCCTCTAGATACTTCACCTTTATTTTCTCGATTTATTTCACCAGTAATTATTCAAGAAAGAAGTTTTTTCAGGAATTTCCCCAGAAGGTCTTCCAGGGTTATCACTGGGAATTTCCCCAAAGTTTCACCAAATTTTCTCCAGAAGATCCACCAGAAAAACCTGCAAAGTTTTTGTCAGGATATCCATTTTTCGAATGCATTCAAAGTTACCAGAAATTTCTCCAGGGAGTTACCAGGTTAAATACCTGAAGTAGCATCTAGAAAAAAAATTTGAATCATTGGATCAGATTCTATAGAAATCCTTGGAGGAATCACCACATAAATCGCAGGAGCAATTCACAAAGAATTCCAGGGACCCCCACCATATCCCTGGAAGTACTTTTAAAGCAATCCCTAAGGGAGTTCTTAAAGGATTCCCTAAAGTAATTCTTGGTAGATTCCTAGGAGAAATTCCTTGAAAAAAATCCTGCAACTAACCCTGGATGAATTAATGGATAAATTCCTTTAGAAATCATCGGAGGAATTTCTGATAGATTCTTGACATAATTCCTGAAGACATCCCAGGAGGAATGCCTTGTGGGGTCCTTTCAGGGAGAACGAAGAATTCTTTGGAGGAAACACTGGAGAAATTTGATAAAGAATTTATTAAAGATTCTCTAGAGCGATCCCCGGAGGATTACCTAGAGGAATCTCTCAATAAATTGCAAACGTAATCTTCAAAGGAATTCCCGGAAGTTTCGGAAAATTCTCAAACGGTATTTTTTTGAGGAATCCCGGAAGGCTTCCTAGATGAATCCTTGGAGGAATTCCTTGAAAAATTTCTAAGTAGAATCATTGTATTAATTCCTGGAAGAAATCTCTACATGTATTTATGTAGGAATTTATAGAAGAATTTCAAGAGAAAATCGTGTAAGAATCCATGATTATTAATCTACGATTAATCGCTGAAGGATTTTCTGGAGGGATCTGTGGAGGAATTCCTAGAAAAATCACTGAAAGATTTTTGATAGGAGGAATTCCTAGTAGATTTTTCGATGGAATTACTGAAGTTATTTCTTGGGACGGATCTATTGAGCAATCTTTTTAAGAATTTCTGGTGGAATGGCAGGAAAAGAATCCTTAAGAATGTGTTTAAGAATTCCTGAAATTATCGCAATAGGAAATCTTGAAAAAAATCCTTAGAGGACTTTTTTGGTGGAATCTCTCAAAGGAGCATTGGAAGTACTTGTAGAAACATGACTAAGTAGAATTACTGGAAAAAAAGTCCTGATGGAATTTCTGATGGAATTTTCTGGGTGAATTTTTGGTGATGACGCTAGAGAAGTTTCCGAAATCAATTTTGGAGTTAGCCCTGAAGAATTTTTAAAGAGATAACTTGAAGAATTTTGGAGTGATAGTTGTAAAAATCTTGGAGGAAATCCCGTAGAGCAACCTTCGAAAGTATCTCTAGAAGAATGCCTGGGTGAATTCCTGAAGGTATGATTGAATTTTTTTCCTTGGAGGAATTCCTGGTTGAATCTGTAGATAAATTTCTAAAGAAATAATTTAAAAAAAAATGCGTCTTGTTGAATTACAGTTAAAATACAATAATACTACAATGCTTATGATTACTTGGGTAATGATTTGCTATTTTATGAATTTCAAAATTTATCCAACAAATATTTTTCCCTATCCCTTTCATGTGATAACTAAAGTCCGTCCGTCAGGGATCGTGTTGCAATGTATAAATCACTCCCATGCATCTTCACCAGGTCCCGAAAAAACATCCTCAAACCTGTTTCCGACTGCACCCCGTTTGTGTGTGCAACACAAACATCATTTTTCGCGGCCTGCTTCGCTCACTCAGTCAGCAAACGAACGACGATAGCCATCGAAAAACGAAAAAAAAGCCGCACTCGAACCCACTAACTGGCAGCAATTGACCTAGGCCAACTGCGATGATGTTGTGAGAGTTGGCCAACCGAAAAATGCAACGCAGTAAACTGTGTCGTGCCGCTGGGGAACTCATCTTCTCCTGCTGCCGCCCCCATCTACGGAATGAATGCTCGTTAGGGTGTCCCAGAAAAATAAACAAAATTCGGAAGTGATGCCTAACCCTAGAATGGAAGATATGTTTACTATTTCATTTGTGTGAGCTTGAGCTTGATTGGCCGCCCGTGGATGCTACTCCAGTATCGCCAGATCAGCTGCACTTACACAAGGAACCAACCGAATGACTGTTTGGGACTAACAGACACCCTCAGTGTATAAGTGCTGTCGATCTTCTATTTTTAGACAACAATGGCGCCTGCCACGTCAGAATGCAGACCAATGCGGGAAAGGGGGAGGAATTGATGATGCATTAAACTGGCTCCCACAGTAGACCGGCTATGCCCCTGTATCTATGCCAGTTCCTGCGGAAGTGTATGGATTGGGGAAAGGCATGGCAGAGAGGTTTGCTTTTGTGGTTAACAGACTGCCTATGTATCAGGCGTAAGGAAAGGCATGCGCGTGAAAGAATGGCAGCGTTAGGGAAACGGTTTCTCGTCCGTCTCTGGTTCTAGCGTTTGCTATGAACGAATAGTTTTAGTGTGATAGATTAAGAATGAATAGAAGCAAGTGAGAGATATACAACTACAAAGTACGAGGAAAGGGACGGGTCTGGGATTGAACCCATGACCTTTTGCTTATGGAGCATTAGATCACCAACCCCGTCATGTTTACTAATACATTTTTGTAGAGCAAATCAACTTTCTAAAAAATCGGTAAGAGGTTCCGCCAGGACAGTTTAATAAAATTTTATGTTATACAGTCAACACTCCATAACTCGATATTGAGGGAACCATTGAGTTAAGGAGGTATCGAGTTAAAAAACACAAAATCAGTGCAAATGCAACTAAAAACAGGGACCTCATTCTGAGGTTAAGCATCATGACTTTTCAAATATCTTTTTTTTCTTCTGGTCCACCCTGATGCTCATCCGATCATGACATTTTTTTTTGGTGTGTAGGCTTTTCGGCTGGGCGTAATGCACTTAATTCGCCTGCTGCGCTTCGTTCTCTGCTCCGCTGTTGGGTGTGTTCAGTGCTGGAGAGTGTGGATTCTATTTTTTTTCTCGTGTATTCGGATGGTGATTTTCGCGAGGCTGCCGTCTAGCTGTTCATCATTACGCTACTTACTTTGAAGTGTGAGTTCGTTTGTTCGGCAGTGTTATGTTTTTTGTGAGTTCTTTTTTGTATCAGGTTTTTTGTTTCGATTGAGTATATTCATTTTTTTTTTGGTTTGCAGTTACGTTCACGTCTGTTGCACTTTGGCGTGGCCTTTTTGATATATCTATGTTCTTTACTTCTTTTTTGTTCTGAAAACTGTTTTGTTTTTTCACTGTTACTCACCGTTCACCGGTTGGACTCTTTGTTCTTGCTGATGGACAATTCCCTCAGAAGTGAAGTAGGATGAAATGGGAACCGATTTGGAACATATTTTGACGTTGAGTTGATTAACATGTCATAAGGTTTGATTTATTACGTTGCTTTTGAGTAATACATGAAAAGAGCATTTACTATTATGCAGGTTTCATGCAACTATAGAATAACTCAAAATTTGTCATGTGCTGGAATGGAAGTTCAATAATGACGATGCTATTACAATCATTCCTACTTTTATAATCTAATCACCCAAAGTTTACTTAATTATTAGATATAAAGGTGTTGATACAAAAAAAGGGGTTTCTTGTCATGTTAATATATCAAGTTATTCATTTCTTGTATTACAAGACTAGGAATATGGCATATCTTGTGCCTTTCCAGTTTCAGTTAGAGAAGCTTTCCAGCTTCCGACAGAGAAGCTCTTCCAGCTTCTGGAAAAGAAGTTTTTCAGTTTCTGAGAGAGCGTCTTTTTAGTTTCTGAAATAAAAGCTTTCCAGCTTCTGGAAGAGAAGCTATTCAGTTTCTGGACAAGAAGCTTTTCAGCTCCTGGAAGAATAGCTTTGCAGCTTCCGTAAAAGAAACTTTTCTGCTTCTGGAGAAGAAGCATTTCATCTTCTGGAAAAGAAGTTTTCCAGCTTCTGGATGAGAAGCTTTATAGGTTTTGGAGAAAAAACTTTCCAGCAGCTGGAGAAGAAGCTATACATCTTCTGGGAAAGAAGCTGCCAAGCTTCTGGAAGAGAAGCTCTCCAGCTTCTGGAAGAGAAGCTTTCCAGCTTCTGGAATAGAAGCTTTCGAGCTTTTGGAAGACAAGATTTCCAGGTTCTAAAAGAGAAGCTTTCCATCTTCTGGAGATGGAGCTTTCCATCTTCTGGAAGAGAAGTTTTCCAGGTTCTAAAAGAGAAGCTCTCAGACTTTTGGAGAAGAAGCGTTCCAGTTTCTAAAATAGAAGCTTTCCAGTTTCTAAAAGAGAAGCTTTCCATCTTCTGGAAGAGAAGCTTTCCAGCTTCTGGAAGAGAAGCTTTCCAAATTCTTGAAGAGAAGCATTCCAGCTTCTGGAAGAGAAGCTTTCCAGCTTCTGGAAGAGAAGCTTTCCAGCTTCTGGAAGAGAAGCTTTCCATCTTCTGAAAGAGAAGCTTTCCAGCTTCTTGAAGAGAAGCTTTCTAGATTCTGGAAGCAAAGCTTTCCACTTTCTGGAAGAGAAGTTTTCCAGGTTCTAAAAGAGAAGCTCTCAGACTTTTGGAGAAGAAGCGTTCCAGTTTCTAAAATAGAAGCTTTCCAGTTTCTAAAAGAGAAACTTTCCATCTTCTGGAAGAGAAGCATTCCAGCTTCTGGAAGAGAAGCTTTCCAAATTCTTGAAGAGAAGCATTCCAGCTTCTGGAAGAGAAGCTTTCCAGCTTCTGGAAGAGAAGCTTTCCATCTTCTGGAAGAGAAGCATTCCAACTTCTGGAAGAGAAGCATTCCAGCTTCTGGAAAAGAAGCTTTCCAGCTTTTGGAAAAGAAGCTTTCCAGCTTTTGGAAGAGTAGCATTCCAGCTTCTAGAAGTGAAGCTTTCCAGCTTCTGGAAGAGAAGTTTTCCAGCTTCTTGAAAAGAAGCTTTCCAGCTTCTGGAAGAGAAGTTTTCCAGGTTCTAAAAGAGAAGCTCTCAGACTTTTGGAGAAGAAGCGTTCCAGTTTCTAAAAGAGAAGCTTTCCAGTTTCTAAAAGAGAAGCTTTCCATCTTCTGGAAGAGAAGCATTCCAGCTTCTGGAAGAGAAGCATTCCAGCTTCTGGAAGAAAAGCTTTCCAAATTCTTGAAGAGAAGCATTCCAGCTTCTGGAAGAGAAGCTATCCAGCTTCTGGAAGAGAAGCTTTCCAGCTTCTTGAAGAGAAGCTTTCCAGCTTCTTGAAGAGAAGCTTTCTAGATTCTGGAAGAAAAGCTTTCCACTTTCTGGAAGAGAAGTTTTCCAGGTTCTAAAAGAGAAGCTTTCCAACTTTTGGAGAAAAAGCTTTCCATCTTTTCCAGTTTCTGGTTGAGAAGTTTTCCAGCTTCTGGAAGAGAAGCTTTCCAATTTCTGGAAGAGAAGCTTTTCAGCATCTTGAAGAATCTTTCCAGCTTCTGGAATAGAAGCTGTCCACTTTCTGGAAGAGAAACTTTCCAAAAGTTCCAAAAGAGAAGCATTCCAGCTTCTGGAAGAAAAACTTTCCAGGTTCTAAAAGAGAAGCTTTCCAACTTTTGGAGAAGAAGCTTTCCATCTTCTGGAGATGGAGCTTCCCATCTTCTGGAAGAGAAGTTTTTCAGCTTCTTGAAGAAAAGTTTTCCAGCTTCTGGAAGAAAACCTTTCCATCTTCTGGAAGAGAAGTTTTCCAGCTTCAGGAAGAGAAGCTTTCAACTCCTGGAAGAGAAGCTTTCCAGCTACTGGAAGAAAACCTGTCCAGCTTCTGGAAGGGAAGCTTTCCAGGCTCTAAAAGAGAAGCTTTCCAACTTCTGGAGAAGATGCTTTCCAGCATCTGGAGATGAAGCTTTCCATCTTCTGGAAGAGAAGTTTTCCAGCTTCTGGAAGAGAAGCATTCCAGCTTCGTGAAGAGAAGCATTCCAGCACTTGGAAGAGAAGCTTTCCACTTTCTGGAAAAGAAGATTTCCAGCCTTTGGAAAAGAAGCTTTCCAGCTTCTAGAAGAGGAGATTTCCAGCTTCTGGAAGCAAATCTTTTCAGCTTTCGGAAGAGAAGCTTTTCAGTTTCAAGAAGAGAAGGTTTTCTGTTTCAGGAAGAGAAGCTTTCCAGCATCTGGAAGAAAAGCTTCCCAAATTCTGGAAGAGAAGGTTGCTATCTTCTGGAAGAGAAGCTATTCAGCTTCTGGAAGAGAAGCTATCCAGCTTCTTGAGAAGGAGCTTTCCATCTCCTAGAAGAGAAGATTTCAAGCTTCTGGAAGAGAAGCTTTCTTGCCTCTTCGAGAGAAGCTTTCCAGCTTTTTCGAGAGAAGCTTTCCAGCTTTTGGATGAAAAGCTTTCCAGCTTCTGGAAGAGAAACTTTCCAGCCTCTTCGAGGGAAGCTTTCCAGCTTTCGGAAGAAAAGCTTTCCAGCTTCTGGAAGACAAGCTTTCCAGCTTCTGGAAGAAAAGCTCTTCAGGTTCTGGAAGAGAAGCTTTCCAGCCTCTGCAAAAGAAGCTTTCCAGCTACTGGAAGAAAGAAAAGCTTTTCTTCACGCTTCAAGAAGAGACGGTTCTCTGCTTCAGGAAGGGTAGCTTTGCCGCTTCTGGAAAAGAAGCTTTTGAGCTTTTGGAAGAGAAGTTTTCCAGCTTCTTAAAATGAAACTTTCCGGCTTCTGGAGAAGAAGCTTTCCAGAATCTGGAGAAGAAGCTTTCCATCTTCTGGAAGAGAGGTTTACCAGCTTCTGGAAGAAAAGCTTGTAGGGTTCTTGAAGACACGCTTTCTAGCTTGGCCTCTGGAAGAATAGCTTTCCAGCTTCTAGAAGAGAAGCTTTCCAGCTTCTTGAAGAGAAGATTTTAGGGTTCTGCAAGAGATGCTTTCCAGTTTCTGGAAGTGTAATTTTCCATTCTCTGGAAAAGAAGTTTCCATGTACCTTGGAAATGGAATGGAAATGTAATGGAAATGGAATGGAAATGGAATGGAAATGAAATGGAAATGGAATGGAAATGGAATGGAAATGGAATGGAAATGGAATGGAAATGGAATGGAAATGGAATGGAAATGGAATGGAAATGGAATGGAATGGAAATGGAATGGAAATGGAATGGAAATGGAATGGAAATGGAATGGAAATGGAATGGAAATGGAATGGAAATGGAATGGAAATGGAATGGAAATGGAATGGAAATGGAATGGAAATGGAATGGAAATGGAATGGAAATGGAATGGAAATGGAATGGAAATGGAATGGAAATGGAATGGAAATGGAATGGAAATGGAATGGAAATGGAATGGAAATGGAATGGAAATGGAATGGAAATGGAATGGAAATGGAATGGAAATGGAATGGAAATGGAATGGAATGGAAATGGAATGGAAATGGAATGGAAATGGAATGGAAATGGAATGGAAATGGAATGGAAATGGAATGGAAATGGAATGGAAATGGAATGGAAATGGAATGGAAATGGAATGGAAATGGAATGGAAATGGAATGGAAATGGAATGGAAATGGAATGGAAATGGAATGGAAATGGAATGGAAATGGAATGGAATGGAATGGAATGGAAATGGAATGGAAATGGAATGGAAATGGAATGGAAATGGAATGGAAATGGAATGGAAATGGAATGGAAATGGAATGGAAATGGAATGGAAATGGAATGGAAATGGAATGGAAATGGAATGGAAATGGAATGGAAATGGAATGGAAATGGAATGGAAATGGAATGGAAATGGAATGGAAATGGAATGGAAATGGAATGGAAATGGAATGGAAATGGAATGGAAATGGAATGGAAATGGAATGGAAATGGAATGGAAATGGAATGGAAATGGAATGGAAATGGAATGGAAATGGAATGGAAATGGAATGGAAATGGAATGGAAATGGAATGGAAATGGAATGGAAATGGAATGGAAATGGAATGGAAATGGAATGGAAATGGAATGGAAATGGAATGGAAATGGAATGGAAATGGAATGGAAATGGAATGGAAATGGAATGGAAATGGAATGGAAATGGAATGGAAATGGAATGGAAATGGAATGGAAATGGAATGGAAATGGAAATGGAAATTAAACCAATCCTTAAAATTTTTTTGCTTTATTTTCCAATAGAAGTCTCTTTTTTATTGCTGATGTATGCATTCGTTTCTTTCGTCTGCCCCTGATACTCATCGTGAGACATAACGATGATGACGATGATGATGATGATCGCGCGAAGATTCGTGGCCGAAACGATCTGCGATACAAAATGCTCATTTTGTATTCCGCCCATGCACACATTGCGTGACGATGGCTTCTTTATTTTCACGCTGTCTTCAGCGCCAAATATGACACAAAACATACAGAAATTTGTTCCTGTCTATCGAAATGTGTTGGTTTTGTTGGAGAAATGTGACGGTGGTAATGTTTAAAGTGTGTTGAGTAGATTTATGGATCAGTCTCACATCTTCATCAAAGCAATCAGAGCGTTTTACAAATGGACCTTAATTCATAGAACCTATTTATCATACAGTATCCGACTTTATTCACATGAAATATCATCATAGTAAGCTTGGTAGTTCACAAAATCAATCGATTTTGCATGAATAGTAACCTTGTCGAGTTAAAAATTGAAAACGTCCATACATAGTCCGTATGTATGCTAAGCTTCCATTACACACGCACGCACTCTGTACTATGTCTTCTTCTTCGAATGCACCACAAAAAGACCCAAAGTGCAACGGCAAAACAGACGGTCATAAATAAAAATTAACTTTTCGCCCCTCCCCCTGTCACTTGATCTCCTTCCCCATGACTTCCCACCACAGATCATTTCAACCATCATTACTGTGTTTCGTTGTTGCGTCGTTCATCGAAAACGACAACGAACCAGGTCCCGCCGAAAGGCAGACGCGAAGTGCAGTGTTGTTGGTGTGCATGACCAAGGCCAAGCCATTTTTTAGGATGTCTGGTTCGGGTTTCCTTCCTCGTCGCTTCAACACCCGCCTCCACCGGCCACGACCACGCCACTTTCCAAAGGTAGACGCGTCGCTGCGTTCCATCGCCTACTTCTTGATCAATTTTCGTGTTTTGTGTGTGTTTGGTAAAAATTGTGTTCTGACTCTCCGAGTTCTCGTTGGGAGAGGTTAGGGTTAGCGGCGGCGAGTTGATTTCTGAGTCTCTTGGTTTTACCTTCTGTCTGTGCTAATAAAAAGTTACTTTGTCTGACATATGGGCCCTAAATTCAAATCTCGATAGATTCGCGAAAATAGACCGAATTTTCGATTTTTTAGAAGTTTTGGAAAGAAAATATTGCTATCCGTTAGGAAGAGATACCCATGCCGGATACCGTAATATTTTTGCCTTTCAAATTATTTGATATCAATATTGTTATTAACAAAAACGAATTTGAAGTATAAATAGAAGTTTCGCATTGAATTTCAATTATGTAATACAAAACTTACCCATCTTCATACACCTTAATACTGGTCACAATTTTAAAAACTCCTGAAAAAGAAAAGTGGTGGTGTGGAGGATGCTATTGATGCTATTGATAACACATTTTTATCGTGACAACGATACGTTTATGTAATTTTCAAACAAACTACGGATGGGTCGTCAATATAAGTGTCAACGTGACATCTTGTTCCTGTTTCATATAATTTTAACATACACAAGCCATTCTTTTTTGTCCGTTCTAAAACAAAAATCAGGGGGGGTTGTGTACAAGACACGACCTCTTGAAGCTAACTACGCCATATGATTTGTTGCATGTTGATAGTTTTTGATTTCAATTCCGTGACGATCAATGACATCTTCATAATGTAGATTTCCTTGATTTTTCAGGCATAATATGCCATCGTAGCCACAAATATCCTATACGATATTGGTGATCTAACGCAAAGGTCAAATGCGTAGATGGGGCTCTGCTAGAATAGGGATTGATACATCTTGATCAAAATTTCTACTGATAACTTTAGAAGAAAAATCATCGCAATCATTTATCTTACATTATTTTTATCAATTCAAGGTACACGAAACCGTAAATACTTATTTAAATTTTAAAAGCTTTTGCAACCTTAATTCACTTTTGATCGCCAATTAGAATGGCAAAATTGAGAAAAATGAGAATAATCGCTCTGAATAGAATCGCTCTAAACGAGCCTTGCATCCTCTGCGTTATACGTCCCACACAAACCAAACTTAATACACAGGTACCGGATTCCCGCAAATGTTCATTAGTGTGGGACAAAATTTAGATTCTCTATCCAGTCCGCTTTTTGGATTGCATTTAGGTCCCATAACAACTGTGCAAAATTTCAGCTCGATCGGAAAAAACTATATTTTAGCGCCAGCCGTTCAAAGTTTGCATGGGATTTACTATGGGAAAACATACTTTTGCAAAGAAAAATCGCCAGAGGTCGCCCATTGACCTCTATAAAAATTATGAACAAAGACCTTGATATTTTTACGATGAAGAATATTGCCGAAGACCGCGAAACAATCCGACACTTGTGAAAAAAGTTATTCAATGAAAACCTATTAGCAAGGCGACGTTGATTAACACGTAAAGGAATAACAATAATAACAAAATCGGGCAAAATTTCCGAATAGTCTTTGCTTAATAACGTTTGACAGAATACTCCCAGTTAGATGTGGTGGAAGAGCCCACCCTCAATTTACGAAATATTAGCAACAGGGAGGAGGCAGTCCCAAACTCCCTGTGCAAATTGCCTCATTCCGGTGCCCTGGTTGTCCCTCCCAATCCAGTTATATATGATATCAAAATATATATAAATACAATATACATTAGAACAATCTCACCGAACTTGTAGGAATACTATGCAGATTTGTAACTTTTGATGAACTGGATATCAAATGCACTCCGATGAGCACAGGGCTTGATTTTCCTAATGGTTTCCTATAAACACTATGGATCAATGCACAAGTACACGAATTTGACGTTTAAGCGGCGCCGAATTCACCCGTTGCCATGGTCACGTAAATAACATAAATAAATAAATGCCGCGGACTAAATTTCCCCATAATAAAGAGTCAATCAATCATTCAAATAACACGGCACCGTTCAAAAGTCAAAAAGTGAACTCTTGCATTAGTTCATACTGCACTCGCGAAACATTTCACTAATAATTGTGTTTACCTCACTTAAAAATAAATAAGACTAAGAATTCTTACGCGCTATACAATTATTTTTTTTGTTATTTTCATACAAAAAGTCTTACCATGGGAGAGAGTGTTAATTGATGGACAGCCCCTTAATGGTAGAAAATGTAGATCTGAAACTGCAAAATATTTAGCTTGCATTTTTCGGATATCCTATAATGTAGCTACGACCCACGCGTCTCTATAATATATTGATATATAACATCACTAAACGTTTACATGCAAATCGCACGACGAACGCGACACGCCCCGTTTGCGCGCCGCGTTACCAAAATGAGACGAATAAAAACTGATTGCAACCGAAATAAAAATTGATTCAGCGGATATAGACAAAGAAAAGTGATAAAATCATTGCATTATTTCCAATAAACGATCAACATTTTTCAAAATCTTGTGCGAAAGCCGTCCTGGAAAAATATGTTAGCATTGGTTTGTATCAGCATTATTCATTGCAAAACTAGGTTAATTGCGGATTCTCACCGGTCAAAGTCTACTGCGATGGAAATTAGCGCATCACACTATTTTTGTTGAAGAAAATTACTCTATATAACTACGGAGTGTGGGTCATATTGAGCCCAGAACACAGACAAAGGGTTAATGCCATTCATTCACTCCGGATTGCCGGATTGCGATAAGTATTGAGTGTGTTCTGTTCTTAGTGTGCAATTTTATAGTTTTGTGTTTTCGGATTGTGAGCCCACTGAATTGTTAATGTATGCGAGAGAGAAAGAGAGGAGCTGCAAGTGCGTTGTTCGTTTCGCTTTGTTTTCTCTTCTTTTTTTTCGCTACTTTTTCGGTCGACGGTGCAATTGCGTTTTAAAGTGCAATTTTGGTACAGTTGGGTTGCGATGCAGAACCGAATAACGTGACGCGCAAGCGACAAGACTCGGTGCTCAGTCTCGAGGGAGGCGAGGGACCAGTCAGTGCAGTAACCACAAATTGTATGTAATTATTTTCGGCATTCTTGGTGGTTCTGTTGGGTTGTTCTGGGGGGACATTGTCTTTGCTTGGCTGGGGCTGGATCTGGAGAATGTATATGATATTCTCCTCCATTTTTAAAGGGGATTGCATGCGGAACGCTCGTTATCGAATAAAGCTAGACATAACCTTGGATATGAGTTGAATACAATGATACGAAATAATATATCGACGTTACAATACAAAATTATTGGTAGATGGCAACATAATTTACACTAAGAATTTCTTAATTCTAAATTCTATGTATGCTAAAAATGACTATTCGATGACCTACGACAATTTCCTGACGCACTCTGTTAGGATTTCATGACTTTTCAACTTACTGAATTGGATTACTGAGAGCATCTACTCAGCCGCGTGCTTCTCAATTAAGTAAAGCTTCAAGTCTTCAGAAAATGGTAGTTTGAAACAGCTATAGAGCTGATTCATGTCGTTGTATTTATATATAATAATGAGCGGTCCAAGATTACTGCCTTACGATCGGATGAAAATTCGAAACTACTTTACCAATATGTCGGTAAACAAAATTTGCAACCCAAGATCTTGGCTAAAAAGAAATTAAATTTGGTTAATATTAGCAACATCTTGTTCAAAGTTTCACAGAGATTCTAGGAATCAATTACCTTTACCTAGATAGTTGAAAAATTATGACTAACATACATCGCAACATTTTTTTTTCCCGGAAAGAGTCTAATGCTTATCAACCCTTCCACGGCATACGCATCAGCGTTCTCGTAGTAAATTTGAAATCAAATAAAATCCTTAAACAAACATCGTTATAAATTTTCAAACTCCATCTGTCATCACCAACCATTATCAACAACACACACTATCTACCAAACGAAGCAATCCAATCTAGGTTGGGATAGATTCGTCATGACCTGCTTTGTTTAACCGTACAATGCATTACCCATTTGGCCCTTCACAGAAACCTTTGAACCAACGATAATGTTTGCCCATACTATTTTGACACATGCTGATGATGCGGTACTGATCAGTGACTTACTAAATCGGTGTTTTAATAATCGTAAAGCATAACCGGAACGTGTCTGAAAGTTTATGATTTGATTTTTTCAAACCACTACTTTTCTCCCGTTGCTGCCGTAGGCAACGACGAATGCAAAATCTAACCCCCTTTTTTCAGCGCAGCGCAAAAACCTAGTGATAACGAAACTAATTTCGCCACGAATGCGTTATCAAAAAAGCCATTGCTCCAAAGCCCCGTTTAGTGTCAGCAGTTGGTGTTTACATTGCACTTTAATTATCATTTCAAACTTATCTGCTCACGGTCTGTTTGGTTGCAACAAAAAAAAATGAAATCCATACATACGAACATCATTTACAACTAACGCAGCTGCAGATTCGACGGCTACGACGGGTTTACGAGTATGATGCAATTTAAGTTTGAAAATTTTGTCATATGTAGTTCGAAACAGTCGAACGATTGGATTTAAATGACCTTATTGAGGTGAATTGATAACAGTTCTTTCGGTTGGAGAAGCTATCGATGCTTATCAATTTGAACGATGTGCAGAAATATGACGCAAGTGGCAATACGGTTTAAAGGATGATTTATTATGATGTAATTCCATTACATGAAATTTATTCATTTTTTATTAAATTGATTCGAGGACTCACACAAGAGTTTGTTTAGGGCTTTCGCAGAAAACAACTGCAAACATTGTTCTAAGGATTATCTTCAGTGGATTCTGAGCAGCAAATTAAGTAAAATTTCCTCTCACAAAACATCTTCTTCTTATTCTTCTTGGGTTTACGTTTCAACAGACAGGAATGGAGCCTGCTACCAACCTTGGTGTTCTATGATCGTTTCTATATTTTTTAACTCATTATTTCCTGCGTGTATTATGCCATTTCTGGCGAAAAGAATCACAATACCAAAACGTGAAGTGAAATATGAATCTATTTTATTGTGCATTTTTTTTACCACTGGACTATCGCAGAAGTTTTTACAAGTGCGGAGACGCCAATAAAATTGCGCAATTGCATCAAATCGAGAAAAATAAAATAGTAAAACATATCTTTTCGGGTTGGAAATTTTCTCGACATCCCAGGGCATAGTGTATCTTCGTACCTGCCACACGATATACGCATGCAAAAATGGTCATTGGCATAGTAAGCTCTCAGTTAATAATTGTGGAAGTGCTCATAAGAACACTAAGCTGAGAAGCAGGCTCTGTCCCAGTGGGGATGTTACGCCAGAAAGAAGACGAAGAACCAGTTAACACTACAGCATTTTTTTTTTCAAGTAATCCTCAAATCATTCTTTCACATTTTTTTAGAGATTTCGTCCTATGTTTTCCAGGAGTTCCTTCGCAAAATTCTGCTGAATATGATCCAGAGATTTTTTTCTTTTTTCAAGTTTTAACATAAGTTAAAATAGGATTTGCTTTAGAAATACGTCACGATTTTTTTCTTGCAACAATTTTTCGATTTTTTTTTTTTTTGAAAACGTCCTTGAGAAATCTCTTATAATTATTGGATGACTTTCCAAAGAAATCTTAGGAGCAATCTCTGGAGTAATTCCTGAAGGTATCCTTAGCGAAATGTCTGTTTAAAATTTCAAAGAAATTCTGAAGCACAATTTTGTAGAAAATTTTGAAAAATTCTTTTGGACATCTGGAGTAGCTTCTGGTTGAATATTCCAACATATTTTTAACGAGTCTTGGATGATGTTTTAGAAAAACCGATGGTAGCATCACTGGATAAAATCCTGGAGGACTAAGGGCTCCAGGAATAATATATGAAAGAATTCCTATTGGTATCCCTAAAGTATTGTTTGTGGTAATTTTTGGACAAATTCGGGTTTTATTTTAAGATGTCCAAATCAATTTTTTTTAAAATTCCTTAGGAAAATTCTTGGAGAGATTCATTGGAAATAATCATTAAATGAACATCTGAGAAAAAAAATGAAAATCTGTCAAATAAAGTTATCTATCTATTCATCTAACCTGAAGAAATTATTTGTCGTAATGTCACGAGAAATTTCCGAATCAAGTTTTGAAAATATTCTCTGCAAAATTTTTGGTCGTATAAAACTCTTTTCTCCTGGTTACTGTAAGGTCTCATTTTGTTTTTTAAGGTGTCTGGCCATTTGGCCGAATGCCGTTCGGCCGAACGCCATCTGGCCGAACGGGTCGTTTGGCTGAATGCCATTTGGCCGAATTACGAACAAAAAATAATCTAACTGCTACAAAGCTGATGTGTAAGATTCAGAAGAGCGGCCTAATAACTGTGATGAGACGTCACGTTTGTCATGGTTCGTCTCTAGGCTACCAACGGTGTGCTGAAGTTCAAAGTGATTTGCATAAAAACATCTGAAATTTTTCCTTCTTTTAGGCTATTCTTTCGACTTCTACTGGTTCCATTACTATTGGCAATAATTTCGCTTATATATTAATTAGGAATTTCATCGTCTTCAAAACATCGGCAATTCTTTGTAGCTATTGTTATACTTATGTAACGGTTGTATTCATTACACTTGCTAATATTTTCATAAGAGGATTTTCCTTCTTTTGACCAAAGGCTGTTCTTTCAAGAGAAAAGTATTTCTCATAATTATTGAAATTAAGGCCCACAATAAGTTCATAAAGAGCCTTATTCAGAACAGCACAAGGGTTAATGGGGATGCCATTCTCATTCAAAATTAAGATTGCAACATGTGAACTGAACTCTGCACCGTTACTTGCGTGAAGCAGTAATCCGAACGACTCGGTGTACACTCACATAATAAAAAACACTGTTTCTCTGTTGTGAAATGAATAACCCAAAATTTCGTGTTTGTTAAAGCTGCATTTTCATTTGATTGCAAGAACTATTAAAAAATACTAAAATATATTCCTTAGAGATCGAAGTAAATCGATCCTGCAGAAGAACGTATAAGTCGGTTTAGTGACTGTCAAAAGTTGATTACAAACGCAATGAGAAACACCTCTACTGGCAGCTATTGCCACTAGTAGAGAAAAGAATAGTCGCTTACTTTAAAATTAATCTTTCAGCTCTGACTGCTTCTTGAACTGGCACTGAAAAGCTTATTATTTGTATGCCAATGATGATTTATTCTTCTTTAAGAATAAAGTCTTCTTTGATATTCAACTTCTAAATTCATTATAAATGCATGCTTTGAACTATCATGAACATGATAATGCTAAAAAATAGTATAAATTTGCCCGTGAAGCTTTTGGGTATTTGGGCCTTCCAAATAAATTAATTTAAGAAAAACATGATAATGCAATGAATGTTCACTATAGTTTTTTTCGTTTTTGGCCAAACGGCATTTGGCCAAATGACCCTTTCGGCCAAATGGCTCTGCCAAACGGCATTCGGCCTAATGGCGTTCGGCCAAATGACCCGGAACCTTTCCTATTTTCAGGACACCAGAACTGCTTCATGCACAATTTTCAAAAATATTTGAAAATACACTAAAGTTTTTTTACACGGCCTTTTTTAACACGGTTTTCAGAACTGACACGGTATTTTTTGCACAGATTTTAAAAGTAACACGGTGTTCTTAATAGAGATTGGCAAAAATAATCGGAGCCGTTCGAAAGATCCGGATCACTCAAAAGAACGAGTGACCCGTGACTCTTTTTTGGCGAGAGTCGGTTCATTTGATCAGCGAGTTGTGTTTGATCCTTCGACCTTGACGCTTGCTCCTGCGGGGGCCGGCGATGAGGGCAGGAAAACATGTCGCGCATCGATCGAGTAAAGTGAAAAAGTGCCGCGTTCGATTGGTTCTTTTCGATCTTTCAACGTTGACGCTTGCTCCTGGGCAGTGCGTCAAGAAAGCCCGAGCAGTCGTCAGTAGTTTTCCCTCTCGGTTCGCGCGCCTATTTTCTCTGAGTGCTTTTATATAGCCGAACAAACGCGTGAAGCTGAAAGTGGATTGTTGGTGCTCAAGGATGACGGATCAATTGGTGAGCTCGTTTCATGCTACTTTTCTAATCTATAATATATGTATGACTGCACCTTTAATCGTTACAATGGTAAGACGTAAATATGATTTTCCAAAAAACTTTGAAAGGTTCGTCACTGTGAGTGTCGACATAAACTCTGATTCATAAATTATTTATGACTTTTTTTCAAAACTCCTTTTTCTTCTTACCTTTATTTTTGTAATTGAAAAAACTTTGAATGGTTCGACACTACAAGTGTAGACTTACGAAAGGTTCACTTTATTCAACAAACTTTGAAAGGTTCGTCACCTCAAGTGTCGGCATAATTTTTCTCTACATAGATACTGTTCATGTCAAATGAAAATATTATATTTACATATAAGCATGTTTATATCTCACAAAAAATTATTTATCATGATCTAATAGCTTATCAAAATGAATCCTGTGACCCAACGATCCTCCCCATTAACAAACATCCCTCCCAGTAACCTTTGTGGAGATGCAGAGGCAAACACGGTCTCCAAATAGCAAAGGTTACACACTAACATTCCTTCCCCCAATCCCACCTGACTGCTAGGACGTGGCCAGCGCCGTTATTGACCATGTATAAATAGAGGCACTGGATTATGCACACTGAAGAATATTATGGCCAATCCCTGCTGAACTTCTAATTGATTCTTTGTGCACTTTCATTGACTTCGGTCAATCACGGAATAGCAACCATTGATATGTGTAGTCAGTCTAACCTGAGCTAAGGATCATTAGAGCTTGAACGTAAGAACTCTGATTCCGTCTGCACTTACCGAGGCCTTTACTCAGATATGATTTTGGATAACCGTGAACAATCGTTGATTTTTGAAACTTGATGGGATATATTTCATTGAGCCTGTTCAGCTGTGACCCTTTTCAGGTAGAGTGGGGATTCACTCGTTGGAATGGTTGGAAAAATCCAACTGAAAAGCATTCGAATGTCAAGAAAAGATGCCAAAATGACTTTAACGTCTGAACTCTGGTCTCTACATGCTAGTGCACGGATCATTTTCACCAGCTGGCAGTCATCCCAACTAACGGGTCGGATTCACTAGTTGGAAGGCAGTCATGTTCCAACGAGAAACAATGACATTTGGTCGAATTACGTTCGATTGAGTGATATTTGATACATTTGGTCGAAGGGACATTTCGTCGAATAAACATTTGGACGAATAAGAATTTTTCACGATAGAGCATGAGCATGAGCATGAGCATGATTGACCGCCCGCAGATGCTTCTCCGTTATTGCAAGAACAGCTGTACTTACAAAGGGAACCAACAGACACTACTAGGGATCTGTAGCATCCTCAATGTGTAAGTACTGGTGCTCTCATTATTATAACAAACAATAACGGCGCCGGATGCATCCGAATGCAGGTCAATTTAGGGATGGGAGGAGTCCTCTGCACTTCCACAAGTAGACACTGGGAGTTTGGATATGGGAAAGGTTTGGGTAAAGGATTCGTTTTGGTAAACGATAAATATATAATTTGGAATGAATGCGCCTAACCGGATTCGCGATATTACTCGATAAAAGCATTGAACGCCGAACAAGTGTTCGTCGCTCGCCCTATTCCACCGTGGTACGCAAACGACTCGCGACATGTTTGATCCTGCCTTCGTCGCCCGCCCCCACAGGAGCAAGCGACCAGGTCGAAGGATCAAAAAATACTCGGTATTGCTAGAACAACACGATAGAGGGCAAAAAGTCAGCTTTGTTGTACTTCTGAAGCTTCTTGAATGAACTTACAGCATTCACTATGCGAATGTTTCGAGGATCCAGTAAATCAGACTCGCCCACAACGTCGCTAAAAGTCGTTTTTGACGATTCTTACTGAAATTTTCATCATTCAGACTTTTTCTGCGTTTTGGATGAAACGCAACGTGCAGATCTCATGTAGAAGATGTCAACTTCTGTCACCTAAGACGACTTATCTTTCCTGACCCTTTACACATAATAAGCTTGACTATCTTGTTCGATGATTTTGATTGAGTCATTTGTCAACTAACTATCAATCGATGCCATCGATACCGTCATCGAATCCACATGTGTGCTCATGGAACGCAATATAACTGGAAGTCACAATAAAACGATTCGCAATGAGTAAGATATATACAATTTGAGGTGACCAAATAGTTCAACCGTTCTTAAGCTGGTTCTTATATTCAAACATCTCAACCAGGGTCCTTAGGCTTCAAGATCTGAAAATCAAAAAATCTTACAATCAATCACGCTGAAGCTTTCATTGAATGAATGCCAGCAGAAATGTATAAACAACAATCAAATTTTGAAAGAATAGTAAATTCTATAAATCTTGAAACTTCAATAACTAACTAACGAAAGTACTTGGGAGGCATTTTTTTCCAAGAATGAAGATATTCTGGAAGAATAATAAATTCGATATATCTTTATGTTCCCAGCGATGAAGTACTCCAGTTTGAAGAAAATTTAAAACAGCTGAATATTTTGCTAAACATAGGAAAATTTTGTGTGGAGCATTTGGCACAATTACCTTTAAGATTCTATAAAATTTGGTTACATAAAACGTTCCGTCTTCAAATCCAAAAACGGATGAAGAATAATGTACAAGAAATATTAGTCCTAATACAAGAATAATTAATCCTATATAGATAGTAGGATTTATCCTATCCACGTTATAGAGCATAGGTTATATCATATAGATAGATTCATTATTGACTTCTTGAGATCCAATTTTAATCCAGTGTAAAAAAAATCCGTTTAGTTCTATATCTGTTGGACAAAATGATTTTCCTATCAACTATTGCAATAAAATTGTCAAATTGTTCATATGACTAGACGTTCCAAGGCCGTTCGATCAAATGTCCCTTCGACCAAATGTAATTTCACCAAATGTCCTAAAGCCCCACACGAGCCAAGCACACTTACAACTACTGCTCCAACTGTACAGAGTTTGGTATCCTTAGCAATAAACTGACCAACCGGATCCGACGCGAGCACCATCTTTGCAGGGTTGCTTTCCGGCATTTTTGCAACATGCCCTGCCCATTGTATCCTTCCAGCTCTGGCCACCTTCTGCATGCAGGGTTCGTCGTAGAGTTGGTCGAGCTCGTGGTTACTACCGGCCTTTAAAGCGTTTTGTACATAGTACATTTGGTGCGGGCGTGAATCTTTTTTTATCGCAGCTTCTTGGGGATGCCATAGTAGGCCCGAATTTCACTGATGATGCGCCTCCGTATTTCACGGCTAACGTTATTGTCAGCCGTCAGCAAGCATCCAAGGTAGACGAACTCGTCGATCACCTCAAACGTATCCCCGTCTATCGTAACACTGCTACCTAGGCGAGCCCTGTCGCGCTCGGCCACATCAGCGAACATGTATTTCATCTTGGACGTATTCACCATCAGTCCATCTTTTGCTACCTCGCATTTCAGGTGGGTGTACAAGTCTGCAACCTTTTTCTACCGACAATGTACATATCATCCGCGAAGCAAACAAATTGTATTGATCTGATGATAATCGTACCACGGCTGTTAAGCCCGGCTCTCCGCATAACACGTTTTAGCGTAATATTGAACAACAGACAAGAAAGTCTATCACCTTGTCGTAGACCCCGGCGGGATCCAAACGAACTGGAGTGTTCGCCTGAAACCTTAACACAATTTCGTACACCTTCCCTCGTCATTCTCATCAGTCTCGTGAGCATCTCGGGAAAGCTATTCTCGTCCATGATTGCTTATAGCTCTACGCGGTCGATACTATCTTATGATGCCTTGAAATCGATGAAAAGGTGATGCGTTGGGACCTGGTATTCACGACATTTTTGGAGGATTTGCCGTACTGAAAAGATCTGGTCCGTTGTCGATAGGCCGTCAACGAAGCCGGTTTGATAATTTCCCACGAACTCGTTAACTACAGGTGACAGACGATGGAAGATGATCTGGGACAATACTTTGTAGGCCGCATTTAGAATGGTGATCGCTCGAAAGTTCTCACAATCTAACTTGTCGCCTTTCTTGTAGATGGGGCATATCACCTCTTCCTTCCACTCTAATCGGTAGCTGTTCTGTTTCCCAGGTTGTGCCTATCAGCCGATGCAGACAAATGGCCAGTCTTTCCGAGCATCTTTATGAGTTCGGCTCTGATTCCAACTGATTCGACGAAAAACATTTCCTTCGTTGTCCCGTCCTTCCTTGCCTGTGCTCTCAGCGCCGAAGTGCTGCTTCCACCTTTCGATCACCTCACGCTCATCCGTCAAGATGCTCCAATTCTTATCCCTGCACATCGTGGCTCGCGGCACGAAGCCGTTGAGGGATGCGTTGATCTTCTGATAGAACTTACGTGTTTCTTGAGACCGGCACAGCTGTTCCATCTCCTCACACTCCGGCTCCTCCAGGTGGCGTTTTTTTCCCGTATGAGGCTGGTCTGCTGTTGCCTCTTTCGTCTATGAAATTCCACGTTCTGCCGGGTCCCTTGCTGCAGCATGACCGCCCGCGCTGCATTCTTCTCTGCCTACATTCCTTGTCGAACTAATCGTTCCATCGACTCCGTCCCACGCACCCGACGTTGCTCTCAGCTGCATTGTTGATGGCTGCTTTCACTGTTCTCCAGCAGTCCTCAAGAGGGGCTTCATCCAGCTCACACTCTTCCGGTAATGTAGCATCGAGGTGCTGCGCGTACGCATTACGCATTTCAGCAGCACAAACAAAATCTTGGACAAAATGACATTAATAAATTATCCAAAACCTACTTTGATAAAGGTCATCAGATTTACAAGCACAACGAGTGATCATTCTGAACCTTGAAACCTATTTAAGGTTAACCTAAAAGTCCTTTGAGTTCAGGTCTTCAAATCTTCAAGCGTTACTTTTGATTTCTCGAAGGTTTATGTACAACATTTACACACGAAAAAACTTATGAGCACATGTACCGTAAATTTTTGAGTTCAACGACCGTTCATGGTTGTGCAAGAACTTCTTCGAATACAGGCCTTCGGATCTACGAGCCTAACCAATGACCTTTCGTAGATTTAAGTTATCACCCAGTGGCCCACGCACCACAGCAAAGTAAAGCAATCGTCATTCGTCAGTTGGTCACACGGATTATCGCTGACGACGACAAAACATCCGCGCGGTATCGCGTATCATTCTGATTGTTTAGGCTAGGAGGCAATATCGTTTTGTTTATTGTGAGGTTTGATGAAAGTAAAATAAAGAATGTCCAATCAGTTCATTTCTGACCGTGATCGAGAGTAGACTTTTTTTAAAAAGCCGAACCGTCCGTCGAAGACTTAACTGGCGCCCGAATAGGGACCTGATAGTAATTGTATAAGTTCAGTCGAACGAAGCCACCTTCAGCTGCCTCCAAGAGAGAATTCGTCATCCCGGACCCAGAGCCATCATCAATCAAGTTGGTGATTTGAGGAGACGGAGCGCGAAGAGGTGCACTACCAGGATACCCAACCGCGGAAATAGGACCATCCAGGACTGAGGCGTTGTCCCGCAGTACAAACCGTACTTCCTGAGCTTCAAAGGACTTTCCAGGACCTAGGCGTTGTCCCGCAGCATGCGATTGTGCTTCCTGATTCTCTTGTAAGTACTATTAACAACAGAAAGAAATAGTTTATAAGTTAAAACCGCACCTCAGTGTGTCAAAAATCTAAACGCGAATTCGCCTACTAACAACACAGTGGTAACCCGAGCAAACACGGATAACTGGATGATATCAACATGATAACATCTTTTATTATCGCGGTTATCATTTTGATATTATGTTATCAATGATAACCGAATGATAACAACATTTGTTATCAGTGTATCAGTGACAGACATTTTTGATAACAGGTTGATAATAAAATATGTTATCACACATCTTTCCTATAACTTTTTTATAGAGCGTGTGTTATTAAACAAAGTTGACTTTTCGTCATACATAATTTTGTAAAATTATTTTAAGCGTAAGTTTATTCCAAAACACTCATCTCTCACAATTTTTCTTTTATTTAAGACCACAAAATTCAAAAATATATGATGATGCAAATTGAGTTATCAACTTGAACTCAGTGATTACACAATTTGCTATTGCTTTGTTATTTGACGAACAAATTTGAGTTCTCAGTTTTGTTATGTTGGCTGTTAATTCAGCCAAGGTGATAACAAAATCAGTTATCAAATGATGATAACCAGATAACAAAACCTGTTATCATTTTGCTATTCAACTTTGCTCGGGAAGCCCGGCCCATCCGTAAGCGAACCACTATAATATCACAGTTTAGGCGCGAACTAACCCTAAACCAAAACAAAATAAATCCATAATTAATAAAATAGTGAAAGTGTGAAAGTGTGGAAGTGAAAACATTGTGTGATTAATTAAGTAGTTCACCTGTCCTTAATCCTTATCATGACCCCTCCAATTATACAACCCGCACGCCTCAACATCGTGCAAAATCCACTTCAAGCTCAAATTCCCGTTCCAGATCCAATCCCAATTCCAGTACCAATCCCTGTTCAAATTCCAGCTCCAAACCCAGCTCCAATCCCAAATCCCGCACCTCGATTCGTTATTGATCGAAACATTAGTTTCGAGGATCGCGGAAAAATTCCGCAAATTGTTCGAGACCTCCCCGACTTTACCGGTAATCCACGCGATTTAAGTCAGTGGATTTTGGATGTCGAAGATGTCCTTGAACTTTTTGAGGATCTGAAAAGCAATTTTCAGTACCATCTTCTGATCAAAACGATCAGAAGAAAAATCAAAGGAGAAGCGAACGACGCTCTCATAACCAGCAATACTCCAACTCAATGGGACAGCATTAAAGATGTCCTAAAGTTGTATTATGCTGACAAGAGAGATCTAATGACTCTCGACAATCAATTAAAATCACTCAGACGCAGCAAGGCTGAAAGTCTTGAGAGCTATTACAGCAGAGTTAGGGAGCTCGTAACCCTAATAAGCTCAGCTGTTGCCATGGATAACCAATGGCAAGGTTTTGAAACGGTGCTAATGCGCCTATACAACCAAATAGCATTGGACACATTCATTAGGGGACTTGGTGACCCTCTTTCTAGATTCTGCAAAAACTTTAGGCCAACGAGTTTGGCGCAAGCCTATAGTTATTGCGTGGACTATTTAAATTTAGACGCTCGAAATGCACCGGTAAACGTTCCTTCTTGGCATCCACTCCCTTCTTCGGCACCTCCATTGCCTAAACCCAACTTTGTGGAAAGGCCTCCAGTTCCACCGCGTCAATATAATGCTCATAACAATCTTCATAGAGCACCCCCAATCACACCAAGAAATATTCAACAAAATAACTCCCATGCTCAACAAAATAATTTCAATTATAGAGCACCCCCGATAGCTCCTCCTCGAAACTTTCATCAATTCAACTCTCATGCAAAACCCAATGTTTTTGCACCCAATAGAACCTTCATACAACCCCAACCACGTCCTGAACCAATGGATACCAGCAGTATTCACACACACCATGTGAATTATGGTAATAGACCGATAGCTCAACGTAGAATTGCAAGCGATTCTATGCGAGCACATGACCCAGGAGCAAAAAGAGCCGCACATACTCTGGAACATGTTCTTGACCCTTCGGAATACCAAAAATGGTATGAAGAACAATTAGAACTAAGTAGGGAATTTTTCCATGAAGAGGAATTGCTAGAGCCTCTGGAAAATTTGAATATCGACAACATCGCGGCAAATGAAGAAACCCCAAGCGAAGAAACTAATCAGGCCCAAGAGAGCAATTTTTTAGAGAACGATACCGAATGGGTGGCAAAATGGTTCGAATGAAAAACGTTTCGCCGCTACCATTCATCAAAATCCCAACTAATAAGGGATATATGAAATTACTAATCGATTGTGGAGCCAACATAAATATAATATCCAAAAAATGGGCTCTCACTTCCGGACAACAAATTTTTAAAATACCTCGACAAACTGTTAAAGGTGTTACAGGAAATAACGCTATTTCCGAGGTTACATATCTTCCAATTTTTTCTCCAATTGTTAACCATGCTTTTGAATTTTCCATTTTTGATTTCCATACTTTCTTCGACGGAATCATAGGAACAGGTATAATTTTCAACAAATATTTCAATTTCGTCTCTAACCAAGGAATTCTACAAGTTTTTGGCATGGAAAAAACGCTAAACATTCCTATACATTTCTATACACCCACACCAGCACCCAGGAAAGTAAATTCAATCATAGTTTCTGAAAAACTGAGGTTAGCACACCTTGGTGAACAAGAAAAATCGACGTTAATCCCAATATTAGAAGAATATCAGGAAATCTTTCATAATCCAAACAGTACCCTTTCTTGTGTTACGAATGTAAACTGTGATATTCGTACCACTGATGATTTACCCATTTATCAAAAAACTTACCCTTATCCCATGGCATACAAAGATGAAGTTGACAAACAAATGAAAAAAACTGATCGAATCTGGCATAATTAGACCATCGAGATCCCCATGGAATTCTCCAGTGTGGGTCGTCCCTAAAAAAATGGACGCATCGGGAGAGAAGAAATTCCGTCTCGTAATTGATTACAGAAAATTAAACCAAAAAACGATATCTGATAGGTACCCAATGCCTGAGATATCAAATATTCTTGATCAACTAGGAGGAAATAAATATTTTTCCACCCTTGATTTGGCTTCCGGATTTCATCAGATCAAGATGAATCCCAAAGACATTGAAAAAACCGCCTTTTCGGTCAACTATGGGAAATACGAATTTGTTCGTATGCCCTTTGGCCTCAAGAACGCTCCCGCTATTTTTCAACGAGCAATGAACGATGTTCTACGAGAGCACATCGGTAAACGATGCTACGTTTATATCGACGATGTGGTAGTTTTTGGAAAAGATCTTAAGGAACATAATGAAAACTTAAGAATAGTTCTAAAGACCCTACACAAAGCAAATTTGAAAGTCCAACTGGACAAATCTGAATTCATGCATACATCGATTGAATTCTTAGGTTACGTGATTTCAGATAATGGAATCAAACCAAACGAAAAAAAGATTGAAGCAATCATGAAATTTCCGGAACCTAAAGATCTTAAGCAATTAAGAGGATTTTTAGGACTCATCGGATACTACAGACGATTCGTTAAAGATTTTGCAAAAATTGCAAAACCTCTAACAAATCTTTTGAGAGGGGAGAAGAATCCCGATTCAAAAAAGCAAATAATTTTAAACCCAGATGAACGGAAATGTTTTGATACTATGAAAAACATTCTGACTAGCAACGACGTTTTAGCTTACCCTGATTTTTCAAAACCATTTTTGATCACCACAGACGCGTCAAATTTCGCTCTTGGTGCTGTGCTTAGTCAAGGTGAAATTGGTAGTGATAAACCAATACACTTTGCCTCTAGAACTTTGAATAGAGCTGAAGAAAATTATTCAGCAACAGAAAAGGAAATGTTAGCAATTTACTGGGCTCTTAAAGTATTCAGGAATTATATTTATGGTCAAAAATTTAAAATAGTTACTGACCATCAACCTCTAACTTTTTCCTTATCACCCAGAAATGTGAATGCAAAATTGAAAAATTGGAAATCATATTTAGAAGAACACGATTATGAGATCGTGTATAAACCCGGCAGAAGTAACGTTGTCGCAGATGCCTTGAGTCGCATCCAAATTTACTCGCTTACACCAACTCAACACTCGGCAGAAGATGATGACACTAATTACATTCTTTCAACTGAAGCCCCCCTTAATGTCTTTAAAAATCAAGTCATTATTGAAAAAGTAAATGATAGCCCAGACACAATAATCACAAATCCTTTCCCAGGAGTCCGCCGTATAGTCCTTAAAAGAACAAGTCTAACTGATCAAATACTGGCTTCATTACTCAAAGAATTTTTTGATCCTTCTAAATTGAATGGTTTATATACTTCCGAAGAGATCTTAGGAAAACTTCAAGAAGTTTATAAACGATTCTTCAGTCGCGCTGGTCTCCTAAAAATACGCTTTACACAAAAAATACTTACAGATGTCTCAAACACGGAAGAGCAAGAAAGAATCATTCGCGAAACCCATTTAAGAGCTCACCGCGATTTTATAAGCGTTTGCGATGTCTGTAATACTTCCAAATACGATCGACACCCACTTGTAATACCCATTCAAGAAACTCCAATTCCGAGGTACCCTTTCCAAATTGTGCATATTGATGTCTTCCAAATAGAAAGCCATTACTTCCTCTCAAGTATCGACAAATTCAGTAAATACGGTCGAATGGTTCCTATAGAATCCAGAAATTCAGCCCATATTGAAGATGGAATATGGACAATATTCACTTCGCATGTTACTCCTGAATCTATTGTTGTAGACAATGAAAAAGGTTTACAATCACCAACCATTCGCGGCTGGATGATAGACCTGAATATTCGTGTGTATTTGACCCCCCATCATAAATCCGAAGTCAATGGTGTAGTTGAGCGATTCCACTCAACTATCCTAGAACTCTATAGAATTCAAAAACAGATCACTCCTGAAACGGCTGTTCGAAACCTCATTCAAACAGTTGTCGAAAAGTACAACAATAGTATTCACTCGTCCACCACCATGACACCCAAAGAAATTGTCTTTGGGAAGACTAGAAATACTGACCAACTAATTGACCCCGATCGACTAGAGGAAATTCGACAAAAACGTTATGACGATGTTCTAGTTAGTTTAACAAAAACGCAAGACAAACAACTTTCAACAATCAATAAAAACCGACGTGACCCACCAGTTGGCAAAGAAGTTTTCGTTAAGGACAAAATAATCAGGGCAAAATATAAACCAAAATTTAAAAAACATTTTGTACAACAAAATAATAATGTCACATTCAAAAACGAGCATAATTCCAAACTACATAAATCTAATGTTAAAAATATCAATGTTAAATAATTTCAGAATCCCACACATACTTTGTAACAACATCGAAATTCACAACGTTAGCAACGATCCAGTAGTCATAGTGAAGATAGGAGAAGCAAGAATCATAGAAGGATACCAGAAATTCGTACATGCCATCAACATAACGGACATAGAACAGTCAATATCGCAGATAGAAAGTCACATATCCACAGTAAACATCAGCCATCCAGAACTAATCACACTACTGAAACGAAAGACAGACGACCTAAGAAATAATATAAAACAACTCAAACCAAGACGAAAACAAAAACGTTGGGACGCGCTAGGACGAGCATGGAAATGGATGTCTGGTTCACCTGACGCTGACGACCTTAGAATAATTACAAAAGGCATAAACGAAATGGTCGACAATAGTAACAAACAAATCAAAATTAACGACCAAGTTTTTGATAGTTTAGGAAACCTCACAGAAATAACTAATAAACTCAGGTATTACATTTGATTTTAAATTTAGACATCATCAATCAGGAGATAGCAAGCATACAGGAAGCCATAATATTTGCAAAATTAGGGACAGTCAATTACAAGCTTCTAACCACGGACGAAATCATCCAAATTGACGAATTGCTAAGCAACCAAGGCATGCACCTGGACCTCTTAGAAGAAGCCATCAACTTTGCGAAGGTGACCATCGGCACAAACAACGAGTTATTGCTCTACGTGGTAAACATCCCCAAGTTTTATCATCCGGTCTACGAAGTACTGAAAATCGAAGCCATCTTAAAAAATTCTCAACGCATCCATTTGAAAGGAAATATTTATTTACGAAATAAGAACGAATTGTT
Organism: Aedes aegypti; assembly: GCF_002204515.2. Taxonomy (NCBI): domain Eukaryota; kingdom Metazoa; phylum Arthropoda; class Insecta; order Diptera; family Culicidae; genus Aedes; species Aedes aegypti. The sequence continues at coordinate 221,481,629 of NC_035107.1, read as the reverse complement.
ACTACAGAAAACACCTTGTGAACGACTTGGAAATTGGAGTCTATGCTATCAATCAGACGTCGAAGACATTTCGGACGACAACTGCGTTTCCAAACTAGCAAGGGGAACGGAAAGCAAATGCACATATGAACATAATCCCAAGCACCCTTCCGTAACCAAAATCAGCGAAACTACCGCACTTCTCAACGACATTAATACCAATCTTCAAACAACATGTGGAATCTCCAATAGGAACCTAACCGGATCATTTATGATCATGTATCAAAATTGTTCTATAACCATTGGAGAACACACTTTAACCAACAACGTCATCAAAACAGTTAACCAAAGAATCTTCATCCCATCAACAGGATTAAAAGTAAAGGAAGAAGGACTCGAACGTAAATTCGACATCCACACACTTCATCAAGTACAACACCAGCATTTGAAACAATTGCAACATCTTAAATCCGCAACGGCAGCTAATTCCTGGTCTCTCATAGGAGGATTTTCATTCTCGACATCGATCATCATTTTTATCATAATTTTCGTTATGTTCAAATTTCGTTATCAAGGCACCTTCATTCAAATTGACCGATCCAACACTTCACCCATCGAGGCACCCACGGCTACCAAAGACGTCCAGTACTATCAACCAGCTTCAACCATTCCGGCAGGGCTAACCGTCTAACGTTGACCCAGGAGGCTCAACACTCGGGGGAGAGCAGTTATCACCCAGTGGCCCACGCACCACAGCAAAGTAAAGCAATCTTTATTCGTCAGTTGGTCACACGGATTATCGCTGACGACGACAAAACATCCGCGCGGTATCGCGTATCATTCTGATTGTTTAGGCTAGGAGGCAATATCGTTTTGTTTATTGTGAGGTTTGATGAAAGTAAAATAAAGAATGTCCAATCAGTTCATTTCTGACCGTGATCGAGAGTAGACTTTTTTTAAAAAGCCGAACCGTCCGTCGAAGACTTAACTTTTATTCCCATATAGGCACATCAAAACATGTTCGAAAGATATCCGATTACGTTTGTAGATACGAAGACCTTCACTTACAGAAGTTTTTTGATAACCGTAAACAATCGATAATAAATCTTCGAACTGTTTAGTGGAATACCTATGTCTAAAAATCTAATGTAGTGCTATACCATTTAATTCCACTAGAGTAATATCTAGTGGAAATAAATGGTAAAGTACTAAATTCGTTTTTTCGTTTACTCGTAAACAATCGTTGATTATGAAACATGATGGGACATATTTTATTGAGTCTGTTTGACTGTTAACCTTATTCATCCACGTCAGAAAGGTTACAAGTTACGCTTGTAGATTAAAAGGCTTTTTACTCAAAAGAGTTCAATGATTATCGGAAAATGTTAAGCATAGTTTACGATAATTGTATGAGCTTACATGAGATTTAACCTTGTTGGTTTTACGTCAAAAGATTAATGATTACGTATGTTGATCTAAACAGCTAAGGTCGAAGGAGTTCTTGGATAACCCTAGAATGTAGTTTGACTCCAAACTTCATCAAAAATGTTTGTTTGAGTCTGTTTGGGTATGAACCTTATTCATAAACCTTCGAAGGATCTCTGGTTATCTTTGTAGATATAAATTCACAGAAGACTTTGGACCACCATAAACTACCCCTAATCTAATCTAAAACCTAATAAAACAATGACAAATATGACATTTCAATTATTTTATCGCAAATTTTATTTTTGCTTCCAGTGATTCAATTATACGGAGTGAAAAAAAATAATAGAAACTCCGGATAATCGAGTTCGACCTATACTGGTAACCTTTAGACAAAATGGATGGATGGTATCTTCGGCAAAGTTGTGAAAGAGCTCAAGACAAACCAATGACAGATTTTTTTAATTCAGATTTCTTCCACTAGGTTGCGCTGTAAGCATAAAATATTTAGATATTATGAACTATTTTGTGAGCACAATTTTGCTAGTTGAAGTGCAAAGACAGGAGATCTACTTCTGTCACTTCATATGGTCGGTGTATCCTTAGTAGGCAGCTATAAATCGAAGCAAAATGTTTTTCACATGAAGGTCAGGAACTATTAATTTGCCACAGATTCACAGCTCGATTTTGGCCAAAAAATGATCGAAATAAATAGTTTTCCCATTCATTAATGTATCTTAAATTGAGTCCTCCTGACGCAATTGGCCGTAGAGCGTGCGACCACACTGAGAGCTCAACGCATACCAAATTTCGTTTCGGCTTATAGATATGCGGCTGTAGAGCGTAATAACTCAGTATCAATAAACAATTCGCTCTCACTTGTAATCGGGAGATACAAACGCGAGCGTGTTGGAGGGTTGACATCTAAGTCTGAAAGAGACATGGATTTGCGAAAAGAGACGTGTTTATAGTTAGTACTTGGATTCAGTTTGGCTTTCTATTCCGTAGAATCATAAGCTGTTCTGTAGCTTAGTTGGTTAAAACTCTGATCTAACGTACATGGAGTCGTGAGTTCGAGTCTCACTCTAGAATGCGTATTTTTTTCGCAAATTGATGTCTCAATTTGTGTCAACATCATGTCTTCTGATTACAATTTCACAAAAGTATGTTTCAGACATCCCAGTAAATCTGGTATATGCCAATGAAGGGCAAACATTCATTAATATTTCCTTGTACTTCACATAAACGCTTCTGTTCTAAAAATCATGGTCAATATATGCCTCTTCTTCTAGTTATCTTTAGTTGTCCTACACAAACATTCCAAGCACTAAAATGAACGTTTTGAAATGTTGAAGAGAAAAAAAAGTTTTTAAATTATGCCAAACGGCATTATGCCAAATAAGGTAGAGCCTTCCAGTGTGGATCTTGGGTTTTCAATGTGAATTCTGGTATTTTTGTGTGGAACCTTTGTTTTCAGTGTGCATTCTAGGATTGTAGCATTTTAGTGTGGATCTTGGTATTTCAGTGCGGATCTTTTGATTCCTTCGTCGATATTGGGAATGTAGTCCCAGACAACCAAAATGTACGTATAACGTTTTCGTTTTCGTCCATGCGATTTCGGTGAAAAAGTGCAAAGTGGATAGTTGAACTGAAGTTCGCAAGGTTTCATGCCTTATGCGTAGAAAAGTGGAGGCGATATACGTATGGAATGTGGAACCTTTGAGTTTTTTTTTTTTTGATCTGAATGAATTTCGGGATCCCCGTACGGATCCAGGAATTTCAGTGAGAATTCAGGTACTGCAGTGTGGATGGTGGTATTCCAGTGAAGATTCTGGGTTTCCAGTGGCAATCCTGGGAAATCTGTGAATCTTATGTAGAAGTACTATGCAAATGTTGTGAATGCTGGGGTTCTTATGAATGTCATATGGAAATCCTCTAGAAACTCTGAAAGAGTCCTCAAGTGAGCTCAGAGGAAATCCTGTGAAAGTTATGTGGCAAACAAAGAATTCCGAGGATATACCTCGGGAATCATGTGAAAATCCCATAAGAGTCATGTTTGATTTTTTTTTGGAAACTTTGTATGAAATCTTTGGGAAATCTCTGAGAATTGTGAACATATACTGCATTTTTGAATTGGAAAAGGTTTTCAACAGTTCATTGATCACGCTTGTAGATTTGGAAACTATATTCCAGAGTATCCTGGAATTAATGGCCGGTATGACCAAATAAATGTATTATAAGTTTGAAAACAAGCTTATTGTTTTTATGAGTTATTAACTGAGAGCTTTTTATCAATTGGCCATTTTTGCATTCGTATATCGTGTGCCAAGCATAAAGATACACTATGCCCTGGGAAGTGGTCATACTTAAAAGCTACGCGTTTACCACTACGGCTATCTGAGCCCCCGAACCTTAACCTACCCCACTCTTCCATTTCCATCCGAACAACACAAATCCAGAAATCCTTAACCTAGGTCAACAACCGCCGCATTTGGAACGTCTCAAATTTTCCCACCATTTGAACATTCTTGCAACCGCATTTCGCCATCATCCTCATCATCGTCGTCAAGGCTTCCTGCGGTTTTCTGGGTTATTATCATCGAATCTTCTGTGCTACTCGTTTCGGTCGAAATTGCCCATCATCGTAGCAGCCTTCTTCTCTCAAATCTTATACCTAATAGCCCGCCTCCAGATTAGGACAGAAGCAGAGCAGCCAACAGCGGAGACGTAATGTGTTTGGAGTGACTGGATCGAAATGGGACGCCATTGTCGTGTTGATGGCGAACGAAAAAAAAAAATGGATGCGCATTTGAAAAGTGCCACCACCAAAGCACAAAAACACTAAAAGTGTCTTTCAAATGGGGGTTTCTCCGCCGGAGCTAACGAACGGCACCACCCAGCAGCAGAAGGCAATGGGCAGACAGGACGATTTAATTCAGTACATTAACCGATTTAATTCCGGATTTTTGCCCTCCGTTCGTTGTTCGTTTCAGAGAGTTAGCTTCTTTTTCGTGTGCACCGGGTTTTGCGAAAAAAAAAAACAAGGGCTATTAAACTTTAATACTTGCACTGTCATCAAGAGAGCCTACTACCGAGCGATGACGTTTTTGAGGCGCGCCTTGAGGTAGGCCATGGAACGAAACGCGGGACCATCGTAATTTGATCGGGCTGCACTCACTGGCGGATGAATCAGAACCGCTGCGACGGAAAGTTGGAAGCAGCGACGGGGAAATAAGTGGACAAAATAATCTTCATTCGATCGACAAGAGCTTGCCACGGCTACCACCGGCCATTCTACCCAGCCTTCCATCCGTCCATCATGATGGATAATTAAACCGACATTTTGCACTTACGCGGGCTCATCGGGTCGTCCAATCGATTCCAATACTGGACTGCCAAGCAGTGATTCCAGTACTACGTAAATTTTCGTGAATCTACGGACTTAATTTTTTCTTTCTATGGAATTTCTTATTTATACAAAATTTTAACAAGAAGGCAGTTTTCCTTGTATAAGAGCATAATTGATAGAGATCTATCAATTTCAAAATATTTCTTTAAATTTGAATGACAAAGAGGGTTTTTAATTTTCGACTATTGCTGAATATTGAATGATGGATTCCTAGGCCTTAAGAAAAGTGAGAGCATTTTTTTTATGATTTCGCAATGTGCAAAATACTGATGCAGAAAAAAAATCTTCATCTCAAGTGCACCCATTCAGCCGTGCAACATCGATCGGCCGCCGGCTGGCTGCTGGAAAGAAAGAAGACGAAAAAGTGCATCTCTGGTTTGGCGAGTGCTAAAAATATCGTCGTCACTGACCTTGGATCTGGTTGTTGATGTTTTTGAACCGTCGTCGCGTCGCTTCGCTTCGCCTCGCCACCATGCTTCACTGCACTCGCCCTCCTTATTCCGTTCGTATCGGCCAAAGAGCGATAAAAATTGCATTGACTGACTGACGTATGGTGATGACACACGAACACCAGTCTCTCTTCTATCTTCCGATGGCACTGCGCGCGGTGACGGATGATTGCTTGGTGCTTCCTTTTTCAGCGGCACTTTGGACGGATCGGATGTTTTGATTCCCTTCGCGAGGGACCATGTGCAAAAAAGCCTTTAGGTCCTTTTGGTATGGAGGCGAACGCGAGTGGGTAAATTGAATTTTCCACTTGCCTTCCGCTTTTCGCGACATTTGAACAAGAAGCTTTCCGCGGTCGACTTTCGTCGTTTTGACGTACTCTCTGTCTATGCCAGGCATTACAATCTCATCTGATCAAAGAGATCATCTCTGTATGATTCAAAGATATTATCCCTAATCCAAGAGCGCATTGAAATGATTTCATCTTTCCATCTTAACTATCTTGACAGCTTTTTGGTGATATGATTAGGGTTTCAATGCTAGTAATGGACCCCTTAGTAGCTGAAATTCATTCTAGACGCTTTTCCGCAATGATATCTTAGACCCATATTCGTTTTATGGAGTCTAACAACAAATTAAATGTCTTTACTTCATAGTACGTCTATGAAACATACAAAATCATTCGATTTTTCCAGCGAAATATGCATTTGAAAAACTGTTGTCCGAATGCCTATTATGGACCCTCCCGGGGTCCATAATAGGATTGTTTACAAATTTGACGTTGCGTATTATGGACCCTCCATTTGATTCCCATGTAATCCGGCTCGCTGCCGACGAGCCTATTATGGACCCACCTGGAAATGCGTATTATGGACCCTCTTTTGTGGTTTCATTTACAAAACTGTTCAAATATCTGTATTTATGCGTCTCAAACCAAATATTTCGCCTGAAACTGCTGACTAACAATGTAATCGAAGTTCCCCCGATGGATTTTCATAGGAATAAAGTTGCTTTGAGTGTTAATTTTATGTTTTTCTGTAGGGGGTCCATAATACGCAAAGGGTCCATAACCGGCATCGACTCCCTACATTTCCATTTCAAAATTGATAATTCAGTAATGTTGAAATATGTAATTTATCATTAGGTAACGTTAGCCGTAAACAGTAAAAGTACAGGAGGGCATATACATTTGGTAACCGGCCCTCCACAAGAGATGACAGATGGATGTAAATAAAATCATATGAAATAGCAAGAACAAAAACGGCAACAGTGTCAGCAGTTAGGTTAGACATCGCTAGAGTAGAATGTAGCAGAGTAGGGTAGTTCGGTCACTTGACCAGTTCAGTTCAGCTAGTTTTCGGTCGGCAACCCGGCTTGTGAACTTGAACAAAGAAGGCGGAAGGCCATTTATTCGAAGTTTACTTTTGGCTTATTTTCTTTAGCAACGTCCGAACCGTGAAGTCCGAGCAGAGTCACCCGGAAAGTCCTAGAGGACACGGAAAAGGTATTGGTAAGTAAGTAACAGTAGGATAGTGGTGGAACCCCTTTGGTTTCTCACTTCCTGCTGCTGGTTTGGCTCTGCCAACAGGTTATGGACCCAGGACTACTAGACTCAGATTAAGCAGTTGTTCACCATTGTTCAGACGGAGCCCATTTTCTCTGTGGGACAATTGGTTATGTGTTTGCTCAGTCGGAGACTTTCTTTTCCGAGGGCAAACTTAGGGACAGTTTGAGAGGAGTTGTGCTCAGACGGAGACCATTTTCTGTGGGGCACACTTCAATCAAAGACAACTGACGAGACTTCACGGCCCTTTTATTGATTTGTTTTCTTCCTGCTAAATTTTCATTTAGGTTTCAAACATGGATAACCGTCTCAAACGGGTGGTTGTTCCAGTGTTTAAGGGGGACGAAAAGTCGTTCCCATTTTGGAAGAAGCGAATGGAGCAACACTTCAAATATGAAGGTTTGTTGCATACCCTCGAGCAAACGCCCGAGGAAGAGGTTTATTTTGAGCCAGTTGCGGGTGCTTCAGTCGATGAAGAGACTGAAAGGAAAGGTAAGCTGCAAGCACGTCTGAAAGAAGAGGATGCAGCTATAAATGAACTTTGGCTCGCTTTGGATGATGAGCCGATGGGGCATGTTATGCAATGTAACTATGCCAAGGAAATTATGGAGCGATTGGATGAGATTTATCAAAAGCACAGTCCAATGGCCATGATTGGACTTCGGGCGAAATTGTTTTCGCTGAAGTCACAAAAATTCAATACTTTGAAGCAACTTTTTGCTGCCCATCAACAAATTGTCCGGGAACTTGAAGGCATGGGGGAAGTATTATCACCTTCCGAAAGATTGAATAGCTTGCTCGTTGCAATCCCCGATGAATTTCAGAATTTAATTGGTGCTCTTTCCGTTCTACGTAAAGACGACCTTGAGATGATGTCTATGAAGCAGGTCCAACGAGTTTTCTTGGACGCGGAGGAGGCGAAAGGCAAGAGAAGTGCAGCGGGCCCTTCACAAGTGGCTATGTTCGCCCCGCAGCGTTCAAGACGTCAGCAATCACCACAGTACAGTGACCAGAGGCCGCCGGAACTTAAGCAGAAACCATTCTACCGGAATGTAACGTGTTTCGAGTGTGGCAAGCGTGGCCACAAGAAGAAGTACTGCCGTTTCGCTCGTCGTAAGCAAGAAACCGAAGTCACAGTCCACTCGGGTGGACGGCGTCGAGACGTGGCAATGGTCACTCGAGACAACGGTGCCTTCAGGGTGCGGGTGCCTCTGGTAGATCTACCGAAGGATTTCGTGCGTGATTGCAAGATCATGAAAATGAACTTGACGAAGTTGCCGGTGCCATCGCTGTTTGACGGAGCAACCTTGCTGGACTCCGGGGCATCGAGGCACATGTTCCGCGACATCGCCATGTTCAATGCTTTGTGGGATGCGTCGGCAACGGTCGAGACTGCCAAGCCTGGTGAGTTCCTGCGTTCAGAGAGAATGGGTAATGTGAATGTGAAGACGAAAAGGTTATTATGTCACACTGTATAATACTCTTTATGTTCCGGACCTGAATTACAATACCCTGTCTGTCTCTCGGATTGAGTCCTCTGGGAAGTCGGTCGTATTCAGAGATGGAAGGGTAGAAATTTTCGACGAGTATGGGAGGCTGGTCCTTACGGGGAAGAGAGTTGATGGGTTGTACGTCATGGGCGTTGACTTCGAGGAAAAGCCTGATAAGATATTCACAGGTAAAGTATTGAATGATAATGAATTGTGGCATATTCGATTTGGACATTTGGGAGCCCAAAGCTTGCATAAACTGGTCAGAGACAGAATGGTAGAGATGTTGAATCTGGAACCATCTTCCATGTCTGCTTGCCTATTTTCATGCAAATCTTGCATCTTTGGAAGACAGACCAGGGAAAGCTTTGAAGAATCGTTCCAGAAACGATCTAGATGACCACTAGAGTTGATTCATTCTGATGTTTGTGGTCAAATGCCCGATGAAACATACGATGGATACCGATACTTTGTAACGTTCATTGACGATTTCACACATTTTGTTGTTGTGTATTTGATCCGCTATAAGAGCGAAGTATTGGAAAAGTTTAAGGAATATGAAGCTATGGTGACGTTCGCATTTCGAAACTACGAACGGACAATGGAGGTGAATACTTCAGGGGAGAGTTTGTGAAGTTTTGTAGAGAGAAAAGAATTCAAATGACACCTACCGCTCCTTATACACCACAACAGAATGGGGTCAGTGAGAGGATGAATCGAACCTTGATGGAAAATGTAAGAACGATTTTCCACGAAAGTAACTGTCCATCTATGTTTTGGGGAGAGGCGTTGTATGCCTCAACATATACCTTGAATCGCAGCCCGACAAGTGCATTGAAAGTTCCAAAAACTCCATTCGAGATGTGGTTCGGGACTAAACCCGACGTAAGTAAACTCAAAGTTTTTGGCTGTGTTGCGTATGCACACGTAAATAAGGAACACCGTACAAAGCTGGACAAGAAAAGCAAGTCGCTTTGTATGATAGGGTATGCATCAAACGGGTACAGATTGTGGGATGATGATTTTGGAAAGATTGTAGTCTGTAGATTGTAGATGTAAAGTTTGATGAGTGTCAATTTTACTTTCCGAAAACTAACGAGATGATGGAAGAAGATCATGATTTCTGTGAGGTGCAGAGAAGACCTGAACCCATACCTGAACCTGTCTTCGTTGATGTTGGCAATGAAGATGTATGGTCTAAAGTTGATAATGATGATTTTTTGAGTGTTGAAGAATTGTCCGATAATGAACAAGATCATGAAGCTTATGTCGATGAGCAGGGTAATGATGGGAATTCTGAAGAAGGGCAGGTTCGTGATACTTCTCAAGAACGTTCGGAAGTAGGTCGCCATTCTCAGCGAACTGTGAAAGCTCCTGCCTGGCTGAAAGATTTTGAAACTGCCATTCTTTCTTTGAGTGGTTTAGGCGACGTACCACAGAACATTGATGACCTTCGTAAGCGGAGTGATTGGGGCCAATGGAAACAAGCCATTGATGAAGAACTGAAAGCATTGGTAGATAACAACACATGGACATTAGTTAGTCAATTGCCTGAAGGGTGCAAGGCTATCAGTTCCAAGTGGGTGTTTAGTATTAAAGAGGGAGACCCACCTCGATGTAAGCCCAGACTTGTGGCGAAGGGATGTGCACAACGTCCGTGAAACCTTTGCTCCTGTCGCAAAGATGACAACCGTGAGAACAATGCTTTCAGTCGCGGTGAAGAAAGACTGGTTGATACATCAAATGGATGTAAAAACCGCTTTCCTCAATGGATCACTCCATGAAGAAGTTTTCATGAAATTGCCTCGAGACGAGAAAGGGAATATTAAGATATGCAAGTTGAATAAAAGCCTTTATGGTCTAAAACAGGCCGGCAGAAACTGGAATCAACGTTTTAGTGGAGTAGTCACAAAGCTTGGTTTCAAACGATTTAGTAGTGACACTTGTCTTTACAGTGATTCCAAGAAAGGCTTGTATATCATATTGTATGTGGATGACATTTTGATTTTCGGAAGTGACATATCTAATATCAATTGGATTAAGGGGAAGTTATCAGACCATTTCAAGATGAAAGATCTAGGGGAAGTGAAAAGCTTCCTGGGCTTGGAAATCACCAGAAATCTTGAAAGAGGTACCCTAGAACTGTCTCAGCAATCCTACATTGAGAACATATTAGATGTTTTTGGCATGAAAGATTGCAGACCGATATCTACGCCAATGGATCCGAATTCCAAATGGGTACGATCGAGCAAGCCTACTGATAAACCATTTAAGGAATTGTTGGGTTGTCTACAATACTTGACATTGATTTCAAGACCCGACATAACCATTGCCGTAAGTATCCTGAGCCAGTTCCAGAGCGATCCAGGAGAGGAACACTGGCTAGGACTGAAGAGAATCCTGCGCTATCTCCAAGGAACTAAAACACGACGTTTGATCTACTACCGAGAGAAGGATGACGAGGCACTCAAGGGATATGCGGACGCAGACTTTGCGAACGACGTTGAAAGGCGAAAGTCGAATTCTGGGAACGCATTCGTGGTGTTCGGCAACATCGTGTCCTGGAAGAGTAAGCGGCAGAACATCGTAACATTGTCGTCAACGGAAGCGGAGTTGGTTTCTCTATGCGAGGCCGTCAGAGAAGGAGTTTGGATATCCAGTCTGTTGCAGGAGATCGGGATCGTTTTTCAACCGTTCACCATATACGAGGACAACATCCCATGCATCAGGATTTCGGAGGAGCCAAGAGAACATCAACGAACCAAGCATATTGATGTGCGGTACATGTGTATGAGAGATTTGATTTCCGAGAAGAAAGTTCAATTAAAGTACACCAAAAGTGAAGATCAGATTGTAGATGTTTTCACAAAACCACTTTTGAAATCAAGATTTTTGAAAATGTGTAAACAAGTAACGTAATTTGAAATCAGTAATTCTGAAGTGAAAATCTTTCTCAGTTATCGGTGCTCAGTAACGTTTTTGAGGTAAAAAATGCTAAACTGATAATCTTTTTTTGGAAATAATAACATTTTGCGACTCCGGGAAAGGCTGTTGCTTAGAACTGATTGATAATCCTTGAGTGTTCCGACAAATTTGAAGACTGTATAATGTTAAAAAGAACCGTAATGGTTGATTGAAGTGGACTGTTGAACTTTTAAGAGATGATAACAATTGAAAGTTTTGCCTGACAAGTCTATTACATACACTAGACCGTCAAACATCAGAAGACACTTGAAATACCCAGTAGACTAGCGGAGAGTTTTGCATTACAAAAACGAACGTTCTGCACTCATATTCACCTAAATTATTACATAGCATAGCATAGCATAGCATAGACTGACTGTACATGTCAATGGTTGCTACTCCGTGATTGATCGGAACTGGTAAGAATTGCACTACGATCCAAATGAATAAGGGATGGGAGTTTCCGCTTACTCTCGAAGTGCAATTTTAGCAGATCTAATATTATTGATCAATAACGGCGCCAGCCAAGTCCTTACAGTCAGTTGGGATGGAGAAGGAATGTTAGGGTGTAATGATTGTTGTTTCTAGAGACCGAGAATACCTCTGCATCTCTACAATCACCACGGGAAGGGTGTTTATTAGTGAGGGAGGAAAAGATCTGGGAGTCACCTCTAGTCGATGATGCGATCCATGGACAATGGGGGAAATATACGACTTATATTTAAAGCTAGTGTTGAATTTTTGTCTCGAGAAGTTTTTGGTAGAAGCTTAAAAAAATACATCAACATCTATAATGTCGAACAATTCAAAAGATGTTTTTATTAATGACGAAAACTGAAAATTACATTATATATTTTAAATTACATGAAACAGGAATAATGCCGACACTTGTAGTGACGAACTATACATAGTTTGTTTGAAAATTACATATGAGTATTACTGTGCATTTTGTCTCGATATGGTAGAAGTTTTTAAAAAATACGTCAACATTCACAATGTCGAACAATTCAAAAGATAATTTTTAATAGTGTCAAAAAGAGACAAATATATGTATATTGAAATTGTATAAGAAAAAAGCATAATGCCGACACTTATAGTGACGAACCATACAAAGTTTGTTTTAAAATTACTTAAAAGTTACGCTTTCAAGAAAATATGTTATCACAAGCATGAAACGAACTCACCAGTTGGTAATCCATCCTCGACTGAACACAAAACTGACACTGACAGCAAAACTTCTTGGCGTCCCGAAAACAAACCGTCTTGCTTGTGCCTTCCAAATACCTACCCAGCAAGACGCTCCAAAACAGGAAAAAAATCTTTGGAGACGAAAACAAGCGCGAAACCGTGAGCCAAATCTACCGGACGGCGCAGAACCGAACTGTCCTGCTTGGGCTTCACGAAGCACTCTCATATTCACCTAAATTATTACAAACGCTAAACTCGATTTTCCCTCAAATCCATGCGTAAAGTTGTGCAGAAGATCCGGTATGCTACATACTGCACAACGCCCGAAAATGATGGAGAAAGATAGATTTATAACAATAGCGAAAACTTTTGCAAATCTAATAGCGTTTTATTTTATTATAATTTATTATATTTTTTCATGAGAATAATCCTTAATCAATAGTGTTTCACGTAACTTTCATTATTTGATAAAAAGCGGGTTCCAGCTAATATTAACTTGGGATCAACGATGAAAATTATATTGTCTTTTGAAACATTCCAACGACTATCGTCCTCGAGCGCTTGATTTCTATGTTTTGGGGGAAAAGTGGTATTTAAGATCATCAAAAGGTTTCTATGTAATATGCTGCTAGATTCACTGGTTCGTTTAGTTCATTATTTAGTATGCACTGTGCAGCAAATGAATCTTAAATCCATATCAGAGATGTGCTGCAAAATCTAAAAGTTGATTAAAACGAAAATTGGGTTTCTTTCAAATGTTCTAGTTTACTTACTTTGGTTGAGTGTGCGTTATGTTTTGTAATTCTTCCAAACGCTGTCACTGTATAAACCACGTGGATTGCTGAGTTGAAAAGATTTTATCGATAATCAAAAGAGCCATAGATTTTTACAACAAAGATGATCAAAGAGCCCTAGATGATATCTTTTTATTCGATCCATATCCTGCTCAGATGATCGAAAGATGAGATAAAATGCAATGCCTGGTCTAGGCTTATGGGGTGATGTCGAACAATAACCACAATATCATCTGTATTGGCATTTTTTTATCCTATCAACGCAAGAATCGCCTGGAAATTTTAATGTGTTTTCCTTTCAAAGGTTACACTATTGACGACTTCTAAAGATACAGGGTTTTGATACGAACAACTCTCCATAACTCGATAATGAAAGGACCAACGAGTTAGCGAGTTACATGAGTATGAGCATGAGTAGGGTGATGTGCTAGTATCCATCGTATTAAGCATTGATCAGTGAGAACTGCAATTTTTCCAGTATTGCAGTGAATGATGCTGATACAAACCGATGCCAAACAAGTCTTTCTCAAAACGGCTTTAGCATTGTACAATAACATTTTGATAAATCTTGATCTCTTTTTGGAAATAATGCAAAGAAAATGCATCTTACCGTATTCTCAATCCGTCGTATCGTTTAGAACTCCGTCGTAATCAGTATCCAGATTCGTCTCACAACTAACGGCTCACTGTGATGTATTGAGTGGTTAAAACACAACATATCAACGCTATAATAAAATGTTTTACTAGAATATATAGATCTACGGGCATCTCCCTCCATTCCTTCAGCATGATGGAACATACTAATTTCCTTTAAAATAATTTGTTCGTCATCAAAATTCAGCTCAAACATATGAACACAATTCCTTTTGACCGTACAATTATGGCATTTGCTCACAGTACAGCGAAAACAACACAATCAAAGGAACCGTATTTTCAAGTCGAGCGTCGCGCACACATTGATGCGCACAACCTTTTTTTTCTCAGTATGACGGATAGAACTTTGTTTACATCCTCAATTATACGCGGCGGTTGAGGAAATTTCGTAAAATTTGGTGATTTATTGAAGTTTTACGGCGTGTGATTGGAATGAAATCCTTCAATGAAGAAGTATGAAGGTTTTCCATAGTGAAAATAAGTGCCCGGCGAAGTAAGTCACCCACGGGGGCGGAAAGAAACTTGTGTTGGAAAGTGATGTGGCTCAGTCGATCGCTAAGCATTTCTCTCAAATCGTGTTCGTCCATGCGATTTCGGTAAAAAAGTGCAAAATGGATAATTGAACTGAAGTTATTTACCGAAATACAGTAGTTTTATTGCATTTTTGGTGTATACAAGTGTACACACCATAACAGCTTTCACAAAATTACACTTGGATAATGAATCTATGTTGCAGGTAAGTTTGAATATCCGCCGTAGCGGAACATTTAAAGTTTGATACGACGAATAGTGGCGCTTACGACGAAGTAGAACAAAACCCTATAGACCGCACATTTCGTAGCTTCTACTCCTTGATTGACCAGAGCAATCAAAGTTGCACAGAGATTTAATGAATGGGGCTTAGGATTAGCTTACCATTCTCTATGTGCACAAATCGAGAGCTCAAAGTTCCAAAGACAATAACGGCGCCGGCCACGTCCTTACGGTCATCGGGGAATGAAGGAGTGTTATTTAGACAACCATTCTTACTATAGACCGAGTATTATTCTGCATCTTCACAGTTGTCATACTGTGGATACAATTAAAGGATAAATACTACTCAGGGAGGTATCGAATTACAGAACACAAAACCAGTGCAATGGCGATCCAAGGGACCATCGAGTTAGTCATGAAAACCCACTTTTGGTTATCTAACTCGATATCGACATACTGGGCGGTATTAATAAAGAGCGTTGAACTTTACTACATGTAGCATCTACTCGAAAACAAAATCCACAAAGATTACTGCACTTTTGGTATGAATAAAAAGCCTTTCGAACACCTACTACATGAGCCAAAAAACCTAAACTCTGAGAAAAATCAAAACTAAATAGTTTAAATGCCATTCCAATTCACTATCCACCTGGTTGGGTCTAGGCCTCGTTTACCTCCCTACAAAACGGGTCTAGTATAACTTTGATGAAATCGACGCAAAGATTAGCTTGCATTTATCAGTGTCTAGATTAATGAGATTAACTTCGCCCGTGCTCTAAAATTGAGTTTTTTTCATTTATAACAAATTAGAACATAACTAAATTTACCCAAAAACATGTACGGCAGCAGCCACGCACCTATTCTTCAGCCGAATCGACAACCCGTGTGATCATATGGGGATGTAGGTACAATAGTGTTGCGTTTTCTCACACCGACTGTTCAATGCCGGCAGATAGAGATATGGTGAAGGATAAGTGTGGTATATTGGACTAGTAGGATTGTGGGGCTTGGGGATGCTACAAAGGTCATTAGCCAAATACTTCAATTTACCGTAGCGTAGCTGTAGTATAATTGGTAATGCGTCCGTGTACAGAATGGAAATTGTGGGTTCAAGTCCCGCCGGCTACATAATCTTTTAGCACAATGTTACCACAATTACACTTAATTTGCAAACATATTTCCATCTGCCGATATTGAATACCTTTACCCTAAAAGTAAAAATAGCTGACTGCAAAAGTCGAAAATAAAAGAGAGAAGCCCAAAAACATCTTTATTTATTAATATTGATTACATTATTGAATGCTATAATTGGTCAAACAGCACCTACACAAGCTCGCCCGGCCAGGAATATTCTCCGCATGAAGATCCTCCAGCGTTGACCACCGTGCAAGTGGTTGATGTCGTTTCGCACAGCGCTTGATTTTCTCCCAGTGGTCCCTCAGGTATCAGGTGTGAAAAACCATTCGGAATCGCCCGGCCCGATGTTGATTTTGATTGAACTGAAGTTGGTGTTCTCCTGGTGGCCGGGAGTTCTGCTTCCATTAATTTGACTCATATGCGAGAGCATACTGGCCGCGAATCCAACCCGGGCAGACGGAGGCAGTTTCTGCAGTTCCGCAGCTTGATCTTCCATTAGCGTTCATCGCAGAAGTCAACATTCCCTTCTGAAGAGCATTTTGTTGCTGTTTCTGCACTTCTACCGCTTGTCGTTGCCGGATCCAGTGTCGTTGATGAACCCTTCGATCGGAGTTGGTGTTCACGATACCGGCCAACTTGTCACGTTCCTCCTGTTGAAGAATTGGAAGATCCAGGGCTGGTAGCGACTGAGTGTCTTAAAAATAGAATCTTTAGAGATCCTGTTTCTGAAAAAAAATATCAAACAAATACCGGACAGGACCCTAGAAGAGACTAAAAAAAACAACAGGAATTAAAAATAGGTTAAACAAAAAACTAGAAATTAAATTTAAGTAGGAGATAAAGAGTTTCCAAAGGTTGTTTTTTAAGCAATCCGATTAGACATTTCTCTAATGATATTTCTAACAATTTTTGGAAATTTCTCGTGAATCACGACAAGAATTTTTCATGATTTTCTTTAGGTAATCCATTAGATATAAATATAGGTATTCTTCCAAAATACCTTCCGATATTACTCCGAACATTTTCTTCAGGAGTTCATATAGCGATTTTTGCTGGACTTGATCATACAGTCTCGTTACCTACAAAAAATCAATTCAGATTTTTTTTTTCGAGGATCATCTCATAATCAACATTGGCGTAGCTAGGATTTTTTTCTGGAGGGGGCCTAGGGGGGGCCTGGAAAATTCTTGTTTTCAAAAGCATGTCGGTCACGGTTTTTTTAATTGTTACTCTACTCATTTCGCGGCACATCAGTGATATTTGTAAATTTCAATTTTCGCTACGGAAAAAATTCATTCTTTCAGTAATCCAATAAAAAATCCTTCAAGTATTCATGCAAAAAAAAAAACTCACAAGGAATGTTCTTTATGATTCTTTCACGAACTTTTCCGGTATTCCATTATCTGCTTTGATCAGATTCTTTTGAAAATTCCTACGAGAATTTGAAATATTTTCGTACTTTTCAGTGCCTTCTCCAAGAACTCCTTTACCAATTTCACTGAGTTCGTCCTGGGATTCTCACGGAAAATCATTCCCAGATTTGCTGACCTCACTAGAATTTTGAAAAAGTCAGATATAGCATTAAAAATTCTTTTAATCATTACTCCAGGAAGGACCTCTTCGTACATACTAAATATTCATTTCAGTTGTCAATTTAAAGTATACTCCGCTTGTTCATTAATAATTTGAATTTTCAGGAACTACTAAGGATTTCTCCAAAAAATATTACAGACAAATCCAGGAGTGCCACCAAAAATGTCTTCAAGATCACCAAGCAAGGATTCATTCAACGAATTCTTCAGAGAGTTCACCAACAGTTTTTTTTCAACTCTGTTTTTCTAGTTCTTCCTAGAGTTTCTCTACAGTATTGTTCGAAAATATGGCAGCAAAAATTATCCGAAATTTCTGCAGGAATTGAATGATTCTTCCAGCTGTTACTCTAAGAATTCTTCGTAATATTTCACAAGAATTTCATGAGCAATCAAATAGAATCCAATTGGAAAAAATAATATTCATGATTTCTCAGAGAAGTTCTCCACAGATATATCTGCGTTTTACATAGATATTTATT
Organism: Aedes aegypti; assembly: GCF_002204515.2. Classification (NCBI taxonomy): domain Eukaryota; kingdom Metazoa; phylum Arthropoda; class Insecta; order Diptera; family Culicidae; genus Aedes; species Aedes aegypti. Next base: position 221,463,754 of record NC_035107.1, on the reverse strand, counting down.
TCTTAGATTTTTTTTAAAATCAAGAAGCAAAATCCCGCGTCCCTAAAAACCCTCGAATTTTTTTTTCAGAAAAGCCTAACAAAGAAATGTTTAAGGAATTTTAATATTGCTTTAAAGTTCCTAGCAAAAAAGGTTTAACTATTGATTCAAAATCTCTTCCGCGAAAATATTCTTATATTTTTCGAGTAATTTGTTCAGGAATTTCTTAGAGAATTATGTTATTGTTTCTCTAAGATCGTTTCAAAAAAAAAAATCACCAGAGATCTAAGTATTTTGCCAAAAATTTTCTTTAAACCGCACTAACGTTTGTTTGGGAAGTTTTTAAAGAAATTGTTCATCAGATTTACTAAGATTTTGCAATTTATTCTTGAACTTCTCAAAAAATGTTTATTCATTCAAGAAATTCCATCAAATATTCTTTCAGTTCTAGAAATAACTGTCATTTTTTCCGAATGGTTATCTAATGATTCTTCCATAAATAACGTTATACAATTATCCAATCAACATTATTTGGATCAAAAACTACTCCAGAAATAGCTCAATATTTTTAGGGATTGCTTTACAAATTCCTCTACGAATCACTCCATATCGGATTTCTAGAGAAACACATACAGACAATATTTGAAAGAAGTTTGTTGGTAATTTTTTTGAATAATTGTAGCTTTAAATTTACCGTTTTGTCTCAAATTTCGAACACTCGGTATTTGTATGGCGATATGGTTGAAATGTTTCACTGAAATATGTCATTACATCACCAGGAAACGGCAGTTAATTGCAATTCAATTTTAACGTAGAACTAGTTCAAATGAAATTATTTGCTAAATTGTTCATTTGAATACGATTTATTCGAGCTGCTCGAAATTTGAATCAAGGTGTTCGGAATATAAGACAGAACAAACATAGTTTTCGGCATTTGAATCAAAAGCTTAAATGAAAAATTTTAACAGTATACCGAACAACGTAGAAATCAAAATGTTCATAAATATCAGCTAATTTATGTCTATCAGCATTTGAAGTCACTGTTGGCCTTAAGTGTTCGGAATATGAGTCAAAACGGTAATTCGGCAAAATTTACTAAATTCTTATCGTAAAATTTAATTTCTAAAACTTGTTGGCAATGTACCTCACAAAAAAAGCTTAAGTATTTCTTGTAGGATTTACTAGAAAAAATCTTGTTCTGTTTAGTTGTTAAAATGGATGGAATTTACACTGAAAGTATTTGTAACTAATATCTTTGATAATATATTTTATGAACTCCGAAACTTCATTATACTATGGTAAACATATTGATGTAGAACCAATTTTTTCCTACCTTTAAAAATCCAAACAAACTTTTTTGAATGGTCTATTATCGATTATTTTACAGTACTGTAGAAGTTTAATGCGAAAGCATTGCCTGTATGTTTTAAGAACATTACGGAATATGTATTTTGGTTTAATTCGTAATGTATGATTTTAATGAATTAAAATCTTAGGGGAAACTTTTGCACTACTTTGAAAATTTGTTGAGGAATTTCTGATGGACTTTTAGAAATCAGGAAACACACGTATAAGAATTCTGCCATTTTTCGAAACTCTTATAATTTTCTTATTCTTTAATCCAGGGAAACAACAAAATGTTGAAGCTGGTAGAATAATAGATGGGCAATGGTACAATGAATGATAAGTTATTATTTATGTTCTTTTCTCTAGAGAAATTACAGGATAGTTAGAACTTCTTTAATGCATTTACAAATAAAACAAATCTATCAAGAAGCTCCATCAGAAACTTCTTTAGAAGTTATCGTTGTCATCTATCATTCTTTTACTTTTGGTTCTCTAGAATTCCGAGGATTTAAAGCGAAATTTCTAGAAAAAGAAAACATAGAAGAATTTTTGACGCAATTTGTGATGTATTTTGGAAATATTTATGAAGGACTCTAAATGAACTTCTCGAAATTTGTAATAAAATTTTTGAAAGAACTATTTGAAGGAATTCACGAAAGAAGTTATAATAAAAAGTGAGCGTTATTTTTAGGTAAATTCAAGAACATATTTCGGAATCAATTTGTTAATGAAAAGTAGACAGAATAAATTTATGTCCACCAGGAGGAATTCACTTTGAAAGTATGATCAGGTCCCACAATATTATATGACTCATTTCCAAGAGATTTGCAAAAGTTCTAAAGTCGCCCTTCAATATTCTATCTTTTCAATAATTTTTTCGAGCATTATTTGGGTTGATTAATGTACGGATTTATTTAGTGAATTCTCATGAGGAAATTATCATCACTAGACAGTGAATATGCTGCTTTATGCTGAAACAGCATTATTTGGATTATTCAAAAAAAAAACGAATTTTGGGAATCCAATTTCCAGTTTATTGACACTTTTTTGTACCACGGTATTTTTTGCAAGATCCCGGTCGCATACAAACACGTTCTATCAGTAACCATTCGATCAACAGTCGAACGATTAAGCTTTCGGTTGTTGCGCGATTCACCAAAGCCAGAACCGCCACGCTGATGTTGTATGAGACAGGCTAGGTTTTCTCATAGTTGTACAACATACACGGAGAAATATTTTTACCTAATTTTTGAGTTTACTTTACCCAAAATTAAGTATAACGATTATAGTTTCAACCCAAAATCTCTCGGTTTTCTCTTTCTCCCACACGAATGTTGTCAAAAATAGAGAGATCTGCATCCACCCAATGGGGGTACTTTGGCCCAATAAGCCAAATTTGGGTAAATGCAACTTTTCTTATGTTTGGGTCGAAAGAACTCAATTTTGCGTTAAATCAACCCAAAATTGAGTATATTTTTCTAATGGAATTAAAGCCAAACTACCTAGTGGGGACCTTAGAAATTTAGCCAAAATTGAGTTATTGGGCTCAACTACGGAATTGCGTTGAAACAACCCAAAATTGAGTTGAATTCCGTCTCCGTGTAGAATAACGTTACTACTGAAGAGATTCTGATGTCAACAACAAGAGTCATGTACATAGATTCATAAGATTTTGCTTCATGTTAAATTGTTTTTTTTTCATCTTCTATATTTTTTGGTCATTAAAATTTCTGGGGGGGGGCGCTGGATAACTCTGGAGGGGGCCTGGCCCCCCCTGTTCATACGCCAATGATAATCAACTTAAAAGATTGCATCGATAATTTCTTCAGTAAATCTACCAAAATATGTCAGATATTTCTCAAGGGAGTGCTAAGTTTTTCAAGAATTCATTCAGTATTTTCTTCATTTCATTTATTTTTGTTCAAAATTATCTTTGAGATGTTTTTTTTAAAGTTTATTTCATATGTTTTGCGATCTCCTTAGAATTTCAGCCAAAACAAATGTTGAAGTTAACTTTAGGAAGTACGCCAGATATTACTTCTCAGACTACTTCATATAATTAATCTAGGAATTATTTCATGATTTTGTTTAGAAACTAGTTTCTAAATTCTAATTTTTCTTCGGAATTTCGATTGTGGATTTCTTTAAAAATTTCCATCGGTAATTCTGGGAATTATTTTCGAAAATTTCTTAGGAAATTCCTTCGAAATTTGCTTTTGTATTTCTTTCGGAATTTTCTTTGGAATTCCCTTCAGAATTCTTTTTGTAATTTCTTAGGAATTTCCATTGAAATTTTCTTCGGAATTGCCTTTAAATTATTTTTCGGAATTTTCTTAGAAATTTCTTTCGGAATTTCTTTTGAAATTACCTTCTGAACTTCCTGTTGAATTTCCTTCTGCAGTTTCTCCTGCAATTTCCTTCGGAATTCCCCCTGGAAATCCTTTTGAAATTCCTTTTGGAGTTCCCATTGAAATTTTCTTATGGATTTTCCAATGGAATTTTCTTTGGAATTTCCTTTAGAATTTTCATTGAAATTTCGGAATTATCTTTAGAATTTTCTTTGGTATTCCCTGCAGAATTTCCTTTTGAAATTTCTTCGGAATTGCCTTTAAATTTGTTTTCGGAATTTTGTTTGAGATTTCGTTCGGAGTTTCCTTTGAAAACCTTCTGAACTTCCTTTTGAATTCCCTCTTGCAGTTTCTCCTGGAATTTACTTCACAATTTCCTCTGTAATTTTCTTCGGAATTTCTTCTTGAATTCCCTTTAGAATTTCCATTGAAACTTTCTTTTGGATTTTCAAGTGAAATTTTCTTTGGAATTTCTTTCGGAATTTCCTTTGAAATCAACATAGGAATTTATTTTGAAGTTTCATTCGGAAATTCCTTTGAAATTTCGTTCGGAATTTTCTTCGAATGTTTCTACGGAATTATGTTTGAAGATTTCTTTTAGAATTTCCATCTGAATTTCTTGGAATCACCTTCGATAATTCCTTCGGAATTTCCTTCGAAAATTGCTTTGGTATTTTCTTCGGAATTTTCTTTGGAATTCCCTTCAGAATTCTTTTTGTAATTTCTTCGGAATTGCTTTTAAATTATTTTTCGGAATTTTCTTAGAAATTTCTTTTGAAATTACCTTCTAAACTTCCTTATGAATTTCCTTCTGCAGTTTCCCCTGCAATTTTCTTCAAAATTTCCCCTGCAAATCCTTTTGGAATTCCCTTTGGAGTTCCCATTGGAATTTTCTTTTGGATTTTCCAATGGAATTTCCTTAGGTATTTTCTTTGGAATTTCCTTTAGAATTTTCATTGAAATTTCGGAATAAACTTTAGAATTTTCTTTGGTATTATCTGCAGAATTTGCTTCGAAATTCCTTTCGAAATTTCTTCGGAATTGCCTTTAAATTTGTTTTCGGAATTTTGTTTGAGATTTCGTTCGGAGTTTCTTTTGAAAACCTTCTGAACTTCCTTTTGAATTTCCTCCTGCACTTTCTCCTGGAATTTACTTCACAATTTCCTCTGTAATTTTCCATTTTCCATTTCCATTGAAATTACCTTAGGAATTTTCTTCAAAATGGCTTTAAATAATTTTTCGGATTTTTTTTAGATTCCTTCTGAATTTCCTACGGAAATGCTTCTGGAATTTTCTTCAGAATTTCCTATAAAATTCCTCTTGAAATTTCCTTGGGAATTTCCAATTTTCCTTAGGAATTTCATTAGGAACTTTAATTTTGTTTGGAATTTCGTTCGGAATCTCCTTCGTATTTTTCTTTAGGATTTTCTTTTGAAATTTCCTTTGGAATTCTCTTCAGTTTTTTTTTATTTCAGAATTCCTTTAGGAATTTCCATTAGAACTTCCATTGAAATTTACTTCTGAATTTCCTTTTGAATTTCCCCTGGAATTTCATTTGAAATTTCCTTTGAAATTAACATAGGAATTTCGTTTGCTTTTGAAATTTCTTTCGGAATTTTCTTCTTTCTTTTTTTTTTCGGAATTTCATTTGAGGATTTCTTTTAGAATTTCTAACTGAATTTCATGGAATTTCCTTCGATTTTTTTCGGAATTTCCTTTGGAATTCTCTTTGAAAATTGCTTTGGTATTATCTTTGGAAATTTCTCTGGAACTCCCTTCAAAATTCTTTTTGCTGTTCTTTAGAATTTCCAATTATGAAAATAATTATAAACTTATAAACTTAGGTTTATGAAACTTGAAAATAAACAAAAAACCCAATTTCAGTGGTCGATTTTTAAAAGGATTAAAACCAATTTTTTAAATCCGTTAAAACATGTAAAATGCAGGTTGTAGTTGACCATTTTGCCCTTCTGTTCTACTTGCTTGATTCGGATGGTTCTCCCACCAACGGCATCAATTCCAACCGGCAGGTTCTCGTAGAATTCAGCCTCCTGCTCGGTCCGCGTGATTTGGTTCGGCACTCAAAGCAGCAGTGGAAGTAAAATCGTTTTGACCACACATTCACCAATGATGCTGGTCGGGAACCCGAAGCAGCTGCTGCGGCAGCATCGTCATTCCACTTCAGCTCAGTCTATGTATGCAAAGAGAACACTTTGTTAACTTTGTAAAGTGAGGGTGTTTTCTAATAGTACCTTTTTCCGGTACTGACTTTTGCGCCAAGCTTGCGTTTAACAAGGATGCCAGTACTGTAGTTGCGTGCCCGACTAACCCGAGAGAAGCACTCAGGGCAGGTTCTCTAGCCTATTAGATTCTCAAATTAAAACCCCTGATACCATTTGTACTAAATCGGAACTTGCACCAACGAAAATACTCAACCGTAGAAATATCAAATCTCTCTCAATCCGATTCCGACCGATCAAGACTAAACAGGCAAATTCTCCTTACTATTAAAACTCAATACACCGCTAAACGTTCAATGTGTGTCAACTTCTCGCATTTGCACAATTTGGCTTACTATTACTTTTTCCCTAGGGGTGTGGTTGTGGCTTAATACTATCGGTACCTGATGACGTTGCGGCCGTTCGTTGAACTGCTCTCGTTGCTGGGATCCTAGGCGTTTCTGTTGACCGCCGGATCATGGGGTTCGCTCTTCGTGCAGGTGAATCTCAGGTGCTGGCTACACCAACCTCATCTCGTGCCAGAATCGGCTCGTGCCCGTCGATGGCGTCGTCTTCTGTTCACGTCGGATCGCCTGCGACGCCGTATGCTGCGTCGGCACGCCAGGCTCACGATTACCGAGGATGAGTACGATCGGCCACGTGCTTGAGGGTCGTCCACAAATCCCGTCGTGGGAAGCGTCTCGATCGTAAAAAGCGATATTCCACCCCGTCGGTGGATAGGGTCCCAATTCCTGTGGATAAAATCCAGACCAAAGGAAAAGCCACGTGGTGTGGCTAAGCCACACAACAGTTAACACACACCCAACATTTAAAGCCACAAAATACTACCTTTTCTGTTTGCTACCGCTCTCGCTTTCAGCGTAGTCTGCGATTCTGTTCTAAACGTGACGTTTTAAAACCTCAAATCTATAGTTAAAACATTGTACACTTATTTTCACATCTTCTATGTACTTTACAAGTTTTACCTGACCGATGATTATATCACTACACAAATTCACCTTTTATTTTGATAATTCACTTTGAAATACTGTTTTTTTTTATTTGCTTTAAACTTTCCCTTACTTTTTAACTTATTTGTATAAGTATAAACTTCAGAGGTTTCAACTAACTTTCTTATGAACGCACTAACTTTTTGGTGAAAATAATTCGGACCAACTTGTCGCTTCTAGATGAAGTTTAGAAATGGACGAGTTTTAAGAATTTGGAGATAGATGTGGTCCATCTGACCATGAAATTTTACTAATACGAACGCGATCGTTGGCGGAAGTTCATCATTTTCCTTTTTTTATCAACAGTTGTCCTTCTTCTTCCAATATGCTATTGAACCTGTTCCCGATTGCCTGTCTCGTTTTAAATTTTAGTTTTTTGTACAAATCTCGTCACGAACCCCAATACATTGGTGCCTCATATAAGTTATTTGATCATAGGTAGCTTTTTTTAGTATTTTAAAGTGCTCACGCCTACATGTAGGTTATTCGAATGAATCTGTTATACATTCGAGCTGCCCGATTATACATGGTTATTTTCGCTATAAAATTCATCGATTTTTAATTTCGGCGTTTTTTGGCGAACAGTAAACGCCTGATTTTTCAACTGTTACAACTTCAAGCCAGGGTTGCCAGTACATTTTGGAAAATGTCTGGCGAGCTCAAAATGAAAAGTCTTGCAAAATCTGTCAGACACCTTTTTCAGAAATTCTAGTAGATCAAAAAATTCCCACGAAACAAAAATAATGCACCATTAACTGGAAATGAACTAAAAGTTACCCTTATTTCACTTTAATCAGAATTTCAGTGAAGAAAACACTGAAACTTGAGCTTGGCCTTTTTTTAAATAGGAAAACTTTCTAGTATATTACCTTTGGTATTTATCAAATGAGTCCTTTATGTTTGATTTAGATACTGGTACTTAGATTCTCATGATTGTAAAAGTTTAGATCAAACGATGGAACCATCAAAAAGTTTCGCCATGTGTCTGTTTACAAAAATCTTAATCGCTTCATGAATGAGAACTGCGCTCCAAAATTTATCTGAAAATAGTTCGAACTACTAACCGTCAAGTTGTAAATGAGCAGTAGTGTGTACAAAAAATGAGTTTTAAATGCCAATATATCAACGTATAATAATGAAAGGAGCTAAGTTAAACAAAAATACAAATCTTATTGAATATTGCTGTTCGTTTACAATACGAGCATATTTATTTCCTGGTTTATATACCACTGTTGTAAGTGTTTAGAGTGTCATATTTTTCAAGATATTCCTAAAAAAAATGTTTACAAGTTGGGCACTACTGTGAAACAGTCCTGATATTGTGTGGTGGTTCCGTGCTTTATGCTCTATTTCGTGCAATTATCACAATTTAATAGCAAAATGAAGAGTACAAATCCACGAACACGTCGTGGATAAAGAGGGAAGTGAAGGGCTAATGAATAGACTGAAAATGATATGAAAATAGTGAAATTACAAATTACAACTTTTCAAGTGATTCATTTCTGCCTAGCAGCCATTTTTTCGCGTCCAAGTTTTGTGGGAGAGCATGTCGTTTGTGTGTGTGTTTAATGCTACAGATAATGTCACGCCTTTACATGTATGTCCATTCAAACGAACAGCTGTTACTAAACAAGTGTAGCACAGTAATGCGAACATAAACAGTGCCATCGATCCATGCAACCAAAGCAATATTCTGCTTGCGTTTGGTAGAGTGATGACAGTGATAATACATTTGCATGTCATAATGTGTGCGTGTCTTCGCAATCAGTGAGATATTTCAAGGGAGAATACACACGAAGATGCGGAGAAACTACAACTGCAATCTGAAGCTAAGTACACTTCTGACTTTTCCGTTTGAATATGTGTTTGATGTTGTATAGCGACGCTGAGGACGTAGGTAGAATTTGCGGGAGAAAATTACTCTTCATTTCAATGCTATTCTCTGACTTTCACTGTGCAGTGCACTCTGTGCTAATGTCTCACTCTCCTTCGCGTAGTATTTGAAAGCAAAACGCACAGCAAAAGTCAACCATTTTATCTCGCGCAAAGCCTCAGTGACGCAACACACAAATATTTTCTTCTGTCCCCATTCACACACAATACCTAGGGAGAGTGTACCAGTTATGGCTATGGTGATTCCCTATTTTGTCATATGTGTTTTCTCGAAAACTTTCACATTTTGAAAATCTTTGAATGTTTTAACATCAAGATATAATTGATATCAAAGTTCTTAAACACACCAAATGATTAAAAATTTGAATATAATCAAATCACGTATGGCGAAATAGAGAACCATTAGGTCCATAACTGGCACACTTACCCTACTGTGAAATTCTGCTGCTTTGGTCTCGAGAAATGACTGAATCTGACTTGGTTGTTTATTAGGTTTTGTTGATTGTTAAATGCAAGTAGGTTGTCGGTAGGCAGTTGGAATTTTTCTTAGGGCGAGGGGATTTTAAGCAAGCGTAACTTCATGTTTGTTGTTTGATAGAGGTCTCCGATTAAGGGTCATTATGTTACATAATGCTTTTTATGCATAGACGCTTTTTATGCATGCATCATAGCAAAAGCAGAAAAAAAAATCGAATATTTTGCGTTGTAGTATAGACAAACAGACGTAACACAAATAAATAATCGTTCTGAAGGAAAACGCTTTGTTCTAATGTTTGGAGGTTGACCAACAACTCACGCGTATCGGTTTTATTAGAGTTTGGCATTAGTCCACAATCGCCACATAGTTTCCGGTATGGCAAACATAATGTTTTTGGCATTGGGCGTGACTGTTCGACGATTGCGTGACTATTAGATTGATGCAAACTTTGAAGTTTTTGCTCCCCTGTACTTAAACGATGCCAATTATGATGAGAATGATACTCCCGAGGTTTTGAGTGATTCGGAGGAAGTTTGGTTGTGCACACGCTCTTTGAGGTTTATATGGAGATTGCTATGGAAAGGAAATGCCCAATTAAAAAGAGTGCGGAAAGGATCATTTCAAAATAACAATGTTTACTTTAAAATATGCATGTTCCTACCAAATAAAATTTTCTTCTAGCAAAAATAACAGAAGAGCAGAAACGGACCAAATCAGAGATATATTATAATGAATTGTGTTATGCTATATAAAATTATGTAATATTTTATTGGATTGTATCATGAAATAGTATATTATAATACATAGGTTATACTATTGTATTTTAAAATATGAAAATATGAAACTAGATCGTACGGTAAACTTTACACTGTTGCAGCGTTTGTGTGATTTTAAGCTCCATCTGTTTCTGTTCCTGCCAGTGTGAGGTCCCAAACATAATGTCAGAATGATTTTTTTTTTACTTTTCAGGTAAATTGACTTTACCAAATCGTTACATACAAAAAGGGTTCCATTATTATTTTACAGCATGATTGTATTTTACTATATTATCTATTGTATTGTATTGTATTTTACTATATTATCCAATAAACATATTCGTCTTTTTTTCGAGCAGTGAACAGTAAATTATACATCTATTGCAGTTTAATCTGATGAAACTACAGAGTATACTGACCGTTACATAACAGAATTCTATTAACACTTGTATGTAAAATTCCAATTTTCAATAAATTAAATTTCAATTCTATTAAACTTTTAGAGAACAAAGTAGGAACAATCGATGGATCGATGTTGGAGCTGAAAAGGGACTAAAGCTACATATTGCCCACGGCCCTCGATTAAGTTATATTTCATAATTTCTTCTCTCTAGGGTAGGTGTACCAGTTATGGACATAATGGTTCCCTATTTCGCCATACGAGATAATTTGATTATTTTCAAGTTTTTAATCATTCTGTGTGTTTAAGTAGTTTGATATCAAATGAAAATAATAATGAAAATAATAATAATCAAATATTTTTATTCCTTATAGCTACTAGTCCAGTGGAGGTGCACGAATTACTTATTTATAATTGGTTTGTTATACTAATTCATTGGCATAATTTACAGAAGCATCATGGAGTCATCGGAGATACTAACATAATCACTGCTATTTATATTTCAGCATGTCGTTCTATTCCGAAAATTGTAATTCGTCCTTATTTTGGAGACTACCTAATGAAGTTTTATTCATCACATTTAAAGAATGGAAATTCTGAAACATCTATATTCATATCATATACAGCTATAAATTCCATTGGATATATTTTATTATAATTATTTCATTTATTATATGTTGGGTATTTAGGGCATCAGAGAAGTCACAGATGGCCGGTGTAGTAAGGTGTCAGCCGGAGTATAGGGGAATGTGCCGTAACATCCTTACACTACATGCTGCTACTTAAAAATTAATTAAATGTAATTGTCCTTGTTTACTACAGTAGGCTACAGCGAATGAAACGAAGCGTCGGATGTAATATTATTTTGTTTGTTCTCCCTAAACATATGGAAGCTGGAATTTTGTTTTTGATGTATCCGGAAACTTTATTTACACATCGCTGATTTTTTTATTTTTATTCAAAGTATTTGTTTTTTTTATCAGTCTTCCTTCGACCAGCCTAATATCATCAGTAGGACAAATATTCAAAAGAAAAATATATGTCGGCCGATATAACACTACATGCATTTAGATGCTGTTTCACTGCGTCATATTTTATTGTTACTACCATTTTATTTTCATATTTTATTATCATATTATTATATATATTGTAATCTGTTCTACTATATAACATATCACTATAATTGAATTTATCATGTTTTTGGGAGGGAGGGAGCATCAGGGCATCATTGAATTTACAACTGGACAATGAAGTGGAGTGCCAATCGGAGTCAGGAGAAAAAGTGTTAGTCGTTCGCGTCTAGTACTTTTCTCTCCAACAGTTGTAAAAGATTTGACGCGCCCTTCTTCTAACAAACCTTTCCGTGGAAAGCTCGACAAGTATTGCAAATTCTAATACTCAATCTGTTGGATCATATGGCTGGAAGGAGATTCTCTATTTCCCGCGGGTTTCGCGTAAGTGTTTCTACTTACGGGTCCGCCACCCCCCTTTTGGCCCTTTATACAGCGATATGTTGAATGCAGATTGGTAATAAAATTTGACCTTACTGTTGAGTGGAGCCGCATGCAGAGCAAGACTCAAGCAAGGATTGGTGGCTACCTACATACATACATACATACATTCCTAAAAAAAATGTTTACTGCTTCAAAGTCTGGCTTCATTGGGAAAAGTCTGGCAAATTGAGCAGTTTGTCTTTTTGTCTTTTCCTCGATGAAAAGTCTGGCAGTGCCAGATTAATCTGGCATAATGGCAACCCTGCTTCAAGCTGATGAAATGAACTATCTCATTATAATATTGCTTACCTGATAATATTAGGACACATTTTGGGTACGAATTTTCAAATCCCAAATCAAAAATGAAACAACAAAACCGATTGAACGGATCTGGCATGGCGAGTGATAAAAACACCAACACAACCCACACTGGGCTAAAATACTCTCGTACAAATTGAACATAGTTTAACTTGTTATGACAACATAGTATAAATCGAAAACTAAGCTGTGCGTGAACGTCGGGTATGACAAATATGTTTAAGATTTAAACTTCAGGAGTTTTGTAATATTTCTGAGTGCATCTCCCAGGGAAGTAGTCGGCTTTATCAGGCTGATCGTACCAGATTGGGGGATTCACAATGCTGCACACGGTGCTCCCCTGACCGTTATTATCAGAAAAAAATCTCCATCAAAACTGTGCTCACCATACGATTTCTATAGCTAAGCTGCATGCCTGGGCAAAATTTAAAAAAAAATCATAGGGCCTGTTTTGAAGTTACGCCCTTTTGAATGTGTAAGTCCACTAATTCAAAGGAAATCTGAGATATTCAAACGAGTTTTCATTGGCCGTGATCATCAGAACAGATATAATATTAAAAATTGACTTGAAGTTGGTTTATATAGTTATTTTTAACTTCTGGGAGGAGTTTTGAATGAGAAGATAGACGAAATTTGGAGTTACGTCCTTTTGGAAACGTAACCATTGAAAACACTAATTTCCAATAGATTAATTAGGCATTCTTATACCTTTGAGCATATTCAAATGTTTTCAATGGCACATTGCACTTACATGTCGCCAAAGTATTTTACAATCAACTGATTTTCCATAGGCTCAAGTGTTTTAAGGCATTACGGAGCTAATTTCATAATGTAACCAAATTAGTTTTTGCAGAACAATATTCTGGCTAGTTTGATGAACCATGTGCTCACGATTACATGCACTTGATTGTTACCTGTTGTATATCAAAGCGAAGTATACGACAAGGAATACTTAACGAGTTAAGCTTTCGGTTATGGGTAGCAGTGTATGGAATAAAATAAAATTAACAACGTAGAAAGCAGCGATACAAAATGGAAGAAAACAATGCAAAGTTTAGAACATCCGTTGTTATTTTGTTTAATGGAGTTCAAAGTTGTAGCATTTACAGAGCTTAATTTTAAATGTTTGTCTTTGTCAATTCGGAAAATTTTATGAAACTCCTAAAGTATGATTTTTGTTTTCGTTTGTGATGAGTCATAGCAGCTGGTGAGTCTTTAATTCACAAGGTTATCAACAGGGCCATAGAACAATTTACGATTTTCCGGTAATCAAAACTGGAATTTACGTAAAATCTATGAACAACTCTGTTTTAACCATATTTTATATATCTTTTCAAAATTATACCCCTTGACTTTGAATTCCATTACCCCGAATACCCGAAGACCATATCCGCAAGTTCAAGTTTCTAGAATGGCATTATTTTGAATTCCATTATCACGGGACAATGTCATGCAAGGTAATCATATATTCGGGACAATAGCATTTGGTGTAATAGTACGTTCAGGGTGATGACAGTCGGGTTAATGAAATTCGGAGTTAAGGTATAAAATCTTCTCAAGAGAGTTTGATTTTCAAGAGAGACATGTAACATAATGCTCTGAAAGTGTTATGATTTTAAATTCAATGAAACCAAATAATAACGAATGTTTATTACTTTTCTTAAGCAAATTTCAAGTAATGAAGCTTTCTCTTCATGAATTAGCATGATAATGGATTGATCGATTTATACAATTCTTTCACTTTAGTATTTAGCTCTTACGTGTATGTAAAAAAACCGAGAAACCCAAAGGTAAAATTGTAGATTTTTGAAAAATACAAATGTAGTTATGTATGCTACTAATGATCACAAAAGTATTGACAGTGGTCTAGAGTTCTATAGTTTGGCCAATTGTGCATTACTCTGCAATTGAAGTTTATGTTCTGAGGCAGTACAAAATTAGCCGCAATAGCCGGTAGCTTCTGCTTCTTCTTATTGGTATTACGTTCCCACTGGGACAGAGCCTGCTTCTCTTGGCCGTGTAGTTCCGGCGTCCAGAATAGAACTACGGACAACCCGTTCCGGTGGTAAGAGTCCACCAAACGGGGTAACCCCAATTCAAGGTGTGATGCGAAAAACCGTGCTGAGGAATGAATGGTCGAAGGGGTGAAAAAGATGTTCGGCCATTAACGGAGCCTGTGGGGCACCTGGGCACCCCTCACAGTATTTTGTCCCTTACCGCGTTAATGCAGGGTTCTGGCGTGGTGGACCTCTTTTCCCGTGCTACTCGTGGGATTCAAAAATGAGTACAATATCTAATCAAAACAATAGTAGTAGTGCAGGTAGTAGCAGTAGTAGGGAAGCGAACCCCTTCGCAAGAAGTGGGCTAGCTAGATCTCCGTTGAGGAGAGTAGAAGCAGGAGGAGGCAGCAGTGCACGTAGTGCCAGTGCTGGAACCCATATTTCATCCCCGGCTAACGCATCGGGTGAAGTTATGGATGGAGCGTGGTTGATGAGGGCCATCAATAAAAGTAGAGATGGGCTCTCTGCGATGGAAGTGGCTGCACAGCAGCTTGACTCCATAATTGACTTTGCGTCCTCGAAGTCTAACATCAGCAAGGACCTCAAGCAGGCCTTGCTTAGACTTCGTAAGTCAATGTTGGCGGCCAAGCAGAACCATGCTGAACCCATGGTGACTGTGGCTGCGGCAGAACCCGTGGAACTGAAGGTGCCGAAGTCTACCCAGACGGAACCCTTCGTTTTCGCGGGCAGCCCCAAAAGCGTGGAAGCGAATGCTTACAGCAAGCAATCGCAGAAGCGCGCGAGGCAGCCGTCAGGGGAGGAGCTACCCGGCGGTGCTCGTAAGGCCAGGCGGATACTGACCCCGAAAACCGGCAGAAGTGCCGGAAAATCGGACCCCAGCTAGGCGTCCCGGAAAGCCGAGAAGGGTGGGCCCGAAAAGGCTGGCCCCTCACGGAGTGATGGGAACAGGGGGTTGCGACCTTTGAGAGGTCCTCCATCACCACAGGTCAGGGCGGAGCAGGGGGGGGACGCCCCCTGGACAACCGTAGTGAGGAAGAAGAAGAAGAAGAAACAGGAGAAACAGGAGCGCAGGGATACCAGACCTAAGAAAGGTAGGAGGGTAGGTGCCAAGCGCGAAAAGGGTGATGCGATCATCATCAAGACGGAAGAGTCCAAGTACTCGGAAGTCCTGAAGGCGATGCGCAGCGACGCGAAGCTTGCGGATCTAGGAGCCGACGTACGCAGTGTCAGACGCACTCGTACAGGTGAAATGATCCTCGAGCTTAAGCGCGACAAGGAGCGCAAGGGCGCCGCCTACAAAAATTTGGCGGAAGAGGTCCTTGGCGCTGGTGTTGAAGTGAGGGCTCTGACGCAGTCAGTGACTCTGAAGGTGATGAACCTTGACGAGATCACTAACGCAGAAGAGCTCGTCACGGCACTGCGGCAACAGTGCGAAGTGCAGGTGCCCACCACCGCCGTTCAGCTACGGAAAGGTCCGGCAGGTACTCAGGTGGCCTTAGTACACCTACCTGTGGCAGACGCAAATAAGTCCGCTAAGGTAGGTAAGATCAAGGTTGGTTGGTCAGTATGTTCACTGAACATACATGAGCAACCAGTGATCTGCTTTAGGTGCAGGGAACCTGGACACAAGTCCTGGGGCTGTAAAGGCCCTGATAGGACTAAGTTGTGCAGGCGTTGTGGTGAGGAAGGTCATAAGGCACTAGGCTGCAAGAACCCTCCCAAGTGCATGATTTGTTCCGGCAAGTCCGTGAACAACAATCACCCAACGGGAGGCTCAAGGTGCCCGACCTTCAAACGAGCCATCAACGAAAAATCACAGTGCAGGTAACGCAGCTGAACCTGAACCACTGTGACGCAGCTCAGCAACTGCTGTACCAGTCAGTTGCTGAGTGGGGGACGGACATCGCCATCATATCGGACCCATACCGAGTACCCGCCGGCAACGGCAACTGGGTCGTGGATGGATCCGGAAAAATGGCGGCGATATGGACAACGGGTAAATACCCTGTCCAGCAGTTGGTGTCTACTACCTACGAGGGCTTCGTGATCGCCAAAGTAAACGGGGTCCTCTTCTGTAGCTGCTATGCGCCTCCGAGTTGGTCGACCGAGCGGTTCACGCAGATGCTGGACTGTATGACGACCGCGCTGACAGGGCGAAGGCCAGTTGTAATAGCGGGTGACTTCAATGCCTGGGCCGTGTAAAAAAGTACCTTCAGCCGTAACGGAGCGGAGTCGATTATCGACGTAACTTTTTGTAGTCCTGGCCTAACGAGTAGTTCGAACTGGAGGGTAGACGATGGCTACACTCACAGCGACCACCTGGCGGTTCGCTACAGTATCGACTACAACAACAGCAGGCAGCGGGTTGAGGAAGCGGCTAGGTCAAGGCCAAGCCCTCGTAGGTGGAAGACATCGTACTTCAATGATGAAGTACTTAGGGAGGCGCTCCGCCGTGAGCGTAACCTACTCGGCCTAAGCGGGGACGAACTGGTAGCGGTGCTTACGCGTGCATGCCATGCGACCATGCCTAGAAAAGTCCACCCTAGGAATGGGAGACCACCGACATACTGGTGGACTCAAGCTATTGCGAACCTGCGCCGTGCCTGCCTACGGGCCAGGAGACGGATGCAGCGAGCACGTACCGAGCAGGAGCGTGAAGAACGACGGGTGGTGTTCACCGCTGCCAAAGTCGCGCTGAAGTCTGAGATAAGGGCAAGCAAAAAGGCCTGCTTCGAGGGACTTTGTCAGAGTGCCAACGCGAACCCGTGGGGTGATGCCTACAGGATCGTAATGGCGAAGACAAGAGGTGCAATTGTTCCTACGGAGCAATCTCCACAGATGCTGGAGGGGATCATCGAGGGGCTCTTCCCGCGCCACAACCCTAGCCCATGGCCTCCTTTTGTAGGACAGCCGGGGATTGGGGCTGGCGATGAGGATAGAGTAACTGATGAGGAACTTGTAGGGATTGCAAAATCCCTAAGCATGGGGAAGGCACCAGGTCCGGACGGAGTTCCAAACCTGGCCCTCAAAGTCGCAATCTTGGAGGCTCCCGGTATGTTCAGATCTGCTATGCAGATATGCCTGGACGAGGGAGTATTTCCAGATGCGTGGAAGAGGCAGAGCCTGGTACTATTGCCAAAGGCGGGGAAACCACCCGGTGACCCGTCGGCGTATAGACCAATTTGCTTGATTGACACGGTGGGGAAAGTGCTCGAGAAGATCATCCTCAACAGACTGTCGAGGTACACCGAGGGTGTAAATGGTCTCTCAGGCAACCAGTTCGGCTTCCGGAAAGGGAGGTCCACTGTAGACGCTATTCTGGCGGTTAAGAAAACCGCTGAGATAGCACTCCAGCGTAAGAGGAGGGGTATTCGCTACTGCGCAGTAGTGACTCTGGATGTAAGGAATGCATTTAATAGTACCAGTTGGGCGGCTATTGCTGATGCGCTCCTGCGTCTGGGGATACCCGAGTACCTGTACAAGATTCTCGGAAGTTACTTCCAGAATCGGGTATTAGTCTATGACACAGAGGTGGGTCGGAAGTGCTTTCACATAACCTCAGGAGTCCCGCAAGGTTCCATCCTGGGTCCGGTGTTATGGAATGTCATGTACGACGAGGTGTTGAGATTAAAATTCCCGGCGGGTGTGGTCATCGTTGGCTTTGCCGACGATATTACGCTGGAGGTCTACGGTGAATCGATCGAAGAAGTGGAATTGACTGCAGCCCACTCGATCGCAATTGTGGAGGAGTGGATGAGCTCCAGGAAACTGGAATTGGCTCACCACAAAACGGAGGCTGTTGTTGTCAACAACCGAAAGTCGGCGCAGCAAGCGGTGATCAGTGCAGTGTAGGCGACTGCACAATCACTTCGAAGCGCTCCGTCAAACACTTGGGGGTGATGATCGACGACAAGCTTACCTTCGGTAGCCATGTCGATTATGCCTGCAAGAGAGCCTCCACAGCTATTGTGGCACTGTCCCGGATGATGTCCAATAGCTCTGCGGTGTACGCCAGCAAGCGTAAGCTTCTGGCCAGTGTCGCCTCGTCCATACTGAGGTATGGTGGCCCGGCTTGGGGCACGGCTTTGAGTACCGATAGCTACCGTAGCAAGCTAGAGAGTACTTATAGGCTAATGTGCCTGAGGGTTGCGAGCGCGTACCGTACCGTGTCACACGATGCACTTTGTGTCATCACCGGTATGATGCCTATTGGTATCCTTATCATGGAAGACATAGAGTGCTTCGAAATGCGCGGCACGAGAGGCATACGCAGGACTGCCAGACTGGCCTCCATGGTCAAATGGCAGCGTGCGTGGGACAGTTCCACCAAGGGAGTGTGGACTCACAGGTTGATTCCGAGGTTAGATATCTGGGTCAATAGGCGCCATGGGGAACTAACATTCCACCTAACACAGGTCCTTTCGGGTCATGGATGCTTTAGACAATATCTACACCGTTTCGGTCATGCGGGTTCTCCCGAATGTCCAGTTTGTGCAGGTTTAGAGGAAACGGCGGAACACGTTTTGTTCGTGTGCCCGCGTTTCCGCACAATGCGTGACCGCATGTTTGCCACATGCGGTCGGGACACGACTCCGGACAATTTGGTCCAGAGGATGTGTGCAGACGAGTTTGGCTGGAATGCCGTTTCATCGGCTATCACCCACATCGTCTCGGAACTCCAAAGGAGGTGGCGTGTGGACTCGAGGAGTAACTAGTGCAGACGCTAATCAACAGGTGGTCCAAGGGTTCGCAGTCGGCTACGTAGGTCATACCGGTGCCCTACGGTCGAAATCGACCCTTACAGCGATTAAGTGGCCGCGGGGAGAACATCCTGGTAGCGCTGCTGTCGTGGCGCCGGCCTACTGGGTGGATACGAGCCTCTGGTTGTTCGGGGCAGGTGGAGGCCCCTTCGTCAGCAATCCCAGCTCGTGCTAGCTGATAGGGCCTGAGCCTTCAGTAGGTCAAATTGCGAAGCCCGCAGTATCAGTTCTTGATACCTGCGGTGCAGCTGGGCGCGGGCTTAGTGGTCGACCCTGCCCGCCTTCAGCGGACAACGGGAGGTGAGGACCACCCGGGAAGCTGGCAATGCGCCAGCATGCTACCTTGGTGGACCCCATAAGCGTGTCATCGATGTTCGTTGCTGCATGGCTACGCAGCTAACCTGGAGGATGCGATGTGCAATAGCCCCTCTCCGAAGCAATGCCTTCTTGGTGGTCCCGGAGAGACGAAGGGTTTGGCGGCAATGGAAATGGTTTAGTGGGTCGGGGGTGTAGTCCTGTTTACTGCTTGTACGTAGTAAATGGTCCCCAACCCCACACTCCCGGACCTCGTTCCGGAGTCTGTTGAGCAGATTATCCCCCCATTGCTTAGAAGGAAAAAAAAAAAAAAAAGAGCCTGCTTCTCTACCTAATGTTCAATGAGCACTTCCACAGTTATTAACTGAGAGCTTTCTTTGCCAAAGTTGCCATTTTCGCATTCATATATCGTGTGACAGGTACGATCATACTCTATGCCCAGGGAAGTCAAGGAAATTTCCATTATGAAAAGATCCTGGACCGACTGGGAATTGAACCCAATCACCTCCAGCATGTTTTCAATGGTTACGCTTCTAAAAGGACGTAACTCCAAATTGCGTCTATCTTCTCATTCAAAACTCCTCCCAGAAGTTACAAATAACTATATAAATCAACTTTGATTCAAATATTAATATTTTATCTATTCTGATAATCACGGCCAATGAAAACTCGTTTAAATATCTCAGATTTCCTTTGAATTAGTGGACTTACACATTCAAAAGGGCGTAACTTCAAAACGGGCCCTACGATTTTTTTAAAATTTTGCCCAGACATGCAGCTTAGCTATAGAAATCGAATGGTGAGCCCAGTTTTGATGGAGATTTTTTTCTGATAATAACAGTCAGGGTAGCACCGTGCTGCAACTTAGGACTTCTGCCCATCAATGGCAGATGGCTAAAAGTTCAGTCACCGCGCAAAGTATTCCGGTGGCGTTCTCGCCACTGAGTGTCTTTGTAAAAGCAAAAGGGTATATCACAATAGTTCTAAAAAATGGACGCAGTGATCTCACACCCGACAGAAGGAGGAGACCCTTCGGCCCACTTTGTACGGAAATAAAAAAAAAATCCCCAACTGCGTACGCGCAGCTCCTTGAAGCGGTATTACCGGAAGAGGGTGAGCGGGATGAAACCCCTTTTGATGACTGCTGGTGCGTGAAATTGTTGATTCAGTGTTATCTGTTAAGATGTTTACTAAATAAATGAATGACAAACTACGTCATCACACATTTTCTGTGAATATTTAGAAAAAGTGGATGTTGACAAACCAAGTTTTCTCCACAAAAAGTATGTAAAATAGACATGTGCGCCGCCGCGCCACGCCGCCGCCGCCGACCCATTTCACGTCAAGCCGACGCCGATTGATACATCGGCGGCGCGCCATACGCCGATCAACGTCTCGCCGCCGATTTTGCGTTTTCACGCCGATAAATACATCAACTCAAATAACACAGCGTAACAAAAATGACATTTTTGCGTGTCTCAAGGATCAAATTATGTGTCTCTAGTAGATTTGGGGTTGCTGAATCTGGTGCCATTCTCAGAAATGTTCCAGCACGTCACAATTTTTAGCTACAGGTCGCCAAAGTTGTATAAAACACTGGTTTTATTAATGTTTACATGAAATTTAAAGTACAATTTATCATACTTTTTTGTAATCTAATCCACCAAACATGCAAAATAGAACTTGAACTTTCATTTCAGACATCATTTGATTGAAATTGCGCGATTAAATTTCGATTAAACCGATTTTTTCAACATGCTTGCAGTCTCCATACAAAATTCTTCGTTTCTTCTATATGGCAAAGTACAACAATTCTCTAAACCATCAAAAACTAACTTTTCCGTATCGAAAGTAATACAAACTTTGATGATAAGTATTGTTATAGACATAAAGTTTGAATTCTGTGTCAAATTAAGCCAATATATTACCTTACAAGCTGGCAAACTTGCATGCAAGTTGGCTAAAATAGTCATTTTTTGCATTTTCAACGGTCAATATCTCAAAAACTAGACGTGCTATGATATTTCTGAAAACGGCAATGGATTCAGCAACCCTTAATTAAGTGAATAGCGGCATTTTGATGCTGGAGACAAAAACGTGTTCCGCAGTGAAGTTTATAATAATAAAAAAATAACCCTGGTTATTTAGGTATTGTCTAAGGATAAAAATATCGTACATCAATGTTTCAAGGGATTTTTTTTTCAAAAAGTTGTCCCGAAAATCGCCCAGTGGATCCTTCTGAATTTTTTCTACGGATCCCATGGAGAATCTTTTCAAAGTTTCTTTTAAGACTACCTTCTGGAAGTGAATAATTCTTGAGATTCCACCAGGATTTTATTTTTTAAGATTAAGTCTTTCGTGAAATTTTATTTAAATTATTCTAGTGGTTTTACCAAAATCTTCTTCGGCGTTTCCTTCAAAAAATTGTTCTCCAAAAATTCCTTACTTTCCAAGAGCTAATGTATACATCGATACATTTCCACCTCAATTTTTATCATGAATTCACCCTTATTCATGTAAAATCGTTCAAGGATTGTTCAGATTTATTGAATGAATTTCTCTATTATTTTTTTCGAAAAGAGTCGCTGAGACACCTAGTTCTTGAAATTCTCATGGTAATTTCTTTAGAATTTTCTTAAAGAAATTTCTTCTGGAGTTTTTCTAAAAATTGCAAAATTAATTATTGTAGGAGTTGTTTCTAGCACTGTTCTAACTCCGATGCGGCATAAATTTATTCAAAAATCTCAATCACCTTACCAGTGTGTGAGAAAAATATCGCCTTAAAAAAACTACAATGAACTAGGAGAATAAATAACTTACGGCACATTTATTCTGTCAAAAAGTCCTGTGAGATTTCCTCTAGAAATTTCTTTAAAATTTGTTCAACTATTCCTCCAAGTTGTTTATTAAGGAATCCTACCATTGATCATTTTTTGAGTTTTTCTAATAAACCGTACAATAGTCACTTCAAGAATTCCAACAGTAATTCCGCATTGCATTTTCTCAGGAATTATTCAATATGTTTCTTTATTATTCCTGGAGTTTCTTCTGGGTTTTCTCCGTTGAATAGGGTCCTCATCTCCACCTTGAAAATAGCTGTAGGCCTTGTTACGTTGGAACAAACTCACCAAATTATTTCATTGACACCAGTTGCTTCCTGCAATCTCCGGAAACATTTTGGACCATGATCTCAGCTGAATTCCAGGCCGCAACTCAACTTCGTTCACAGCACGAAAAACACAAAAATAAAGCCACCTGGAATTCGTTTCAATTTTCATTAACACTATCACTATATCATGTTTAAACTTTAATTTAAAAATTAGGTCCATAAATGAACCTTGACATTTTTGATCATGTTTGATGTTCGCTTAGTCGATAAAAACACCACAGGGGCTGTAGTTTTAACACTGGGGTTGTTCCTATCTGACATTTCGGAATGGACACGGAAAACAAAATACACCCAAAATTTGAGTTTAAGCCAAGAGGTGTGACAAAATCTAAAAAAACATAACAAATGTTTTTTTGGACTTAAACAAACGAAAAACATTTAAAAATTAGCCTAAACTTAAGCATTTGGCACTAGAATTGGGACAGGGCTTTAGAATCCTATTATCCAGAATTCTTACACGGTAATCTTAAGAAGTTTTCTTCATAAGTTTCGTAAAAGAATTTTTCTAGATTATGCTTAAATTACTTCAGTGGTTCAGTCAGAATTTTGTTGAATATTCTTACACGAATTCCTGCAGAGCTTCATGCACTTATTTTCCAAAATTTCATTCTGAAAATTCTTTAATATATCCTTACAATTTTTTTCACTAAATGCTCCACGAATGCTTGAAAAGATTTTTCTATATAATCCTTGAATTAAAGTCTTTTAAGGAACTATTTCTTGAGCATGTTCAGAGGTTTATAAAGAAAGTTTGCAAGAATTCCTCTAATAAAATTTGTAGATATTCCACCAGGGGTCTCGTAAGAAATTCAGTGTTTCTTTGATCTTTGAAGAATATTTTCATAAGTCAGTGAGTTGCTCTTCTCTCTTTAAAAAGGTGTCATGCCATCAATATTCATGAAAACTCCTCTAAAAAATATTTTACTATTAATTCTCAAAAATATTTTTCAGGGTTTGCTATAGTACCGTTAAGTCACCAGTCACCGTGCGGCCTCCATTCATTCACCATGCACATATGCAAATTCCTACAGAATATTTATACAATATTCGCAAATTATTCTTTTGGCAGCAAAATAAGATAAAACTGATGAAATGAGGTAGTTCTTGCCACAAAACATGTCGAAAAACCTAGTGTATACAGTCAAAATCATGTGAATTCCGTTTAATAATGCGATTTTTCAATACTCTTAGTAGAAACGCCAAAAATTACCATTTTTCATTTCAACGTTAGAGCATCACATTTTTCATTATTTCAACAAGTTTTCGCTGCAGATACTTCTAGTAAGATGTATTTCATCGTATGAGGTGAGCCATGAGGTTTTATGCAAATCAGATTTTTTTTCTTGCGATTCAGTCGAAACACAAATGCACGGTGAATGGACCCATTTCAATATTTATGGTTCCTTTTACCGTGCTTTAGTATAAAAGGCTTGAAATTATTGGGTAATATTGAATTTATTGTTATATCGCGATTTAACTACTTTATATTTAGTTTTTGAGCAAAAACGAAATGGTTTGAACAAAACAGTAAAACCTCCTATAACGATTTTGATGAAAAATTAGTGATTTAGTTATTTTTTCAACTTTCTATGATTTTTATTTTAATATAAGATTTGAATACCCTTAAAAGTGAGTGCGCATACTACCAGCAACATGTTTTCTCCACCAACAACGTTTCTTCAAGGTACAAAATTAAATCATGTCGAAAACTATACGCATGGTGAATGGTGATATAGAATGGTGTGAGGCGACCTTAACATGATATTTGTAAACATAATTTTTGAGTATTTTTTTTGTTATGCATCACTGATTTTTATTTTTCCCTGAATTATGGTATAATTGCACGCTTCGTAGTGGTATTCTAGTTCGCTTATAATGATTTGTAAAAAAATATAATTTATTGAAATGCATATATTTTTTTTAATGCCCGGTGAATTGTAGCTTGACGGTAATTTATTCTGTCATTCTCATTGGAAACCTTGAAAAAATGGATGGACTGGACATGGATTTTTCTTCGAATAAGTGTCTTTAGTATACAAATACAGGATAACAATTTCAGACGCTTGAGTACGGTCGTCCCGCCGCTTTGGATCAATGTTTGATGAAGTACAGAATTATTCATCATATAATTTTGGAATACAGTACTAACCCGATTTTGTTAGTCCCTTTTTCAGAAATCTTGTTGTTCTCACTGTTTGATTAATGAATTTCAACCAAGTATTTTTTAGTCATGTTAAAGCTACTATTAATATTCATAACAAGGCAAATATAGAATATTGATCAATTGTTTACATTTTGAAGGAGAGCTTCACAAAGTTTTGAAAAAGAGGCTGACAAAATCTGGGCATCTAATGTAAACAACATTTCAACTACCGTCAAACGGGGTAACTTGCAACAGGGGTGAAACTTGCAACACTTTGATATGTAACCGAATTAACGTTTGGTTTAGCATTAAGTTAAATTATTGTAATTTATTTCGCCGTTTATTGACCTAAGGTATAAAACAGAAGATTTTGGCGAGTGTTTGGGTATTGTTTCTTTTATGGTTGGTTTGCTGGAGGTGAAAATCATATTTCACGTTGGATTGTATGAAAATAATGCTGAAAATCGTTCCTCGTGCCACACAAACGGTAGAAATATGTCATTCGAGGCATTTGCTATCAGTTACAGTACTTAGTAGTGTACAAATTGACAATATGAAAGTTTTGATAATTTGATGCTTAAACACTATAAAAATTCAAAAACGGTTTTGACTACCCTTGTGGGGTAACTTGCAACAGCAATTTTAATCTCAATTGTTCGATATTTCTTGCCGCAAGTCATCAAAAACACATGAAATAGCAAAGTTTAACATATATTTGTTCAATAACATTAAAATTTGTGTACCTCAATCAATTCAATACACGTTTGGTACAAAATATTTCAAAGTTTACAATACGGTTCATAATTATAATTATTTTTATTCTCTTCATGAAAATTGTGAATAATTTTGAAAATCTGTATTAATCTGTATTATAAGTTAATTGTAATTAGTGGATCTGCCATTAGGAACTTTTTGCATGAAATATGGTGATAATTATGTCAAAACACCAACAGAGACTATTTCAAGGCATACATATCAATATGTGATATGTTGCGTTGATTGAAATATGTATAAAAATATAAGTTATGCGAAGTATAACTTAAAATTCCATTATATTTGTAGAAAAGTTGGCTTTCCAACTTTAGAGACTTATGATGTGCTAGAATTTCCCCGTGTAAACATCCAATAGAGTTTTCAATCGAATTGGTTTAATACTCCTAATTCAAACAATAATAATTAGTTTACTAAGAGTAGATTACTCTGTTTTTGATTATTATCATGCTTTTACTGCATAAAATTATTATATATTCATAATAACACGATATCTTCTTCTTCTTCTTTCTGGCGTTACGTCCCAACTGGGACAAAGCCTGCTTCTCAGCTCAGTGTTCTTATGAGCACTTCCACAGTTATTAACTGAGAGCTTTCTATGCCAATTGACCATTTTTGCATGTGTATATCGTGTGGCAGGTACGAAGATATTCTATGCCCTGGGAATCGAGAAAATTTCCTTTACGAAAAGATCCTCGACCAGTGGGATTCGAACCCACGACCCTCAGCATGGTCATGCTGAATAGCTGCGCGTTTACCGCTACGGCTATCTGGGCCCAACACGATATAGGTTAACTTTTTAATAGTGAACTTTTGGTAGCACTATGTGTTGCATGTTACCCCACATCAGGGGGAGCTTGAAAAATGTATATTTTTCGTCTCTCCTTATCCCAGAAAACCAAATGCTGATAAATTTAATACCGCGTGGTATTCTTTACGTGGCGATTAGGATACCACATGGTTTTTGTTTCATCTGAATCCTTAATTTTTTTTTCTACATAGCTTTGAAGTTGAAAAGTGTTGCAAGTTACCCCGTTTGACGGTACGTGAAATGATACCAGAATAAACATTAGTTATATTGGAAACTTATGTTGATACTGTGATGCCGCAGATTTTGATTACTCAGCTTCTTATCATTTTGATCATTTTAACAGTTAAAATATCAAAACAGAAAGCAGAAACCTGTTCCTAAGAAATCAAATTAAAAACGATTTTTGCCATAAGTGACAGTGATGTTAAATGTCATGAACATCACGTGACTCTGATAATTGAATAATGCGAATATCTTCCATCCCCGCGGAAAAAGTCATTGGCAAATGTTTTTCTCTGGTGATCATATCTGAACTACTTGCAGTTGGCCATATATTGGCTTAGAAAAACGCTATAAGCACTTCAATGTTTCCGAAATTTCGACATTTAACAGCTCTCAGTGAAAGCAATTTAAAAATTTGAAAACTTTTTCCGCATTTAGGACATTGAGAACTCATTGAGGTTACACATATTTTTGACTGACATTGAAATGAAATCATCAAAATAAAGACTTTATTTTTTATTAGTACGTAGCACTTTTGAGTTATAGCTATGTAAAATTGTTACAATAATAAAAAAATGGTAGAAGAACAAAATATGATATCGAACTTAAGATAATAATAAATTTATACCAAACAAAGATATCATCTTACTGCTGAAAACAAGATATGTTTTCAACATGCTTTCTTCATGATGTTGAACTTTGCTCGAGTAATCTAAACAGCACGCAAGAAACTATGATAGAAATTTATACATTTTTTCTGTTCCGAGAAAATAAAATACCGATAATATCCAAAGCTGTGATTATTTATTGTGGAATATTATGAACGATTCTATAGATATGGATATCAGATAAGTTAATTCAAAAAGTAACGCGAAAAGTCCAGTAAACTTCTACAAAAATACAAACAAAATTTTGCACAAAATTAAATTACTTTTCTTCAATTTTCTTAAATAAAAAGTTCGAATAACCAGGTCAGATAATTTTTATTTTATTAGCGATACTTTACACTGAAATAGTGCATTCGTGTCGTGAGATTCCAATTCATACATTTAATTTACATTCTTATTTTTTCTTGATCGGGTCTAATACACTTTTCAATCCGTGGTCAGATAATATATCTTAGTAGCAACAACGGGGATATAATATATTATATGATAGTTTTACTAGTGTTGAAACTAGGATTTTTTATATAAACTTCCAAACTTTGAATTCTTACCAAAATGACTGAAAGTATTCCTGCACTCTATTTCAATCATAAGATTGTAAGACAGATATGGGAAATGGAATTTCAAGTTCGGTTTCGATTGCATTTGTACGCATACGGTTTCATAAGTTATATGTTCGATATTTTTTAATGTTCAATTTTTGTCCACGCCGATGTACGCCGCCGCCGCCGCCGCCGAAAATAGTCAACGGCGTGACGCCGATGACGCCGCCGCCGCCGGTACAAAAATGCTCTGACGCCGCCGCCGACCAAAAATATTTCGGCGCACAGGTCTAATGTAAAATTGTTTGGAGCGCAAGTTCAAGCCAGAACACTCAACTCTTAAAAAAATCTGCCATGTATAAACGACTCCTGACCATAATTTATATAATTAAAAAAGCTCGAAGATTTATTACTCAAAAGTTATGACACACATCTAATTATCCACTTTAACTCTGTGATAACACAATGTACTATTATTTTGATCATAGACGAACAAATTTAAGTTCTCAGTTTTGTTAATTCAACCAAGTAGATAATAAACTCAGATATAAAATGATAATAACCGGGTAGCAAGATTTCTTATCATTACACAATGAATTTCTACTGAGGAAGGCTTATTAACACAAGCCAATCACAGTCTCTACATTCCGGATTATCCCAATAGAACACTCTTCACATTCCTCTATTGAGTAATCTCGCAATTCTGTACGGCAAAAGTTTTCGTTCCTTTCCACTCCATCCCCATTTCTCCACATACAACTTTCAAGGGAACCCCTATTGAAACCTAATTAATCGATTCGATCCTTAGTGCTCCGGATTGCTTTGAAGCACGACAAACAACGCGTAACCCTTCCTGCAATTCACCGACGATGATGATGACGACGGGGAGAGAGAAAGTCAATAAATATGCTAAGGCCCGACGAGGGGGGAGGGGTGTCCCATGAAGGGGGGGGGGGGGGGGGTTACTCGGTTTTCATAAAACTATTCATGTTCTGCATTCCCGCTAATGAACGGATATGCCTCGAGTTCGAGTTCGAGTTTTCCCCCTTCATCGTTTGTATGTGTTTTTTTTTTGTATTAATTCAGAGAAAAGGCTTTCTGGAAAACACTGTACCCGAGTGTGCGTTTGTCAGATTGTGCTCTGCTCACAGCATTACGCAACGTCCCTCTCGACGTCGGTACCACCCGCTTGCACGACGCCACGAAATACTCCCCACCATCATTCGTCAAATAACTTTTTTTAGAAATGATTGCAACCGATACATGGTGGGCAGATTAGAGTCCAAAACGCGACTGAATTGAATATCTCTGATAATTCAGTAAGGAATCCTCAAGAAAATTCTAAAGGAATGATTGTGTAAATTCATTAAATCCCTGATTGGAATCCATAGATGTGACCTACAAGAAGCCGTTTTCAACATGCTTGTAGTCTGCATACAGAATGTTGTGCTTCTTTTGTATGGCAGAATACAGTATTTTTTCTAAATCTTCACAAAATACAATTTAAGCATCGAACATTGTATGGAATTTGTAGATAAATAAGCTTGGCAAAGAAAGTTTGAATTCTGTAATAATTTAATTCAAACAAGCAATCCAGTTATCCAGTTATCTGAAATCAACAAATACTTAATTTAAGACAGCTAGTAAATCAAATATTTGACGTGCTATGATATTCAGAAAAAAAAATCTGTTATCATACCGAGTTATTCAATTTAGTTGCATTTTGGACTCCATTTTGCCCACTGTGCGATGCAATGCTCTCGAACGAACGAACGAGAGCGCAATCGGAGATCTAGAAGCAAAAACTTGAATCCCTACATTTTCTAGTTTTCGATGAATGCCATCGCAAGTCATGGTGCAAAACGCATTTCGAAGCGAGTCGTCATTATCGCAAACGGCAACGTTGATAAGAGATTAGGGTTCTGTTGTTTATGCAACGGATTGACGCATACAAACTTTGTCGGTGCGTTTCGCTCAATTTGCACCGCGGGGAAGTGCTGTTGGATGGAGTTGGAATTTTAGTTTATTATTTTCTCTATCTTAAGCGATTTGATTTGAGTTAGAAATTTGGGAACTCCCTGAATGATCGGAAACGGTTCCAGAAATTATTCAGAGAGTTCTAGAGTTGTTTCAGTGTTTTTTCAGGTATTTTTCAATATTTCCTTTTTTCTGTTTATTTTGTTGTTTTGTTGCAACGATTTTTATCTGAAATAATCACTAATTTTAGTAGATATTTGTTTCAATGTTACAACATTGGATACACATTGTGACTAATTAGTACTATAGCAGAGAGGGAGCTTCAGAAACATTTTCACAATTTTGTTTTTAATCCTCTGTAAGGCTTTCTTCCTGGTATTACAACAGCTAGGCCATATTGGTACAGCATACAACATGGCCGGAGTGAAAACTTGTTTGAAGATCAGAAGATTCTTCAAGCAAGAAGGACTACTACCGTTAGCTTTTGCTAACTGTAAATACTTACCGGCCGAAAGTTAAAATCGTTGGGTTGAAAGGTCCTATTAAAACGCTCTATACGTTGTGTAACTCTGCTGAAAATACCCTAAAAACAAACTCAACCTTCTAAACATCCAAAATGGCGTTCCGTTCAACAAACAACCAATTGAGTTCCACCGATTGCCTTGCCAAACGTAACAAAAAAAATCAACCTGCTCTGCCGCCGGGTCTAATCGCACTTTGCTTCTACGTTTTCTCCTTTTCGGTTCTCTTTCGTCTATTCTTCGTGCGGGTTTCAAATTTTCGGCCACCACCAATCAAATTCGACTTCAAGTCGGTCATGGTGTGGATTGGTTCGTTTGGAACTCGAACGATCACTACGATCATCATTGTCATAATCGTCATCGGTGCGACAGAATCAAATTTCGTATCTACACGATGTTCGTTCACAGCGTGATGGTGCGGTGATTGGAATCTTTTGGAACAGAATTGTTAAGGTTAGTCTAAAATAATCATGACTTAACAAAATTCTTCTAAAGATTTTTGTTTAATTTGATGCATTATTCTTATTGATTTCTTCCATGAAACCAATAAAAATATGTATTTTCGACAATCCATCAAAAACGCTGGTTTTAAACACCGATTTTAGCTACCGGATAGTCGTCTGCCGAAACTGCCTGCCTCTATAATTTAAAAAACCGAGTACCCTTTCGCTTTCGATGCGCTGTAAAAACGCGATATCGAACACAAAGCAACTGCTCCCCATTATTCGGTGCATGGAAGCATAAGTACTTTAAATGCACACGAAAATTGCATCCCAGAATGCACTTTTTCGTTCTTTCCTGTCTGACTCTGCCTTATTTTTCGGGGGGGTACTTGATGTGTCTCGCCTGAAGTTTTCCTGCATGGCAGTTCTGTCGCACAGCAAAAAATAAATTGTAATATTGTATCATTTTGCTACACATCAGTCCTGTCGCAAATAATGTGTACAATAACCTTTTTTTAACGTATGTATTAGACTAGCTGGCGACTACTAAATATCGAGGTCTATCAATCGATAGAACCTTGAGAAGTTAACAGACGAGTTGCAAGAAGATGGTTGAAACCGTCAACTTTAGCGTATTGTGCAGCGCTATAACAAAGTTTAACAAGAAACTTTTAACGTATCCTAGTTGTTTACTTATTTAGTCCTCACGTCACAATAGAAAAACAATTGCTCTATTTCTAGATTACCTTTCAAAGTACATTGACAATCATCAAAATTGGCAACATTGCTCTAACAAAATGGATTTCATTTTCCTCATATTATTTATAGAAGTATTTTGAACATAATAGAAGTACCGACTGAATCTCAAACAGCAGTTAGTTATAATAAGGTATCCTGTAAGCAATACATGCTGACAAAAGATGTGAATTTGGCAGCTACTTTCATTTGTTGTAATCAAGCTGATTTCAAGCAATATAACTTTCAAAGCACATTTATATTACAGTAAGGTGTATCAGTTGCAATTTAGCCGTTTGCTAGTGATTGAACTTGCAAAAAGCATTTATATAACAAGCTGCTTATCATCAAGTTCAATAACGTGGAAATCAAAATAGATTGAGCACATAAATGAAAAAAAAAAAATAAAAAAACATTTCGGGTTATACTTGGCCATCTTATCCCAAAAAGTTATTTCTATGTAATGATGTCGATGATTTTTTATTATTTGATTCTATTATTTAAGAATGCGTTATTTTCATTTATATGAGTCATGTTTCCAATGCACAGTTTTTAATTTGACTCGCAAATAAATCATGCGCCTTTGATGTAATGGAATAGTGGAATACGAAATCATCAAAATTACAGTTTTTTGTCAGATTTGTTTTGATTCACAAAAAAAACAATATGGCGCAAAGCTTAAAGTGCTGTTCGAAAATGTTTTGAATACGTATGAAATATAAATATGAACCAATAATATATTTCAATAACTGGATATTGAATCGGTCATATTTCTTCCATTTGATAATGTTTCTTATTTACAAAAAACACATCTGTTCCGCATAACCAAATTGAATTCAGATCCCTTATCTAAAGTTTGGGGTATATCTTCCTAGCTACCATAGTTGCATACTTTTAATCGGAACATTGATGTGCATTTTTTCTGATTGAACAAATCTTGCTTCTATTAAGATGTTGATATTACGTTCAATATATATTTCGATGACAGCTTTATAACAGGTATGTGAAAACACCTATAACACAGACAAACAGACGTAACAGCTTGAAAAAAAATGATTAAAATTCATCACCCATATGTGAACTAGCGACATCTGTTGATCAAGTTGCACGAAAAGTGATATTGGCAACACTGACAACAAAATTTAACCCAAACGAAAATTTAGCAACACTAGCCGCATAAACTGTCAGATGTACTTTGTTTTGTTTTGATTTATTTATGCTGACCAAGCTAGTGAAGTTGATCGTTGTAAAAAATGATAAGCGAGCGAATATTTGTGAATATTTATTTAAGTTTTGCTTTAAAATGTAATTAAAACGAGAATAAAACATCATCCGGTACATCATTCAGTGCTATTCATTATCTTCTTCTGGCTGGAAGATTCATCCGGACGGCTTTCCTGTTCCTTTTTCCTCGCAGTGCCGGTGGTTTTATTGGATGTTTTCTGCTGCGATTTTTGGGACACAGCCAGCTTCAAACTCAGCTTTACTTTCCGTAGGAAGCAGTTAATGAGCGTATTGAAGATTTTATCCACAACACGGTCGAAGCAGTCCTTACAGCAGAAAGCATCGAAGTCATCGTACGGAACGTACTCCTTCAATCTTTTTTTGACGCCCTGTCGGTTTTGGTATAGGAAATGTTCAAATCTTTGCTTGTAAGCTGTGAATGCCAGCAGTCCAACTTCAAACAGTTTGGTGCTAGAATAATTTGCTGCATTTTTCAGTTTGCAAAACTGAATCAAATGTGTATTGACTTCAGCTGTGGCTCGTGGAACAATGAGATTCTTTCGGCACCTTTTATGTGGAAGTTTCATTGCTGATGCACCTGTTATGTAAGCCAGTCCGTTCAAGTCTTTCGAAGACTAATCCTGTGTTGTTCGGTAATCTAGTGGCTTAGATTTATACACAAATGCAGTGGAATGCAGTTGTTTTCTTGTGTCATTTTGGAATACAGCATCATTATCTTCAAGCAAGAGCTGAGCTTCATCTGATTCGCAGTTGCTACCCTCAGGTAATTTTTCATTTGCTGCTATTGCCGCATACTTGAACGCAGCTCCAAATTGATATGCGGTGACGCAGCTCCAAATTGATATGCGGTGGGAGCATCGTTCCTGCCGCACCGCCGTCTGATCTCTGAGAAAAGGTTCTCCACACAATCTTGCAATGCGTAATTCGTTTTGAAGTGAGTATACCCAAATTCAGACGAAAGTTTCTCCCAAAGCCAACGCAATGCATTGATATTCAGCAGAAAACCGTTTAAATAATTGGGTTTCCTCTGTTTCGCTGTCAGTGACTTAGATTCTTCACGCGCCTAAAATATTAAAAAAAAAAATAAAAAATAATGTGAGGTTTAGTTAGGTTGATGAGCTGAGTGCTACAAACAATTAAAATGACGTAATTTATTTATTTATTTTTTAGATATGAGGTTGTGCGTAAACTACCCCTGTGAACTTCCCGTTGCGGTTTTTTGCTCATCACACCTCTCCCACTATGAGGCCAAGCGATTCGCCCCTACATGTCGCTTTCAATAGGCTGCCACCTGAAATTTCGATGGTTTTTGATATGTGAGAGCTGAGAAATTGCGGTGGGCGTAGAGCGAGTGGCAGTACACGGTAAAAAATAAGCACCATGCTATCAATAGTTCTGCACTTGGATTTGCACTACTGTTGAATCTTGGCAAAATCAAGGTAACATCACTTGAATTCAACGTTGCATGTTTTGATTTGAAATTAAAAAAAAGTTAAAATAAACATTTCCGCCTGACCCAGATTTGAACCACCAATCTTCCGAGTGCAAGCCTAGTGTCTTACCTCGACACCAACTCGCATCTGTTGAAAGGGGTTGAATTGATCTCAATCACTTTCTACAACGAGCTGTCAATGATTGCTTTCATATAATAGACACGATGTTCAAAATCAACGACTTTTCACTTCAGAGTCTAGTTCTAGAGACAGTAGAGCAAATCCAAAGTTAGAACTCTTCAAATCATGGTGATTGGTGTTTTGAATTGAGTCAAGTGATCAATCTATTCAATCGAACGTGCTGATTTTTTACCGTGTATCTAATAGGAGACCTGACTGTATTTTGAAGGCACTCATTCGCTACCAGCCCTATACAATAGAACCTAATTACATAGCTGAGCAGCTGAGAAATTCACTGAGTATGGTAGGTGATAGGTGTTATAAGAAACCTGCCTGTGTATTGGAAATGAAATATTGAATAAAAATGAAAATTTACCTGTTCTGGGTCTACACATGTTTTGCTTGTAAAAAACATGTTTTGAAGTAGTTTTTCAGCTTCGTTCAAGAAATCCCAATGGCAGGAGTTATCAGTTAGAGCAGCGCGATAGAAATAAAAGCATTTTCAAATATTATATGTCAAATAATTTTACACAGCACAATAAGTTTACCTTTGTAGAATTAGTAACTGTTTTAGAGTTAAAAGTATCGAACAGTTTGTCATGAAACTTGGCGAAATTGGCTGTGCCTAACACTTCTTCTGACAATTCACCTGTTTCGACATAAAATTGAAGCCCACTTGCAACTGAATTGCTAAGTGTTCGAGCTGCTTGGGCAACATTCATGCTCATGAACGGTGCAAGATTTACAACTTTGTCCGTTAGTTTGGGTACCAATCTTGGTTCTGAATTTTGGTCGATTCGAAACAGTTCTTTAATATGGGCATAAGAGGCTATGTTTTCGTCAAACCATGCGTTATGCTTGGTGAGCATATTTTTTGCATTCTTAAGCAAATGTGGACCATCATACATTACGGCTAACTCTTCACCATCGACATTCCAAATCGGATTTTCAACAGTTGCCCCTGTCTCTCTTATCATTTTGACATTGGTTGTGCCTTGATCTAAGACAACCAAAATTGGCTGTAATCCACATTTTCGAGTTGCACGTACAGTTTCTTCGACCAAAGATTGTTGCACAGAACTTCCAAGGGTATGGTGTCCTAGCAAATATCCAATCGGCTACAGTTGGAAAAGTAAATTATAGTCACATAATCATTCAAATTCACTTTAAGAATAAAAATTTACCTGCTTGAATCTGCGGTGCGCCATATTAGATACAGATTCAATTTCAGTTAATCCTGAAATCATAACTGCAACCGCTTGGGAGGCTAGCACTAGTGGATTATTTTTTTCTATTTTCCGTTTTACACCGTCATCCGGGAATCCGATAAACGTGTCGGTTTTCGCATTATACGTTAATTCTTGTTTCAAAGACATGCCGTCGATACAGATAACCACAGCTTTTTCCTTGATTTTCAAGTTTTGTGTTTTGCATCCCAAACGTTTGAGGATTTCGTTATTAATGCCAGGTTTGATTCGGACATCGCTTGTCCATCGTCTAACAGTCATTTTGCTCGGTAATGTAAGTATTTTTGAATTTTGAATATAGCGATACGCTGCGGGGCCTGTAAGATACGTTCCAACTGAAAATTTTCTCATAGCAGGGTTATATCTACGACTTTTAGGTGTTTTGTTAGAATTCTTCAAACTGTTTACAACGACCGGGTTGGACTTCGTAAGTTGTAGCAGTCGATCATCTCCTGACTTTTGTCGTTGTAAGCGCTTCAGATCTTTTTTAAGACGTCTGTTATCTTCCGTTTGCCTAATCATTGATCTTAGTCTCCACTTGCTTTTCTTTTCCGATGCTCGCAAAGATTTCCTCAGACCTTGAATATCAGTTTTCAGATTTGCATTTTTGTTGAGTTCCATGAAATACAGGGCTTTGTAGAACAATCAGTGTCATCAATTGATCTGGACCGCTTCGAGATAACTACAGCATTCTCATCGGTATTGTCTACAATTTCGGTGTCACTTATCTCGGAATTTGTGATAGAAGGTTCATCATTAGTTGAATCCAGAGGACAGATTTCACAGTTTTCCAAGATGATAAAAGAGAAGTGTCTGTGTCGAAAATGCCGCTCTCATCGAAGTATTTATTAGTTTCTAGGCAATCATCTTGGTTCAAGACATTGCTTGAAATATTTGCATCGAGCGGTACTGCTTCCGGATGCAATCTTAAATATAGGAAGCATATATCACTACCAATGATAAAACTTACTAAAATCATCTTACCCGCTGCTTGGTTGGGAGGTCTCGTTGAACATATCAGGCGGAAAATGATCAGAACATATTTTCAAGTTCCGGAGCCCTTGCACACCACCAGTATTGTACTTTGCCATCAGCTCCGGGGATCGACACGCTTGGATCCGTTGTAAGCATCTGTTTAGCAATGATTTTCAAAGAGCTATAAGTAGATATCGATTGTATGTTCAAAATTTTCTTACCGGTCAACATTTTGTGGAAACCCGTGAAAAGATTTGGAAAAATTCCTGCCTTGAGCACTTCGGCAGAAATACATTTCACACTTCCGACCCATGTTGTTTGTTTTTATTTACATTCGACAGATGCTCGATTGAAGGTCAAACTGGATGTGTCAAAATGACAACACCAGCGCCGCCAGTGGCATTGTGGCACAACACACTAATTTTAAATCTACTGTTTATTTGTTGGGCGATGGGAATTTCGTCAGTGTTACGTCTGTTTGTCTGTGCTTATAATATACGTTAATAAAACATCTTAAGAGCAAGTTTAAAAAATATTCTCGAATAGGTTATTATTTTGTTTTTCGATCCTAATAACTTAATTATGGCTTCGTTTTCAAAACCAATTAAAGCGTCAAAATATTATTTGTTTGTAAACAATGCAGTAATTATGATGGAGGCAAGCAACACAAGAGCTTCCATTTCGTCAAACAAATATTCTTTGAATTTAAACCAATTTCGGGACTTTAAAAAACAACGGCAGAAATGTATTCAGCAATTAGAAACAAAAAGGAAAAACAGTGATACTGCTATAAAGAAGCAGTGATACGGCATAAGGAATAGTGTGAGTTCTAGCGTGAAACTCAAGACGAAACTGTTCGGTACCTGAATAAAAAGCCATTGATGGAACAAAACGCCTATAAAACATTTTGACTTGTGTAGTACACCATTTTTTCCAGGATTCTACAGTATGTCAGTAAGTAATTCCAACTTAACGAGGATGTTGACCTAACACACGTGAAAATACTGCGAAAAGTGAGTTGTTTCTCTCGTGTCGTCTTTGAAGCTTTTACCAGCTGATCTTCTATTACCATGCCGAGACCGGACTATCAGAAAGAAGAAAAAGCTGGCAGATGGAAGTGGGTAAAAAATGATGCAGAACAAATTGAACAATTATCTGACGGCAATTCACTTTCATGTTTATGCATTTGGTAACACACCAATCAAAAACAAAAATCTTTGAAGATTATTTTTTGTCAATGGTAACAAGTCCTTATGAAGTTATAATAACGCTCATGGAGCTGTATTTTTACTAAGGCAATTAGTCACATTTTGATTTAATGTGTGATTATAATATGTTTTTGGAAAACTATTTTATAGCTTCAATATTGCAAAAGTTGTCATGGTTTTCTCTTATAAACCTCTTATATAACACCATCTCCTACCTGCAACTTAGAAAGATGTTTTTGGTGTTACTTGGGTACCTTGATACCTTGATGGCTACAGCGTAGCGTCACGCCATTGCCGGGCGTATTGCAGAGCTCCATCATTGTCGGTCTTGGGCGAAACTTTCCCAGTTGCCCCAAACGTTTAGGGTTGTCAGGTCCTCTTCCACTGCGTACAGCCAGCGTATTCGTGGTCTTCCCCGAAGCCGCCGAGCTCTACCTGGTTCCCTGCTGAATATTATTTTCGCAATTCTTTCTTCCGACATTCGCACTAAGTGACCAGCCCACTGAAGTCTGCCGTATTTTATACGCTTGATAATATTCGCACCTTTATACACTTGATACAACTCGTGATTCATGCGTCTGCGCCACACACCATTTTCGAGCTTCCCACCGAGTATTGTCCGCAGCATTTTACGCTCGAAAACACCGAGAGCTTTCCGGTCTGCCTCTTTCAACGTCCACGCTTCGTGCCCGCAGAGAGCCACCGGAAGGATCAATGTTTTATACAGGGCGAATTTTGTCTCCGGTTGCAAATTGCGGGACCTAAGCTGGTTACGTAGCCCGTAAAAGGCCCTATTTGCAGCCGCAACACGTCTTTTCACTTCGCGGGAAACGTCGTTGTCACATGTCGCAAGTGTTTTGAGGTAATTCCTTAAGGAATCCCTGAAGAAGCTTCTGAGTTAATTCCTCAAGGAACATTTGGAGGAATATTTGGACGAATATTTGAAAGAATACCTGAAGTAATTCCTGAAGAAACTTCTGGAGTTAATTCTTAAGGAACTCTTGAAGGAATAATTGGAGGAATTCCTGGAGGAAAATTTGAAGGTATTTTTGGGGTAATCCCTAGAGAAACTCCTGGAGGAATCCCTGGAAAACTCCTAGAGGAATTCTTTACAGAGCTTTTGGAGGAATTCTTTACGGAACTTATGGAGGAATTCCTGAAGGAACTCCTGGAAGAAAAGCTGGAGGAATCCTTGGATAAGCCCCTGGAGTAATGCCTTGAGGAACTCCTGGAGGAATATTTGGAGGAATTCCTGGAAGAATATTTGAATGAATACCCAGAGTAATCTCTGAAGAAACTCCTGTAGAAATCCCAGGAAGATTCCTGTAGGAATCCTTGGAGATAATCCTGGAGTAATTCCTTAAGGACCTCCTGGAGGAATACCAGGAAGAACTCCTGGAGTAATCTCTGAAACAATTCCTGTAGGAATTCCTGAAGGAACTTCTGGGAGAATTCCTGAATAAAATTCTGGTGGAATAAATTGAGAAATTCTTTGAGAAATTTCTGGAGTAATTCCTTAAGAAACCCCTGGAGGAATATTTAGAGGAATTTCTGGAGGAAGATTTGAAGGAATACCAGGAGTAATCCCTGGAGAAACTCCTGGAGGAATCCCTGGGAAAGTCGTGGGGGAATTCTTTACGGAATTTTTTTTTGGAGGAATTCCTGAAGGAACTCCTGGAGGAATGCTTGGAGAAACTCCTAGAGTAATTTTTGAATTATTTCCTGAAGGAATGTTTGGAGGAACTACTGGAAGAACATTTGAAGCATTACTCAGAGTAATCCCTAGAAGGTTCCTGGAAGAATCCTTGGATAAACTCCTGCAGTAATTCTTTAAGGTCCTCCTGAAGGAATACCTGGAAGAACTCCTGGAGTAATCTCTTAAAGTATGCTAGAGGAATTCCTGAAGGAACTTCTGGTTGAATTCCAGAAGAAATTTCTGTAGGAATTCCTGAAAAAACATGGAGGAATAAATTAAGAATCACTGGAGAACATTCTGGAGTAATTCCTCAAGGAACCCCTGGGAGCATATTAGGAGGAATTGCTGGAGAAATATTTGAAGGAATATCTGGAGAAACTACTGGGGCAATCCCTTGAAAACTCCTCCTCCTCAATTTAAGGAATTCCTGGAGGAATATTTGATGGAATACCTGGAGTAACCTCTGGAAGAACTACTAAAGGAATTTCCAAATGAACTCACTGGGGCCCAGATAGCCGTAGCGGTAAACGCGCAGCTATTCAGCAAGACCAAGCTGAGGGTCGTGGGTTCGAATCCCACCGGTCGAGGATCTTTTCGGGTTGGAAATTTTCTCGACTTCCCTGGGCATAGAGTATCTTCGTATTTGCCACACGATATACACATGCAAAAATGGTCATTGGCATAGTAAGCTCTCAGTTAATAACTGTGGAAGTGCTCATTAGAACACTAAGCTGAGAAGCAGGCTCTGTCCCAGTGGGGACGTAACGCCAGAAAGAAGAAGAAATGAACTCACTGGAAATATTTGGAGGAATCCCTGGAGCAATATTTGGATGAATTCTAGCAGGAACTCCTGGACAAGTTCCTGAAGGAACTCTTGAAGGTATCCCTGAAAGAATTTCTTATAAAATCCCTAGGCACACGGTCTTATAAAATCCCTGGACAACACGGCCGATATCAATTTATTTTTTGCTGTGTCAACGGTTCGATCGGGTTGGCTGACTGTCGTCGTCGTCGTCTTTCTCGTCTGGTTTTCGGCGTTCGAGTCGGGGAGGCAAAATCGAGAGGAGACACCCAAAAAATTGCCCTCACTCGTCCTCTTTGCGCTCTGCTCTGGACCTGGCCTTCGAAAGCTTCCCCCCTTCGTGTGTCTGAACTGCATTCGGAAAGGCGTCTTCCGGCAACAACAAGCCACAAACTGCTCGTCGGCTGTTGTTGACGACTTGTTTTCGGTTTCGTTCTGAATGGAAGCACTCCGGGACGGGACCCGAAATTGCACGAAATTCGTCTGTCGTCGACGAGCCGTGGAAAACCGGAGCGCAGTCTGGTCTCTGGTCGGTTAAATTCACTTTCCAAGGTCTTTTGTGGGATGCCTACATAATTGACGAATGCATTCGGCTTTCTGTCTGGGTTGCAGCAGGAGTTGGAGGATAATTGGCGTTAATTGTCCGAATGCGATTTCGGGGTGATGATGTTGATGAAAGTGATGAACATTGAAGAACTTTATGTACATCATGTATCATGAAGGCAATATCTGAAAAGTTAAACTGAACCAAGAAGTTCAGGATACATCATTTGATATATGGTTGCATTACAATAGATGATAATATGTTTGAAAAACGTTAGCCGTGAAATACGGAGGTGCACCGTTTGAGGACGTTAAAACCTTTACAAACAAAGCCAACTTTTACCTAAATCTAGGCGGTTCACATTCACGCAAATTTTGGCAGTCCGTTTATCGAGGTGGATTTCTAAATTAGAGTGTGTATGATTAACATAAATTTTAACTGTATTATGATATGTGATGGTTCTGTATAAAATTGGTTATTGAATAATTTTGATGCAACCATGAAAATCTTATTCAAAATTAATTGTTGTATAACGTTGTTGATACCATATGTTTAGTAATTACCCATTCGGATCGAGTTAGGCTCTACAGTTGTCTGATTCAGGGTCAAGACAGTAATTCAAGCCT
The DNA here is from genome assembly GCF_002204515.2 of Aedes aegypti. NCBI lineage: Eukaryota > Metazoa > Arthropoda > Insecta > Diptera > Culicidae > Aedes > Aedes aegypti. The sequence continues at coordinate 221,422,463 of NC_035107.1, read as the reverse complement.
AGGCAAAACTTGACTAAACAAAAACCGCTTTGTACCTTGCTCGATCCCTGTTTGTTCGGTGCATTGTAAAACTCCGTTTGCCATGTTACAACCGAAGCCCAATCGGCACTAATTGACATTCTGGTCGTGTACTGGCATCGCTTGCTGCAGAGAGGTGAAAATGAAGGATTCTAATAAATTACCAGCTTCCTTCTTCTCCTGTCTCCCCCACGACCGACCTTCTGTCATTAATATTCCCAATAACTCCTCCCCCTAACTCCCCCTAAGCCGAGGGACCCCCTCAATTACACACAATCGCACTCGCCACGCTTCCAGTTAATGGGAATCGACTTCGACACGATTAGTTGGTTGCTTTTTTGTTTCACTGGTTAGATCTGTCAAGGTTAGGAGTGGCATTTGAAACAAGCACCCAGGCAGTTGTGTTCGAGTCGACGGAGTGCAGTTGCGAATTCCGAATCAGAGCTTAGCTGTTTTAAAATTCATGGTCACTCTGACAAACGGATCGAATGTGGCTAAGCCAAGAGCCAGGCGCTTTAATACTTTCGGTTTCGCTCGATCGAGAGTTGCTGCTCGGCCCGTCGATGCACTATGGGGCAGAAGCTACTTTGATTGACCAAAAACAAAATACAGTTAACTCTCCCTTACTCGATATTCCATATCTCGATATCGAGTTAGAGAACCATAGTAAAAGTTGGTTTTCATGGCTAACTTGATGGTCCCTTGGAACGCAGTTGCACTGCTTTTGTGTTCTGTAACTCGATACCTCCTTAACTCGATGGTCCCTTCAATATCGAGTAAGGGAGAGTTGACTGTATCTAGTGCTTTGGAGATGCGTTTTAGACGACCCATGTCATCGACAAATTACACGGCGGAACACGTTTTTGTCTCCCGATCGCATATAATAGGATATAAGAGTACAAATGTGGAGGTGATAAACGTTCATTTTTCATGCAGTCTTATGGCGCATGTCATATATCGCCTCCACTTTTGTATTCTTATGCGCTATCGTAAAATTTAAGTTAAAGTTCTATTTTGCATGCTCGGTGGATTAGATCACATAAAAGTTTGATGAATTATAGTTTAAATGTAACGTAAACATCGATAAAACAAGTGCTTTATACAATTTTGTCGACCTGTAACTAAATATTATGACGTGCTGGAACATTTCAGAGAACAGCTTCAGATTGGGCAACCCTTAATCTACTGGAGACACATAATTTGATGCTTGAGACACGCAAAAATGTTATTTTTGTTACGCTGTGTTTTTTTTTTTTTTTGGGTAAATAAGAGCTTTGTTTTGACGGCGTTGCAATTCTAACACTTGATTGTGTTTATCAGTCTAAACAGCCTTTCAAGTTCATGGTAAGACATTTCCTGTCACAGCTAGAATTCCGAAATTGAGTCGAACGCGACCTTTAAACAAATAAACAGATGACGTTTAATTCTATCAAAAAGAAGTACGTGGCTGCAGTGTAAAGTGGGAGCCCTAGTGATTTTGATGCTGTGACGATCAGTGCTGATAGACTCACACTTAAATCTCAATCAATACGCTCTCCGGTGAGAGCAAACTCATTAGAGATCTGCTTCGCAAGTCTCACGCTAGAGATTTTGATGCAAAATCACTCAATCAACTCAAACCGTAAAACATGATTCAGTCACAAAACCCGTCAAAAACTCGTTAAACCCGAATGTTGTTGTTTACGTTAGAAAGGATTACTGTAATTCTACCAGCCTAACACGAAATTATTGCTGTGTGCGAGCAAACTGTGGCAATACGAGCAGAGTGTCGTATTTCCCATGTACAGTCAGGTCTCCTATTAGACACATGGTTGGGGGGCGTAATAGGAATCTACGTTATAGGAGACCCAGGGCTTATGGGATTTCATCACTTTGGGGGTGTCGTTGAATATCTCGTATGCCAAAAGAGATAGCACAGTACTGTCTTCGGCGAAGTTTCAGTGCAAAGTACGATCTACCTTTAGGAGTTGAGGATCATCCTTTTAGTTGAGAACTTGGCCGGTAGAGACGCTTTTTCTGATTTGCACTATATGAACCATGAGGGATAAGAATGCAAAATTTTGTAACATATGATATCTCTAGATCCTGATGTTTTGGAAGGTTGGTGTCTTCGGAAGAGTTGTTCAGTAGCTCAAGGGCTGACATGCGGTGGTCATTCTGATACGGAATTACGCCACCAGGCGGCGCTAGTGGGCATGGAGTTTTTGTTTTGCGCATAGCTCAGTAGCCTGACCACTTAGAAAGATGGCGTCTTCGGCAAAGTTGCTCAGTATCACAAGGGCTAACATTATTTGAGCCGAAAGTTTCCAAATTTTGCCACTAGGCGGCGCTAGTGAGCAAAGATTTTTTGTTTTGCGGATAGCTCAGTAGCTCGACCAAAGCTGTTCAGTATGACAAGGGCTATCGATTTCCCTCGCATTGTCACGTTTAAGTAAAAGTACCTAGAGAAATATAAAAACATTCTGTTACACGATCGGATAAAAGTGTGGCCAGTATCCGAGTATTTTCGACGGATTTGGAGAATTTTTGATCAATTTTGGAGAATTTTTGATCAATGAGTAAGAGTGAGGATCCGTTTACTACTCAAATGTGTGATCGTTAGCTATTTATATGAACCAAAGAAAAAAAATATGTATGTTTATTTTTATTTCGTCATTGCATGAACTTCATTTCTTGAATATTTTCCAAGATATGCATTGGATAGAAATGAAGTTACGTTGGAATGTCAGTCATTACTTATCAATTGGAAAATCCATTCGCTAACAATCTTCATGAGATAACTAGGTCTGGCCTTATCTTATTAGTTACAATATTTTTAAAATACAAAACTTCTTTTTCATAACAATAATTCAATCCTATAAAATAAAACTTTTTCTCCCGATTTCTACGTATATATAAAATTTAGAAGCTCTCGGCTCAAATAATGTTAGCCCTTGTGATACTGAGCAACTTTGCCGAAGACGCCATCGTTCTAAGTGGTCAGGCTACTGAGCTATGCGCAAAACAAAAATTCTTTGCTAACTAGCGCCGCCTAGTGGCAAAATTTCGAAACTTTCGGCTCAAATAATGTTAGCCCTTGTGAGACTGAGCAACTTTGCCGAAGACGCCATCTTTCTAAGTGGTCAGGCTACTGAGCTACACGCAAAACAAAAATTCTTTGCTCACTAGCGCCGCCTAGTGGCAAAATTTGGAAACATTCGGCTCAAATAATGTTAGCCCTTGTGATACTGAGCAACTTTGCCCAAGACGCCATTTTTCTAAGTGGTCAGGCTACTGAGCTATGTGCAAAACAAAAATTCTTTGCTCACTAGCGCCGCCTAGTGGCTAAATTTGGAAACTTTCGGTTAAAATAATGTTAGCCCTTGTGATACTGAGCATTTTTGCCGAAGACACCATCTTTCTATGTGGTCAGGCTACTGAGCTACACGCAAAACAAAAATTCTTTGCTCACTAGCGCCGCCTAGTGGCAAAATTTGGAAACTTTCGGCTTAAATAATGTTAGCCCTTGTGATACTGAGCAATTTTGCCGAAGACGCCATCTTTCTAAGTGGTCAGGCTACTGAGCTATGCGCAAAACAAAAACTCCATGCCCACTAGCGCCGCCTGGTGGCCTAATTCCGTATCAGAATGACCATCGCATGTCAGCCCTTGAGCTACTGAACAACTCTTCCGAAGACACCAACCTTCCAAAACATCAGGATCTAGAGATATCATATGTTACAAAATTTTGCATTCTTATCCCTCATGGTTCATATAGTGCAAATCAGAAAAAGCACCTCTACCGGCCAAGTTCTCAACTAAAAGGATGATCCTCAACTCCTAAAGGTAGATCGTACTTTGCACTGAAACTTCGCCGAAGACAGTACTGTGCTATCTCTTTTGGCATACGAGATATTCAACGACACCCCCAAAGTGATGAAATCCCATAAGCCCTGGGTCTCCTATAACGTTCTGGTGTGTCTTATAGGAGTGAGCGTAATAGGAGTGCACGTTATAGGAATGCGTTTAATAGGAGACCCGACTGTATACCTGAATGAGCTAGTGTGCCATGCGATATTCCATATCGCAGCTCACAGATTATGTGAGACACGAGACGAAGATACGTACAAAATATATCCTAGTGAGCGAGTCTCATGAGACATCTCGTGAGGCTCGTCACATGCGCTTACTAGGAGTACTTCCATGCAGTTATGTTTTCCTAGTACAATGACCCCACGGAAGCATACGAATTCGTTCTATACCTATGCTTCTTCGGTGGCCAGCACAAGTTTTTCAATTCAGATTCTAGAATTTTAACCGAGTTTGAATCACGTCAGTCCTTTGAAACTGCCTACGGGCAGTTTGATCCATAGTTTAATCCCTTTTCCTTGCTTCTGAAACCTTCGCCTGCGAGGCTCAAATGCACTGTCACATTGAGATTTTCTCATAAGATGGCGCATGAGCCAGTGCAGATGTGATCGTTTGAGCTAGTACATTGCTACATGAGATCTAAAAAAATGTGTCTCACCATAGCACGTGCTCAAGCGCGCGGTTATTTTTGTGCGCTCATGGCAAGCTGATCTCAAGCTCTTGATGTGAAGCGCGTATACATGATGTCTGAATACAAGACAATGAGTCAAACAGGTGAGCCAACTCAGCCATGATTTTTTGACGGCTGAGATGCGTGATTGAAAACTCACGCATGAAAAATCTCAACAGTGAGGTATGATAAATTGAGTTTTTCACAGTACTGCTGAGGAGTGTTGATGGCATTGAGCTTTATCTTTCCGCTCACAGTGTATAGTGAGAAGTGAGATCTCATCTCACCGCATGCATTACCGGTCAACTGAGGTATCAGATATCATTGACGATGATTTGTTGTGAAACGGAGAGAAAAAAAAGAACAAAAGCAAACTTACTGATTTTGGATAGGAATTAGTATTCCAAAAAAAATTAAATTACCTCGGTGCAAGTATTGTGTAGAAAACACTTTTTAAGTATAAACGGCAGTTTAGGTGGATTTGCAGTCACTGAAGATTTGTGCAATTGAAGAGAAGCAGCAGGGATCTGTTCCGAAAGCAAGTAGGTAGCTAATCACCCCCAATAGCCAACCAGCGCTGGAAATTATCACATAAAGTACTGAAATTGTGGTAAGTCATCGCTGGAGTGAGGATAAACTATTTCTTGTAATAATGAATCTTCGAGCTGTTCAGTGAAATACCTAAGAGCATATAAAAAAAAGTTGTAGGGGTTGTGTGCAAGACACGACCGCAGTGTTGACGTTGGAAACTTTCCAAATATTCAAAGGCTCCCTTTGGCGAGAAATAAACAGAGAAAGATTTTTGTGTGATCAGTTTTTAATATGAACATGACCATGACGGAACTCTTTTAAACAGAGGCTGTTCTCTATTGATCCCCGAAATTATTGCCATTCTTATAGCTTATCTTCGATAGATATGATATGGAGTTCCATGGAAATAATAAAACCCCTTAGCCGTACGTATGTGATTGAGTAGAAAATATACGAGATCAAACGTATACGTTACATTATTGAAGGTTGGTGATAAACAGCCTTGTACGGTGTGTGATAAATTATTAATTATGTTAACTATTTTGTAAATAATCTACTGGCCCTGAGAACTGTGTAATATATATGTCTGGCGCAAGTAGTCAGTTATGTTTGTTGCCCTAATCTGGATGGTATCATCATGTTGCTAGCAGCAACAAAACATCGACAAAAGCAGCCTCAGTTTTGGCCTGCTTGTACTGTAAGTTCGGTCAATCATTAGAAAATGTAATTCGCCGAAGTTTGATTTTTCTTGGTATTCATAATAGAAATATTAGTAGTAGAACGCTAATGGCGTAGTTGTCACAAAACTGATTTTAATTTTTATTACCTTAAATTGTGGTTTTTCATTGTTTGTTCAAAACCATGACGTTGTTTTGGTTCTTAAAATTAATCTGACACTTTGAGACCCGGTACTCACGCTGTCAGTTCGTGGCAAACAAGATGTTGGTAACACGAACAGCAGCGACATTAGCATTCTTAGGTTAATGCTTCTACTGTATTCATGCAAGATATCCCACTTCAGAAGTAGGGCGCATCCAGATGCGAATCGTAGGGTAACGGTCATATTTTGGACCCCCTAAGGAAGTGATTTTAGTTTTTCGTTTCAATTAATTAATTGCACAGCGTAACCATTTCAAATACAATGCCCAAATGTAGAGAAAACCTTCCTCTACGAGATAAAAAAAACGTCGAAAATAATTGAATTGTGAAGCAACGTTTTTCATTATTTTGGACACACCAATACATTTTGGACCCTCAAAGTATACATTTTGGACACCAGGCATTTTTTATCGTTTGGCGACAAACTCCACGACATTGGTTTTAAAATATGCTTGCCCGTAGTTTAATCAATCGATTGACAATGGAAAACCACAGAAATTCTACGCTCTTAGTTCAGAAATTTGAGAAAAGTTTTTGTTTACATTTGAAAAATTTTTTGACGGCTTTAATTTCTGTGTGTAACGTGTTGTAACGGTTGCATGGACGAACTGACTAAATTAAAATAATTTCAGATAATATAAACACATTTTCCATGTACAAACGGTTGATACTAATTTACTTTTGCTGGCTCTACGTCCTTCAAGACATGACCTGCGCCACAATGTTACGCCAACTAACTCGGTCCTTGGCTGCTAACCTCCAATTCCTCGATCGCCCCACACTTCCAAGATCCTGCTCCACTTGGTCAAACCACCTAGCTCGTTGCGCTCCCCTTCGTCTTGTACCGGCCGGATTTGAGTTGAACACCATTTTTGCAGGATTGTTGTCCGGCATTCTCACAACGTGTCCCGCCCATCGTACCCTTCCTGCTTTGGCGACTTTCTGGATACTGGGTTCACCGTAGAGTTGCGCAAGCTCGTGGTTCATTCTTCTCCTCCATACGCCGTTCTCACATATTCCGCCGAAGATCGTCCTAAGCACACGTCGTTCAAAAACTCCAAGTGCTTGCAGGTCCTCTTCGAGCATTGTCCACGTCTCATGCCCGTAGAGGACTACCGGTCTTATTAGCGTCTTATACATGGTACACTTAGTACGGAAGTGAAGTTTACCAGACCGCAAAGTCTTGTGGAGTCCATAGTAAACACGACTTCCGGCAATGATACGTCTGCTGCAGTTGTTATCCGACGTTATCAATGATCCGAGGTAGACAGATTCGTCCACCACCTCGAACTCATCCCCGTCGATCGTCACGCGTCTGCCTATGCGAGCTCTATCGCGCTCGGTTCCTCCAGCCAGCAGATATTTCGTCTTCGACGTATTTACCTTCAGTCCAACCCGATCTGCTTCACGTTTCAGCTTGGTATACTGTTCAGCAACCACCTGGAACGTTCTTCCGACAATGTCCACGTCGTCAGCGAAACAAATGAATTGGCTGGATTTATTGAAGATCGTGCCCCGCATGTTGAAGCCCGCCCGTTTCATAACACCTTCTACCGCAATATTGAACAGGAGGCAGGAAAGACCATCGCCTTGTCGAAGTCCTTTGCGTGTTTCAAACGGGTCCGATAATGCACCCGATATCTTCACACAGCACTGTACACTATCCATCGTTGCTTTGATCAGTCTAGTCAGTTTCCCGGGAAAACCATTCTCGTCCATAATCATCCATAGCTCTTCGCGGTCGATGGTATCATAAGCCGCTTTGAAATCGATGAATAGGTGGTGCGTAGGGACTTGATATTCGTGACACTTTTGGAGAATCTGCCGCAACATAAAGATTTGGTCTGTCGTTGATCGCCTGTCCACAAAACCGGCTTGATAACTTCCCACAAATCAGCTTGCCAGTGGCGATAGACGGCGGAAGATGATCTGGGAAAGCATTTTATAGGCTGCATTAAGAATGGTGATCGCTTGATAGTTCTCACATTGTAACTTGTCACCCTTTTTGTATATTGGGTATATTATTCCCTCCTTCCACTCCTCCGGTAGCTGTTCTGTATCCCAGATCCTGGCTATCAATCGGTGCAGACAAGTGACCAACCTGTCCGGGCCCATTTTAATTAGTTCCGCTCTAATACCATCCTTTCCAGCTGCTTTGTTGTTCTTGAGCTGTTTGATAGCATCCTTAACTTTGCCTATTGTGGGAGTTGGCACGTCTCCCTCATCCGCCGTACTGATAAAGCCATTCTTCCTGCTGTCTTGATCTTTCTCCTCTGCGCCGTTTAGGTGTTCATCGTAGTGCTGCTTCCACCTTTCAATCACCTCACGTTCGTCCGTCAAGATACCTCCATCCTTATCCCGGCACATTTCGTCTCGCGGCACAAAGCCTTTGCGGGATGCATTGAGTTTCTTGTAGAACTTTCGTGTTTTTTGAGAACGATACAGCTGCTCCATCTCTTCGCACTCCAACTCTTCCAGGTGGCGCTTTTTATCCCGGAATAGATGAGTTTGCTGTCTTTGCTTCTGTTTGTATCGTTCCACGTTTTGACGGGTGCCTTGCTGCAGCATCATCGCCCGCGCTGCATTCTTCTTGTCCAAAACCGTCTGACACTCCTCGTCGAACCAACCGTTCCGTCGATTTGCTTCCACGAACCCAATGGCACCTTCCGCTGTGTTGTTAATGGCTGCTTGAGACTACTCCAGCAGTCCTCAAGAGGGGCTTCGGTGAGCTCTCCCTCTTCCGGCAACGCTGCTTCAAGGCTTTGCGCGTAATCAGTTGCGACTTCGGGTAGCTTGAGTCGTTCCAGATTGTACCGTGGCGGGCGTCGGTACTGAATGTTGTTCACAACGGAGAGTCGTTGGTGCACTTTAACCGTCACTAGGTAGTGGTTCGAATCGATGTTTGCGCCGCGATAGGTTCTGACGTCGATAATGTCCGAGAAGTGTCTTCCATCAATCAAAACGTGGTCGATTTGCGATTCAGTCTGTTGGGGTGATCTCCAGGTGTACCGATACGGGAGGCTGTGCTGGAAGTTGGTACTACGTATGGCCATGTTTTTGGAGGCGTCGAAATCAATCAGTCTAAGGCCGTTTTCGTTCGTAAGCTGGTGAGCGCTGAACTTCCCTATAATCGGTCTTAATTCCTTCTCCTGGCCAACCTGAGCGTTGAGATCTCCTATATTGATTTTGACATCATGACTTGGGCAGCCGTCGTATTCACGTTCCAGCTGCGCGTAGAAAGCGTCCTTATCGTTATCGTCACTTGCTAGGTGAGTGCTGTGCACGTTGATTATGCTGATATTGAAGAAACGGCCTTTGATCAACTTGCACATTCTGTTGTCGACTGGCCACCACCCAATCACGCGCCTCTGCATTTCGCCCATCACGATAAAAACTGTGCCCAGCTCATGTCTGTTGCGCAGCTCTGGTAGATGGTATAACCATCTCTATACGTATGTACCGTCGACCCTTTCCAGCAAACCTCCTGCAGCGCTACGATGTCGAACTTGCAGACCCTCAATAATTCGGAAAGAATGCGGGTACTTCCCAAGAAATTGAGATACTTACAGTTCCATGATCCGAGTTTCCAATCGTTAGTCCGTTTTCGATGCCTGGGTCTATGCCGATTGTTCTGGTCAGAATTTACATTGTATGCTTCCTGTACTGGTTAATTTTACGACTGGATTGTAAGGCCTGCACCAACCCCCTGTCTCGCCGGAGGATCATCGTGCACAGCACTGTTTAGAGTCCCACGCTGGCACTAGGACGCTGATCAGCCGCTCCTAACATGGAGAACAGACGCTGTTTTGAGCCGCTCCTAACATGGAGAACAGACGCTCTGTTAAGCTACACCCTCAGAAGAGAGGAGTCCCCCTTCCCTGTCAGCATGCGACCAAGGTTCCACCAGGGTTGGTTACCCGATCTTCCCTAGGTAACTCGTACGCCAGGCGGCACCACGGGGAGGTAGGGATAGGAGTTACTGGACAAGAGGCTAAGGACCACAAATGGGATCTATTTTATACCTGCAGGTACGCGAAGTACCAATGGTACGCATTGGTTGATGCAAATGCGGAATAGTCCTATCTTTCCAAATGGCACGCGAATTAAGTTGGTCTTTCGATTCAAACTGGGAAAGTCGCAGGAAAACGGCTCATTGGGTCCAAAATATATTGGTTACCCTATGCATCAATTCCGAAGCTAGGTATCTCGCATTGATTCTAAGAAAAATCCTAACTTTTTACCACGCCGACTATATGTTCTGCGTGGACGGCGCGCAACAACAGGGACAGGTAGTAATCGCAAGGCAATGAAAGCCGAATTCTGGAACCGCATGTGAATCATGAAATCGAGCGATATCACAAACGAGAAGCTGAATTGGAAGCTGCTGTGATCAGCAACTCAGTAGGCTCATGGCAGGAAATAATTTCACGCGCAAACTTCTTAATCAACGAGTAATAGAATAATCATATATTTTATATTTGTCCAATATTATACGAAAATTAATAAACTTACACCAAAATATTTGATATTTTCAAAAGCACCGATAGAGCCAAAATTGTTGTAATTGTCAAAATAGGTACCTAGAAAATATATCATAGAGGCCTTTCTTAGCCGAGTGGATAGAGTCCGCAGCTACAAAGCAAAGCCATGCTGAAGGTGTCTGGATTCGAATGGCGATTGATCCAGGATCTTTTCGTAATGAAAATTTCCTTGATTTCCCAGGTCGTATAGTATAATCGTACCTGCCACACGACATACGAATGCAAAAATGATAACTTTGGCAAAGAAATATCTCAGTTAAGAACTGTGGAAATGCTAATAAGAACACTAAGATGAGAAGTAGGCTCTGTCCCAGTGAGGACGTAATGCCAAGAAGAAGCATTATTTCACTATTGTATACATCCAGGACTCCGACGTGCTCATGTGAAGAAAACTTTTAGGAAAGTCTACGAAATAGTCAAACAGTTTGAAAATCAAGAGCTTTTAGAATGGGACGATTAATAATGTTTTATCGAATATTTTTCCGTAAAAAACAATCGAAACTGGTAGAAAACATTTTCCTAGAAAATGATCCTTAAAATGTCAAATAACGAAATTCACAAAAGTTTTAGAGCATAGATATCCTCGAAACATTTGTTAGACACATTACAATGAACAACGTATTTAACAAAAAAAAGTTATTCTGTATGACGTTTCTATCGAAATATTGAACTGATTTAGATAAGTTGTGAGTTATCTTGAACAAATTCAATGACGTCAAAATAAAGCTCTGATCTGCCCAAGACAGTTTTCCGAGTTCACCAAGAGCGCTAGTGGTTTTGACCAATCAAAATACATTTCTGCCCCACAATGCAACGTTGGACCCGGCCGAGAGCACCGAGGAGCATGATTTATGCCGGTTGAGTGATTAGAATTTTAGATACGGTGGTGGCCGACGGACGATCGAAGTCGCGGCGCATAGTGATGACGACGACAACTGTTTGCTGGATGATTTGGCTGATTTATTGTCCGTTGGATCCTTTCGATCGCTGGCTGGGGCTTGACGGCTGGGGGGTCCACAAATAGCTGTAAGTAGATGTAAATTACATCTGCGGCTGCTGCCCTCGGGGCTGATGATTTGAGCGGCGGGGAAAAATCGACTCACCTAATTGATTTGAAGTTTGCCGACCGAACAATGTCAGGTCGATTAGTTCGAAGTGGACGGGGAGATCTCGTTTCGGATCGCAGATCATTGCGATCTTGAGCTGGAGGTGAGATGTTGGAATTTTGATGTGATTGTACCGTTTTGATTCATATTCCGAACACTTAAGGCCAACTGTGATTTCAAACGCCTCTGATGGGCATAAATTAGCAGACATCTGTAAAAATTTAAATTTCTCCGCAAAGTCTAACTGTTAGCTGTTGGAGGTGCCGAAAAAATTGTTAATTTGAACTCGTTTAGTATTGTTTTTACGTAAAAGTATGGAACAACATTTTGATTCAAATGCCGAACACTCTGTTTATTCTGTCTCATATTCCGAACACCTTGATTCAAATTCCGAACAGCACGAATAAATCGCATTCAAATGAATAATTTCGCAAATAAATTTATCTGAGCTGGTTCTACTGGTCTGGAACTAGAGAATCATCACTACTCCCGAAGTATAAAGAAGATTGGAAGACGTTAAAACTGAATTGCAATTGGCTGCTATTTCCTTGTAACTTGATGACATATTTCAGCGAAACATTTCAACCAAATCGCCATACAAAAGACGAGTGTTCGGAATATGAGTCTGTTCGGAATTTGAGACAAAACGGTAATTGATATTGATTGTGTAATTCTGCTCCAGTCGCACGGGTCCGATTAGTGGCATTGGGATGGTTTTCAAATGTGAGTGATTTATAAGATATTTTCTCATCAGGTACATGACTTTGAAAACTGAATCTGCGAGCGGTGAGAACCTTATTTTCAATACTAGAAGTAACCCTTAACCTTCTTAATTCATTAATTCACCGATTTTTCCTTCTTTTAGCGGAGACTTTTCTTCTTATGATGAAGAAGTTTTTGAATGTTTATTCAATACAAACTTTCTTGGATGTGTGGACATAGCATCTACGGATGAAGCAAATGTCTTTTCATGTAGTTGTGAGCCTCTGGCTTCGGCTCGCAGTATTTTTATTCCAAAGGGAACTTGAGTTTATTAGGCTACTTACAATGATTGCCAATTGGATTCATCAAATGCTCAAAAACCGATATCTTTTCTCGACATTGCATCAAGCTGTTATTCGGAATCTGAGTGTTTGCGGATGCCCCCAAGTCTTGTCACCACTTTCGAAGAATCTAGTAGCTTCCAACTTATGGTTTTGCCGACGACTATCTAGCTTGGATAGACCTGATGCAAAGTGCTCTTCAGGTAGTCGAGAGTAGGTGTCGCCAATATGGCCTTTCAGTTAATCCGAATAAAACATCCATTGTTCTTCTAAAGAAAGACGAATTCGACCCTTACGTCTTTTTAGCTCTGAGATCAATGTGATGGATAAGGTAAAAAAACGTTAGAGCCATTCTAGATTTCGAAATTTCCTGTACACCTCAAATTGATGTCAGAGTCATGAAAGCTTGCATGGCTTTCGGTCAGTGCCGGCGAACCTTTGGTAAAACTTGGGGCCTTAAACCCAAATGTATTAAATAATCCAGTAAATCGTAGATCTATACACAGTTCGTTGTTTCTACTTTTGGTGAATTTAGACAAAATTGTCCTTGCTCAAAGTGATTTTAGTCATCCCCAAAAATGGCAAAAAATTTAAAAAATCTGTCAAACCAGAATTGCAATCTCTTGCGTTGACTGGCCACCGCCGACTCAACTATCACATGGCAAATATTCAGTGTGCTGATTCATTTGTGTGTGATAGCTGTGGCTCCGATTATGAAACTTCATTTCACCTGATATATAACTGTCCAGTTTTTACGCAAATGCTATTCCCATTACTTGGTAAACCCTTATTAAGTGAAACAGATTTCAAAAGCCTGATTTCAGAAGCCCGAATCTTCAGGCCATTCTGTTATTCTTAATCCATTTTGGTAATAAGCTTTAGGAGAAAAATATTAATTTTAAACAGATTAATTATGCATTATACTGCCGTGAATCGCAAGCCAGTCCCATCTGTACAAAGTAAGCATTGAGAAAATGGGCTGTGAAGTTTTCAAACTCGTTTTCCATACGAATATTCAAAAAATTCCAGAGGATAGGAACATGTTCCAATCTTAATCGAACAATCACAACTTGCTTTTCACTACGATATCCTTCCGAGAAAAATGAAGAATGATCAGAACAAGCTACATATTTGTGTTTCAAATTGCGAAAATCCACAGTGGGACTGATATGCGGTTACTTTTCATCATGGGACAATTTGACTTGCTGTTTTTTCATATTTTTTCCAAACAAATCATATTATTTCATTAGTGCAGCTGAAAGAGCATTGGAAGAGATGTTGAAAACTGAACTCATCTCAATTTTGACGAAAATGCAGATGGGACTGACTTGCGATTCACGGCAGTATAATACTGTTAAACAATTTAATTAAATGGACAAATTGATGTGATGTTTTGCGAAAAAGTTACACGTCTTCTCGGTGAGAATCGAACTCTCGACTCCTTGATCTCTAGTTAGGGCGCGTTACCTCTACGCCACGAGAGGACTCATGGACGCAGAAGTTATCCAGAATTCAATTACAGCTCAATAATCACGTGGTCCTTTTTCGCAAAGTGCACCTCTTTCGGAAGAATTAGATGCCCATCCAAACACAGCGCTTTCTATTTATGTCCAATGCCTAGCCCTAGTTTTTTTTAAATTAACTTTTTTCCATAGGCTCAAACGCTATGAGGCATAGCGGAGCCAATTTAATCATGTAACCAACTTAGTTTTTGCTGCACAATATTCTCGATAGTTTGGTGTGCCCATGTACGCACGAGTCAAATCATTTTATTTGCAACTCATTGGTGCATGTTGTATTTCAAAACACAAGTATACGCAGCCCTTTCGTTGTAAAATTTGAGCTTCTTAGTCGTCCCTTTTTAAGGGGGCGTTGCTATAGCCCAGAGGGCGCTTCTATTCCCAGGCGTTAATGATTTCGTCTCATAAAAAAAATTACACATATTTTAATATGTAGGTATCAACTGTGATGGAGGTTATGTTGCTATGAGTTTTCGAATTTCAGTCTTTACAAATCATAAACGGAATCCCGGAAACCCTTAGTGATATTTTTATATGAAAAAATTACAAATATCACAAATACTTTATTATACCGTTTTGACTATTCTGAACACTTAAGGCCAACAGTGACTTCAAATGCATCTGATAGTCATAAATTAGCTGATACCGGGTACCCCCGTTGGTTTGACCACTTAATCTGAACACTTTTGAATCTGTACCCCGCTAATTTGCACATCGTTCAGATTAAAAATGGTTCGAACGTCATTAAGCTCATGGAACGCTGTGAAACGGAACGCAGAATCAAAACAAAACAGTGAAAGAGGTAACCAGAAACACGTTTCTAGGGTGACTAGATGTTCAAATTAAAAATGAACCCCGATGGTTTGCATAAGGTACCGTTCAAATTAGCGGGGGTGCACGGTATTTGTGAAAACTTTCATTTCTTCGCAAAGTCTAAGTGTTAGCTGTTGGGTGTGCCAATAAAATATGTGTTTACATTTGTAACATAAAAGTATGGAGCAACATATTGATTTAAATTCCGAACAGCACGAACAAATCGATTTCAAATGAATAATTCCGAAAACTAATCTATCTGAGCTTTTTTTGCTGACCTCAAACTGGAGAATCTACATTACTCCCAAGATATAAAATGAATGGGAAGGTGTAAAACTGAATAATAATCGACAGCCATTTGCAGATAATTTGATGACATATTTCAGTGAAATAATTCAACCAAATCGCCACACAAAAACCGAGTGTTCGGAACATGAGTCTGTACGGAATTTGCGACAAAACGTTTGTGTTCCATTTCTATTGAAATATGAAACGAAGAGATCAAGTACATGGGCTTAAACATTATTTAGTTGAAAAATTTGCTCATGTTAAAAGTAAGTAAATAAGAAAATCTGTATGTTCGGTTAAATTCGAAGACAAGTAAATAAATAAAAAATAAAAGTGAAATTTATTCCGTCCTTGTATCTTATCAATCATAACAATGCACATTGGACCGAATCGACAATTTAGCCGGAAAAAAGTGTTATCTCTGTTCTCGTCGATTTAAGACGTTCGATGTCTTCAGAGAAGTTATTCGTAATTGAGTTTTGCATCTTTTAAAGAAAAAGTTAAATAGGGTGGCCCATATTTAAGCTAAAATATTGACTCAAACTTTTTTGTTTGATTAAATTTGTGGCTGCGCTCTTCTGCAAACTTTTAGAAAATGTTATTTTGAACAACTTTGTCGAAGACACTTTTGATCTAACTCTCCATTCAAGTTAAGTAAATTGATAATGAAAGTTTTAACATAGGGTGGACCCAAAAAACCAGTAATTTTGATCTAACTTTTTTGTTTTCAGTTTTACGTGAATGTGGTCTTCAGAAGAGTTGCAGAGGAAGTAAAGATACACATTTTTGCTGAACATTGCAAGTTTGTAATTCTTCTGATTTTGAAGTTATAAGCAAATTTAAGTGAAAAACTATGAAATCTTAAGATGCCCATAACTCATGGAGTTGGTTCGATAAAATTTTTCTTTAAGTGGCATTAGAAAGGCTATACAATAGGCAACTTTTGCTGCAAAAACTGTGAGAACATATTTTTTGTAAATTGAAAAAATTCACTTCAAAAATATACTTAAAAAACTCGAAATTCGCTTGTAACTCACAAGATTTTAAAGTTAACGGCGTGCAGTATTCAGCAAAGTTGTAGAATTTAACTAGATCTATAACTTTCCCATACACCAATTTTAAGAGAAAAGTTGTAGATCTAATGAAATTCTTCAACTTTGCTGAAGATAGCACGCCGTTAACTTTAAAATCTTGTGAGTTACAAGCGAATTTCGAGTTTTTTAAGTGTATTTTTGAAGTGAATTTTCTCAATTTACAAAAAATACGTTCTTACAGTTTTTGCAGCAAAAGTTGCCTATTGTATAGCCTTTCGAATGCCACTAAAAGAAAATTTTTATCAAACCAACTCCATGAGTTATGGGCATTTAAAGATTTCATAGTTTTTCACTTAAATTTGCTTATAACTTTAAAATCACATAAATTACAAACTTGCAATGTTCAGCAAAAATGTGTATCTTTACTTCCTCTGCAACTCTTCTGAAGACCACATTCACGTAAAACTGATTTTTTGGGTCCACCCTATGTTAAAACTTTCAAAATCAATTAACTTAGCTTAAATGAAGAGTTAGATCAAAAGTATCTTCGACAAAGTTGTTCTAAATAACATTTTCTGAAAGTTTGCAGAAGAGCGCAGCCACAAATTCAATCAAACAAAAAAGTTTGAGTCAAAATTTTAGCTTAAATATGAACCACCCTATTTAAAATTTATTGCATTTATTTATTTATTTATTTATTTATTTATTTATTTATTTATTTATTTATTTAATTATTTATTTATTTATTTATTTATTTATTTATTCATTTATTTATTTATTTATTTATTTATTTATTTATTTATTTATTTATTTATTTATTTATTTATTTATTTATTTATTTATTTATTTATTTATTTATTTATTTATTTATTTATTTATTTTTTTGATAAAATGACTAAGAACAAAATGGCACTATACAAAATATGATTTTTGCATTTAATTGGAAAATCGTTCATTCGGTAAATATTATTGGTTAGTTTTTGCAGCTGTTCTAACTCAGTTTTTTCTAAGCTTTTCGATGCCGATCTCAGAATTCAAAACAAGGCGCTAACGATGAAACACGTTTTTCTGATAAAATTCAAGATAGAGCCAAATTCAAAATGGTCGCCAAAATTATTTTAAACTAGTGGTCCCGGCAAACTTCGTCTTGCCATCAAGTAGGCTGTTGAAAAACGCTTTGGATCGTCCCATACAAAATGACAGTTCCGTGTACTCTCGTTTTTCCAACTTTCCCGGTGAATATCCTGAGAGTTTTATACACACAAACACGTCGGAACCCTTGACGAACAAAACGGAGAAAAATCATTCAAATCCGTTGACCCGTTCGAAAGCCATTTCGTGACATACAAACACCATTCAATTTTTATTTATATAGATAAGACTTTCCTCCATGCGATGCCCCTGAAATAGCTTTGTGTTTCAGGTAACATATGAGAGAAGGGCTTTAAAATACATAGAATTTATCATAAACTGAGTTTTTTTACAAGCTGTCAAGCTAGGATCCAGCAATTTAAATTAACCAAATCGCTTCTTTTCTAGGTGTTATTATTTAATTCAAGCGAACTACTACGCAAACTGTTACTCTAATTATATATCCCAATGGTGGTCCAGTTCCAGCAATAATTACTCAACCATAACTAGAAATATTTTTAAACATAATATTATGCGTATTCTCAATCATGTCAGGCTAGAAAAAAATTGTAGACTGGACTAGGATGCAAAGAAAAGTTTTAAAGTTAAACATAAATAAATTGATACTTAAGATTCCGAATGTTTGATTATGTTTGAATGTAAAGTAATATATGAAGCATACAAAGAGAATTATATGATCTAGAATGTTAGAATTGTTTTTTTTTTTACTTAAAGAAAAGGCGTTCGATTTTCAGCCAAATATATGGCTTACATTAATTTAAAAAAATAACGCTCTTGAGGTGATATTAAAATACAAAAAAGTTAATAAATATTCTGGATTGAAATATATTGCGCTTTGGTTTTATCTTTTTGTAGTTTTACGTTAGATATATTAGTGAATCTTGGAATTGGCAAGTATCAATTACAGAATTACAATTACGAACTAATTTCATCAAATTTAAAAACACGAAAATGATGCTCTTGGTGCATACTTGATTATGAAAGTTTATCATTATCACATGGAAATTATTGATCCAAAATAAACAAGGAGAAACTGACTGTCTTAAGAACATATAAGTTGAAGTTTTTTTCGGCGTTAAACTTTAACATATTTCATCAAACTTCGAGAGTGGTCTTAGGCCTATATATATGAGACAAAATATAGATAATATAAACAACATACAAAACGGAAAAAAACTCACCAATATAATAAATAAATGGCTCGACATTCACAATACGCTTATCAACATTGATCCTGATTGAATCGCTAGTTCCCGCAAGAGCAGACGACGCAACTAGAGGACCAAACACTACTCTTCACTTGATATACGTTATTTAAGGTCATTAAACAAACAAAATTTAATTGGTTTTCTACAGGGCGTTAAGATGCAGCTGATCTACGTTGAACAAGGTATAATCACTTCAGGGCGTTGATACAGAATACAAATTTAATTGAGTTTTACAGGGCGGTGAGATTCAATTCATTAATGTGGACAAAAGTTAAATTACTGCAGGATGTTGATAGAGCTTGGGATTTTCAATTAATGTCCTACAGGGCGTTGAAATGTACCTGATCTTCATAGGATAAGGTCAACGCATGCACATTTTAACATACAGTCAATGTTTTACAAAGCGTTGAGATGATCTACATGAGAAAAGATAAATTACAATAAAGCTTGAAAATTTCGGATGACGCCAAACAGGGCGTAAAGACGCAACTGATCAATGTGGAATATGGTCAAATTAATCCGGAACCTTGACACAGCTTGAAATTTTCGATTCATGCCCTACAGATCGTAAAGTTGCACCTGATCTATATAGAATAAGGTCAAATTACTCCAGGGCGGTAATACAGTTTATAATATTCAGTTGATGTCCTTGAATTATTCCAGGGTGTTGAAAAAGCTAGAATTTCCAATTTATGTCTTGGAGGACGTTAAGGTGTACCTAAATATTAAATATACATGAGAAAGGAACAAATTTATCCAGGGCGTTGTTACATCTTGACAATTTCGATGACATCAATCTGAGCGTTGAAATGTGTCTGATCCTCATAGGATAAAGTCAAATTACTCCAGGGCATTCATACTGCTAAAAAAATCTATTGATTTTCAACAGGGCGTAAATATGCTCCAGATGTCGCAAAGATCAATATGAAATAAAGTCAAATTACTTTAAACCGCTGATATAGCTTGATCGATTGATGTTATACAAAGCGTTAAGATGTTTCTGAACTACGTAAAAGAAGGCCAAATTGCTCCAGGTTAAAGCTTGGAATTTTGAATTGATGTCCTACAGGACGTGTACATGTACCTGATCGACATGGAATGAAGTCAAATTACTCCAGGGCGTTGATACAGCATGGAATATTCAATTGATGTCCTACAGGGCGTAAATATGCACCTGATTCAACACCTATACGCGAGACAAGGACAAATTATTACAGGGCGTCAATACAGATTGGAATTTCCAATCGATACAGGGCATTGAGGTGCACCTGATCTACGTAAGGCAAGGTCAAATCAATGGAGGGCGTTTATACTTATCTATTTATTCATTTATTTTAACTTTGAATT
The DNA here is from genome assembly GCF_002204515.2 of Aedes aegypti. NCBI lineage: Eukaryota > Metazoa > Arthropoda > Insecta > Diptera > Culicidae > Aedes > Aedes aegypti. Next base: position 221,402,464 of record NC_035107.1, on the reverse strand, counting down.
TAGAAAAAAGCCCTTTAAGTGATTATTTTTTCAAATAGTTCTCAAAAAGGCAAAAAACCTCCTTATCTTTTCAAAAGGCGTTTATACATACACTTGTCCCACAGGGTGTTAAAATGCAGTTTATTTACATGGAAAAAGGTCAATTCACTCCAGGGCGTTGTTAAATCTTGGAATATTCAATTGATGTCCTACAAGGCGTCGAAATGTACTTGATTGATATGGAATTAGGTCAAATTACTCCAGGGCGTTGCTAGAGCTTGGAGTTTCTATTGATGTTATACAGGGCGTCAAGATGCACTTGATTTACATGAGATAAGCTCAAATTAATCCAGGGCGTTTATACAGTCTGAATTTTTCAAATATTGTCCTACAGGGCGTTAAGATGCAGCTGATCTATATGAGTTCAAATTACTCTAGGGCGTCGATACAGATTGCAGTTTTCAATCAATGCAGAGCAATGAGGTTCACCTGATCTACATAAGACAAGATCAAATTAGTCAAAGGCGTTTATACATCTTAACATTTGTCCCACAGAGCGTTAAGATCTAGCTCATTTACACGGCACGAGTCCAAATTACTCCTGGGCGTTGATAATGCTTGTTATATTCAAATGATTTGGGGCGTAAAGTTGCACTTGGTCTTCATAAGATAAGATCAAATTACTCCAGGGCGTTGATAAAGCTTGGAATTTTCAATCGATGTTCGAGGCCGATATAAATAATGAAATTACTCTAGAGCGTAGATACAACTCGTAAATTTCGATCGATTTTCTACAAGGCGGTAATATGCTCCTGTTATGTATGAAGTTCTTTATGAAATAGTGTTAAATTACTTCAGAGCGTTAGTAGGTACAGGTTGGAAATTTCGATTGATGTCTAATGGGGCGTAAGATTGTTGTTGTTGATGACTTCTGGTGAAAAATTCCTAAACAATCTGAGAAAAGCTTCTTAGTCGTCAACTAAGCAGGACGACAGGGCTGAGTATACGGCAAAGTATACTTTCAGGCTCGAGTTACCTGTTATATGTAGCATTCCGTCTTACTTGGTTAAGTTTTTCAGTGTAAGTAGTGTATGGAATAAAACGAAATCAACAACGTAGTAAGCAGCGATACAAAATGGAAGAAAATAATACACTGGTAGAGAATCGAATATGCTAAGAAGACTTGATTATTATAACGTCGGGCAAATAAAAAAGCCGTTATAAAAATCAAGACTGCGAAGCCGAAAAGAATATATGAGAATAATATATATTCTGTAGAGCATCCGTTATTGCTTTGTTTAATTGAATTCAAAATTGTAGCACTTACAGAGCTTAATTTTAAATTTTTGTCTTTATCAGCTTGGAAAAGTTTGTGTAGCTCCTAAAGTATGATTTTGTTTCGTTTGCCTCCACTGGTTGTATCTGATGGTGGGGTTTAACATCACAGGCAACGCTTATGACTGAATAACATGAAAGTTCACAGAGAAATATACAGTTTGTGTATGATTCAAACCAAGTTATGATAGGCAGAGCCGCAGGTAACTAACAGGGCCACAAAACAATTTACGATTTTCCTATGACCAAAACTGGAAAGTTATATTATTATCATGGGGTAATGTCATTCAAGGACTCACTGAAATGAGTATTGCAACTATTAGTTGAACACTGATGTTTAAACACACCGCAGACAAGCAAAATATTTAGACAATGTTTAAACATCGTATGTTCGATTATTTTATTATATCTTTAAATACTTCTTTTTATCTGCTGATCTATATAACCTAAGTTAGAGCAGTGGAGAAGCATGCGCCTGTAAATCGGAAGGTCCTGAGTTCGAGCCTCAACACCGCAACAATGTTTGACAAATTGAAATTTAATAATGAAGCATCAAATTCCTAGACATCCAGATATGAGTATCTAATAAAGTGTACAGATAACTACCAATGTTTTTCCTGTTTCCATTATAATATAAATGTTGAAGAAACATCGAACAAACCTCTTTTTGTACGTTTATATAGTTAATTCTGTCTATCTCTGAAGGTTCGTTGTACACCTGGTGTTGAATAAACATTGTAAAGTCTACTTATAATGTTACTACTGTTTAACAGCTGATGTAAGGTCATGGAATAAACATGTACTATATTACGTTATCAAAATGGTTGTTGTTGAATAGATTCTTTATTTCTGGGCGAATAAGGCTTGAATAATAGTTTAATGTTAACTAAGTCATTCGTTAAGCAACTAACAGCCTAATAAAACAGCTTCGAGAAGCTTTTCTTAAAGCAAAAATGGTTTCTTGGGCATCCAGGATTCTTCCAGAAATTCATCTAGGAATCCATACTAGGGATGCCTCCAAAAATTCTTCCAGGAATTCATCTGAGGATTTCTCTAAGGATTCCTTCAGGGATTTCTCTTTCAAGAATTCCTGCAATTTTTATTCCACTAATTCTTCCGATTATTTTTGCTGGGGTCGTCTACACTATTCGCCTGAATTTTTCGCAGGAATCTTTGAAGATATTTCTCGATAAAAACGTCCTAAAATTCCTTTGAGGATTGTTTTAGGATTTGTTTTAAAGCAATTCATACGGCAATACGTCCAGAGATGCAAATAGAAATTTCTTCAGGGATGCCTCTAGAATTCATCCAAAGTTATTCATAATTATACGCTCACCTATTTCCAAAAACAGTGTTTTATACAACACTATCTAGAAATTTTAGGGTATTGGATAATTTTCAAATACGTTTTCCAATAGGGCTAGGCCAGCCAGTCCTTGGAGTTTTGCTGTACAAAAGTGTAAAAGAAATCCGGGTACATTCCTCTTTGATGTTGCTAGCAAACGTTTCAAGCCATTCATAAATTTAAAACAAAAATACTTCGAAACACACCTTGTTATCCCAATAATTGCCTTCAAACAAAAACCCAAAATTTCAAGCCGTGATCAAACAAACCCGAAACGAAATCCACTCATTAAAACCTGTAAAAAAAACTTCAAAAGCGATACTCCCAAAAGACCCTGACAAGTGAACCGTGCCCGTACCCGGAGTGCAAAAACACCACTAGCAAGAGTGCAGGATGCATTTTTCTTTCCCCCTCACAATTCCCTGCAGTTGCAATTGCAATTTCGCAATTCTATACAAACACTTACACCACAACTCGGTGAACAAAAAACTCGCTACTTGTACTTGCCGGAATCTCTCCGCAGCCTGTTGTTGACTATTCACCGAAAAAGGGGCCACCTCTATACCGAAATAGAGGAAAGAAAAAAAAACTGCATTAAAATGCACCCATAAATAGGAAACTGCATTCAACGGGAGGTACCGTTAAACTGGGTAACTTTGATAGTTTTTTGGCAGAAATCAAGTCACCTGAAAAAAATATTAACTGCTATGGCAGTTGAAATGTTATATGTTGTTAACAAAATGTTGATGAAAGCTTAACTAAGTTTTAACAAATTAACATGATAGTGATATCTAACACAGAACACCTAGATATAAGAAATAAATGTGATGTTTAAAACAATATTAGGCTGATACAAATAATAATTTTCTTTTATGTCCGAGACCACTTGGAAGGTACGAGGGGGGGGATAAAAATAAATAAAGAACAAAACAATAAAAATGAAAAAAACAGTTATTTTTTTCAAATTTTTATTTTCAACGGTAGTTGTTAAACCTTATTTTAATTGTCATCTGAATCATTATTTTACTTGTTTTTCGTTTTAAAATTAATAAAACCTAACTGATGTCTTAAAAAAGATGAATCTTTTTTTTTTCTCCTCCCTCGAAATTTTCGGATTTTTGAAGGGGGGGGGAGAATAAAAGAAAATTAATATTTGTATCAGCCTTAATAAAGGAAGCCTACAAATACTCGCATTATCAAAGATACCACATTTTACGATACTCGTTTGCCGCTACCATACGAATAGATCAACGAGACAAACGAGGGACCTTGAAAGCGACTACCCGACTCTCCTTCTCTCCGCTCTCGGGTCGTCTCATGCCTTATTCATTTGGTTTGGTCAGTTAAGTTCAACGGCGCGACGACGCGAGATGAGAGCGACAAGCCGATTCAGCATCTTGACGAAAAATGCACTCTGGATGCAATTTTTTTTCGTGCATTCATACACACAGAAAACGCATACATACAAATGCGATTTTGAGAAGTGGTTCTTTTCGTTCGGGAGGGAACAAAAGATCTCTTTGTAAAAGGCGATTCCCTTCTCGGTTGAATTCGTACGTGTGCAAAAGTATTATATTGATAACCATATAGGAGGAAGTAATGTGCTCTATCTAGCGACTGAACGAAAAAAAAAAACGATGACGGACACGACCAGAAATGCAGCGATGCACTTTTTCGATGCATCTTCTGGTCGGCTTTGAGAGGGACCGAGATGAGAGGCGTTGAGTGTCGTCTTAAGTTCTTTTAATTTGGGGTGCTACGAACACAATCAAATTTGTTTTCGAGTGTTTGGTAATCTGAACTTGCTTTATACTATTTGCTACAATTATGCTAAACGGCGAACACGAAATTATTGCGACACTTTCAACAGGGCATAACTTTTCTACCATTGGGTAAAATCAACCAAATTTTGCACACTTTCTTATTGATGTGTATTGTTTACATGCTGTCAAACTCGAAGTTGTGTTTTTCGATTCAACGAGAATGGAGGTAAACCAACACGAGTCAAGAGAACAATTTCTTTCCAAACACCTGGAAATTCTGGATCTGTCGCACCGGCAGTTGGGGAAAAGGTTGAACATTCACCATTAAACCGTCTCCAGATTGTTGAAGCGGTTCCAGGAGTGGTTGACGTTGGACCACGGCAAAGGAGCTGAAAGAAAACCGGGACAACAAAATGACGGAGGGAAAGGTAAAGCGGATGATTAAAGCAAATCCCTACGTCTCAAACCGTGATTTAGCTAAAAAGATCGGAATGTCGCAGAGCTACGTCCAGAATGCAAAGAAGAGAGCTGGACTACATACAGACAAGGTAAAGAACTTCCCAAACCGCGATGAGCGGCAACAATCGACGGCTTAAACTCGGGCACAGAAGCTCTACGAGAAGATGCTGACAAAATATGGCTGCTGTGTGATGGACGACGAAACGTATATAAAAGCCGATTTTAAGCAAATTCCGGGGTTGGAGTTTTTCGCCGGGAAGACCATGTTCGATGTGGACGACAAATTAAAGAAGAAGAAAATGTTGCAGTTCGCCTCCAAATATCTCATTTGGCAAACTATCTGCTCTTGCGGACTGAGGAGTGAGCCTTTCGTGACAAAGGGCACAGTAAATGGCGAGATCTACAAATCTGAGTGCCTCGAGAAGCAGCAGAACGACGAAGCTACGCTATTTTGGCCAGATTTGGCATCATGCCACTATTCCAAAAGTGTCCTGGAGTGGTATGAGGCCAATTCTGTCCATTTTGTTCCAAAGGACATGAATCCGGCAAACTGTCCGGAGCTGCGCCCGATGGAGCAGTACTGGGCAATAATGAAGCGGGAACTTCGGGAGAGCAAGAAGACAGTCAAAGACGAGAAGGCATGTTAAGAAAATGAAAAAAAAAAAACTGAGAAACTGGTACCGGATGACACTGTACAGACTTTGATGGAGGGCATCAAGCGAAAATGTCTACAATTTTACACGCAAGGTTCCATCGATTAACTTTTCTTTTGATTTTTGAAGTTAATATATGTATAAAACTACCCTAAAATTATGGTTTGATTCTAAACATCATAAGAAAATTGGCATGACATGTTCGGTGTCGCAATAATTTCGTGTTCGTCCTTTAATAATTACCGGACGATGCAGTCAAGAATGCGTTAAAAACTGTACAGGGACATAGGGGCGTCCATGTTCATAACCATAGGTAGGACAAACTTTTACAACAAAAATGTGCACAGTTAAGCTAAGAAAAGTTTTAATCCTATGGCTGGAAATTTAAATTTTCTATGTTTGAAGGATTCAAACGCAAAGAGGTGTGAGTGACATTTACGTCGTTTTTTTTAAGTAAAGTTGAGAAAATTCTACTATTTCCAAACAGAAAAAAACAACATAGGTAATTCTTCGAATACTGATCTGATTTTTGACTCCCATACAATTTGTATAGATTGCTGAAAAAACTTCAAAGTAAATTTTATCAACATTAGACAGGTTGAAGAATTCAGCCTGGATTTTCCCAAGAAGAACCACAGGAATGAAATTTCTTCAATTAATATTTCAGGAATCATTTAAATTCCTCCAAAAAATCTTTAAATAATTTTTCAAGAAAGTACTAACTCTTCCAAGATTTTATCCAATGATTTATCCATCGATTCTCTGGCATATCCTCCAAGATTTCCGGCCAGAATGTCTTCTTATATTCAATATTTAACTTCTGAGTTTCTTAAAAATAGTCTTCCAATGTTAATATAAGACTTCAACTTTAAGATCTTAAGATTAAGATCTTAAGATCTTTAAGATTTACGCAGAAATTCCTCCAGTAATTCATTGCAAGTTTCTAAAGTAAGAAAGTTAAATGAGGAATTATTCCAGGAATGTCTTCAGGGAAATGCCAAGAATTTTTTTTTCAGAAAAACAAATCCGTTAGGTATTTCTTAAGAAAATCTTACCTCTGATAAAATTGTGTAAGTTTTGAAGTTCCCTCTAATGGATAACGATCTCTGAAAATAAAAATAATAAAACTACTGGGCTCTTGAAAAAGTTTTAGAAAATTCCCTAAATAATGTTCTACACCCCAAATTATTATTGCTGGACACCTGCAAAATTTTGCTGATTTTTTTTGCGCTGTAATTCCAACAATCCATCCAGCAAAATAAAATTTGCTGAACAATCAGCAAAGTGGATTGTCAGTAAAATGACAGTTAAATTGCTGGACGTTCAGCAATAGTCAAGCTCGCTTGCTGATTGATCAGTAATTAACATTTCAACAATGTTTGCTGTACTACCAGCAATTAGTAAATTCGGTTTTGTTAATGAAATCTTTAGTGTTTTCACTTTCCATTAATAATTTTATTGCAGAACACGCTTTTCGATGGTTCACTTTGAATTCCCCCATTATAATAATGTTTTTAACTGGTTCAAATCGTCCACCTCAATACATTTTGCGGGAATTCTGTGCTGGACAACAATGAATAATGATTCAGAGCAACGCCCGCATTCAAAAGTGAATCAGATTTGTCCTATGGTGTGCCGCAAGTCTTTTTGCCTAGAACAATGTCTGAAAATATAAACTAATTCCTTTATTCCTTAAGAATTTTGAATACTCACAAATGTCCGTTGTGAATGGAGGAACTCTCTTCTTGGTGAGAAGAAAAAAAAAGCTAAAAGTTATTGACAGATGTTTTGCTGATAGTTTCAGTAAATTACCCGGTCACTGATCATCCAGCAGACAAAACTTGGTTTACTGAATTATCAGTAAAATTTAGATTGCTGATACCCTTTCAGCAATTCATTTTGCTGGAAGGCGAACTCAAAATTTGGTGTGTTTGATAAGGCCGGAACAAATTTGACTTTGACTTTGGGGTGGGGGTTATTTTGAAGAGGCAGTTCTAAAACATTTATCAAAATTTTAAGCCTTCCAGAGAAAATTTCTTTATTAATCTGGTGAGCTATATTATTTTTTTCAATTAAATTGCTTATTTTTATTATCCCTCCCTCGGCCACTAGAAGGTCGATCAAAAAGTCAAAAAAGAATTTGTTTCGGCCTAATGGAAAAAACAATGGAATCTCAAAATAATTTTCCGCAGGATTTTTTTAAAGAAATATCTCTAACAACATTGGACAGAATATCTATTGAAATTTGTGTGGGAATGATTCGAAGATATTTTTGTAAACATTGCTGAAGTATTCACTGGTTTGAAAACTTAAATAAAGTTTAAGAGATTTCTTGAGATTTTTTTTTGAAAACTTTTGAAGAAAAGTTTGAAAAAACTGAAGGAGTAATACTTTGCTGAAATACTGAAAAAAATCATAGAAAAACGGTAATTTGTTCGAAGAAACCCTCAAAGAATTTCGGATTTTTGGGATCGTGGATGAATTCTTAAAGGAATCCAGCGGAGCAATTCTTGCAGGGTGGAAAAACTTGAGCTATTTTATTTTGTTTTCAATAACTCTGAACTAAACCTTTGTGGATTTTTTCGGAAGAAACTCTAAAGAAAACTTTGGAAGATCTCATTGAGTAATAAGTGGAGAGTCCTGTTGAAAGATTTGTGAAAAAATATCTGAAGGAAATTCTAGGATAGTTTTGAAAAAAAAACAAAGTAATACCTGAGGAAATTACTGAAAGTTGTAGAGTTCTCGAGGATTTCCTGACACAAATTCTGAAGAAATTCCTCTAAGCATCCTTTGCAAAATTGCTGGAGAATGTCTGGGACAATTACTAGAGAAATCTCTAGGAGAGTTTCTGGGAAGATCTCTGTAGGAGATCCTGAAAGTATTCTTAACCCTTTGTTTGTTTGCGGTCAATATAAGCGGTCAATCCCGAAAAACGATGGACGTCATATTTGAATCGTCCCTTAAGTATATTTTATGCCGAAAAACTACATGTTATCACTTTGAAATTTGATTTTCATGCAAATAGGTTAAAAAAACTCGGAATTCTTGAAGTTTTTTTGGTGAAATAAATTTTAAGTGTAATTTCGAATACAAGCAAATTAATATTAAAAATAATGGCAATAATTGTATCACTGCAAAACACTGCAGAAAAAAGTTTTTAACTAGGACGTTCATAATAAAAAACATAAAAATGATCTGGATCAGTTACAAGTAAGATCAAAACCAAAGGGATCAAAATATAGTGCAACTTATTTCAAAATAATTTGTCGAAGATACCAAATCTCTAGCATACATATCCCTTTCGGGACGAACCAGCACAATTGTGCTGTTCGGCACCCATGACATTGAATGATTCTTTTAGCCAATAAATCATTGTTTTACTAAACTTTTTTGATTTCGATTAATGAATTATCATTGATACTTGTAATTAAGAACAAAATATTTTGTTTACACCGTGTTTAGAAAACACCAGCTCGGGGTAAACAAAATGTAAACAAACACCGTAAGAATTGAAAAAGTTTTATCTATCGCAACTTTTCAACTATTCGTTTTTGTTAGGTATGCACAGATACGAATCGAGAGTGAAAGAGTCATTCTTTGAAATGGTGAAGACCAAATGAGAATTGATTCACACAGCAAAGATTTCTGGAGGGACAAAGTGGGACCAGCAAAATTGTGCTGGTGCCGGCACTTACCCGGTCGATGTTCGTTGTGGACTACCAATTTTCATTTTCAGTATTTTGATCAAGTTTAGTGGCTGTATCTGGTTCTAATGACCACAAAAGGGCATAATATTGTATTATAACGTAAATGAGTGATTACATACGAATCATTAAAATGATGTACCGTACAAAAACTATGTAACAGAAGCTCATAGCATTGGTTTAAAACCTTTTATTTTTTATACGTCTGGATTTGAAAAAGATTGGGAATCACATTTAATGTTTTAAATCTCCTATAACAAAGTTAAAGAAACAGTATAATTTTTGGGGAACGTTCAAAAATTACGTCAATCATTTAGGGTAGTGGAGGTGTACGAAAGTGTGACAGTGCATGCACTAAGGGCTTGGTTAAAAGCGTGATAGTGAGCAAAGAAAGGATTTAGATAGACTTAAAAACAATGGACGTAATATTTGAACGTCCCCTTGCTTTGATAATTTGTCAATACCATGTTGAGGCGATAATCCATTTTGTTGTTCTACAACCAGCATTCAATATCTGCTTTAAAATGTATGAAGTTGGACAACTGGAGATGAAAACCTATGCTTACTATTTGCTTCTGAACTTCAGAGTCTTTTAAATGGCATACTATTGATATAAGCAGCCCATGCTAGTCTTCTTCTTCTTGGCATTACGTCCTCACTGGGACAAAGCCTGCTTCTCAGCTTAGTGTTCAATGAGCACTTCCATAGTTATTACTTGAGAGCTTTCACTGCCAAAGTTGCCATTTTTACATTCGTATATTATATGGCAAATACGATGATACTCTATTCCCAGGGAAGATAAGAAAATTTCCATTACGAAAAGATCCTGGACCGACCGGGAATCGAACCCAGACACCTTCAGCATGGCTTTGCTTTGTACCCGCGGAGTCTAACCACTCGGCTAAGGAAGGCCCCTGCTGGTATTACTCGCAAAAATGTTGTTTAAGATGTTTATGTATGAAATGCGCTTTAAACTGGGAAACTTTAAACTTTTGCAGTACTGTGAAATACTCTACTAAACTATCAAGTAATGTATGAAGCTCTAGAGCTGTGGTTCTCAACCTTTTCGGAGCCGCAACCCCCTTTGAACCTTTACAAACATTTAGAGGACCCCTAGAGATGGATGTTCTTAAAACCAATGTTTATGGAAAAACCAAATCTCTCAAAATGATTTATCTTTCCGATCGTCACGCGGTTGATCATCGCCAGAAGCACCACGTTATTGCTGAGAACGAAAAGAGAGGTTTTTTCAACTGTGTTTACAAAATACACAATACGAATCTGATGTACTGAGCAGGCACTCCTACAAATCATGCCTGTAATCCACAACAGATCTTGAGAAATCGTCAATGCAAGAATCCTGCTGTTATCCTTCGGAGGAGTCCATTTTGAATTGAGTCAGGAATCTACCTAGTATTTTTCCAATAATACGACAACGAATTTCCATAAAGGTTCTTGACAAAATTCAACAATTCATGCAAGGCAAGTAGGAACAACAGAAAGCCGCATTTATGTACGGTTCAGAATAAAGTAAAGAACTTTGGTATTTTCCGGATTTACTTTGACAGGAGGAATTTTCTCGGCCGAATCGTATGAAACTTGGCAATAAGAAGCACTTGAAAACATCAAATTTTGTGACCAAAAAGAAACCTCGCAGTGAATCAGAAGTGCAAAGAATTAAATACATCACACGCAAACATTTCTAATTCCGCTAATAACTCGTCAAAAATATTCCCAGGAATTAACTACAGATTCTGTTGGTTGCTTAGAAGCCAACTACCTGCCGTTGGGAGAATTAACAACAAAAAAATGTCAGGGAATCTCCGAAAACCTTGGATCTCGTCAGTGAGCTGGCATAATCTACCAAGGATTATGCCACAAATATTTCAGAAATTTCCTATTGAATTCATTGTTTTAAATTTTCAAGATCTCACTGGATATAATTTGATTATAGTAATTATAGCTTATGGCTTCGCGGACCCCCTGAAAGCTCCTCACGCCCCCTAGGGGTCCGCGGAACACCGGTTGAGAACCTTTGCTATAGAGTCTAGATTATTTGCTCATATTAAAAAATATCGTTTCGTTCCTTTTACCTTAAAAAGTATATTGTCCAAATCTTGAATTTTGAGACTTAGATAAGCTGATGTCTTCTCTTCTTTCTGGCGTTACGTCCCAACTGGGACAAAGCCTGCTTCTCAGATTAGTATTCTTATGAGCACTTCCACAGTTATTAACTGAGAGCTTTCTTTGCCGATTGACCATTTTTGCATGTGTATATCGTGTGGCAGGTACGAAGATACTCTATGCCCTTGGAATCGAGAAAATTTCCTTTACGGAAAGATCCTCGACCAGTGGGATTCAAACCCACGACCCTCAGCATGGTCATGCTGAATAGCTGCGCGTTTACCGCTACGGCTATCTGGGCCCCTCAAGCTGATAAATTAAAAGCTTAATCAAGCTGATGTATTAAAAATTAAAATCTGGACTTCATTGCCGTGCGTATAGTGTTGCAGAGTAACTAGCTGTATTGATCAAAGAAGTTTAGGTTTAACTCCCGCTGCAGTATTTTTTCGTCAGAAACGTATTACTATTGTGCCATTTGGCGTTGCATGCTAGTCCGTTGATTCGTGTGATGCACCCTTTAAAGGCCATAATCGTACATAATGCTTTCCAGGAAATTTTCCACGGTAGGATTAACAGCTAAAAGTGTCCATGCAATCGAAACGAAAAGGAAACCAAAACTTACAAGTATGGTCGAGCTTTACATTTTCCATTGTAATCCGACGGTCACAACGGTTGCGAAACTTTAATAACTCATGGAAAACCAAAAAGCCTGCTGATCACAACTATCTTATGGATTGTCTTATTAGAAGCATTATCAGTATATTCATTTTCAAATTGCTAGTTTCCAAATACCGAAATACATTCGAATACAATTTTTTATGTAATTTTTCAAATAGCTGGAATATATGCATGTAACAACTTCATAAATCAAATTCATGCTTTAATATGATTATTGACCTGATTTTGACAATCCTTTTTAAACGAGTTTCTAAATTCCCTGTAATATGTAAGCTATCCGTCAAAGTTCTTTCAGTCCTACACGCTACTAAAAACAAACATAACAATGATGATAATTCTATTTTTAGGAAATATACCTGTCACACGATAAACACATGCCAAATTGGTCGATTGACAAAGGGAGCTGTCAGTTTATAACTGTGGAAGTGCTCATGAGATGTTAAGAAGCAGGCTTCTGTAACGTCAGAAAAAAAAGAAGAAGAAATTTGATGGTTATTATTTGAACTTAAAGATGCGTCATTCTTGTTAATTAACGTCCAAGCTGTCGGGCACATATGACGTAAGTTTACATGAAGTTTTAGGGAAGCTGCTTACGCAGACTGAATATTTTAACGTTTCCATTTAAGTTGTAGGAATAAAATGAATGATTCCAGTTTTTTTAAATAAATCAGTTCCAGATTACCAACCTTTACAAAAACATCGTTTAAGCAGCATTTGAAGGAGGGCTATATGATTTCAAAAGTGATTGGTAAAGTGAGTGAAAGAGTGAGTGGAGGGGGTCTATAAAAAAATAACTTAATTTTCGAAACTAGTACACGACTCTGATAATGGCTTTATAGTGGAGGTCGAATTATGCGTATCTATCAAAGGATACAAACTCTAGTGGAATTAAATGGTACAGTACTGAATTCGGTTTTCATTTATTTATTGGTTGGTGGTTTATAATTATTCTCAATTTTGATTTTTGTTCCATAATTATTTTTGAGAAAAAATCCCATATAATTTTTGAGGATGTAAACAAACATAGCAAAACCAAGACGGTTTGATTGGGACAATTAATTTTCAAGTTATTCACACATGTATATTTACCCATTTTTATATGACGTGGACTAGTTCTTGAATAATCCCGATAAACGACATCGTCACGTTATGATTTGAATGTTAGAGAGAGCATGAAGTATTTTTATCTGTCGTACATTGTTTTCGTTCCATTTATAAAAAGATCATATAAATTAAAGTACATATTTTTTTTTAAATTTTAATGTACATAAAAAAAATATTTCTGAATTTTTGGGTCACCCTATCCCACGAAAGAGCACCCTTATGACGAAATAAAAAAATACGGGTCCAAAATTTAAAAAAAAGGCATGACTGGAACAATTTTCTAGAAAAATAAAAAAAAAATATTTTTTTTTCGAACATCGACCCCCTTGGGGACGGACCAGCACAATTGTGCTGGTCTGAATTTGACCCTAAAAAGTTCATGGAGTGATAGAAAAGCCAAAATAAAGAATGTTTTGTTTATAAGGTAAATTTTGAAATATTCACTTAAATATAGTCCGTCCCGAAAGGGATATTCAAAGCACTAGCAGCTGTCGAAATCAGCGCCTTGTTAGGGATGCTCGGAATATTTGTTTTCAAATACATGAATTATTCTTCGTTTCATTTACGATTGTTCGAATTCGATACATATAGTAGTACAAACAATAGTAATTTTTTCGGTAAGATTTGACACGATTCTCATGCAATTTCATTCGCAGAAAAAAATTCTAATGGTTCAGTCGCTCTAGAAAAAAATTGTAAACCCCTAGGAATAGTTTCTTCCAATTGTATAAAACTTGAAGATATGGACATGAGATACGTGAAAGAATTTCGAAAATCAGCTGAGCCATCACTGAGATATGACCGATAATCCATATAGATATTTTTGATCCCGGGGCTCCTAGTGTCAATAACCAATTTCACTAATATGAAAGTATATAGATTCGTCCACAAGAAAAACTTTAGAAAATTATAACAAAAAAAATATTGCCCAAATCATACGGTAATACTGGAGTCAGAGGAGCTAAGCGCGAGCTGGATGAACTCGTCCGTCTTTTCGGATCTCAACAACATCTACATCTAGTAACCACCAGCGCTGAAGACGGTATCACGTTCAAGTTTATACCACCGAGATCTCCGAAATTCGGTGGCCTCTGGGAGGCTGCCGTCAAGTCTCTCAAGAAGCATCTTCGCTGCACTCTTTTGAACACTATCCTATCTTTGGATGAATTCCTAACCCTCCTCACTCAAATTGAAGCCTGTCTCATTTCTCGTCCGCTGACCCAGCTAACTGCAGATCCCAATGACCTGGAGGTGCTTACACCAGGGCACTTTTTGGTCCATCGGCCACTCATCACGATGCCTGAGCCAAGCCTGGTTGATGTTCCGAACAGGCTCGACAGGTATTAGCAGACTCAAGAGTACGTCCGTCGGATTTGGAGGCAGTGGCAGTCCGATTACCTCTCTGGGCTCCAACCGCGAACACGCTGGACACGCCAGTGCGACAACTTCAATGTGGGAACGATGGTCTTGCTGAAGGACGACAACCTTCCACCCGTCAAGTGGAGACTAGGACGAGTGACGCAGGTGTTCAGAGGAGACGACAACTACGTGCGAGTCGTGACGGTCCGGACACAAGACGGTGAATTCCGGCGTGCGATCACGAAGATTTGCGTCTTACCCATTCAGCAATCCGGCGCTGACGAACCTGAAGAGAATTAGTATATCTCCAACAATCGCAGTGTTTACCGCTGCGCAACGCCGGGGGGTCGAAAGACCTCCCATCCATGTAAGTCTATGTTTCGTATTGATTTTAAAAAAAGCTAATGGAATGTTTCATCCCCCATAACTGCCGACGTCTGCTGCTACTACGAGTTTTTGATCCAACGCTAACCAATGATCTTAAGTTGTACCCAAACGCAAAGGAAGCAAGATCAACTCGTGCTTGGATTCCGCTCTAAACTGAAGGATGTCACGTTATCTACACCCGCAATCGGAGGAAAGTCGTTCAACAACGCACAAGTACGCTCAGTAGCTTGATGCCAACGATCATCGTCCGTTTTCGGACCCGCGGAGGCCGGTAGCCTCCAACCCAGTTAAGTGTTGTTTTTATTCTCAAATATTGTTGAAAAAGCCGCCTATGTTTTGTTCCAGAGAATGACCAGCCATCAAGGGTGTCGACGAGGCCATCCACCCGACGAAGTGATTGACTCCTACACCACCATACATCGATAAGCCAAGCACGGTCGAGGTCACTAAGTGTTTCCGACAACGCACATGGCTATCGACGAAGATCCCACGAGTAGAAGTAAACAACCCGATGCAGATTCCCGACAGCAGACGAAGTGCGGCGTAGCAAGACCACTGGACACTACAAGATCCTCAAACGATGACAGTGACGTCAAGCAAGCAGCAACAGAAATCAGACTATCTAAGGGGCTGTCCATTAATTACGTAAGGGTTTATGGGGAGAGGGGGGTCTGAGATTTCTTACGCACCATACAATTTATTTTTAATTTTCATACAAAAAATCTTACTATGGGGGGAGGGGGAGTTGAAAAAAAAACCCGAAAATTGTCTTACGTAATTAATGGACCACCCCTGAAGTGAATTCCGAACCATGAATAAACAAATTAAATTAACGTAAATCAAGAGTAGAATAGGTACAGTTAGGCTAACGAGCATTGAATTCTAAGCGCTTAGCAAGAAGGAGATTAGTTAAAATCGCGCCTTTTAACGGTGGCCGGTATGTTCACGCATAACGTGAATTTTGAGCCAGTCTAACTGCTCGAAAACCAATGATAGAGTCAGCCTTTTCTTTCGTATAGATTAGTAGCAGTCCGTCGCTGCATCCGATGATGCTGCCGATAGTGATCTGCATAGAGTAAGGTGGGGCAAAAGTTCGACCTTAGTGGTATAATCAAAGTTTCCAGGAAAATAATAGCATATGCAACAAAACAAATACCATACAGCGAACCTTCATCATATTGGCTATAACTTTGCTGAACAAACTTGTTTCAAAATGTTTACCCATTTTTAGTTATAACAGTTTCAAAATTGATTGTCTTATTCGAACTTTTGCCCCACCGGTGGGGCAAAAGTTCGAATCTAGTGTGGGGCAAAAGTTCGTTGGCTAAAACACAAAATATCAATACTTTTATGCCAGGCATAATTTATACCAGCCATAAACTTATGTTTGCCGAAAAATACACACTAAATTTTAATAAAAAAAATGCCCAAAACAGGGTTTATTGTAATACACCCAAAAAATAGCAGTTTTTCGCAAAACTAAGGGAAATGTAAAATTTTTGTGACATTTTTCGCACGATCAGGCAAATTTTGCTAAATTTGAAGATAATATGTAGATTTCAGGAAATTTGAAAGTTTTTCCGTGGGTTTATACATGGGTCGAACTTTTGCCCCGCAGATTCGAACTTTTGCCCCGCTATGGGCCAAAATTTGATTCCAACTATTTATGGAAAAACTAATCCACGTCAAAGCATCCTTATGATAGGCCTAGAAACGCCCTTACATAAAATATTGAAAAATATTTTATCTTCATTTGGTTCCATGCATCGGAAGTTTGACCAAATATTACAATATGTACGTCGAAAAACAACAAATAGCCATAACTTTTCCAAATCTCAATCGATTTTTATGATATTTGGATTGAAAGTCTGTTACTTGAATAGCATTCGAACCACCATGACATTTCTAAGTTTTAATTTGATTTGAGCTAGAAATCTTAAAAAGAAACTCTTGCCCCACTCGAACTTTTGCCCCACTTTACTCTATAGGTAGATTTTTTGCGAACCAATTCAATGCTTGCAAAAAGCATAAGCATGAGCATTGATGACCGTACAATTCGTAGTTGCTACTCCGTGATTGACCAAAATAATCGAAGTTGCCCAAGGAACCAAAAGATGTAGCTTGGAAATAGCTTTCCATCTTCAATGTACGCTTTCGAGAATTCCAAACATTAAAATGTCAATAACGGCGCCGGCGGCGTCCTTACGTTCATGGGGGAAGGGAGGAATGTTGACGCCCATTGCTACTAGAGACCGAGATCACCTCTGCATCTCCATGGTTGTCACGGGAAGGAGTTTTGTTAGTGGGGAAGGATCGTAGCTGCATGATCAGTGTTAGCCTTGCTAAGTGATGCGATTCATGCAACCTCAGTTAATAATATCACCTATCAATACTCTAAAAATAACGTGAACATATGGTTAGTCGACACTTTTAGCGTCGAGCCATTCATTAACCATAATTATTTTTAATAAAATTTATAAATTAAATTTCATAAAAATCAGGTAAAAGGAAAGGTTTTAAACGTACAAGAGTCTGTGTCGACACTGACATTGACGAACTGTTCATGTTTTGTCAAATCATTTAAATTAAGTGACATTTCTACCGTTGTCATGATAAAAAAAATGTTTCATAATAGATTGCAAGTTAAAAACAAAAGCATGAAACGAGCTCACCAAATTGATCATCCATCCTTGATTAAGCAGCTGTAAGCTACTTTGATCGGCATGCTCATTTCCCAAGAGCGAAATATCACTCCGGCGACGCGAAAACCTGAACTTGATTTCATTCAGAACGCGTGCAAACCATAACGAGAAAAAAAACTGACGACGCACACTGGGGCAGATTGCTGTTTTCGTCGGCCAAAACCTCTATTACTCTGGATATGCATCCTAGAGGTTTGGTGTCTTCGACAAAGTATTTTGGAATAAATTGTACTACATTTTGACTCATTCAGAATTGTTATAGATAAATAAAATTGATCTAGATCAGTTGTATCTTTTGATAGGAGCGTCCTAGCAAAAAACTTTTTTCTGCAAAGTGGTTCATTGAGGCTTTTTGACATTTCTTCCGAAGCCACTTACACTCTACCACTTACGTGGTTGGCGCTGTATGACACTTTAGTACAAACAGTCAAAAAATCGGTTATGACTATTTTTTTATACGAAAATAGATAAAAATGTTTTGTCATCGAGTTCTTAAAGCTTAACTATAAAAAAGTAATTTAACAACATATAATAGAAAAATATCAGATTTAATGATACTTTTAGTAAAAATAGTTCAAAAATAGATAACTCATGAATCGGAAGATGATTTGCATCGTGTAATAGACTTTTATTAAACACAATACTATCATCATAATTAAAATCAAAGGATGTAGATACACATATGGGACAATTATCTTGAATTCCGTATATATGTTTATAAGAATACCAGTTTAGAGATGACTTCTTCAAAATACTTTGTCAACATTCAATATGTTTCTGAAATACATTTTGAAAATATAAATTAATGAAAAACTTATCATGTATAAGCATTTTTTAACACATTTTCATCAAATTGTCAAACCGCCACAACAAAAAAGCCCCACGTGGTCCCACTTTTCTTTCTTCGTGTCAATAAAACTTATGTTTTTGACTGGTCCTATACTAGAGTGTCCATCCCGGGACAAAAAATCCCGATTTCTCTTCATCGATCTTCTCTTCTGTAAATAAAGGTGACAAGATGCAAGTTTGTCATAATTTTTTCACCTCAGGACGTAGGAAAGCATCGATGCCTAGCAATTTGAAGTGAAAAAATGCTGACCAACTTGCATCTTGTCACCTTTATTCACAGAAGAGAGGATCGATGAAGAGAAATAGATCATGCGACTTACGCCCTTATTCTAGCACACGCTTGAAATGTTCAAATTACTTTAATATTTTGACTAAATTTTCTACCATACTTCCTTCCATAATTTAAAAGAAAA
Organism: Aedes aegypti; assembly: GCF_002204515.2. Lineage (NCBI taxonomy): Eukaryota > Metazoa > Arthropoda > Insecta > Diptera > Culicidae > Aedes > Aedes aegypti. Next base: position 221,383,610 of record NC_035107.1, on the reverse strand, counting down.
TTTAAAAAAAATCAAGCAAACGCGTTATTGTTCAAGATAAGTTTTGGATTTGTTAAGATACTTTATCACAATGAGAAAGTCGAATATGAAATGTAATTTGTCAAAATTATCATATCATCTTGAAAAGCTACATTATCTGTTTATATAATTGACAAAAAAAACCCTGTGTTGTTCAATATATGCTTCCACTTCACCCAAAATACTAGTTTTATTGTAAGTTTGAGAAATCCTGGGATCCCGGGATTTCCCGGGACAAGCTTAGATTTTTGTCCCGAATCCCGGACGAGCAAAATGGCCGGGAAATGGACATTCTATCGTATACAAACAATTAGCTGCCGCCATCTGCCGCTTCATGAGTTCTCCAGGATTTTGTAATATACTCTTATAAGACTGTTTTTACTAAAACATATAATATAATCTGAAAATTTTCCTAGTTAATGATGTTAATTGACTTGGTTACAGTTAAGCTTCTAAGACTTGATGACAAAATATTTTTCAACATTTTTTCTATGGAAAAATGGTCAAAATCGATTTTTCGACTGTTTTTACTAAACTGTCATATATCGCCATCCACATCAGTGATAGAGTGTAAGTGTCTTCGGAAGAAATGTCAAAAAAGCCTCAATGAACAACTTTGCAGAAAAAAGTTTTTTGCTAGGACGCTCCTATCAAAAGATACAACTGATCTAGATCTGTTATACTTGTCTAGATCAATTCTGAATGAGTCAAAATTTAGTACAAATTATTCCAAAAAACATTGTCGAAGACATCAAACCTCTAGGATGCATATCCAGAGTACTAGAGGTTTTGGCCGTCGAAAACAGCGATCTGCTCCAGTGTGCGATGACAAAAAAACTTTTCTTCTAATAAAAATTAAGCGAAACCAAAACTCAAACCATCAGCTGCACAAATCTAGAGAACCGAGAGATCGACTGGTCACCACCAGCGAGTGATCAATCGATAGAACTCTCTTTCCGATCTGCTGCACACTGGGGCCAGGCTTCTGGCACCACAATACTACCACATGGGAAAAAAAACGAGCCACCATCTCTGGTTCCTACTGGAAAATGGTTCCCCATGACAGTTCAATGTTAGTTAACAAATAGTCGTTTCGGGACAAACAACCCAGAACGGCGATACAAATTTCATGGGGAAAATGTGTTTAATCTCGATTACTTTTTCAAATCGACGTAAGTAACTTCCATACGGTTTTGAGAAAATTAATTCAGAAGAATCAAAACCTGTATTCCAAAACTGTTTTAAAATGAATCACCTTTTTTAACATTTTTTCGACGAGTAGATTGCTTAAATTTTGCATACAATGAGCTTGTGTTCAAAAACTATAGAGTTCCTATTATTTCACACAATAATTTTATGACAAAATGATAAGCCGTTTTATTCAGTTACTTGCAACGTTTTTCTACCAGTGTAAAATCGACTCAAGTAGTGTTTTGTTTTGATTCGTGGTTAAGTCACTTTGTCTCTCCATACAGCGGGGCGGCGAAAGTAGCGTCGTTCTAAATGTTAATAAATCTTCGAGCTGTTCAGTAGAATACCTATAAGTAGATGAAAAAACCGAATTTAATACTATACCATTTAATTCCACTAGAGTTTGTATCCTTTGACAGATACGCGTATTTCGACCTCAACTGTAAAGCCGTCTTCAGTGTCGTGTACTAAATTCGAAGTCGAGTCTAGTTCACGACACTGAAGACGGCCTTGCAGTTGAGGTCGATATACGCGTATCTGTCAACGGATACAAACTCTAGTGGAATTAAGTAGTATAGTACTAAATTCGGTTCTAAATGTGAATAATCGAGTTGGTTCAGAGGGAAACGTGTGGAATTTCATCTGCGAAACACGTAGGATCGATAAAGTAAGTTTGTATACTTTTTTGACTTGAGTCTATATGAATAAGTTTTCGAGTAATACTACTTTATGCTGTTTTAAACAATCACACAGCTGCAAATGCTTAATAGGTATATTTGATTCTGAACGAAAACGTTTTGTACGCTGAGCCTCAAAAAGAGTTAAACAAAATTGAAAATTATTATTGATACGATTTGGCTAAAGTGAGTAATTACTCTTGAGTTTGGTGCTCACTAGAGTTTTCAATCCCGGGAACATTTCCCGGGAATTGAGATTTCCCGGGATTCCCGTTTCCCGGGAAATGATTTTCTGTTTCCCGGGATTCCCGTATTTCCCGGGATTTCTGTAGTTCCCGGGAAGCTTTATTTAAATACAGAATGGACCATGTATATTCAGTTAAAAACTATCGCACAATTTACTTTTCATATCATACCAAACAATGTCCTCACTAGAAGAGATACGATGTATTTGTGAGTTAAAATATTGGTGAAAACCATCCGAAAAAAGGGAAGAAAACGGGATGTATTTCACTGACATTTTATAGGTGATTTCTACATGGCTTACTTCACTGCCTACTGGTTGGCAATATAACGTTTACCGGGACAACTAGTTGGCAATACAATATAAAGAAATTTTTGAATAATCTATTTCATGATTTGAGTAGAATTATAAAGTTTTCAAGGTTTCTTCTTGTTTGTTTTTTATGTTAGTTTTGTAAAGATTTATTAAATGTTGGTAAATATTATTTGAACGTCATACGATACCTCTACATATAATTTTGCTTAATTTTATAAACTTTTTTGTTCAAAAGCCTAGCAGAAAACGAAGCAAATATTTTCGGAGGAACATAAATAAATTACTAATTAAATAAAAATAAAAATAAATAAATTAGGGGCCCAGATAGCCGTAGCGGTAAACGCGCGGCTTTTCAGCAAGTTCAAGCTGAGGGTCGTGGGTTCGAATCCCACCGGTCGAGGATCTTTTCGGGTTGGAAATTTTCTCGATTTCCCAGGGCATAAGTATCATCGTACCTGCCTTACGATATACGCATGCAAAAAAATGGTCATTGGCGTAATAAGCTCTCAGTTGGTAACTGTGGAAGTGCTCATAAGAACACTAAGTTGAGAAGCAGGCTCTGTCCCAGTGGGGACGTAACGCCAGAAAGAAGAAGAAATAAATTACTCATAAAAAGAGAGAACCAAATGCAATGGGTTAAAATAAAACATACATAAACATACATTATTTAAAAAAAAAAACTTCATCAAATTAGCATAACTTTTACGTTTTTAGAATTTCCCGGGATCCCGGGAATTCCCGGGAAATGATAATTTTATTTCCCGTTTCCCGGGAAGTCAATTCCCGGGAAAATTGAAAACTCTAGTGCTCACTTCAAAAACATGGCTACTTAGCAGTGGGCTGACTGGGGCAGAATTGAAAAAAAACGTGGAAACAACCTGTAGTTTTTTGGAATGAAGAGATAGACGTTTGGCGTCTTCAGCGAAAATGATCCTTTCAATGAGGCCAATGTTTTGAGATATAGTCATATTTTTTAGTGTTATTCACATAAATGACTGAAATGCCATTTCGGTCAAATGGCAGTTAAGGTGTATGGTTTCTTCGGCAAAGTTGATTATTATTTTATGCTGAAAATAATTGCTGACGTCAAATTTCCAAGGCCTACTATTTTTGAAATAAAGACATTTATTTAAAAACAAATGCTAAAACCCGAAATATTTGAGTTTTGCTTGAAATTTTTCAATTAAAACACCATATATTGCCTATGGCTATGTGGTTAATTAACACAAAGCAGGTCTGATGAAAATTTGATGGTAAAAATAAAATTTTGTTGGATTTTTTAAGAAAAAAAATCAAAAATCAGGGATATTGCGTATAGGCCATTCTTGCGATCGGGCAAGTTCGGGCAGGTGTTTTCATCACCATCCACTTACAAAAGGTCAAAACATTCATGTCTAATTTTTCCAAGGATATGATAATTAATATATTTTTTCTATGTGATCTGAAAGTATTTAGCATACTTATAAAAAGTTTTAAAATTAGTTTACATGACAATGTAATAGTTGCACAATATATACAAAAGTTCAACATAATCATGAACATTCTTGTGGTTTACTGGTACCCAACTGCACTCAACTATTTGTTTTTTTACATTGCTTGTATATTTGCTATTCGCAAAAACGCCCTAAACGCCAGACTCATTATGTCATACCATTTCGGTCGAATGGAAATGTAGGTATATGATTTTGAAACTGTCACAGCCTTTTCACCAGCCGAATCTAATAAATTGAAGAGATTCGGAAATACACCCCAACCTCTTTTTATGACCGTAATCGGGGGGCCGTAAAAAAATCTGGGTTATAATTATGTTATTGAAAAATGCAACGTCAAGATGCGGAAATACTGTTTCGAGATATTCGGCAAAGTTGAAGCATGGGTTGAGAACTTTCCAAAATGACCATTCAAGTTTTCATATTTTGGTAATAGATGGCAACATTGCTCGATTGTTATCAAAAGAGCCATTTTTATGGGGGTGTGATATACAAATACCACAAAAAAGTTAAAGATAACAATACCGAATGTTCACCAAAGTTGAAGAAAGTGTTGCGTGCCATACAGTCGGCCGAATCACAAATGTTAATGTGGCTGGTAACACTGTTTAAGAAAAATAAAGAAAAGATCAAAACCATAAAACTTGAGCGGAACAGAAAAATATAATGCTTAGCAACATTGCAATACTCTTCAACTGTAATCCAGTTTTTCATAAAAGGTTCAAAATTTTGTCGTAGCTGGCAACACTGCTTAAAAGAAATTGCGCCACCAGGCAGTACAAGTGTGCATGCAACTTTTGTTTTGCACTTAGAAAGATGGCGTCTTCGGCAGAGTTGTGCAGTAGCTCAAGGACCATCATTATTCTAGCCAAAAGATTCGAGATTTTGCCACCAGGCGGCGCTAGTGAGCATGAAACTTTTGTTTTGCGGATATATCAGGATCCTGACTACATAGACATGCCGTCTTGGGCACCATCTAGTGGCAGAATTCCGCAATTCAATGACCACCATATTTTAATCCTTGAGCTACTGAACAATTTTGCTGAACATCATGATCCTCTATTTTGAATACTTTTTAAGATGTTTATCATTTATAAAAGCGGTCGTTAATCTGAATTTCGGTCGTAAAAAAGTGGTCGTAAAACGAACCGTCGGTAAAAAAAAACGGTCGTAAAAAGAGATTTGAGTGTATTGCGCAATTCTATGTTTACTGTTATTTCTTTTATGTTTAATCATCGCCACTTTGCTCATCGGATTTCATCGAATAACTTTTTTTGCAAGCATCGGATTGGTTTGCAGTTGGAGTTGCCTATCAAAGTCTTTGATAACTTTTTTTTTATAGTAGTCAATGGGTGAACTCTGATGATTTTTCTTCGTAAAAGTAAGTTTTGCTATAGCAGCCATAGCCAGCCCAAAATCATAGTTTCACCGATCAAGCGATTCAAATGGAATCCAAAAGGTGGATTGGAGCCCTGAGAATTTGAATTTTGTCTCACACTAGGTGAACCGCGCGACAACCGGAACGATAAAAGAGCTAAATATCAAAACGCTTTGATCAAAGCATTCGATATAAAAGGGTCAATGTTCAATCGAAATTGTTACGCATTAGCGGAAACTAGCCAACAGAATTTCCGTTTGTTGATCCAATGGCATATCTTCCCTCATTGACACACCCTCTGGAGCTTCAGTCTGGAACAAGTTACCTCTTTCATGTCTAAAACCAGCGGCAGCAGCAGCAGCGAACAACCAGCAAGCAACCGGTAGCTCTTCTAACCTACCACTATTCGCAGCATCACCTGTTGATTCCTTTTGCTCTCTTGTGACCGGCTGCACTGTGCTGTGAAAGGACGTGAGGTGGTGCTTTAGGTGTAATACAGCTTCAGCATCCACTGTGACTTTTGGACGTTAAAGTCGTGGACGTTGCTTGAATCGAACACGTACTCACAGTCCTTCTAGTGTCAAATTTCATTTCATTGCAAAAATGCTGTTGATCAAACTCTTATTTCAGTGCAATTTGGTCGTCAAAATTTTCCATTGATTTGACCGCTTTTTACGAAATATTATCGAATCGGTCAGTTGCAATGACGATTAGCCCACAACGACGATGATGACGACCGCCGCGCTCTGAGTCTCTTTTCCGGCTACTCAAGAAAGATGCACTCGCACATTGCATCGGTGGGTGCATAGAAGTGCACAAAAGAGGTTAAGTGGGAGGCAGTGGTAGTAGTGGCTGAAGGCGCCTACACACAACGACGAGTCACGACGACGACGAAACATGGTGGAGCGAGAGCGAGACCAAAAGGAAGCAATCGGCGATGCACTATTATGGCACACTGAGAGTGAGAGGGTGGTTTGAGTTCTCACCCCATCGCATCGCATCGGATCGCGTCTTCGTGTCGCGTGGGGTTTGAGTGAGTGGTGAGGTGACTTGCACGTGTTGGTTTTGAGATCCCGGCGTTCGTCGTGGTGCAGCGCTGACTAAGAAATAACGAGAGAGGGACAGAGAGGCGAAGATTAATAAAATGCAATATGCACTTTTATGCTTTATTATTTTCGTTCGGGGTTTTTTGGGATGGGAGGATGAGGGACCGCACTCGCGGTGCTCCCCAGACCATTAAGATTAGAGAAATAAAAAAAAAATCTACACCAGATCCTTGATCATCAGTCGGTTAATTTGTTTATTTTTCATTTTCATATAAAAAATACCATGAAGCGAGGGGGCTAAATATATCCCAGCAGTTTAAAATTCAAAAAAAAAAATTGAAAATCCCACCTCTCATATTTTTCTAACCTTCGTAATGATATAAATAGTTTTCTGTGAAATTTTCAGCTCCTTCTTCATCTTATTCTTCTTGGAATTAACGTACTCACTGGGACAGAACCTGCTTCTCAGCTTAGTGTTCAATAAGCACTTCCAAAGTTATTAGGGTAAATTGGTATAATGCGCCCCATCCGGGCAATACGCCCCACTTCATTTTCAAGGGATTGAGGCTTCTTTAACACGTAAATATGATTACATATCTTAAATATCCGCGAAAAAATGATGTTGCGCATACAAGATCTTTGAGATGTATGAACAACCAAATACCAAAAATATCGAAAATCAGATTTTTGACGTAAAGTTTTGGGTCCGATAGGCAAGCCTCGTTGTAAATGAAGCCCATCCTTTAATATTGTACTTATTACAAAAAATTTTACTGGAAGACGACTGCTAATGGACCCTTTTAAGTTTAGCAAGTGGTGAAATTCTCCTTGAAGACATTTCTACAGTGCTGCGGAACTTTTTCTACGGGAGGGGCATATTACCCGGTTTGTTTTGAAACGTCAAGATTTGGACCGTTTACAGAAAACGTCTTGTACTCTTTTTAGAAGCTACCTGCCAAGAGAAAGTTGCATGCCGAGCATGACCAACTAAGTAAACAACACTTTGACATCAAAAACTATAGAAGTAATGCATTTGCCACTGCGATAGAGCCGTTTTTTCTTGGGGGGGGGGGGGGGGGGTCTGGCGTATTATATTTGTTTACCCTAACTGAGAGCTTTCTTTGCCTAAGTTATACTCTATGCCCAGGGAAGCCAAGGAAATTTCCATTACGAAAAGATCCTGGACCGACCGCGATTCGAACCGAGACACCTTCAGCATGGCTTTGCTTTATAGCCGCGGATTCTAAACACTCGGCTAAGGAAGGCCCCTAGCTCCTTCTGTGGTAATTAAAAGGTGGCCCAAAGACAATGTAGGTTTATATGGAAATTACTATGGAGAAATTTTGAGAAGTGTTCCAAACATGTTATTTTTGTAATACACGTTCAAACTTATAATCCTTTAATGAAAACCCATTCTTCAAAGCTCGATTAAGGAAGTTGATAAAGAGAGAGCAGTTCAACACAACGAATGGGAGAGGATATATGCATGAGTTTACTTGGTATTATTAGGTGTGATTTTCAAACTTTTTTTGCTTTTTGAGCTGCCCTACTGAGCATCCCCAAAAATTGTCTTACGAAATTAATTGAGAGTTTATCAGATGATAAGGAGTTTCGTAATCAGATTGTTGAGTCGTCATGACCAGTCAACCCTCTAACCTGGAAACTGCAATTTTTCATTGACAGATATGTTTAATACTTCACCACCCTTGTAGATTACTCAGAAATGTTCGATTTTATCTGACGATACGACTCTAAACTAATTCAGTCTCGTTCGTGCTTGGTCGCTGCCCATTAATTGATCTGAAGCTTTTTTTAGACTAAACTCAATCGTCAATTTGAGTTCCTGCAGTAACTAGTTTCGATGTTTTTAAACGATGAATTATGGTCCAATAGATTAACGATTATTCGATAACAATATAGCCAACTGAGAGTTCTGAGTCTCAGGTATACACCATCATTATCCGATGAGCATGTTGCAAGAAATACAGCACAATAAAACCTGAAGAAGGCGCTAATAACTAAATATCGCTATAGCGTATTGTGTTTTATTTTGTAGATTTCATGCGCTTTTTCAATAGCACCCAAACCGTTGATTTTAGCGATAGTAGGAGCAGTTTGTCGGTACAATAAAGCACATCTTTTGATGCAAACAGTTTTGTGATCAATACACCTAGCAGTGAGATAGAAAAACTTTTTTTCACGGTTTTTATCATGGTTAACAACTATGTAGAAAACACAACAATGGTGACAAAAAATATGATATTAGGGGTCATTCACATACAACAGAATATAACTCAAAAAGTATAAGAGATAGAAAATCGTGTCTTCGACAAAGTTGTTTCAAGTAGGCACTTCTACAATTTTGCTGAAGACATCATATGTCTATCTAAATGTTATGAAAAAATAGTTTTTCTAACTCACTGCGCTTTACTATACCGAGAAACTTCTTCGAACAAAGTACATACTTAAATTATATTACGGATTCCTGTGAAATCTTAACAGCTGAACGGTTCGGTAAAATAAATTAACGGAGTACGGTAATTTTTTACAGTATTCGGTAAAAATTCGCCGAAATCCATAAAATTCCGATGGAATTATAAAACACCGTAATTTCGTTTCATTCACCGAACTGTTCAGCTGTTGAGATTACGGTAAAATTCACCGATTTCCGGTAAAATGAGCTTAGTGTGTATATCGCTCAAATCAACAGTTTGGGCGCCATTCTAAACTCGCAAAAAACACAGTGTAGCGTTACCAATATAATATTGACCCCTTCAAATTTTGGAACCTCGTTTCCTAACAAATTTCACAGTTCAAATAAAAAAAACAGACACAGTTTGGATGCCATTTGGATAGATAGGACTGGTTTACATATTCTTCAACCTCCCATACAAATAGAATGTCGTTATTTTGACTGGGACTACTTTAATACAATCGGTGTATCCATGCAAACATTTCAACATGTCGCACACATAAATTCAAACCATCAGAATTTTTACGAATGTAAACAAAACTTTGTTCCAAAATTCAGGGCTCAAAGCGTATGTTTCCTTCGGCTGTTAACACAGCGTAACAAAACTATCCTTGTTGCGTGCCTCAAGGTTTTAATTATGTCTTTCTACTCAATTTGGGGCTGCTCTGGGATTTCTCTGGGCCTTTTTTTTTCAGTGTTTAACCATCAAAATTAGTTTTAATGTTCGAAAATGGAGCAATGGTATGGAAAATCAATCATTGTATTGCATTTGCTATCTGTAATGCGATGATAGATTTCCATGAGGATTTCTTTGAATTGTACGTATTTTTGATGGGCGGTAAATGACTGGACAATGCGTACCATTGGTACTTCGCGTACCTGCAGGTATAAAATAGATCCCATTTGTGGTCCTTAGCCTCTTGTCCAGTAACTCCTATCCCTACCTCCCCGTGGTGCCGCCTGGGGTACGAGTAACCGTAGGGAAGATCGGGTAACCAACCCTGGTGGGACCTTGGTCGTATGCTGACAGGGAAGGGGGGCTCCTCTCTTCTGAGGGTGTAGCTTATCAGAGCGTCTGTTCTCCATGTTAGGAGCGGCTCAAAACAGCGTCTGTTCTCCATGTTAGGAGCGGCTGATCATCGTCCTAGTGCCAGCGTGGGACTCTAAACAGTGCTGTGCACGATGATCCTTCGGCGAGACAGGGGGTCGGTGCAGGCCTTACAAGCCGTAAAAATCATCAGTACAGGAAGCATACAATGTTAATTCGGACCGGAACAATCGGCATAAACCCAGGCATCGAAAACGGACTAACGATTGGAAACTCGGATCATGGAACTGTAAGTCTCTCAATATCTTGAGAAGTACCCGCATTCTTTCCGAATTATTGAGGGTCCGCAAGTTTGACATCGTAGCGCTGCAGGAGGTTTGCTGGAAAGGGTCGACGGTACATACGTATAGGGATGGTTATTCCATCTACCAGAGCTGCGGCAATAGACATGAGCTGGGCACAGCTTTTATCGTGATGGGCGAAATGCAGAGGCGCGTGATTGGGTGGTGGCCAATCGACAACAGAATGTGCAATTTGAGGATCAAGGGCCGTTTCTTCAATATTAGCATAATCAACGTGCACAGCCCTCACCTAGCAAGTGACGATGACGATAAGGACGCTTTCTACGCGCAGCTGGAACGTGAATACGACGGCTGCCCAAGCCATGATGTCAAAATCGTTATCGGAGATTTCAACGCTCAGGTTGGCCAGGAGGAGGAATTTAGACCGATTATAGAGAAGTTCAGCGCTCACCAGCTGACGAACGAAAACGGCCTTAGACTGATTCATTTTGCCGCCTCCAAAAACATGGCCATACGTAGTACCTACTTCCAGCACAGCCTCCCGTATTGGTACACCTGGAGATCACCCCAACAGACTGAATCGCAAATCGACCACGTTTTGATTGATGGAAGACACTTCTCGGACATTATCGACGTCAGAACTTATCGCGGCGCAATCATCGATTCAGACCACTACCTAGTGACGGTTAAAGTGCGCCAACGACTCTCCGTTGTGAACAACATTCGGTACCGACGCCCGCCATGGTACAATCTGGAAGGACTCAAGCTACCCGAAGTCGCAACTGATTACGCGCAAAGCCTTGAAGCAGCGTTGCCGGAAGAGGGAGAGCTCACCGAAGCCCCTCTTGAGGACTGCTGGAGTAGTCTCAAAGCAGCCATAAACAACGCAGCGGAAGGTGCCATTGGGTTCGTGGAAGCAAATCGACGGAACGGTTGGTTCGACGAGGAGTGTCAGACGGTTTTGGGCGAGAAGAATGCAGCGCGGGCGATGATGCTGCAGCAAGGCACCCGTCAAAACGTGGAACGATACAAACAGAAGCGAAGACAGCAAACCCATCTGTATCGTTCTCAAGAAACACGAAAGTTCTACAAGAAACTCAATGCATCCCGCAAAGGCTTTGTGCCGCGAGCCGAAATGTGCCGGGATAAGGATGGAGGTATCTTGACGGACGAACGTGAGGTGATTGAAAGGTTGAAGCAGCACTACGATGAACACCTAAACGGCTCAGAGGAGGAAGATCAAGATAGCAGGAGGATTGGCTTCATCAGTACGGCGGATGAAGGAGACGTGCCAACTCCCACAATAGGTGAAGTTAAGGATGGTATCAAACAGCTCAAGAACAACAAAGCAGCTGGAAAGGATGGGATTGGAGCGGAATTTATTAAAATGGGCCCGGACAGGTTGGCCACTTGTCTGCACCGATTGATAGCCAGGATCTGGGATACAGAACAGCTACCGGAGGAGTGGAAGGAGGGAATAATATACCCAATATACAAAAAGGGTGACAAGTTAGATTGTGAGAACTATCGAGCGATCACCATTCTTAACGCAGCCTATAAAGTGCTTTCCCAGATCATCTTCCGCCGTCTATCGCCACTGGCAAGCAGATTTGTGGGAAGTTATCAAGCCGGTTTTGTGGACGGGCGATCGACGACAGACCAAATCTTTATGTTGCGGCAGATCCTCCAGAAAGTGTCGTGAATATCAAGTCCCTACGCACCACCTATTCATCGATTTCAAAGCGGCCTATGATACCATCGACCGCGAAGAGCTATGGAAGATTATGGACGAGAATGGTTTTCCCGGGAAACTGACTAGACTGATCAAAGCAACGATGGATATTTTACAGTGCTGTGTGAAGATATCGGGTGCATTATCGGACCCGTTTGAAACAGGCAAAGGACTTCGACAAGGCGATGGTCTTTCCTGCCTCCTGTTCAATATTACGCTAGAAGGTGTTATGAAACGGGCGGGCTTCAACATGCGGGGCACGATCTTCAATAAATCCAGCCAGTTCATTTGTTTCGCTGACGACGTGGACATTGTCGGAAGAACGTTCCAGGTGGTTGCTGAACAGTATACCATCATTCCTTGCTGTGCGCTTGAACAAGCCAGTTCAGTTTTTGGCAGTCGGTAGTTTTTTGGTTTTTTCTTCCACCGCCCGTGTGGTTTTTACCAGTGCAGTATTGTACCGTAGTGCTTTAAACCGCGCATCGTGAAGGAAGCGAACCAGATTGGCAAGGGTCAACTGGTATCGTGCCACGAGAAGATATTGTCACCATCATCCCCCGGTGATTGAATCCCCCGTTTGCATCAGCAGCGAAAACGACGACACGTTTTTTCTGCCTACCTACGGTGTAGAAGACCAGCTGCGGTCATCGAACGGGAACGGATAAGTATCAATTGTATACCTACTCCACATCCTTTTGAATTGCTTTCGCATCTCCGAACAAACAACGTTGAATTCAAGGTTGTTTTTCGGTTCACTTCTGTCTCTCTCCCGGTGCAAGTTTTGCCCGAATAGGGGAGGCTTGTACAAAACAGCCCACTGATCGGTTAAGTTTTTTTTCTCGATATATATTTTTTTTTTAGTTTTATTTTTTTGCCCGTATGTATGTGTACGTATGTATGTGTGTACAAAATAGTCCACTGATAAGTTAACTTTAAGCATTTTTTTTTTGTTTTTTTTTTTACTTTATTGTTTTTTTTTTATTATTATTTGGTTGTAGTTGATTTTTATCCCGCATGGACGAATCGGATGGAGGCGATACGCCTCCTAAAGATCTCGTTGCTCGAACGCGGTTTTATCAACCGTCTTCGGCTGGGCCTTGGGTTGTCTATTTCCGGCGCAAAAATAAGATTTTGAATGTGCTCTCGATCTCTAGAGAGCTGACGCGTTAATATCCTGGGACCGTTATTCACCAAGTGAAGCAATCCAAGCTGCGTGTAACTGCACCTAGTTACAAAGCAGCGAATGAGATTGCTCAGCATGAGGCTTTTACTGTGGAGTATTTTATCTACATACCTGCCAGAGAGGTCGAGGTGGAAGGAAAAATTATCGACGCGAGTCTGACATGCGAAGACATTAAGACTGGCAAAGGCGTTTTTGAGAACCGGTCCATTCCTGATGTGGCTATACTGGATTGTAAACAATTACAATCAGTTTCCATGGAAGGAAATAAAAAAGTGTTTTCGCCGTCAGCCTCGTTTCGTGTAACTTTTCCTGGTTCCGTTCTCCCGAAATTTGTTTGCATTGATAGTGTTTTTTACCCAGTGCGCCTTTACGTGCCGAAGGTATTCAATTGTACCAACTGCAAACAGCTTGGTCATAGTGCTAGCTTTTGCGACAACAAGCCCCGTTGTGGCAAATGCAACCAAGCCCATTTAGAAGATGCTTGCACACAGGAAGCTGAAAAATGCAGCTACTGTAGCAAGGATCTGCATGACTTGCAGAAATGCCCGGCATACAAAAAGCGCATTCGAAATGAGAGTCGCTCAATTGTGAAGCGCTCCAAGAAGACGTATGCGGAAATGGTGAAAGCTTTAAATCCGCCTGCAAAAGAGTCTTCATCAGCCATCCCAGTTGGTAACTCTTTTCAAGAGTTGTCTTCCGATGAAGCAAACGACGACGAAACCGATGGGGGAGATTCTTCGGAGGTACACGTACCCGGTAAAAGAAAGTCTCCATCTTCTCCGGGACTGCGCCGTAAGGTATTGAAATCTTCCCTCAGAAGTTTGCCTAATTCCAAAGGAGGTGGGGCAAATTTGAAAATCCCGAAGAAACAGGTCTTTGATGCATCCGTTCCGTGTTGCAGCAAAGATCTGCCGCCCCCGCCTCCACAGATAAAATACACTTCAAAAAGAAGCTCTAGACAAGAAAGCAAAAGAAATGCCACTGAAGTCCCTCGCTCTTCCTCGAAAACCCCCCGGGCTAAGCGAGGACTGATAACTTTTACGGCCCTTGTGGATCGCATATGTAATGCTCTCGGAGTTTCAGACTCATTCAGAGGCATACTCGACCTTTTTCTCCCCGCAATAGAAGAATATCTCAGGGAATTGACTATCTCGTGGCCCCTCCTTGCTTCGATCATATCTTTCGATGGCTAATTCAGCAAGTGAGGTACTAGATATGATCACAGTGCTACAGTGGAACTGTCATAGTCTAAAACCTAAATTAGACACATTTAAGTTTTTGCTTCACAATTCCGATTGTGATATATTTGCACTCTGTGAAACATGGCTTTCTTCTGAAGATGATCTTAACTTCTACGATTTTAACATTATACGCCAGGATCGAGATGATAATTACGGGGGTGTGCTTTTAGGGATCAAAAAGTGCCATTCATTCTACAGAATCCCCATCCCGACTCATCCAGGCATAGAAATCGTTGCTTGCCAAATAAACGTAAAGGGTAAAGATCTTTGCGTAGCTTCTGTTTATATTCCTCCAAGAGTTTCAATAAACCGCCGTCATCTTTGGAATGCAGTGTCCATGCTCTCATCCCCAGTTCTAATACTGGGTGACATGAACTCACATGGTACTGGATGGGGCGAATCTTATGACGATTGTAGAGCGGCTATTTTCTATGACTTAAGCGACGATTTCAACTTGAACATTTTGAACACAGGTGAAGTGACACGTATTTCATCCGACGGCAAAGAAAGCCGTCTTGACCTGTCTTTAGGATCAAGTTCACTATCATTCGATTGCATGTGGAAGGTTATCGATGATCCCCATGGTAGTGATCACTTGCCCATAATAACCTCTATCAGAACTAATTGTGAAAGGTCAGAACAGTCAATTCAGGTTCCTTTTGACCTCACTAGGAATATCGATTGGCAAAAATTTGCATCAGCGGTAACTTTTGGTATCGAATCATTCAACACTCTCCCACCGTTGGATGAGTATCGATTCCTAACAGAATTGATTTATAAAAGTGCATTAGAATCCCAAAAGCAACGAGTTCCAAGTGCATCCATCAAAAGACGACCAGCCACACCTGGTTGGGATGATGAATGCACTCAGTTGTATCGAGAAAAATCTAATGCCTTTAAAGCTTTTCGTAGATATGGTACCTCAGAACTTTATTTAGAGTACTCGAAACTCGAAAAAAGACTGAAGAATCTTATTAAAGCGAAGAAGCGTAGCTATTGGCGACGTTTCATCGATGGTCTCTCACGAGAAACTTCAATGACGACGCTTTGGAGAGTGGCTCGCAACATGCGAAACCGCTCATCCTCAAATGAGAGTGACGAATACTCCAATCGTTGGATATTCAACTTCGCAAAAAAGGTCTGTCCAGACTCAGTTCCAGCTCATCCGCCTTTTTGGGAAACTCCAAGAGACGATTCTTTGGACAGACCATTCACTATGCTGGAATTTTCTATGGCTCTTCTTTCATCAAACAACTCCTCTCCGGGACGCGATATGATTAAGTTCAATCTTCTTAAAAATCTCCCCGATATCGCTAAAAGACGGTTGCTTGACTTGTTCAACTCATTCATGGAGCACAACATTGTTCCACCTGAATGGAGACAGGTCAAAGTAATAGCTATTCAAAAGCCTGGGAAACCAGCGTCTGATCATAATTCGTACCGCCCGATCGCTATGTTATCATGTTTAAGGAAATTGTTAGAAAAAATGATCCTATCCCGACTCGATCACTGGGTCGAATCAAACAACATGCTTTCCAGTACACAATTTGGCTTTCGCAAGGGCAAAGGAACAAACGATTGTCTAGCGTTGCTTTCATCAGATATTCAACTAGCCTTTGCTGACAAGGAGCAATTGGCTTCGGTTTTCTTGGATATTAAGGGCGCTTTTGATTCAGTTTCCATAGAAATATTGTCAGAAAGCCTGCACAATAGTGGACTACCTGGAATGTTGAATAATTTCTTGTACAATTTGTTGTCAGAAAAACACATGAGCTTCACTCTCGGTCAACTGACAACTTCCAGAATTAGCTATATGGGTCTTCCCCAAGGCTCATGTCTAAGTCCCTTGCTTTATAATTTTTATGTTAAAGATATTGACAACTGTTTGGAAGAACCATGCACGCTTAGACAACTTGCAGATGATGCTGTAGTCTCTATGAAGGGCCCACGAGATGAAATTCTGCAAAGACCATTGCAAAATTCCCTTGATAATCTATCCACTTGGGCTAGAAACTTAGGGATCGAGTTTGTTCCGCAAAAAACTCAACTGGTTGTATTTTCTAGGAAGCGGAATCCTGCCCAACTGAAGCTTAAGCTTTTGGGAACAGACATCGACCAGTCTTTGACTTCAAAATACCTTGGGGTCTGGTTTGATTCAAAAGGCACTTGGCGAACTCATATTAGGTACTTAACGGAAAAATGCCAACTAAGGATCAATTTTCTACGAACAATTACCGGAACATGGTGGGGTGCTCACCCGGAAGACCTCATAAAACTCTATAAAACAACTATTTTATCTGTTCTAGAGTATGGCTCTTTCTGTTTTCTCTCAGCAGCAAACTGCCACCTGATTAAATTGGAACGAATTCAATATCGTTGTTTGCGTATCGCCTTAGGGTGTATGCACTCGACACATAATGCGAGCCTAGAGGTTCTGGCAGGGGTTTTACCGCTACAGAACCGATTCTGGGAGCTCTCGCTAAGAATACTTATTAAGTGTGGAGTGAGCAACACACTCGTTATCGAAAATTTCGAAGAATTGCTCAAACTGAATGCTCAGTCAAAATTCATGAGAGTTTATCTCTACTACATGTCATCTGACATTAGCCTTCCATGTTACAACCCCCCACGTGTACGCTTCACCAATGACAGTTCCTCTGTTGAATATGATCTGTCCATGAAACAAGCTATTCATGGAATTCCAGATCAACTTCGATGTATTACTATCCCACGTATTTTTAACGCAAAGTACCAGAATGTCGATTCCTACAGGAGATATTTCACTGACGGGTCCCGTATAAATGGATCCACTGGCTTCGGTGTCTTCAATGAAAACTCTTCCGCCTTCCGAAAACTTCAGGAACCTTGCACGGTTTATGTTGCTGAGCTGGCAGCAATCAACTTCGCTTTGGGGATGATCTCAAACATGCCCGCAGACCACTTCTTCATCTTCTCGGATAGCCTCAGTTCTATTGAGGCACTCCGGTCGATGAAACCTGTAAAGCATACATCTTACTTTCTTACAAAAATAAGAGAGCAGATGTGTGCACTGGTCGAAAGATCATATAAGATTACCTTTGTATGGGTCCCCTCACATTGCTTAATTTATGGCAATGAGAAGGCGGACTCTCTCGCAAAGGTGGGCGCTGAGGAAGGTGAGATTTACGATAGACGAATTTCACACGATGATTTTTTTCATTTAGTACGTCAAAGTTCTCTTCACGGTTGGCAAAGCGATTGGCTCAATGGCCAACTGGGACGGTGGTTACATTCCATAATTCCTAGAGTTTCCTTCCGAGCCTGGTGGAAAGGTTTGGACATAAGTCGAGATTTCATTCGCGTGATGTCAAGACTTATGTCCAACCATTACTCGCTAGATGCACATCTACACAGGATTAACCTCGCGCTGAGCAATATTTGTAATAGGTGTGGTTCCGGTTATGATGACATCGATCACGTAGTTTGGCAGTGCCCGGATATGAACGCCTCCAGAGCGCAACTTTTGGATACCCTTGCGGCCCGAGGTAGACAACCCTATGTTCCAGTTAGAGATGTGTTGGGCACCCGCGATTTCATTTATATGGTCGCAATTTACGATTTCCTTCGCTTGTCTTGTATAAAAGTTTAATTCTCTTGTGTTCTCTTCTCCAGTTTTTTTTTTCTCTGTGTTGTCCCTTTTGTGTTGGATTGAGGATCCTGGCCATCCGGAAGACGAATACCGGCAAGAAATTGGTACCAACGTCATGACACGATAATAGAGCTACCACGCTATACCTCCCGGATGAGCTGCAGAGAACCCTAAACCCAATCCTTACCATGTCCTTCCCTTTCAAAATTGTGACCATTAACCTCGAGTTGCCACGAGTACCCTGGCTCCATCCCATACTAACTTTGGTAATGAAAAAGTAAATAAATTGTAAATAGTACAAAAATGAACTTCGGCTCCGTAAAGCGTTACACGCATTTGAGCCCCAAATAAACGAACTAGTTAAAAAAAAAAGAACAGTATACCAAGCTGAAACGTGAAGCAGATCGGGTTGGATTGAAGGTAAATACGTCGAAGACGAAATATCTGCTGGCTGGAGGAACCAAGCGCGATAGAGCTCGCATAGGCAGACGCGTGACGATCGACGGGGATTAGTTCGAGGTGGGGGACGAATTTGTCTACCTCGGATCATTGATAACATCGGATAACAACTGCAGCAGAGAAATTCGAAGACGTATCATCACTGGAAGTCGTGCTTACTATGGACTCCACAAGACCTTGCGGTCTGGTAAACTTCACTTCCGTACTAAGTGTACCATGTACAAGACGCTAATAAAACCGGTAGTCCTCTACGGGCATGAGACGTGGACAATGCTCGAAGAGGACCTGCAAGCGCTAGGAGTTTTTGAACGACGTGTGCTTAGGACGATCTTCAGCGGAATTGAATTTGAAATGCCCCATAAATCAAACAATTAAGCAGAGGTGAACTGCTGCAACTTATTTAGACTAAAACTGTGCAAAAGTTGATGACAAAACTTGTAGATAATGATCTAGACCTAAAAATTCACAGGCAAGTTTTATTTCATCCAGTCTTGTAAATTATATTGGTTTCACGACTACGTACATCAAATAACTCTTTTGTAATTGGAATTTTGGTTTTTATTTCAACAATCTTTATCTGTCTGGCATCTCATCTTTACCTGAACATATATTGATTTCAAACTTACCTTTTCTGTAAGGTTTTCTACAATAAGTAACAGAGAGCTTTCTATTCATATTAACCAACCCATGACAGCCGCAACACAACATTTGATAAATCGTATAGGCCAATCCAATCGCCTGAATAAGGCTTTCTCAGCCTAGTATTTTTACCAACTAAGTTAAAGGTATTCGTTTTATATTGTCTGTTTCGTTGAAAAATGGTAATTTATATGAAACAAACAATCGAAAACATAAATGCATCAACTCATCTCTGAAAATATTACCTACAATCTTCACATTGTTCGCAAGCTCAATAACGAAAATTGCTGGCACCTACGAAGCTTGTATCTACATTTCAGGTGAAAGTGTTCCCAATCGCACAAAAAGATGTTAAAAATGATTAATTTCAGTGCAATCAAAGTTGTTTGCCATTTATATCCAGCAGAATTCCACTACTAGGAATCGCAAAGCTATGTTGTGTTCAGACCTAATGAAAACGCCAACTTGAACGAATGTTGATAGTAATTTAAGCGTATTGAAAACAAAATCGATATTTATGTGTTAAACATAAATCATTAGAAAAATAAAAATGTAAGCTACACCAAAGCAAGTTAAAATGCAATGAATTCAAAGTGATAGTACTCGAATACTAACTCCGAACGCAGAAAGTTTGCCGAAATGTTTGGAAAACTTTCTGGGCTCGGAGTTAGTTAAAGCTGTAAAGTACGTCCTCCAGTTAAGGTACCACCATGAAAATTTGATGGTTCATCTTTCCCCGTTGTTACTTAATTTTTAAAATCGCTTCAAACTTCAAACTTGCTTTTAATCGCATGTTTAGAAAATTTTGATATGCATTGTTTTCACTAAACTATTTCAAATGAATCACGCTGAATGGTTTAAGAATAGGAACAAGCTAACTTGTTGAAACTTTATTTCAAAATTGCATTTCGAGCCATATAATACAATTTGTACACTTTGTCTATTCATCTGGATTTTTTAAACAATTTTATTATATTCATATTTAGATGATGAGCGAATATAAGATGATTTTGACAATACAGTCAAACCTCCTATAACGAATTTAATAAAAAAATAATGATAAAGCCATTTTTTTAACTTTTTTGGGCTTTTATTGTAAATTAGGATTTGAATACCCTTAAACATGAGTGCGCACATTTCTAGCAACATAATTGTTCCACCAATAACGTGTTTTTCTTCAAGATACTAAAATAAATTATGATAAAACTAGACGCACGGTGAATGGTCCCCTAGAACGGTACGAGGCAACCTTAACATGACATCACTTATTTTAGATTTCTCCCTGAATTACGGAATAATTGCGCGCTTTGTAGTGGTATTCTAGTTTGCTTTGAGTTATTCGCGAAAGTTATAGAATTTTTTGAAGTGCAGATTTTTTTAAATGCACTGTGAATGGTAGCTTCATTAAACTTCATTATTAAACTTTAATCTACCTCCATGGACGTAAATAGCCATCAGACTTGAGGGGGGCCACGGCCCTTTCTCATGAGAGATAAAAATCGTGAAAGATTTAGATAACTTTACAATGCACACTGGTCCAGGAAGCTAATTTAGGCGGACATGAGGTTTTCGTCAAGATTTATTGATTTTAGAGCCATAGTTTATTCTGAGAATATGTTCAGAATTTTCAGTACTACAAAATGTTCGGAACAAAATTTTTTTACGGTGATCGCAAGAGTGACGTATACGCCAACTTTTTTATTTTAACGAATCGTAAGTTGGTATGTTCAGCAAAGTTGTAGCAAATGATCATAGAAACAACTTTGCCGAACAAACTTTTTCTCGGTTTTGCTTCAGAGCTGAGATAATTAAGTATTTTTAATAAAAAATCGTTTTTTGCTCTTAAGTGTTTTATTTTTTAGTTTTATTGGCCTACTATGTTCTACAAAGTTTTTATACTTATCATTTGATACAACTTTGCTGAACATACCAAAGTTGTATTTCTTATGGTTTTCATGTTATTTAAGTTTTTCATCTTAAAATTAGCTATTTTGTATGCCTTGTATCTCAACTATGAGCACCTCAAAAAAATATATCTTTCCACCAAATGATTTTGCAGTCTTCAAGTACCTGTGAGCAAAATAAGGAGAAGATGATATTTTTCTATCTCGTTTAAAATCGATTTTACTAATAGACGTTATGAGATAAATCCATATTTATTGAATATTCATACATGCTCAACTCACAAAAGTCATGGCTACCTAAGCATATCAAACCAAAGGTAACACGTGTATTTATATAGAAATATAAAGTACATCGTTTTTCAGTTGTTTTCGATTAACTTGGAAGCTTCTGCAAGATATTCATCGTCTTTTCCTCTACCAGTATTTAATCTATTCCTAAGCAAGATCACCAGGTTGGAAGTAGAGATGGTCGGGTCTCGGGTTTTCAAACCCGAAACCCGACCCGAACCCGAACCCGACGGGTTCGGGTCGGGTTCGGGTTTGAAAATTTTAAAATTTTCGGGTTCGGGTTCGGGTCGGGTTTGAAGGTTACAAAATTATCGGGTACGGGTCGGGTTCGGGCTTGAAAAATGTCGGGTATAATCGGGTTTGGGTCGGGTTTGTGTGAGAATTGTGAACATAGTAACAACCTGCAAGCTTCCCTACGCATCAGAAAGGATGAATTAATCATCTTTTCAAACTCGGGTTTTATGCGGGTTTTCCGTATAAAACTTTTTCGGGTTTCGGGTCGGGTTCGGGTTTGAACAGCGAATTTTTTTCGGGTTCGGGTCGGGTCCGGGTTTGCTTTTCAATTATTGCCTCGGGTTCGGGTCGGGCCCGGGTTTGCAAAAATAAAATAAGTCGGGTACGGGTCGGGTTCGGGTTTGAAAAATGTGAAACCCGACCATCTCTAGTTGGAAGTCAACATAAGCCGTATAAAATACATATACAAAATTTACAGTCCGTTTGAATTCTGTGGCATGATTTTCCCAGAATCTTCTGATGGATTCCACGTTTCATGTTTTTCTTTGGTAATGCGGCATGCCGAACAACACCACTTCCGTGCAATAATTGTAGACGTATCAGTAAGTGTAACAGCATTCTAAAGGATCGCCACAAAAAGCCCTCGAAGGAAGGTTAGGGCTGAGACTGTACGAACCTCTTCCAGCTGGTAGGAACTCAAATGGTCGTAACACGGCATGCCGCTTTTTACGGGAAGTAGAAATTGTGTATTTCTTTCACTACTGGACTGCGAAGTGCGGCCTCATAAGTCCGAAAGTGTGAATAAAAGTGAGGGATTGCATTGAATCCTGTTGGTGTCTTCAGAGCACTTATTCTTTGATTTACGAAGAATAAGTCCCCCGAAGACACCTACCCGATTTGATCCAATTGCTTACTTTTGTTAGCGTTTCCGCACTTGTAATAACTTCTTTTCACGGATCTCAATCATTTTAAAAGTAGTCAACTTTAATCGGAAGATAAACTAGGAGGCATTTGAACAGTTTTTGTCAGAAACGTACTGTTAGTATCGCCAGTTCTACGATTGGTACGTACAGGGGCCCAGATAGCCGTAGCGGTAAACGCGCAGCTATTCAGCAAGACCAAGCTGAGGGTCGTGGGTTCGAATCCCACCGGTCGAGGATCTTTTCGGGTTGGAAATTTTCTCGACTTCCCAGGGCATAGAGTATCTTCGTACCTGCCACACGATATACATATGCAAAAATGGTCATTGGCATAGTAAGCTCTCAGTTAATAACTGCGTTAATAAAAGCTGAGAAGCAGGCTCTGTCCCAGTGGGGACGTAACGCCAGAAAAGAAGAAAGAAGAAGAACGATTGGTACGTACTCTCTCCTACGGTGCAAAAACTACTTTCGCATGTAGTAATGTTGTCCGGCAGTGCAAAAACTACTGTCGCATGTAGTAATGTTGTCCGGCATGCCGCCGAAGAAGCATAAAAAATGCGGAATAAATACATCAGAAGATTCTGGGAAAATCATGCCACAGAATTCAATCGGACTGTAAATTTTGTATATGTACTTTATACGGCTGGCTTATGTTGGCTTCCAACCTGGTGATCTTGCTTAGGAATAGATTAAATACTAGTAGAGGAAAAGACGATGAATATCTTGCAGAAGCTTCCAAGTTAATCGAAAACAACTGAAAAACGATGTACTTTATATTTCTATATAAATACACGTGTTACCTTTGGTTTGATATGCTTAGGTAGCCATGACTTTTGTGAGTTGAGCATGTATGAATATTCAATAAATATGGATTTATCTCATAACGTCTATTAGTAAAATCGATTTTAAACGAGATAGAAAAATATCATCTTCTCCTTATTTTGCTCACAGGTACTTGAAAGACTGCAAAATCATTTGGTGGAAAGATATATTTTTTTGAGGTGCTCATAGTTGAGATACAAGGCATACAAAATAGCTAATTTTAAGATGAAAAACTTAAATAACATGAAAACCATAAGAAATACAACTTTGGTATGTTCAGCAAAGTTGTATCAAATGATAAGTATAAAAACTTTGTAGAACATAGTAGGCCAATAAAACTAAAAAATAAAACACTTAAGAGCAAAAAACGATTTTTTATTAAAAATACTTAATTATCTCAGCTCTGAAGCAAAACCGAGAAAAAGTTTGTTCGGCAAAGTTGTTTCTATGATCATTTGCTACAACTTTGCTGAACATACCAACTTTCGATTCGTTAAAATAAAAAAGTTGACGTATACGTCACTCTTGCGATCACCGTAAAAAAAAATTTGTTCCGTACATTTTGTAGTACTGAAAATTCTGAACATATTCTCAGAATAAACTATGGCTCTAAAATCAATAAATCTTGACGAAAACCTCATGTCCGCCTAAATTAGCTTCCTGGACCAGTGTGCAATGTTTGTTTCGATTATATTTGTGAATCGATTATCCAGGTTTTTAAAACCGCTAATGGCTTATCGTTTGATCCCTACCAGAAAGCGAGGCCATTTGCGGCAGCCATTGGCGCTCGTAAAAAACTGGATTGAACGGACCCAAGCTAAACGTCAAATCGTTTAATCCCTACTAGAAAGCGTGCCTGTTTGCGGCAGCCATTAGCGCTCATAAGAAGCTGGATAGTGGCGTACTTTTATACAGAGCTAGATCAAAACCTAAAAATCACCCAAAATCGATTGATCAACTTTCTTTGATACCAAATGTCACTTTTATGGAAAAATAGTAAACGTATTTAAAAATCTTTTTTGTTTTGTTTTATATTGCTAAGATGACGTATTCAACCCAATCACATAGATCTGGAATGAAATACAAAGATTTAACAGCAGACTCTAATCACGTAACAAATTTACCTTGCCAATTCGATTTGAACTCGAATTTAAGCAGAGTTATAAAGCAAGATAAAGTTTTAAATGTATCTGTTCAATTGAGGTTCAAAATCAATATGAAAATCTAACTTCTTAGAGCCAAAAAGGCATAAACAAGCCTTTGAAGAAAAAAACGCTTGTTAATTTGAATTATTGTTGCTCTGTAGCGAGCGATTCATTTCTCTAAACCTCTCGAAACCAAAATTTGAACATAGGATTAAATTATACCTTTGTTGTAAGAGTTAAAGACTTCACACCCTAAGACTTCTTGGCTATCACCATATTAAAGGATTGAAAGTTTATTTTAATTTGAAAAAAGCTGTCGTCATCAAATTTGTATGAAAACAGTTGTTTGAATAAAGCAAGATGGAAGGCATTTTGATCAAGGATTTAATAATATCCAACTAGAGTAAGGTAGGACAAAAGCTCGACCTTAGAGGTTTAATCAAAATTTCCATATTAATAATTGCAGTTGAAAATAAATAAATACCACACAGTGAGCCTTCATAATATTTGCTACAATTTTGCCGAACACATTGTATCAACACATTTACCCATTTTTAGTTATTACAGTTTCAAAATTGATTGTCTTAAACGAATTTTTGTCCCACATGGCAAGAGTTTGAATCTAGTATGGGGTAAAAGTTCGCTGGCCGATACACAAAATATCGACACTTTTGCGACAGTTATACTTTATATCAGCCATAAACTTATGTTTACATAAAAATACACACTAAGTTGTCATCATAAAATTTTCCAAATCAGGGTTAATTGTAATATACCCAAAGAATTTTTTTTTTCACAAAATTAAGTGAAAATGTGAAATTTTGTTAACTTTTTTAGTACGATCAGGCAAAATTCGCTAAACTTGAAGATAATATGTGGATTTGGGGCTATTTGTATTTTTTCCGCGAGTTTATGTATTGGTTGAACCTTTGCCACGCTGATCCGAACTTTTCCCCCCTTTGGGCCCAAAATTGATTCCAAGCTTTCATGAAGTAATTAATAGGCCTAAGAACGCCCTTACAAAAGAAATAGGAAAAGATGCTATCCTTATTTGTTTGACCAAAAATACAAATTTTTACATCAGAAAGCAACAAATAGTCATAATTATTCCAAATTTTAAACGATTTTTATGATATTTGTAGTGAAAGTATCTTACTTGAATAGCGTTAAAATCACTATGGTATTTATATGCTTTGATTTAAATTGTGCTATAAATCTTAAAAAGAAACTCCTGTCTCACTCAAACTGTTGCCCCACTTTACTGAATTGTTCAATTTTGGGCTACTAAAAAACGAAAAAGAAATCGTACCGGTTTCAAAATATAAATGTACGACTGAGAAATACATACTTACCGAAAAATACATGAGCTCATTCAATCAGTTTTTATACAGGAGACTGACATAGATGTAAGAAAAGCTCGCCTAACAAACGGTCAAGAGAAATTAAGGAATTTTGTGATTTTACATGCATAAAATTCTAATGTTAGTGTTACATGCAGAAAATTGTTTGCAGTTAGATTGGTTCAAAATAGCAATAAAAACATAAAAAAGCATTACTCATCACTATCTCTTCATCAAATATTATCTATTTTTCTTACGTCCAACGTCTTCCAATTACAGAAATTTTACATAAAAAAAACATCCGAACAGAATTGATTTGGGGACAGACCTGGTATAGTGATTAGAACACACGCCGAGAACTTGGGATCGAATCCCATATCACGCCAAAAAAAAATGTTGCGTAATCAAAATAAATAAAAACTAAAGTTATATCACAGACAAACAGACGTAACACTTAGAACAAATCTCGATCAAAATCATAGTCACGAGAACATGTGCGCCCAATGCTAAAATGGCGACGGGCCAACAGATGGCGGAGGTGTGCAAACGTCAAACGCAAACAAATGTTTATGGAAAAGCGTCGAGATTGAATTTCAGCTACTACTCCATTACTAGCATTGAAACCCTACATGCCTTCAACAGTGCTACTGAGGTTGAGTTCCTGTTCGAACATAACGCCATTGCCATGAGCAGCATATGTGAAAACATCATGCCATTTTCCTCAGAAAAGCTGTAACAAAAAGACAACATTAACTTTTATTTAAGACACATAAGCAAATTCAACTGATGCTCAACAACGGCGTAGAGCAACAAACCTAGTTGAATTGAATTCTGAATATTTACAATTAGATGTTTTGGAGGAATCACTTTGTTTACACAAGATCGTCTACCGTTTTGAGAAATAATTTCACTTGTAAACCATAGACGCGCACTTATTGAAATTGCGATGAAAAGAAAACAGTATTGGTTGCTATGACTATCAACCAATGCTGTTAAATGTCAAAATTTTGGAAAAATTAAAATGCTTATAGCACTTTCTTAGTTGAAATATAGTATAAGCAAAAATTGCCAACCGATGGTAATTCGGAAAAAGTCACCGAGAAAAACATTTTCCGACGACTTTTTCCAAAGGGAAGGACGATATTGCCAATATTCAAATGTCGAAGTCACGTGATATTCATGACATTTAACAGCCCTGCTATCAACAATGCTTGTTACACATCTGCAGCATAGTCAACCTTGTTGAATGAGCCACAAATTATTCAGATAAATGAGGCAGTACCGTTTTGATTCATATTACGGACACTTAAGGCTTCAGTGAAAAATAACTCATCAGCTTGAGCTTGAGCTTGAGCTTGATTGGCCGCCCGTGGATGCACTCCAGTATCGCCAGATCAGCTGCACTTACACAAGGAACCAACCGAATGACTGCTTGGGACTAACAGGCATCCTCAGTGTATAAGTGCTGGTGATCTTCTATTTTTAGGCAACAATGGCACCTGCCACGTCAGAATGCTGACCAATGAGGGAAAGCGGGAGGAATTGATGATGCATTGAACTGGCTCCCACGTAGACCGTATATTCCACTGCATCCACGCCAGTTCATGCGGAAGTGTATAGATTGGGGGAAGGCATGGCAGAGAGGTTTGCTTTTGTGGTTAGCAGACTGCCTATGTACCAGGCGTAAGAAAGGCGTGCGCGAGGAAGTAGGAAGCGTTAGGGAAACGGTTTTTTGTCCGTCTCTGGTTCTAGCGTTTGCTATGAACGAATAGTTGAGTGTGATATATTTAGAATGGAAGATAGAAGCAAGTGAGAGATATGCAACTACAAAGTACGAGGAAAGGGACGGGCCTGGGATTGAACCCATGACCTTCTGCATATGAAGCAGAAGCGGTAGCCATCAGACCACCAACCCCGTCACAGTGAAAAATAACTCATCAGAAAGCATATAAAATAAATCATTCTGTATGATTCTTCCGCGTTATCGAGCCTTCAAAACACTAAATTTTCAAATGATGGGTGATGATTTTGATTCCAAAACATGAATAATTTGAAATAAATAGAAATGTGTGGACTTTCCATGATTCTTATTCCGGACGCTTCCTTACTCTTGCCTCATATTCCGGACACTTTGATTCGAATTCCGGATAGATCATGAAATTCATAAATGAATCAAAGTAACGCAAAGCAGAGGCAATTTTGAAGACTGGCTTAGATCGACGCTTATTGCACATTATTATTCGAGACATGTAAATAATAAGCTAAACTTAAATATTTAAAACTACGTTCAACAATTGCATTTGATGGTCCAAAATGTATTGGTATGTCCAAAATAATGAAAATAATATTTTCTTTCTCTCAAAATTTTAGTTAAAAATAAATAAATACATAAGATGCGAAAAAACATGCGTACAAAGTCCAAAAGACGCCTAATCGCGATAAACGGCAGAATACGGTAGGTAAAACACGTGCACGGAAACTCTAGACCCAGACGAAACCACATTGCCTCGTTATGGATGATGAGACGTATGTAAAAACAGACTTCCGCAGCTTCAGGGGCTCCAGTTTTTCACTGCTCATCATAAATTCGTTATCCCTGAGGACGTTAGAAAGCAGAAGATGTCAAAATTTGCCAAAAAAATGTATGATTCGGCAAGCAATTTGTTCGTGCGGAAAGCGGAGCACCCCATTCGTGACAACTGGAACAGTCAATGGGCAGGTGTTCTTAAAGGAATGTCTCCAAAAGCGTCTACTTCCTTTTCTGAGGTCACACAACGGTTCTACAATTATCTGGCTGGATTTGGTCCCGTGCCATTACTCGAAAGAAGTTTTGAAGCGGTAGAATGCTAAGGAGGTCAATTTCGTGCCCAAGCATCTCTACCTCCCGAACGCACCGGAACAGCAGCCAATTGGAAAGTACTGGGCCATCATAAAGCAGGCTATTCGGAAGCATCCTATGGAAGTGAAATCGGGGGAAGATATGAAGAAAATGGACTGCAACGCAAAAAGAATTGTTGGTCAAAGTGTTGTACAGGACGTTATGAGTAATGTGAAGAGAAAACTGCGTGCATTTGGATATGAAATTGAAATTGAATAAAACAAACATAGGAAAATATTCTTAACATATTTTATTTTACTCCCTGAAAGTTTGAAGATGATTGGTTGAACGTGCGAATTCGTGCGAATAGGGATAATCTCTCATGGCGTAGGGGTAACACGCCCTAACTAGAGATCAGGGAGTAGTGAGTTCGATTCTCACTGAGTAGACATGTATTTTTTTTGCAAAACTTCACATCAATTTGTCCATTTAATCCAATCGCAAAGTATATGTAATGTTTAGCTTTTCGATAGTTGTTGAACTTCCACTCGGCTGGTTAGCCGTAAACCACGATTCATAATTAAAAACAAGCAAATATTTGTGTTTGTCGCCATTTGATTGTACACCTTTTATGTTGTTTCTGCTGATAAAGGTAAATCAAAAATAGTTTCATATAATTTCTTTAAAATTTGTGAACTTTTATTATCCCTAGAGTGCAACTTGAAAGTGGCTCCAACATTTTATTTTCAAATTTGCCCAAGCATAGGCAAAGGAATCGACTAGACACAGATTTGATGGAGATTTTATTCTTTTATAACTGTCTGGGGAGCACCGCGATATTATTTGTCGGGGTGACCAGTCACTCACATAGACTCAGTCGGGCACATGGCCAGAGCGTGAGAGGTTGGGTGTCTTAGCAGGCTCTGGTCTTGCACCGTAGACCAGGGGGAAGGCTCATCGAATGGTGTTGAATGGATGATCGTGTCGGCGGCGGAACCAGGGGCGGGTGAAGGTTACAATCGCTTCGCTCTATGTGTCATGACGGTACATAGTATAGATTTAGTTACTGAGACGCTCTAAAATTGTAAGGAACGGACTCTGCTCGGCTCTCTGCCGCCCCGTGTCTGTCATGTAGAGATTTATGCGCTACATGTGTGCGTTAGCGAACCAATTTTTTACGACGTTCTTTCGTTCCTAAACTCTATTTCCTTCCCCGGAGCTGTCATATAAAATTATATCATCCAACTATATTTTTTGTTATTGCATTCTGCGATGGATATGAAAAAGTGCAGTGTGTCATGCTGGAAGGAAAAATCGACACGGCTTCTATGACGATACCGCTCTCAAGGCAAGGCATGTTCCTTTCGGGACGGTTTCGTGACACGCATTCACCACAAATTGAATTTGAATCGATTCCGGTTCATGACACGTCGATCCAGTGACAGCCCAAATCGCCTAGCGAGGGGAAACCTTACAAATTTCGTGGCCTACTAGACGAATCGAACGTTTCGTCGTCGTCGTAACCTAGAGCTCCCAAAGAGTCAGTTGTTGCATATTTTCGTTCGTTTCGTTTCGTTCGCTTGCTTTGTTGTTGTTTTTGTTGCTCTGCCATTATTGCTGTTATTACTGCCCTAGTGCAAACTGCAATTGCACTCGGTCGACGCGCCTGCCGCCGCGTATAGTTCGGGGTTGTGCGGAGCTGCAGCAGCCAACACTAAAACAGTTGTGGTGAAGTTTTCGAAACGCCGAGAAGTGAAAAAGCAGAGTGCGCGCGAGGTTTTTTATTTCGTCCCATCGACTGAAAGCGTGGCCCTTTGTCGTATATTCGGTAGTGCCTTGTGTGTTTTTCCGCGGCGGTTTGTTTTTGTTTACGTCGATCGTGACAGATTCGTGACGTGGGCCGTGACACGCGCATTCGATCGTCTTGGTCGGCGGGAGCAACTCTACAAGTGGTGAATATCTCCCCGTGGCCTTCGGGGGCTTCCTCGGGCTTCGTACCTCCCACCCCACTTCTCCAAAGGCACCAACACAAGCAAAACGCCACACTGACAGTCAGCTGTAGTGGTAGAGGTGTATGTGCGTGTTTGACCGTAACTAGACCAAACATGGATCCATGCGGCGATGATGATCCCCCAAGTGCGTGTTCCGGTGGTGAATGCGATCAGTGAATTATAATTTCGGCAGTAGTGATTTTTTCCTTATCTGTGATCTTGATTAAAACATTCCATCAAAGTAGGCGGTGGCAAAAGACATCGATGAAAGGTAAGCACAGTCAAACCACTCAATCTAACGAGCACTCAAATAATTACCAGAAGCCCGCCCACCCGAAAATAGACGAAACCGAATTAGCGAGAATTCGGTCAAGAGGCGTGGCCTAAATTCAGCTCCAAAAAAACTGCTCGTCATACCATCGACAAAGCACAAATCGAATGAGTGTTGCGTGTGACCATAAAAATATGTGTTTGTGTGTGGGTTCGTTGTCGAATGGGTCGAATTCAAATGCCAAAATGTCCGTCAAATTTACTGCGCCTTTGTAATAGAAGCCAGTAGGTGATCGCCTAGGCACCATGCAATAGTAGGCCAGTCGTTTTTTCGTTAGTCAAATCCACTTATCTCTAGCGCGATCCCACTCACGCTACCGGCAAACGAGTTGTTTTCTTGCGATCTCTTTCCCACCTCTTCGGCCAATAACAACAACAACAACAATTGTAGGTCTCTGCTAGCCGCTCGCTCTATGTGTGGTAGAGTCTTAGTCTGGTGGTGTGCGAGGGTTGTGTGTGAGTGGTCAACTTGCATTAGGCGAGAGGAAGAAAAACTAAAACAAAAAACTAGTTGCGGTCGTGAGAAGGGGTGCCAGAACTGCGGTGGAGTTGGACTGCTCTATGATTACGGTACAAATTGGCGGATGAATCATTAGTAGTGATTCAATCCGGTTTGGGAGGAGTGAATTTGGAATGAGCTTTGCGAGTTGTTTTGTCATTGATTTAAAATTTATAAGATGACTGTTTTCTAAGGCAATTAAAGCTGAAATCATTAGAAATGACTAAAGTAGTATTTTGACGAAACATTGAAAAGGATTCATTGCAAAATTTGAGAGATGTAAACAAAAATGCTTTTAGCAAATTCAAAATTTACAACTATGCTGAAGCCAAGCATCATCCTAAATATTTGAAGGAATGCTTCTTGACAATGCATCCTAGGCAATGGATTATCTGCTTAGCTCTTGTCCACAATTGATCAGCAGAAGTTTTCTCGTTTCATTTTGTATGGGGAAAGGCATCTAACTTCAAATATCTCGAAAATGAAAGCTTTTATCGAAAAAATATTTGGTAGGCGTGATAGACACCATAACTACGCATAACCGGTACCAAATATTTTTCCGAAAATAGCTCCCAATATTGATAAATAATTCGTTAGATGCATTTTGCCATACAAATATTTTCCGCGATTTTTCGTGCATAGACACTAGCGCATGTGCGTTACTATGTGGCGAGTAGCGAATCAGGGCATGCATGTAACCCATTGGAGAAAGCATCTAAAACTTCTAAAAAAAGCTTACTCGTATTGTGGAGGAAGCTTTATCAGTTTCAAGAGAAATTTTTTTAGCTGCTGGAAAAAAGCTAAGCTTCAGGATACATTTTTTGTCTCTATAAGAAGCCTCCTAAACTACTTGGAAATTTTTGCAGGAGAAGCTTTCCAAGATTCCAGGAGAAGCTTTCCAAGCTTCCAGGAGAAGCTTTCCAACTTTTCAGGAGAAGCTTTCCAAGCTACCATGACAAGCTTTCTTTCCCCTCTTCTAGGAGAAGCTTTCCGAGCTTCCAGGAGAAGCTCTCCAAGCTTCCAGGAAAAGCTTTTCAAGCTTATTGGAGAAGGTTCCCAAGCTTCTTGAAGATGCCTCTAAAGCTTCTAGAAGAAGCTTCCCAAGCTTCTTGTAGAATCTTCCCAAGATTCTAGGAGAAGATCTCAAGCTTCAAGGAGAAGCTTCCCAGGCATCTAGGAGAAGCTTCCAGGAGAAGCTTTCCAAGCTTCCAGGAGAAGCTTTCCGTGCTTCCAGGAGAAGCTTTCCAAGCTACCAGGAGAAGCTTTCCAAGCTTCCAGGAGAAGCTTTCCAAGCTTCCAGGAGAAGCTTTCCAAGCTTCCAGGAGAAGCTTTCCAAGCTTCCAGGAGAAGCTTTCCAAGCTTCCAGGAGAAGCTTTCCAAGCTTCCAGGAGAAGCTTTCCAAGCTTCCAGGAGAAGCTTTCCAAGCTTCCAGGAGAAGCTTTCCAAGCTTCCAGGAGAAGCTTTCCAAGCTTCCAGGAGAAGCTTTCCAAGCTTCCAGGAGAAGCTTTCCAAGCTTCCAGGAGAAGCTTTCCAAGCTTCCAGGAGAAGCTTTCCAAGCTTCCAGGAGAAGCTTTCCGAGCTTCCAGGAGAAGTTTCCGAGCTTCCAGGAGAAGCTTTCCAAGCTTCCAGGAGAAGCTTTCCAAGCTTCCAGGAGAAGCTTTCCAACTTTTCAGGAGAAGCTTTCCAAGCTACCATGACAAGCTTTCTTTCCCCTCTTCCAGGAGAAGCTTTTCGAGCTTCCAGAAGAAGCTTTTCGAGCTTCCAGAAGAAGCTTTCCAAGCTTCTAGGAGAAGCTTTCCGAGCTTCCAGGAGAAGCTCTCCAAGCTTCCAGGAAAAGCTTTTCAAGCTTATTGGAGAAGGTTCCCAAGCTTCTTGAAGATGCCTCTAAAGCTTCTAGGAGAAGCTTCCCAAGCTTCTTGTAGAATCTTCCCAAGATTCTAGGAGAAGATCTCAAGCTTCAAGGAGAAGCTTTCCAAGCATCTAGGAGAAGCTTCCCAAGCTTCTAGGAGAAGCTTCCCAAGCTTCTAGGAGAAGCTTCCCAAGCTTCTAGGAGAAGCTTCCCAAGCTTCTAGGTGAAGCTTTCCAAACCTTCTAGAGGAAGCTTTTCAAAGCTTATAGTAGAAGCTTTCCCAAGCTTCTAGGGGAAGCTTTCCAAAACCTTTAGGAAAAGCTTCCCAAAGCTCTTGGGAAAAGCTTCCAACAGCCATTAGGAGAAGCTCCTCAAGCTACTAGGAGAAGCTTTTTCTTCACATCTGGAAAAAGCTGTTCAAACTTAAATGAGAAGATTTTTAAGCCAAAAATCTTAAGCAGTTAGTAATAAATTGATATTGATATTTCAAAGGTTGGCAACACTTTCCGTAAACTATCCACGCGTGAGACCGAAGGTTTCTCGCCTACTGCTGTATGGTCGAATACATCGCGCTGTGCGTCCAAGCCGCCGCTGCCACCAATCATAGTCGTAGTAGGCACTGCACTATCGCGTTGTTGTTTGGCCCAAATAGAAGCTCGAATCAGGCAGCCGCGCTTGATGTGCGTCACAAACATCATTGGGCTATCTAAAACGGCCGTCGTGGTTCAGCGGATTCTACTCACACCAAAATCTAATCACCGCAATCAAAGCAGTCGCATGATCAAAACTTCTTTTTGTGACGACGATACGAAGAATGCCAACAAAGCAGGCCTATTATCGGCTAGCAACCACCTGCTAGCTAGAAAGCTTCATAACGGGGGGCGGGGATAATTTATTCGGCTCTTTTCGGCTGTCGTCAAATCGCCAAATATTCGACGGCGGCAGTCCACGCCTACTTCGATGCTTTGACGAAACCGTGTTGGTGGAAGAGGCCGACGTTGATAACGACGACGGTAGAAGGAATGCAGTCGGTGTGGTTTTGAAATTTAGGCGCAGCTTTGAGTGGTTCAAAACAAGCAGCATTGTAGGCCGTTTTCGAAATTGTTATTGTCGAACTTATAAAGCCGGATCGGATCAGAACACAAAAACATGCTTCTCGCCATCGCTGAGCACGCTTCGATAGCCTTGAAACACGTTCTCCCCGCCCGGAGGCCACCCCCCGGCCACCACACTTCGCCACCGGCGCTTTTCGCTCTTGACCAGAGTGCCGATTCACTTTTTTCGTTCGGTTCGCTGTTGCAGTTGCACTGCTATGCCCGTGTATGCATGCACACTATGAGCAACGAACAGAAGAATATTCATTTTTTGGTTCCCTCGAATGAAGCGTTGCTGGAAACGAGGGAGGTGGTGGAAAGGGGATAGTTTTTCGACGTTCCGCGTCGCACCTCTTCGCCCGGGATCGCTCTGCATTCGCGTGGTCGGACGGACGGGTTTTGTCTATTCTCACACATACCCATGTAAGACGACGGACGACACGGTGGTGTGATGTGAGGTGGCCAACTTGTAAAATCTTCAAATTGAACTAGTGGCTTCTTGAAGGCACTACACACACGCGGAACCATAATGATGGTCGCGGTCGGCTTCAACATATGACTTTTATTATAGAACAAAAATAGGATGCCAAAATTTAATAATGGTCTACGATTGCCAGTCACTTATACATTCTTCATTTTTAATAATATGAACTCAAATTTAGAGAGGGCACAGGAAATCGACACAGCTCGCTGCGCTCTTGTATCACACGGATCCGAAGCGAAATTATCCATGCAGACTTGCTGTCCGGAATTCTTGCAAAATCCCTGCCCATTGTATGCTTCACCTTCTGGATACTGGGTACGCAGTAGAGTTGGGCGAGCTCATGGTTCATTCCAAAGATGGCCCTAATCGAAGATTCCATGTGCTTGCAGGTCCTCCTCGAGCATCGTCCACGTTTCATGCCCGTAGAGGACTACCGGTCTAATGAGCGTTTTGTACATCTTACATTTGGTGCTGCTTTGAATCTTTTTTGACCGCAGTTTCTTCTGGAGCCCATAGTAGTCACACCTTCCA
Organism: Aedes aegypti; assembly: GCF_002204515.2. Taxonomy (NCBI): domain Eukaryota; kingdom Metazoa; phylum Arthropoda; class Insecta; order Diptera; family Culicidae; genus Aedes; species Aedes aegypti. The sequence goes on along the minus strand of NC_035107.1, from coordinate 221,348,297 downwards.
CTGATGATGCGCCTTCGTATTTTTCGACTAACGTTGTTGTCAGCCGTCAGCAAGGATCCGAGTTAGACGGACTCGTTCACCACCTCGAAAGTATCGCCGTTTATCGTGGACACTGCTCCCTAGAAGGACCTTGTCGCACTAAGTTCCGCATACCAGCATGTTCTTTGTATACGACGTATTCACCACCAGTCCGACTCTTGTGGCTTCGCGTTTCAATCCTCGCAAACACGACTGGAATTTTTGGTAATCCGATTGAATTTCTTGAATATCCGACAGGAATCCTTGCGAATCCGACTGGAATCCATGTGAATAATCACAAGGATTTCGCAAGAATTCTAGTCGGGATCCCAAGGATTCCAGTTGGATTCACAAACATTCTAGTAGAATTCCAAAAAGATTTAGAAAAATTTACAACTCTTCTAGTCGGATTCGCAAGGATGCCAGTAGTATTCGCAAAGATTGTAGTTTGGGATTCCAGTCGAAATCTCATGGATTAAATTCAGATTCGTAAGGATTAGAGCAGTAACCTTAAGAAGTCCAGTCAGAATTCTAAAGATTACAATTAATATCATTAGGATTCTGATCAGAATATCATGGGTTCTAGTAAGAATTCCAATAATTATGAACATACGTCGGTATTCTAGAAATTTAAGTCGGAATCTTAGGTATTCCATTGGAACTCATTAACTTTAAAAAGAATGCAACACAAGAATCTTACAGTTATCCAGAATTTATACCAAAATCGCAGGATTTCTCGAAAACTAAATTCTTACAAAAGATCATATGTTTCAGGAACTCCTATCGGATTTTGAATACAGTGTCTTACCGATTTTGGCAACAAGGCTCGATTTTTATGTTGCCAAAATTGGGATGTTGCCAAATTCGGGAATTTTGAAATGCTTGTGTTTTTATCATTCTAATCTCTGAAAGTATCAGAAAATTCATGGCAATTAGGGAAAGTGTACCAGTTATGGACATAGTGGTTCCCTATTTGGCCATGTGCAAAATTCAGATAGCTTTCACATTTTTAATATTTTTGAATGTTTTAACATCAAGATATATCTTAAATCTTACTACTAAAACACAGAAAAACTTTTCAACATGTTGAAACATTCAAATTATCACGTATGACGAAATAGGGAACCACTATGGCCATAACTGGTACACCTACCCTACTACGAATGATGTAAAAAATGTCTGGGAGCCTTCTTCAGTTCAGCTTCTGATTTAAAAGCAGAAACATGTACTGATTATATGCGCCATCTGAAAAGCACACTTGTTCTACACAGTACAAGCGTGGTATTACTTCCAGTGGCCATTTGCGACTGTTCTAGAGCGCAAATGTGCTTTAAAACCACACCATATCAAAAGTAGCAGATTATGAATACGGTTGAGGATCCTTTCGGGTGGGTTTATTTTAGAGATTTTTTGAACATAGAGCGCAATTTTGATGACCACACGTCTCAATAGTGAAGAAGGTTCTAAGTGAAAAAAGTGGAAGTTTTTCTAAATAACTTCTTACTATCAATGTTATCACGGTTGAAATGTAATGTCAACTTTTTTATCAAGACTGGCACCGCCATGCACCGAGAAATAGAGTTAATGACGAGTTCTTATCAAGAATTATGATCATTTGCTGAGATTCGGGAAAAATCAAGCTGAGAGTTGCAAAATTAATTATTAGAGGGGCTTTCCTGAGTCGAGTGGTTAGAGTCCGCAGCTACAAAGCAAAGCCATGCTGAAGGCGTGGGTTCGATTCCCGGTCGGTCCAGATTTTTTTCGTAATGGAAATTTTCTTGACTTCCCTGGGCGTACTTGCCATACGATATACGCATGCAAAAATGGCAACTTTTGGCGTAGAAACTTCTTAGTTAATAACTGTGGAAGTGCTCATTGAAACTAAGCTGAGAAGCAGGCCCTGTCTCAGTGAGGACGTAATGTCAAGAAGAAGAAGAAGGATTGGAAGATATTTCTTGAAACAAAAAATCATGTTATAGAAGAAATAATGTGTGAAGAGCAACGCGAGGAGTTATATTCAAACTGAAAGTTATTGAAAATTTTGCTGCCGAAATTTCAAATTTCATTCATTTCATTGCGTTTCATTTTTCAAGATTTATTTATTAGATTTTTTTACGAACTCGTCAAGAAACTGCTTGCAAAATCTCTATTGTGCATATGAATTTACTCAAGGATTTCACCATTTCATGCTTCTGGTAGAAATACAATCGCTACATGTATCCCTAATGTTTTGATTTGTTTTCTGTAAGATTCTGTAACATCCGTAAAAATGAAAACGGATAGCAAAAAAATGTAGCTTAGATGCGGAGTCAGTGGAAAAAAATTGTAGTACAGGTCGGACTCGATTATCCGGAGTATCGATTTTTTTTCACTCCGGATAATCGAATTCTCCGGATAGTCGAATCACTGAGAAAAAAATGAAATCTTCGATAAAAGAACATACATATTATCTTTTTTTTTGTTGTTTTATTTATATGACGCGGTGGTGTAACCTGAAACTATTTCTAGAAAAAGTAGGGGTCTTTACAAGAAAAAAAATTGTTTTGACCAGCATACACAACAACAACTTTTTTAAACCTCCCTGTTTTTAAATATTTTCAAAACTGCAAAACCATTCATGTTGTATATTGCAATACCAAATTATCTCAGATTTATGCATAAATATTGAAAAACAAGAACATCAAAAATCAAATTCCGGATAATCGAGTCTAAAATTCCGGAGATTCGAATCCCGGATAATCGAGTCCCCTGATAATCGAGTCTCCGGATAATCGAGTCCGATCTGTAATCATTTATTTTTTCTTCTTTTTAAGGTGAATATAAATCGAAGCCAAACCTCCAATTTTCAAGAGCACGAATCTGGAGATCCAAAAATCCGTTTAAGCTGAAAACTTAATCGATTGGTCACTAGCTAGTGATGATCAATCGATTAAGTTTTCAGCTAAAACGGGTGTTCGGTTCTCCAGATTTGTGCTCTTGAAAATTTGAGGTTTGGCTTCGATTCATCTTCACCTTAATTGTAGAGAAGAATCATATAAATGTTAACAATGGCCAAAGAATTTTGAGCATGGGCTTTTTACTCACTCTTAGAATTCTTCTAAAGAAGTTTTTCGATGACTACTTCAAAACCCATTCTCAACAATTTGCCCAAATTGTCAACTAGTGTTATGAACAAACTTTCTCGATGTTTTCCTCAATAACTGTTACTAAAATTCCTACAGAAATACCCAAAAGAAATCATTCATCAATTATTCAATAAAATCTTCTACGGATTAACTAATCAATGATCACGAGACAATTTGAGGATCTTCAAACCACCACACATAATCCGATTTGTACATTAATTACAAGCACATAACAATAACAAAACATTAACGATGAACACAGTAAAGCTAATCATCTTAACATTTGATGCTTTTATTACACTTGTTTTTACTGTTGATTACTATTCTATTCCACCAAATTATTATGCCTTTAAACAATGTAGTATTTATTTTTACAGCTTGCCTGCTTTATGTCAATTCCCCTTTGAAGTATGCGCGTTTTACTTATAAGTACATTTAACATTAGCTTTCTAAGCTCGCAATGGTCACCAACATTTTCATTTTGACTTATTTTTGCTTTGTTTGAACTCACAACATTAGGTATCAGTGCTTAATTATCATTTGAAAATATTTTTCCATGTGTTGCCAAAATCTGGAAGAAAATGTTGCCAAAAACGGGTGTTGCCAAACTCGGAGGTAGACAAAAGCGGGTGTTGCCAAAATCGGGAAGGCACTGTATATAATTTCATCAGATTCCTAGAGTTCTCTCGTCAAAATAATGAAGATTTCACCAAATTTACAAATTTAATAATTTCCACTTCGTGCGCATCACTTCGCCAGATTTCCAAAACTGCCGCTGGAATCTAAAATATCCCACCGTAATATGGGTTCAAATGGGTGTAAAAGTCGTAATACTCAATTTAACATCGGATATCCACCGGAATCCCAGAAGCCATAAACAGCAACACGAGTAAAACCATCACGACCTCTATTCAATGGCAACACAACTACCATGCAGCCATATTTGTTCACCCTATGCTTGCCGAAAGCTTCTTCTTGTATTCCAGCTAGTAGCGCTTAGTAAGGTTTAGGTGATGAGAGGATGATGAGATTTTGTTTTCTCGCTATAGTATTCAGTATTCAAGAAAAACAATTTAGAATTCTTCCACTTCTCAGTTGTGTTTAATATTAAAACCTATAAAAAACTCCGTTTTGTGAAGCATTTCTGCCCATACAAAATATATGGGAAAAGTTTTCACCAATGAGGGATTCCACGGAGGCATGCAAGTCGATTCTGATCGACCATTTCAAAAATATCTGAAACTTTGCACAGTTTTTCAGTTCCATCTAAATCGTCATTTTCCGATATCAAATCTTCAAGTTGAGTCACGACTAACTTTTCAAAAGGGTGTATGTGAAAATGGTTAAAAAATATTCAAAAAGCTGCACAGCAAAAACGGTTCGTTCGATTGTTAGACAACTAAAGAAACAAAGTTAGACAACTAAATAAAGATTCCAAAAAAAAAAAATACACACAGTAAAAAATTTTTTTTTTGCATATAAATACATCATTTTTGTCACAAAAACTCAAATATCTCAAAACCTTATCGTAATTTTTTGAGGGAAAACGGTCCATTATATAAGCTATTTACCATAAAAATTTGGTGATGGTATGCCAATAAACAAAAAAGTTATGACATTTCAAATATTTCACAAATTTGACACTTAGTGAATTTTTTTTTTTTTTTTTCATTGTTATTTTTTTTTAGGACCGCAGTTTGTTGCTGAATTTTTTGTTAAGGGTACCACATGAGGTTAACAAGTTGTTTTCATGATATTTTATTTAATTATTCATAACTATTATAGCATCTATTAGAAAGTTAGACGCGATCAAGTATTGTGATCCAAAGTCTTGATAGTGTCATATTTTTTATTGTACGTAACTGAAGAAAAATTCTCTCAATAGTGTTGAAACCTTTTGATAAAAGAAACCTATAAGAAATCTAATATTGATGACAAAAGCTACAAAAAAAGTTTTCTATACAGGTATACGACTAGTTTACCTGCAAAAAGTTTACCTCGTAGAGAACAAGGCGGGTCTATACCCAGGTGATCTAGTATACGTAAAGCAGGTCGGTTTTCTCGGCGCTGGTTTTCTCCACAAAGTTAAAATCTGATTACACCTGGGTATAGACCCGCCTTGGTAGAGAATAGACTTTGTTAATCATATTTGGGAGAAAGCGAGTAACTTCAACAACATCAAAAACATGATAGGTACATACCATGAACATACTCACGAAAAAGCTAAAAATATACTACCACTATGGTTATAAAAGATTTAATTGTAAAATTTTTCTTCAGTCAAGCAAACGACACCAAACTAGTCAGTAAAAACTTAAAAGTGATTTTGTTTATTAAAATCTAACGAGCAACATGAGTAGTCGCTTTCTCAACTGTTGCAGGCCGTTTGCAGAAAAAAAGTGTTCGAAAGAGCTACGAAATCTCACCGAAAGCACCATAGATAAACTGAGAGCGACTGGTTATGCTCCAATGTCTACATTGAATACAAATTTACGCATTTGTGCGTCCTGCCGTTTAAACGTTGACAAACGGGCAATCTGTACATCATCGGTGGATCAGGTTGCAGGAAGTTCGAAAACAACAACAACTAAGGAATTACTAGATGCACCGACAACAACTGAGGAGTTACCAGAAGTACCAAGTGCAGATAGTATTGCCACGGTACCATCAGCGACATTTCCCGAGAAAAAATACCATGAAATCAACGAAGCTGTACGAAGAAACCTCTTCAAATTAGGACCTGAGGATGTGGAAAATACAGACTACGATGAGGTAATTATGAATATGAAGGAAAGGTTCTCGAATCTAGCCACGACAAGGAAAGAAAAATTATTGATTTTGTCGATGCTGCCAAGCTCGTGGTCTATTCAAGACGCCATTGATGAGTTCAAAATCAATAGAAATACAGCAAAAGAGACAAAACAATTCAAAAATAACTGTCTTGCAAGTTTAGCCAAAGAACGTGAGCATCCAATTAAAACTGCAAAAGAACTATTTGATTGGGCGAATCGCAGAAAAGAAGAAGATTTAACAAAATTATCATTTTGTTTTACTACTACTGAAGAGTACGAATTAACGGCATCAGAGCTCCGCGAGCAATATAATAACACGAAAACGATCCAAGGAACCCAAAAATTTCACTGTTTCATTCCATTGTCAGAAAATAAAATTAAAGCAAAACTATACTCGAACTGTACTGATAATGATGCAAAAGTGTTCGATATTGTAAAACAATTGAATAACAATAAATAAATGAATAAGTATTAATAAAATGTTTTAATGATCTCATAACGCATACCCAAATCCAAAACTTTTAAAGTTTATATATAACATTTAGAAACTCATCGATCATACTCTAAAAAAAATATCCTGGTAAAAAAAAAAAAAATATTTTCGTGTAATCTGTTAATTCATTTTAATTTATACATATATACATATACATAAAATATTTATACATATGCATAATATTTATACATATAATATACATAATACTAATGAATACATGAAAACGACTTGTTTAATTCACGCAAGGCCCTTAACAATAAAATCAGCAACAAGCTGCGGTTCCCGTAATAATTTACACCGAAAAAAAAAATTTTTTTTCTACTAAATGTGAAAATTGTGACATGTTTGAAATGTCATAACTTTTTTGTTTATTGGTTTACCATCACCAAATTTTTATGGTAGATAGCTAATATAATGGACCGTTTTGCCTCAAAAAATTACGTTGGTATTCCGACAGGGTTTTGAGATATTTGTGTCAAAAATTATGTTTTTTAATGCAAAAAAAAATTTTTGTTTACTGTGTGTATTTTTTTTTGGAATCTTTATTTAGTTGTCTAACTTTGTTTGTTTAGTTGTCTAACAATCGAACGAACCGTTTTTGCTGTGCAGCTTTTTGAATATTTTTGAACCATTTTCACATACACCCTTTTGAAAAGTTAGTCGTGACTCAACTTGAAGATTTGATATCGGAAAATGACGATTTAGATGGAACTGGAAAACTGTGAAAAGTTTCAGCTCAATTGAAAAATATGAATTAAAAAATTTACCAAATTTTGGTGCTGTTGCTTGGAATCACTCCAATAGAAATCTTCTGATTATAGAACTATAGCTCAAATACCGATAGTTTTTTTTTTTTTACTTAGTGTTCTGAAAATATTTTCTAGAAGCTTTAAGGCGAAGTAGGCCGTCATTGAAATTTGTACGCGTCGTTGATGATTGTTGCAAATTCATTTCACGATTTCGAATCAAAGAAAATCAGTTGGTTTTGCACTGACACAACTGAAAAAGTATCAGCATACTTTATGCATGTTAGCGCGTACAGTGATACTTTTTCAAGTCAATATAAACTATCAAGACTGGGTTTTATCACTTTGAAATTGCAAGCTGTAAAGTCATCGTTGTTGGCAAAACTAATGACGGGCTACTTAGCCTTAGAAAGATCTAGTCTAGAATGATGTAGTAACAACTTTCACGGAGTTTTCCATAGGGATATGTTTGGAATCCATTCAAGATATTTTTTACTTTTGTAACTTTTGGCTCTTCCTGATTAAGGCTCCAACCCTGAGCTGAAACGTTGGAAGTTGCATAACTCTCCTAGCTTATAAATACAAAACTTATTATTTCACTTTTATAAATTCTACACTCAATATTTCTTGCTCTCTGAACTTGTTTTGGTCACCACACAGAAAAAAGCAACAGTTAATCTACACGAAAATAAAATTCTACCACAATGAAAAACAAATTTGACATAATGTAAATTGATTTAGTTTTTCAAAACCTACTGCACGGCCTACTGGGCAGTACAACGTTTGCCGGGAATTTATCCAAACAACGGTTTTCACAAAGTTTCAAATAAATTTCTTTTGGAATTTTAAAATCAGTCTTGGCGTGGTTTTGACGGAATCCTATGGACAATCCATGGGACACCTTTTACAGAATACTGCCTAGGATTTTTGCAAAATAATACAAAACCATCGAACATTCCTGACTATTTTTTATCGAAGTTTTATAGAAGTCTTATACTGCCCATAACTGCATATCTGTAACATTCGACAAAAGCAGGCATTGAGTTAATGGAATACCAAGTGTGCATTTTATTGCAGTATGGGAGGAAACTACAATTTCAAAAAATTACCAGGAACTCAAAAATGCTTATTTGAGGCTGATCTTTTGTACAACTCATATCGCATACTAAGTGAATAGTTAGAAAATAATTCTGATAGAAATTTCATTGCTATTACATTACGAGGCTCATTTATAATCTCAATGTGACTGTTATGCGGTTATAATTACCAATGTGACAAAACAACTTGGTATTTTTTTCGAATTTTCTAGAACAATTTCACAGATTTCATTAAGTTGATCGAAAGTATTTATCATTTGATGACTCGCCATGGTATTAACTCCAATTTGTCAAAAATGTCGAATGTGACTGTTATGCAGTTATGGGCAGTATAGAAGTCTGTCAGAAATTTTCATTTAGTCAGAATGTAAATAAGGATCCAGAACAACATACCTGCAGGTTTTCAATTTTTACAAAATCCTCGGCAATTTTTTTACAAAAGCACAGTTTACACTGTCTAAGAGAATATTTCAATTGCAGCACTGAAAAAATTGACACGCAAATCAATATTACATATGAAATTTGACCCGCAAGGCATTGGACTGGCGTGCATCAAGAAGTTCGCAACGATAATTTATACAATTGGTTGAAAAGCGTCTTGAAAATTTTGAAGGAATCTCTTCCCTATTTTTACACATACTCCCAAGCTTTTGGCCACAAATTTAATTGCCTTAGAAATTCGTAAGTCAAATTGCTACAGAAATTTTTTTAAAAGTTATTTCAAAAGATTTTATCAAAACATGTTTGCACATCTGGCGTTTATAATCATACCTCCAGTATAAATCCCTGAATGATATTATGACAAATCTAGGAAGAATCTACGGTACTCTAACATTTATATTAAATTTCCCAATAATGAGTCTAATTTTTAAATATTGTTTCTCAATTGGAAAACCTACATGTCATTTTATACCCAACGTCCATTATGCCTAACGTATTTTATGCCGTTTATCATGCCTAACGTTTTTATGTCTAACTTCCATTATTTATATTATGTTTATGCCTAACATCCTTATGTCTAATGGGGTATACTCGCAAATTACACTTGAATAATCTAGAAGAATTTGCAATAAAAAATTAAGAAGAATCTCGTAAGGATCAACGGAACTATGCCAAAAAAACCCTTGAGAAATGATTGGACATACCCCTGGTAGAGAGAACATTTCTATGAATGTCCAGAAAAATGTTTGGAAGCATAACAAGTATTTGCGTCAAGTAGCTTTATACCTATTTTTACCTTATTTGAGGTAGCTGAATCTCTTGATGTTTTCAAAAATATCTAAGCACCTCTGGTTTTGGAGATAATAATGGTTCAAAATACATTATTTATCGCAAGTTTACTTGCTTGTTTGCAAATTTACGTGTCCATTTTTTACAGAAATCAGTTTTTAGGTCCCAAAGAATACGTATCAACGAAGTTTGCTATACTTTCGTAACAATAACTTTTCAATGATTTGGATGAGTACTGTATCTGGCCAAGTAAAAAACGACGAATTTCGTATGAAGGATTAATCGATTTAATCCATATTTAATCTTGCAACTCTAATCAATTATGTCTCATACAAAAGTGAAAGTTTTATACTGATAGCAACTTTCTCCGGCCGTGAGAAGCGAGAGAAGAGAGGAGAAAACTGCCAAAAAAGTAAACAACACACGCATGGTGAGAAAAATGCTTATAATTTTGGTCAAAAAACATGTTTTCACTAGCAAATGAAATAAATTGTGATTATGAGCTTTTATGAAGTTGTTGATGAATTCATATCGACAATAATACTTTTGTATGAAACGTGTGCTAGTAATACTGCCTACATAATTCTGTGGGTGGAGGTATACATGGAACATGATAATTTATTTATGGCCAACGCATATAACATTGTGTTTCGCCTTGTTGGGTGGCTCGAGAGGGTGCTTTAGCGAGTGGCTCGACTAAGAAATGTGCCTTTGATTACTATAATATCCTGTTCTCTTCGTTTGAAGCAGTCAGGACTAGGGTTCACTGGTAGATCTTTACCCCATAACGCACCACGAAAAGGTGATCTACCCGCGTTATGGGTCAACTTTCACCTTAATACGATGGATACTAGCACATCACCCCACTTACACATTGAGGATGCTATTGATCATGATGGTTCTGTGTGTAAGTACAGCTGTTCTGGCAGTAACGGAGTAACAACTGCGGGCGGTCAATCATGCTCATGCTCGTGAAATTTAAAATTTCTTAGGTACAATATATGAAATGACCAAAAATTTATAAAAAAAAACCTATGGAAATCTCAATAATTGTGGTTTTTGAGACGGAATTACATCTCTGACATCAAATTACGCAAGACATCCACCCTTTTGGACTCCCTCTGGTACAACATCCTAGCTACGCCAATTATTAAATTCCGAAAAGAGGACTCAAGGACTCAATTGAAAAATTTGATCGCATATTTGATTACTTGTCCATATTTTCCAACACCATCATCGTTCAAAGTATTATTATGTGTCTTTGCTGTTATTATCATTTCTCTATGGCGGTAGTTGAACCGTTGAGCGAAGACGCACACTATCAGTTCACGACCGCAACAACGCAGACAATTTTACAGCTTTCTCACTTGCGCACATCCAATTTGCAAGCTGTTTGCCAAAGTTCGTTTACTTGTCCTCAAAAAAGCAGAAATCGAAACTGGACCATTTTTTTCGCTACATTTCTTCGCATCTCTTAGGGCGATTATAGCTTCACTTATATGGGGATGGCCACCACTAATCGCCTCAACTTGTGTGGTGTGATGACTTGTAAGTGTGTGAGGTTGGGGCGCGTGTTCTTACTCTTCTTCTCGGTGCCAGTTTTTAGATTTCGACGTTCCTCCGCGTTTCTATTTCGCTATTTGAAAAGTTCACTCTAATTGCAACGATAACAGACGTCGTCGACTTCGCGTTCGTCGACAACGGTTGCAGTTATATATTTTTCGGGATTTCCAAACGCGCTGAATGGTGTTTGTGTTAGTTGCACTATAGTTAGTCGCTTCAAATAGGGCTCGCGTCGCTATAAAGAGGGAAACCATGCGTCACACTATTTGACTATTCGGATCGGATGATAATAGCGATATTATGCATTATGGGTATGCGATACCGTCGACAAAAAATAATTTGAAGCAGGCTCTGTCCCAGTTGGGCAGTAGCGCCAGAAAGAAGAAGAAGATAGTTTATTCAACCATCATCTTTTTGAAAATTCTACGGAATCCTGGTTCGAACTGTCTTTGACGGAATTGTTCGAAATCTCGCATATCCTTAAGCGACCTATGTACATACATGGACGGGTTATGGCAGTGGAAAATTCCACCGAAATATTTCAAAAATGGCGTTCCAACCGCGGCCAGAGCACGTTGTTGTCAAATTCATAATTCACGAGGAGCGAAGAATGTTCCCGGTCCGGTCGTTCTGGAGCGTCATTTGGGGTGAGTTGGCGTGCATGGTATTCGAATGACGAATAGTCACGCAAAGGTTTTTTTTTTCAGTTTTAGATTTTCGTTCTATGGCCGACAAATGTGACTGTAGGTTACATCAGTAATAGCCGCTGTTGCATTGTGGGATGGCGGCGAATGGTCGTAGGAGGCTTTGGAGTGTGGGGGTGTTGAGATCGGTTCTACGAATTCGGTGTTGTCGGAATGTGGAACTGATCTTAGTGAGTCACGGAGAATGGGTGGCGGAAGATGAGGGTTGGACAAAAATGAAAAAATAAAAAAAAATGGGAAGATTGATGAGTTTGGAATGCTACCTGTTGGGCGAAGTTTAGGCATATAATGTACCACATGAGAAATGCATTTCCGGGAAAATTGTAGTTTGATTAAATTAAGGTGGATTACGTGTTCTGCTGTGAGTTGATAGAGTTGACACATACACGCGAACTGGATAAATGGAGAAGAACGGGTGGCTGGTGAATCTAATTGATTATTTTTCCATACCGAATTCTACATGTTCGGGAAGTGTTCATTAGAGTGCGGCTTATTTTTCGAAATGTCTCAAAACCAAGAATTCGTGTGTTCTTCTGAAATCAAATCACATAAAAAGGGAAACCTCAAATTTTGAGCCAAAAAAATTAAGATTTAGAGGTGGCGCAAGCGACTTGAAAATTAATTTTAAAGTTATCAAATTCAATCTTCAATGAAGTCGTCATAACTTTGTAATGACTCACAACTTTGACTTTGTTGTGACTCACAACTAATTTTGCAGCTTTATGCACAATTATTTTCAAAATTAAATTAATGAAAAGTTTTTAGAATATTAAATTTGTCTAAAATCAAAACTAATCTTAGTTAAAAGTACTTTTCTCAAAATTTTTCCTCTTTAAACTAAAAAATCATTTTTAATTTGACAATATCTTCATAAATACTTAACCGATTCTAATTTTTTTTAACTTCTCTTTAATGAATGTTCGAATCCTCTGAGCAGAATCTCAAATAGCGAAACTTTAAAGTACATACGAGTAACTGACACTGAAGAAGACTGCAAGTGGTAGTCGAAATACGCGTATCTGTCAAAGATAAGCATTTAGGAGCGGAATTAAAAGGTACACGGTACTCCATCTACTTTAAAGTTTCCCTTTTTTTACTTGTTAAACAAAAACTGCCCAAAAATATGAATTTTCAAAGGAAAATGTTATATTTTTTTTATTTTTTTGTCAATTCATTGTTAATACTTAAGCTGAAACTGAGTTTTATTATCAGTTAAACCTTTAAAAAAGCCTTGGAAGCAATTTTTCATAAACTTTATAACAAACACAATGTTTGAAATTTTTAAAAATGTTTGCATTTTTTATCTTGAAATTATAACAATAATTATAACAAGAAGCTTTTGCTTAACAGTAAAACATGTAATTTCCGGTGCGAAACAACCAACAACTTGGAAAAAAATACTTTCTTAATTAAAAACTTATGATTTTGGGTGCCTATGGGGCCCAGATAGCCGTAGCGGTAAACGCGCAGCTATTCAGCAAGACCAAGCTGAGGGTCGTGGGTTCGAATCCCACCAGTCGAGGATCTTTTCGGGTTGGAAATTTTCTCGACTTCCCAGGGCATAGTGTATCTTCGTACCTGCCACACGATATACGCATGCAAAAATGGTCATTGGCATAGTAAGCTCTCAGTTAATAACTGTAGAAGTGCTCATAAGAACACTTAGCTGAGAAGCAGGCTTTGTCCCAGTGGGGACGTAACGCCAGGAAGAAGAAGATTTTGGGTGGTTTTTGTTGAATGACTTAGTGATAACCAGTTATAATTAAATCCGTTGTATACACAGTATAAAAACAACTTAACTAGCTTCAAAAGCATGTTATCTGGAATCAGATGAGCATTAATAAAGTTATGGTAGAACAAAAATGTTTTTTTTTTGGTAAAACAAAAGACAAATTTGAAGAAAACTACTTTTCACTATGATTAGTTTTGACTTTTGACAAATTTGATATTCTACAAACATTTCATAAATTGAATTGAAGAGAATGATTCTAAAAGCTTCAAAATTGGTTGGAATATACCATAGTTATAAAGACTCCACTGAAGGTCATATTTCATAACTTGAAAAATCACCTTCAAGCAGTTTGCGCCACCTCTAAATCTTGATATTTTTGGCTCAAAATTTGAGGTTTCTCTTCTTTTTATGTGATTTGAATTCAGAAGAGCCCACGAATTCTTGGTTTTGAGACATTTCGAAAAATAAGCCGCACCCTAGTGTTCATTCAGCTACATATTTCAATATTCTAGTGCTGCTTCTAATGCTCTTCAATTTGGGCCAATTTCTTCACCTTCGCTTAGTCCGTAAACCACGTTTACCCATATAGTTAAACTGGGTTTAAGGTCTAAGCGGTGGTGAAGATACCGCTTATAAAAGCCATAGAATTAACTGAACTATGTAATGCCTCATCAAACCGTTTCATGCAGGACCATATCAAAGAAACAGATTACCGCTAGGCAACTGTTGCCAAAAAATAAGTTCAAAAATAAAGTTATTGAACAGCCTAACCTGTAGCTTAAAACAGTTCAAATAAATCTGTCATGCGAACTACCAACAACTTCAGCTACCATCATCACTGCTTCTCAGCTTTCCTGTTTCTGGAAGAAAATATACAGATTCTGGAAGAGAAGCTATTTAGCTTCTAGAGGCACAACTTTCTCACTTTTCTAAAATAAGCTTTTTTGCTTTTGGAAAAGAAGCTTTCCAGTTAATGTAAGAAAAGCTTTCCAGTTTCTGGAAGAGAATCTTTACCAGTTTCTGAAAAAGAAGGTCTTGCAGCTTCAGGAGAAGAAGCTCTTCCAGCATCTGGAAGATAAGCTTTCCAGCTTCTGGACGAGAAGCTTTCCAGCCCTTGTATGAGAAGCTTCTTAGCTTCTGGGAGAGAAGCTCTCCAGCTTCTGGAAGAGAAGCTTTCAATCTTCAGGAAGAGAAGCTTCTGTTAAAGAAACTTCCCATCTTCTGGAAGAGAAGTTTTCCATCTTCTGGAAGAGTAGCTTTCCAGCTTATGGAAGAAAACCTTTCCAGCTCCTGGAAGAGAAATTTTCCAGCTTCCGGAAGAGAAGTTTCCCAGCTTTTGGAAGAGAAGCTTTCCAGCTTCTGGAAAAGAAGCTTTCCAGCTTCTGGAAGAGAAGCTTTCCAGCCCTTGGGAGAGAAGCTTTCCAGCTTCTGGAAGAGAATCTTTACCAGTTTCTGAAAAAGAAGGTCTTCCAGCTTCAGGAGATGAAGCTCTTCCAGCATCTGGAAGATAAGCTTTCCAGCTTCTGGACGAGAAGCTTTCCAGCCCTCGTATGAGAAGCTTCTTAGTTTTTGGGAGAGAAGCTTTCCAGCTTCTGGGAGAGAAGCTTCTTAGCTTCTGGAAGAGAAGATTTCCAGCTTCTGGAAGAGAAGCTTTCAATCTTCTGGAAGAGAAGCTTTCCAGTTCCTTTAAGAGAAGCTTTTCAGTTTCTGGAAAAAAAAAATCAGCTTTTGTAAGAGAAGCTTTCTAGTTTCTGGAAAAGAAACTTTCCAGCTTCTGGAAGAGAAGTTTCCCATCTTCTGGGAGATAAACTTTCCAGCTTCTGGAAGAGAAGCTCTTTCAGCTTCTGGAAGAGAAGTTCTTTCAGCTTCTGGAAGAGAAACTCTTCCAGCTTCTGGAAGAGAAACCCTTCCAGCTTCTGGAAGAGAAACTCTTCTAGCTTCAGTAATAGAAGTTTTACAGCTTCGGTAAGAGAAGTTCTTCCAGCTTTTGGAAGAGAAGCTTTCCGGTTCTTGGAAGAGAAGCTTTTCAGTTTCTGGAAGAGAAGCTTTCCAACTTCTGGAAGAGAAGTTTTCCAGCATCTGGAAGAGATACTTTGCAGCTCCTGGAAGAGCAGCGTTTCAGCTTCTGGGAGAGAAATTTTTTAGTTTGTGGAGGACAAACTTTCCAGCTTCTGGAGAACAAGCTTTTCTGCTGCTAGGAAAAAAGCTTTCCAGCTTCTGGAAGAGAAACTTGACAGATTCTAGAGGGGAAGTTTTTAAACTTCTGAAAGAGAAGAAAAGCTATCCAGCTTCTGGAAGAGAAGCTTTCCAGCTACTATAAAAGAAGTTTTCCACCTTCTGGAAGAGAAGCTTACCAGCTCTTGGAAAAGGAGATTTGCAGTTTCTGGAAGAGAAGCTCTTACAGCTTATAGAAGAAAAGCTCTTCCAGATCCAGGAAGAGAGGCTTCCCAGCTTTTGGAAGCGAATCTTTTCAGCTTCAGGATGAGAAGCTTTCCAGCTTCTGGAAGAGAAGCTTTCTAACTTCTAGAAGAGAAGTTTTTAGAGAGCATTGTAAATATAAAATTATTTTTTTTCTTTGTGAGGCACAATTAATGTGAAATTTAGGAATTCTTTGATTTTTTTTATAAGTATGAAACTAAAACGCGTTCTGGACAATTGTTCAGGCTCTATGAATAATACAGATAGTAAAATACTGAAAGGAACAAAAATACACAACCTCTAACATTCATTAGCAGCAGAGGCGCGTCCACGTTCTAAACCATGGATAGGACAAACGTTGACAAGCATTTTGTGCAGAGTGAAGCTGATAAAAATTTTAAACCTATGGATTTCTGGACCTGCAATTGAAAGTTACTGTATTTAAGGGGTGTTTGTAAAATTTTGATCGGTTTTGAGTGGAGTTGAATTGAGACAGTATTACTGCTTTCAAGCGTTCTAACGATATTTTCAGGTGATTTTTCAGCTCAACAAGAAAAATTACATAATTTTTAAAAGACTGGATTTTTGACTCCAATTTAATTTGTATAGAAGGAAAAATTACTGAAAGAACTTCGAAGTTGATTTACTCAAACAAACCTAGAATACAAAACGAAACCTAATTGGAGCCAGGAGATAAGAGTTTGATTCTTCTTAACATCTGATTGAGCATTTGTCTAAGATCTAAGCTTTTTTTTTCGAGAATTCCTCGTTACATTACGACAAGTATTATAGAATGTATTTTTCCCATTATTTTCTCTAGAAACTTCATCAGAAGTTTACTCCAGTATTCGCTCAAATGTTCAGATATTCCTCCGGAAATTTCTAAAGGAGTTCATTTAGTGATTATTTCCCAAGAAATTTCTTCGTGAATTTCTCCAAGAATTTTGTTTAATATACCTCAAGAATCCAACCAAGATTTTTCCAAGCAGAAACACAGAAACCGAATTTCTCCAAATAATTTGAATTCCTCCAAAATCCATCAAATTTTTTGCAAGGAAATCCTCACTTCTCCAGAATTTTATCCAGTAATTGATCCATGGGTTTCTAAGTTTTAATCAATAACTTCTCCAAAAATGCCTCCTGGAATGCTAGGGATGTTCCTGTAAAATTGTCTTTCAGGACTTATTTCAGATTTCATCTAGAGATTTCTCAAAAGATACCTCCAATAATTACTTCAGAGATTCCTTCTAAGATTTCTACAGAAACTCCTCTGGTAATTCTTTGAGATTTTCCCAAGTAAGTCTTGATTTTTTTTACATGAATTCTTTCAGAAATCTATCTAGGGATATTCCATGTGATTTTTTCTGAAAAATAAATCCATGAGGTGTTTGTTGAGAAAACCCTTAAAAAAACCTTGTTGAAACTCGTGTTAATTTTAAAATCAACCCTAATGAACAAAAATCTCAGAAATAATTCCTGGACTTTTGAGGAAGTTTTAGAAGATTTCCTTGATAATATGCTAAGATAATCGAGAAAAAATTCAATCAATTCTCGGGATAGTATTCCGCGGGATTTTTTGAAGACATTGCACAAAATCTCTACTGATACTTATGTAGGAAGATTGTTGAAAAAAAAAAAGCTTTATGAATGAACTGAACCTTTGTGGATTTCCTCGGATAAATTCTTACCTCGTAGATCTCCTACAGTAATCATTAGAGAATTCGGTTGAAGCATAAGTGCAAAAATATATGGAGAAAATTCTAGGATAGTTTTGAAAAAAAAGTAATACCTGAGACAATTACTGGAGGTAGTAGCTTTGGAATTCTCAAGAGTTTCCTGGAGCAAATTGTGGAGAAATTCTTCTAAGCACCCCTTGAAAATTACTGGAAAACTCTGGGAGAATTGGTAGAGAAGAATTCTGGAAGAATTTCTAGGGAAATCGTGGCAGGAGATACTGAAAGTACTCTGAATACAATCCCTATGATAATTCCTGATGCTTTTTTTCCAGGAGGAATCTGAAACGCAATTCTTGAAGAGCCTACCCAAGTAACCAGTAAGCACGATAATGCGGCACGGTAACAGCATTATATGCATTATATAGGGTAATCATTTGATGCAGGTCAGTTTTATTTACGCATATAATGCTATTATAATGCCAGAAAAGGCGAAATAGCGTGCCATTATAGTGCCAAGATATAACCGGGCTTCTCTGCACCACTAATGCTGATATAAAACCACGTAAGAAACGTCAGTTGCTTTCGCCAGGTTTTTAGGGCGAATATTTTGTGCTTTCGCGTACGCAGCCAGAGAGCTTTCGCGTATGCGGCCAAGCAACTGGTACACGAGGTAAATAAATGAATGAATGGGAACGGAAACCTCTAATAGTATGCAAACAATGTAATAAAATGATACAGATAGTACTTCTCCGCATCAGACATATTCGTTTTGGTAGTTTTCATCCTTTTGAGGACTTGCAATTGCCACATTTTGATCCTCGTTATGATGATGAAATTCCTCAGTAAAGTTGTAGAGAGTGTGCTGTGGGAGTTCTATAAGAATTGCTCTGAAAACCGCCAAGAGATTCAGCAATGCTTTGATAAATTATACCAAGAGAGATCACACGTTTAGAAAGCGCTAGCACCATCATATTCGTGCTGGGTATAGTACGATGTAACAGGTATTAGATTAATATATTACTTCATCCAAAGATTCTTGAATAATCTTCTGACAGTTCTCAAGGTTGATCGTAGATATTTAAAAGAAACCATCTCTACCAAAACATAGTCAACATCACTACACAAGAAAATATATTCGGTTCATTTAACCAAAGTTGCTGTATTAATGACTAAACACTTTCTTGATTTGACAAGCTTGGCATTATACTTTTGACCACATTGTGTTGTACGGTGAAGTCACGGATTGAAATATAATGCTATGCACATTGACACATTTACCGTACGAATCAGTGATTTTTATCAGATATAGTAAACTTATCAGATTTTTGCATTCGGTTGAAAATTGTTGGTGCAGTTCTTTATTCTACCATGGATTCGGTAGATAATACAATAAAATTTGTTTGCGTGCACAACTTAAGGATAAGTAGCCCGTCATTCGTTTTGGCAACAATGATGACTTTTCAGCTTGCTTTTCAAAGTGATAAAACTCAGTCTTGATAGTTTATATTGACTTGATAAAGTATCACTGTACGCGCTAACATACATAAAGTATGCTGATACTTTTTCAGCTGTGTCAGTGCAAAACCAACTGATTTCATCAATCATCAACGACGGGTACAAATTTCAATGACGGCCTACTTCGCCTTAAGGGGGTCATGTAGAAACTATGTCACGCTGTACAAGTTCAATTTATTTTCCAAGCTTTCTACTAATCTTGTATTTTTTATTTTATTTTTGTTGAAACGTGGATAAGACAATCCTTTGACAGTCCTACCCAGGTGTTTTTGTACGTAGTATCTAACCTACCTTCCCACTTCCCGCGCCACTGATTAGAAGCATTGAAATAATCTTGTTATATATTAAGAAATTGATGGATTATGATGGAAACATTAGTTCCGTTTAGCTAGTTTAAATTGTTCTTATATTTTTAAATGGTGACTTTACAAAATGACAGAAAAAAGATACTCATTGTAAGGATTCCAAGCTTAAAACACGGAATTCCAAACTTGAATAAAACGTTAGTATTTTTGCAATCATCCACATCTAATCAAATCGAAGTCACGTTGCAGCAACCAAAACCGACCCGATCGGTTTCGTTTTAGGAATATCCTCCATAACCTACGTACGTCATTCGAATCGAACTGGTTTGCAAACTCCAAAGCACAAGCAAAAAAGCCTAGCGCACATCAATCCGTTTAGTACAAACAAAATGTGCAAAAGTGCATTCGCAACACCTGGTACATGTTTTTTTTTTATGCCGCTCTGACAATTAACTGAATTTAGATTTGCTGCCAGAGAGAGAGAGAAGGTTTTGCGCCTAAACAACTCTATTTGTCCTATATTTGTTGGATTCTCTGGGGCTTTGATGAAGGATGCACGTTTTTGTCCATTTCGCAGCCTGCCGGTCGACACGAAACTGATTAGAAAACCAAATAAATTCGTTTACAGAAATGTTTCCTCTGTGTAGCGTTCCACTTCTCCACCGGGCCTTTGCCTAAAAACGCAATTGCAATGCGTTACAAAACACATTGCGCCGACTATTTAACTAGCAATGATAACCGCGGTGCTCTCTAGGCTGCAAGTAAGCAGGCCATGAGTGTTGGAAAACTTAAAACCATTTGTTTTTCGAAATAGAAAAATCAAGGCCTGCTGCGAACGCACGATGCTAACGAAATGAACTCCACCGTTGTACCCATATGAGCTTCAGCGATGCCAGATCTACGGACATTTCCAGAAATTACTCCAAGAAATTCTTTGGGAATTCTCCAAGAAATATCTCTTACTATTTCACAACAGGGTCGTTTCTAAAAATAGCACAAGAGATTCTACAAATTTTTGCAAGAAATTATTCATAGATTCTTCTAGGAACTTCCCTTGTATGTTGTAGAGATTCCAGTATTCTGGTATTCCTATGAGGATTTCTCTTGCACTGAATTCTCCAATCATTATTCTTAGAAAGGATATCGGTGTTATGGAGAAGAATCGTTTGTAAAACATGCTGTATAAATCTCTGAAGGATTCCTCAGAGAGATTTCCAAATGCATCTATGACGCAGATTTACTTAGGTAATTCGTCTAGCAATTGGCAGTGAGCTCAGAGGTAGCGACAAGCGAAGAGATAACTTTGAACACGCGAACGTCATTTCGCTTCACCGCCCCGCGCCATTCACCATTTCAATGTTTGTGTGTGCATCCAGGCTGCTGCCAGTGTTGCCACATTTCTATCTGTACCGAAGGCTCAAAAATCTTTTTTATCTGTACCATAGATTCTAAAAATCTGTACCACATCCAATAGAAATTGTTGAAAAAACTCCTAATGAACTTGGAAGTTTAAAATAGTTTTTATTGAAATGATTTAACTTGTAATATAATTAATTATTATTCAAATCTATGGAAATTGTATCTTTCAATTGTAGTTTTGAAAAAGATAGTTTCAAATTTCACATTTTTTTTTGGATTTTGTGTCACAAAATTACTAATTCCAAAAATCTGTACCAATCTGTACTTTTTCGTGAAAATCTGTAATCTGTACCGTACAGAATCTCTACCAAAAACAATCAAAAAATCTGTACCTTTCCAGATAAATCTGTACTTGTGGCATCACTGGCTGCTGCACCACAAAACTAAACTAGAGTCGTTCTTTTGTGTCGTGAGCGAATTGACAAAAACCGTCGCCATCGTTCGTTGTCATCGTAGTAGCTTCGTAGTTTGACAGCGCCACATCGTCACTCACCTAAATTAATTTAATTGAAAATTATCGTTAGTGAGTGGAGCGCAGTGATCGACGAATTTGCGTCGGTGTGTAGTTTGTAGGGCTTCGCTGTCGTTGACTGACGTTGGTGAAGGGGAGGCGGAAGAGGCGGTGGCGCTGTTCCGTTCCCCGTGTTTGCTTTCGTGTCTTTTGTTGGGCGTCGTCGCTTACTGAGAGTTTCGTGTGGCGAAAAAAAAAACTACAAACTAGACAAAGCGCAACCAAATAAAATAGTAACAACTGGTGCGAGTGCGAGGGGGTGACATTTTTTTTGTGTGTTTGGCCACGATCGCGTGATGCACTTTGGGCGGATGCATTTTGATCACGTTGAACAACGGTACTTTTTTTTGCTGTTGTTTTACGTACAGTTTTCGATAACTGTTTGACGCATGGTATTGTTTAGAAAGTGTATCAGTCATGCAGGTTTGCATGATTTGCATCAGTTGGTGTTTGACAAATTTTGCATTGTTTTTCAGTGCGGAAATTCAGACAAAGGTTTTTGTTCAAAAAGTTTAGGGTTAGAGGCAAGTACCCAAGCACTAAGCACTAATAATGAGCCCTAAATCAACATCATAGATGCATACATGTTTTATAATGGCACTTCAAATACATGCACGCATAAAAACAGCACTTTTAACGCACAGAAAACCTACAACTGCGTTGCGTTGCAATGCATGGTAACCGAATTTGCATGATTTGCATACTGAAAACTGTCATGTTAGTTACTTTACCACTCTTATTCCAATTGCTCATGAAAAACTATTTGTTTTGAAATAGATATCCAATCGGAGTTCAGAGATGAAAAGACATGAAAATTTCCATTGCTGGCCATGCCCATCTTCTCCGTTACTAGGAAAGGAAAGGAGAATGATGATATGACACCTACCTACTTAAAAAGAGGCCAGAGACTCACCGACGCCCTCATAGATGTCAAGGATTTGGATGATGGGAAGGGTAATGGTCTAGGATTCACTATAACCGATTGGTGCGACCGGATTGAAATTTAGTATATGTGTAGTTTAGTATACTTTTTATAATTGGGTGTAAGTGTCATGTTTTCATCATCGTTGGGAGTGACGCAGCTAAGAAAGTAAATGTCACTCCATACGCGTTCGTCTTCCAGAGATGGGACACAGGTATTTCCACCTTGTGTCCTAGCTAAAATGCTTTGAAAAATTGACCCAACCCCATGATACAAAAAAGCCCAGAATACATTAATATAAGCGGTTAAATCTGAACAAACTCACCAAATACGTTTATTTGTCTAAACGTCAAGTAAACTAATCGTTCTCTCGAAAAACTTCAATGATTCAGTTGGGAATTTTAATCGACATCCTCTGAATGGTTTCGTATATGAAGGGAACTTAACGGCATGGCTATGCACCCATAATCTTTTCCGGCCTTGTCAAAATCGCACAATCAATGGAGTAAACTTGATTTAAACTAATTCTGCGTAGCTCAATGTGGTTTTCACACTTGCCACAGGCTTCTCAATATATATTATTAAAAAGCATGCAAATCTCGCCGTATGCTTTTTCCTCTTAAATTTATCAGAGTCACACTTATCTCAAACAAAAAAAACATTCCGGGTGGCGTAGCTCCAATGGAATCACGAAAACATGTAGCACACCACTAGCCATCTTTTAAATTTTCGCAAAGAAAACAAATAACACTTTAACCACAGCACAATCAGCTAGTTCTGTTGCAGCTTGTTACAGTTGCACAAAACACTTCAACCTGGATAATTTTGCGTCTGCTAATACAGTTGGATTCCGTTTTTGGCAACAAAGTCAAAATTTTCAGTTGCCAAAAACGGAACCGTGCCAAAATCGGAACCCATTTTTTAAACATTATTTTTCAACTATTGGTTTGGAAAACATCATTAGAATGTTGTTACATTATCCTTATGGAACCATATGGCTCCGGGACTTCGAAACGGTTCTCTTCGAAGCAAATTTCCATAGTGTTGGACTATGCTATGAATCTATAACCCCCCTATAACCTTAACTGTAACGATGAATTTTTAGAAGCTTTATGTACACTATTTGTACGTGTGGGTCATGTTAAATCAATAATCGCATAAGTGACCTTTATTCAAGAACTATACTTTTCCTTAAAATATATGTAGAAATATAAAAAAGGGATGTATTATCGTATTCTTACAAAGACGTGCTTACACAACGAATGCACTGCGTTTTATAAAACTGCATGATTTATTTTTATTTAATGGACATTAAAAACCAGTTTAATTTTTAGGCTCAATTGTAAAGTTTGACAAAATTTGATAAGTTTAGAATTAATTTATGTTTCTGATAAAGCAAAGCATCTCATAACGAATGATTGACTGTAGTCAAAAGCGCAATCATAAACAACTACATCTCATGATCCATAAATACGGCTCGTAATTTTGCAGAATACACGAACAAGTTTCTAATATTTTTTATTTGAAATGAGTTTTAATTGAACTTGATATATGTTATAAACCTATCTTACAAAATCAACGAAAATTTGAAGCTATGAAACGAGAGCCTGATAGAATCTTCGGGTGCTCGTAAGGAATTTACAGGAACACGCTAGGACTCTGAAGCATCGTGCTAGGAGTCCAAAGGGTCAGGCTTAGAGTTTTGCTGAAAATTCACAAGTCACAAGTCTTCGATGACAATGTTCAAAAGTTTATTATTGTTAGGTTACCACTACCACTAACCGGATTCCGCTGGAAACCAACTTTTTGAAAAATCCCCAAATGTTTGCCAGCACTACTCAAATTACCACTATAAATCCATTATCCCGCTAGGAATCCACAGGACGCCCAAAAATCATAAGAGTTTATTTGAAATTACCAGATATTAGCCATTGGACATGATTCCCAATAACCAATAAAACATTCTCAGGATCCCACAAAAAAAAAATCAGTTTCCGCTTGGAATCTGCAGACATCCTCACGAATACGTTGGAATTTCTGAGATGTCCCCTACAGTAAGGAAACTCATAGACCCAGCTCGTAAGAAACATAATGATAATTTTATGAGACTCCTATCCTTGATTAAAAATATTGTACAGAATGTTGTCTCTTACCAAATCTAACTTCTAACATAATCTCTGACAGATAGGAAAATAGCACTTTTGGACTGTGTTCGCATTTGTCGTGGTGGCGGTAATAAACGGCACATTGGAATAATAAAAAAATGAAAAACAAAATAGTGAAATATGCACATTTTTTGGACACAGCTAAGACACGCGACATTTCGCTAATTTATTTCTATTATTGCGGTATTTTTTAACATACGCAATGTATGCAATTCCATAATAATGAGAAAAATGATCTAAAAAGGCGAGAAGAATTTTATGATTGAAACTCTGTGTGAGTCATGGACTTTTGGATGATCTTGTGTCAGTGCTTGTGCTTTGTTCAAACAAGCTGCTCCTAATCTGAAGAAAAGTGGCTTATTTAAGTGTATCGCTTACTGGCAGACTCATATGGGCTGATCATTCAGTATGAATGCCTAAGACAAAAAAAAAATGTTCTCTTGTTGAGATACTGATGGAAATTAATGGTCTCATAAAACGTTGCGAATGCATGAAAATTTTCAAATATATTTGTTTTGCTCACGTTTTTTTGCATGATGTTCATTCTACCACCAACAACTGTTAATTTTACCCACATAGTGCAGGTAAAACGATCATTTGAATCGCTTTTTTGCTAGCGAAAAAAATATGTAAAAATTTAGCTATTTCAGTCTGAATTCGTGTCGCTGATATAGATAACATCCCTATTTTTGATACTGTGCGATAGAACTCTATAAATTCATAGTTTTTCTGTCAGAAACAAGATGATATCCTTAAGGTGTTCATTTTACCACCCCTTCCCCTACTGCCAGTTCGAGACTAAGGCAGATAAAAACCTGATTTTCACACATTGTATTCTTTTACTTATATAGAGTAGATTTTGAATTTTGAGAGATTTTTTTTCGCTATTTGTTCGAAATTGTGTTACATTTATGGAAGCTCTTCTTATCAGTTTTGCACAAATCGCGTTATTTCTGAGCGACTTTGTTGCATGAAATTTGTGCTGGCCCATAAAGTATTTGCAATAAAAATCTGAAAAAAAATATATATTTATCATTGTCGATACGATAAATGATCAGACTATCACTTTTTTTTATTGAAAATTTTAAACTTAAGTATATGAAATATGAATAGAAACAAAAAACCGATTTCAACTGAGGTTGATTTTTGAAAGGGTCAAAACCAAGTTCATGGATACAAATCCAATGAAACATGTAAAAATCTAAAATTTTGTCGCCTATCCAAAAGTATAGACGTATGACATAAGTAAATTGGAAATGAAATAATTTTATTTATATTGAAAATGCCTGAAAGGCTATGATTTTGTTTAATTATCGTATTTGGAGAGAAAAACTAGCGATTTTTCAGAATTTCATATTATTTTCAAACGTTTTCTAGGAGAGCCAAATCAAATTTTAAACAAAAATGCTTGTGGAACGTCTTAGATACAATGTACTTGAACTGATCACTTCGAAAGATTTTGAAAAAACTATTCTTTACTAGTTAAGTTCCAACAAAACACATTGGAACATGTTCCAATCTTAATGAAACTTTACCAACTTCCTTTTCACAACGATATCTTTCCGAGAAAAATATAAGGATGATCCAAATAAGTTACATTTTTGTATTCCACGGTGCGAAAGTTTGTAGTGGGACTGATATGCGGTTACTTTTCATTATGGGACAATTTGACTTGCTGTTTTTTTTCTAATTTTTTCGAATAAATCATATTATTTCATTAGTGCAGCTGAAAGAGACGGTGAAAACCGAACTCAACTCAATTTTGACGAAAATGCAGATGGGACTGACTTGCGATTCACGGCAGTGTATTGAAAAAAAAAATCCCTAATCGAGGTAAACTTGACAGAAATTTCAAACCGCTGCTGCCCGCGCGCAAGGCTTGCTGCGACCTTTTTTTCTCCGCAATTTTTTTAACGCATAAAAACCCTACTACTGCACCATTTATGCATCTAAGCCCGACGCATACAGGCATTAAGTAAGCACTATATTAGCTCTATATTCACATGTAAGGCAAGTTTCAACGCAATCCAGTGCTTTGATAGGTACACCACGTGCTTCGTATTTGCACTTATTGGTAAGAGGGAGCAAAACATGAACCTTCACACTACCGCATTCGCAGATTACAGGCCGGGACAGAGCTGCCAGATGATTTGATAGAAAATTTGTATCCACCGGGTTAAAAACCCTGTATCCCATACAAAAAAAATCTGTGTCCACACAAAAATTGTTGATAGAAAATCTGTGTTCCATACAAATTTAATCTGTGTCAGTATAAAAATATCTGTATATCTGGCAGCTCTGGGCCGTCTCTTTTCTCCACAATAATATTCATCTCATGCAGTCGAAGGAGAAAACGAGCAGGACGAGCAGGACTTCATCAATCTCACATAACGGGCGCCGCAGGTTTGTGACGCAAATGGGTAATGTTCATCACAATATAACAAGGTTTAAAATGGACTTATCAACGGTTTTCTTTTATTGTCGATTTTCTTTTTCTTTTCGCTCCAAATGCGGATCGTGTTTACATAAAATGACATCCGGACCACCATCCAGTTCACCGGATAAACATTGGGTGGATGAATAGGCTAGGAGAAGCGGATGAACAAGGATGAATCTGTCATTCAAATCTTGTCAAATTTCATACAAAATCTACTTTTTCTCAGCGATAAGTTCATGCTAGGTGAACCACTTCCCCTAGCCTATGCGCAGCGAAATCATTCATTTTTTTGTAAACACGGCCCGCAATAAAGGTTTTCTTCCTGCTGAAGGTTGCAGCGTTACGTCATCGCAGATTAATTCATACGGCAATCGTCGTAATAAGGATAGTGTCGGTGTTCCCTTAGTGGACAGTCCCCTATAGTCGCACTAGTGGCTTTTTACGGCCGTTTAGCTATAAATCTATTCAAAATATTTTTTGACATGAAGGGCAGGAGCTATTAATCTAAGTACCATTGATACACAGCTTGATTTTGTTCAAAAAATGATCGAAATATTTAGTTTTGCTTAAAATTTGAGCTCCCTTGCGCCTATAGTTAACCTATTGTTCCTATAGTAGCACTACTGAGAGAAACTATTTTTTATTATACAAAATACTTGATGAAATAACAACTTTTTTTTTACATCAAACGAAAGCTTTTGATCCACACTGTGTAGGAAAAATATAAAAGTTTTGTTCTTAGCTATGCGGCTATTGGTACATCGACCCTAATACAGACGGAAAACTGGGCTTCGTGGCCTTGCGGTTAGCGGCGTCAGTCGTCTAGGCGTATTGGGCAACGGGGTGTGGGTTCGATTCCCGCTCCAGTCGGTGGAAACTTTTCGTGAAACGAAAAATTCATCGCTGGGCCACTGAGTGTTTCGCAGGCATTGCAGGATTCGCTCCCATTTGAGTATGAAGCACGATCAAAGCAAGCAAAGAAAAACATCCCATCTGTTGCGGTCCACGATCGTCATTGTATCGCAAGGTGTAACAAGTCTGATAAATGGAAGCAGAGAGCGAGAGCCCCAAAGAGAGAGCGATGATAAAATCCATTTTTCTCGCTTGTTTACCGTTGGGAATAGGTGTTTTTCTTTACTGGCACGATAAACAATCCACCAACTTCCAATACCAATAGTGTCCCCCAGGCTTGGAGCATGTTTAGAGGGGTTTTATCATGCACTACTATCCCCCCAATCTGATCGAAGTTGTAGCAGTATAAGATAAACAGTCTCTCATAACTTGCAGCATGTTATGATAGTTACAGAGAGCGATACGTGAGAGATTCTCTCAATTTTCTCAGGATTCAATCCCTGGTGTTTCGTGTTATCCGTTGCCTAATGTTAGTGATCGTTCAGTCTGTGCAGCCTATGGGCTGAAGGCGGTATAAATTGTCTTTTAAAAACATAAAAGTAATGAATATGATACAGAGAAGTACTCTGAGCTGCATGAAAAATAAAAAAAATTAAAGCACGAAAAAATTACCTTGAAAAACGGGCGAAAACAACCACTAATGCCCATATGATCTCATATTGGCATTAGTGGTGCAGAGAAGCATGGTTATATCGTTGCATTATAATGGCACGCAATTTCGCTTTTTCTGGAATTATATACGCATATAATGCTGATATGATGCCACATTACCGTGCTTACTGATACTGCATACTGATTACTTGAGATTTTATAAAAAATACCATTATTTCTATTATCCAGCTTTTTACACTAGCCATAAAACAACGAGGGTTGATTCGCTTTTTACGTTCTTTGCCTACAGATGGTATGGCAGTACCTTAGAACTTCTAAGTTGGAAAGCTGTAATTCTAGTTTATTGATTGAAATGTGTTTTTTTTTTTCAATAATCTATAGATCGTATCCAAATACCATATTTTTATTTTCTTAGCATGACTAATAATATTACTTATCATTATAGGCACCATTACTCAACATTCTTCGTAACTATGGATGGTTTCGTGATTCACATCTAGATCTTGGAATAACAAGCAGCAAAATGCACCGGATTTTAGCAATATTCCTAATCCTGAATTAGTCAATGCCATCGTTGCAGTAGAAATACAAAGCTTGTGGCGTGACTTCTTATTGTTTTATGTGATACTGCACATATCTCGCTATAGACATGTTGAAATTGAGTGCAGGAATTACTACGAATAAACCCCCCATATTTTAAACTCATTTCCCCTAGCTGCCAGCATGATAATGGGTTCTATTCAATCAGGATATTAGTTTTCGTCTTTCCTTGAAATTTTCATGAGTAATCTGAGCTATGTATGGCCTTCACAGAGCTTTGAAAATACTTATTTTATTATTTTAAATTTGTGAACGACGGCGTTTAGTGGTGGATTCAGGATATTTACAAAGAAGGTAACTACATTCTGCAAAGGCCTCCGACAGGTGCATTCATTTTAATCAGATTGATTGTAATTGAGTATGAAATGTGGACAAAGCCTCTTTTTTTTCTTAATGGACCGATGCACGAGTTCACTAATTTGACGTTTAAGCGGTGCCGAATTCACTAGTTTCCATGGTGACATAAATAACACAGCACCGCTCAAACGTCAAATAATGAACTCGTGCATTGGTCCATAATATGAAAACATAATGAAGTAACAATTTTAATTAAAAAAAGATTAAAAAATAATCAAATCCGAACTTTTTTTTGCCAGATTTATGTCAACATTTAAGTTTTTCAACATTCAAGAATTGCTGCGATCTAATCATTAATTTTATAGTGTAGGCAAGAAATGTCATGCAGGGGTGTTTCAAAATGTTATTGCAGTCCAGCGTAAAAAGCTGGTTTTCTTTTTATGAACTCTACTCACTTTCACAGAGTTGTGTATTTTGATTATTTACATAATTTAATAAAACATTGTCACCATCGATAACTTAATAATTTGAGAATATCTGCTTGTTACTGAAGTCGCGATATCATCGCTATTGTTTTGATGTATAAATTATCCTAGCACGTATCGAAACAAATCTTGAAGTGTATTTTTCTCGAGTTGTTTATGCCCCATCTACTAGTTCTGACTACCTGCGAGTGGATGTTCCCCGTGTTAAGTGCTTATTTAGTTGGTTGGTTGGTTTGACTTTATTAACGAGATTTTTAGCCCTGGGCTAGTTCATCTCGGGACCAACGGCTTTACTTCCCTTCCGAAGGAAGTCGTCACTATAACTTTTAAGTGACTATGTCGGGGATGGGATTCGATCCCAGGTCCTCGGCGTGAGAGGCGAGTGTTCTAACCACTACACCAGGGCCGTCCCCACGCTTATTTAGTGCCAAAAACTATATTGCTAGTGCATCGTTTGTTCTGAATAACGGGTTGATTCATCATCATCTTCTTTTCTCCACGTGACGTCATCATCAAGTTGATCAGCGGTATGAAGTCAGTTGAGGCGGATAATATGAGCTGAGAAAATCTTGATATACTTGTCTAGGATTGCTCACCATGTAACCGAGGCGGATAATTCAGATCTAGTCAAAATCTGTCTACGAACGACATTGTTGTTCAGAAGCTCGTGCGCAAGTACGCCGATTTGAATCAGTTTTGCGGTCTCGTTAAAGATGGCATTAACAAAGACCTGAGGGATACTGCTCTGGATCCATCCATCTGGCCATAAGGTATTTTCTTTTCTTCAATTTGAGAATCTGCAATCCAAACGGGATGTCGCAATCTATGAAAGATCCTCGAATCGTCGACAGAACCAACACGATGAAAACCTCTCCAAATCTACTGCAATAAATTCACACTCCAGTTTGCCAACAACGGGACGCATGTTGTGCTTTTTGATGGATGACCCTGAGACAAAGTCGAGCCCTGTAGATGTTCCAGTATTACTGCTTGTTCTGGCCGTCTAAGTCGTTCCATTCCTGTGTTCAGGACCGGCGACGGGGCTATCCACCTTGCTTGTCCAGGCAAGTATCATGACATTAGCTCTTTTTCGGTCCCTAAATCCCCTTACGCTTGCAAAAATTCTTCACGCAGATATCGAATGAGCCCAACAAGTTCTTCAACATTCATGCAGCTTGCAGCAATCCTCAGTGCACTAAACTTGACAGAAGAGCTGAGCACGATTTGCGATGAACCACAGTGCGTTGCTCCATAGACAAAAATCAAATTTCAAGTTATTTTATTCTTCGATTATAAGTATCCACAAGTGTTTATAGATAGCATCCGCTATTGAAACAAGTATTTATAAGACATACAAAGCACTAAAACTACTACAACAAGCTTCGAAAGCATCCATTGTCGGAGTAGCAGAAAAACTAAATTTTGTCGCATGTTTTCAGCATTCCTTTCAAATAGTACGGAGAGTTTTGAAACCAATGTATTTAATCAAAATCCAAAAGAGAACATGGCTGGAGGTTGGTAAAGTATATTTGATAGGATAATAACACCAATTTTAACTTTGAATATGAGAAATCGACACGTCGAGTTGGTTATGAAACCAAACCTATGAAATACTAACATGCAACTTAGATAATCGATTCAAAAAAAGTTCCACCGAGTTCCACCCTAAATCACTCACAGACATGTTTTTTAGAGTGTCATGTAAAAGTCTGAAAGATACAGCTGCAACTCCCTGCAACTCTTCGAGATTTTTGACTATTTTTAGGGGTATTCCTTAACCAGCACAAATATGAAAATGAGTTGTTTGTGATAGAAAATCCGAAAATCTTGCAACACTATGTGGTCTCGGCTCAACCAGACATTACACCACCATGCTTAAAATAATATATTTCATATGTAGTTTCCAAGATTTTAATCAAATTTCATATAAAAAACTGAAAAAATTAAAAAAAAATGCGATTTTTTGCATAAAAACGTATAAGCCACTTTTGCAGCTACGAGTGATAAGAGACATATTTGTAAATAACTTCTTACATCATTATGAGCAATAAAAGTACAAATGGCATGGTTTTTCTTGGAAAAAATATGAATTGGCGCAAATTGTAGCTCTTTTGACCAGAAACAAATTTCCCTTCAATACCAAGGTGCTCAAATGGCTTAATCTTCTAGTTTCGATTTTTGTCCCGCAGCTCCATACATTCAACGCACTGTGTGAACCGTATAAGGCTTTTTGGAGTCTATTCATCCAGCCGGACTGCAATGAGCATCTAGCATACACCACTAGTGTCATTTGTACTCAATTCTGGCCTTATCCTCAAACAACCGGATGATGCCTCATCTATATCACGCCAGGTCCTGGTGCATCTGGGCGATCCACCTAGCTCACTGCGCCCCACGCTTTCTTGTTCCAACCCGATTCGGAGCGGTCACCATCTCTACAGGGTTGTTGGCAGGGTGCACTGCGTATCCTTCCAGCTTTGGCCAACTTCTGGATACTGGATTCGCCGTAGAGTTGGGCGAGCTCGTCGTTCAACCTTCTCATCCCTGGCGCGCCAGAAATTTTCTTCGAAGTGTAGGAGTTCTTATCGCCGTCAAGAAATCCTTCCAGTGCGAGCTGGTAATATGCACTGGATGCGAGCATATCGAGCAGCTTACTGCAGGTTACTCGCATAAAGCTGCAAGATTGTTGGCTGATCATCTGCACAATATAACTTCCGCAAAATTCTGGACCTGATTTGTACTTTGGTTGTTCGTCAGTCATTCAGCAAATTACTGAGTCCATGTCAGAGTCAGATATTTTCCTGCTGCTAGGCGATTTTAACCTTTCAAATCTCAGCTAGCAGACGACAGACGAAGATATTGCCATTGATATCTTCTTTCCTTCACCTTTCTTCAAACGCTTCCAATGAGCCAGAGCTGGCACTCGTCGAGGCCACTATTGCCAACGGTCTCCAGCGGATGAACAACATCGTGAACGTCAAAGGTAATCTAGTAGATCTAGTTTTTGTTTATTCAACGGAGCATCTCGTCAAGCCTAGTCTAGTCAAGCCACTACTCCCTCTTTTACAAGTGGATACACATCATATACCACCACCACCAGACTCCACCAAACTAACACAAAGGATAGTAACGGCTTGTGACGCAACTATGCCGCGAAAACTGAAGCCGAAGAACAAACGGTGACCAGCTTACTGGTGGAATGAAACGCTCAGCACGCTTCGCGCTGCTTGTCTCAGAGCAAGAAGGCGGGCTCAGAAAGCAAGGACGGAAATGGAGAAAAGGAAGCAACGGATGGTTTTCGAGAAGGCAGGACTGCACTCAAGCGGGAGATCAAGCTTAGCAAATTAAATTGCTACAAGGAACTGTGTCGGGATGCAGACACCAATTCGTGGGGGTAATGCATATCGAGTCGTTATGGTAAAGATCAAGGGCCTTTCGACACCAGCTGGGATGTACCCATACAAGCTGAAGTGGTCTCTTCCCGAAGCACGACCAAAAATGTTCTGGTCACCAACGCCGTACGGTGAAGCCGCAGAAGCAATCCCTGAGGAACGACAAGTATCTTAAGACGAGCTTGAAGAAGTGGCAAAACAACTAAAATTGAAGAAAGCGCCTGGTCCAGATGGAATACCGAACGTTGCGCTGAAAGCTGCCATCCTGTCATATCCGGACATGTTTGGGAAGGTGTTGCAGAAGTTCCTTGACGAAGGTAACTTTCCAGGAATATGAAATATCCAGAAACTGGTACTGCTGCCAAAGCCTGGAAAGCCCCTGGGAGATCCAGCCTCGTTTAGGCCCATTTACCTGCTGGATACGCTTGTAAAACTCCAGGAAAGAACCATCCTTAACAGGCTGACGAAGTGTACGGAGAGTGAGCGCGGGTTGTCGCAAATGCAGTTTGGATACCGCAAAGACTTATCGACGCAATTCGAGCAGTACTCGAGTGTGCTGAAATGGCGTCGAAGCAGAAACGAAGAGGAAATCGATATTGCGCAGTGGTCACGATAGAAGTGAAAATCGCATTCAACAGCGCCAACCGAGAGGCCATCACCGCAGCACTGCACAGAATGAACGTTCCCAACTATCTGTGCATGATCCTGAAGAGCTACTTCCAGAGCAGAATCTTGATGTACGAAACAAATGAAGGGCGGAAGTCAATGCAAGTGACAACGGATGTCCCTCAAGGTTCCATTCCCGGTCCAACTCTTTGGAACGGGAAGTACGATGGAGTGTTGACACTGCGGCTACCAAGGAAATTGAAGATTGTTGGTTTTGCGAATGAAGTGTCACTAACGATGATAGGCGAGACCCTGGAAGAAGTGGAGATGTCAGTGATGGAAACAATTGACGCGATCGAGGTCTGGATTAGCAGAGTCAAACTGCTGCTAGCTCACATTAAAACAGAGGTGCCACTAGTCAGCAACTGTAAGGCGGTTCAGCAGATGGAGGTCAACGTAGGAAGGTGATTGCATTGAAACGCGTGTTGAAGGACCTTGGCTAATGATCGAGAATCGACTGAATTTCAACAGCCACGTTGATTACGCATGTGAAAAGTCTGAGAAAGTAATGAACGCAATAAGGAGAATCATTCCAAACTTAGGCAGTCCAAGCAGCAATACGAAGCGTCTGCTAGCTAACGTCTCGTCATCGATAGCGAGGCATGGGGTTGCTTGGGACAAGGCACTAAAAACTAAGCAGAACCGCGAAAAACTGAACAAAGCGTTCCGGCTGAAGGCAGTTCGAGTTGCGAGTGCGTATAGAACGATATCGTCAGATGCTGTATGCGTTATAGTCGGTATGATCCCCATTTGCATCACTTTGACGGAGAATATCAAGTGCTACCAACGAAAATACATCAGAAACGTTCGGAAGATGGCCAGAGTAGAATTCATGGCGAGGTGGCAGCATGAGTAGAGCTGCGCGGAGAAAGGAAAATGGATCCACCGGCTCATCACAAACCTATCGAAGTGGATGAATGGGAAACATGGAGAGGTGGACCTTTACCTGACACAGTTTCTATCAGGTCATGAATGCTACAGAAAGTATCTCCATAGATTCGGGCAAGCAGAGTCGCCACACAGCCCAAACTGCCCAAGCATCGAGAAGACATCGCAACATGTAGTTTTTGACTGTCCAAGATACGCGGAAATGTGGAACGGAATGTTCGGAAGCAGCGACGGAGATTTTAACCCTGACAACATCGTGCAAAAAATGTGGCAACTCGTAAGTACGTGGCACGTGCTGAACAAGAGCGATAACACATATCATGTCGTCGCTGCAATAGAAATGGCGAGAAGACCAGAGGGCGACGAGCCACGATCGAAGTAGGCTAGATCCTCCGTCGGGGAGTAGTTCGGGCGTCACGTAGTATCGGGGATTGGTAGTCGGGCACCTGCGAACCGGAAGCCTTCCTTCACTGGAATAGCATGAATGACCTCGGCACCAAACCGACCCCCATCGAGTCAGAGTGTGCTAGATCTTCCTCGTGGGACTAGATGGCGTAGTTGCCCGGGCAAATGTTTGTCAGGGCGCCTGTGAACTGGAAGTTTCCCTCATCTGCCCGTATAGCATCGATTCGGGAGGTCTTCCGCCTTCGGCGAAATCTCCGTCGGATTAGGATAGATCCCCCATCGAGCACTATTCTGAGTAGTCCGTGTTGAGTCACCGGCTTGAGTTGTCGGAGCGCCATTGAACCGCAAGCCATCCTCTAACCGGAATCGCTGGGACGGTACTCTAATGGCCAACAACGGAGTAAGAGCAACGCGTTACGTTACCGGTTTCGGGAGATATTCCTCCGTCGGGGAACTCTCCAACGGAGTAGGCTATCTTCAACGTAGGGAACTACGCCGAGTAGTATCGATCACGAAGAATCGCCGGCTTTGGGTCATCGGGACGCTTACGTACCGGAAGTCACCCCTCAACCGGAATCGCAAGACCAACCTCGGCATCCAACCGGTCTGCCCGAAAAGCATGACGAGCAGCGCAGTAAAGTCCAGAGAACCAGCAAGTACAGGAGCATCTGACGATCGATCAAAAGACAACAGCTTTAATTTCCAACGCTGCAACGCAACTTAAACTTGTTGAATGCTGCTAAAACCTCTATCAGCTGGGAGATTCATCCAGACAGTTTGGTGGATGACGCTCTTACGACATTCTACAATTAATTTAAGTAGGTTATCCTAGAATATGTTCTTCGTAAGCATCGCGCATCTAACTAGCCGTTTACAACAAGCCATGGTGGATCACAGAGTTACGAAACCTTCGCAATGTCCTCCGAAAGAGCAGGACAAGGTACTTTCGTAATTTAAAAAAATGATTGGAAATCGGTTGAGATGTTCAAAAGTTATGTTTTTTTTTAAATATAAAAATCCAATCCGTCGAGACCTACAGTGAACATCGCTGAATATTTTATAGTAAACGTAAAATTGTCTGAACTTTCAAGAAAAAATGAGAACAGCAATAGCCCCTTTTGTCCCAAGGTCTTCAAAACACGAAAAAACGGAAATTTTTGATTTTTTTATGTAAAAAAAAAAACAATTTTTTGTGAGATTTTATATTTTTCTTCAAAAGTCAAAATCTTTAGCGGGGCCCAGATAGCCGTAGCGGTAAACGCGCAGCTATTCAGCATGACCATGCTGAGGGTCGTGGGTTCGAATCCCGCTGGTCGAGGATCTTTTCGAAAAGGAAATTTTCTCGATTCTCAGGGCATAGAGTATCTTCGTACCTGCCAACCGATATACACATGCAAAAATGGTCAATCGGCAAAGAAACCTCTCAGTTAAGGTGAAAGAAAAAATGACTCAAAAGTCAGAACTGAAAAAGCAGTTTTCTCGTTTTTAAACAATAAATTGATGAAAATAAGAACACACAGCCTTTTTATTTGTCAAATAAAAGAGCTGTGTGTTTTTATTTTCTTCGATTTGTCTATTTAAAAAGACAAAACTGCTTTTTCAGTTTTGACTTTTGCACCATTTTTACTTGGACCTTAATAACTGTGGAAGTGCTCATAAGAACACTAAGCTGAGAAGCAGGCTTTGTCCCAGTTGGGACGTAACGCCAGAAAGAAGAAAGAATAAGAAGCTTTTATTTCGTCCAAGAAAATTGAAAATCGGTCAAGCGGTTCAAAGTTATGATTTTTTAAGAGATACAATTTTTGCAATGTCGCGATTATTCTGGTCACCCTATTTTGGAAATTGTTACCCTAATCAAAAAATCTAACACGTGTATCCTTATTTTGGATAAGAAACAAAAAAGCAAATTTTCACGGAATTTGGTGACCCACTAGATCGGTTTTTCATGGAATGGCTGTTTAAATGTTTTAAAGTCGTTGAATCAAAAAGTTGATGTTTGTAGCGCAATCTGTGGCGTAGTTCCGAACTAAATGTTTTGGTCACCCGATGCGTCATATTATTTGAAAACTTTCATCCGAAGACATCATACCGATTAGAGTACGTTATACAGGTATGTTCCGTTTTTATCAACACGATCGGCAATTTTCAGTTGATAAAAACGGAATAATTTTCTTAGACAAAATATTTTACAAATTTGAAAATAAAATTGCAGTTTTGTCAGGATTATACACATTTTCATCATATAAATGCACAGTATTGGTGTTTTGGAGCTGTAAGGAGCATTCAGATTGTCTAGGTTCGTAATGAGAGTTGATTGCAGACTCCTACCAATCAATTTTAATTTGTAATAAATCAATAATAGTTTTGGTTAGAGTTTCAAAATGTTACATAGAATATTAAAAAGATAATCACATAAATGTCCTTTGTATCATAACGTGCGTCATACTTGTAAAAATTAAACAAGAAACATCTTTTTTCCACTGTTTATCCTCATCCTTCTGCTTCTTCTTCTTTTTGAAATTATATCCCAACTGAGAAAAAGCCTTCTTCTCATCTTAGCGTTCTTATTAACACTTCTGCAGTTATCATCTGAGACCTTTTTTGCCGAGATACATTTTTTGCGTTTTTGACAATACTCGATTGGCGATTAAATGTGGAGTTATGTGGCGAAAGTTTTGCAAACTGAAATGAATTTGGCAATGCTTTGAATTGCCAAAATGTTACCAGTAAAATGATTGTGGTGATCTTTATCATTATTACCACGTTCGACCGGGATGCACTAATCGCTGATCTAGAACAGCGCCACCATAGCCTTTTAGCTTTACGTTAGAACACGAAGGGACTGGCAATAAAGTAACTTAAAGTTCTAGTTTTTTTTTGTTAAATAAAAATAATATTTAATAAAAGTGGTCCCGTCAAACTTCGTTTTGCTATCAGGCTGCTAAAAAATGGCATGCAATCTCCCATACGAAACAACCGATTAGTTTTCAAACAGAGAATTTTCAAAATCGTTTCCTTCACTCAAACGCGTCGGAACACTTGACCAATGCAACAGTGAGTGAATCATGTAAGTCAGAGGCGCGTCCACATTCCAAACCATGGGTAGGACAAACATTGGCAAACATTTCATGTCCACGGATGTCATGAGAATTTTTCAATTCTATGGAAGTTTTTTAAAGCCGATCATTATTACAAGACTACCAAGCTTTAAGATCAATAAGAAGGTCAATTTAGTGACTTCATATTTGGTCAAAATTCACTCGGAGAGATTTATAAAAAATATAATGAACTGTGAAACCTAACGATCGTTAGTGTTGTTCCATAATTTCCTTATTTAGCGAGGAAGCTTAGCAGAAGAAACTAACACTTCTTGGACTACCGTGTAATAAGTAGGCATTGAGTAAATTTACAAACACGTTTTTGACACAAATATTGAAAAAAAAATAGAAGATTGGAACATTTTAGTATTTTAATGAAATTTGGAGAAAAAAAATAAAATTTTCCCTCCGATACCTTCCCGAGAAAATTTTAAAGTTATCCAGAACACGGCTCATTTTTTTATTACACTTATCTAAAGAGGAACTGATATGTTTTTTTTGCTAAACTTACAGAACAAATCAAGAGTTGTTGCATTTTTTAGAAGAAGCTTAAGATTCCTGATAAATGGATGAACTTGTAAAAATGCCTAAAAATATTTCGCTGACATTTCTTCAACAATTCTAATAGCATTCTGAGTGATTCTGATAAGCTTTTTTTCAAATAAATGTTTCATATAGTATTCAGCTTTTTGTCTAGTATTATATGGAATAATCGAATCATGAGTTCCAGATATACAGTCATCTCTCCCTAACTCGATATTGAAGGGACCATCGAGTTAGGGAGGTATCGAGTTACAGAACACATATTTTTCAAATTTTAAACTTTTCATTATTTTGACAAAATACATTCAAAACAGTGATTTTAGCGTGACAAAAAGTACTATTTTGTCATATCTACCAGAAATGGGTAGTAAACCTTAATTTTAGTATCAATTTTATCATAATATTCATATTCATAAAATGTATAAACATTTGAAGGACATTTGAAACTTTTCATGAAAATATCGAGTTAGAGAGGTAAGCTCACATGGAAAACTCGAACAGATCGCATCGAGTTAGGGAACATCGAGTTAGAGAGGTATCGACTTACAGAGGTATCGAAGCAAGCTAGATTGAAGGGACCGCTCATTCCATCGAGATAGATACAGAATATCGAGTAAGGGAGAGTTAACTGTACATCATGCCACAATACATTTGGGAAAATTTGATCCTATAATTTCCCAGGAATTAATCAAGGATCACTTCCTGAAATTCCTAAGACCCTCCAGGAGTTCTATGAGAATCGCTCGAAAAATCTTCAACATAATCTTCCAGTAACGCCTTGGATGCTGAAGATTCTACTCAGTTATTGCCTAAAGCACCACGCTCGTGCTGTGTATAACAAGCGAGCTTTGTTCAAGGTGTGTATACTCAAGACACGATGCGACAAGAACTTTAAGGTAAGAAACTCTTTTGTAAAGTTTTATGAGTAAGCGTATGGCTGTTGGTATAAGACTCCTAATTAACTTTTTAGTCTCCAAGATCTCCAAAGATCAAGATCCTAGTAAATTTGGGATGGTAACGTGCATGACGTGGGAAGGTCCAGTATCAAGAGTTTCTCAAATTGTTCGCCCTTCACCCTCTTCCTCAATTGAAACTTATTATATAGAGATTCCAAAATTTTGTACAAATTGCTTAGTTTTGCTGGAGCTGTTCCCCTACCCTTTGACCAGGATCTAATCAATGGCTGTTTGCCATAATTTGTGCAATGCTATCGAGTTTGAGAGATAGATGATAATGTCCAAAATATGACGAGGTCGATAGTCTTATCCAAAATAAAATAAACACGATCATGACTCTTGGCGTTGCCCAAACATTCTTGAGTTCATTCCCAAGTGCATCAATTATAAAAAAGAACTAAACATGTATGAGATCGTCCATCAATCACGTATGGGGTTATGGGGGGAGATGGTTTGAAATATCTTTTGTGCCATACAAATTATTTTTTTATTTTCATACAAAAAATCATACTACAGAGGGAGGGGGGGGGGGTCGAAAAACCGCCAAAATTGCCTTACGTTATTAAAGGACTGCCCCTATGTCTATTAAATTTTCATATAAAATTCTATGACATGTCATATAAGAAAAAGGAGAGGTCTTTGCAACTCTATTAGGTACGTATTCAACTAATCACAAATTCCAGTTGCTGCTAGGACGTGGCCAGAGTAACTCTCGATTGCTGAAAGATGGATTAATCTTGTCTGATAGACCATGCTGAGTTTGAAAACTCCAATTGATTAGTGGATAAGAAGGGTCAAACCTTATTGAATCGTATATGACTTGACACCTACCATGTATAGTAGGTGCTTAACATTACCATAATGTTGAAAATTTAACTCCGAGGCTATTGAAAAGCATTTAAATTACTTCAAAATAAGTATTTAGTTTATATTCTAAACATTTCGAAAGTTTAAAAATAAAATTTTTATTGTGTTGATAAAAACGGAATAGTTTGTTGACGAAATCGGAACGTGACAAAATCGGAGCGTGACAAAATTGGAACGTGATAAAAACGGAACATACCTGTAACACGTACAGAGAAAAGTTCACGGTTTTGGGCATTCACTCTACTGTGCACTAGCTGCACGGCCAGGAAGCCCAC
Organism: Aedes aegypti; assembly: GCF_002204515.2. NCBI lineage: Eukaryota > Metazoa > Arthropoda > Insecta > Diptera > Culicidae > Aedes > Aedes aegypti. The sequence goes on along the minus strand of NC_035107.1, from coordinate 221,307,433 downwards.
ATAAAATCTTTCATTCGTTTTCGTCAATAAATGCAACCAGCAAATCCACTAAAATCCCCATGAATTACAATATCTAATCGCGTACGTCATGACGAACGGTGTCATAGCAACAGGCCGATCGGACAACCGAATCAAGCCAGATGACACAGGCGAAGCGACGGGTCATGTGACTTTCAAATCTTCTCGATCGATGCTCATGCACTTCCACCTTCCGACGATCGTTTTCATAAGAAGATTTCACTGCTATTTTTGCTTCTTCTGCATTTGCATCGACCGCCGAATGAATGCACATATCGATTTCGGCAACGAACGTGGATAATGCATTTCGCATATTTTTTTCAACGACGCGTCTTTGACCATCTACCATTGTGCGATCGGCGGCCTACTTTTCCATGCATCGAGGTTAAGTGGATTCAAATTTGGTCCGAAAAAAAGTAGGCGAGTTGATCCGGGCTCGATGACGGCAATGAAAGTGACACAGAATTGCAGATTTGGCAATATCGATGCAGTTCTAAATTGGGTTAATCTGCAAGTAGTAACAAGATTTGGAAATTTTAATTAAAATGTAAATAATAAGAAATTTATTGAAATGCTGGGAAGCATGATTCCACAAGCTTGAAAAGCTTCCCTACAGAAGCTTGGAAAACATCCTTTCAGAAGCTTGTAAAGTTTCTATCCAGAAGTTAAGTATTGATTTAAAGCTGAAAATCTATGTGTTAGAAAAATCCCTCTGGTTACACTAAAAACTTTTTCTAAAAAATTTTCATTCCAAATCATTCATTCCCCGACAAAATCAGAAAGAAGTGCAGAATACCTTACCGTACGTGCAAATGACGACGACGACGATGACGTGTGAAATCATCGTCGTCATTCTCATTGGTGTCGCCCAAAGGTGCAGAAGTGAGCTCTTTGTAATTTTTCGTGTCACTCACACCTTAATCTACATCAACTCTTTCCCACCTGTCTGCCATCCCAATTCAATCCTGGGTTTCTACTTTCATCACCAACAGATTTTTTTTCGGGTGCACGGAAATGTTCACTAATGCAACTCTCCAAATCTGCTGCCATCATCAACGTGTCGAGTCCTCTCGTCCTCTTCCCGGGATCGTGGTCTGATCCGTTTTTTTTCGAGAGTGGATTTTTTGCTAATGCAAAGTGCATTCAAAAGCAGGGAAAATTCGTTCACTCTTCAGGCACACGAAATGAAAAGAAAGGGGTTACACAGCACCCACCCCCGGTAGAATGTCCTCTGGTTCAGCAACTTTTTTTGGTAAAGCGTCATCACTGTGGGATGACAAGCTGAAATGCAAGAACGAGAAAAAAAACATGATTTGAAGGAAAATTTCGTTTTTTTCCGCTGGTGCCATAATATCTGAAAAGGACACGAAAATTAATCATTTCCTGCTTCTCTTCCGTGGTCTTCTTGATGATTAGCATTTTTAAACAGAGTGCTATGATGGGATTAAGGTGAAGGTGAATTGAAGCCAAACCTCAAATTTTCAAGAGCACGAATCTAGAGAACCAAATATCCGTTTAAGCTGAAAACTTAATCGATTGTTCACTCGCTGGTGGTGACCAATCGATTAAGTTTTCAGCTCAAACGGGTATTCGGTTCTCCAGATTTGTGCTCTTGAAAATTTGAGGTTTGGCTTCGATTAATCTTCACCTTAAGAAATGAATTAAGGAAGCCTGGAAGCCTTTCTTCCTGAAGCTGGAAAGTTTGTTTTCTAGAAGCTGGAAAAATTCTACTGCTCTAGAAATGGGAAAGTTTCTTTTCCAAAAATTGGAAAGCTTGCTACCCTTCCAGAATCTGAAAACTTGAAAAAGTAGAAAAGCTTCTCTTCTAAAAGAAGCCGAAAATCTTCTCCAGCAGAAGCTGTAAAGCTTCTCTTCCAGAATCTGAAAAGCTTCTCTTCCAGAATCTGGAAAGCTCCTTTTCCAGAAGCTGGAAAGCCTCTCTTCTAAAAGCTGGAAAACTTCTTTTCCAGAAGCTGGAAAGCTTCTCTTCCAGAATAAGCTCCGAAGCTTCTCTTGCAGAAGAAGCTGGAAAGCTTCTTTTTCAGATGAAGCTGGAAAGCTTCTCTTTCAGAAGCTGTAGGTAGAGCATCTCTTCCAGAAGCTGGAAATCTTCTCTGCCAGAAGCTCGAAGAGCTTCTCTTCCTGAAGCTGGAAAATTTCTCTTACAGAGGCTGTAGAGCTTTTCTTCCAGAATCTGAAAAGCTTCTCTCCTGAAGCTGAGAATCTTCTCTTACAGAATCTGGAAAGCTCCTCTTCCAGAAGCAGGAAAAATTCATTTCCAGAAGCTGGGAAGCCTCTCTTCCAAAAGCTGGAAAACTTCTCTTCCAGAAGCTGGAAAGCTCCTCTTCTAGAAGCTATAGAGCATCTCTGCCAGAAGCTGGAAATCTTCTCTGCCAGAAGCTAGAAAGCTTCTCTTCTTGAAGCTGGAAAATTTCTCTTACAGAGGCTGTAGAGCTTTTCTTCCAGAATCTGAAAAGCTTCTCTTCCTGAAGCTGAAAATCTTCTCTTGCAGAATCTGGAAAGCTCCTCTTCCAGAAGCAGGAAAAATTCATTTCCAGAAGCTGAGAAGCCTCTCTTCCAAAAGCTGGAAAACTTCTCTTCCAGAAGCTGGAAAGCTCCTCTTCCAGAAGCTATAGAGCATCTCTGCCAGAAGCTGGAAATCTTCTCTGCCAGAAGCTGGAAATCTTCTCTGCCAGAAGCTGGAAAGCTTCTCTTCCAGAAGCTGGAAAATTTCTCTTACAGAAGCTGGAAGAGCTTTTCTTCCAGAATCTGAAAAGCTTCTCTTCCAGAAGCTGGAAAGCTTTTCTTGCAGAAGCTGTAGGGCTTCTCTTCCGGAATCTGGAAAGCTCCTCTTCCAGAAGCTGTAGAGCATCTCTGCCAGAAGCTGGAAATCTTCTCTGCCAGAAGCTGAAAAGCTTCTCTTCCAGAATCTGGAAAGCTTCTCTTCCAGAATCTGGAAAGCTCCTCTTCCAGTAGCTGGAAAGGTCTTCTTCCAGAAGCAGGAGAAATTAATTTCCAGAAGCTGGAAAGCTTCTCTTGCAGAAGCTGTAGAGCTTCTCTTCCAGAATCTGGAAAGCTCCTCTTCCAGAAGCTGTAGAGCATCTCTGCCAGAAGCTGTAAATCTTCTCTGCCAGAAGCTAGAAAGCTTCTCTTCCTGAAGCTGGAAAATTTCTCTTACAGAGGCTGTAGGGCTTTTCTTCCAGAATCTGAAAAGCTTCTCTCCTGAAGCTGAGAATCTTCTCTTACAGAATCTGGAAAGCTCCTCTTCCAGAAGCAGGAAAAATTCATTTCCAGAAGCTGGGAAGCCTCTCTTCCAAAAGCTGGAAAACTTCTCTTCCAGAAGCTGGAAAGCTCCTCTTCCAGAAGCTATAGAGCATCTCTGCCAGAAGCTGGAAATCTTCTCTGCCAGAAGCTGGAAAGCTTCTCTTCCTGAAGCTGGAAAATTTCTCTTACAGAAGCTGGAAGAGTTTCTCTTCCAGAATTTGAAAAGCTTCTATTCCAGAAGCTGGAAAGCTTCTCTTGCAGAAGCTGTAGGGCTTCTCTTCCGGAATCTGGAAAGCTCCTCTTCCAGAAGCTGTAGAGCATCTCTGCCAGAAGCTGGAAATCTTCTCTGCCAGAAGCTGAAAAGCTTCTCTTCCAGAATCTGGAAAGCTTCTCTTCCAGAATCTGGAAAGCTCCTCTTCCAGTAGCTGGAAAGGTTTTCTTCCAGAAGCAGGAAAAATTAATTTCCAGAAGCTGGAAAGCTTCTTTTGCAGAAGTTGTAGAGCTTCTCTTCCAGAATCTGAAAAGTTTCTCTTCCTGAAGCTGAGAATCTTCTCTTACAGAATCTGGAAAGCTCCTCTTCCAAAAGCAGGAAAAAATCATTTCCAGAAGCTGGGAAACCTCTCTTCCAAAAGCTGGAAATCTTCTCTGCCAGAAGCTGGAAAGCTTCTCTTCCTGAAGCTGGAAAATTTCTCTTACAGAAGCTGGAAGAGCTTCTCTTCCAGAATCTGAAAAGCTTCTCTTCCAGAAGCTGGAAAGCTTCTCTTGCAGAAGCTGGAAAGCTTCTCTTGCAGAAGCTGTAGGGCTTCTCTTCCGGAATCTGGAAAGCTCCTCTTCCAGAATCTGGAAAGCTCCTCTTCCAGTAGCTGGAAAGGTCTTCTTCCAGAAGCAGGAAAAATTAATTTCCAGAAGCTGGAAAGCTTCTCTTGCAGAAGCTGTAGAGCTTCTCTTCCAGAATCTGGAAAGCTCCTCTTCCAGAAGCTGTAGAGCATCTCTGCCAGAAGCTGGAAATCTTCTCTGCCAGAAGCTAGAAAGCTTCTCTTCCTGAAGCTGGAAAATTTCTCTTACAGAGGCTGTAGAGCTTTTCTTCCAGAATCTAAAAAGCTTCTCTTCCTGAAGCTGAGAATCTTCTCTTACAGAATCTGGAAAGCTCCTCTTCCAGAAGCAGAAAAAATTCATTTCCAGAAGCTGGGAAGCCTCTCTTCCAAAAGCTGGAAAACTTCTCTTCCAGAAGCTGGAAAGCTCCTCTTCCAGAAGCTATAGAGCATCTCTGCCAGAAGCTGGAAATCTTCTCTGCCAGAAGCTGGAAAGCTTCTCTTCCAGAAGCTGGAAAATTTCTCTTACAGAAGCTGGAAGAGCTTTTCTTCCAGAATCTGAAAAGCTTCTCTTCCAGAAGCTGGAAAGCTTCTCTTGCAGAAGCTGTAGGGCTTCTCTTCCGGAATCTGGAAAGCTCCTCTTCCAGAAGCTGTAGAGCATCTCTGCCAGAAGCTGGAAATCTTCTCTGCCAGAAGCTGAAAAGCTTCTCTTCCAGAATCTGGAAAGCTTCTCTTCCAGAATCTGGAAAGCTCCTCTTCCAGTAGCTGGAAAGGTCTTCTTCCAGAAGCAGGAAAAATTAATTTCCAGAAGCTGGAAAGCTTCTCTTGCAGAAGCTGTAGAGCTTCTCTTCCAGAATCTGGAAAGCTCCTCTTCCAGAAGCTGTAGAGCATCTCTGCCAGAAGCTGGAAATCTTCTCTGCCAGAAGCTAGAAAGCTTCTCTTCCTGAAGCTGGAAAATTTCTCTTACAGAGGCTGTAGAGCTTTTCTTCCAGAATCTAAAAAGCTTCTCTTCCTGAAGCTGAGAATCTTCTCTTACAGAATCTGGAAAGCTCCTCTTCCAGAAGCAGGAAAAATTCATTTCCAGAAGCTGGGAAGCCTCTCTTCCAAAAGCTGGAAAACTTCTCTTCCAGAAGCTGGAAAGCTCCTCTTCCAGAAGCTATAGAGCATCTCTGCCAGAAGCTGGAAATCTTCTCTGCCAGAAGCTAGAAAGCTTCTCTTCCTGAAGCTGGAAAATTTCTCTTACAGAGGCTGTAGAGCTTTTCTTCCAGAATCTAAAAAGCTTCTCTTCCTGAAGCTGAGAATCTTCTCTTACAGAATCTGGAAAGCTCCTCTTCCAGAAGCAGGAAAAATTCATTTCCAGAAGCTGGGAAGCCTCTCTTCCAAAAGCTGGAAAACTTCTCTTCCAGAAGCTGGAAAGCTCCTCTTCCAGAAGCTATAGAGCATCTCTGCCAGAAGCTGGAAATCTTCTCTGCCAGAAGCTGAAAAGCTTCTCTTCCAGAATCTGGAAAGCTTCTCTTCCAGAATCTGGAAAGCTCCTCTTCTAGTAGCTGGAAAGGTCTTCTTCCAGAAGCAGGAAAAATTAATTTCCAGAAGCTGGAAAGCTTCTCTTGCAGAAGCTGTAGAGCTTCTCTTCCAGAATCTGGAAAGCTCCTCTTCCAGAAGCTGTAGAGCATCTCTGCCAGAATCTGGAAAGCTCCTCTTCCAAAAGCAGGAAAAAATCATTTCCAGAAGCTGAGAAACCTCTCTTCCAAAAGCTGGAAATCTTCTCTGCCAGAAGCTGGAAAGCTCCTCTTCCAGAAGCTATAGAGCATCTCTGCCAGAAGCTGGAAATCTTCTCTGCCAGAAGCTGAAAAGCTTCTCTTCCAGAATCTGGAAAGCTTCTCTTCCAGAATCTGGAAAGCTCCTCTTCTAGTAGCTGGAAAGGTCTTCTTCCAGAAGCAGGAAAAATTAATTTCCAGAAGCTGGAAAGCTTCTCTTGCAGAAGCTGTAGAGCATCTCTGCCAGAATCTGGAAAGCTCCTCTTCCAAAAGCAGGAAAAAATCATTTCCAGAAGCTGAGAAACCTCTCTTCCAAAAGCTGGAAATCTTCTCTGCCAGAAGCTGGAAAGCTCCTCTTCCAGAAGCTATAGAGCATCTCTGCCAGAAGCTGGTAATCTTCTCTGCCAGAAGCTGAAAAGCTTCTCTTCCAGAATCTGGAAAGCTTCTCTTCCAGAATCTGGAAAGCTCCTCTTCCAGTAGCTGTAAAGGTCTTCTTCCAGAAGCAGGAAAAATTAATTTCCAGAAGCTGGAAAGCTTCTCTTGCAGAAGCTGTAGAGCTTCTCTTCCAGAATCTGGAAAGCTCCTTTTCCAGAAGCTGTAGAGCATCTCTGCCAGAAGCTGGAAATCTTCTCTGCCAGAAGCTAGAAAGCTTCTCTTCCTGAAGCTGGAAAATTTCTCTTACAGAGGCTGTAGAGCTTTTCTTCCAGAATCTGAAAAGCTTCTCTCCTGAAGCTGAGAATCTTCTCTTACAGAATCTGGAAAGCTCCTCTCCCAGAAGCAGGAAAAATTCATTTCCAGAAGCTGGGAAGCCTCTCTTTCAAAAGCTGGAAAACTTCTCTTCCAGAAGCTGGAAAGCTCCTCTTCCAGAAGCTATAGAGCATCTCTGCCAGAAGCTGGAAATCTTCTCTGCCAGAAGCTGAAAAGCTTCTCTTCCAGAATCTGGAAAGCTTCTCTTCCAGAATCTGGAAAGCTCCTCTTCCAGTAGCTGGAAAGGTTTTCTTCCAGAAGCAGGAAAAATTAATTTCCAGAAGCTGGAAAGCTTCTTTTGCAGAAGTTGTAGAGCTTCTCTTCCAGAATCTGAAAAGCTTCTCTTCCTGAAGCTGAGAATCTTCTCTTACAGAATCTGGAAAGCTCCTCTTCCAAAAGCAGGAAAAAATCATTTCCAGAAGCTGAGAAACCTCTCTTCCAAAAGCTGGAAATCTTCTCTGCCAGAAGCTGGAAAGCTCCTCTTCCAGAAGCTATAGAGCATCTCTGCCAGAAGCTGGAAATCTTCTCTGCCAGAAGCTGAAAAGCTTCTCTTCCAGAATCTGGAAAGCTTCTCTTCCAGAATCTGGAAAGCTCCTCTTCCAGTAGCTGTAAAGGTCTTCTTCCAGAAGCAGGAAAAATTAATTTCCAGAAGCTGGAAAGCTTCTCTTGCAGAAGCTGTAGAGCTTCTCTTCCAGAATCTGGAAAGCTCCTTTTCCAGAAGCTGTAGAGCATCTCTGCCAGAAGCTGGAAATCTTCTCTGCCAGAAGCTAGAAAGCTTCTCTTCCTGAAGCTGGAAAATTTCTCTTACAGAGGCTGTAGAGCTTTTCTTCCAGAATCTGAAAAGCTTCTCTCCTGAAGCTGAGAATCTTCTCTTACAGAATCTGGAAAGCTCCTCTCCCAGAAGCAGGAAAAATTCATTTCCAGAAGCTGGGAAGCCTCTCTTCCAAAAGCTGGAAAACTTCTCTTCCAGAAGCTGGAAAGCTCCTCTTCCAGAAGCTATAGAGCATCTCTGCCAGAAGCTGGAAATCTTCTCTGCCAGAAGCTGGAAAGGTCTTCTTCCAGAAGCAAGAAAAATTAATTTCCAGAAGCTGGAAAACTTCTCTTGCAGAAGCTGAAGAGCTTCTCTTCCAGAATCTGGAAAGCTCCTCTTCCAGAAGCTGTAGAGCATCTCTGCCAGAAGCTAGAAAGCTTCTCTTCCTGAAGCTGGAAATTTTCTCTTACAGAAGCTGTAGAGCTTTTCTTCCAGAATCTGAAAAGCTTCTTTTCCTGATGCTGGAAAGCTTCTCTTCCAGATGCTGGAAAGATTCTTTTCCAGAAGCTGGAAAGCTCCTCTTCCAAAAGCTGGACTACTTCTTTTCCAGAAACTGGAAAGCTTCTCTTCCAGAAGAAGCTCAGAAGCTTCTCTTCCAGAAGCTGGAGAACCTGTCTTAAAAAGCTGGAAAACTTCTTTTCAGAAGCTATAAAGCTTCTCTTCCAGAAGAAGCTGGAAAGCTTCTCTTCCTAAAGCTGGAAAGCTCCTTTTCCAGAAGCTGTAGAGTTTTTATGCCAGAAGCTGGGAATCTTCTTTTCCAGAAGCTGGAAAATTTCTCTTTCGAAACCTGTTGAGCTTTCTTTCTGTAGCTGAAAAGCTTCTTTTCCAGAATCTAGAAAGTTTCTCTTCTATAAGTTGGAAGGCTTCTTTTACAGAGACTGGAAAGCTGCTTTTCCAGAAACTGGAAACCTTTTTTGAAAGCTGAAAAGCTTTGCTTTCTGAAGCTGGAAATCTTATCTTCCATAATATGGTAAACGTATCGTCCAGAAGATGGAAAACTCCTCTTTATGAAGCTGAAAAGCTTCTTTTCCAAGGCTGGAAATCTTCTCTTCGAGGAACATATAATCTGATTCAGACTATAAATTTAAGTTAAAGATGAAGTCAATGTAAAAGTCTGAGAAAGAATTAGAAAATGGCTTCAAATGCTAATCAGAATTGGATTCTTTTCAGATAATCCTTTTCTAGCCTTCAACTGGTTACCCTACCGAATTGAAAGGCACCCCCTCATTTTTGAAGCTCCAGACGCCAACAATACAAAAAACGCGACTCCTTGCGAATTATGACACCCCAAAACCATAGCAAGTGGAGCAATGCACTTTTTCAAGGGTGTCTGGAGGTGCATTTACAGCGCGCGCCTTCTAGGCCCATTATTATACTCTGTTGGCGCGATAACCGTGGCCAACTCCGGTCGGGTCGGGGTGGACTGTATTTCGGATGAAAGAATTCGACACCACTGGTTTACTAAACACTGCACTTTATTCACTTCACTACTTCACTACTTTACTATTACACTTCACTTTCACTGTCGATCATAATCACGCGGCGGTTAAAATAATACTGAGTCTGCTACGCATACGGCTCGCGTATATATAGCACCGCGCTCGCAATCTAGAAACACGCGGAAGCTTCTAGAAGCGCGTGGAAGCGTCGCGATTCGTGTGCTGCTACCGTCACTGCCACTGTACGATGAGCTCCCGGATGAACCATGCAATGAGTGCCACGATAACGATGACGCTGATTGTGGGACACTCACTGTTGGCACTCACACTCGATGTGGGAACTCTCTCTCTCAGTGACGTAGGCAGTGTGGGTCGTATCAGGGGCTGCAATTGGGTGAGTTCATCGTGTGCTTCAGTGACGATAGAATGTGTGTCGTTGTTTTTCATGCTACTACGGCAGTGATTTGGGACACTCGTTCCATACGGAACATACTCCCCCCGGTTGACACGATAGTTCAAAGGCATGCTGGACGGTATTTCTCCTTGGTGAACAACTGGATCGGATGAAGGAACGTCAATACCTATTCGTTGTGCTGAACTCGTCGGATATATTCGATGATTCTCTATGGGACTTGGTGGATCGGAAACGATGGATGAGATGCTCTTCTTGTCGTCTTGGCGCATGACGGTCTGCGATGTTGTTAGCACGGCTACTGGTCGGTCATCATGTCTCATGTACATGTTGTAGTGAATCGGTTCCGGATCGATATTCGTGTTTTCTTCAAACTGCTCACGGCGTCTACGTGGTCGGCTGGAATGGTGTACATAAGTGGTGAATGAATTTTGGATTTCCTCGATGACGGATCTGTTTTTCAAAACTCCGGTAACCACCCATCCTAGTTGGGTTTCTCGTAACTCGGGATAGTCCTCGTCGATCTTGATATGTCCTCGTTGCAGTAACTCGAAGAACAACTCTATACCCAGCAGCAGGTCGATTTTGTTCCGTTTGTGGAAGTCTGGATCAGCAAGACAAATACCAGATGGGAACCTCCAAGTCGAAGCATCAGTTCCTGCTGACGGAATACTGCTGGTTACGGTTGGCGTTATCAAACATTCCACGCTTGCACGATAGTTGGTGATTCTGGATCGGAAATTCACTACAACCGTCTCCTGAACCATGCTCTTGATGTCGTTGATGCCTCGTAGCGGAACTTTTGTGGGTTGCCTTGAGACTCCCAATCGGTTAGCCAGATCGCTTGAAATAAGGTTCACTTGTGAGCCACTATCCAGCAGAACACGGCATCGGTGCGATTGGCCTTTCCTATCAAGCACATCTACAACAGCGGTTGGCATAAATACAATCTTACAGCAGTCGGCGTGATTGCAGGTCAGTGAATTGTTCGAGTTCTCTTCTACATGGGCCTGTCTGGATACTCGGTCTTGTGTGTGATCTGGTCGAGCTGGATCGGAAAAGTTGGGGTTCGGATCTTGGTTCATCTTTTCCCTATGCAATTGGGTGTGATGTCGCTTTTGACATTTCTGACACGCTTTTGAAGATGAGCACTCTCTGAACGAGTGTCCTTTTCGGAGACAGTTGAAGCATGCTCCAGTCTTCCTTACCTTGTCCATCCTTCGGTCAAAAGGCAGCGATGCTAGTATATAACACTGGAAGTTGCGGTGAGGTCCTCGGCAGAAATCACAGATATACTTCTTGGGTCGTTCGGTTGTAGCGGTGCAAATATTGGAAGTTTTTGTACACGATTGGGAAGGCTTCAAACTCGGGTCGGAAAAATACTGTGAGCTAGACTGGAAAGCGTTTTCACAGTTCTCCAACATTTGGTGTCGCGCTTCAAGGAACGAGATGGTTTGCGAATACTGAGGTAGTTCGCCTTTCCTCTGGGTTGCTTCCCAAGACATCCTAGTAGCGTTATCCATAGCGGACGTCACGATGTAGACGAGAAACAGGTCGGAAACACCTGAAAACTCCTGGTTGAGATACTTCAGGCTCTCTACGTGGCGGATACATTCGTCGAGTAAGCGTCGCAACTCCTTGGACGACCCTGATGACATTCGCTTAATATCAAACAGATCGCGGATGTGCGTCTCTACGATGATTCGCTTGTTCTCATAGCGGTTCGTGAGAATAGCCCATGCTTGCTGGTAATTTCCCTCGCTGATCACCTTCGCGTCCAGAGCTCCTGCAGCTTCACCAACAAGTGCCTTGTCGAGATGGTATAACTTGATGGCATCCGAATCTGGCGAGTTGGCCATCAAGTCCTGAAATATGGCCTTGAACTTCGGCCAGTTGGCGTAGGACCCATCGAAGGTGGGGATCGGAGCCTTCAATGGTTGCTGTTGAATTATGACTTGTGGCTTTGGGTCAGGAACTTTGGCATGCTCCACTTCGCTGGCAAGCATTAGCTCATCAATGGTTGTCCGGATCTGAAGGTAACGCTCCTCAAATGCAATGTACTGCTTTTCTTCCTGTCGAAAAGCCTCATCGGGAATGATTGCAATTATCTTGCTATGTACGGTGCTGAATTCGGTGTAGGCATCATCGGCGTTCTTCAAATATGTCCTCAATAGCGACTGGTTGATTTGGTGATGGGCGGTACCAAGTGCCCTTTGGACTCGTACTAGCTTAAGGCTCACCTGGTCTCTCTGGCGGCAAAGTGACGACAGCTCCTTGAGTGTAATGGGGTCATCGGAAAATTTCCATTCGGCAGTTTGGTCATGGAAAACGGCTTCTCGTTTATTCGATTTAGCGGCTTCAGCTGCAGCCTCAGCAACTGATCTGGACTTCGGCGTACGATCTTGCTGCATGGCTCCGAAGCGATCCTCAATGAGCGGGTAACTGTTGAGTCGAAACGATAACAGTGATTCCTGGAGAAAGAAGCGTCGGACTCGATTTGGCTTCACACTACTTCGTCGGGTTGAATTTCGGGTCGGATAATCGGTGGGCGATTCCTCCTGGTGTTATTCGTTGTGGTTCAGAACAGTTTGGGATTCGTAGCGGGTGACGATGTGAACAATTCCTTCACTAATACACGTCCCGGTATATGTACCACGCAGACGTGTCGGACGGCGATGGTGATTAGTAGACCTCTCTGGAATACACGTCCTGGCTAAAGTCACGCTAACGTGTCGGATTATCTCGTCACGACGAGCGGATGTGTCGAATACTTTCCTACGGTGAGCGGCGCTGGATCCGGCTCGAAGGACCACTATGTTGGCGCGATAACCGTGGCCAACTCCGGTCGGGTCGGGGTGGACTGTATTTCGGATGAAAGAATTCGACACCACTGGTTTACTAAACACTGCACTTTATTCACTTCACTACTTCACTACTTTACTATTACACTTCACTTTCACTGTCGATCATAATCACGCGGCGGTTAAAATAATACTGAGTCTGCTACGCATACGGCTCGCGTATATATAGCACCGCGCTCGCAATCTAGAAACACGCGGAAGCTTCTAGAAGCGCGTGGAAGCGTCGCGATTCGTGTGCTGCTACCGTCACTGCCACTGTACGATGAGCTCCCGGATGAACCATGCAATGAGTGCCACGATAACGATGACGCTGATTGTGGGACACTCACTGTTGGCACTCACACTCGATGTGGGAACTCTCTCTCTCAGTGACGTAGGCAGTGTGGGTCGTATCAGGGGCTGCAATTGGGTGAGTTCATCGTGTGCTTCAGTGACGATAGAATGTGTGTCGTTGTTTTTCATGCTACTACGGCAGTGATTTGGGACACTCGTTCCATACGGAACATACTCCGAACCGTCGTTGTCGTCAGTGAGCTACCGATAACATCGTCGTCGGTCGGTTTCCAAAAAGTAAAACAAGTGTCGTTCCCCTTTTCCCTATTCAACCCGCTCTCAACATCCTCGGCGCTTTTCCATGCAGTTGAGTGCAGAAAAAGTGCATTTTCCTGCACTCCAGACAAAAATCCGTCGTCGTGGCGTTCCTGGTTCGTTTCCGTTCCCTTTCCACCGCGCCTATGCTGTCTGCGCTATGTCGCATCACTTTTAGTGGCTCTTTCATTAAAATTTTCGACACCCTCTTCACACGGCGAAAGGTGTTTGATTCCATTCTTTGGCACTCGTCTGATGGGCCGTTGTTGTTGCGGTCTGATGAGGGAAAGGCATATCGGCTGCTTCGTCCTTTCCGGTGGATTTCGGTGCAAGCCGAAATTTACAGTGACTCAAATTAGTACTCGTACAGTGTTCACGGTGTGTTTCGTAGAGCAATTTCAAAACAAAAAAATCGGCATGTCTGAAATTTTGACACAAGAAAGCCATGATTTTCCCCTTTCATTTGCGACCAAAACGAAAATAATCGGTCGGGGGGTCTAGAACAATATTTTTTTTTTCAATTTTTTTTACCGAGTTTGGGATATAACTTACCCTTAGTAAGGACCTTGGGTCGTTTTCGACACATTTCAAAATTCAAATGCTTGTAACTTTTGATTAAAATAACCATGCAATTTGACGTTTTCTGACAATTAGGTATTTTTTGTGGAAACATTTATTTTTTCGGAGACAAAAGTTTTGAATGGCCCCTTAGGGAGCTTCCATAAATAAAAGTTACAAATTGTGACTAAGGGTCGTTTTCGACCCAAAAACTCAAAGAGCTCGAAAAATCAGTGTGTTGACCAAATTTAGTTCTGTTGGGCTGAAATGAAAGGTACACATGTCGATTTTCGGAAACCCATCCGAAGATCCGGAATTGCGTCCCTGTGGCCACCGGGAACCTGCCACATCTGAAAAAGTCCCTTTACTGTTACTTTGACAACCTGTAGTTTCGTAACTAAACAAGTAATCTTAACCGTCCTCATATTGTTGAATAGGTATTTACATGAACTTTAGATAGAGATTCTCAAATCATTTAGTTCTTGGTATGGTTCCGGAAATCTGGAACATCCGAAATGTTAATTTCGTCACAGTTTTGTGTATTAATTCACATTGGTACTATTCGGTTGATGGATATTTTGTCATAAAATTTCTCTGTAATAAGGAACCAATTACCGGTGCACATCCCTTCAAAACTCGGTCCAGTATGGTCCATGCAGAACCGGTTCCTGGAGACTCGGAAGGTACCCAATCTGGACAATTCGATGAAATTACTCGAATTGATGCCAAAAAACCAAATGACTTGTGTCCAACTCATAACGATTTATTACGTTTGAATGTATTTTGCCAAAAGAATGAATTGATGGTTATTCTGGTCCTTCTGTGTACCGAAATGACCACCGGAAAACCCGTAATATGGGACCACTAAATTTTAGCACCAAAACTAGACATGTGACGGCTCAAACTTCATGATTTTCAATCCTTGTGACTCTTCTAATTCGATTAAAGTGCAAACTCGAACGTCTTTTGATGGAAGATTAGCATCAAAAGTCGTTCGAGTTGGCGCTTTTAGAAGTTTTGAACACAAGAAAGCTATACGAAACATAGTACTTGAGATCTGCTGGATATAAATAGCAAACAAGTCTGTATGCACTAAAGATCACCGTTTTTGGCTCTTTGTTTTGGTGTAATCGGAGACTTTTATGATTCACCTCATATTTTTGTTAAAGCTTCGTATGATTTCGTTATTGAGCTATAAAGTTACTGAGTTACATTTTCAAAGCTGATTTAATGTATCTGTTTTATGAATTACTATAGAATTCCGTACAACTCTAATAAAAATATGCTAAAACTGAACATAACAGCACTTATTGAGATCTCTAAGCAAAATATTACGATCACACGATCAATCTTTCACAGGTAGATTTGTTATGAATGAAACCTTTCGATGTTTGTATGAATTCATTTGAACTTTTCCTACCATCAATTTAAAAAGGAAGTGTTTATTCGTCAGCATTATTATTAATATTCTTATCTTTATTTAAGAAATTTTCAGCCATAGACTGGCTGCTAATCTGAGAATATTTGTCAGCAATTCTGTTTGTTTTACCATTGCAAACAAAAGCAATGTTCTGTAAATTCTCACAACAAACACATGGGAAATAGTGTCAACATTGCATTGCTATTGCAATTGGGTTAGAATATTGGATTTATGAAATATTATATTGCGTCTGTCATTGGCATAAATGTGAACTTGTCAATTTTCTAGAATCTATGACACAAGATCGAAAGGGCTAAAGTTCGAGGAGGAATAAAAAGGGGATAAAAGGTCAAAAATCTTCTTTCAAAAATTATTTAATTTCCCATAATGCAAATCACTTTCAACCTTTGGTCCTTTTGACCTTTGCATTTTCGACTATTTGTCTTGTCTTCCTTTTGTCTTTCGACTTATTGTCCTTTCGACCATTTGTCTTTCGATTGCTAAGTCAGAAAGATGAATATTGCTCTTGAGTTATAAATAAAAATTGAAAACAGGTTATTTGACATACTTAGTTTTAAAAGCAATGCAAATTTCAACAATGGATGAAAGCAAAAGAAAGGCAACCTGAAAATTTAAATTTCGGCCTCGACCTGTAAATTGTTAGGTCTAGTGTCAATATCTTGTAGAATATAATCTACAAGATATTGACACTAGATTTTTGCAACATTTTCATCTAAATCTGTTTCAACAGTTCACCTCACTAAAATTTGTTAATGTACGGTGCATTTTATATAATATTACGAATAACAAAATTTCAAAAAAAAAAAAGTTGCACTAGACCCCCCGATGGATTATTTTAATTTTAGCAGCAAATGAAAGAGTAAGATCTTGTCCATTGGTCCAAATTTGAGACATGCCGATTTTTTTGTTATAAAGTTACATGAAAAAGACACCGTGTGTTAACACATCAAACTGGTAAAACACTATCAAATGATTTACTTTGGCGTGGGGGATTTCTCGGCCAAATTATCTGAAACTTTGCAATAAGAAGCTTTTTAATGCGACGCAGATTGTGGCCAAATATAAGCTTAGTAGCTTTCAAAAATCCCCACTGCCGAAGTGAGTCAAAGTGCCAAGAATAGGATTCAGCTCTCTATCGCTTGAAATAAACTATTAAAATGCTCTATAAGATTGCTCGAGTCCTTTATAAACTTGTTCACATGTGATAGACAAAGATTGTAAACGGTCATCTTTGGAACTTAAATAAATTAATGAAGGCAACACGTTTTCAGCTATTTTTGCACTACAATTCAATAAGTCTAATAGTAATGAACATTTTTGCTGATGGACCTGTTGTAGGAGTTATATACCACACCCCAAATATCCATTAGCACCAATAATAGGCCCGAAATCAGCATCATAGATGCATATAGGCATTAAAATAACAGTACTAATGCTGCTACGCCTCATAACAGCACTTCCACCGCATAGAAACCCTATTGCTGCATCATTCATGCTTCTAACAGTTGATTCATACAGTTGAATAAGCGTTATTCGCTGGTTAGGAGAGATGCTATCTAGAAGGGAAATATCAGCATATCTAGAATCATCTTAAGATTCAGCTGTACAGGTAACAGCTGTTCAATGCTGTCCGCAAGGGGGAGTTCTCACACCACTTTTCCGGTCTCTGATTGTTGATGGCCTACTTATATAGCTAAAGCAATAAGGATTCGAAATAATTGGGTTTGTAGATGATTCAATTTTTGTAGTCCGCGGTAAATGTGATGAAACCGAGCGAATGCAAACAACCCTTAAGAGGCCGTCCATTAATTACGTAAGGGGTTATAAGGGGAGAAGAGGTTTGAGATTTCTTACGCGCCATACAAGCTATTTTTAATTTTCATACAAAAACTCTTACCATGGGGGGTGGGGGGGTCTACAAACTGCCAAAATTGTCTTACGTAATTAATGGACCGCCCCTAACTTAACCTTAGCATGGTGCAATAATGAAGAATTAAGTATACATCCTTGAAATACTACAATAGTATCGTTTACAAGAAAACGCAAAATCTGAATTTCAGCTCTAAAAACAGGAGATGCTTAACTATCCTTAACTCTACGTGCCAAATTTGTAGGTGTTTCATTAAATTTAAAGCTTGTTTGGAATAAGCAACAGATAGAAAAAGTAAGAAATACTTTCTGTGTCTGCAAAAGAACCTTTGTTGGAAAATGATGACTGAAGCCGAAGCATTACATACGCATCTAGTTTTTGGTGGGAAATAACAAAACAAGTCGCCACTCAAGTTAAGTTAAACAAGCTACAAATACTTGCTACTGTTTCAATTACCGGGATAACACGAAACGCCCCTTCAAATGCGTTGGACGTAATGTTAAATCTACCTCTACTTCATGACTGTATACAAACGGATGCAATTAAAAGTTCTATCAGATTCAGAAGGTCCTTAGATAGTGATGATAGTGAACTGAAAGAACTTATGACTATATTAAACACTTCAAAATAAGTCCATTTGACTTAGCTAACGAAGATAACATGTTGAAGCGTAACTTTTTTGATCACCGTTTTTGAGTTGCTGATATAACTCACCAGGATTGGGAAACAGGAAAACCATATGGATCATTATATTTTTCCACTGATGGTTTAAAATAAGATAACATGGTAGGGCCAGAAATGTTTGGCCCAGGAGTAAATGTATCTTATGCACTGGGAAGTTGGCCAACAGTTTTTCAAGCTAAAATGTTTGACATTTTTGAATGCGCTGAAATTTGTCTTAAAAAGCGCTGCAGGAATGTTAATATATGTATTTGTTCGTTTAACAAAGTAGCCTTAAACGCTTTAAAGTCTACAACACGGTGTATTGAGAGATTAAGAGGGTGATATATTCCAAAAACTGACAGCTGCTTGGCGAAGTCATTCCTATCCACCACGTACAAATTTGTGAAAAAAATATGATCAAGTGGTCCAGAATATGCCAGAATATGCTACGATAGGAATGACGTCACATGTTTACAATCAAATTTGATGTTTACACTAGTAAGTAGCCTGCCTTGTCAATTGTGTATGCCGTGTTTTTAAACTTGATACTTTAATACTTATAAGCGTTGCATTATAATTCGCTCTGGATGGCGTTTGAGTTCATTTCGTGCAAATATTCGATAGTCCATAATCGGTACACTTTAATGACGAATGCTTAGAGCACTAGACGAAATCCATCCAGAATGAGTCGAAAAAAATAAAAGTCGTGCTCGATAGTCTTCGATTCGGACTATATTTTGCACATGTTTTGGTATGGAAGAATAAGTATATTCCATAGAAAAATTGATCGTTTTGACTCGAGAATAACTTTGGAATGAAGGAGCCCAGATAACCGTAGCGGTAAACGCGCAGCTATTTAGCATGACCATGCTGAGGGTCGTGGGTTCGAATCCCGCTGGTCGAGGATCTTTTCGTAAAGGAAATTTTCTCGATTCCCACAGCATAGAGTATCTTCGTACCTGCCACACGATATACACTTGCAAAAATGGTCAATCGGCAAAGAAATCTCTTAGTTAATAACTGTGGAAGTGCTAATAAGAACACTAATCTTAGAAGCAGGCTTTGTCCCAGATGGGACGTAACGCAACTAAGAAGAAGAATAACTTTGGAAAATGGCCTATAAATTTTTGCATGCAACTTATTTGAAAAAATCTAACTCCGAAACTATTTAGTTAAGAGAAAAATGTTCTATGAAGAAGTAGTAGTGAACCGTTTGGACTATACACTGAAAAAATATTTTATTTATTTTCATAAAAAAATAAAAAAAAACTTAACCCCATTTGTTATATTTAATAAATTTTAACCATAGAATCTTGAACGTAAACACATGTTTGGAACAAAGTTTCATGATGCAGAAATTTTTAATTAAAAAGTTTTTCTAAGAACAAC
Organism: Aedes aegypti; assembly: GCF_002204515.2. Lineage (NCBI taxonomy): Eukaryota > Metazoa > Arthropoda > Insecta > Diptera > Culicidae > Aedes > Aedes aegypti. The sequence goes on along the minus strand of NC_035107.1, from coordinate 221,288,803 downwards.
TTTTGGCCGATTTTCGAAATTTTGTTTTTTTTTTGTCATAAGTTATGACTCATGACAAATACGTTCTAATGATACAATAAGAATCTTGAAAGTATTCTGAACCATAATGAATATATGGAAAATTCCTCTAGAAGTAGCCATTGTCGAATGATATCGAGTATAATGCAAAAAATATTATTTGAATATTAAAGTATGCCATTTTCAATAGTAATTCGCGATTTTCCACCAAGAAAATAAGTAAGTGAAAAGAAATAAGGTCGTTTCTCTCAAAAACGTATTGTTATTGATGGAGAATAGCAAATAACTAATGAGAAAGGCCTGTTTTAATATTTAAATAATATATTTTGCATTCCACTCGACATAATTTGAAAATGACTACATCTAGAGAAATTATTCATATAATCATTATGGTTCAGAATCATTTCAAGATTCTTATTGAATCATCAGAACATACCGTTTTGATTCATATTACGGACACTTAAGGCCTCAGTGAAGTATAACCCAACATGGACCATACAAAATAAATCATTCTGTATGATTTTTTAGCGTTATCGAGCGTCGGAAGCCCTTAACTTTCGGATGGTGGGTAAAGAATACGCGTCCGCAACTTGAATAATTTTAAAGAAATCAAAACGTGTGGCCTTTTCATGATTCTTATTCCGAACGCTCCCTCACTTTTGCCTCATATTCCGGACGCTTTGATCCGAATTACGGACAGCTCATGATAATCATTAATGGAACAATCAAATCATAAATTGAAATCGTTCAACCACTTAAGAGACGTCTAAGGTAGTTGGGCATTATAAATTTGCAATGATATTTATGGAAAAAACCTAATAAAACGAGCCTCGAAAATGAGAACTTTTGGACGGCGAAAATTGAAACATTTCGTGTGAAATGTTTTCCATACAAATGAGAGTGTCTGGAATTTGAAGCTGTCCGTAATATGAATCAAAACGGTATTTATTTTGACAAAAAAAATATTTAAAATCGACCAAAAGTTGTTTTTAGAAAAAACCTTTTTATTAAAAATTTCTCCATCATGAAACTTTGTCCCAAACATCTGTTTACCATCAAGATTCTATGGTGAAAATTTAAAAAGCACTGAACATTTGTTGCGCAAGTGTGTTGCACTATACCACAAGCGTTGCAGATGTTTAGATAAAGATATATAATTTCCCAGGAAATTCCCTGGAGGATCCTTAATATATTTCTGAAAATCTTTAAAAGCAATCCTTGAAGGAGTTCCTACAGGATTCTCTTGAAAGATTCCTTGGAACAAATCTTCAAGAAATACTAAAAGGAATTGATGGATAAATTTCCTAAGGAATCCCCGATGACATTTCTTCAAGATTTTTGAACAAGTATTTCCTTCAGAAGACCTAGATTGAATGCCTCATTGGGTCTCTTCAAGAATGCAAGAAAGAATCTTTGAAGGAAACATTGAAAGAATTTATAAAAGAATTTATTGAACATTCCCTAGAAGAATCACATGAGAATGACCAGGGGAAACCTCCCAAAAAATTGCAAGCCCAATCTTTAAAAGGATTCCTAGTGGAATCCCGTGTTGGAAGTTTTTTGAACTCTTTTGCAATTTTTCTAGTGGAATCCCTGAAGGCTTCTTGGTGGAATCCCTGGAGTAACTCCTTAGTGAATCCTTGGAGAAACTCTGGGATGAATCATTGTAAGAGTTTCTGGAGTAAATCTCTGCATGTATTTCTATAGGAATTTACGAAGGAATTTCTAACAAAAATCTTGTAGAAATCCCTAGTAGAATGTTTGGACTAATCGATGAAGGATGTTTTGGAAGTATTCCTAGGGATATTGCCAGAAGAATAACTGGGAGCTTCTTGATATGAGCAATTTCTGATGTAATTTTTGATGGATTGGCGTTAATGTTTCCAGTTTGAATTTTGCCCTTTAAATGAAGCATCACACTACACAACGAACTATCATGCAACACCCATTGGCACAGTGGCAAAAATATTCCTCACGATAAATTTTCCAGCCTGAAGCGGGAATCGAACCCTTACTCTTTTGCATGATGGGGCTTAATGCCTGGCAACACTAAACGCACGGCTATGAAGCCCACAAATTCTCATTTTTGTTTCTTGGGAGGGATTCATTGAGCAATCTGTTTAAGAATTTCTAGAGGATATCCTGGTAGAATGGTTGGTAAATGGCTGGGCATGGCGTACCATTGGTACCTCGCGTACCTGAAGGAATAAAATAGACCCCTCTGTGCGGTCCTTAGCCTCTTGCCCAGCAACTCCTATCCCTACCTCCTCGCGATACTGGTCGGGGTACGAGTAACCTTAGGGAAGATCGGGTAACCAACCTCCGGTGTGAACTTTGGTCGTATGCTGACAGGGAAGGGGGGGTTTGCTTTTGCTTTTGCTTTTGCTTCTGCAAACCTTGAGCGTCTGTACTCCATGTTAGGAGCGGCTCATAACAGCGTCTGTTCCCCATGTCAGGAGCGGCTGATCATCGTCCGAGTGCCAGAGAAGGACTCTAAGCTAAACTGCGCACTATGGCCCTCCGAACATTTAGGGGGAATGGTCCTCCGGAAATCTAGGGGGTTGGTGTCAGGCCCTGCAAGCCAGCCGTAAAAAAATCAAGCAACGAATAATCAACGAGAGAATACGAACCGGGACAATCGGCGAAGATTACAGCGACGTAAAGGGACTAGCGATTGGAAGCTCGGTACGTGGAACTGTAAATCTCTCAACTTCATCGGGAGCACACGCATACTCGCCGACGTGCTGAAGGGCCGCGGATTCGGCATCGTAGCGTTGCAGGAAGTGTTTTGGAAGGGATCAATGATGCGAACGTTTAGAGGTAACCATACTATCTACCAGAGCTGCGGCAATACACATGAGCTGGGAACAGCATTTATAAAGATGGGTGATATGCAGAGGCGCATGTTGTGCAAGTTGAGGATCAAAGGCCGGTTCTTCAACTTCAGCATAATAAACGTGCACAGCCCTCACTCTGGAAGCACTGATGATGATAAAGACGCTTTTTACGCGCAGCTCGAACGCGAGTACGACAGCTGCCCAAGCCACGACATCAAAATCATCATAGGAGATCTAAACGCTCAGGTTGGCCAGGAGGAGGAATTCAGACCGACGATTGCAAAATTCAGCGCCCACCGGTTGACGAACGAAAACGGCCTACGACTAATTGATTTTGCCACCTCCAAGAATATGGCCATTCGTAGTACCTACTTCCAGCACAGCCTTCCATACCGATACACCTGGAGATCACCACAGCAGACAGAATCGCAAATCGACCACGTTCTGATTGATGGTCGGCACTTCTCGGACATTATCGACGTCAGGACCTATCGTGGCGCTAACATCGACTCTGACCACTATCTGGTGATGGTCAAACTGCGCCCAAAACTCTCCGTCGTTAACAACGTACGGTACCGACGGCCGCCTCGGTATGACCTAGAGCGGCTCAAGCAACCGGATGTCACAGCGGCATACGCGCAGCACCTCGAGGCAGCATTACCGGAAGAGGGTGAGCTGTACGAAGCCCCTCTTGAGGACTGTTGGAGAACAGTAAAAGCAGCCATCAACGATGCAGCTGAGAGCAACGTCGGGTACGTGGGACGGAGTCGACGGAACGATTGGTTCGACGAGGAGTGCCAGGAGGTTTTGGAGGAGAAGAATGCAGCGCGGGCGGTCATGCTGCAGCAAGGGACCCGGCAGATCGTGGAACGTTATAGACGGAAACGGCAATAGCAGACCTGACTTTTTCGGGAGAAACAGCGCCGCCTGGAGGTGATGGAACATCTGTGCCGGTCTCAAGAAACACGTAAGTTCTATCAGAAGCTAAACGTACCTCGCAATGGCTACGTGCCGCGAGTCGAGATGAGCAGGGATTAGGAGTGGAGCATCTTAACGGACGGGCAGGAGGTGATCGAAAAGTGGAAGCAGCACTACGACGAACACCTGAATGGCACTGAGAGTGCAGGCAATGAAAGTCGGGACAACGGAGGAAATGCCTTTGTCAGTACTACGGGCAACGAAAACCAACCAGCACCCACTTTGAGGAAGGTTAAGGATGCTATTCACCAGCTCAAGAACAATAAAGCTGCTGGTAAGAATATTATCAGAGCTAAACTCATCAAGCTAAGCCCGGAGAGGCTGGCCATTTGTCTGTATCGACTGATAGGCACAATCTGGGAAACACAACAGCTACCGGAGGAGTGGAAGGAGAGGGTAGTATGGCCCATCTACAAGAAAGGCGACAAGTTAGATTGTGAGACAATTCATCACCATACTAAGAACGGACTAGAAGGTATTATCTCAGATCATCTTTCGTCGTCTGTCATCTGTAGTAAACGAGTTCGTGGGAAGTTATCAAAACGGCTCCGTTGACGGCCGATTGACAACGGACCAGATCTTTACTGTACGGTAAATCCTTCAAAAATGTTGCATTTGTGAATCTGGTCAAGTTTAGACACTTTTCCATTATTTAAAAGATGCAAATTAATCGATAGAGTTAATGGTTGTCGATTGTTTTCAACTATGCCCTGAACGAATACGAATTTGGGTCACTGTAGTGCAGATCCATCGTCGCGTCCTCGATGATGGGTGATGCAACGTGCATTTCACAACGCCACGAGTGCATCTTGTTCCACACGAGACGACCACTTAGACGACGACGACCAAAACGAGAATTGGGGTGAGTGGTGGATGCTGTAGGCCCAAGTCAAAAAGTGCATCCTTGAATCAGGCTACCCCCTGGCTGCATTTTGGGGCGTCATCAAAGTTGAGGAGATGTGTGGAGCCATGTGCATGTGGAATTTCTTCGGGTGGTGACAAACATGCTAGACGAAATGAAGTGGCACGGGAAAAAGGTCATCGACCCCCCAATGAGCGAGAAGAGCCCCTGTGTGGTACAGTGAGGGTCGTTGCAATACACTCTTATGAGGGTGTTGAAATGTAAAATGTCCTTATCCCCTTATTAGTAGAAAATCAAAACTTGGTCTCAAGAACAAGCTTTTGATCTTCGAACAAATTTTCAGGCCAGCCATGTTGCATGCTGTACCAATATGGACTAGCTGTTGTACCAGGAAGAAAGTTCTACAGAGAATTCAAAATAAAATTTTGAAAACGATTATAAAGCTTCCTCCCTGGTAAAGTACCAATGAGTTACATAGAATATCCAATGTTGAAACATTGGAACAAATCTATATAAATAAAAATGGAATGGTGTTTGTATGTCACGAAATGGCTTGAGAACGGGTGATTAGACTTACATGATTCTTTCACTGTTGAATTCGTCCAGAGCTCCGACGTGTTTGTGCGAAAAAAAAGTTTAGGAAATTCTTCGGGATAGTGGGGAAAACGGAAGAATACTAATCTGTCATTTTCTACACGGAACTTGCATGGCGTTTTTCAACAGCTTACTTGATGGCAAGACGAAGTTTGCCGGGACCACTAGTGTAAAATAAAATTATTAATAATTTCAGGCAAAAATTGTTACACTCTTCTATTGCCACTCGAATTGAGAGTACCTTGCTGAATCTTAATAACTGTATCATCTTCCTTGACTCACACTGTTTCCTTAAGCGAGGCCTCCCACATGCCCATGTGTGGTGCCTTTTTCGGTTTTGTCTGTTGGTTACCCGTACCGAGTCCTCATCCCAATTTAGCCGACGAAGGTGGTCTCGGAAGATAGATGTACATATTTTTTAATCACACACCTCAGCACTTCGTTTGCTAATGATGAGCGTCGCAATGAAGATTTGTTTTAGGAGGGTTGCTTCCATTTTCGTTTTATGTGTTTTGAGGATATGCTCCGAAATGGAAAGCCTCTAATTACTGTCGTCATTAATTTTGACGGGGTAGTACTGACGTTCGTAGTACTTTAGCATACCTCACATACCTGGCATACCTAAGATGCCTTAAAATTTGTTGGAAAACTTAATTCAACTCACTTTGGCTCGTCCTGATGGCCTAGTCCGATTAATAAAGTTCTAGAAAAGAGGTTCTTTCAGCTTCTGGATAGAAGCTTTCCAGCTTTTGGGGAGAAGATTTCCAGCTTTTGGAAAAGAAGCTCTTCCAACTACTGGAAGAAGGCTCTTCCAGCTTCTGGAAGAGGAGCTCTTCCAACTTTTGGAAGAGAAGCTCTTCCAACTTTTGGAAGAGAAGCTCTTCCAACTTTTGGAAGAGAAGCTCTTCCAGCTTCTGGAAGAGAAGCTCTTCCAGCTTCTGGAAGAGAATCTCTTCCAGCTTCTGGAAGAGGAGCTCTTCCAACTTCATGAAGAAGAACTCTTCCAGCTTCTGGAAGAGCAGCTCTTCCAGTTTCTGGAAGAGAAGCTCTTCCAGTTTCTGGAAAAGAAGCTCTTCCAGCTTCTGGAAGAAAAGCTCTTCCAACTTCTGGAAGAGAAGCTCTTCCGGCTTCTGGAAGAGAAGCTCTTCCAGCCTCTGGAAGAGAAGCTCTTCCAGCTTCTGGAAAAGAAGCTCTTCCAGCTTCTGGAAGAGAAGCTCTTCCAGCTTCTGGAAGAGAAGCTCTTCCAGCTTCTGGAAGAGAAGCTCTTCCAGCTTCTGGAAGAGAAGCTCTTCCAGCTTCTGGAAGAGAAGCTCTTCCAGCTTCTGGAAGAGAAGCTCTTCCAGCTTCTGGAAGAGAAGCTCTTCCAGCTTCTGGAAGAGAAGCTCTTCCAGCTTCTGGAAGAGAAGCTCTTCCAGCTTCTGGAAGAGAAGCTCTTCCAGCTTCTGGAAGAGAAGCTCTTCCAGCTTATGGAAGAAAAGCTCTTCCAGCTTCTTGACGAGAAGCTCTTCCAGCTTCTGGAAGAGAAGCTCTTCCAGCTTCTGGAAGAGAAGCTCTTCCAGCTTCTGGAAGAGAAGCTCTTCCAGCTTCTGGAAGAGAAGCTCTTCCAGCTTCTGGAAGAGAAGCTCTTCCAGCTTCTGGAAGAGAAGCTCTTCCAGCTTCTGGAAGACAAGCTCTTCCAGCTTCTGGAAGAGAAGCTCTTCCAGCTTCTGCAAGAGAAGCTCTTGCTCCAGCTTCTGGAAGAGTATCTCTTCCAGCTTCTGGAAGAGCAGCTCTTCCAGCTTCTGTCAAAGAAGCTCTTCCAGCGTATCTCGTCCAACTTTTGGAAGAGCAGCACTTCCAGCTTTGTAACAACTATTTCCCTTGCGTGATAGGCAATGCCCATTGGGCATACCTATTACTTATCTGTGCTATTACCAAACTTTCAACTTAAACCATCTATCCCTCTCTTCTTTTTCAGGTTCGTCATCGCTCTGATTTGTTTCGTTTGAGGACACCATCATCATTCATCATGGAAATTTCCAGTCTGAATGCAGCTAATCGAACTCTGATTCCTTTCAAATAATCACACGATATAAAACCACCGCATTCTGTCAACGTGACGCATCACGACGTTAGTAAGAGAATCAAAACTGACTCATTTTCAACCACAAATGAGTTATCAAAATTTTAAACACGAAAACTCTGCCTTAGTTCTAGCAAAGCAAGCCATGACATCACCCATTTGATAAATAACACTTGTGCTCGTAGGTTGCTCCGTTTTGCCCAATAAAAGCCTTCCATGATTGGCGCAGCGTGATCGAAAGGGGGCATTCGGAGGGGCACAAAAACGCCGAACTAAATTAAAAATCAGCACTCCACTCTTACAAAGCACACTCGAATGGCAGATAATTAAATCTATTCGTTGACGGTTGAATTATATCTATATCTCTCATAGTCTCGGAACCGAGTGGCGCAGCGCTCCGATCGCCACCGCCACCTTTTTGCGCCAACCGATGTGTGTTCCAATCATCAAAGCAAATCCTAACCTAACTTTTTTTTTCGTTGGTAAATACCCTGCGCCAAAGGGGGTAACTGCTGTCGGTTGATGTTTTTATTAAGGTGCACGCTAGAGATCTCATTCCTTCTCGCTCTTGCATCCCAAATCGACTGGGAAAGATCCTAGAAGAAGCTGGGAAGTTCCGAGTAGTAGAATCGCTACGGAGGTCGGCAGCCGTCCAATAGAGGAAAGACGATGAAGTAAACGAAGAGAAGATGAAGAAGCAACGACAGAAGAGTCTCTCTCTCACTTGTTCGGTGTCGCCTCGCGGCAATACGGCGAACAAGTGTTGTTGCTTTACCATAGACGGTGGAGCGGGAGAGAAACAGTACGGAGGGGAAACAATCGCCGATCTCCATCAAGCAGGCCATGATGCTGAATCTTTTTAACAAACTGGAATTTGTAAGAATTTTTATTCAATCATCCGCCGCGCGCTGTTACTGCTGCCTCGTGAATCACCATCCCCCGTTTGGCGCCAACATCTCGTGCGCCGCACGGAGGTTCAGATTTCAAAAAGCTGACAAAATCGGATATCTGAATTTGAGTTTTCAGCGGAAAAGCAAAGTGTAACATTCCACTACAATATCAGATAGGGTTTGGATCTACTTCGTCGCAAGAGCTATTATTCGTCGTATTAAATCTCAAATGTTAGATTCATTTTCCAAGTGTAATTTTGTGAAAACTGGTTTTCTCCACTAGAACATCAAAAATGCAATAAAACTACTGTATTTCTATAAATAACTTCCCTTCAATTATCCACTTTGCAGTTTTTCATCAAAAGCGCATGGACAAAGACGTACCGAGCGGACACTCGAGCAGTCCTCAATAGCTATTGAATACCAAAATGCAGTATTTTTAATTGTTTTAAACATTTTTTCCAAATACCATTATAATACCAAAATAAGGTATTGATAACTGAACAATACCTAATTGAGGTATGATACCAAAATATGGTGTGCATAAGTTATTGCGAGTTATTCTTTCCTCCTCGGGTAGTCTTTTCTCTATTAGCCCATCAAATGAACTCCTAATAACTGGAACCGTAGATTTCGTAGCAAGGAATTCCGAAACATTTCTAGGGAAACTCCGAAGGGATTCCAGGAGTAATTCGAAAGAATTTCTGGAGAAATTCAGAAAAAAATCCTATAGAAACTTTGAAGCAAATTTTGGAGAAACTCTGAAGAAATTCTTGAAGCAATGCCCGGAGTCACTCTGAAGGAATTCTCGGCAGATTTCTGGAGGATTTCTCGGAGGAAATTTGAAGGACTGAAGAATCTTCAAAAGATATCCTGAAGGAATTACGCAGCAATTCTTGGAGGAACTCTGTAGGCGTTCCTGAAAGCTTCTGTGAGGAGCTTTCCAGCTGTGGAGAAGCTTTCCAGCATCTGTGGAGGAAAGTTGCAGTTTTGGTGTAGAAGCTTTCCATCTTCTGTGGAGCAGCTTTCCAACTTCTGTGGAGAAGCTTTCCAGCTTTTGTGAAAAAGTTTTTCGGCTTTTGTGAAGAAGTTTTTTAGTTTTTGTAGAGAAGTTTTCCAGCTGCTTCTGTGGAGAAGTTTTCAAGCTTCTGTGGAGAAGCTTTTCAGTTTCTGTGGAGAAGTTTTTCAGTTTTTGTGGAGAAGTTTTTAAGCTTCTGTGGAGAAGTTTTCCAACTTCTGTGAAGAAGCTTTCCAGGATCTCTGGAGGAGCTTTCGAGCTTCTGAGAAAAAACTTTTCAGCTTCTGGAAGAGAAGCTTCCCAGCTTCTGAGGAGAAGCTTTGGGGCTTCTGTGGAGAAGTTTTCAAGCATTAATGGAGGAGCTTTCCAGCTTTTGAAAAAAAAACTTTCCAGCTTCTGAAAGAGCAGCTTTCCAGCTTCTTTGGAGAAGCTTTCTAGCTTCATGTGGAGGAGCTTTCAATTTTTGGTGGAGAAGCTTTCCCGCTTTTGAGGAGTAGTTTTCCCGCATCTCTCAAGAAGCTTTCCAGCTTATGTTAAGAAGTTTTCTCCATTTAATATCATATAATTGTCTCATTCACTACAAGTTTCCTCTAGGATTCCTGTAGAGTTCCTCTTAAATCTATTTTTTGTTGCATTAGGAACTTTTCCAGAGATTTCACCAGAGATTCCTTTTTGAACTCCAAGAGATTGCTCAAGAATTTTCTTTGGGATTCCTCCAAACATTCTCCCAAAGATATCTCCTGGAATTACTCCAGAAATTCCTCCAAGGATTTGTTCAGGAACTCCCCAAGGGGTTTTTCTAAGAATATCTCAATGTATCCGTTTGGAAAAATCAAGAAATTGTTCCATAGCAGCATCTCTTACGACACCTCTGGAGGAATATTTCGAGGTATTCCTAAAGAAGTACCTGGGAGAGTCCCTGGATAAATCTCTTTTTTGGAGAAATCCCCAGAGAAAATATTGGAGGACATTTTGGAAAAATCACTTGCGAAATTCGAAATTCAAAAGGAATACCTTGAGATATTCCTGAAAGGTTCCTTGTAAGAAATTTCAGGAAGAATACCTTTAGAATTCCTAGGAAGAATTTTTAGAGTGATTCATGAAGGAGCCTGACGGAAACTCAGAAGAAATTTTTGCAACTTCTGAGGATAAACTTTCCAGCTTCTGGAACATAAGCTTCCAAGCTTTTGAGGAGGAGCTTTCCAGCTTCTGGAAGAGAAGCTTTCCAACCTCTGGAAGAGGTATTCCAGCTGTTTCTGTGGAGAAGCTTCTCAGCTTCTGTGAAGTAGTTTTCCAGCTTCTGGGGAGAGGCTTTCCAGCATCTGTAGATAAGCTTTCCAACTTCTGTGAAGAAGCTTTTCAACTGCTGCGGAGAAGCTTTCAAACATCTGCGAAGAAGCTTTGCTACTTCGATGGAGAAGTTTTCCAACTTCTATGGAGAAGTTTTACAGCTTCTGTAAAGAAGAATTGCAGCTTCTGGTAAAAAGCTTTACTGCTTCTATTGAGGAGCTTTCCAGTTTCTGAGGATAAGCTTTCCAGCTTCTGGAAGATAAGCTTCCAAGCTTTTGAGGAGGAGCTATCCATCTTCTGGAAAAGAAGCTTTCCAGCTCCTGGAAGAGGCATTCCAGCTTGTAAGCTTCTGTGGAGATACTTTCCAGCTTTTGTGGAGGAGCTCTCCAGCTTCTGTGGAAAAAAATCCCAGCTTCTGTGGAAGAGCTTTCCAGCTTCTGTGGAGGAGCTTTCCAGATTCTAGAAAAGAAGCTTACCAGCTTCTGTGGAGAAGCATTCCAGCTTCCATGGAGAAGCATTCCAGCTTCCATGGAGAAACTTTCCAGCTTCTGTGGAGAGGCTTTCTAGCTTCTGCGGAGAAGCTTTTCTGCTTATATGGAGAAGTTTTCCAGCTTATGTGGAAAAGTTCTTCAGCATCAGTGGATGAGCTATCCAGCTTCTGTGGAGAAGCATTCCAGTTTTGTGGAGAAGCTTTCCAGCTTCTCAGGATAAGCTTTCCGGAGTCTGCGGAGAAGCTTTCCAGCATCTGCGGAGAAGCTTTGCTGCTTCTGCGGAGAAGCTTTGCTGCTTCTGTAGAGGCATTTTTCAGCTTCCGTTGAGAAGTTTTCCAGCTTTTGCTGAGAAGCTGTACTGCTTATATGGAGAAGTTTTCCAGCTTCTGTGGCGGAGTTTTTCAGCTTCTGTAAAAAAGCTTTCCAGCTTCTATGGAGGAGCTGTCCAGCGTCTGCGGATAAGCTTTCCAACTTCTGGAAGAGAAGCTTTCCAGCTTTTGAGGAGGAGCTTTCAAGCTTCTGGAAAAGAAGCTTTCCAGCTTCTGGAAGAGAAGCTTTCCAGCTTCTGGAAGAAGCTTTCCAGCTGCTTCTGTGGTGAAGCTTTCCAGCTTCTGTGGAGGAGCTTTCCAGCTTCTGTGGAGAGGCTTTCCAACTTTTGAGGAGTAGCTTTCCAGCTTATGTGAAGAAGGATTCCAGCTTCTAAAAAGGAGCTGTCCAGCTTTTGTGCAGGAGCATTCCAGTTTTTAGGATGAGCTTTTCAGCTTCTGTGGAGAAGTTTTCCAGCTTCTGTAGAGAAGTTGTCAAGCTTCTGTGTAGAAGCTTTAATGCTTCTGTGCAGAAGATTTCAAACTTGTGTGGAGAAGCTTTTCAGCTTCTATGGAGGAGCTTTCCAGCGTCTGTAAAGAAGTTCTTCAGCTTCTATGGAGAAGTGAATTCTTGGTGAAGCTCCAGAAGAATTGAAGGAGGCATTCTTGAAAAAATCTCCGGAGGAATTCTGGAGAAAATTACTTAAGAAAATGCTCGGCCAGGAGGGAATCCTTTCACCTTTCACTTTAAGAGGGGTTCATGGAAGAAATCCCCGGATAAATTCCTAGAGAAAATCTCCGGATGAGTTCCTGGAGCAAATAGATGGAGTCCCGGAGGAATTGTTTTAAGAAATCCCCACATAAATTTATGGAGAAAATCCCCGGATTACTATCTGGAGAAAATTTTTGGAGAAGTTCTTCGAGGAAATCTTCGGATGAAGTTCTGGAGGAAATCTCCGACGAAATTCTCTGGAAAATCCCATAAGAAAATTCTTAATGGATTTCTGGACGAAATCTCTAGAGAATATCCGGTACGAAATCCTCGGAGGAATTGTTATTAGGAATATCCTGAGAAATTCCTGGAGAAGTTTTCTCCGGAGGAGTTCTTGAAGCAAATCCTCGGAAAAATTTCTGGAGGATTTCTTCGGAGCAATTTCTAGAGGAATTCCTGAAAAAAAAAAACTCCAGGACCAGTTTCGGGAGGAAATTCCCGGAGAAATTCCAGAACGAAATCCCCAGAGGAATTGCTATTGTTAATCCTCTGAGAAAATCCCCGGAGGAGCTCTTGGAAGATATTCCCGGAGGAGATTGATAATTGGATGCCATTCAACACCTCACAATCCTCGCTTGAGTTTGCCAAAACATCAGTTTTGTTGAGTTGAGAGCCTCAAAATGTTGGAAAAATATCGATTTTGTTCTGTGAGAACTAAACTGTGGTGACTATGTCAAAAAAGGGTATTCAACTAAAATATTAAGAATGTGGAATATCGGCCATGATGTTTGAATTCTGAACCACTGTGCGCCAAGGGGGGTTTTGTGTTCTGTGTTCGTTCGCCTTTTTTCATTATTATTATTTTAGAGGCTATTCCGCGCACCGTAGTCATAATTAGTGATGCAGAAAAAAAAATGGCATATCGGTTTGCCGTTGCACTGGTACACTGCCAGTTTGCCCGTTTGCTATTCCGCACAGAGATGAATGCCGTGTTGTTTTGTTTTTCGAGGTTGAAGCGAAACGGAGCGATCGAGAGGAATTCTCCCGCTTTCAAGGTGGGGGCTTTGACATTTTTTTTCCCTTCTGCTGCACCACTCGATTGTGCAATCTTGATTTAATCGCAACACGAGAAACACGTTCTCAGATTCGACAAGTTGTAGGCAACTGTCAAAACAAACCGGGTTATGAGTTTGGGCCGCCATTTTCAATTCGCGTCAAACGAGGCACCATTTATCATTCGGAGTTGGGTCACTAAAGCTGTCAGAGTCAGAATCACTCTGGGAAGGGGTCAGCTTTCGCACCTTTCGCGGTTATTTATTTTTCTATGCCCACTTGAAGCCGACCGACGAGGGGATCGATGGCTTTTTACGACCCCCATGATGAGAGATGAGACGCATCTTGCGAAGCCATATATTATGCATGCATTCCGCCCAGCAGAAATTGTGAGCTTTTTGAGCGAGGCGGGTTCGTTGCTTACCGAGTGGACGTCACTTTTGTTGTTTACCGTTAAAGTTGGGCTTAGTTTGCGAATTGGCTAAATCTGACGCTTACATAACGACATGAGTCGAAGGCCGGCATTGAGGTGATGGATGGTTTTCTCTTTACTTTGACTAACCCGTCGTCCATCATTATTAGCTGAGGTGAAAACGAGCGCATAGGGGTTTCAGTGATCGTTTGAAAAATTGTTCGTAGATTTTTATATGCGAATCGTGATATCTGAAATCAAGGTCGGTTTATCGCGTTTATCAGACATTTTATAATATAAACAACTTCAATTCCCCAAGTTTTACGTACCAACTCATAGAAACAGCATTTCGAAGATAAACTGCTAAATTTTTATATGAAATCTTAATTGTCTTGAAGAATATGTGAAGCTGAAAGTTCCTCCACAGAAGCTGAAAAGCTTCTCCACATAAATTGGAAAGCTTCTCTTCCAGAAGCTGAAAGAGATTCTCTCCCAGAAGCTGGAAAGCTTCTCTTCCAGAAGCTACAAATCTGATCTTTCGGAAGCTGACAAGCTTCTCTCTCAGAAGCTAACAAGCTTCTCTCACAGAAGCTAACAAGCTTCTCTCTCAGAAGTTGGAAAGCTTCTCTCTTAGAAGCCTAAAAGCTCCTCTTCCAGAAACTGGAAAGCTGCTCTTCCAATAGCTAGAAATCTTCTCTTCCAGAAGCTGGAAAGCTTCTCTTCCAGAAACCTAATAGCTTTTCTTCCAGAAGCTCGAAAGATTCTTTTCCAGAAGCTGGAAAGATTCTCTTCCAGAAGTCGGAAAGCTTCTCTTCCAGATGCTGGAAGACTGCAAAGCTTCTCTCCCAGAAGCTGGAAAGCTTGTCTTCCATAAGGTGGAAAGCTTTTCTTCCAGAAGCTTAAAAGCTTCTCTTCCAAAAGCTGGAAACTTATCTTCCAGAAGCTGGAAAGCTTCTCTTCTAGAAGTTTGGAAGCTTGTCTTCCAGAAGCTAAAAAGCTTCTCATCCAGATGCTGGAGAGCTTCTCTTCTAGAAACTGGAAAATTACTTTTCCAGAAGGTGGAAGCTTCTTTTCCAGAAGCTGGAAAGCTTCTCCACAAAGTACACGAGTCTAGCACACGACACCGAAGACGGCCTTACAGATACAAAATCGAAAATACGAGGTCGAAATACGCATATCTGTCAGAGGATACATACTCTAGTGGAATTAAATGGTATAGAAGCTGGCAATCTTCTGCTTAGAGGTAGGAGAGCTTTTCCACTGAGCATGGAAAGCATGTCTACATATGCTGGAAAGCTTTTTAGGCCGAAAGTTGAAAACTTCTCTTCTTAACTTGAAATTTAAAACTTGTCTTCCATACTCTGGATATCTTTTCTTGCAGAAGTTTTATTCCTTTCGCAACAGAAGTTGGAAAGCTTTTGTACCACATACTGGAAAGCTCGAATGAATTCGGTAATTCGTTCAATGGGAAATAGCGATCTCTAACAAATGAAAGTTAAATTTTACAAACATGCTGATTAGCATCTTCATAAAAGATAGCTGCAGCTTTCAAATAGCATTTATACTTGCTTCTATCAATTTAAGCTGGAACTTCGATTGTGAATTCTTGTTTCTCTTATAAGCCGCAAGGCTGTAAATTGCAACGAATTACAGGATTACTCATCAAAAGGATCCACAAATGTTCATCAAACGACACAGCCTATCCGCCAATCACCAAATTCAATGAACGGTACAAATGTCATTAAGAGTACCACCGCAGCAAGCCACATCCACAACACCGCTTTTTCGCTCCTCTGCTTCCCAAGTTAGTCTGGTTGATGCCAAAAAACCAAAACCAAACGCCCAACACTACACTGGTGGCAGCTTTCGGGTAGTTACAGAGATGCACTTTCGGTGCACACGGTCGCCATTTACCACCACCACCCGGGCAACCTCATCCCTAGGGTGATCCATTTTTCTGCGAAACAAAATTCAAACTGTGTACATTGATTTCTTTTTCTTTTTGGTGGCATAACGTCTCCACAGGAATAGAGCCTGCTTCTCAGCTGAGAGTTCTTATGAACACTTCCACAGTTATTAACAGAGAGCTTTTTTTTCGGACGTACCTGGTGTAGTGTTTAAAACATACGCCTCTCACGCCGAGGACCTTGGATCGAATCACTAAAAAATTTCAGTGACAATTTCCTTCGGAAGGGAAGTAAAGCCGTTGGTTCCGAGATGAACTAGCCCAGAACTAAACATCTCATTAATAAAGATAGAAAAAAAAGAGAGCTTTTTTTTGCCAAAGTTTGATACTTTATGTCCAACCGCTACCGATATTACGCGGCCATCTAGCAAGCTTCTTGGGGAACAAATTTGAAGGGTGTAACTTGTAGTTTGAGCAATATGGACAACCCTACTCAACCCGTTTCGGCAAGCGCGACGATAATAGCCCACCCACAACTTCGTCACATTATTGCCGAGAGCTGCGCTTCCACCACTGACTGGCTGCAGCAGCGATGTAAAAGTTTTATTGAGCGATGATAATCGGTTTACGATAAACCGATATTTGAGTCGGCGTGACGGAAGGGCGAGGGCCAGTTCAAGCGTTTGTTGTCCCATTTATCGGCACTTTGGATTCCCGAGAGCGGGTTGCGGGAAATATCAGTAGTTCATAATGGTGTGGCGGTGCTTAACGTTCATTCAGACGGGAAAATTTCGATTGTTTTCGATTCGAGGAATGGTTGCACAATTGAAGGTTTTCTGTTCTTATTTTGGATTAAAATGGACGAACGCTTCGATTTCGGGAGGAGGAGTGTTCGGTGGAAAAGGAGTGATCCAATAACCATTTGGTCCGTTCGGTTATGATGGGACAATAACAATCATAGTGTGCCATTGCTTTTAGTTCTCTTTGTGTTGGTTGTCAAGGGACATGGTTCGTTTAAAAAATTGATCGAAATTGTATGACGATTTGTTTCAGTGGTGAGTGAACAAGATGTTGTAGGATGAGGAAGGTAAGAAGGATGAGTGAATCTTTACAGCTGCTGGAAGAAAACCTTTCCAGCTTCTAGAAGATAAGCTTTCCACTTCTGGTAGAGAATTCCTTGCACATATTTTGAAAATCTTTACAGTAAGCCGAAAAAGCAGGTAAAACATAATGGGATACAAATGAGAAATTCTCAAGAATTGCAATAAACAAAAATCAACTTCATCGATCATAATCGCAAGGCCATGAACACCAAATCCCTTTCGGAGGAAGTGTCATTGACTCACCCGCTCGCTTCTCTCCAGCAGCGGCTGCAATATTCAACACCAGCTCCACTCTTCTCATAAAGTTGTCAATCGAGTTTCAGCAAGTTCCGCCGCCTGGTTTGTCCCTGGACTTGCCCCAACTGAGGGTTGCGGTGGCGATGGCGGTTGTATCGAAAATTAAGCACTTGCTCTTATCTATTTTTGCGTCTGCAGCCGTGTTAGCTTCTGTGTTCACGTTCGGTTTGCAAGCTGCAGCAAGTGCAGGTCCTCCTAGGCTGTGTACTTGACTTTGGTAATCCTTCTTCTACCAAGCCAACATTTTGCCTCAACTAGTTATAATGATCTCCATCCGATCGCGTCGTCAGGGTCTCTCCTCGGTGCCGGTGTAATGTTCGTACCCATGTAAGGCGGCAATTTCCAGCACGCACTCACACTCACTCGATCGCGGTTCTTGATCTTGACGAGCCAAACGATCCACATAGGAGTTGCTGGCTCAAATTCCTGATCAAAAGATCAATTTTTAATACCTGTCTTTTTTAATTCCTCCTTAACTTGAGGAAAATTATCCAAGTTTTTTTTGCCATATGACACGCAGGTTTCGTCCTTTGGCGGAGAGGCCTGTGTCAGGTAAGTCATGTGAAAATATTGTATAATATTGGTCCCAAAATGCTGCCTTGAGAAACACCAGCTCTTACAGGATGTCTTTCAGACTTGAAGTTCTGACAATTATCCCGAAGTGTACGACTTGACAGAAAACAGAAATGTCCATGGCGGAATCCGAACTGTTCATTGGCAATTGAATTTTCATTGATGTGGATCATCATTCTGTACAAAACGCCCTTTTCAAAAATTTTACTGATGGAGGGAAGCAAACTGATTGGACGTGGAAGTTTCTTAATGAGGATCTAGAAAATTCCATCATCGCCAGAGGTTTTCATATTTTTGAAATTTTTAATTATAATTCACACTTCTTCCAAATCAGTCTCCCAGTAATTTTCTCTTGATTGAGAATGTTTTCGAAGCCCTGAGTAACTTGATTTTCTATTGGACTAGTAAGTCCTAAATTGAAATTGTGAGCGCTCTCAAACTGCATAGCAAGTTTTTGAGCTTTTTCGCAATTAATTAATAATAATTTGTATTGAGTAGCGTTTGATCCTTCGACCTTGACGCTTGCTCCTGCGGGGGCGGGCGATGAACACTTGTTCGGTGTACTATGCAATTATCGAATAATTTCGCGAATCCGGTTAGGCGTGATTATATCATTAGTGCGATTCAAATTTAAAAAAAATGTTTAAAAACCCAATCTCCCGTATGCTCCTTATCATCCTTACTATAAAAATAGTGTTCTGTGAAATTTTCAGCGCTCTAGGTGGTGATCTAAACGTGGCCGAAAGACAATGTAGGTTTATATGGAAATTACCATGGAGAAGTTTCGAGAAATATTTCAAACAATACTAGCGTGTTTGTAATGTAATTAGAAACTTATCATCGCATAGTGAAAACTCATTTTTCTAACCTTGATAAAGGATGTTGCTGAAGAAACGACTGTACTGTACAGTACTCACATTCCAGTACTAGCATGTTTGGAACATATCTCAAAATTTCTCAATAGGAATTTCCATATAAACCTACATTGTCTCTGGGCCACCTTTAAATCACCACCTAGAAAGCAGAAAATTTCACAGAACACTTTTTTATGGTAAGGATGATAAGGAGCATATGGGAGATTGGATTTTCAAACATTTTTAGATTTCAAACCGCCCATATTATATCATGGATAGCATCAACAAAAATTGGTGACTATCACATCTCTAACCTTATCCCACGAGCCCAATATCCTTTCCATGACAATCGTGGAGATGCAGAGGTGATCTCGGTCTCTAGTAACAACGGTTGTCTAACTAATACTCTTTCCCTTTCCCGATGACCGTAAGAACGTGGCCAGCGCCGTTGTTGACTTTTAAAATTTGAGCTCTTGATTTCCCAAGTAACCAGTAAGCACGATAATGCGGCACGGTAACAGCATTATATGCGCATATAGGGTAATCATTTGATGCATGTCAGTTTTATATATGCGTATATAATGCCAGAAAAGGCGAAATAGCATGCCATTATAGTGTCAAGATATAACCGTGCTTCTCTGCACCACTAATGCTAATATAAGACCACGTGAGAAACGTCAGTTGTTTTCACCAGGTTTTTAGGGCGAATATTTTGTGCTTTCGCGTACGCAGCCAGAGAGCTTTCGCGTATGCGGCCAAGCAACTGATACACGAGGTAAATAAATGAATGAATGAAAACGGAAACCTCTAATAGTATGCAAACAATGTAATAAAATGATACAGATAGTACTTCTCCGTATCAGACATATTCGGTTTTGGTAGTTTTCATCCTCTTGAGGACTTGCAATTGCCACATTTTGATCCTCGTTTTATGATGATGAAATTCCTCATTTTGCGTCTCGAACCTGCGACACCCGTATTGTTGAGTTGCTGTCCTGCTCCTTTGCTCCTACGGCCACATAAGATGAATAGTAGTGGAAAGAAAAATGACCAATTTAAACCATCACTTTTCCCCGTCATAAAACCTGCAATTGTAGTAGTGAGAAGATTTATGTTTGAATCCCTCTTACCAATATATGCAAACACAAAGCACGTGGTATATCTGTCAAAACACTGGATGGCATTTAAACATGCCCTGTATTCGAATATAGAGCTAATATAGTGCTTATTTAATGCCTGTATGCATCAGGCTTAGAAGCATTAATGATGCTGTAATAGGGTTTCTATGCAGCGGAAGTGCTGTTATAAGGTGTGTAAGCATTTGTGATGCTATTATAATGCATGTACGCATCTATGATGCTGATTAAGGGCTTATTATTAGTGCTTATGGTTACTTGGGTTGTGCACATTGAGGATGGTAAGCTGATTCTAAGCCCCATTAATTAAATCTCTGTTCAACTTCGATTGTTCTAGGTAATAACGGAGTGGCAACTACGTATTGTTTGGTCATCTATGCTCATGCTCTTGCTCATGGGACAATTATGCCTTTATAGGTAGAGTAATCATTCACCAATAAATAATCACTTATCTTTCGTCATTCCGCTGTCCATCTATTGTTTCTACCTACTTATACATTTTGTTGTTTCTATTTTAGTCACACGGCATTTGCTTGAACATCGTTCAAAACTCTTTTCATACTCCAAAGAGCAACACAAAATTTGAAGAATAATGATAAACTCTAATAGTTTGGGAAAATTTCAAAATTCTTGCGCGTATGGTTCCTGATTTCCAAAAAAAATCCTCATGACTTCTTTAACAAATTTTCAAAGTAATGCAATAATTTCCTCCAAGATTAAAATTCGAATTAAAAATAAACGTCAAAGGTTTCGCTTTAAACATCTACAGTTTTACCACATTGAATTTGTTTGCAATGTCTGCACGTAGACAAAATAGTTTCAATGTAAATCTTTTCGCCATAGCACAGGTCGGACTCGATTATCCGGAGCATAGATATTTTTTTTCACTCCGGATAATCGAATCAGTGAAAAAAAAATAAAATCTGCGATAAAAGAACTTAAATATTATTTTTGTTGTTGTTTTATTTATATGATGAAGCAGTGGCGTAGCCAGCAATTATTTCTAGGAACATTAGGAGTCTTGAGAAGTGAACAGATTTTTTGACCAGCATACACACAGAAAACCTTTTCCAAACCCCCTTTTTCCTACCTATGTCTAAAACTGCTAAACCCTTCATATTGTATATTGCAAAACTAAAATATCTCAAATCTATGCATAAAAACTGGAAAACAAGAATATAAAAAAATATACTCCAGATAATCGAGTCGCCGGATAATCGAGTCCGACCTGTATCACGAATCTTCGGATTTTATGCGAAATATTTTTAACACGCAAGAAACAAATACCTTCAGTAAAAAATCCAACCGTTTCAACGCTAATCAATGGTCCATTATAAAAGAGGAAGAAAAAATAAAACGAATTCCATTTCAAACCAGTCAGTCACAGAACTCGACCATCTTCGATTTGCAGTAAATATGGGAATAGAAAGGTTTTCCTCAGAAAAATCGATCATTTTAACTTACGAATAACTTTTGAAAATGGCCTATAAGTTTTTGCATGCATTATTTGTAAAATGCTAACTCCGTAACTGTTGAATTAAGAGGAAAATGTTCTATGAAGAAATTGTAGCTACCCGTTTGGATCACAAAAAATATATACGCTGAATTTAAATTACACAGAAGCCCATTTTTTTTATTTTCACGAGAGAATCTCGATAAAAAACAGATGTTTGTGACAAATTTTCATGATGGAGAATTAATAGAAAAGTTTATCCAAAACCAACTTTTGGTCGATTTTCAAAATTTAGCATTTTGTCGAAATAAATACGATCTGATACAATAAGAATCTAGAAATTATTGCAAATCATTATGATAATCATGATCAATTCTTTAACAGTATATTTTTTTAAAATTAGATCAGGTTCAACGCAAAAAAAATATTTAAATGGTCCATTTTCATTAGTTATTCGCGATTCTCCATGAACAACAATACGTTTTCAAGAGTAAAGGCCATATTTATCTCTTCTTACTTATTTTTCTTGATGGAGAATCGCGAACAAATAGTGAAAATGGCCTATTTTATTCTTTAATTAATATTTTTTGCATCAAATTCTCTCTTACTCGATATTTCTCCTAGCTCGATGGATTGCGCAGTCCCTTCAAACTAGCATACTTCGATATCTTTGTAAGTCGATACCTCTCTAACTCTATGTTCCCTGACTGTTTCAGTTTGCCATATAAGTTCATCTCTCAAACTCGATATTTTCACAAAAAGTTTCACAAAAAGTTTCAAATATCTTCCAATTGTTCACAAATTTAGAAAATCTGAATATTTTGATTATACAGATAGTAAAACGAACTGATTTGGAGATGCCGAAGAGAATCACCAGCAGTTCTTACGAGAAAGTTGTCGAAAAAAATGAGGCTGCCGACAGTAGTCACACTGACCAGAGATGTTCGCAGCGTTGTAAAAACGTTTCTAAAAGCATTTTGACAAGTCTGTCGGTGTGAATGGATAGAGGATTGAGCAACGCATAAATGTGAACAGACAAACACAGAATTTATCTGCTAATGTCCGAGAAAATAACAAAAAAAAAGCGCGGCATCGGCTTAGACTGCCGGGAATACGTAAGTTCCCCTACTATTTTGGATATGTTTTATCAATACCTCCCTAACTCGTTAGTCCCTTCAATATCAATCTCTATGGATTGAAATAATTTCAAGATTCTTATTGTATCATCAGAACATCATGTTATTTCTACCGGCATTTTTTTTTTAATTTTTTTTCAACTTTCATTACAACTTGCAAGCATTTATTCACTTCCGAACAAGAATAAACGATTGTACGACATTTCCCAGAATGACGTTCCCCAGAACGACATTTCCCAGAACGCCATTCCCCAGAATGGGACATTCCCCAGAAAAAAAAATTATAGCTTTCATAGGTAAAAGACTTTCGTATTTTTTTTAGCGACATTTTTTTGCAGTCTTTCATTTTTTGACTGGAGAATCTTTAAATCCAAAATTCTATAAATTCATCAAATACAGCGCCATCTATGGTCAGAAATGTAATTCGAAACTTTTGGACATTTTTAATTTTTTTGCCGATTTTCTCCTTACAAACTTCAAGCACGTTTAGTCCCTCCTTAGAGTTGATGAACCCTGTTCAAATGTTTACAATAATTGATTGTAGTCTGATTAATATGGGCCACCCTAGTGCACAAAGACTACGATCTTTTGAAGCTTTAGTTTTGATATGAAAGGAAGTTTCCAAAGACAAGAGAAATTTTCTAGTGTAATTGTATTCCATTAATCTACATAATTACGAAGGCAATAAACCTAGGAAGAACAGCATATGTTCAAAAGAAGGGAGAATATTCTATGAAATCAGAAAACATGTTCGATCAATTTATTTTGTATACAAATTACCCTTTGAAAATACAATTAGAACAACCAATTATAAAAGAAGGAAGAATAACTATGAAAACAAAAAATCCAATAGCTTGGGTCAAGTTTGATCATAAACATAGTATGACATATGTAAGAGCAGCTTATTTTAAACGGTTGTGCTACTTTTCCTCGAATGTCGGATCCCCAAATGTCGTTTCCCCGAACGTCAGTTCCCAGAATGTCAGTGCCCCGAACAACCCATTTCCCCGAATAGCCTAGTTCCCGAAAAGTTTTTAGCTCTTATAATTGTCATAACTTTTTGTGTTTCAAAGTGATGAACGAACCGGTCATCTGATATGCACCCTTCTTCACTTCATTGGTGGTTCTTTCGAGTTCCACCATCATCAGCACTGAATTTTGGCAAGATGTATTCAGTCGAGGATGACGTTATAATCCATATTGTCTTCTTCTTTCAATTGCTTATCATTCATTCTAGTTCAGCACCCAGTCCTGCAAGATTATTCTTGCGCCTGTTTGAACTGCATCACTTTTCGGGGAAACGAGTCATTCGGGGAAATGTCTTTTGGGGAAACGAGTCATTCGGAGAGGTGGCATTCCGGGAAATGATATTCAGGGAAATAACAGTAGTACAATCATGTCAAGTAGATGTAAAATTGTTAAACAGCATTTTTCCCTTACGATTTTGGTTAGGTCTGCCGATGTACCACGTAGTCATTTATTTTGGATTTTCAAAGCACCTCCTGCTCCCTTCGTGTTCTTTTGTCCGTACGTTTTGAAATTTGTAAGGGCCGTGCCTTTGGCCAAACCATGCATCCCCCACATAGATGACCAAGTGGTTTATGGACGGCCCCTTAGATGGTTTGCCTGAGACAAGGGAAGCAAACACTCGCCGTTTAAAAGTTTTTTTTTTTTTGAGCTCAATTCCGATTTCATTCGCTTGAGATCCATTATAATGATTTTGGCAAAATAATATTTTATTGGCTGATTTGACGTCTGTGTCCGGAATTCGAAGCTTCTGAGAATTCGATTCAATTCAGTAGGTACATTTTAACGACAAAAAAAAAATGAATAACCATTTTTTTCCACTCTTTAAAAACGTATAAAAACGATTCTGGGGAATGTCCCATACTGGGGAATGGTTTTCTGGGGAATGTCCCATTCTGGGGAATGGGTTTCTGGGGAACGTCATTCTGGGGAATGTAGTTCTGGGGTTTGACTTTCTGGGAAATGTCCTACAACCGAATAAACCCATATTTCACCAAAGAAGAAGGATTTATAGATGGATATCGAGTAATGGAGCAAATTTTCCTCTCACGTGACATCAACTAATGGATATTTCGAATTATGGAAATATCGACTTGTGGAGAGCATGGTGTATGAAAATATGAAGGGACGAAAAAATCCTACGAGTTATAGAATATCGAGTTGTTGAGAGTCGACTGTATTATTTTGATAAAAAATCAAAATTTTGAAAATCGAACGAAAATTTTTCAAAGAAAAAAAAACTCTTATTTTAAATTTCATCATCATGAAACTCAGTACCAATCATCTGTACCCTATAAAGATTGTATGGTTAGAATATAAAAAATATAAAAAATAGGGTCTGCGTGTAATTGAAAATTTTAGTTCTATTTTTGAATTTTTCATGGGAATAAAAAAAATTTTTTCTGTGTTTTAGTCCAAGCGGTTCACTACAACTTCTTGATAGAACATTTTTCTCTAAAACGAAAAGTTTCGGTGATAGAATTTTTTAAATAAATGGCATGTAAAAACTTATAGGCCATTTTCAAAAAATATTCGTGATCGATTTTTATGTGGAAATCTACCATATCAAAACATGTGCAAAAATTAATCCAAAGCAAAACATATCGAGCACGGCTTTTATTAATTTCGACTCATTTTGGATGGAATTCGTCACAACAAGAGTTTTTGTAGTAAGTCCTGTAAAAGTCACTTGAGCGAGTTCTTTTTGATTCTTTGACCTTGACGCTTGCTGCTGGGCAATGCGTCAAGAAAGCCAAGTTTTTTTTCCTTTTCGGGTCGTGCGCCTTTTTTATCTGAGTGCTTTTATATAGCCGAGCAAACGAATGAGGCTGAGAGTGGATTGTGGCTGCACAGTGAAGGATAAAGGATCAATTGGTGAGCTCGTTTCATGCTACTATTTCTAATCTATAAAATATGTATGACTGCACATTTAATCGTTACAATTGTGGGACGTAAATATGAATTTTCAACAAACTATGAATAATTCGTCACTGTGAGTGTCGACACAAACTCTGATTCAGGAATTATTTATGTTTAACATTTTTTTTTATTTTCAGAACACCCCTTTTTACCTTTATTTTTGTAATTTAAAAAAAAAACTTTGAATGGTTCGACACTACAAGTGTAGACTTGCGAAAAGTTCACTTTATTCAACAAACTTTGGATGGTTCGCCACTGTAAGTGTCGGCATAAGAATAAGAGTGTTCTATGATGTTCCAACCAATCAAGTTTTTTGTTTCTTTTCAAATAAGTAAAATATAATAACACATGCTTTCGTCCTGACAGCTGTAGGAATGTTACATTTAGGTATTTGTTCAACAAACTTTGAATGGTTCGTCACCTCAAGTGTCGGCATAATTTTCCACTACATTGAAATTGTTCATATCAAATGAAAATATTATATTTACAAATAAGCATGTATATATCTCACAAATCATTATTTATCATGGTCTAATCGCTTATCAAAGTGAATCCTGTGACCCAACGATCCTTCCCATTAACAAACATCCCTCCCAGTAACCTTTGTGGAGATGCAGAGGCAAACACGGTCTCCAAATAGCAAAGGTTACACACTAACATTCCTTCCCCCAATCCCACCTGACTGCAAGGACGTGGCCGGCACCGTTAATAGAGGCACTGAATTATGCACATTGGAGAAGATTATGGCCAGTCCCAGCCAAACTTCTAGTTGATTCTTTGTGCATTTTCACTGACTTCGGTCAATCACGAAATAGCAACCATTGATATGTGTAGTCAGTCTAAGCTAAGCTAAGCTAAGTCCTGTAAAAGTCACTTGAGGTTTTATGTACAATATATCGTCATAAATTTCGCCCAAAAGCTTCAGAAATTCCATGGTGAATTTTTGTTGAAAGTTGACGACAAAAACTCAGTACAATTTTCAAACTCCATTTAGGCTGAAATTATCCAACGTATTTCTTTATAATATCTTTGAAAACTACTTTTACATGTGTTACTCTAGAAATTTGATTCAAATTGTATATGGAGTGATTTGTAGAGTAATTTGTAAAGAAATCCCTAATAAAAATGTTGAGGTTTTCCTGGAGTAGCTTCGGAATCAAAAATGGAGAGTGTACAGATTTCTAGATGCTATTTTAGCAAGAACTCCGCGATTAACATTTGAAAGAATTTTTGACAGTAATATTCAGAACCTGAAAGATACCTAATGGAATTTTTTGAGAAATTTTGTGAGAATTTCAAAAATGAATTGCAAATGCATTTTTTATACCTTTGGAAAATTTCTTAGAAAATTCCCCAGAAGAACCAACAGTTCTGCGAAAAAAAAAAAACATCGGTTAACACTTAGATGAATATTTGGTGAATTTTTTTTGTAAGAATCCTAGGACGATATTCCAGGGAAATCAAATCATAATTCTCTGAAGAAATCCCTTAACAAATTGCTTGGAAAATATTTTAGTATTTTCTTTGAAGATAATTTGAAAATACGGTTGAACATATTCCAGTAGAAAATTTTATAGAAATGTTTGATGTTTTTCAATTTTTTAACATTTTTGAAAAAAAGTCAACTCTTCATAAATCGACATTTACGGGACCATCGAGTTTGGAAGGTATCGAGTTAAAGAATACAAAACTAGTGCAACTGCGATCCAAGAGACTATCGAATTAACCATGAAACCAGCCTTAACTGCGTAAATATCTTGATACGAAATATCGACTAAGGGAGAGTTTACTGTAACATATTATTTCTGAGATAGTTTTGAAGGAATGCTTCCCGTATTCAAATTTGTTTTTAGAGAATTTAAAAATTTTCTGTGGAAAAAAAATGCAGACAGATCTGCGTTGAATCTCCCTGAGTAATCACCAAGAACATTTTCCCTTTCGAATTCTGTTTAATTGCTTATAATTATTGTGGAATATTAGTAGAAACCCTGGATGAATTTATTCAATATATAATGTTATTTAATATTATTTTTGTAGAAAATTCTGAATTATTTTGTTGCGGATTTTTCAAGGAAATATTTGAACAAGGAGATTTGTTGAAGGAATTCGAAGATAAACTTTAGGAGAAGCCTCAAAGGCAAAGTAGGAAAAACTGTTAATGAGTTCTCTGAAAAATTTGTAGAATGAATCGTTGCTTGGCGATCCTGCAAACAATTTTGGTGAGACTCCTAGAATTTATTTTACTAGTTCTTGGGGAAATTCTCAGTAACTTCAGAAAATCTTAAACAAATTACCTGCTCGTGGATGAATGATGTTTAAAATTAAAATTGAAAATTATCTGTAATAAGTACGTAGAGGGCCTTACTGGTGAAATGTAAATGAAATTTCTAAAGCATTCTTTGGCGGAATACTTCAATAAATAATTTGAAGTAGTTTGAAAGAGGTTTTTCGAGAAATGTACTGGTAAGATCGGGAAGCCTAAAGAAATTTCATGAAATCTCTCAAGCTCTCAAGGCAAATCTGTTGAATAAGAACTACTCATCTCAGGCATGATTTTCCTTGGGAATACCAGCAAGAGCTCAGTGAATCCAGACAAATCATGTATTGCAGAAAGCACTGAAAAGAACGTAGATAATTCATTAAGTAATCACCGTGGGAATTCTCAGAGGAATCTTTTCAAAGCACAAAGTCCATGTTCAAAGCCATGGGTAGGACAAACTTTTACAAAAAAAAATTGTTCACATTGAAGCTAAGAAAAAGTCTTAACCCTATGGAATCCTAGGCTGGAAAATTAAATTTACTATATCTGAGGGATTCAAACGTAAAGGGGTAGAAAACGTTTTGGTCGAGTTGAGTTGAGAAAATTCTACTATTTTCGAGCGTTCAATCGATATTTTCAAGTGATTTTTCCGCTCAACTGGAAATATAACATAATTCGAAAAATACTGATCTGTTTTTGACTCCCACGCAATTTGTATTGATTTCTGAAAAATTGCTGAAAAAACTTCAAAGTAAATTTAATCAATATTAGGTTTTTGTCGCTGTCACCCCTTTGCTGTCGCTACAACACTGGACGGTAAAAAATCAGCACATTCGATTGAATGGATTGATCACTTGACTCTATTCAAAACACTAATCACCATGATTTGAAGATTTCTAACTTTGGATGTGGTCTACTGTCTTTAGCACCAGACTCTGAAGTGAAAAGTCATTGATTTTGAACATCATGTCTTTTGTATGAAAGCAATCATTGACAGCTCGTTGTAGAAAGTGATTGAGATTAATTCAACCCATTTCAACAGATGCGAGTTGGTGTCGAGGTAAGATACAAAATTTACACTCCGACGATTAGTGTATCAAATCTGGGTCAGGCAGACACGTTTATTTTATTTTTTTTTTCAAATCAAAAACATGCCACGTTGAATTCAAGTGCTGTTACCTTGACATTGTCAAGGTTTAACAGTAGTGCAAATCCAAGTGCAGAACTATTGATAGCATCGTGCATATTTTTCACCGTGCAAGACTAAGAAAGCTTTTCGTTTTTACAGGATTGGTAGCGTCTGAGTGCCTTAAAATTAGGAAATAAGGATACCTAATGCCCGGATTGAGAGACTTTAAAGGAATTCACAAGAGGCCAAAAAGTGACCATACAGGAAACAAGAAAACGAAACCTTATAGGAGTCAAAGGATAAGAGTTTGTGTTAATAATATCAGAGCAGACGTTTCTTTAAGATCTACGACATTTTTTAAGAACTCCGATACATTACAACAAAGTATGTGATTTTCCATGATTTTCCCTAGGAATGTCATCAGATATTCACTCAGATATTAGCCCAAATGTTCGTATATTGTTCAAGAAATTTCTATAAGAGTTTATTTAGTCATAATTTTCCAAAAACAATTCTCTACGGATTGTGTTCGGGACACCTAAAGAATACAACCTGGATTTTTGGAGAAGAATCACAGAAATTTCCTCAAAGACTATTTCAGAAACCATCTAAATTGCTTCAAAAATTCTTTGAGAAATTTTTCCTGAAAGTCTTAACCCTTCCCAGATTTAATCCACTGATTTATCCATCCATTTTCCTGGCATATCCTTCAAGATTTTCGTCCAAAACGTATTCTGAAATAGACTCTAGACCTTCTGAAGAAAATTCCAGGAATTTCCTAAAAAATTGTCTTGCAGGGTTAACATAAGATTTCAACTAGGGATTCCGCTAAAAAAAATAGATTTTTAAGATTTGTGCAGGAATTCCTCTGGTAATTCTTTGTGAGTTTCTCAAGTAAAGCTTGATTTTTTTAGGACTTTTCTCAGGAATGTCTCCAGGGAAATGCCAAGGGAATTTTTCTGAAATACAAATCCTACAGTAACCTCTGATAAAACTTGTGTCAGTTACAAAGTCACCCTTGAGGATGTCACCCTCAGGATGTTTTAGAAAAGTTCCTGGCTTATTTTCTTAGGTAAGGACCTTCTCCCTTTCAAAACGTTCGGACTAAATTTGGCTTTTCGAGAGGGCAGTCTGAAAAATATTAATCAACATTTGAAGCCCTGCAGATTATTTTTTAATCAGGTGAGTTTTTTTTTTATTTAATTGCCTGTTTTTTATTACACCCGCCCTTCTCGGCCACTTTAAGGTTGGATGAGACACAAGGTCAAAAAATATTTGTATTAACCTAATTGAAAAAAAAAATCAATGGAATCTCGATTGTCTTTTGAAAAATGCTCGAAAATTTCTTGAAATTTGAATTTTTTTGGAAATATTCTTAGAAAAAAAAGGATTTGCTCGGAGAAACCCTCAATTAATTTTGGATTTCTGGGAGGAAACGTAGATGGATACTTCAAGAAATCCAAATGAACAGGCGGAGCAGTTCTTGCAGGGTTTCTTAAAAAAACCCTTAAGGTGAAGATGTATCGAAGCCAAACTTCAAATTTTAAAGAGCACAAATTTGGAGATCCGAACACACGTTTGAGTTAAAAACTTAATCGATTGGTTTGGTTTGGTTCTCCAGATTTGTGCTTTTGAAAATATGAGGTTTGGCTTCGGTTCATCTTCACCTTAAGTTTTTTTTTTATTTGTAACAATAAGCTTTGGAATAAACCTTTGTGGATTTTCTCGGCAGAAACTCTAAAGAAAATTTTGGAAGATCTCCTAGAGTAACAATTGGAGATTTCAGTTGAAGATTTAGTAAAAAAATATCTAGTGGAAATTCTAGGATAGTTTTAGGAAAACTAATAAAGTAATACCTGAGGAAATAACTGAAAGTTGTTAGCTTGTCAAGGTTTTCCTGAAACAAATTCTGGAAAAAATATTCTAAGCATTCTTTGAAAAATTGCTGGAAGAATGTCTTTGAGAATGAGTAGAGAATTTTCTAGAAGAATTTCTGCGAAGATCTCTGTAGGAGATTCTGAAAGTATTGTTAATAAAATCTCTATGATAATTTATGGACTAGTTTCTCGATGAATCTGAGACAAAATTCTTGAAGAGCCTTTCGAAACTGTTGAAGTCCTTTACAGATTTCTTTGAAGCTTGTAAAATTTTTGCATCAGGATTCAATTCAAGCAGAATAGGGAAAAAAAAGACCTTAGAGGTTAAAATAGATAGTTTAGAGACCTTCCGTTAGAAAAGACTTGCATTGAAATAGAGACCGAGTGTTTAAAAAGAAACGCAGTTTCATTCCTGTCATTTATTGGATTGACTTTTGTCATCAGTCATATTAAAAAATGTGATTGTCCCTCATATTTACATTCTTTTTAAATCGATTTTATTAAACAAATTTGACAAAAAAATCAAAATGTCTGCCTTTACAAATAGTGGGATTTTTCCCTCCCTGATTATCCATTTATCAGAAGTAATTCTGTAAATTTCTGTAGGGGAAGTGGTGCTAAAATTAACAGGGGTGGTAAAATGAACACCGTTTCTTTTACCGAGAAAAAACAAATTCCGATGAATTTTTATCACGCACGAACGATTTAGAGCATAAATGTGAGTGTTCGAGTTGATACGGAGGTCAATTGAAGTGAAAATATCAACGAAAATTAGGATTTTAGAGAACCACATTTTGAAATTAGAACTGACGTAACTCTAAGCTCGGAAGACTTGAGGTTTTCGAGTGAGGTGAATATCGTTATGTTATGATGTCAAATCTGAAGCCTTTAGAATTCTTTTTGAATGGGTTACAATTATAAATGGATGTTTTTTCGGTGGGACAATGAACATTTTCAGAAATATTTGTTTTGCTCACGTTTATGGGGTGGTGTTCATTTTACCACCAACAGCTGTTCATATTACCCACATAGTGCAGGTAAAATGAACATTTGCATCGCTTTTTGATAGCGATGAAAATATGTGAAAATTTAGCTATTTTAGTCTGAATCCATGTCGCTGCTATAGATTATATCCCTATTTTTGATGTTGTGCGATATAACTTTACAAATTCCTCTTTTTTCTATCAGAAACAAGATGATTTCCTTAAGGTGTTCATTTTACCACCCCTTCCCCTAGTATTTTTTTTTCTTTGCACCAAAGTAACCCAGCTAATAGCAAAAATTTTCAGAAGATTTCAAATGCAATTCTGAATCGGTCGAGAACTTCTAGATATGAATTTCTCTGAAAATCGTCAAGAGTTTCAGAAATGCTTTGCTAAATTATATAATACACTCGTGCTATGTATCACACGATGCAACTGATATTTGTTTAATGCATTACTTCACCCAAGGATTCTCCAATAAATTTCTGATAATTATCTATGGAGGTTCCAAAAATTTCTCAAGAATTACTTCCAGGAATGTTCACGGCAATTTATCCCAGAACATATACAGGGTTGGCCGTAGATATCTTTAATAAACCATCCATTGATTTGGTAATAAATTTCATAGAAGATTGCCTCATTTGTTTTTCTAACGGCTAAAGAAGTTTCTCATAGCATTTATTACAGTTAGTTTCCCAGGATTTTCATTCTAGATATTCTCAATCGTTCTTCTCACGAGCCTGAGTTTTTGGGGGTCATACACAAATCATGTCACGCTTTACTAGGCATGAAAATACCATGAAAAATCTTGTCGTGTCTTCCATGCTCCATTAGTACAACATTGAATAAGTTTGTGTGTATATTGAATATCTCAATATTAAGGGACTATCAAGTTAGGGAGGTTCTAGAACACAAAAACAGTGCAAATACGGTCCAAGGAACCGTCAAGGTAGCCATGAAAATCAACTTTTATTACGGTTCTTAGTCGACATCGAGATACGAGATAACGAACAGGGAGAGTTGACTGTAGTTCAATTTATTTCTCAAGCTGTCTGCTAATCTTGTTTCTTTCTTGAATCCGGGTAAGACAGTCAGAAGATTGTCCTACCGGGTCATCCTTTCACTGTCCTACCCAGGTGTTTTTGTGCGTAGTACATGTGCTACCCGGATTATACAAAGAATCAATATTATTATTAGTGAAAATTGAAATTTACAGATATAACTGAAGTGCAGCGATATGAGATAAAATCACAAACAATGGCCGACATTACTTTTGTAAAACAATAATTTGCTAGGGCTTTCATAGGCCCCCTCTAGAAAAAAAAAATCCTAGCTTCGCCAATGATGGCATCAATCATCTAATTCAATGATGGGTATGATTCATAAGCAAGCGCTCGTTGCCTTAAAAAAATAGAATTGTTGGAGATTCTGCCTGGGGAAGTTTGGCTACGAAAAACGTTGCCATTCATCTGCCTGCTACGAGCCTCAACGATTCGTTTGCACGATGGTTAATCCCAAAAATTAGACTTATGGTTCCCCCGCAATTTGCGTATACAAACTTTTCGGTGTCTTCTTTCACAGGACAGACGTCCTTAGCGCGAGAAGAACCTCCGCAAATAATGCATTTCGCATCCATGCGGCAATGTTTGGTACCTTGACCTCACTTTTGGAACCGACGGCTCTGAGTGGTGTTCTGGAAATTTCCTTCAGGTTTCTGGAAATTTTTTTCATGCCCTAACATAAGTCTAGATTTTTCTAAAGCTTTAATACTATTAAGATCTTTTTTGTTAAAGTGAACTAAATAATATTCTTGAGAAAACCGTTTCCGAACAATGCCAGATTGGGTACTCTTTTTCATAATAATTACTAAGACAGGAGAAAGTGAAGAAAGTAAATAATTTATTCCATTTACGATCTCTTAAGGCGATTTATAGTCACTTGAGAAACCTTTCAAGAAAACTTTGAACAAACGTTCAGTTTTGTCGTCATAGGTCAAAAATTTGTGCTTCTTCTCTTCAAGATGTTTGAGAAGAAGTTTGCGATCTTTTAGAGTTTTTGGCAAACGCGACAGTCTCCTTTATTTGCTAACGCTAACGCGACAGTCTCCTTTATTTGTGATTGGAAAAGAATCCGTGATTCCCCTAATGGAGTGCATTTCTCCTGACTAAATCCTTCAAATTCGGAACAACTGAGCACGATTGGCGGCACCCTTCGCTCCCTCATTTAAACGTATTCACGAATTTTGGCTCGGAAATTTATCATATTACTCCTATGCGCGCTATTCTTTGTTGACAGCAAGGCGAGCGGGAAGAAGATTGATCGTATCAAACTGGATCTATCCGTGTAATCAATACGATCGCCATCATCATCATCATGATCATGGGGGATACGGGGGGAACACATCTGCGCCTGGATCTACTCGGAGGATCGCGCGCAGATGATGGATCTAGGCTGCGATGCGATCGTGTGTTGAGTAATTGCTGGCTTAATTTTCCTCCTGCTGTTGTTGCACCATTTGGCGTGTTCCTTTCGCTGCCATCGACAAGTGACAGCGCGCATTGCGTGCCGCGTCCAAACGAACGGTGATTGACGGCGTTGCCTCGATCGACGACGCCATTTTGAACTTCGATAGAATTCGAGTCGTAAATTTCGATTACATGTAACCTGTCCGTCAGCAGCATTAATCACTCGGATCCGTTTTTTTTTTGCTGGCTTCTACATCGAAACTCATTAAATGCTTGGTTCCGCTATAAGACTGTGGCGACGATGACCCACTATGGAGCAGAAATTTATTACGGTTGGCCAACATCTCTAGCATTTTGGGAAGTTAGCTTTCATGCTACTGGAAGGAAGCATTTTAATCTTGTGGAAGAAAGCTTCTCGAACTTCTGGAAGGAAGCTTTTCAAGCCTCTGAAAAGGAAGCTTCTCAAGCATTCCCAAAGCACTAGAGATTTTGGCCAATCTTCGTACATTTCCGCCCCATAGTGCGACGGAACTGGATGACCTCCAAATCTGCAAGACCTGCTTCCACTTCTGCAGCAGTGTAACTCCCTGGTTGCGATGGATACGGCGGTGGTGATCGTTGTTACACAAGTGGCCAACTGGCTCGTTTTGCAAAGGAAGCGATAGGTATAAAAACCTGCATCGCCTGCTCGACGACGTCGACGCAAATAGGCAATGGCAATGATTGGTGGTCTCGGTTGGCGTCCTCCGTCGTCGTCGTCGTCGTCGTCATCATCGGGAGGGAGGAAATGTGACCGAGAAAAACCTAGAGAAACGGGGTTAGACATAAATCTTGCGCTCAGCCAGAAGGGGCCTTTTGCCGGAGTTATGTTCCGCGTGCAATCGTGGAGAGTGGAAGGTTTGCGCGGGCTACTGTGAGAAACGATCGAAGTCCTAGGCCTAGGCTTCTACACCGTGGAAGTTTTTTTTCCTATGGAATGGGTTTGTTTTAGCGAGATTATCCGTAGAGATACAAGAAAAAGACGTTCATTCATTGATTCCAGGAGAGATCATCCCATTCATAAGAAAAAGAGTGGACCGTAAAACATAAACGACAGGTAATGAAGAGGAGAAGACTGGTGTTCACTCTGTATTGACCGGTCGTAGGAAGCATCATTGAAAGTAGTACGTAATCAAGGTCTGTGAAGATGGATTTGTCGTATGAAGCGAAATAAATATAGACATCTTAGGAAAGATGACATCATAAGAAACATTCAAACGATCTTATGAATTTATATTAATTTTGTTCCAGTTTATATTTGGATCCCACAGAGGGCTGAAAAGCTTCTCTTCCAGAAGCTGGGAAGCATTTCTTCTTTAAGCTGGGAAGCTTCTCTTCCAGAAGCTAAAAAACTTCTCTTCTAGAAACTGGAAAGCTTCTCCTCTAGAAGTTGGAAAGTTTCTCCTCCAGAAAATGAAGGACTTCTCTTCTAGAAGCTGGTATGCCTCTCTTCCAGAAGCTGGAAAGCTTCTCTTCCAGAGGTTGAAATACTTTTCTTCCAGAAGCTGGAATGCTTTTCCCCGAGAAGCTGAAAAGCTGGATTCGGCTAGACAAACGGCAATATTTTCTAGTGTCCAGCTTCAGCAGCCAGTTGATTGTGAGACTAATTCCTGTCATGGCTCTGCCTGAATATGACAACGGCGAAGACGATGATTACGATGCAACACAACATCCATGGACTAAAGGCAGCATAGGCAGGATGATAGCATCAGCTCGTTTCATCATTAATGGAATATTTGTCTCAAACGGTGACTGACTTGTCGATATTTGCACCACGCGTTCTTTCGTACGGGGTAATGGGGACCGTCGCATTTTCCACGGAAGCGACACGAGAGAACTTCATCAAGCTGTTGCGTTCCAGTACACTATGGGCCAGAAACGCAATATGACGGGACAAATTTGATGTCTCCGTAATGAAGTATTTTCCGACACATGGTGTGTTTGGCAAAGTTGTTCGTCGCAATAAAAACATCTTTCACAAAACGGCAATTTCAAAAACTCGTTCACAAGCATGACGCCACAATTTTTATTTTCACTGAGATATCCTAGAGACTTGACATGTTCGTCAAAATTAACAAAACTTAAACACAATCATATCACCTATAGATACTTTTATCGGGGTTCATTTTAAGGTATGCCCACAGTAAAATCTAGACGAAGGAAAATACACAAAAAATGTTTGAATTTAGTTCGATATCCAATCGACTTTATAACGAAAGCCGACGAAACATTCACGCAAAAAAATAAAATCATTTTTCCGCATTGTTATATTTAAATTTTTGCACTTTCTGTACGATTCCTTGCATAAGGTATTGCAGGGTGCTCTTAGTTTACCCTCTTTTTTGCAAAAACTTTCTCATTATTTGATCGTTAACACAATGGACAAAAAATCTAGCCCTGTTCTCTGAATAACACCTTCTAATTATTTTTCCGTAAAAGCGTTAAATTAATAAACGTTAAATGCCTTTTTGGACTAATAGAGCCACCACACAGCTAATATACGGCATGTCAGCTCTAAAATATGTATTTATTGACGCCGTCTCCAGCTTCGCTGTACAGACTGACTATCCCTGAACATACTAGAAGATTTTTCTAACAATACTCTTAGAACGATTTCTACAGATATCAAAATCAAAGACATCCACTTCATATAAAATAGCACTACATTACACGCAGGGCGAAAAAAGTGCTGTTTTGTTACTTGAGACTCCTGCCGAACACTTTTCGACGTACTCTTACTGATTAATTCAACCAGTGGTTATTTATGAAAGATCATTCTATTTATACAACACAGCTACAAATAGCTTGTCAAACCAAGTCATTTTAGCAAAGTTTGGAAACTATTGGAAATGAGTGCCAACCTTGCCTCATTGAAATGCAGTACAAAATGCAAGATCTGGAAGAAGTAACGTTTGTTTTGTCTTCCCATAACTACGGAATAAAAATTTTGTCCGCAATAGGATCCTAAAGCCCTGTCCCAATTTTAATGCCAAACGCTGAAGTTTAGGCCAAAAACACATGTTTAACTCAATTTTTTAATGTTTTTTCGTTGGTTTTAAGTTCTAAAAAAAACATTTTTTCATGTTTCTTTAGATTTTGTCACACCCCTTGGCTTAAACTCCAAATTTTAGGTATATTTTGTTTACCGTTTCCCTTTCGAAATGTCAGTTAGGAACAACGGGAACAAACCCAGTGTTAAAACTAAAACCCCTGTGGTGTTTTTTGTCGACAAAGCGAACGTCAAACATGATCAAAAGTGTCAAGGTTCATTTATGGACCCAATTTTTTAAATTAAAGTTTAAACATCATATAGCCGTTATTTGAACGGGAAATATTGCTAAAGTAGTTGCAGTAACATGCTTTTTCGTGTTGTTAAATAAAAACAAGATTTCATTAAAATTTTTGGACTCAATTTGTCATACATCTTACGTGCTCCCGTTTGGGCAGTTGCTTCCTGCTTCCGTTTCTGTTCGGGGCTTTGTTATCTAAAACGACTTATACCTTGCTGCTTTCTTACCTTCAAGACTTAAGAAAACAGTATTTGAACTTCTTAATCATATTTTGGATAGAGCAGGTTGTAATTAAGCACTACATTCCGTTACAGTTACAGTAACTACGACCTTTCTGCTTCCCACGAAATCTTGGTTTTTCGTCAACCTTCAGTCTATGGAAGCGTTTGAAAACGCTAATTACAAGAGAAGTAAGAATTTGAAGGTCACGATGTTACCTTGGCGGATTCTTCAGGTGCGCTCAGGTAAAAATGACTGAATCTGAAATAGTTGTAAAATGTAGGGAAAATCGTATTAAATGGCACTTTAAGGTTGTATTTTTATTACGAATGTGGTTGTGGGGCCCAGATAGCTGTAGCGGTAAGCGCGCAGCTATACAGCATGACCAAGCTGAGGGAAATTTTCTCGATTTCTCAGGGCATAGAGTATACTCTTCGTACCTGCCACACAATAGACACATGCAAAAATGGTCATTGGCATAGTAAGCTCTCAGTGAATAACTGTGGAAGTGCTCATAAGAACACTAAGCTGAGAAGCAGGCTCTGTCCCAGTGGGGACGTAACACCAGGAAGAAGAAGATGTGAATCTTTTGAGGCGCACACTGGGGCAGAATTGAA
Organism: Aedes aegypti; assembly: GCF_002204515.2. NCBI lineage: Eukaryota > Metazoa > Arthropoda > Insecta > Diptera > Culicidae > Aedes > Aedes aegypti. Next base: position 221,250,998 of record NC_035107.1, on the reverse strand, counting down.
AAAACGCGGAAACAACCTATAGTTCTTCGGAATGAAGAGATAGACGTTTGGTGTCTTCAACCGAAAATGATCTTTTCAATGAGGCCGATGTTTTGAGATAAAGTCATATTTTTTTAGTGTTATTCGCATAAATGACTGAAATGCCATTTCGGGTCAAATGGCAGTTTAGGTGTATGTTTCTTCGGCAAAGTTGATCATTATTTTATGCTGAAAATAATTGCTGAAGACGTCAAATTTCCAAGGCCTACTATTTTTGAAATATGGACATTTATTTAAAAAAATGTGCTAAAACCCGAAATATTTGAGTTTTGCTTGCAATTTTCCAATTTAAATACCATACATCGCCTATGACTATGTCATTAATTAACATAAAGCAGGTCTGGTGAAAATTTGATGGTAAAAATAAAATTTTGTTGGATTTTTTAAGTAAAATTCTAAAAAAAACAGAGATATTGCGTATAGGCCCATTCTTGCGATCGGGCAAGTTCGGGCAGGTGTTTTCGTCGCCATTTACTTACGAAAGGTCAGAGCATTCATGTTTAATTTTTCCAAGGATATGATATTTAATATATTTTCTATGTAATCTGAAAGTATGCCAAGCTTATAAAAAAGGTTCAAAATTATTTTACATGACAGTGTAATAGTTTTACAATATAAACAAAAGTTTAACATAATCAAAAACATTCTTGCGGTTTACTGGTACCCAAATGCACTTAACTATTTGCTTTTTATATTGCTTGTAAATTTGTTATTCGCAAAAACGCCCTAAGTGCCAGACTCATTATGTCAAACCATTTCGGTCGAATTGAAATGTAAGTATATGATTGCTTCGGCAAAGTCGATCGTTATTTTAAGCTGTAAACAATTGCTAAAGATGTCAAATTTCCAAAGCCTACTATTCTGAAAAAACTGACAAAATTTTGATAAATTATGCTAAAATATATACATAAGTTTTGTGATTTTTCAGTTTAAATACCATTTATCGCTTATGATTATATCATTCATTGGCATGAGGCAGAGCTGGTAAGATTTTAATAAGCGGGTGGAAAACAAAATTTACTGTACCATTTAATCCCCCTAGAGTTTGTATCTTTTGACAGATACGCGTATTTCGACCTCAACTGTAAGGCCGTCTTCAAGTGTCATGTTATACTAGACTCGACTCGATTTAAAATACAAACATGATTAACCGAAAATATGGAACCAGTTTTACAAAAAATGCTCATGTTTCTGAAGATTTCCAATGAATCTCAATGCGTACGGCGGCATTCATCTTTCAATTAGTTTCTAGTTTCTAGAATATTTGTAAACATCTATGCATTTTCAAACCACACAAAAATATAAGCGACAGAAAAAAATGTCATTTGGACATGACCTCGAAAAATCCGGAATATCTCTGGTATCCGGTAAGCCAATATGCATGGCCAAGCAATTCCTGAAACTAGATCAAATTTGCCGTCGATTGCTTGCAGACGCATCGAATTCCATCCATTTTTCATAAAGTTGTAAGCATTTGAATTTTAGGCGAAATTTTGCCTATCTCAATCATTTTGCCTATCCCCTGTACATAATGGTTTTTAGCACAATTTATCAAAATTTTGTCAAACTTAAAAAGTAGCATGCTTTTGAAATTTGACATCTTTAGCAATTGTTTACAGCTTAAATTGACGATCGACTTCGCCGAAGCAATCATATACTTACATTTCCATTCGACCGAAATGGGTTTGACATAAAGAGTCTGGCTCTTAGGGCGTTTTTGCGAATACGAAATTTACAAGCAATATAAAAAGCAAATTGTTAAGTGCATTTGGGTACCAGTAAATCGCAAGAATGTTTTTGATTATGTTAAACTTTTGTTTAAATTGTAAAACTATTACACTGTCATGTAAATAATTTTGAACCTTTTTATAAGCTTGGCAAACCTTCAGATACATAGAAAAAATATATTAAATATCATATCCTTGGAAAAATTAAACATGAATGCTCTGACCTTTCGTAAGCAAATGGCGACGAAAACACCTGCCCGAACTTGCCCGATCGCAAGAATGGCATATACGCAATATCCCTGTTTTTTGAAAATTTTACTTAAAAAATCCAACAAAATTTTATTTTTACCCATCAAATTTTCACCAGACTTGCTTTATGTTAATTAATAACATAGTCATAGGCGATGTATAGTATTTTAATTGGAAAATTGCAAGCAAAACTCAAATATTTCGGTTTTTAGCACATTTTTTTAAATAAATGTCTTTATTTCGAAAATAGTAGGCCTTGGAAGTTTGACGTGTTCAGCAATTATTTCAGCATAAAAATAATGATCAACTTTGCCGAAGAAACCATACACCTAAACTGCCATTTGACCGAAATGGCATTTCAGTCATTTATGCGAATAACACTAAAAAATATGACTTTATCTCAAAACATCGGCCTAATTGAAAGGATCATTTTCGCTGAAGACACCAAACGTCTATCTCTTCATTCCGAAGAACTACAGGTTGTTTCCGCGTTTTTTTTTCAATTCTGCCCCAGTGTGAGGCGATTCTAAGTGCTAACCAAGAGAGCTTTGACTGAATATAACCGAGATATAAGAAAATCTAATAGAAGATCTTGGGTTCAAACATGTGAGAATATAAGCAACCTCTGCAGTTGAAAGACTACAGAAAACATTTGCAAAAGTTAAGCTTGGGTCCTTAAAAACGAGAAAACGGATTTTCTTACGGAAACTCCGGATGAAACCTTAAATTTGATCATGGAAACTCATTTTCCTGGGTCGATTCCTTGTGTTGATTTGAGCAGCTCTGAAATGATTAAGGATGAAAGATGTTCTATGGAAACTTTGTCATTCTGGTGGAACAGTTATCTCCGAACCAGATCTTGCTGATAAATCTTTACACTAATTCAAAACGGAGAAGCAGTGTTGATTTCGTCACTTATTAAGATGTTTAAGGCGAGCTTAAGATTGAACTATGTTCCGTCTGTTTCGAGAGCTGAGAAAGTTATCTTTATTCCCAAAAATTGGAAAGCGAGATATAATGCATCCAAAATCATATAGACCCATTGGTCTCTCTTCATTTTGTTGAAGACTATGGAAAAAGTGTTGTATGATTTTATCAATTCAACATACATGCTGAAGTGTCCATTGTTTGACCGTTACGGCACTTCATACACTGGTAGCAAAAGTAGAGAAAGCTCTTCTGTGAAAGAAATAGCATTTTTATTCTTTCTTGGACATTGAAACTGGGAACAGCAAAAGGCGATGACCAATTGAATGGTCATCACGAAGTGTAACTGCAACCAAAAGACTCTTAGAGCTCAACAAAAGAGTTCACTGTACATACACTGGCCTAATAATTGGACACTGTCCCGAGTAGATATCATTTGAATAATATTGGTCAGATTCAGAATGATATCTGTCGTTTCTAAGGGTATGCGATATGGATTTTTTCCATGTCGATACGAAACGAAACGATACGCGGAATATCTTACGCTGATAATGACGAAACGAAAACGAAATTTAAAAATGTTTCGTGTAACTCGATACGAAATCAAATATCTCACGGAATTTTTCGAAACGAAACGAAATTTTTGAATTTGTTTCGCGGAATACACGTTTTAACTTTTTTTCTTGTCAAAAGCTGGAAATTTGAACATAAGCATAAAAATCGTATTTTTAAATTTCTCTACCATATGGAAACCTTAGTGTTGCTCAGCGGAAATCCTTACATGTTTTGGTAAGACTCTTTTCTGTTTGTTTTGAAATTTTCTTAATAACTTTATAAGGTTTCATTTCAACATATCTTACATTCACACAAGGCAATGAGTGGATTTAATTTAAGGCGAAGTAGGCCGTCATTGAAATTTGTACGCGTCGTTAATGATTGTTGCTGATTCATCTCACGATTTTGAATCAAAGAAAACCAGTTGGTTTTGAACTGACACAGCTGAAAAAGTATCAGAATACTTTATTCATGTTAGCGCGTACAGTGATACTTTTTCAAGTCGATATAAACTATCAAGACTTAGTTATATCACTTTGAAAGGCAAGCTGAAAAGGCATCATTGTTGCCAAAACGAATGACGGGCTACTTAGGCCTTAAATGTACAACTAAGAAGTGGGTCGAAAAGCAGTTACAAACATTTAAAACAATCTCAAAAATATTGAGAGGAGCCCAAAATTAATTTGATTTTTAGAATTCTTTTTAATCATGTGGATGTGATGTTATGCTAATATATACCATAAAACATGGAATAATGATATTCATTTTTTTTTTGCTGTACTTTATTGCTTTGTGGCATGAATGAATGAGATTGGGGACACAAGTCGATAAGTGATCATGAAAACACTAAACTGAGAAGCAGACTCTGTCCCAGTTGGAACAAAATGCAGAAAGAAGAAGAAAAATAAGTAGATCAGAGGAATCACTGGAATATTTGCTTTAAATATTTGCTGGAGTATTGAATTAAATCAAATTTTAAAGAATCATCAACACATACCTAAGAAATCAATCAAGATAAATTTAAAAGAACTGCAAATAAATTCCCAAGAGATATTGCGGGCAGTAACTTATTCAGGATTGCCTGTTGGGGTTAATTTAGAAGTTCCTAATAAATTTTCTGGAAAAAGCCTTGCATAAACTGTGAATTATTTCTTGGAGGGATCAAATCTGGACGAAAGCAAACTTTTAGAGTAAACCTTGTAGAAATACTGAAGGTATTTCTATTATTTTGAAAAAGCAAATACTGGAGAAATGATCCTATTCCAAAATCTGTGAAGGAATTTCTGGACGATTTCTGGAAGAATTAAGGATTGTTGATATTATATCATTTTCCAAATTTTTTGTTTAAAACTGACTACAAAATCAACATTTTCACTAAATTTTGAGCCTCGAGAGTATTTTAAAAAATATTTGAAAATGTCGAAAAAAAAGTTTGGAACCTGGACTACATAGCATAGAGGAACCGCAAATAAGGTTGACAAGTTTACCCATGTTCGTTCAGACAATTCGTCTTTCAATGAGCTAAATTTAATGTTTGGCTCATTTTTTTCTCTTTGGATTTAGATGTGCGAAAATCGAAAAAAAAAAATTTTGCGCTTTTTCCATTGTGTATTATCCTAGGTACCCCGCCAAACTTGAATCTATATCCGGAACCAATTTTGATGGTGATTTTTCCTGAAAAAAATCATCAAAATCGATCGGCAGATGGTGAAACTAGAGAATTTTGAAACTTGATGTCGGTATTGGAAAAGTTTAAGACTTGTGCCTTGCGGCATTTGGCTTCTAATACTTGTAATGATATATTATCATTATTCGCATTTTTTTTTAATTGGGGGTCGTGAGGAAATTATGTCACGTTATAAGAGGAGAGAGGAGTTGGGTGGTGTGGTACAGCGTGAATAAAGCTAGATTCACTTTTCGATAAAAAATAATGTATGCATCTTCCTTGTTTAAGTGAATATAAATCGAAGGCATACCTCAAAATTTCAAGAGCACAAATCTAACGAACCCGACAGCGGTTCAAGCTGAATACTTGATCGATTGGTCATCGAGTAACCAATCGATAGAGTTTTCAGCTTGAATGGACGTCTGGTTCTGTAGATTTGTGCTCTTGAAGATTTGAGGTGTGGCTTAGGATCACCCAAATCAATGCGATTTTTTACAGCGACAAACAATCGCTGCGATTTCGCTGCTACATGTAGAGTTTTATGACACAACAACGAAATCGCGGCGATTTTTGTCGCCATCCGCGGAAAAAATCGCGATGATTTGGGAGAGCTGTTTTTATGCTGTGTTAAAAGTGACGTCATAGCGGGAAACAAGAGAGAGAGAACTAATGCGCGCATCAATAATCTGCACCACCTTAGCAAATCCAGAGATCATCAGGGACATTTGTGTACAAACAGTTTTTTGCGAATATATTAACGGATTTGCTCAACAGGACACGCGATGTTTCCCGGAGGAACCATGGTTTTGCTTTCTTCATTCTTATTAGTTGTTCCTTTCCTGGGCTATTCGCCGCGAGGAATTTAGGGCAAATGGGCGTTTTTGGAAACTTTACAACGGCAGTGCAGTTTATCATTATCCAACGGACCAGTCTATACTACAGTCATCTAACAGTTATGGATAGCACACAGATATGGATCAAAGTTGGATTAAACGGAGAATTTCTCATCAAATAGAGTAGCAATTACGCAGAACCTATTTTACCTACGCGAACCATAAATCTATACAGCATCGCAATCAACAATAACATGCTTAAGCACTTTTGTTCCATTCGTAGAATATAAAATGTCATACATATGCCTAGAAGCTTTGATTCATATTTGTGGGGCATTGAAACCCATACCACAGTTGGTCGGTGTTCAGACAGACCGGACTAGATGATATTGTAGCGTTCTAAAGATACGTTAAGGACTCAATCAAATGTAAATTTTTCCTATGCTATTTTTATACAGATGTATAATCAAATAGATAAGTTTCATTATTACAGCAAATAACACAAATTTTTGGATATTTCGCATGCTTGGGGAACGTTTTTTCTAAAACCATGAAAAAACACTTGGTTCAGTCTGTCTGAACACCGACCAGTAATGAATCTAATGTCGTTTTCCGTTTTTAGGAACTGGGTCGGTGATCATCACATAAACAAACCAATGTCAAATAAATTGTAGTTCGGTTGAACCTGAATCGAGTTGGGGTTGAAACTGTGATTCAGAACGGGTTGCGCCAGTTCCAACCTAGGTTCAAAAACGAATTCGAAATAAGATAAGACGATTCCTAAAGAAACTCCAAAACGTATGCTTTCACTAGCACACCATTCGTTTGCCTCGCAGATAATTTGCTGTTATAGTGTTCTGATATATGATATGAGTCGATTGATCCGTATTACGGACCCATTTTTGACTGTTGCTAGGAATAGAAGCGAACGCTTTGCCTCTTTTTTGTTCGAAATTAAACTCGAATTTCGCGAAATTCCGTTTTATTCCGTTTGTTTTCAATTTTCCGTGGAAATATTTTAAAAAATTTGGCGAAACGAAACGAAATAGCAAAATACAAATTTCGCCTGTGCGAGTTCCGTGGAATTCCGCGGAAATTTTCGTTTCGAGCGTATTTGACGGAATCATTCGGTATTTCGCATACCCTTAGTCGTTTCTGTAACATGGAACGCAAAACCTCGGAAACATCTGCTCTGCAGTTGTAGTGCTTTATACAGGCGCGGATCAAAATGTCTAAACGGGGGTTATTTACAACCACGTGAAATTTGGATTGCAAATCCCAGTAAGGTAGTGGGTTTTATTAAACCCTCCAGTTTATTCATAGTGGATAGTTTTTAATTCCTTCCATTGATGCGAAATAGAAAAAACGATCTTGCATCAAAAGTTCAACCAATTGGACGCAGTGTCTAAACCTCCCCAACAAAAAGAAAGTACTAACCACCGTGATAACATTTACTCGCTTCAGCATCATTCTTTACCAAACAATAATATTTCAATCGCCATAACTTTTCTGTTTAAGATATGTTTGCTCGATATGACGATCTCATTGCACAACGATTCTATTCCAACTTTGCTGAAGATATCATGAAGTTATTACCGTAAAACGGGGTAACTTTGATAGTTTTTTCGAAGAAAACTTGAATATTAATGCATGCTGTTTCAAAGAATTTTAACTCATATTTTTAAACAAGTACTGGCATCCTAACTATCGATTCCAGTTGATAGATTTCCAAAAAGATTTATTCTTAATGGATGTATAATTTTTCATATAATCGAAAGTCGGTTTTCTGTTTTGGGGTAACTTTGATAATGGAGCATCACTCGAACAAAATTGAATGAATTACAGAACATTTGTAGGGCGTTGCATATCTTTAGGCGTTTAACGCTATATGGAAATTTCTGACTTAGATTACAAAAATGGTCCCAGTTTGTAAAAATAGTATTCGCTAAGAGTTTTGAGACCGAATTCGAGTTCTACTATAACTAGGCTATCAAGTATAAGTGACGAATTCATTATGACTTCATCAAATAGTGATCGTAGAACAGTTTGTTTGAGAGCATTCCAAAATTGCTAATATCTTATAAATTTTGCATATATGCATATAAATCCTCAAATGTACTTGATTCCAACGGAAATAGCTTTAACATGAAGTGTCATACTAATACTCTTTACTTTTGCATTCGTTTTGCTTAACAGATTAACAGGAACTTTGTTATTTCGTCTAGTATGTTGAGAGTCTCGCATTATCAAAGTTACCCGCATTATCAAGTTACCCCGTTTTACGGTACCTTAATTTTAATTATTTCAATTATTTTAATTCGACAAAAATTCGCTATGGTCAAATTTTTATTGCTTTTGCATTCTTGATTCCAATAAAGTTGAAACTCAAGTGATATCTGGGGAACTGAGAAAATTTCATTCAAATCGATCCATAAATATTTCAGAGCTAACCGTACCTCAATAAAAGTATCATCCATTTAATAAATTCATCAGCAGCAATTTTAATTCTATGTCTAGTTTGATCTCATACATGTTCTGGCAGCAAAGTATGTTCATGTGGGGAATTTTCTTTCCAGTTTATCTGTATGGTTCATTCCGTAGAAGGTACTTTCGTTTGACCACCTTACTAAGCCGTGACGATTTGTGTTATTGTATTTAACGTATTTATTTATTTTATAAATGAAAGCCGAAGAGCTCCTGCTTGCCATAAAAATACAATCTTCATAGCCTAGCTTCTCCACAATTTATAGTACGGAAAACATTGAAAATAGCTTCTTTAATCGAACAATGGGCTCCAGTTTCCTCCCCGCCATTAGTAGGTCGTGGATATACAGCATGATGTCCTCAAAGTCTACGCTATGACGTTGCAGGTAACCCTTCGCTACTAATCGGGCCTTATTACACGGACAAGGCGTCAGCTTCTAGACAGTGTTTGCCTTCATGGATCTCAGTTCGTCATTGGGTTTGATCATCCCGTTTCTAGATATCAATGTAGCACCGAGGAGCATCTGTGGAATACGACGCAACAGAAGTTGCTCTGTAACCGGCAAAAAAGTTCAGCTTACCGGGGAGCCTGCGCTTCCGTTCGCTGCGCCCTCAACATCGCTTGGCCATTGGACTCAAGTTGTTCTACTAAAGAAAAAAAATGCGCACTGCATTGATCCGCCTCGAAAACGTCCTGATCATCAGTAATCGGAGAGCCAGTGCGTAGCAGGGATGCATCGTCAGACTGTCGTTCAGCTCAAGGTTCAATATCAGGAACAGACGTACCATCACGAGACATTCGGCGTTCCATCAGTAGTTCATTTGAATCTTGAGTAACAGCTTCTCCATGTTCATACTCCAAACTAACATTGTATGGATTTAATGAAAAATTTCCTAAACCTCAAGTTTATTTTAAGTATGTAAAAAACGATTTCAATAAAGATACCATTGCGGTTTGAGCTTTCTTAAAATTAAATAACTGCTGCTGGATCGCAAATGTAATTTTATTGACAAATTATGTCCGCAGTACACTCAAACAGTTGTATTAAATTCAAAATCCAATGAATCATATTCAAATTAAAAAAAGTGTCGAAGAAAACAGCTCCAGTCAGAGAAAACAACTTTAAATTGTGAAATTTTGGCCACCCTTTAGACCAATGTGTATTGAGGAAGTATCAAACATGTCGCAGACAGAGTTAAGTTGAGTTCAGCTCCCGTTTTTGGAAGTTTTTTTTAAGTAGTGTTTCTTAAAATATAATAGCACTCTTAAAATCTCTTCCTCGCTAAATATGTTATACATTTGAAATAATCGTATCATGTGCATGTATCATGTTAGAGTTTTATTGCAGTCAAAGTATATTTTGTTTCAATTTTCGTTATTTGAACATTTTATCCGCTTATTATATAACACATATTGTTACTTTTTTAAAATAAATAACATCAGTTGTAATAATTATGCTTTGCTCTTCTGATCGGGAACAGCCAAAGACACCATGTGTCAGAAAATGCTTCGTTACGGAGGTATTGAAATTTGTCCCATCAAATTGCCGTTCCTGGTCTATAGTGGTGCTGCTAACTACAGAGGAGGACAAGTGCGGTCTCTTAGAAATCAAGTACCGATATATTTCTCCTCGGAGATTCGAGCACCGAACTCACACACCGGACCGAAGCTCGCCAGTAGCTCAAGATTGTGTATAATTTGATCGATCTACAATATATCTATTATTAAATTGCAACTCCTTTTTATCCGCGGGACTGCATCTGGCGGTCATAAGATTTTATTTCGCTTAATGGCCTAGCTACTGGATACCAAAGTGTAGTTGAGCAGAGTCTAGCTAGGTTGCCACATCGCGATGCAATTCGTTTCGCTGTTGCTGTTCGTTGTGGTCCAGCATTGCAACTTGCTGACTTGATTCAGCCGGGTTTTGTCCCTTCAGGTGATTCGGAGTGCTCGTTCGGAACGCGGTGGTTCAGGTGGTAAACAAGAAGCGATTTGCCATTGATTATCAACAAATGAGAGCGGAAAGTCCATTGCCAATGTGTGCACAACAGGTGGCTTCGAGATTGCCGTCGACTGACGACGATGACGACGATGACGGTGGCTTAGGGCTATTCTTTGGATGGTTGATTAGTACGTTCGGAGTGTTCGGAGTACATTTTTATTCAACTCATTTATGGAAGAAAGCCGTGATACATCGACGCGTTATGTTAATCAAAACGCGTTAGAAAGATTTAAATGGATGGGTTTTTAAGATATTTTTTTGTAAAAGAGATGTGTCTTCATAAGTGCCAAAAGAAACTTTTACAAATTCAAGACATAAAAACATATTTAACAATGCAAGCATATGGAAAAAGCTTTTATAGCTTTTGAAACAGATGTTTACGCCTCTGTAAAAGATATCAGCTTTTGGCGAATATGGCTGCCTAGCATCTAAAAGAGGAAACTTCAAAGAGAAATCTAAAGAGAAGCCGTATTTTAACAAAAGAAGCTTTCCTACTTCGGGAAGAGAAGCTTTCCAGCTTCTGGAAGAAAAGCTTTCCCAGCTTCTCGAAGAGAAGCATTCAAATTTTTGGAAGAGAAGCTTTCCAGTTTCGGGAAGAGAAGCTCTCCATCTTCTGGAGGAGAAGTTTTCCATTTTCTGGAAGAGAATCTTTCCATTTCCTAGAAGAGAAGTTTTCCCAGCTACTGGAAGAGTAGCTTTCCAGCTCCTAAAAAAAAGGTTTTCAGCTTTTGGAAGACAAGCTTTTCCAGCTTCTCGAAAAGAAGCTTTCCAACTACTGGAAGATGAGCTTTCCAGTATCGGGAAATGAAGCTTTTCAGTTTCTGAGAGAGAAGCTTTCTATTTCCCTGGAAGAGAAGCTTTCCGTTTGCTGGAAAAGATTTTTTTCAGCTTCTGAACAAAAACTTTCTAGCTTCTGTGAGTAAAATTTTCCAGATACTAGAAAAGTAACTTCACAGCATCTGGAAAAAAAGCTTTTCAGCTTCTGGAAGAGAAGCACTTCCAGTACCTGAAAAAGAAGCTTTCCAGTTTCTGGAAGAAGAGCTTAAAGCTTCTGAAAGAAAATATTCCAGCTTCTGGAAGAAAAGCTTTCCAGCATCTGGAGAAGATGCTTTCCATTTCTGGAAGAAAAACTTTCTTGCTTCTCGAAAAGAAGCTATCCAACTTCGAGAAGAGATGCTTTTTAGCTTCTAGAAGAGAAACTTCTCTTTATAGTTTCAGGAAAAGAAGCTTTTCAGCTTCTGAAACAGAAGCTTTTAATTTGCTGGATAAAAAAGCTCTCCGATTTTTAAAAGAGAAGTCTCCCAGCTACTAGAAGAGTTGCTTCCCAGCTTCTGAAAAAAAAGCTTTGCAGCTTCTGGAAGAAAAATTTCCCAACTTCTGGAAGAGAAACTTTCCAGCTTCTGGAAGAAAACTTTCCAGCTTCTGAAAGAGGTGCTTTATAGCTTTTGGAATAGAAGCTTATTTCCAGCATCTGAAGAAGAAGCCAACTTGTTTCTATAAGAGAAGCTTTTAAAGCTTCTGGAAGAGAAGCTTAATTCCAGTTTCTAGAAGAAAAGCTTTCTAGTTTCTGGAAGATAAGCTTTCCAGCTTTTGGAGAGAAGCTTTCCACCTTCTGGAAGAGAAGCTTTCCAGCTCTGGAACCAAAGCTCTCCAGAAAAAATATTCCAGTTTCTGAAGAGAAGCTTTCTAGCTTCTTGAAAAAAACTTTCCAGCTTCTGGAAGAGAAATTCCAGTATGAAGCAGATTTTCAAATAATTTCTTATTATCTTCGGAAATGGTTTACAAAAGTTACCATTTCCGAAGATAATAAGAAATTATTTTGAAATCTGCTTCATACTGGGCTTCGAGGATAACATAATAATTGATTTATCGTTTATGATAGGTGACCATTGTCGTGTTTGACCTTCCCGGTCGTCCATTTTCGAAAATCACAAAGTAAAAATTCCGCTTCCTGTTCTACTCTAACTTTGTACTTTGTATTGAGCCTTTAAATATTTCACGGGTTCTGTATAAAACTTTTGCTTTTTGTAGAATAAACTTCTGCAGTACTTTTGAAATGCTTCTAAATTGTCTTCCGGTTCCTAAAGACTGTTCATTTTATTAAGTGGACACCTTGGACATGCCAATATCTTCTTAATTTATCAATGAAATCACAATCGGTTTTCTGTAAATCATTCGACTAGTATTGTACAATACTGTAGTATAAAAAAATTACCAAAATAATTCAATTTCACACTCATAAGATATAGCGTTTAGAACGATCGATTTTTTTGGAGGTTTTGCAAAATCAATGATTATTAGAAATTGGCTGGAAAACTCGACATTCTTTATTTTTTTATTTTAAGAAGTCTACTAAAACAAATACAGTGATTTTTTGAGCAATCATTTTCTAGATATCATTAAATTATTTTTCATCGATTTTTTTAAAGAAAAATATTTTAAATTTAAATGGGACTTTTGTAAGTAGAATTTAAGGTTTAAAAGTACGTCCTGACGGAAGTACCAATATAGTATTAATATGATAAGTAACCTATGCCTTCATAGATTTCGTCGTTTAGTTCCCACGTCATATGTTGAGCACAGAAAAACAAATGCTTCATTTTCAGAAGACCTCTCAAAGCACAATGGCAATCATCAAAATTGGGAACACTGTTTCGATGAAATTGAATTATTTTTCCATGTATTATTTTGAAAATGTATAATTCTTAGATAACCTATTAAAACATTTGGAGAAAAGCGCTTTCAATTTGTTCTATATCGATAAATATGCGTTTTTACTGAAGAAACTATATTTTTTATACAAATATAGTTTATTCAGTAATATAAACCAATTTTTTAACATGCTTTGTTCTTTACTTTTTTGCTGGGAGTAATAGGATGGTGATGGTGTTATATCAGAAAAATGGTGGAATATTATTGATGTTTTAAAGCTCTACCTTAAGTAGAATAGTAATGGATACCAATATACAAGTTGTTCACAAAAATTAGGATTTTTTGCATGCGATAAATAATGCTTAACTCTGACGAACAGTTTTTCTTCGGAGTTTTGGGGAAAAATAATTAAGTTCTTCAACCAAAAGCATTTTGTAAGTTTTTCTATTTTCATAACATTGTAGAATACTAGTTGAACGATGCACAGAAAACCGATTATGATTTTATCAAAAAAATAAAAAGATATAAAATAAACAAAGTGTCCACCGCATTAAATGATCAGTCCTTATTAACATTGCAGAATCCATCAACTACATACTGTGGTAATTTAGCAATAGTGGTAGTGTATAGAATTAATCATGACCTTGAACGTAGATTATCCCCGCAGACTTTCCCCCACGCTCAATAGAATGTAAAACAATACCTTTTGTTCTGCACCCTATAAAATACCATGCGCCCCCATGATCGGTCTCTTTTAGCGATCGACCGTGTTGTAAGTACAGTCAGGTCTCCTATTAGACACATGATTGGGGGGCATTATAAGAATCCGCGTTATAGGAGACCCAAGGCTTATGGGATTTCATCACTTTGGGGATGTTGTTGAATATCTCGTATGCCAAAAGAAATAGCACAGTACTGTCTTCCGTAGTCTTTCAGTGCTAAATACGATCTACCTTAAGGAGTTGAAGATTATCCCTTTAGTTGAGAACTCGGCCGGTAGGGGCGCTTTTTCTGATTTGCACTATATGAACCATGATAAGAATGCAAATTATGTGACATATGATATCTCTAGATGTTTTGGAAGGTAGGTGTCTTCGGAAGAGTTGTTCAGTAGCACAAGGGCTAACATTATTTTATCCCAAAATTTCGAAATTTTTCCACTAGGCACGCTAGTTAGCATGGAATTTTTGTTTTGTGGATTTCTTTGGAGCCTAACCACAGAAAAAGATTGCTTCTGCGGAAAAAAAATTTCGGTAGCTACAGGACTATTATTTTTGTAGCCAAGAGATTGAATATATTACCACTAGTTAGCATGAAAAATTGATTTTGCAGATATCTTAGAAACACGAAAAACTAAATGCATGGGTTGTTCTAATATATGTCAAACGAACTAAATTAATGATTTGTTTCGGAAATAACTATAAAAATGAAACAATAATTCAAATGAAAAACAACAAACTCCAAAATTCAACACGATAAATTGGTAGTGTGGTAAAGTTCGTGGTTCTCAATCATAAGGTTCTTGGTTCGAATCTCGCTTTAGCATTTCTCTCCAATCCATATCTTGGAAAAATGTGGCGTTCATACAATGACAAAATAAAACTAAATATCTATATCTATTTCTTTGGTTCTTTGGATCACACATTTGAGTAGTAAACCGATCTTTACTCCTTCTCATATTAAATAATTGATCAAAAAACTACCCCAGTCCGACGAATATACTAGATATTAGCCACATTTTTATCCCATTGTAGAACATAATCCACCGCATGTAATTTTTGTAGGCACTTTTATTTAAACGTAACAAAGCGAGGAAAAATGATAGCCCTTGCCACACTGAACAACTTTGCCGAAGACGCCATCATTTTAAGTGGGCAGGCAACTCAGCTATCCGCAAAGCAAAAATTTCATGCTCACTAGCGCCACCTAGTGGAACAATTTTGAAACTTTTGGCTCAAATAATGTTAGCCCTTATGCTACTGAACAACTTTGACGAAGATGCCATCTTTCTAAGTGGTCTGGCTACTGAGCTATGCGCGAAACAAAAATTCCATGCCCACTAGCGCGCCGCCTGGTGGCGTAATTCCGTATCAGAATGACCACTGCTTGTCAGCCCTTGAGCTACTGAACAACTCATCCGCAGACACCAACCTTCCAAAACATCTAGATCCTGATATATCACATGTTACACAATTTTGCATTCTTATCCCTCATGGTTCATAAAGTGCAAATCAGAAAAAAACGCCCCTACCGGCCAAGTTCTCAAATAAAAGGATGATCCTCACTTTCCAAATGTAGATCATACTTAGCACTAAAACTTCGCCGAAGACAGTACTGTGCTATCTCTTTTGGCTTATCAAATCGTTTTTTTTTTTCTCTTATAAGCAGGTGAAATCAACTCACCTGTAAAAATCTGAACTGCTACGGCAAATGAAATGTAATATGTTGTTAACAAAATGTTAATAAAATCATAAAATTGTTTTACCAAATTAGGATGATACTGTTGTCTAATAACACAGAACACCTAGATATAAAAAAAGAAAGTAGTGTTTGGAATGATACTAATAAAACAAAAATCTCTTTTGGCATACGAGATATTCAGCAATGCCCCCAAAGTGATTGAATCCCGTAAGCCCTGGGTCTCCTATGATGCTCTATTGTACCTTACAGGAGTGGGCATTATAGGAATGCGTTTAATAGGAGACCCGACTGTATATCTAAGCCATCGTAATAAATTAAGTGAATAGTGAAAGTCCAGTGTTTGATTTCCGCACGAAATTACACGGTGAAAAAAAAAAAGAAAATAAGTTCGCAGTTACGAGGAATAACTTTCCAGTTCTTTAAATTGAGCTTCGAAAGAAATACAAGTTTTTGTAATGTAGCTTTCGAAGCATCCAGAAGAACACCTTTGCAAGTTTTTGTAATATAAGCATTCCAAACTTAGAAGCATCTGGAAGGAAGCTTTTCAAACATTTTGAAGAAGTATATTCTCCGCTTTTAAAATTGAAGCGCTGTTTGCTTTTAAGCTCCTAAAAAATAAATCCAGGCTTTTTAATTGAAGCATTAAAAAATGTGCAAAAGCTATCCTAGTTTTGGAGAACTTTAATTTTTGTCTCAATCTCAACTAATTTAGGCTGGTTTTTATATCATAAATCATAACTTCTTCAACTGCTTCGCATTGCAACAAACAGCTCACAACATTTCCAAATTTATACTCCAATTTGTTTGCGGTCGTAAATTTAGCTCATTCAACAGGTGGAACTCGGCAAATACACTAGACTAGAACGACCACCTCCAATTGCTGTGGAAGAATGCTGAAAAGCCAGCAAAAGCCAATCCGCATTGCTATCAGCTTGGTTGGCGAGTGACACCAACCGACTCAAATCCGTAGTCCCATTCCAGCTTCATATTGCTGTGCGAAAAACTATTCCGCATCCGGAGCTAACTAACCTCCAAGTAGCACTGCACACTCTGAGTCCGATTAGGAGGAGAGTTCACGACACGTTGATTGGTATGCTCTCCATGCTTTTCGGGCTCTTGGTTCCTGGTGGAACGACGAATAGACGACCCGTGTTTTGGGGTAGGATTTAGCCACACAAAAGCGATTACACGTGAATGCCGAAAATTTGTTTGGTGCTGCCTCGGCTCCTAGACTCTAAACGCGGTACGAATAGCAGAAGTGAAGCCGTTGGTGAATGTCGTCCTCTACGCTGAATGGCACAGGTCCACGTGTATCCGTACCGAGTTAAACGGTTTGGTCGTCCCCGGGCTCCAACTCCAAAAGTTTGTAGAGTGTGATGCGATGTTCCATGGGCGTAGCCAGGCGTAAAGAACATCAACTTTTTTGTCATTTGAAACCAAAGTTTTTGAAACTTTGAGTGTTTCTCTTAAGACATAGTATATAGTACACCTATTAGCCTTCTCAATGTCATATCATCCCTCTAGCTACGTCCACGCGATGTGATGCACCACGCCATGGAGTGGAAGCTTTTAAATTCATATTAATTTTCGGGTTTGTTAGCGACTGAGAGCACGTTCCTCTGCACGATACGGTGTTCAGTTCAGTTGCGACGAGTACCAGTACTGCTGGTCCTCCCTCCAATCTTCAATCTTCACCCGGTGCTGCTGGAGGCCATCTGTGAGCTCTGCATCTATGCTACTGTTTGTCGAACTGTGGACGGTCGGAAGGTCGGAAGGGAGCAAACCTTTTCGGTCTTTTGTTGGTCTGCAATGGTTCAGCAATGGAGAGGTGTGCAGTGCACTGAAGGCAGAGATGATCTCGTTTGCGACGATTAGGTGACTCTATCAGCGTAATCATCACTAAACGGACGAACCCAACCGACGAACGAACGAACGGTAGCACGGTATTTGGATAGGTGCCACCGAAATGCGATTTTTGGTTTCCGGAAGTGCAACTCGTTGTCCTCGTGCTCGACGGTGGGGCTCAAGCGTATGGATGACACAGGGTTGTATGCATAGAGAGATTGAGAAAACTTTTTTTTAGCAAATTTGTGAAATATTCATTGCATAATGGCCTCAATCATCATCTGTTCTCGTCGATTTTAGACGTTCGATGTTTTAGAGAAGTTACTCGTAATTGAGTTTTGAATCTTCTAAGAAAAAAGTTGAATAGAGTAGCCCTTATTTAAGTTTAAATTGTGATGCGAAAAGATGTCTGTGTTAAGTTGTCGATGGATTAATTTTATGTAATATTCAAACAAACTTTGTATGGTTCGTCATTACAAGTGTCGGCATCATTTCTGTTTCATATTGTATATTGGTTGGTAAAAGGCTGGGCATGGCGTACCATTGGTACCTCGCGTACCTGAAGGAATAAAATAGACCCCTCTGTGTGGTCCTTAGCCTTTTGCCCAGCAACTCCTATCCCTACCTCCTCGCGGTACTGGCCGGGGTACGAGTAACCTTAGGGAAGATCGGGTAACCAACCCCCGGTGGGAACTTTGGTCGTATGCTGACAGGGAAGGGGGGGTTTGCTTTTGCTTTTGCAAACCTGGAGCGTCTGTACTTCATGTTAGGAGCGGCTCACAACAGCGTCTGTTCCCTATGTCAGGGGCGACTGATCATCGTCCGAGTGCCAGAGAAGGACTCTAAGCTAAACTGCGCACTATGGCCCTCCGAACATTTAGGGGGAATGGTCGTCCGGAAATCTAGGGGGTTGGTGTCAGGCCCTGCAAGCCAACCGTAAAAACACACCAGCACAGGAACGTCAAGGAGAGAATACGGACCGGAACAATCAGCAAATACCACAGCGACGGAAATGGACTAGCGATTGGAAACTCGGTACGTGGGACTGAAAATCTCTCAACTTCATTGGAAGCACACGCATACTCTCCGATATACTGAAGATCCGCGGTTTCGACATCGTAGCGCTGCAGGAGGTGTGCTGGACAGCTTCGATGGTGCGAACGTTTAGAGGTAATCATACCATCTACCAGAACTGCGGCAACACACGCGAGCTGGGAACAGCTTTCATAGTGATGGGTGATATGCAAAGGCGCGTGATCGGGTGGTGGCCGATCAATGAACGAATGTGCAAGTTAAGAATCAAAGGCCGATTCTTTAACTTCAGCATAATCAACGTGCATAGCCCACACTCCGGAAGTACTGAGAATGACAAGGGCGCATTTTACGCGCAGCTCGAACGCGAGTACGACCGCTGCCCAAGACGAACGAGAACGGCCTACGACTGATAAATTTTGCCGCCTCCAAGAACATGGCCATTCGCAGCACCTACTTCCAGCACAGCCTCCCGTATCGATACACCTGGAGATCACCACTGCAGACGGAATCACAAATCGACCACGTTTTGATCGATGGACGTCATTTCTCCGATATTACCGACGTCAGAACCTATCGTGGCGATAACATCGACTCTGATCACTATCTAGTGATGGTGAAACTGCGCCAAAAACTATCCGTCATCAACAATGTACGGTATCGACGCCCGCCTCGGTATAACCTAGCGCGACTGGCCCAACCGAACGTCGCTGCCGCATACGCGCAGCATCTCGAGGTAGCGTTGCCGGAAGAGGGCGAGCTTGACGAAGCCCCTCTTGAGGACTGCTGGAGCAACATAAAAGCAGCCATCAAAAACGCAGCCGAGAGCATTGTCGGGTACGTGAAAAGGAGGACATGTAACGTTTGGTTCGACGAAGAATGCAGGCGGGTTTTGGAGGAGAAGGATGCAGCGCGGGCTGCAATGCTGCAGCAAGGAACGCGACAAAACGTGGAGCGATATAAAAGAAAACGAAAGCAGCAAACCCGCCTATTCCGGGACAAAAAGCGCCGCCTGGAAGAAGCGGAATGTGAAGAAATGGAACAGCTGCATCGTTCTCAAGAAACGCGAAAGTTCTACGAGAAGCTAAACGCATCCCGAAAAGGCTTCGTGCCGCGAGCCGAAATGTGTAGGGATAAGGACGGAAGCATCTTGACGGACGGACGTGAGGTGATTGAAAGATGGAAGCAGCACTACGATGAACACCTGAATGGCATGGAGAACACAGGCGACGAGGGTCACGACAGCGGAGGAAGTGACTACGTCAGCACGGCCGATGAAGAAAACTAACCTGCCCCTACATTGAGGGAAGTTAAGGATGCCATCAGCCAGCTCAAGAATAATAAGGCCGCTGATAAAGATGGTATTGGAGCTGAACTCATTAAAATGGGCCCGGAGAAGTTGGCCGCCTGTCTGCACCGGCTGATTGTCAGAATCTGGGAAACCAAACAGCTGCCGGAGGAGTGGAAGCAAGGGGTCATATGCCCCATCTACAAGAAGGGCGACAAACTGGAATGTGAAAACTATCGTGCGATCACTATCCTGAATGCCGCCTACAAAGTGCTATCCCAGATTATCTTCCGTCATCTATCACCAATAACAAATGAGTTTGTGGGAAGTTATCAAGCTGATTTCATCAACGGCCGCTCGACAACGGACCAAATCTTCACTGTACGGCAAATCCTCCAGAAATGCCGTGAATACCAAGTCCCAACGCATCACCTGTTCATCGATTTCAAAGCGGCTTATGATAGCATCGACCGCGAAGAGCTATGGAAAATCATGGACGAGTACAGCTTTCCCGGGAAGCTTACAAGACTAATAAGAGCAACGATGGACGGTGTGCATAATAGCGTGAAAATTTCGGGCGAACATTCTTGTTCGTTCGAATCCCGCCGGGGACTTCGACAGGGTGATGGACTTTCGTGCCTGCTGTTCAACATCGCGCTAGAAGGTGTCATGCGGAGAGCCGGGTTCAATAACCGAGGTACAATTTTCACAAGATCCAGCCAATTTGTTTGCTTCGCGGATGATATGGATATTGTCGGCAGAACATTTGGAACGGTGGCACCCGCCTGAAACGTGAAGCGACAAAAGTCGGCTTGGTAGTGAATGCGTCAAAAACAAAGTACATGCTGATAGGCGGAACCGAGCGCGACAGAGCCCGCCTGGGAAGCAGTGTAACGATAGACGGGGATATTTTTGAGGTGGTTGATGAGTTCGTCTACCTCGGATCCTTGTTAACGGCTGATAACAACGTTAGTCGTGAAATACGGAAACGCATCATCAGTGGAAGTCGCGCCTACTATGGGCTCCAGAAGAAGCTGCGGTCGAGAAAGATTCACCCTCGCACCAA
Source organism: Aedes aegypti (assembly GCF_002204515.2). NCBI lineage: Eukaryota > Metazoa > Arthropoda > Insecta > Diptera > Culicidae > Aedes > Aedes aegypti. Next base: position 221,230,211 of record NC_035107.1, on the reverse strand, counting down.
ATGTACCATGTACAAAACGCTTATAAGACCGGTGATCCTCTATGGACATGAAGCATGGACCATGCTGGAGGAGGACCTGCAAGCATTTGGAGTGTTCGAACGAAGGGTGCTTAGGACGATCTTTGGCGGAGTGCAGGAGAACGGTGTGTGGCGGCGGAGAATGAACCACGAGCTCGCTAGGCTCTACGGCGAACCAAGTATCCAGAAGGTTGCGAAAGCCGGAAGGGTGCGCTGGGCAGGGCATGTTGCAAGACTACCGGACAACAATCCTGCAAAGATGGTGTTCGCGTCGGATCCGGTTGGCACAAGAAGGCGGGGAGCACAGCGAGCGAGGTGGCTTGATCAGGTGCAACAAGATCTGGAGAACGTGGGCCAAAATCGAGGTTGGAGAGACACAGCCATGGACCGAGTAAATTGGCGTAACATCGTTAACGAGGTTTTATCAAATTAATTGATGTAACACCAACTAAATAAATAAATAATATTGTATAAAATACATACATATATGTTTCTCTTTTCGCTATTACTAAAACATATTATAAATGATTCGGTATTATGGTATTCCCTGAAGACATCGAACGTCTAAAATCTACGAGTATTGCAAGCTTTAAAGAGAAAAATCCCAAGATTTTATTAGAAGCTTTTCAAAGCTCCATAGAAATCTTTCTTATTATTGTTTGCATTTCAATAATCTGAGAAAATCTTTTTATGCTTCTGGACAATTTTTTAAGACTTTGAAAATAGCTTCATCATCCTCTTGGAGAACCTTTCCAAGCCTCTGATAGGAGCTTCCTTCTTCTTTCTGGCGTTACGTCCCAACTGGGACAAAGCCTGCTTCTCAGATTAATGTTCTTATGAGCACTTCCACAGTTATTAACTGAGAGCTTTCTTTGCCGATTGACCATTTTTGCATGTGTATATCGTGTGGCAGGTACGAAGATACTCTATGCCCTTGGAATCGAGAAAATTTCCTTTACGAAAAGATCCTCGACCAGCGGGATTTGAACCCATGACCCTCAGCATGGTCATGCTGAATAGCTGCGCGTTTACCGCTACGGCTATCTGGGCTAGGAGCTTCCATAGCCTCCGAAAAAAGCTTCCCGTACTATTGAAACGACCTTCTAGCTACTAGAATCCACATTTAATGATTCAGGGAGAATTTAATAAACAAGGATTCAAAATTATAAAAACAGTTTAAAAGATTCAAAAACAAGCTTTTCAAGCTTCTGGAAGAAAAAATCAAAATTTCTGGGTAAAGCTTTCCAAGCTTCCAGGAGAAGCTTCCAAGCTTCCAGGAGAATTTTCCAAGCTTCCAGGAGAAGCTTTCAAGCTTCCAGGAGAAGCTTCCAAGCTTCCAGGAGAAGCTTCCAAGCTTCCAGGAGAAGCTTCCAAGCTTCCAGGAGAAGCTTCCAAGCTTCCAGGAGAAGCTTCCAAGCTTCCAGGAGAAGCTTCCAAGCTTCCGGAGAAGCTTCCAGCTTCGGAAGAAGCTTCCAAGCTTCTGGAAGGAAGCTTTCCAAGCTTCTGGAAGGAAGCTTTCCAAGCTTCTGGAAGGAAGCTTTCCAAGCTTCTGGAAGGAAGCTTTCCAAGCTTCTGGAAGGAAGCTTTCCAAGCTTCTGGAAGGAAGCTTTCCAAGCTTCTGGAAGGAAGCTTTCCAAGCTTCTGGAAGGAAGCTTTCCAAGCTTCTGGAAGGAAGCTTTCCAAGCTTCTGGAAGGAAGCTTTCCAAGCTTCTGGAAGGAAGCTTTCCAAGCTTCTGGAAGGAAGCTTTCCAAGCTTCTGGAAGGAAGCTTTCCAAGCTTCTGGAAGGAAGCTTTCCAAGCTTCTGGAAGGAAGCTTTCCAAGCTTCTGGAAGGAAGCTTTCCAAGCTTCTGGAAGGAAGCTTTCCAAGCTTCTGGAAGGAAGCTTTCCAAGCTTCTGGAAGGAAGCTTTCCAAGCTTCTGGAAGGAAGCTTTCCAAGCTTCTGGAAGGAAGCTTTCCAAGCTTCTGGAAGGAAGCTTTCCAAGCTTCTGGAAGGAAGCTTTCCAAGCTTCTGGAAGGAAGCTTTCCAAGCTTCTGGAAGGAAGCTTTCCAAGCTTCTGGAAGGAAGCTTTCCAAGCTTCTGGAAGGAAGCTTTCCAAGCTTCTGGAAGGAAGCTTTCCAAGCTTCTGGAAGGAAGCTTTCCAAGCTTCTGGAAGGAAGCTTTCCAAGCTTCTGGAAGGAAGCTTTCCAAGCTTCTGGAAGGAAGCTTTCCAAGCTTCTGGAAGGAAGCTTTCCAAGCTTCTGGAAGGAAGCTTTCCAAGCTTCTGGAAGGAAGCTTTCCAAGCTTCTGGAAGGAAGCTTTCCAAGCTTCTGGAAGGAAGCTTTCCAAGCTTCTGGAAGGAAGCTTTCCAAGCTTCTGGAAGGAAGCTTTCCAAGCTTCTGGAAGGAAGCTTTCCAAGCTTCTGGAAGGAAGCTTTCCAAGCTTCTGGAAGGAAGCTTTCCAAGCTTCTGGAAGGAAGCTTTCCAAGCTTCTGGAAGGAAGCTTTCCAAGCTTCTGGAAGGAAGCTTTCCAAGCTTCTGGAAGGAAGCTTTCCAAGCTTCTGGAAGGAAGCTTTCCAAGCTTCTGGAAGGAAGCTTTCCAAGCTTCTGGAAGGAAGCTTTCCAAGCTTCTGGAAGGAAGCTTTCCAAGCTTCTGGAAGGAAGCTTTCCAAGCTTCTGGAAGGAAGCTTCCAAGCTCTGGAGGAAGCTTTCCAAGCTTCTGGAAGGAAGCTTTCAGCCTGGAAGAGCTTTCCACTCTGGAAGGAAGCTTTCCAAGCTTCTGGAAGGAAGCTTTCCAAGCTTCTGGAAGGAAGCTTTCCAAGCTTCTGGAAGGAAGCTTTCCAAGCTTCTGGAAGGAAGCTTTCCAAGCTTCTGGAAGGAAGCTTTCCAAGCTTCTGGAAGGAAGCTTTCCAAGCTTCTGGAAGGAAGCTTTCCAAGCTTCTGGAAGGAAGCTTTCCAAGTTTCTGGAAGAACGCTTTCCAAGCTTCTGGAAGGAAGCTTTGCAAGCTTCTGGAAGGAAGCTTTCGAAACTACAAGCTTCCTACAAAAGCATCCAAGCATCAAAGAGAATTTGTAGAAGCCTATGAGAAATTTTTCCCAACATAGTGTAGATGCTTCCCAAGGATATGGAAGACGCTCTCTTAGAAATTGGCAAACGCTTTCTCAGTATCAGGAAGGTGCTGTCAAGCTCCTAATTTTATTCTAAATATTCCAAGCTGCTTTCAAATCATCTAAGAAAGTATCCAAAATTCTGAGAGAAGCTCTCCAAGGTTTAAGGTTTTTATGCTACATATTTATCATGTGTTATTCTACCATTGCACAAAAAATACGTGAAAAGCAAAGGGCGTCTTGAGAGACTTCAAATGCGTAACTGAAGTAAAGCGTGTAAAATATGCTTCTTAAGTTTCTGGGAAAGGATCTCCATGCTTCTGGAAGAAGCTTCCAAACTTTTGGGGGAGAAGCTTCCAAGCTATTGTTCGAAACACTTCCATGCCTTAATAAGTAAAGTTTCCTATTTCTTTTGGAACAGCCTTCCTGGCTCTGCTTGGAGAAGCTTTCAAGCTTCCAATCTCTTCTGGGAGTAGCTTCCAACCTTTTTTTGGAGAAACTTAGAAGCTCTTATTGGGGAAGCTTCTAAACTCTTCTGGGAGAAGCATTCTCTCAGAAGCAAGCTCTTCTGCGAGAAGCTTCCAAGCTCTACGAGAAGTGTCTGATAGAAGCTTGTCAAGCTTTTGAGGAAAGACTCCTAATATACAAGATGAAGCTTCTTTTGCTTTCGGGATAAGTTTAAGTTTGAGAGTGATGTTTCTCAAACTTTCTGAACAAGTTCTTTTAGCTGCTTTGATTTTTTTAAGAATTCTGAGAGTTTTGGCTCTTTCAAATGGGTCGTCCAGCTTTCAAGAAGAGTTTTTTCCAAGATTCCAAATGAGAAAAAGTTCTCATTTGATTTCGAAGCATGATCAAAGCAAATGAAGAAAAAAGTCCTATCTGTATAGGTCCATGATCGGTACTGCTTCGCAAGTTGTAATAATCTTGATAAATAGCAACAGCAAAGGAGAGCTCCAAAAGGGAGCGATGATATAACATACCGTATTGAACAAATCATTTGCAACTTTTCTTGATTTTCCAGACAAAATGACCAACTATGAATGAAATTTTGGCAGAACATCAGACATAACTTGAATTATAACATATATTTTTGAGTGATTTTTCCAATCACAAGTTTAAGAGCACTAAAGTGAATTTTTTGACATTTTTGTTTTATAATTGACATAACTAAACATATAGGAAGGAATTCATGGTAACTTCACCAAAGTTGTAAATTTTAACGAGATGAACAAGTTTGCTGAAGACAGTTTTTGTGTAGGGCTATCAAACTTCGAGATAAATAGTTTTGAATTTTTCGTCGAAAATTACACTTTTGTTAAACCGTTATTACTTATAAACTCGTGATTGGAAAAATTAGTCAAAAATGTATTAAAATTCAAGTTATATCTGATGTTCTGTGAATGTTTCATTTGAATCGGTCCATAAATAACTGAGATCTAGCTTACCAAATTTGGTTTTATCCAATACTGTATTTTCCTCGCATATTCACTATTGGAAGAAGGTACTTTGTTTTGCTGGTATGATAAACAATTCTTGAGCATCCAATAGCAATAGAGTCCATCGCTTGAGCTTGTTTATATGGGTCTTATCATGCAATGTTATCCTCTCGTTCAAATCAGAGCTGAAGCAAAGATGATAAACAGACTCTCATGATGTGCTGCAGATCATGATTGTTACAGAGAGCGATAAGTGAAAGATTCTCTCAGTTTTCTCAAAATTCAATCTCTGATTCTGAAAGAAGTTTGTCATGCTTCTATTAGAAGCATTCCAAGCTTTTGGAATAAGTTTCTCAACCTGAATAGAAAGGCCTTCTTCCCAGCTTGGAATCTCATAGTCGAAGCTACGGATTCCACTTTGTCGAAATACTCATTGCTTGACTGCATCCCTGGTTCGTTTCAATGTTTCAAAGCTACCAAGCCCCAAATCCAGCTTACTACCTATCTATAACGAGAAGAGTTAAATTCGTTCCTAACAGCCACAAAACAGATGCATTTCGGCTACCTCCTCCAGCAGTCGTTGTTGCCCTCCCCTCATCAGTGTTGCCAACCTGTTGCAGAACGACACACCGAAATGAATGAATTAATGAGTAGTGTGTGTAGTTACGTTACAGGGCTCATCGGGCAGGTACTATGAAGCTACTAACTGACGCGATCCCACCTCTAACCCGGGCGCGAAAAACCAAACATTCACACCACCGACCGTCATTCGGGCAGCTCCTCGCTGTGCAATTGCAACAGATTGCATAATTAGCAGTTACCGTTTGCACCATTTAGCACATCGCTTTTCATCGTTCCAGAGTTCCCGAGTGGTGCTGCTGGATGGAATAAAGAGGATGCCGTTTTGGCTGCGAGCTACGAAATCGCAGCAGCAGGATTTTGGCAAATTTGCTTGCTCTGTGAAGCCAAGAGAGACAGAGAGAGAGCAGTGCCAAACGAGGGTAATAAGTGTCAATTTTAATTGCCAGTGTCATGTTTAAGCGTTTTTCGGTTCAAGCGGGCGAATTGAATTAGAGCCACTGACTGCGACTGCAAAGACGACGCGGCGTTGTCGAGGTGCAATTGGAGGTGCAATTAGCCGTGAGCTCTTCTGGATGAACGCGACCAGCTAACAGGCAACGACGTTGGCGCTATGGCAGCAACAGCAGGCTATGGATTTCGGTTTCAAATTTTAGTACCGCTTGCTAGGAGGTAATTATCTTTCGCAACGGTCATCGCTTATATAGTGACTGTGGCTTTAGCTGGGGATGCCAGATTAGAAGATATGTCTTCCTTCGGAAGACATTTGGGTAGCATAGAAGACGTTTAAAAGACTTTTCAGAACTTATGAAGACATTTGGGAGATAATTTGAAATCCCATATTCAAAGAAAAGAATAAGTTGAGTTGGCTATTGCAAAACTCATTTATTCAAGAATTCCTTCAAGCTTCTGGGAAAAAGCTTTCCACGCTTCTGGGAGAAATTTCCTTAGCTTCAGGGAGAAGCTTCCTAAGTTTCTAGGAGAAACTTTCTAAACTTCTGGAGAAGTTTATCAAGCTTTTAGTAGAAACATAGTCTCAAGGAGTACCTACCAAAGCTTCTGGTAAAAGTTTAACTCCAAGGAGAAGCTTCCCAAGCTTTTGAGAGAAGCCTGACAAACTCCTAATTGATGCTTCCCAAGTTTTTGGGAGAAACTTTCAAAGTTTCTGGGAGCAACTTCTCAAACTTCTGGGAGAATCTTCCTAAAGACACAATTTTGACTTGTCTTCCAAATGTCGTCTACTCCACTTGGATGTCTCCAACATGGCATCACTGAAATGGGTACGGGTTATTATGGCAGCACGAGGAAAACGAAAAACGTCTTGCGGATTTGCATACGAAACTAATAACAATATATTTATCCGCGCGCTATTCAACTCTAATAAACACATTCACTCGCCATCGCCATCATCGTCGTCATTGGCTGACTTAGGCTGGATGACCAGCAATGGTTCGGTCGTCGGTCCTCGGAGGCCTTTGAAGTCTTGACGGATTAATGGCAAAAATGTCCCATCCATTGCGTGTGCGCTCCTCTACGAAATACTTGCCTCCACTGCTGCTGGCTACTGCAACGAAATGCAACCAAACGGTACCTTTGGCCCACAAGCGCAGATCTCAACCTCCAGATGGCATCACACACTAGGGTGGTTCAAATGACAAACATGTTGGGAAATCGCATCTCCCAAATTTTCTTTAGAATCTTCAAGATGAAAATAAAGTTCTGCTTTTTTTCAGCCATTTTGGTAATAATTTCAAGATCGCTCAAAAACGATGTAGGTTTGTATGGAAATTATTTTAAAGAAATTTAGAAAAATGTGTTAAACACGGTAGAACTTTTATCTATAAGCCTAAATTCGTTCTTCAGACCATCTGATGGATAGGAGAAGATATGCTCGACCAGTGGATTACAACAGAGTTGTAACACATTTTATTACTCAGTCAGCGTGTTTTTTCCCAACAAAATATGTTATAATTGTGGCTGGTTAGTAGTTAAAATAATAAAAATTATAACACTATTTCCTCTACACTGCACGAAATTGAAACAAAATATGTTGCAATTTTAAAAAAATGTACCTCATTATGTTTCAAATCAAACAAAAATAAAACTGTTTTTGTTATGTTATAAGTCTGACTTATAACAAAATTTGTCATAACCTCCTGCTCTCAAAGTTTTAATAACAAATTGTGTCATAACTATGTTTTAAATTGAAACAAATTTAAATCAGCCATTGTTATTATAACCGATTTTGTTTTAATTATATTACAATTGCCTTCATCAACTCAAAGTGCTTCTAAAAATGAAACTGAAGTTGTTATTTGTAACAAATCTTGGTATGATTATGGTACTATTTAGTTGTAAACCACTGGTCGGGTATCCATAAATTTTTGTGCTATCCGACCAGTGAATAACAACAGAATTGTAAAAGGTTGTGTTACTCAGGTAGCGCATTTTTTCTAACTTATTCTGGCTAGTTAGCAGTTAAAATAACAAAAAATTAACACAATTTCGTTTACACTAAACACAATTGAAATAAAATATGTTATAATTTAAACAAAAATATAGCTTATTATGTTTCAAATCAAACATAACTATAACTCATTTTGTTATTTTCCATAACTGAATGATAACAAAATTTGTTGATTTCTTCGTCATAATATTTTTATAACAAATTTTGTTATAATTTAATTTTGAATTGAAGCAAATTTTTGAATTTTGAATTGAAGCTGTTTCACTTTTGTTATTCTAACTGATTTTGTTTTAATTGTGTTATAATTTCCTCCATCAACTCAAATTTTTCTAACAAAAATGAAACAACATTTCTTATATGTAACAAACTTTGATATAATTGTGATATGATTCTGTTGTAATTCACTGATCGGGTAGTTTTTAGTACTATAGTCAACTTACTTGATATTCCGTTTCTCGATCTCGAGTTGGAGAACCATAAAAAGGTTGGTTTTCATGGCTACCTCTATGGTTCCTTGAATCGCATTTGCTCTGGATTTGTGTTCTATAACTCGATACCTCCCTAACTCGATGGTCCCTTCAATATCGCGTTATGGCGAGTTAACTGTATATAGGGATAAAGTCCATACAGGGATGGTGGCACGTCTCTTTTGAGAAACTTGGTCAATTTTTAGATACAAGTCATTAACGTCACTTTTTTCTAGTGTTTCTAGTTTCTAGTGTAAAATTCTGAAAGCTCGTGAGAAACATTCTGAGACTCTATCATGACTATCTCACAGGTTCTGCAACAAGTTTTTGGATTCCTCGAGGAAAAAGTTCAAGAAATCTCCGAATGATTTCTCCGAAGATATATAATGGAATTCTTTCAGGGACCCCCAGGGAATCCAGCGAGACATTCCTTTAGAGCTCTCCAGAATTCACTCCGAGAAATCGTTTCGCACTCTTTTAAAGATTTTTTTTTTCAGAAAGCCTACCATAAATTTCTCAAGCTAATATTTCCAGTATCTTTTTTTACAATTTCCGTAGGGATTCTCTTAAGAAAATCAATCACGGATTCTCCCAGAAATTGGTAAAAAAATCCTTCGGAAATTATACCAGGAAAATTATGAAGACCTCTTCCAGGAATACCCCAAGAAATTCTACATTAAATTTCTTCAAAAATTCTCTATGAATTTCTCCAGCAGGGACTTTTAACACAAATTTCCCAAATTGAGGAGAACGGCCTTCTTATACCGAGTAATTGGTGAAGTAATTTCACAATAGTTTTCAAATTTCTTTTAATTCGTTCAGCTATTATTTCAGTAATCTCTGCGTTCATTTCAACACATTCTTATTCGAGATATCGTCCGATATATTCCAAGGGAAACTTTCCGAAATTTCTACATTCTGTTATCCAAGGATTAATTGAGATGGGTACTCTATTTTATCGAATTAAACTTTGAAAACATCCATGACTTTTTCGAGCGTTCATGTGTTCTTTCAGAGACTCCGTCAAGAATTTATCAGGATTTTTGTTCAGTATTTGCACCAGAGTTTCATTTAGAAATGACCCCCGGATTTTAATTTTTCAGAAATTACTGTTATAATTTCTCTAGAATGACCTTGATTTTTCCTTGGAGACATCCCTGTTGATTTCCTGGATAAATTTCAATAAGACTTGAGAACTGCTTGAGAAATTTCTGAATCGATATTTGGAGGATTACTGAAAAAAATCTTGGTGGAATCACTGGTGTAACTTCTGGAGTGAAAAATCCAGGTAAAATTCCTAAAGGTATCTTGAATGAAATTTCTGGAAGAACTCCTCAGGTATTCCGTTAAAAAATCACTTGATGAACTTTTGAAAAAGATCTTCGGAGTAATGCTTGAAGTTAACTTAGAGTAAAAACCTGGATTATTTTTTTTAATCGTGAAAAAAATCACCAAACAAATACTTATAGTGTCATAATGCCATCAGGACTTCCTTACAACACTCTTCGCAACATCCTTAGAGAAATGTCTGGTCGGATTATTTTAAGAGTTCTTATTAAATCTCTTGATTCATGTTTGGTTTCCTCTTTTGTTCTTGAAGTTCCCATATTTTAGACACTCAATCACAACAAGCCCTAGTCTATTAAATTTCAGCAGAAATTGAAATTAAATTTAATAAAAAATGAATTCGTTTTTCAGAAATTTTTTTCCACAAGAGCTTCGGTAATATGGTTTTGTCATTTTGTTATGTACTTAAGCATCAACGTTTCCGTTATGTAGATATACAGGCTTCTTTCTCCAATGGATCATTGAGGGCAGTTTTTGTCAGTGCTCACCGCGTCAAAACAAAGACGCCACTGTATATGGGATTTAACATTGTGACAAGATTGCTGTTCTGTCAAACGCACAAGGCTACGGTGGCGCTATCTATTCTTTCCATAGCGGCCGTTTTGGTTAATTTAATGATCCATTAAACGATCACTAAAGTCACTATTTACGTCATCTGATAGTAAATAACTGAGATGGAGGAGACAACTCACTGATGGTTGGCATGTTTTCTAGCCTTCTTTGACTTCTTTCTTTAATTCTTGGGTTGTGTACAACGATCAGATGAACTTATTTTAGTCAAAATCATATTCATTTCTTGTTGTTCACTATGAAAAAGGATATGAATGTAGAAAAAATCAATAGTAGTTTGTCAATACAAAACTATATTAAGGTATTCAACTTTTTAAAACATTGAATCGTCGAAAAACACGTACAATGACTTAAACTCATTTTCGTACGATGCACAATTCTCATCTCAAGTTGGTATAAAACTATGAAATGGCCTATGGACTTCAATATAATTTATCAAAACGGAGGCCATAGCACTGTGTTTTATTTTCTCGATTTCATTCGCTTTTTGAATAGCGCCCAAACCGTTGGTTTTAGCGATATAGGGGAGGTGTACCAGTTACGGCCACCATTAGGAAATATAGTGTTTATACATAAATCAAACGACCTTTGGTTACTGTCAATACATTAAACAAAAGCTCTCAATACATGCTCAGCAGGGAAAATATAAAAACTAATCAGAAACTTTGTTTTTTTTTTTTTGTATTCAAAATGGTGGTGGCGAATACTGGACCACGATTTTAATTTCGGTTCCTGAATTCGCCACCTACGTTGATTTCTTATGGAGGGTTGCGAATCAGGAACACCATGGCGAAAAATAGGTGCAAAGGAGCAAACATTGAAAGGAAAACGATTTTTTTTTCATTATTTTCTGAGAAAATTTTGCTGTTTCCAAAAATGTTTTCGTATCATCTTGAAGCAATTTAGCGAACACTAAACAATTGGCAACCATGTAACGGTATATAATCCGGGGAACTTGGCGAATACCGGTACACCTTCCCTAGTTTGTTCGGAGAAGTTTCTTGGTATATAAAGCGCATCTTTTGATGCAAAAAGTTTTGTGATCAATCCAGAAAAGAGTGATTCATGAATAACTTTGTTACTTTAAAAGATAACGTGACGCCATTGTCAGCAAAAACACGGTTTTTTATGACAAACAACTTTGTAGAAAACACAAAAAATATTATTTTTAAGGGCCATTCACATACAACGCCATATATCTCAAAAAGTATAAGAGATAGAAAAATCGTGTCTTCGACAATGTTGTTTCAAATTGCAAATTCTACAACTTTGCCAGATGCACCAAATGTCTATCTAAATATTATAAAAAAATGCGCTTTAATATCCCAAGAAACTTCTCCGAACAAACTATATCGCTATAACCAACGGTTTGGGCGCTATTCAAAAAAAACGCATGAAATCGAGAAAATAAAATACAGTGCATAGGTGCCATCCATTTTTAGGTAATCATAAACTGCATTCATTTTCTTAAATCTTTGGAATAATGGAAAAGTATTGAATTTATGCCTAAAATTGATCCAATTCCATATTCGTACACCTAACAAAAATCAAACATCAAAACTTATTTTTAACGGGCTAGATGGTTGCTCAAGTTCTTCATTGCGTTTTTCATTTGTAGTAGAATACAATTTTACAATTTATAAGCGAACATATTTTAAACTTAAGTAAATTTAAGAAAAATACCACTTTTTCAATGTTTGTTTGCTTAACAAATCCAGTAAGTCGAACAAAAATGTATATTTCTTCAAACACACACTTCCTTAAGAACTGTTACTGCGAATAAAAAATTTCCAATTTTAGCGTTGCGTAATAAATGAACGCTGTCTAAGGAATGTTTTGTGAATCGAATACACTAAAAAAATGTAAATAGAAATTAAGCGCATAATGTTATTATAATAGTCTACAAATGCTTGACATCAAACAAATGAATAAGTAAATTAATAGATAAACAGATAGCAGATTGATTAACTTCGGCAAATCTACCAAGCTACACATTATGCATGTTTTAATTTTCTTTTTATTGCAATTTATCCGATAAAACACCCTATGCCAAAAAGAATCATGGAAGTGCCCAAATAGTTCCGAAGTATATGCCGAAAAATAAAACCGACGCTTACGTTTCTCCGTCAAATTACGGCAGCGCTAAATGAATTGCTTGTGAACTTTCTAGAGTATTCTTCGGCTGCAGAACAAAGCTTCAACCAATTTTCTGAAAGTATCTCAATAAAACTCTTTCGGTATATAAGTCAACGTCTCTTAGTATTTTGGTTATCAATTCAGTTAGGAATACAAGCAGTAATTTTGCTGGTAATAATTTCATCCATTCTGTCTTTCCAACGACTTTGATCGACTACTCGCTTACAAAAATAAACCCGTTCCTCTGCTTGAATAAAGAATGTCACACAATAAATATAACTAATCAATAGTTATTGTTGTCACAAATAATTTAATCATTGAAATGTTTCTTATTACTGATGCACACTATTGGTTTGTCTCGAGCTCCGCGAAACCGTATGTTACTCTGAACGTGCAAACCTTGGCTAACTAGGCTTCAAATGCGGTAATACAAAGCAGTCAAAGGATACTTAGCAACCATGATCCAGATCATCGCTAACCTAGCAAAGAAAATCAAACTTTGACTTCGCTTTCCTTGTGAAAATTCTTTCCGCGTTTGGTGTTCCCGCATTTGACGCAAACTCAAACAGCAATATTTAAATTTTGCTTAACTTTCATACGGTTGTTTGTTTTAAATGTTTTGATTCTGCCTGAAACTCCATCACCATTATATCACGTGTGCGAAATTTTTACCACTACCAATTTTCTACCAACTGAGAACATAGATTTGGAATAGTAGCTAATGTCTAGCTTAGCGGGTGTTCAGTAAAAAATGATCATTCTCATGTTTTACCAATACCTTTCTGTAATTAAAATGGAGAGCGTCAATTTTTCTCTTCAAGAGAATTGCTCTCTGGGCTCTCGGAATGAGTTGCATGTTTCTTTTTGCTCGGGTGCTGTCAGCATAATCGAGCGTGTTGTAAGGTTTTACCGCAAGAAAGGAACCCGTCAGTGCCCTAGTGTACAAGAATAATTGGTGGGCCAAGGACCACGAGGATCCGGAATTGTATTCGGAAGAATTTGCGTCATAGAGCTAATCGAGGCGTCTTCTCCAGTGTTCATTAACGTTTTTTTTAAGAATATACATCACGTTTTTAATAAAAAATGCTGAATCCGTTATGACATATGACTAAAAATTATCATTTTTTAATAAACATCCGTTATAATGGTCTTGCTAAAATGTGGAGTGCGATCTCCAATACATCATCTTATTGGCACAATCTTAACCTTTAATATGTTTTCTACCTATTATAGTCAGGTGACTCAATTCATAATCACAAACTCTTTATGGCAACCAAATATGGAAAGACTAAGAAGTCACCTTTTTTTATTTAACACTGTTTGTAAATTTTGCGATATTTGCCAAAAAGCCATTTGCCAGAATGTACCATTCCCCAAAATGTACTATCCACTAGATTTTTTATTGTTTTCAGATGAATTAAATTTGCAAATTTAGGATAAATAACCGTATTGAAATGAAGGTTATCAAGTTGTGAGATGATTTTTGCTGGTATAAAAAAATGTATATTGTGAAGGCAATCTCTAGTTGTGAGCATGTTTTGAATACCCGTTTTGTATATTGTGGTTCTAATGTTCTATTCCTTGGACTACACTCTTCCAAAAAATCACTTAAATTTACGTCTTCTCTGATGCACATAAAAGAAGCGACCCGTTTGACATGAAACTACATCTGATCTTACATGACGATAAAATAACAAATTTACACGGCAGGACTTAAAAGTCGAGACCACCGACTTTTACATCATGGGGTGTAATTTTGTTTGTATCTTTTCATTTTTTAAGAGCTGGGTTGCCGTGTGCGTTCTCGGGTCCTCAAACTCACTTACCTTTATGATGCATTTGATGAAAAAATTAGATCCGGTGGAGAACAACTTGGAGGAATCAGTAGTCACTAATCCTTGACGCTCGCTGTTTGCACTACATGCACGTTTCCACAAACTAATTTATTGATGGGAATAATAATTAAAACAATTGCTTTCTAAAAAAAATTGCACAACATATAGTGGGCCAATGATTGCACGTGATGGAACGAAAGATGCTCCATCAGGTTAAACAAACCAGCACTTCACTAAACACTGTTCGAAACGCAATAAACTCAACTTAAAAATAGCTACATGCTTATAAGGTTTAAAATAATACATCGAAACTTCATAAGCATATTGTTTCCATTGTGTGCACTAAAAGAAAGCTTAAAATAAGAAGAGTGAGAATGTTGGCGTATTTTTAGTTCAATTTGATGCTCTTGAAGATGTGAATAGGGCCACAAGTCGACTATTGTGACCGTTACCTTTGAATTCCGGTATGATTCACTATAAATTAATTGATCGAAATCGAGAAGTAAAACAATTTTGGGAAATAATACTTCCTGGCAAAGGGTGCATTCTGGCGAATAATTTTCTGGTAAATATCGCACAATCAATTTGTGGATTGGTTGATATCCATGTATCACGTATTTTGTTTCTAAGCAATTTTGGGCTTATGCTTAGTTTTTGATCACTATTTGATAACTATTTGATGACATTTTGTTCACTAGAGTCACTTCCTTATTATTTTACTGTCGGCGCTGGATAAGGGATATGAGTTTTTTAACTTGTTTGTGTGTACCACCCTATTCACACACTCTCCGATCACTAGAAGGAGATGGACACCGCGGTTGAGGTTGAGCTGTGCGCGCGGTGGATTCCGAAGATGACGGAGCGGATTTTTTCGGTGAATGGCGGCTGCCACACAATTTTTGTTTGTCCGGCGGCGAATGCCAGTTTAGTCCGATAGTCAACAAAATGGGACCGTTAGAAAAACCTCCTCCTTCTCCTTCGTGTTTGGCAGCTGCCTCTGAGGTGATGGTCGCTGTCTAATGGCGTTGGAGGCCGGCTTCGGTGAATAGAAATGAGTGAGTCGCGAAAAAGACACACTTTTGTATGGAGCATACAAGCTCGGGGCCCGGTTATGCAATGTGGCATGAGTGGTGTGTGATGGACAAAGATCGCGAGATAATGGAAAATTTTTGTGTTTGAGTTGAAATATTTTCTTGTTGGGCTGCTTTCGCAACGAAGAGCTTCGAAAATCGTTGAATTGTTTAAATGTTTAACGTCATTTATGTTGTTGCGGATTCAAGTCTGCCTTTCTTATCCGAGTGGTTAGAGTAAGCGGCTACAAATCAAAGCCATGCTGAAGATGTCTGGGTTCGATTCCCGGTCAGTCCAGGAACTTTTCGTAACGGAAATTTAATCGTACCTGCCACACGATATACGAACGCGAAAATGGCAATTTTGGCAAAAAGAAGCTCTCAGTCAATAACTGTGGAAGTGCTCATTGAAAACTAAGCTGAGAAGCAGGCTTTGTCCCAGTGAGAACGAATGCCAAGAAGGAAAAGATGAAATTCTTCACCAGGGAATCGATTTTTTAACATCCTCACCATCAAACTTTAAGAAAAAATGAGTATCGATCTTACAATATTTCCACAAAACTGAAAGGAGTTTATTTGAAACCTTGACTGGGTCATAGTTGAGAATTGAAATGCAATTATTTGTATACCAATTGATACAATCTGGTTCGAATATAGCTTTGCTCCCTTTATGAAGTTGTAAAAAATTCCTAGCTGTACAATAGAACATCATCCCCTATAGCTAAAACACGGAAATCCCCCATTTGAAAGAGATCATCGACCTCACTCGAACAACCACGTTCACAAAAGTGCCCTTTATTATAACCAATCAACTTTACCTGAATTAACGACAGGATGTTGTTAGCTCATGTAAATGAAATCAATATTGCCAGCGATGAAAAAAATAACACACAGAAAAAAAAAGTAAAGTCCCCTCGAACCTCGAACTCCACCATTCTCTCTCTGTCCATCAGCACGGAGCAGTCCTAGCCGGCCGCAACCTAGAACTGGAATTGATACCGAAGCCAATACGGGCTTGCCTAGTCCTATCCCTTTGCGCTCTGTTTTCGTTTCGTTCCACGGACGGTCCAATCTTTCATTAGGCTCGTTATCTCCTCCTAGAAACGACCCTTTTTCTTCCCCTTATCTCCGCTCCCCACTCCCCTCCCCTTTACAGTCTCATAGACACCTCAATCACGTACCGCGCACTTAATTTCGATCCAATTTCAATCATCGTCATCAACAGCAGCAGCAATACTATCGCGCATCGCCTTCACATTCGCACATACGCACATGTGTTCGGTCGAACGTTGGGTTGCGTTTTTTTGCCTTTTCTGAAAGGGGTATGCGATATATATTTTTTTTTCATGTCAATACAAAACACAGAATGTTAACACTTTTTTTTTTGACCCCAAAAACTATTTAAATCCAGATAAGTTTTTCAATATTTTTTATCGTTTTTTTACAAGTTCTCAAGTTCTCAAATAAGGTACAGTGGGGGACAGTTTGCCGGGACCACTAGTTAAGTATAAATACTTGAATAATTAAAATGCTTTCGCATCACTTCTTCGTTTTATGTTATATTCTCTCAATCACACTGATTTAACTTCGGAACTATTTATTTATGAAACCATGGCAAACGATGCACGAGTTCACGAATTTGACGTTTGAGCATCATTCATGCGTTACCATGGTCACATAAATAACACTACATCACTCAAACGTTAACTCGTGCATTGGTTCATACATGCGCACTAACACAAGCAAACTTGTTAACTGCAAAAAAAAACAATTAATTTTGTTCAATTGTTATCAAATATTATTAGTTTCTTCAACACTGAATATATCACGATGAAAAAATGTGATTCTAATTAATGAATACTGGTATATTGGACATGTTACTTTTAAACGAAAAGGGGTAAGTGTATCAAGTATTATCATTATATATTGGCAGGCTTCTTACGTGAATTTGAATAAGTTTAAATATCTTCAAATATTCTTTTCCAGAACAAAGACAATTTCAATTGGGTCCTAAAGCCATGTCCCAATTTTAGTGCCAAACGCTTAAGTTTAGGCCAAAAACACATGTTTACTCAATTTTCTAATGTTTTCCGTTGGTTTAAGCCCAAAAACATTTTTATTAGATTTTGTCACATCCTTTGGCTTAAACTCAAATTTTGGGTGCATTTTGTTTTCCGTGTCCCTTACGAAATGTCAGATAGGAACAACCCCAGTGGTCGAACTAGAATCCCTGTGGTGTTTTTGTCGACTAAGCGAACGTCAAACATGATCAAAAGTGTCAAGGTTCATTTATAGACCAAATTTTTAAATTAAAGTTTAAACATGATATAGCCATTATTTGAGCGGGAAAAATTGCTAAAGTAATTACAGTAACATGCTTTTTCGTGTTATTGAATAAAAACAAGATTTCATTACAAATTTTAGGACCCAATTAATCTAATTAAAAGTTTTTTGCAGTCTCTCTAGTATAACAAATAATAACAAAAAAAAAATATTGCAAAATTCATACAAAATATTTGATGGTTTGTCTGAGCTGAATTACAAAAGAGAAAAATATATAAATTCTTACTTTGAAAGCATATTATCGCACGTTATTTGACCATATAAATTGTTCTCTAGACGAATGATTCAAATACAGTGCCTTCCCGATTTTGGCAACACCCGATTTTGTCTACCCCCGATTTTGGCAACACCCGTTTTTGGCAACAATTTCTTCCCGATTTTGGCAACAAGTCCAAAAATCAATTTTGAGAGTTCGCAACCTAATGGATGCTCATATATAACACAAGGTCCATAAATATCAAAATTAAATCGTGTATTTCTATTATAAAAGGTAATAAAAATTGCAACCTTTGTAATTGAATTTGCATTTTGAATTGTGCTTTCAATCGTGATAAATTAAATTCATATTGTGTCTCAGTTAATATTTGTAGAAGTGCTCATAAGAACACTAAGCTAAGGTGGGCTTCGTGGCCGTGCGGTTAGTGCTACCAAGCATTTATCCGCATCGAGTCAAGGGGTGTGGGTTCGATTTCCGTTTCAGTTCGGAAAACTTTTCGTCAGAAATGTATTTCGATTGTGCCTCTGGGAGTTGCATGCTAGTCCGTTGACTAGTGTGGTGCTTGCTTCAAAGGGCAAATCGTCCACTGGAAGCTTAACGTGTCGTTGTCTTTAAAAAAACTGAGAAGCAGGCTTTGTCCCAGTGAAGACGTCATGCCCAGAAGAATAAGAAGAAGAAGATTGTGCCTCATATTCTAAGGTTTTGCACCTTGCAAAAGTGAAGCCAAAATTATTTAGACAATCAAAAATACTTCAATCAAATCATGAAATTTGATCCCACATTTTAGCAGCTCCAGAAAGCAGCAACGAATCAGTAAAATAGATATTCCAAACATATTTGTTGCTGGCAAGCACTTCTGAAGCTACACTAAAGCAAAATTCTTTAGGAACAATTATGATTTAGCGTCACAACATTTATTGTTGAAATTTATAACTTTTTCTTTTGATTTTAATGAAGAATTTCATTACTAAATTTTATAAGTCAATTAATTAAAATTGGAAACAAATGCAATGATAAATGCCTCATTAAAATTATCAATCGATAATAATGTTTGCCTTTTATTTCAGGCGTGCTCAAAAATGGACATATGATAACATGTGATCTTGTACTCAACATAGAAAGCGGATCATTCCTTCTAGTGATTGCTATGAAAATGATTTCAAGTAATGGTTTTTAAACAATTCAAAGCTCTTACTTATGTAACTTTAGACCCCATTGTTGAAATGGTTAAGCGTTAAATGAAACCCTAATTTGGCTGGTTTATAAATCATGATCCTGCAAGCTCGATTAACGTGTTTCACACGTGAATTTTCACTAATTGTAAAACACTTCAAACGATGGTGTAAAACCAGTCGCTATCGGCAATCCAAAATCAAATGTAAAACACGTTAATTTACAAAAAAAAAAACGTTGCTGTAGGATTTATTAGCGATTGCGTATTTTCCGATTCCAGGCACCCATTACGAGCGCCCGGTTTTTCCAAAAATAACATGTTATTTAACATGTCAGGCGTGAATGGCAAGTGTGAGTCCTTGTCATGATAGGCAAACTAGTTATACTAGTGATGGATATTGCCATTGTAAAACACGTTCAAATCTTGTGAAAAATTGTTGCTGTCGAACCAAAGTCAATCTTTAACATAATCATAGATTTTACACGTTATTTTACTTTGCCAATCGATACGACAGATGCACGTTGAAAAGAATATGGATCGAACGTGTGGGTTTTTTTTGGATCCTGAGAATGTTTAATTGGTTATTGGAGATTATGTCCACATCATACTAAACGAAAACAAAAAAAAACTCTTAAGATTTCTAGAGTGTCCTGTAAATTCCTAGCGAGGTAATTTGAATTTCTAGTAGTGTTTTGATCCTGTAAATTTCCGTTGATTTAATAAGGTAGGTAGACTAAGGACTAGGTAACTAGACAGACCGATAACCAATCAAAAGAAGGAGATATTTGATCGTTCTAGACTAAACACATATTGCCAAAAATGCTGAGGACAGCCAAACTAGAAAGAATCGCCCATCAAAATGCAACAATTAATGACAATTATGAATACTTAAAACTTTGCGGGGAAACAGGCTATTTAGGGAACCGACATTCGGGGAAAATTAGCACAACGTAAAACACATATCAAGCTCAATTGAAACTCATTTCAACTAAAAATTATACGAAGCTTGTTTGTGTTTTCTACAAACTTACGAGTCGCAGATCATGAGATGTAATTTTTTATGTTTGCTTTTTTCACTGCAATCAATTATTCATTATGAAATGCTTTACTTTATCAGAAACAGGGTTGTTAACGTTAATCAACGATAAACGCCGTCAACGTTGATTTTGTTCTGGATCAACGTCAACGCCGTTGCGTTAATTTTCATGATTGTTAGCGTCAACTTTAACGCGTTTGCGTTGAATCAACGTCAACGATCACCGCTAACCAAAGCGTTGATTTTATGTTCCGAACAGGTTCCCCGAGAATGTTTCGATACATCAATAAACAACACGTTTCTATGCTGATATCCCGTATCCATGGAAAATTGATTAAAAAAAATCTAAGTTCACAGTGCAGAGCAATTATTTGGCACCCAACAGCCAGCCACTTTGACCGTCAGTTTTGATTGCTTGGAAGAACTATTACAAATTGCAAAGATGGCCTAGCAATTTTGTAACCGTCGTATGACCTCTCGCCGTTCCAGCAACCCACAACAATGAGCTGAAATCGTTACCAGAAGGTGACTTCCTTTGCCTTCAGCCAGCACACGGCGTCCTGTTTTCTACCCTTCCAACAACCAAGATATTTCTGAGTGACCGCCCCCAGAATGACCCGATTATTCATTTTCATATACAAGTTGTCATACTATCCTAACAAAAATTTTCATTGAAATCGGAAGTGGCAATGATAATAGAGCAGATTTTCCCACTTCCGAAACTGTGCACCTCTACTGTAAACATAATTTTCCCACCAAATCCGACTGAGAGAAAGTCAGTTAACATTCCATAAAAAACTACACTGAGATCATGCATTTGTTTTCTTCTAAAAATCTTTTCTGAACATGGCATGTGTCAGGGTCTAAGTTGAAACTGCCCACACAATTCGTAGTTATCTTGTTCTAATGTTAGTAATGAATTGTTCACTCGTTATTATTATGTGAAATGAATCATTTTCTGGTTTTCTACATTTACTTTTTTATTAATCTATCGAATAAGACAACCAGGTTTTTTAATATTGAAATCTCCAAATCGTTAACGTTACAAATAACGAAATCGTTGACGTTAAATCAACGCTGTACGTTAACGTTATCGTTAAATCGTATTTCAACGCAATCAACGCATGCTTCGTTAATCGTTACAGGTTAACGTCAACGAATCAACGAAACGGCGTTAATCGTTGATTAACGTTAACAACCCTGATCAGAAACATAAATTAAAGGAGCAAATTTTAACCTACTGAGTTACGGTCAAATTTTATACTGAAGCCTAGAAATTGAACTTATATCTGATGTTAAATAAATTACAAAAAAAAATCATGCCGTTTTGTACTACCCAGCGCTTTTGTTTTGTAATTACGTCTTTGTAAGAATACAGTAACATATTTTATTTCTTTCTTCTTTTCTCACAATTTTAAGAAAATGCCCATTTCTTGAATAAAGGTCACTTTTGCGATTATTGATTTAAATGGCCCACTCATACAAAAAACTTCTAAAAAATCATTGAAGACGTTGTGGGGTAAAAAGTATGTAGAACGTTTGCCGCAAAGACCGGCTATGGATTCGTAGTACAACCCTACGGAAAACTGCTTCGAAGTGAACCGTTCCGAAGTCTCGATGCAATATGGGCCATAAGGATGATGCAATAATATTCTAATGATGTTTTCAAAAACAAAAGTTGAAAAATAAAATTTAAAATATAGGTTCCGATTTTGGCACGGTTTTGTTTTTGGCAACTGAAAATTTCGACTTTGTTGCCAAAATCGGACTCCCACTGTATTTTATTTTACCAACTCAATATCCGTTCCATAACAACTGTGTAGATGCAGAAGATTCTTTGGTAACGATGATTATCTAATAAATATGTTTTCCCTTCCTTAATGACCCCGAGGATATGGCTGGCGCTGTATTGATTTCACTGCGGAACACGTTTTTGTCTCCAGCACCAAAATACCGCTATTCACTTAAATAAGGGTTGCTGAACCGTTGCCGTTTCAGAAATATCATAGCACGTCTAGTTTTTGAGATATTGGCTGTTGAATATGCAAAAAATGACGATTTCAGCCAACTTGCATGCAAGTTTTCCAGCTTGTAAGGCAATTTATTTGCTTAATTTGCCACGAAAATCAAACTTTATGTGTATAACAACACTTATCATCAAAGTTTGTATTACTTTCGATGCGGAAAAGTTATTTTTTAATGGTATTGAGAATTGTTGTATTTTGTCATATAGAAGAAACGAAAAATTTTGTATGGAGACTGCAAGCATGTTGAAAAAATCGGTTTAATCGAAATTTAATCGTGTAATTTCAATCAAATTATATCTGAAATGAAAGTTCAAATTCTATTTTGCATTTTAGTGGATTATATTACAAAAAAGTTTGATAAATTTTACTTTAAATTTCATGTAAACATCAATAAAACCAGTGTTTTATACAACTTTGGCGACCTGTAGCTAAAAATTGTGACGTGCTGGAACATTAAACATTAAACATTAAAGAAATTTTCTGAGAATGGTATCAGATTCAGCAACTCCAAATCTACCAGAGACACATAATTTGATCCTTGAGACATGCAAAAATGTCATTTTTGTTGCGCTGTGTTTATTGACTTTTAGCTCTGGAATTATGCACATTAATAATGCTTTGCACGGTCATTATTTTTTATAACCTATAACTTGAATAAGCTAGTTTTATAATTGACAAGAGATTCCCATGCCCTATTTAAGGCTTACAGAACTCATAAGGGTAAAAAATACAAGTAAACAAAAATTCCCGAATTTGGCAACATCCCCAATTTGGCAACTTAAAATTCGCCCGTTGTTGCCAAAATCGGGAAGGCACTGTATATTCACAAATAGAGCTTGAGCTTGAGCTTGATTGGCCGCCCGTGGTTGCTACTCCAATATCTCCGGGTCAGCTGCACTTACACAATGAACCAACCCGATGACTGCTTGGGACTAACACCCTCAGTGTATAAGTACTGGTGGTCTTCTATTTTCAGGCAACAATGGCGCCTACCACGTCATAATGCGGACCAACGAGGAATGAGCCTATGCATGCTATAAAACGTTTGACTTTTACTATGCACCCTGTTTTCAAGTTTCCCGTGAGAGAGAACGAGACAACACCTAAGAGGCTCATACTGGTCCACTGTAGACCATGGAGTCCGACTGCATCTACGCCAGTTCATGCGGGAGTGTATAGGTTGGGGGAAAGGCATGGCTGAGAGGCTTGCTGTTTGGTTAGCAGACTGCCTATGTATCAGGCGTATGGAAAGCCGTGCTATAATTATGGAAGGATTGAAGCTTAGGGAAACGTTTTCTTGTCCGTCTTTAGTTCTAGCGTTTGCTATGAACGAATAGTTTTTATGTATGATAGATTAAGAGTGGAAGATAGAAGCAAGTGAGTGATACAACTACAATGTACAAGAAAAGGAGTCTGGGATTGAACTCATGGCCTTCTGCTTATACGAAAACGTCGTTAGCAATAGTCCTTTAATACTTCTGTATTACATATATATTCCAGTTACAATATTTTTTTCTTTGTTCCAGTGATTGTGAATTAATGTTTAACTATATTTTGACAAAATAAGGATTTTTTTTTTTCAAAACTATCAGAATATGTAACGTAGCACTAATGAAAAGATTGAGAGTAATATCATTCTTACTAAATATAATAACAAAATATTTGTCTTGGGAATAGATTTTTCTTATTGGTTACCCGGTTATCCCACCATGGTGGGGCAAGTAGATCATTCGACATATATTTTCATAATCAATACATAACAATCAGAAAAATCGACACAAAAAATGATTTGAAGAATATTAGTGCTTGATTTGTTATCCAGCTTAGCTTAGCTTAGCTTAGACTGACTACACATATCAACGGTTGCTATTCCGTGATTGACCGAAGTCAGTGAAAATGCACAAAGAATCAACTAGAAGTTAGGCTGGAATTGGTCATAATCTTCTTCAGTGTGCATAATTCAGTGCCTCTATTTATACATGGTCAATAACGGCGCCGGCCACGTCCTTGCAGTCAGGTGGGATTGGGGGAAGGAATGTTAGTGTGTAACCTTTGCTATTAGGAGACCGTGTTTGCCTCTGCATCTCCACAAAGGTTACTGGGAAGGATGTTTGTTAATGGGGAGGATCGTTGGTTCACAGGATTCACTTTGATAAGCGATTAGACCATGATAAATAATTATTTGTGAGCTATAAATATGCTTATATGTAAATATAATATTTTCATTTGGTATGAACAACATCTATGTAGAGAAAAATTATGCCGACCAAGGGGTGGATCACTCCTGAAGCATTGAAATAATTTTATCCATTCAAATGCATTTAAATGCACACTCAACAGATTTTCAATTCATGGCTTGCTCTAACAATTGGCTGTTGATTTTTTTGAAGTTTTTTTTTCGCAAACTCAAGTACAGCCACCTCATCCAAAAACAGATTCAAAGAGGGACTGAAACATTCCTAATGGCTTGTTCGACATTTATTGAGCTTTTTAAGTTATCCGCTCAATAAATGGTGAATTATCCTTGTATTAGGGATTTCGGTTCAATAATTCCAGCAATCTTTATGACAACAATCGCAATGCAACTCCGACATTCACCGGAATGACAAGGATGTGGATACATTTAAAACCACGAAGATGAAGCATGTCCTACTTCAGAGGATAGCTTTAGTCGTGTTCTCTTTAATTAATATATTAATCAACCCCAAGAGTTTACCGCTTCCAACCTGTCCCCAACCCAAATCGAAACTGAAGAGAATAAAACAATTTATTTGGACAAATAATTCCAGAAAAACTTTAATTTATATTTGGATTTTTAAATTTGATGCGCAGTTACAATCACCACTAGTAATGAGACCAGTAAGGCTGTGCGTTTCTCGAGGAAGAGGTTCCGATGAATCCTGATTCTAAATGGCACTGTGTCTACGGGAGAGGGAGACAATATATGCCTGATAAGCCATCATCTTCTCTCCCCACCCCCCATTATGTTCGCTGTATACTCCAAGATTACTGAGCTGCATAAGTCAGGCTTCTAATACGAATTCAATAAAATTTCAGTTTTGAGCTTCAGCTAGGTAACCTAAAACGAATGAAATTTGTGATTAATGGAAGAACTTCGAAGAAAGTTATTTTTCGTTACGAAGAGTCAAACCATCAAATAAACAGTTTTAAAACAACAAACAATGACTCGTTGCTATAGCTCAATACGCTGGTACAGGTCAAGGCTAAGCTGATGTGAATGTCTAAAAAATGCATTCATGCAAATCGATGTGCATTTGATGTACATTTAGAAAATGATCCACCCCTTGATGCCGACACTTAAAGTGACGAACCATTCAAAGTTTGTTAAATAAAGTGAACCTTTCGCAAGTCTACACTCGTAGTGTCGAACCATTCAAATTTTTTTTTTAATTACAAATATAAAAGTAAAAGGAAAAAGGTGTTTAAAAAAAAAAAAAATGGACGTAAATAATTTATGAATCAGAGTTTATGTCGACACTCACAGTGACGAACCTTTCATAGTTTGTTGAAAAATCATATTTACGTCTCACCGTTGTAACGATTAAAGGTGCAATCATACATATTTTATAGATTAGAAATAGTAGCATGAAACGAGCTCACCAATTGATCCGTCATCCTTGAGCAGCAACTATCCACTTTCAGCTTCACTCGTTTGCTCGGCTATATAAAAATACACAGAGAAAATAGGCGCGCGACCCGAGAGAGAAAACAACTGACGACTGCTCGGGCTTTCTTGACGCACTGCCCAGGAGCAAGTGTCAACGTCGAAAGATCAAAAAGAACTTATCGAACGTGGCACTTTTCCACTTTACTCGACCGATGCGCGACATGCCCTCATCGCCGGCCCCCGCAGGAGCAAGCGTCAAGGTCGAAGGATCAAACACAACTCATTAGTGCCTGATTTGTTATCCACAGGAAAAAGTTAGAATTATATTTTTCACGTTGGCTGAACATACCTGAGTCCACTTACCCCACCTACCTTAACACTTACACGTTTAAACGACTCTTTTCAAAATAACTTTATTCAATCGCCATTTTTTGTTCATCAATTGTCAAGTGTTGAGGAAGTTCTCTAAAAATTTCAAACAAATTAGTTGAGTTGCCTCCAAGAAATTCGAAAATGTTTTTCAAACTTCTTGAGATCTTTTCACGGTCAGATTTACAAAGGAAACATAAATGCTTACCCAGTAAACACAAACTCGTATATGATAGCGCATAAGAGTACAAAGGTGGAGGCGATATACGTACATGTGTCATAAGGCTGCATGCAAAATGTACGTTTATCGCCTCCACTTCTGTACTCTTATGCGCTATCGCATACGAGTTTGTGTTTACTGGGTAATATCTAAAAAAAGTTGCACCAATTTGTTTCATTTTTTGTTACAATAGACTGTCTTCAAAGTATTTTTCAAAAAGCCATACATGAAAAAACTGTAGTCTGAGATATTTCTAGGTTATGGCAACGTGGCGGTCCTCCAACAAAATTCCAGATATGCCTGAAACCAGATGACCAATGAAAATCGACACAGATTTACAAAATAGAAGAATCGAGAACTTATGGAAAAATATCGAAAAACAAAAGAGTGATCGCAATTTAAATATAGTTTGACACAAAAAAGATGGTGCCAGAAAACATACATACTCTTCAGAATTTAAATTACATTAAATGAGCAACTCTTTTTCAGAATTAAATTAATGAAGATCATGGTTGTCTAAAATCAAAAGTTGCCTCAGTTTTGTTTAAAAGGTTTCTTTATTTTACCTTAAAATACAATTTTGTTCGACCATAGTTTCATGAATTTTCAATCGATTCCATGTAATTTTTAATGGTTCTAAAGACAGTTTAGTTGTTTTTAAAAGTATGACGAATACATATAGTTTAAAAACGGTTTTGGCATTTTGGTTAACAAAATCCCATAGAAATTTGTTATTTTCACAAAAAATACCTATTGATTCAGTTTTTGTCAGATAAACGTTAAAACAAACTCGTTTTTCTCATGTTATTAATCTTCAAAAGGGTATAGGGAACTTTTTTTTTATTAATTTTAAGACAGCAATATTGTTGCTCTTATTAAACAATATTTTCACTACACACCTAATAAGCTTTAATTGAATAGTAAATATGTAATTTCTGGTGGAAAAAACTTGAAAAATGCAATATAAATACATTTGTTCACTGTCATGTTTTGTTTTTGTTCAATAACCAAGCCGAAACATTTTTTTAATTCAAATGTTTTGTTCACAACTAAAATTGCTTCAGAAGCTTGTAGAAACATTTGGAATCGGTTGAGTTATCATTATGATGAAATGAAACTTTTTTTTTTAATTTTTTTCTCGTAAAATGAGAAAATAAATAAAGAAAACTACCATTAACTAAGACTAGTTCCTATTTGAGACAGCTTTTATATTCCACAAACTTTTCATAAATTTTATTTTGAAGATTACACTGCGGAACACGTTTTTGTCTCAAGTACCAAAATACTGCTATTCACTCAATTAAGGGTTGCTGAATCTATTGCCGTTTACAGAAATATCATAGCACGTCTGGTTTTTGAGATATTGGTTGTTGAAAATGCAAAAATTGACTATTTCATCCAACTTGCATGCAAGTTTTCCAGCTTGTAAGGCAATTTATTTGCTTAATTTGCCACAGAATTCAAACTTTATGTGTATAACAATACTTATCATCAAAGTTTATAATACTTTTAATTCGGAAAAGTTATTTTTTGATGGTTCAGAAAAGTATTGTACTTTGCCATATATGAAAAACGAATTTTGTATAGAGACTGCAAGCATGCTGAAAAAACCGGTTTAATCAAAATTTATTCGTGAAATTTCAACCAAAATATATCTAAAACGAAAGTTTAAGTCTTTTTTTGCATGCTTGGTGGATAAGATCATAAAAAGTTTGATAAAATATACTTCAAATTTTAGGAAAACATTAATAAAACCAATGTTTTATCCCTCTAATACCCAAATTTTTGTTTTCGATCTAAATTTAATTTTTCGTTATTTAATATCATTCTAAACACGGTTTGGGCAATGATTTATTTTTCTTCGCAAATTTATGAATTTTGGTTTTTGATTTTTATTATTTTTATTTTTGAACATTCCTATCCTTTTCAATTTTTTCTTGAAGCCTCTTCTGGTTACTGATTTTTGACAATAATAAAAATTAGAGTTTTTACTATACTTTTGAAAATATGATTTTTTCAATTTTTTTCTGGAACATTTTTTATTTTCCGTGTTACTAACGGAAAAACAGATTTGAAATCATTTCAATATCATCAGGCTCTTCTTCTGTGATAGGTTGATCGTAGAAAAATATAAAAGGTACGATTTTTTATAATACACGTTAAATGAATCCCAGGCATTTGAAGGTTATATAAGAATACAATTTTTCAAACAATTTTCAATAATACAAAAAAGTTTCAAAAATCATAAAAAACTTTTCTTATATGCATGTTATGAGTCAAGGTTTAAGCCAAAAATAAAATCATTTTAATTTCCGAGCTACGAAAAAAGTACACAAAATTCCAAAGTATACCCCGTCTAAAGGCGGGGTTGGGTATTAGAGGGTTATACAACTTTGGCGACCTGTAGCTAAAAATTGTGACGTGCTGGGAAATTTCTGAGAACGGCATCAGATTCAGCAACCCCAAATCTACTTGAGACACATAATTTGATTCTTGAGACACGCAAAAATGTCATTTTTGTTGCGCTGTGTTATTAGGCTAATATTTGAATACTGTTTAGAAAATAACAAAGGTATATAGAATAAACTGACGGTCATATTTTATACCCCCAAAATTCACTTTCAAGTCTAGTTTAAGGTTTCTCTTTTTATGTGATTTTAATTCAGAAGAGCACACATTTTTTTTTGGTTTTTGAAGCTTTCGGAAAAAAGCTACACCCTTCTGCAGAGGAGTTAATGACCAAACGGAATGAAATATTGAAATGTTTAGTAAAACTCGATACGAAGCCCAAAAGCGGGCGATGTATTTTTTATACAATCCAAAGATTATCAATTGGCTCAGAATGGTATTTTAGGCGGCAGCCATAACCAAGCTTTAAACACGGGAAATATTTAAGCGAAAGTGACAAACAATTCCAGAATTTTTATAATCGTTCTCAAAAAGGTTATTGAGACC
Source organism: Aedes aegypti (assembly GCF_002204515.2). Taxonomy (NCBI): domain Eukaryota; kingdom Metazoa; phylum Arthropoda; class Insecta; order Diptera; family Culicidae; genus Aedes; species Aedes aegypti. The sequence continues at coordinate 221,201,232 of NC_035107.1, read as the reverse complement.
TTTTTGAAAATGATTATAAAAACTCTGGATTACAGAGCTTTTCATTAGGGTTTCCAAAGAGTTATCAGGGGATTTCAGGCTCATGCTTCCAAAAATGTTCTCAAGAACTATCAACGGCTTTACAGAGATTCTCTAGGTTACCCTAGAGGTTCTCGAATATTTCCATGGATTCTTGAATGCGTATCAGGCTTCCTCTTCAGAGCTTAAAATCTTTTTTGAAAGAGAAATTTTCGATAAATCCTGAAGTAAAGGGAAACTATTGAAGGTCATTTTGAAATTCTTAAAACCTCAAGGGTGCGCTTTGGAACATCCGAAAACGTTCTAAGATCTCGTGGGAAATTCTTGAAAGCATTTTTGAAAGTACTACAGTAATTCATAGTGCACTGGGAGAGCTTTTGATAATATTGGGAATCATGAAATCATCGATTGGAAAACCACAAACCTTCTTGGACCCTTTTGCTAACTCCTGGGAAACTCTTCAAGCCATGAGAAAATTTCTTTAAAATCTCTGGGAACTTGTATGAACGCTTGAAGTACCCTGAAGGTTACCTTCAAACATTTTAGGCGCTCTTTGAAATCCCTTGAAAGCCACTGATAAACCATGGGAACCATTTAGGTACTTGGTACATGGACGACCTCTTGAAAGCTCGACCAAAAACTACAATAATAACTGGATTGCATGAGTCCTTGTAGAACAAGATTTTAGTTCATAGACAAAAATTCATACTCGAAGACATGAACCAAGTAATGTATTAACAGTTTGCTACTGTTAAGCTTAAAAACACTGCAGAACGGTGTCATCGGTAGAATAATATTATACTGAAACCTGCATTTACGTAAATTTTATTCATTAGGTAAATGAGCTGTGTATGAATTCGAGGTTACGCACAAAATGTTTGCAAATAAAAATAGTAAGCTCCAACATGATCATAGATATGGCTTCATGAACTTATGAACTCCTTGGAGTAAAGGTATTCAGTGTTATAAAAGCTACCGATGATTATAGGAAGTTGCATCATTGTAATTCATAGTCACGCAGGATCAAACAACTATGCTCTATGCTGTTTTGAAATCAACGCCTATCTAAGGTTATCCAAGTACTCATTTGAATACAGGACTTGAAATCCAAACGCGTGACTAGTGTCTTCTCTGACATTTATGGACACACCAGAGCAGGCTTACCAAAATATGTATTATGAGTAAAGGTGTCCTAATCTACAGGCGTTACTAAAAGTGCCTTGGAGGTTCATGAACAAGGTTCATACTTAAGCAGACTCAAACAGATATAGTCTATCAAGCTTCAAGTCCGAAGGCTGCAAGTGTTATTCAAGAATTCCACTGAGACAGGACTTCGATTCAATCAGGGTAACCAGTAATTCAAAAAAGAAAAAATACAAAAGGTTTACACTCATGCTGGCTCATAGAATAATGTTAAACCATGTTCTGGTTCCGAATATGATATAAGGATCATTTGACTCCTTCAGATCAACGACACAACTAATGATCTCTTGATGGTTGATGAGAATAACCCAATAATATATGCCCTACAAATATTTATGTGCCAAGACTGTGTCAGGTTATACAAAACAAGAGATTGAGAACAGGACTTAAGATCTCTCGAATGTTATTCAATAAGGTTCATCATCAACCAGGCTTGAACAAATATAATCTATTAAGTTATGAGTCCTTCGGTTGGGTTAGGTTATCTAAGAGCTAATTGAAATATTGGCCTCCAGAACCACAAGCGTAACAAGTGGCCTCTCTGACGTTATTGATATGGTTTGAAGAAAACATGTCCTACCTTTTTTCTTCACATTCACCGATTGTTTAAGATTCGGTATTTCAAAAACCCAGTTATTTTTACCGAACAGATTAAGTGTGTATGCTAGCAGCAAAACCAAATCAAGCTAGAAAATTTGTTTAGTAATCAGAATTCACGTGAGTCCTTGAATTACCAAAGCCTAACAGTTCTTGTTGAGTTAATACTCATGATTGTTATCCTGGCTTCAAGTGTAGTCTCGGGACTGACCAACTCCGAGTCTTTAACCATCTGCTAGGTAAAATAGATTAATTTTCAGAAACTGTTGCCAGTAACAAGGACGTTGTACCGCGAATCCTTGAATTACCAGAACATACCCTAGCCCGACAAACAAGATGAGACTAGGGTTCAAATTGGTAGATCTTACCCCGTAACGCACCACGAAAAGGTGATCTACCCGCGTTATGGGTACAGTTAAACAATAAAACAGATAAAAAAAATACCGAGCTAATCCTGCGGTATTTCGTTTCGAACGATATTTGACGATGTCATTCGAAATATCGTATACCCTTAATTTTCTGGACTTCATATTCCCGTCCGGAGAGCCCGAACCAAGCAGGCGTCGTCGCCCCCTTTTTTAGCCATACATTTTTTTTTCTACTCTTCAACTAGCGCAGTAGTCTATGACTATGATTATACCCACCCTGCCTGCCACGGATGGGTTGCTTCAGCAGAGTTTCCTAGAACCCTTGCCTTGGCTGCAGCTGCTTCCAGTTCAGTTCAGTTCAGCTCAGTTCAGCTCTGTTCGGGCCGGTCGACGAAGGAAACCCCGGTACCAGATTCAGTCAATTGAAAACAAGATGGTAATTTGGAACGATGTGCGTAAGTTTTTCAGCTTCTTCCTCGGGGCGATCAAGAAGGGGTGGAGCGATCTAGCTGGAAGGTGGGGAAAATAAACTTTTGTCGGTTCCTCCGATGGACTTGGACGAGATCAATGATGTAGCAAGGATTTTTTACTGGAGGGGGGCAAGTAATCAAGTAACAATTCCAATACCTTCTGTTTTTAGAGTTATTTATTGAGGTTTCACCAGAAGTGCTTCATAACAGATTTGATAATGCATTGAATATAGCAAAACAGTGCGGGATTCTGGGAGGGGCATAGCCCCCTGTTTCAACGCCAATGAACAGAACTACTCATACCGGGGGGACTCCGTTATTGATGATGCTCGGACGCACCGAATCAGAGATGTTGTGTAGTTGCAGCGAAGGCACACGGAGTTCGGACTTTTCTGAATTTATCATTACTTTCGATGTTGGTTCGTTTCGTAGAAGTAGGTACCTGTCGCCGTCGGTGTGCCGATCAATCCGCAGAGGAAGTTGGATGAAAGCTAGATTTCTCCTCGGTTCGGTCAATTTTTTTTTTCGTTTTTTCTATGCTGCCCTCCATCATCTTTCTCCCGGCGCTGGCTGGCTGCTAGAGTACATCATTTGTAATTAAGCATTCGTCTCACGTGTCGGTTTGCGCTCTTTTCCGTGGCGCCGGAAATCTACGCGGTGCGGTGACCGGATGGTATTTATTAGTGGTACGCTTTTTTCAGCGCTGAAGCAATTTGACGATGGCTTGGGTTGGTTCATGGTTGGCAATCTAGGTTTTTGTAGAGTTCAACTAACTCGTCCGTTGTAACGTTAATATACTAAGAAGTATTGGTAACAATGTACAATAATAGTCCCAAAGCCATTTTACCAACAAAATGGTCAAATAAGTTTATTTTAAAAATTATTCCAATACACGCCTTAACGAATTAGCTCAAAATTTAGTACGACCCGCGCAAAATTGAACACTACATAAGGTGTGTGATTTTATTGTGGCCCTAATTTTGAATTAACATCCAGAGTTGGCGGTAACGCCCAGACAATATACGCGCAATTGGGAAGCTTCTCTCAAAAACAAAATTTCATGGTTACTATGATGGTCCCTAGAAACAGCTTTCCAAAGGATTGCTGTTCCATAACTCGATATTTCCATGAGTCGATGGTTCTTTCAACATCGACTCATGGAGGTTTCACTGTAACTTGATGTAACTTATCGTATTGTAATCGCATTGCTTACAAACAATTTGACAAAAACGAAGCCTTTTTAACCTTAAGTGTCGGTCACTGCATCGATTTACAGTTTCGTTCTCCAGTTCCTCCGCTGAAATTCAACTCCAACCATCAAATGCCAAAACAACTGCCGTAAACATCAAGTGTGACCATAAATCAACTGGCTGGCGAACGAGCAGAGCTGGGCCTTATCTGAGCGAATAAATTCCAAACTTGTAGCCGACCGATTTGTAGAGCTTAGGACAAAAAAGCTCACATTTATTTGCACTTGCCCGTTCGCCACTTGTGTGTCAGATTTGTCGTTCGGTTTGTGCACAAACACGTGCTTCTCTCGACTCTCGACAAAAATCTAGTACCGAACCCCCCGAGTCAAAGTGCGACAATCCTTCACGGATATTTAATGTTGCTCCGTTGTTGGTCCCTTGGCCCCCCGGCTCGTTTCGCATCTCCGCATTCAGCGAGGCAGCTGAATGCTGTGCCGTTTTTGTTCCTCCACACTCAGAGACATAACTAAGTATGCCCCGAGTGGACCAATTAAGCATTCAATTGAGTCCTCTCTGTCATCCTCCCTCTCGTGTTCCGCGCAAATTTAAAGGTTAGGTTAGAATAGAATTTCAGTGGTGGCGACGCGACGGATCTCAAATCACGTTCAAGATTTTTCGAAAGTAAAACTACACACATACCGCTAATATCGACCCGGTGCTCCCCAAATCGTTATATAAGAAAAAAAAATCGTTATCAAAACTGTGCTCATCAGTTTTTGGCTGAACTGCATGTTTGCTCATGTTTCATGGTATAAGTGTTATACACTGAGGGAGATAATTTTTGGGAAACTAAACACCTAGCTTGCTGCACTCCACGCCTTCTTGTACCAACCGGATCCGAAGCGAACACCATCTTTGCAGTGTTGCTATCCGGCATTCTTGCAACATGCCCTGCCCATCGTATCCTTCCAGCTTTGGCCACCTTCTGGATACTGGGATCGCCGTAGAGTTGGACGAGCTCGTGGTTCATCCTTCGCCGCCACACACCGTTTTCCTGCTCACCAAAGGTCGTCCTAAGTACCCGACGTTCGAAGACTCCAAGTGCTTGCAAGTCCTCCTCGAGCATCGTCCACGTTTCATGCTCGTAGAGGGCTACCGGCCTTATGAGCGTTTTCTATTTCACGGCTAACGTTATTGTCAGCCGTCAGCAAGGGCCCTAGGTAGACGAACTCATCGACCACCTCGAACGTATCCCCGTCTATCGTAATACTGCTACCTAGGCAAGCCCTCTCGTGCTTGGCCCCACCAGCTAGCATGTACTTTGTCTTGGACGCATTCACCATTAGTTCAACTTTTGCTGCCTCGCGTTTCAGGCGGGTGTACAAGTCTACCACCTTTTCAAATGTTCGTCATCCGTGAAGCAAACAAATTGACTGGATATCGTGAAAATCGTACCCCGGCTATTAAGCCCGGCTCTTCATATGACAACTGCTAGCGCAATATTGAACAACAGGCACGAAAGTCCATCACCTTGTCGTAGTCTCCGGCGGGATCCAAACGAACTGAAGTGTTCGCCTGAAAGCTTCACACAATTTTGCACACCTTCCATCGTCGCTCTTATCAGTCTCGTGAGCTTCCCGGGAAAGCTGTTCTCGTCCATGATTTTCCATAGCTCTGTGCGGTCGATATGATCGTACGCCGCCTTGAAATCGATAAAAAGGTGATTGCTACCTTGGTATTAACGACATTTTTGGAGGATTTGTCGTAAAGTAAAGATCTGGTTCGATCGGCCATCAACGAAGCCGGCTTGCTAACTTCCCATGAACTCGTTTACTACAGTTGACAGACGACGGAAGATGATCAGGGATTATACTTTGTAGGCCGCATTTAGAATGGTGATCGCTCGAAAGTTCTCACAATCGCCTTTCTTGTAGATGGGGCATATCACCCCTTCTTTCCACTCTTCCGGTAGCTGTTCTGTTTCACAGATTGTGCCTATCAGCCGGTGCAAACAAAAGGTCAACCTGTCCGGGCTCATCTTGATGAGTTCAGCACCGATACCATCCTTACCAGCAGCTTTATTGTTCTTGAGCTGGTGAATGGCATCCTTAACCTCCCTCAAAGTGGGGGCTGGTTGGTTTCCATCGCTTGCAGTACTGACGAAGGCATTTCCTCAGTTGTCATGTCCTTCATTGCCTATCAGCGCCTTTCAGGTGGTCGTCAAAGTGCTGCTTCCACCTTTCGATCACCTCACGCTCGTCCGTCAAAATGCTCCCATCCTTATCTTTGAACATCTGGCTCGCGGCAAGAAGCCACGGGATTGCGTTTAGCTACTGAGAAAACTTACGTGTTTCTTGAGACCGGCACAGCTGTTCCATCTCCTCGTACTCCGTCTCCTCCAGGCGGTGTTTTTTCTCCCGAAAGAGGCGGATCTTCTGTTGCCGTTTCCGTCTATAACGTTCCACGATCTGTCGGGTCCCTTGCTGCAGCATGATCGGCTCGCGCAGCATTCTTCTCCTCCAGAATCTGCCTACATTTGTAAGGAGGATCCTGCTAGGGGTCCTAAAATCCTTGGCTTTAGCGCCAGACGACGGAGTCGTCTACCAAGAATTCCGATCACGAGTGCCCGGCAAGCTATGCTTCTACCCAACAACAGAATCCTTCTTTGTTTTTCCCAAAACTCCAAAATCACTCCCAAGTCCAAAATCCCATAATTTCCCAAATTCCGATATAAAATTCCTACGTTTTCCCAAAAATTTTTGATCCGTTTATGAATTAAGTTGCATAGAGAAAATCAAAATTTTATTTCAACTCTCGTTAAAAACAAACTAGAGAAAAGATCGTTTTGTTGTTAAAATTTGTTTTTTTTTTCATAGCTTCGATCATACAGTCCCCTGATCTACCTCCTGTAAGAGACAGCTTCTTACTGACTAACCATCGAAAGTTCTCCCGGAGCAAGAGCTAGCCTACGGTACCGAACTTCTCGATGGTCACTCAGTCCCTGCTCGTGACGTCACTCCCCTTCGTGTTGTTTGTTCTACGTGAGTCTTCCTACCCCTCTAACCCTGGTCTTTTCCCCTACTAATCACAAAAATATTCCCTACTTTGGTGTGGTGTAATGGTGTGTGTCAGCGGGTCTCTACTTACAGTTGATGTCGATTCGGTCCTACCTCAACCGTGCTGTGGTTTCGTTATCGAGATGACCGATGGAGATCGTGCTGGTTCAACCCCGATGGAGCCGATAGTAGCACATCGGCTTGGCGTCGGCGAAATCTCGTGGGGTATCACCGTGCTGATAACTCGGGTATGCAGGCGTCGGGTTTGGAAGTGGGTGAGGTGAGGCGCATGGGGTAGCGGCGACGCTGGCGGGATCGCGACAGCACGCTCGATTCCGATCGAGCGTCGAGAAGGAGCGCTATAGAGGAGACGCTGGGAAGGCTCCAATACTATTTCAGATAGTGTCGGCGTGGTTTCTCGTTCTGGCGTCGGTGGGTGGTATTATTTCGGAGGACCTCCGATCTTGGGACGTGGACGTGAGTCGGGCTGATCACGCTGGCGTTGGGAAAACTTTCCCCCTAAGGACCTTTCCACGATTCAGCGTTCAAGTGTAGCGTGTGACGCACGTGGGCCGAGCAATCTCTGCCGTTGACCAACGCTCTCCGAATGTGGTATACCACCACGAGACGATAAGCACACCCAGGGTAATCACGCCTGATACCACCACCGATTGATCCGATTCTTCACGGTTCTGATGCCACACTCACACCTTTCTCTAGCTACCCTCGAATTCCGATTCCGTGGCAAAAACCCCAAGGTGGATTCGCCACCGGGTTGTGGCTACACTAAGAAAAAACTCCATGAGGACCGAACACACAATTCCAATAATTTTCACCACATTACCTGTTCTTCGATTTCTCTTCTCGCACTAATTTTATATTTTTCGACTCACGATCTAACTTGCCTTCTCTAAAATAATATAGTTCAAAATAATTAATCACTTTACTTTAGTTTTTCAATTAAGCTTACAATTATTTACACTTTCAATTGCGCGACTCACGATTTTTTAATAATTTTAATTTACTTGCAATCATTAAAACTCTGTAATAATAGGAATTTTGGTTAATAAAACTTTCTTTTCTCTTTCTTTCCATTATAACACACTTTTAATTTTACTCTGGATTTTCTCACTGCACTTAATATTTCAGCTTATAACTTTTCAACTCGGCGGTCCGAATGGGAAAGATCAACTCGATCTCCCCGACCAACCAAGAAATTTCTGTTCTTTTCTTTTTATTAATATATTTCTTAATTTCAGGGTTTCCGGTTCTCACTTGATTTCCTTTTCCATAAAAAAAATTTTCCCGTCACAAATCATCATCTGTTCCGGGTTTCCTGATGATCGTCGTTTTCTCCTCCCACTTTATCTTATCTTAAATATTACCCATACACACACAAATTTGATTCGAGCACTTTGTTTTTCTTGCCTATAGTACAGGCGCAATCAAGCTAACGTTTCTATTTGAAACGACGGATTACACAGCGTAACAAAAATAATATTTTTGCGTGTCTCAAGAATCAAATTATGTGTCTCTAGTAGATTTGGGGTTGCTGAATATGATGCCGTTCTTAGAAATGTTCCAGCACGTCACAATTTTTAGCTACAGGTCGCCAAAGTTGTATAAAACACTGGTTTTATTGATGTTTACATAAAATTTCAACAATGATTTATCAAAAAATATTATGATCTAATCTACCAAGTATGCAAAATAGGACTTAAACTTTTATTTCACATATGATTTGATTGAAATTGCACGATTAAACTGAGGTTAAATCGATTTTTTCAGCATGCTTGCAGTTTCCATACGAAATTCTTCGTTTCTCTTATATGGCAAAATACAATACTTTTCTAAACTAACAAAAAATAACTTTTGAGCATCGGAAATATGATGAAAATTGATGATAAGTATTGTTATACACATGAAGTTTGAGTTCTGAGGCAAATTAAGCAAATAAATTTCCATACAAGCTAGAAAACTTGCATGCAAGTTGGTTGAATTAGTCAAATTTATCATTTTCAATAGCCAATATTTCAAAAACTAGACGTGCTATGACATTTCTGTAAATGGCAATGGATTCAGCAACCCTTAATTTAGTAAATGGTGGTATTTTGATGCTTGAGACAAAATCGTGTTCCGCAGTGTTATATATTAATCTACTCGTTTCACATTTCTCGTTGAATCAATCGTTCCGTCGACTCTGCCCGCGTACCCGACGTTGCTCTCAGCTGCATTGTTGATGGCTGCTTTCAATGTTCTCAAGCAGTCCTTAAGAACGGCTTCATCCAGCTTACCCTTTTCCGGTAATGCAGCCTCGAGGTGCTGCGCGTATGCCGTTGCGACATACGGTTGCTAAAGCCGCTCTAGGTCATACCGGGGCGGCCGTCGGTACCGTACGTTATTAACGACGGAGAGTTTTGGGCGTAGTTTAACCATCACCAGATAGTGGTCAATGTCGATGTTAGCGCCACGATTCCTGACGTCGATAATGTCGGAGAAGTGCCGTTCATCAATCAAAACTAGGTTGATTTGCGATTTTGTTTGCTGTGGTGATCTCCAGGTGTATCGGTTCGGAAGGCTGTGCTGGAAGTAGGTGCTACGAATGGCCATATTCTTGGAGGCGGCGAAATCAATTAGTCGTAGGCCGTTTTCGTTCGTCAGTTCGTGGGCGCTGAACTTTCCAATCGTCGGTCTGAATTCCCTCTCCTGACGTCGAAGCTTGGGCAGCTGTCGTACTCGCATTCGAGCTGCTCGTAAAAAGCGTCTTTATCATCATCAGTGCTTCCGGAGTGTGTGCACGTTTATTATGCTGAAGTTGAAGAACCGGCCTCAACTTGCACATTCTCTCATTGATCGGCCACCACCCGATCACGCGCCTCTGCATATCACCTATCACTATAAAATCTGTTCCCAGCTCGTGTGTATAGCCGCAGCTCTGGTAAATTGTATGGTTACCTCTAAACCTTCGCACCATTGATCCGTTCCAACACACTTCCTGCAACGCTACGATGCCGAATCCAAGGTCCTACAGCACGTCGGCAGTTATGTGTGTGCTCCCGATGAAGTTGAGAGATTTACCCAACTAACAATTCAGAGCCACAAACAAGCATGCATGTTTAATTATTGTTCAATAATGGTAATGACAGCTGAATAACAATTTTGCTCTATAAAGAGCTGAAAAGGTGCATTTTTAACAAAAACTCAGGTCAATGTTCAACGTTATGCATTAGAATGAACAAAAGTTGAATCGCCACTTATTAAACGTTTCCAAAGATTCTCATTCGACTAGTCAATATTGTTTTACTAATGCGCTGAACAAGACTTGTTTCCCCCAATTAAAAAGCCAATATTCCACTAAACAAATGTATATGTATAAAAGGATATTCAGAAGACGAACTAACGTTTTACTTGCATCGCACTTCAGCTATTTATCTTATAAAATCCTAATTCAGCTTCGGTATATTATAAAAACAGTTGATCCAATAGAGGCCAAAATGACGATTAACAATTACATTGTTCAGTAATAAATAAGCATTGTAAAAGCGATCACACTATAGCTAAATTTCATAAAATGGACAAAATATCCGAAACGCGTGTTGAGTTCCGAATGCGTTTCAAAGCTTTTAACTTATGCTTTCTCAAAACTTTTTGAATAGTCGTTCAGAAAATAAACATGGTCAGCCTCCAGAACTGTAGGATTATTTTGAAAAAGAAACATTTGAGCTAAGTATTCCTAGTAGGAGCGAAGTACTGACAAACGAAGCGTGATATTGACTTGATTTATATAAAAGATCTGAAGACAATATCAAAATTTTGTTTGATTTTTGTATGTAGTTAATTTTAGATATCGTTTCCAGATCTTTTACATATTATATCTCTCAGGTTATTATCACTTTCTGCTATCCATATCATAATTAGCTATTACTAAGCTTTTTTCGCCTGCTCGGGATGTTGTTCCTTACAAGAAAAGTGGACATTTCTTTGACAGAATTGATTAAATAAATATCTATAGCGAGCTACATTTAAAATGACATTTCTTCCCAACTGAATAGTGCGATCTAAGAAAAATGATTTACTTGGCCATTTCTGAAAAAATCCTGCGTGTCAAGATATTCGAACATTTTTCTATTCAGGCGCATAGTCTTCAGAACACTTCAAATGATTTAAATATATTCATAATAGGTTTATGAAAAATACATATCAATAATATAATTAATAAATACAAAAAAAAATATAAAATAAACGAATTTCAATTTAAGTTAATGAATTATTAAAATTGAAGTTTTGAACAAACTAAAAATTATTATGAAATTAGATTAATAATTTCAGACTGATTTCACTTTGTGTAAATAAACATTATTTTTAACCATCATTGACATAAATTTTCTTACTGTGCGTTAAAAATAGCCGACCGAACTCAGCTTGGATCAGCACTTAACAGCAGCTGAATAATATGCTTGTTCAGTTGTTGATTAGCGTACCATGTGTTGATTAGACGAATAGAAGCTCAAACAAGATCAATATTCAGCTATGAGAGGTTTATATTTTGCACTGGACGATTCATTCATCAATTCTAGGATGGCGCAGATGGCAAGGCATACCGCTGACGATTGGAAGGTCTCGAGTTCGAATCCAGTAACCAGGCGATTTTTAAATATGGTTGTCATATCATGATAATTGTGTACACTACATTTTAATTGAAGCGCCTGAAATTTTTTTTTGTTTTTTATTTGTTTTTAATTATTTTTGGACCAGTCGTATAAAAGCTGAACTAAATGCTTGTAAAACGTTTTAAAAGCTGAAAAATAAAGTTGGAATTCGACGACATGCTTTAAAGTTTCTCCAAATTTGTGTGAACAACGCCTGAACAAAGGTTGGCCATTAACATTATTAAAATGTTATTAAACATGATGCAGAATAAAACTGCCATAATGGTGTTTCTTAAATGAGTGAATGTTAGTTGGGTACAGTTGCACGTACCGAGCTTCCAATCGCTAGTCCTTCTACGCCGCTGTGGTCTTTGCTGATTGTGCCGGTTCGTATTCTCTCGTCGATTATTCGTTGCTTGATGTTTTTACGGTTGGCTTGCAAGGCCTGACACCAACTGCATAGATTTCCGGAGTGCCATTCCCCCTAAATATCATAGTGGACAGTTTAGCTTAGACTCCCACTCTGGCACTCCGACGATGATCAGCCGCTCCTGATATGGAGTACAGACGCTTCAGGATTGCAGAAGCAAAAGTGAAAGCAAACCCGCCCCCCCACCCTTTCCTGTCAGCATACGACCGGGCGATGACCGCTTAGGTCATAAATTGAAAAAGTTGTATGTCCTAAATCAATTTTGGTTATTTTTGTGTTACTACTAACATAATTATTGATGAAAATCCAAAATTTGAAGATCCTATTTGCTCTAGTTTCTGAGATATACACTATCAAAGTCAGAAATTGATGCAAAATTTACAGTTTTTGGCGAATAAAACCTTTTTCTTCAAATTCATTAAACAATTACATTTTTAATTAATGCTTTTCACCCAAATACGTTCCCATAAATGTTTTTGTATAAACTTTCTGCTGGACTATTAAAATAATGTCATATCACTAATAGAAAAAATATTAATAATGAAATACAGTATGGCCCATAAAAAAATGCGAAAATTGTTTGAACGTGAATATAGCATCCACAAGACAAGGCCTGTGAAGAATCCCACGCCATCGTTGATGTTTTTGAAGTTTTCATCACACAGATATTGAACTCGACGTCCACATGATAAAATTTGAAGGTATGCTTCCAATTCCTCTCTGGTAAGGTGAAAGCAACAGATAAAAATCTTATCCAAAGCGAAAAACTGAGTCTAAATAGAATAAACAATACAAGTAATGAATAATACTTATGTTTCATTTAAATTTTCTATGTAAAAACTACCATAAAACATGATATGACCATTTTCGCATTTTTTTTATGGGCCATACTGTAAACTGAAAATTATGCCAGATTTGAAAGTTTATTCATTTTCTTCTTTGTCATTTGAATTTTTTTACAGTGCATGCTTAAAATGGGTATCCTTCCACATAACCAAAGTTTATAGAAATTAAGAGATTCATTTTTAGTTGGTCTACAAATTTTGTGATTCATATCAGACCAATATTTTTATTTTGGTCTTAGGGTAGCCATCTTCTAAATAGAGTGGCCAGAAAACATGATTTAAGGAAGTGTTAATTGAAGCAATTTTCAATCTGTTATTTATAAACTTAAGGTAGTAAAATCGATTTTTTTTAAGCTTTCTTATTCATAAACACAATTACCACCACCACCATGAGTTACGGAATAATATTTCTCATTTAGGTACCTAAAGGAAACATCAATCGCTCTTTGTTAAACACAAACAAAAATTTGCTTTTTTCTTTAACATCAGTTAAGATACTAACTGATGTAAATATTGGCAATTGAATTTTATATATGTGCAGATTATATAACTATCAGTGCTTCTAATGATGAAAAACTAGAAACAGTGTGAGCACCAGCAAAAGCAGTGATAAGTGAAGATATGGATAATCGCGTTGTTATTTTTTTCGATGTTAAATTAATGCATATTGAAAATGCTTCCAAGCATATATGTGCCAATTAAGGGATAGCAGAACATGTTAACGATTACTTAAAAGATAAGTTATATAAATTGGAGTGAAAATTTGAAACAAAGTGAAAGGTAGCTTATCGTATTAAAAACCGGTTTGAGAAAATTGTCAAAGCTGGTTGATTTTGATTTGGAAGAGTTTAGTGTTGCGTCATCTTCCAAACGTGAGCACCCGGTAAAACGCCACTTAATCGATAATGAAACATTCAATACTAGTGTTGATTCAGTAGAGAAAGTTTTACTTCTAACAAGGAGAACGGCTTACAAAAGGCGTGATATAAATATGGTTAAAAAATTGGTCACCTTTTAAAAAATAAAAATCTCTTTATAAGTGTGTATAATCAACATCACGATATCTACCTAACCCCTCTACCGGTAGCTTCATTTTTGACCGCTAAAAGAAAATTCAAATCGCGATTACTTTTTTGTTTCTCGATATTTTTGTACCATTTTTCACAAGATTTCAAAAAACTTTTCTAGTTTGAGAATCCGAGTCGACATTATCAATTGGTGATCTAGTTTTGAAGATATTTCGATGTTTCTTGGGGGACCGACATTAACCATATAAAATTTCTTTGGCGGCCATTTTGTATTTGGTAAATTTATCAAAAAAATAAAATGTGTACTATACAATACCAAGTAATAAGTAGCTACTCTGAAAAAATCATACAAATCGGTTCAGTATTTTTGGAGAAATCTGAAAATTATGAATATGAGTTTTATTAGAGTTTTCAAGATATGTAAATGCTCATCACTCAAAGACAGCTGCAACAAATTGCTTCATTTTTTCACAACATGTATCATTCCGAGGAGTGAATATCCAAATACGATGGAAATTCTGTAGCGCGTGAGTCCCCCAAGGAATTTTGGAATATCTCCGGATCTAGACGGCAAATTATCAATATCGACACATATAATGAAACTAAAAACTTAATCTGTTCGGTAAAAATAACTGGGTTTTGGAACTACCAAAAAAGTCAGTAAACATCGAAAAACAGATATTTTTCACTGAAATTTTGCAGAGAGCTTTCTTTTTATATCATATATTGATAAAAAATAAAACATGATGAAATTTGCTTTTTATTTACACGTGGCGACAGTTTTCATTTTACTGACTTTTTCGGCAGTTCCAAAACCCAGTAAAATTTTATCGACCCCAGTTATTTAATCTAAGTGTGTAGAAGAGTTTTTCAAGAACTTGTAAGAGAATGGTGCAAACAAAAATGTTATCGCGCTTTGAATAGTTTTTTAGTGGTGAAAAATGAAGCTGCCGGTAGAGGGGTTAAAGATGCCAAAAGAATATGTGCAACTCCTCACGGTTTCATTGAACAAACGTGATCTAAAACACACAGCTCAAAGAATTTATAAAGTGACTGAAAATGGCTTAAAGAGTATCTAGATATCAATGGTTTAGATTTTGCAGATTTAGTTTTATTGAATTCTTGGAGAATGTCTGGTTCTTCTGGATATTCCCAATACAATCAACCATTGCCAAAAGGATGTGTAGTTTATTCTGACGTTTTCGAATCAACATTGATTCATATTCAATTATTTATGCTAAAATATGGATCAATTGTTTTTTGTATTGTTTCTGTGATAAATAAAAAAAAGAAATTAATAAAAAAGAAACAATAGTGTAATCATTTGAATTGAAAAAAAATGTCCAGGTTTCTTAAGAATGCCTTCTTAGGCAGCGTCCATTTATTGCGTAACGTTAAAAATTGACAATTTGCGATCAACTCCCTCCGTTCGTAACGCATTTTGTATGAAAAAAATAAAACTTTGTATGAGCTGTAACGCTTGAGCGTACACCACCCCCCTACCCCAGAGTGTTACGTAATCTGTGGACGATGCCTTATGACTTCTATTATCGGTTTTCAAAAATTCATCCCCTTCATATCAAACCCTACAAAACCCCCTTCTCCACCCTTTTACCAAACATGCCAAAAACTTTTCATAAAATGAATAGAAACATTTGTATAAAACAATGAAATTTCTGTTAGGGGGGAGGGAGTATTGGGGGTACCTTGCTTAAAACAAACGAAAAAACTAAAAAAATATTTTTGACCGCCTGGTTGTATGGGGTTGTGAGTATCTTCCCCAAGGTTACTCGTACTCCGACCAGTACCTTGAGGACTGAGGAGGTAGGGATAGGAGTTGCTGGGCATAGGAGGCTAAGAACCGCACGGAGGGGTCTATTATATTCCTTCAGGAGCGCGAGGTACCAATGGTACGCCATGCCCAGCCATCTACCAACCCTGATATATGAACTATTTAGCTGAAAACTAACTTAACTAACATCTTGGATTTTGACGCCATCTTGATTTTAATTAGTAAAATGAGTTTTTCACCTTGTTAGCACTCATCTTGTTGAATTTCGAGGCTACCACTCAAAATAGCACAAGAATAGTCTTCTTTTTCCTGACGTTACGTCCCTACATGAACCGAACCTGATACTTAGCGTAAAAACGGACTATTATTTTTGCTAACCGTATAATTCGTCGACATATACAAGAAAAACATTAGTAAGTCTTGTAGTGATATCTGTAGTTTTAATGCAAAACTTTGCCAAAAGTACATTATTTCATAGTAGAAATCTTAAGTTTTAGAGTTAAAAACTACTTGATAAGCCATAGAATATATTTTTAACTGTCGTCAAACATACATGGGAAAAATAGTTTAACTGAACAGCTGCGAAGGCTTTGTCCCAATGTGCACGTCCCAAGTAACACCGAAAACATAAATCCAAATTTAAAAAAACACAGTTTGTCCTACAATGATTGCTAGAAAGTTTTTGAAACATGTCATGTCTCACGTAAGTCGCTATTTTGTTTTGTCAAACCTTTCAATATTGAACTTGAATGGAGATGTTCTACTAAGACATATAATTTGTTTTGCAATACAAATCTACCATTTTACTGAAAATGTTCTAATTATGTTTACTATGCTTCAACCATATTATGTTTTATATGTGTCTTCTTATGTTAATCAAAACATGTGTTTGGTTATATGTCTTGTTTCGGTTGTTTTAGACATGTACGACAAATAAACAGTCTCAATATATCATATTCATGTTATATGTATGTCATAGTATATACTCTTTTCAAACATGTTCTGAAAAAACAAATAATGTTTATTTTCAGTCAAGTATAAGTTTTTCTAGTTGTCTATAAAACAAATGCAACAAAAGTGACATTTAATACTTTTGATAGCATGGATGATACACTGCCGGCTAAGAAATTCGCCATATGGTGTTCACTGAATACTTTTAAGCAAATGTTTTGAGTAAATTATTATTTTTAAGGTATGCTCTAAATGCTGATTTATCAATTTACATGAATTAATAGAGTGTGGTGGTTGTTTGCCACTGTTTAGTACGAAAAAGGTTCAAAAGAATTACCTAACTCGCTTACAGTTGTGATCATGCAGGGCTTACGTGTTTTTGTGAAGAATTGTAGGATAAAATATAAATACTTAGAAAACACTTTATAGTCATTTGGTATAGCAGTTTTCCGTCAACCAAATTGTACCATAAAGTTTGCCGGAATAGTTTTTGGTAATAACCTGATTAGACTATTTTATTTTGGGTACAAATCAACAACGGTTCGTGAGATTTGAGAAGAAACTTCAATGCTACAACTTCCAATTATGCTGTCATAGTCAAGTGATTTATCAAACTTATATCACACTGTAAATTTATGATCACACTAGTTGTCCCTGAAAACTTTTTACTGCCTTGAATGAAACAATGGCAAATGATTGGCAATGAAATTTTTGTCTTTTCCCAAAACACTCGTCATGCAGTGTGTCTAAGGAGACCATCTTTAATTTTTGAATTTAGTTTTGAATATTTACCATAACGATGAGATTTTTGTTCTGAAGCTTTGAAAAAAGTAATAATAGTTCAGTAAAAGTTCAGTGTATTAGTAGAAAACAAAATAATGAACTAATTTGCAAAATGTGAGGATTCCTTTTTGGAAATATTTACTTGGCTTGATGTCGAAAAATGTATATTGAATGATTTATAAGGGCGAATTTTTTGTTTCGAAGCAAAAGTGCATATTTCACCATAATTTTTGATTCGCATATTAATTTAGTGTTAAATAACAGTTATCAATCAATAACAGTTATGCAATCAAAAATGAAGGCTCGTCAATGTTTGCACTTTTACATTTTTCATTGTCGACCATCCAATGCGTTTCCACTACCAAATGTTCTCAGTATTTTGTTGCGTTAATGGTTTGTATAAGTATAATACATAATTATGTATACCAAAACCCATATGATACATAATTTTGACAACAAAAATATGTTGCACAAGCTCCACCTTCTGCGCTTTTCCAGTCATATATAAGTATGAATTCCAGTTATTTCGCTATGAAACAGAACATTCTCATTAGTCATATTGAAGTCATTGTGATTTATATGAGACATGTTGTGTTACTTGGGGTAACGCCATTACTCAGGAGTATTATTTTATGATTGAAAAATCTGGCGGCCATTTTGGAACTTGTCGCCATTTTGGTTTTAGGCAGTTGAATAAATTTTCTGCCATCATAGCGCTCATGATGTTGAATAACAAGGCCTCCATCGCAAAAATAATTAGATACTTCAATTCTTATACTTTCAGTTAGCCGTTTAATTGATTGCTTATTTCAATAAACGATTTATGACCAAATAAATGAAAGAATTAATGCTTTTCATGAACTCTAAGATATGCCGAAGAGTCAATCTGGTATCAAAAAAGCAATATAAAAGAAAATTACTTTTTAATAACCTTTTTCTTAAAAACTAATTGAGCTGAGAAACTGGCATTGTTCTAGTAAGGCCGAAACTGCAGGAAAAAATAACAAGAAGAAAAAGATTAAGCGATATGGTAGCCTTAAAATTAAACAAGTGTTAACAATGTGAAAATCTCATTTTTCTTCTTAAAATCAAAATGGCGTCAAAATCCAAAATGGCCACCAGATTTTTTCATTCAAAATAATACTCCTATTCCTTACTTAACTCGAAGAAAACACCAACGATTGGAAACTTGTTTATTTTCTGTACGAAAAATGATGTTCGCATTGTCTGCTCTCTCCATATACGTAAGACTCAAAGAACGTGATTTAGAAAATCATTTGTTGCATTTCAATTCCTCCTAGTGCTTATCACGTTCAATGGTACTGCTGCCCTCTTCTAGATTTGAATGTGAAACTTAGAGAAAAACAATATGCACACCGTCCCGAAAACACGCAGAACCTGTTGGAATAGAGGTAGTGTCGCACCTCAGGTAGAAGAATCGTCGGTTGAGGAAGCATGCGTCGTCGTAGGTAAAAGTGTGGAAGATTTGTTGTGAGGTATAATATTTGTGTAGGATGTTGAATTGTAAAAATAGATACCTGGTTTGAATAAAGAGAGTTGCAGCTGCTGATTGAGATATCAGTCAGTTAGCTGCCCAGTTGAAGGAGACATCTACTGTATTGTATTTCTTTATGATTTGCAATCGGATGTGGATGGGCTAGCCTCGCTAGGATCTGCGTGGTCTTAGCGGACTAGCCTTTCAACAGAACCTGGGTATAAATTTTTCAAATTTGTTAATTATTCAAATGAGTTGTAAGTTTTTTGAAACAAACTGTGTATGACGAGCGTGTGGGAGTGTTTGTGAGTTCAAACGTCACTAAATTTAATTGAACGAAAGATCGATTACAAAAAAATACGTTAATAAACCCCGAAAAATCTCCACAAGAAGTATGATGGAATTCTATTCAAAAAATTTCAGTATTTATCCACAAATAAACCGCTGACAATTTGTGTATAGAATTGTGTTGTATATTTTGACTTATTTTTCGTCGGTATTGACACATTCGCCATTTATTATGAAATAATCTCAAATTGTTTATCACAATGTCTCATTTGGCCTTATTATTCAATTTCAATATTTCCTAAAATATCTTCCTATGACAATGTTTAATATTGAAGCTCTGAAACAATTTTAGAATTTTTGGCGGTCCTTCAACAGCCTTATTTTGATTGAGTACATTTTTGAAGTCATTGTCAGACATGTCGCGAACCCGAGTTCAACTCCTGACTCGTTCAGCATGTTCTAGCCATTATGATGGTCGGAAATCACAATTTTATAACATGCTTTATAACAAAATAAAATGAAATAAATTACACCAGTTGTTATATATTTCATGCTTTTCTGATTGGGAAGAAATGATTGATTGATTTATTTCAGATATTATTTTGACAATAATGGTGTCGATAGCACAGTGAACGCGACCGCCAATTCACTTCAATTGAGCGCTTCTCTGCGGCCTTTGTGCCCAAAACCCTAAGCGCGAAGTTTTTTCTACGGTTGACGTGAAACGCGAGACCATCGATCGATCGACCCGCCGCTCGATAGAACATCATAGACTAGATCGATCCAATCAAACTAATCGAAGAAGGCGCTGGATGAGGGAATAGCGGACGGCTTCGGAAGGTTACGATTTGAACTGCACACAGCAAGCCATTGCTGTATTGAAACATTGAAATTCAATTCCAAATTCAAGTTCTTCCAAACTCGTATGGGTGCGCTCTATTCTCTTTGGGTTTTTGACTAGGTCCAGTGATGCCAGATCACATTGCAAGTTAAGATTTCCATATGACTTCCTGAGGACACTCAGAAACAAAATTAGTCACCGATTGACTGAATTTTATTAATTTTTAATTGTTTCATGAGTACTGTACCGGAAATAAGTTGAAAACATATATAATATTCCCAAAAAGTTGGGTCAATCTTCTACACAATTTGACGTTTCTAAGTGCTGTGCAAATCTCTGAGAAAGATTAAAATGGATGGTGGTTTTATGTAAACGGCAAACTTTTTGAAATGATCGCCATATATCTCACCTTGCTTGGACCCATACCTTCAATTTTTCGTTCGACGCGTTGCAAAAGGTAACGGCAATAATCCTTCTTGTGCAGCCTCTTGGAACGTCATTTTGAATATTCACTGCTCATGGATGTTACCACGAACAAGACGAAGAATGAATCACTGAATACACAACTTTCTTCCGCGGGATTCACAACTGTCGTTAAATATGAAAAAAAAACATTCAACAGATTACTTAGATATAATAAGTTAATGAGATGATGAAAATGATTTTTGAAAAAGTGATGAAAGAGTTGAAATGTTGTTGTTGTTTACACGTAAGAGGCTATGTTTCATAGTATGACTCAAACTTATTACGCTTCTTTCGATGTAAAATAGGATGTTTGCAAACAGGTTTTGTATACACAATGACATTTCGATTTACATAATGACAGCTAATGCCGAGATGATTCAAAAGTAATTTCCAAATCGACTTCAAACGCGTTTCAAAAATTGTTCTGAGGCACTAAACACTTTGGAAAAATTCATTGCAGAACGAGAGAGAAGCAGATAGAAAATGTTTAAAATTTGTATTCAAACTGTAAAATAGTTCTTTTTTTATTTTGTTATTTACTCACTGTCTTGGATCTAGAACGATTCCCCAGACTGTCTCTTACTCTAAAACTCTAATTCTTCTTTTGAAAACAGATTTGGATACCTTAAAGTCAAAATTAAATAATAAATAATCGGGAATTCTGTGACTATTGTGGGTTTCAGTGACTAATAGATCCACCAAAATTCTTTTTTTTAGTCAAACTAACATTCTTCAGTGTTTGATCTGTGTATCACCAATATGTTGGCTCCAGGTGCATGCCTCAAAAACCGTTCATCTGACATCGCTGCCTTTTCGCCATCATCAACATGACTAGGGCCAAGTGCAAGTGTCTTACGAACAAGTACCTAACTTTGAACGGACGGATGGACAGATTCATTTTTTTTCTTTCGTTCATTATAGAGAGACCTACTCAATCGAATCGGCGTTGGGTTACACACATATTTTGCAATAGGCGAACAACGTTCAGATACTAATGTGGTGTGTACAATAATAGGCAATGGCCAAAGTAGGCATCAGCTGCTGCTGCTGCTGAAAAAAACCGGACCCCGGCCTGCTTCGATCGCGGGCGAGTAAATATTTGACATTGACTTAAATGTGCAAATGCCTTTTTTTCAGTCGTTTCTCGCGAAGTAAGTAGCTTCCAACAAGGTACTAAATGGCGCACGATTGAAGGGTCGGCGGGAAGGGCCACATGGTGGAAGGGTGCGAAAATAGTCAAGTATCGTAAGCTGAGGTTACATTGATTAGATTTTTGGATATATCTTCAATTTTTTTTTACTGAAAAGATACATGTTGCAAGTTTTATATTTTTTAAATAGATAGTGGCACCCATCGCTTGTGACTTTGTACTGTATGTTACTTCCAGGAAGTTTTTTGTGTGTTCTAAAATAAGCGATTTTGGATTTAGCTGATTTGGGGTAAAATATGGTGGATAATATTGAAAATATCGCAACTTACAAAAATCATGGCCGATTCGAATTGAAAGGTCAAACTCTCACAAGTCATTAAGTTTTTGAGTTGTTTTTAAATTATAAACGACTTGAACCACGTAATACGTCTAAAGGTGTGCAAGTACCTCAAGAAGTTTTGCATTCTTTATAATAATTCGTTTCTTACTTTTATAATTTTTATAAATACGTCTAAAAAACAACCTATCTTTTAAAAAAAAACCTGAATTTTCACAAGCTTATGAATATAAGAGGGGCACCATTTATGCATTGAAAATGTTCAAATAAAAATGTCGATTTGATTTTTTTTACGAGGAGGGTCATTCCGATCAATATTACCCCGCTGCTCAATGTTACTCCATTTTACGGTGCCTTATTTTTCAGTGTGAGCGCGAAACGCGAAAAACAAATGAAGGCAAAATATTTATATATGGTAAAATCGAAAATATGTAGAATAGCTCTGGTGGTAGGATGGTGAGGGTTCGCAGGCAGTGTGGCTGCGACGCAGATGTATTTAGCAGTTGCTTTAGGACGAGTGAGTGAAATGAAACCTTCTGGAAGGTGCGATTTGCTAGGTTTTTAGAGGCTTTTTTGAGACGGTTTTGCAACCGGTGCTAAGTGGGTCTCGTGGTCACTTGGGAGGCAATTATCCGCGACGAGTGAATTTTAGCGGATCGATGACGTTATTTGGTGTTGTCTTGTTTTGAATGCATAATTTTCAAACGGTACAACGATTATTGCACAATTCAAGGCAAAGAACTCTTAAGGTGAAAATGCAAGGAAGCCAAACCTAAAATTTTCAAGAGCACGAATCCGAAGAACCAATCATTTGTTTACAATCGATTTGTCATTTGCTGGAAGTGACCAGCTTAAACGAATGTTCAGTTCTACAGACTTCTGAGAGAAGCTCCCAAAGCTTCTGAGAGAAGCTTCCAAAGCTTCCCAGAGAAGCTTTCAAAGCTTCCGAAAGAAGCTTCCAAAGCTTCCGAGAGAAGCTTCCAAGGCTTCCGAGAGAAGCTTCCAAAATTTTTGAGAGCAACTTCAAAAGATTAAGAAAAAAGCTTCCAAAGCTTCTGAGAAAATTTTACCAAAGCTTCTGAGAGAAGCTTCCAAAGCTTCGGAGAGAAGCTTCCAAGCTTCTGAGAAAATTTCCCGAATCTTCTGAGAGAAACTTCCAAGCTCATAAAAGAAGCTTCCAAAGCTTCTAAAAGAAGCTTCCAAAACTTTTGAAAAAAGCTTCCAAAGCTTCTGAGAGAAGCTTCCAAAGCTTCTGGGAGAAGCTTCCAAGCTTCTGGGAGAAGCTTCCAAGCTTCTTGGAGAAGCTTCCAAGCTTCTGGGAGAAGCTTCCAAGCTTCTGGGAGAAGCTTCCAAGCTTCCAGGAGAAGCTTCCAAGCTTCCAGGAGAAGCTTCCAAGCTTCCAGGAAAAGCTTCCAAACTTCCAGGAGAAGCTTCCAAGCTTCTGGGAGAAGCTTCCAAGCTTCTGGGAGAAGCTTCCAAGCTTCTGGGAGAAGCTTCCAAGCTTCTGGGAGAAGCTTCCAAGCTTCTGGGAGAAGCTTCCAAGCTTCTGGGAGAAGCTTCCAAGCTTCTGGGAGAAGCTTCCAAGCTTCTGGGAGAAGCTTCCAAGCTTCTGGGAGAAGCTTCCAAGCTTCTGGGAGAAGCTTCCAAGCTTCTGGGAGAAGCTTCCAAGCTTCTGGGAGAAGCTTCCAAGCTTCTGGGAGAAGCTTCCAAGCTTCTGGGAGAAGCTTCCAAGCTTCTGGGAGAAGCTTCCAAGCTTCTGGGAGAAGCTTCCAAGCTTCTGGGAGAAGCTTCCAAGCTTCTGGGAGAAGCTTCCAAGCTTCTGGGAGAAGCTTCCAAGCTTCTGGGAGAAGCTTCCAAGCTTCTGGGAGAAGCTTCCAAGCTTCTGGGAGAAGCTTCCAAGCTTCTGGGAGAAGCTTCCAAGCTTCTGGGAGAAGCTTCCAAGCTTCTGGGAGAAGCTTCCAAGCTTCTGGGAGAAGCTTCCAAGCTTCTGGGAGAAGCTTCCAAGCTTCTGGAGAAGCTTCCAAGCTTCTGGGAGAAGCTTCCAAGCTTCTGGGAGAAGCTTCCAAGCTTCTGGAGAGAAGCTTCCAAGCTTCTGAGAGAAGCTTCCAAGCTTCTGAGAGAAGCTTCCAAGCTTCTGAGAGAAGCTTCCAAGCTTCTGAGAGAAGCTTCCAAGCTTCTGAGAGAAGCTTCCAAGCTTCTGAGAGAAGCTTCCAAGCTTCTGAGAGAAGCTTCCAAGCTTCTGAGAGAAGCTTCCAAGCTTCTGAGAGAAGCTTCCAAGCTTCTGAGAGAAGCTTCCAAGCTTCTGAGAGAAGCTTCCAAGCTTCTGAGAGAAGCTTCCAAGCTTCTGAGAGAAGCTTCCAAGCTTCTGAGAGAAGCTTCCAAGCTTCTGAGAGGAGCTTCCAAGCTTCTGAGAGAAGCTTCCAAGCTTCTGAGAGAAGCTTCCAAGCTTCTGAGAGAAGCTTCCAAGCTTCTGAGAGAAGCTTCCAAGCTTCTGAGAGAAGCTTCCAAGCTTCTGGGAGAAGCTTCCAAGCTTCTGAGAGAAGCTTCCAAGCTTCTGAGAGAAGCTTCCAAGCTTCTGAGAGAAGCTTCCAAGCTTCTGAGAGAAGCTTTCAAGCTTCTGAGAGAAGCTTCCAAGCTTCTGAGAGAAGCTTCCAAGCTTCTGAGAGAAGCTTCCAAGCTTCTGAGAGAAGCTTCCAAGCTTCTGAGAGAAGCTTCCAAGCTTCTGAGAGAAGCTTCCAAGCTTCTGAGAGAAGCTTCCAAGCTTCTGAGAGAAGCTTCCAAAGTTTCTGAGAGTTGCTTCCAAAGCTTCTGAGAGAAGCTTTCAAAGCTTCTGATAGAAGCTTTCAATGTTTTTGAGAGAGGCCATACCTTTTGAGAGAAGTTTCCAAAGTGTCTGAGAGAAGCTTCCAAAACTTTTGAAAGAAATCGTTCTTTTTCTGATTCTTGACTTGTTGTTTTTCACTTTTTCAAACCTTCCTTTGCAGAAACATGAAAGCTGTTATTTTAAAGTTGCGTGTATTTTTCAGTACATGTTGACATCGCATACGATTATTTCGTGCTTCACGAATCCATCAGAGATTATTAATAGTTGTTTCATTTGATTGCGAAATTTCGCTAGCTGCCACTTGTCGAATCCGATCATCAAACGAAACCCCTTCGGTTGTCTTCTCACTCACTCAAAACTTTGACAGTTTGTTAATTTAAAAATCTTCCCGTTTTTTTTTCACATTTCGTGCAACAGCCCGGGTGATGCTTTTTGTTCCGAGCTGCATTGTCGCCATCCAGGCGTTCGAATCTCTCCGAGCATCATCATCCTCATCGTCAGCTTCGGAGCAACACGAATATTTTAATATCATTTTTCAGCATGAAAATGAGATTTTTTTGTTCGACTCCCTTGGGGTAGGAGGTAAACGAGACCCCCTCGCTTCCTCTGGCCCTGGCCGTTAATGGCATTTTCTTAAAAATATACGACAAAAAGAATGATTCACTCTGGGGTGGTAGCCGAGGAAAAAATGGATGCTCTGCTGGTGCACTGGTTCCCGGAAAATGGCAAGAAATGGGAGGCAACGCGCAGTCCTGGTGAAAAATGCTGAAATAAACAACGTTCGCTCCCTCTTGACGCTCTTTGGTCCCGGCAGAGTCTCAGTCTTGGCGTCCGACCAGGGAAAAATATTATCCTATATAAATAATAAAAATAATGCACCGTCCAACGCCAGTCGGTTCCCGGGCATCCTCCCGGTTTTGTACATTGGCGTAGAAGCGGAGGGTCAGGCAAAAACAAAAGTTTGGTTTCGGGCTTGGACTTGGACTTGAACCTGGACTTGGACTTGGACTTGGACTTGGCTTTGATTTGAAAATTCATCACCCAAAAATAATTCTAGCTATGCCGCTGGCTCTGCGTGCTTCGTAACACATTATGACGGAGCAGGAGCAGCATTCGAAACACACCCACCGTTTCAAAAGGACGAATCCATTTTAGTGTAATAACGTGCTACTAAATTTATTAATATACCACCCCATTCCCGCCAAGGCTCACTCCCCGCAAAGTCACAACCACTGAATAATTGATACCAAACTTGGACACGACCCAAACCGACCGGAGCCGGACTAACATTTAGACATCACCTGTCGAATGCATCAAATTTTCATAATTATAATTGACAGCGACATTTCGCCAGCCAGTAGATAAATCGATGAGGACGACGACAGTGCGACGCCTGGGGGTTCGCTTTTTGCCGTGCACGCGGGATCTACTGTTGTATTGCACTTTGTGGGCGAAATTTGAACGAAAAAAAGTGACAAGTTCTCACACTCCAGGAGCGACCGCAGGACACAGACACCGGAACACCGAAATGTGGGGTTCAGTTCAATTCAGTTGCACGTCAAACATATTAGAGCTTGGAGTGGTGGAATGGTGGTTCCTCCTCATCGTCACTTTTTATTCCGATAACATTTTTATATTTCTACTTCACACTAATACGGAATCATCACATTCATGTCATTCTCTTGCATTGAACTATGTTGCATTGAGAGGTTGCAGAAAGGTCACATCGCACTGCACAGGAAGCTGCTCGGCAATAAGACGAACCAAACTAAGGGTTAAATGGGACGTGAAATGTAAAAAGTGCGCACTCTATTATCAGTATCAGGAAGATGCAACATGAAGCGTAGAAGATGAAAAGAGAAGATAGCGCCACGATGTATACTATTTTTAGGTTTCCACTAGCTGTTGTTTGTCCAAATGTATTGTTCCGCGATGATGTCACAGGAAGAATAGCGGTGTTCATGCTGGATTGCTTCATCTGTAGTCCAGTGTTCTTTTAGACATGCCATTTACTGTACAGAAATTGTAACCTTCGATGAAGTTTACAAAGCGGAAATTTATATTTCACTTTGCCTAAAAATTTATATGATTGTTATTGTCGTTAAATGTAAACTGGGCGCACAAGAATATTTTGGATTATATAAAAATTGTTAAAAAGAAAAAATAAATGTTTCGTTTGTTCGACCCTGAGATAAGAGCGAAACAGGTGAACTAGTTTGGAACGTGTGAACGTCCACTCCACAGACGTTGGGATGTCACGAGCAGTATTAAAGTTAAGTGTTTACCGCATTACGAAAGGGTTTTTGAATCTTTTTTTTTTTCAGAAAACTGTTGCTTGTGCTCTACAATTCTCCTGAAATTTCTGTACTCAGGAATTCAGTGGGGACGCATAGTAACTGATGATTACCGTTTGGTTTCTATGAACCCGAATATTAAAAATCTAATTAGCTGTGTGTATTCTATAACGCAGAGCACATGAACATCTTGCCCAAACCATGACAGATTTTTCTTTAAAAGGCTTTCTCGATTTTAATGTAGAATCTTCCAGCTTCCGGAAGTAAGCTTTACAGCATCTAGAAGAGAAACTCGGAAGCTTCTGAAACAGACGTCTTACAACTTCTGAAATAAAAGCTCTACAGCTTCTGGAAAACAAGTTTGCCAGGTTTCTGGAAGATAAGCTCTATAGCTTCTGGAAGAGAAACTCTCCAGATTCTGGGAGAGAAGCTTTTCGGCATATGAAAGAGAAACTCCCCAGTTTTTGAAAGAGAAGCTCTCCAACTTCTGAAAGAGAAATTCTACAGCTTCTGAAAGAGAAGCTCTACAGCTTTAGGAAGAGAAGCTTTACAACTTCTGGGTTATAAGCTCTACATTAGGGCGGTTCAAAATTTTAAAAAAGTTTGAAAGTCCAATCTCCCATGTCTTTCTTACCACCCTTACCATAAAAGCAGAGTTCTGTGAAATTTTCAGCTTTCTACTTGGTGATTCAAAGGTGGCGCAAGGACAAAGTAGGTTTATATGGAAATTACTATGGAGAAATTTTGAAAAATGTTCCAAACACGTTAGTACTTCAATTTTCAATACAAACTTTTATCCCATAGTGGAAACTCATTCTCCAAACCATAACAAAGAAATTTGCTGAAGAGCATAATTCAATCCGACGGGTAAGAGAAGAAATATTGACGAGTTTGTTTGCTATTAATAAGCTTCATATGGGATTATAGCCCAGTAAACATCAAAAAGGTTTGAAGATTTAGTTTTCAATATGGGATAATAAGTTTGCACCAATATTACATTACTTTATTATGTATGGAACTTTTTTCAAAATTTCTTCATAGTAATTTTGCATATAAACCTACTTTGTCCTTGGGCCTCCTTTAAATCACCACCGAAGAAGCTGAAAGTTTCACAGAACACTATTTTTATGGTAAGAAAGGTAGAAAAGACATATGATTTTCAAATATTTTTTAATTTTGAATCGCCCTACTCTACATCTTCTAGGAAGAAGGCTCAACCGCTTCTGGAGGATAAGCTTTCCAAATTCTGGAAGTGAAGCTTTCCAGCTTTTGGATTTGAAGCTTTATAGCTTCTGGAAGAGAAGCTCTTGGGCTTATGGAAGAGCGGCTCCCCAGCTTCTGGAAGAGGAACCCTTCAGCTTCTGGAAAAAAAAAACTCTCCAGCTCCTGGAAGAAAAACCCCTCAGCTTTTTGAAGAGAAGCTCTCCAGCTTCTGCTTAGCTTAGCTTAGACTGACTACACCTATCAATGGTTGCTACTCCGTGATTGACCGAAGTCAATGAAAATGCACAAATAATCAACTAGAAGTTAGGCTGGAATTGCCCATAATCTTCTTCAGTGTGCATAATTCAGTGCCTCTATTTATACAGGGGGTGGGATTGGAGAAAGGAATTTTAGTGTGTAACCTCTGCTATATGGAGACCGTGTTTGCCTCTGCATCTCCGCAAAGGTAACTGGGAGGGATGTTCGTTAATGGGGAGGATCGTTGGGTCACAGGATTCACTTTGATAAGCGATTAGACCATGATAAATAATTATTTGTGAGATATGAACATGCCTATATATAAATACAATATTTTCATTTGATATGAACAATATCTATGTAGAGGAAAAATTATGCCGACACTTGAGGTGACAAACCATTCAAAGTTTGATGAACAAATACCTAAATGTAATCTTCTTAACACGCTTATTCTTATGCCGACACTTGGCGAACCATCCAAAGTTTGTTGAATAAAGTGAACCTTTCTCAAGTCTACACTTGTAGTGTCGAACCATTCAAAGTTTTTTTTTTAATTACAAAAATAAAGGTAAAAAGAAAAAGGTGTTTTGAAAAACAAATGTTAAACATAAATTATTTATGAATCAAAGTTTATGTCGACACTCACAATGACGAACCATTCATTGTTTGTTGAAACATCATATTTATGTCCCACCGTTGTAACGATTAAATGTGCAGTCATACATATTTTATAGGTTAGAAATAGTAGCATGAAACGAGCTCACCAAATGATCCGTCATCCTTGACTGAGGCACAAACAACCCACTTTCAGCTTCACTCGTTTGCTCAGCTATATAAAAGCTCTCAGAGAAAATAGGCGCGCGACCCGAGGGGGAAAACAACTGACGACTTCTCGGGCTTTCTTGACGCACTGCCCAGAAGCAAGCGTCAAGGTCGAAAGATCAAACACTACTCCTGAAGAGAAGCTCTCCAGCTTCTGGAACAGAAACCCCTCAGCTTACTGAAGAAATGCTCTCCAGAGTCTGAAAGCAAAGCTCTTCAGCTTTTGGAAAAAGAAGATCTCCAGCTTCTTATAGAGAAGCTCTACAGCTTATGGAAGAGAAGCTCTACAACTTCTGGAAGTAAAGCTTTCCAGCTTTTTGATTAGAAGCTCTACATCTTCCGAAAAAGTAAATCTTCAACTTCTGGAAGAGAAGCGCTGCAGCTTCTAGAAGACAAGCTCTTCGGCTTATGGAATAGCAGCTTCCCAGCTTCCGAAAGACAAGCTCTTCATTTTATGGAAGAGAAGCTCTTCAGCTGCTGTAAGGGAAGTTATCCAGCTTGTAAAAGAGAAGATCTCCAGCTTCCGTAAGAGAAGATCTCCTACTTCTGTTAGAGAAACCCCTCAGCTTCTTGAAGAGAAGTACTCCAGCCTATGGAAGAGAAGATGTACAACTTCTGGAACAGTAGCTCTTTATTTTCTGGAGAGGAAGCTCTACAGCTTCTGGAAGTGAAGCTTTCCTCTCTAACTTCTGGAAGTGAAGCTTTCCAGCTTTTGGATTTGAAGCTTTAAAGCTTTTGGATTTGAAACTTTAAAGCTTCTGGAAGAGAAGCTCTACAGCTTCTGTAAGATAAGCTCTCCAACTTCTGGAAGTGAAAATGTCCAGCTTTTGAATTTAAAGTTTTACAGCTTCTGGAAGTGAAGCTCTGAAGCTTCTGGAACAGAAACCCTTCAGCTTCTGGAAGAAAACCTTGTTTTGGAAAAAAAAAAGCTCTTAACCTTTGGTAGAGAAGCGCTCCAGCTTCTGAAAGAGAAGATCTCAAGCTTCTGAAAGAGAAGCTCTACATCTTCTGGAAATAATAATCTTTCCAACTTCTGGGAGTGTAGCTTTCCAGCTTTTGGGTTTGAAGCTATACATTTTCTAGAAGAGTAGCTCTACAACTTCTGGAAGAGAAGCTCTTAGGCTTATGGAAAAGCAGCTCCCCAGCTTCCGAAAGACAAGCTCCCAGTTTATGGAAAAGATGCTCTTTAGCTTATGGAAAAAAAAACTCTCCAGCTCCTGGAAGAAAAACCCCTCTGCTTTTTGAAGAGGAGCTTTCCAGCTTCTGGGACAGAAACCCCTCAGCTTACTGAAGAAATTCTCTCCAGAGTCTGAAAGAGAAGCTTTCAAGATTCTGAAAGAGAAGCTCTACTGCTTCTAGAAGAGAAGGTCTAAAGCTTTTGGAAGAGAAACTCTACAACTTCGGGAACAGAAGCTCTTTATCTTCTGGAAAGGAAGCTCTACAGCTTCTATAGGATAAGCTCTTCAACTTCTGGAAGTGAAACTCTCCAGCTTTTGGATTTGAAGCTCTACATCTTCTGGAAGAGTAATCTTACAACTTCTGGAAGAGCAGCTTCTCAGCGTTCGAAAGACATGCTCCCAGTTTTATGGAAGAGAAGCAGGGTTGCCACATATACAGATTTATCTGTATTTACCGATTTTCTCGAATATATTGTGACCAAGAATCTGTATATACAGGTTACAGACTTTGTGGAAAAATACAGATATACAGATTCTGTATACAGAATTTGGTCAAAATTAAACAGATTTATACAGATTTTTGAGAGAAATGGAAATTTGTATTTTTGAAAACCTTAAAATTTAATCTATGATATGACAATGACAATGTAGTATGACAATATAGTAACAAATGATTGGTATTTACAAAAAAATCTTGCATAATTTTAACTTCTATTCTAATTTTTAGACATACAGATTCGAAATGCAGATATTTTGTGCTAGGATACAGAAATACAGATAATTGAAGGAAAAATACAGATTTTAATGTGGCAACCCTGAAGAAAAGCTCATTATCTTATGGAAGAGAAGTTCTCCAGCTTCTGGAACAGAAACCGTTCAGCTTCTTAAAGAGAAACTCCCCAGCTTCTGGAATTGAAACCCGTTAGCTTCTGGAAGAGAAGCACTCCAGCATATGGTAGAGACGCTCTATAGCTACTAGAAAAAAATGCTCTCCAGAGTCTGAAAGAGAAGCTCTCCAGCTTCTGGAAGAGAAACCCCTCAGCTTCTTGAAGAAACCCTTCCAGATTCTGGAAGAGAAGGCTTCCAGGGTGGTAGGTCATTTAGCATTATGAGTCCAAAACCAAGAATTTCTAAAGATCACATTCGTTTTCACGTTTTTTTTTTGAATCTTTCTGATGACATAAGGCTTATTGTGGAGTCAATTAAAACAAAATGTCACTTTATTCAACAATCATATGCTCTTGAACAAACTAAAGCACATTAGGAAAGTTATGGCCAATAGTATTTTGTTATTTATCCAGAAATAACCCTTCTTTAAGATATTACTTCTTCTTTAGAGTTCCGCTATTGGAATATATTTTAGCACTGAAGATTTAGATAAATTTAGCACAAATTTACCCTTTTTTTAAAAATTCTTTGTTTATTTTTTAAATATGATATAACCATAATTATAGGTATAAAAACTGTTGATTTAAACTTTAAGTAAATTTCACCTTCTTCTATACATAGGCTGTTCTTTGGAGCTATACTTTTTAGATCTTTTTTTTTTTTGTATCCAATTGACAAAAGGGCGCAATCGATAACATTGATCTGCTTAAGTTATCAGCGAGAAGAGAAATTGATTCCTGCAGCTACTTCGATGAGTTGTGTTACTTTTCCCCGAATATCGCGCTTCTCCGAATAGCCCACTTCCTCGAAAAGTTTTTGGAACTCATAATTGTTCTCAACTTTATATATTTCAGGGTGGTAAACGAACTGGTCATTTGATATGCACCCTTTTTTATTTAATTGGCGGTTCTTTCGAGTTTTACCGTCCTCAGCATTTTTGCCAGAATGACAGAATACCTCCTTCTTTTGATTGCTTATCGTTCTTTCTCGTTTACCACCTAGCCACTGAAGACTATTATAGCACCTATTTAAACTACACCACTTTTCGGGGAAACGGGTCAATCGGGAAAACGGTATTCAGGGAAATAAGGTCATTCGGGGAAAAGTAGCACAATATTTTCGATAATTCTGAACGCATTTTTTTTATGTCTTTTTGTTTTATTATGCCGCAATATTTTTTCTTCTATTGGTTTAATTATAAATGTTGCCGTCTTATAAATATAGGCTGTTCTTAATATTTGTACTGTTTGCAATTTAATTATTTAGTTAAGCTAAATTTAAACCATTATTGTTCTCTCAGCCTAACTTAAAGAATACCACATTTTTGAAAGAAAATCTTTTGAACCATTCAATAACCTTTTTAATTTTGCAAGTGTACAACACTTCCAATTTTAAAAATTTTATTGAATCGGTCAAAAGTTTTGCCACAAATATTTTCTTTTAAACATGTGATTTTCTTTTGAGTTAGGCTTTGAGAAGATTTGTTTTCGTAAGAGCCTTAAACATTTTAAACGAACTTTCTTTGGCAATTTACTACGCAACAAGTTCAAAGATATTCTATGTTCTGGGATGTGGAGAAAATTATTATTCCGAAAAGATCTTCCAGACCCGGCACGAGATTTATTTATTATGCTCTCTAATGTCACAACAATTTATGATATTCATACCTTGGAATATCTCTGAACGACTACCACGCTTGTTGGGAACCTACGAAAAAAAAATTGCTATGGGCTCGGTGGTGTTGATCTCGGCAAAAGCTTCGAAAATGCCGATATTCATTCTAATTCAATCATTATGCCAAACGACTTTATGCCAAATTGCCTTATGCCAAACAGCCTTATGCCAAATTGCCTTATGAAAAACGGGGTACAATCGGCTTCCAGCTTCTGAAAGAAAAGCTCTTATGCTTCTGGATGAGAAACCCCTCAGCAGAAGCACTCCAGCTTATGAAAGAGAAGATGTACATTTTCACGAACAGAAGCTCTTTATCTTCTGGGAAGGAAGCTCTACAGCTTCTGGAAGATAAGCTCTCCAACTTCTGGAAGTGATGCTTTCCAGCTTTTGGATTTGAAACTTTACAGCTTCTGGAAGAGAAGCTTTGCAGCTTCTGGAAGAGAATCTTTCTAGTATTGAGAAGAACATGATTTATTTACTGGAAGCGAAATCTTCCAGCTTCAAGAAAAGAAACTTTTAAGCTTCTGGAGAAGAAACTTCCCAGCTTCTGAAAGAGAAGATTTCCAGTTGCTTCAAAAGTAAATTTCTAGCTTCAAGAAGGGATGCCAATTTTTATAGTGATTTAAGCATTAAGAAATAAAGTATCCAGCTTCTTTAAAGAATGCTCTCAAGCTTGTGGTTGATTAGCTTTTTACTTATGAAAAACTAGTTCTCAAGCTTTTAAAAGAAATAGTTTGACTTTTATGCTAGAGAAGCTCTCCAGATTTGGAGTAAAAAAAATACTCGCCAGAAAAAAAGCACTAAGGAATGTTTAATATCATGCACAGATTTCTATTGGTTTTCTAGTTTATGTTTTTTTTTCTTTTCTAGGCAGTGCCTTCTAAAATGTTTGGGATAATCAGCTTGAGCATGAGCTTGATTGGCCAGGATCGTCAAATCAGCTGCACACACACAAGGAACCAACCAGATGACTGCTTGGGACTAAAAGACACCCACATTGTATAAGTGCTGGTGATCTACTATTTTTTGGTAATAATGGTCCCTGCCATGTCAGATTTCAGACAAGAAGGGGGAGAAATTGATGTTGCATTCATAACTGGTTTATTGCAGTCCACTGCATCTACGCAGTTTTTGACGGATGGTATAGGTATTAGTAAGGTAATTTAAAACAGAGACGCTTGCCTTGGTTAGCAGACTGCTTATGTATCAGGCGTAAGGAATGGCGTGCTATTATGATGTAAGATTGGAAGCGTAGGGAAATGGTTTCTGATCTGTTTCAGGTTCAAGGAATTTCTATGAACGTATAGATTAAGTGCGATAGATTAAAAGTGGTGTATAGAAGCATGTGATAACAATTAAAATTATATAAGAAAAGGTTCGGCCCTAGGAATGAATTCATGATCTACTGCTTATGAAGCAGTCCATTTGACCACCAACCTCGTATCTTTGCTGGGGTAATCAGCATATTACCTCCTGAAGATTTTCTTGACAGATCTCATTAATGTAAATCATCCAAACAGATAAATTATTGGAAGGGCAAGCATGAAATACGAAATCTCTTGATTCTGGACAGTGAATCGATTGTCACCCAACGCGCAGCAACAAAGAAATTGTCATCTCCTATTCTTGTTGCAACAATTTTATTCCGCAACATTAGTTTATCACCACTTGAACAGAATATAACAAAGATCAATCACCACATGCGCAGAGATTTTCTGGACTTCGCATTGCAGTTTTCGAGAACATTCTCCGTCTTGGTAAACATTCATACGCTATCTAACAGCATCCATAACACAAATTTAGTTTTGCGATTAAAATAACTGATTAATCGCGAGTTTGGAAAGGGCGCAACAATGTTGTGCCCTGTGATTGTCATGACAATTTTGCTTTTGATTGTATCTATATCCGCAAAAGTTGAGACAATCGGTTGTGAGCGAGCTTGCATTGATGTTTGTTTTTCTTCTGTTTTAATGATAATTTGATTCACTGATAATAACAAAGTTGACATAAAGACATCCATGTTACTTTCAGCTGTTTAGAAAATTATGGCACATGAAGTAATAGAGCAAAATCTAGAAAGCAGTGAAAAATGTACTGCGATCTGTCGAACTTGGGTACTAAGTATAGTATCAAGGCACCAAATGTAGTACTAGAATTGATACCCATTCTTAACCCGACTACTATGTTTTGATTTCGTCTTTGATAATACGTTAGTTCGTTATCAAAAAATATTTTGCAACGTTATAGCATTACATTTTCATTGGGACAGAATCAGCTTCTTAGCTTGGTATTCTTAGAGCACTTCCACATTCCATTAATCAAGTAGTTATTCATGTGGTGAAGGGTGTGTCTGGCCAGAGACCACGGTCCATACAAATTATAGTTTAAACAGGAAACTGTGAGGAGGTATAGGGGTCCGGAAAAAAAATAAACACGTTGTTCGTGGACAGCCCCTTAATCGAGAGATTTCTTTGCCAAAATTGAAGTAGAAATAGAATTCAAGAAATATTCTATTACGAAAGGATCCTGTACCGACCAGGAATCGAACCCAGACACCTTCACCATGGCTTTACTCTAATACTAGAATGTTTCATACGAGATCCATATTCATATTTCTGCAGCATTAAACTACTGCCATGCACTTCTTCACACAGTGCCATAAACCAAAATGCTCTTTCTTTCCTCTTAACCAGCGATAATTTCCCGCAACCCCATAAAATATTCTGTCACATTGCCGAATGACTGCACTCATATTTCGGCTCCCCTCCACCATCATAACTACACATATTGGTGTTCATAAAATACATACCTTCCGCCCATTCTACTCCAAATAATAAACTACTCCGTCTTCTCCATTCTGATCTGATCCCACAGTGTACGAGTGAACATGGCTCCGGCTGGTCGTTCCCGAGACTGAGACGTCCCGGTGCCAAAACATTCCCGAGAAACTTAAACGAAGACGACGACGACGCGTCCAGACTTTTCCTACCCAAATGCAACAACAGTTTGCGACGAATCACTTGTTGCATTCCCCCGAAACAACAACAATAATACGAAGAAGCAACAGCAGCGAACCCCCCCTAAGAAGAAGAAGAGGAAAACTTCCAGGGTGCATAGTTACCGACCGAAAGGACCGGGGGAAAACCCGCCGGTTGCTCCGTTCTGTGTGCGAGAGCGCGCTGGTGTGAATAGTGTGCAGCGAGGTTCGGCGCGCGTTTTCCTCCTTCCCAAAGCCTCCGCAGTGTTCTCTCTTTCCGGTCGGTGGTAGATTCTATAGTGTAGTATAAGCCGGGGCGCGGAATTTGGAGTTGCGAACCGTGTGACGGCATTTCCGGACCGATGGCGGACTGTTCGTACGCGAGATGCGTCCAGGAACGGCGCTACATCCGGCGGGAGCTGGCCAAGTGGACGAAAAATATGGTGCACATAGTTGGTAAGTTTTTCCACTTCTGCTTATTTTTTCTCTCTCTCTGTTATCCTGTATACATTTTTAGGTACCAACATTCCCACATAGAAGCTTTTTTTTCGAGAAAGAAAAACTGCACATAAAAATAGGGAAAAGGAAGCAAAAAATAATTGATTAAATGACATCGAGAGCACTCTCTCCGGTGTAGTTGCACTGTGGGGTATTTGACAAAGCTAGATGGCCAATAGACGATTTCAAAATTTGCGGATAGTTTGGAATAATTTTCTGCATATGGCAAATAAGCAAATGTGGAATAATAAATCTTCGAGCTGTTTAGTGGAATAGCTATAAGTAGATGGAAACCGAATTTACGCGTATTTCGACCTCAACTGTAAGGACGTCTTCAGTGTCGTGTACTAAACTCAACTAGTACAGTCGAGTCTAGTACACGACACTGAAGACGGCCTTACAGTTGAGGTCGAAATACGCGTATCTGTCAAAAGATATACATTATAGTGGAATTAAATGGTATAGTACTAAATTCGGTTTTTCATCTACCTAAATGTGGAATATTAAATTATACTAAGATTGCCATTATTCATGTCCAGGGATTGAATTCTAAGAAAATTGAGAACTGAGAGGTCTTATCGCTCTCTGTAACAATCATGATCCGCAACACATCATGAGAGTCTGGGGGCACTATTGCTATAGGATGTTCGGGGATTGTTCATCATGCCAGTAAAGTAAAACACCTACCCATTCATTAATTGTGTTAACATCTAAACAGATAACACTGAATCAACAATTTCAAGCCACAATACTCGGTTCCTGGCCGCATCTCTCCATCCTCGGTTCTGCCCCACGCTCGCCAAATCGATACGCACTTGATCCGCCCACCTAGGTCGCTGCGCTCCACGCCTTATTGTACAACCGGACCGATCATCCTAAGCACCCGACGTTCGAAGTCTCCAAGTGCGAGCATCGTCCACGTTTCATATGCCCGTAGAGAACTACCGGCCTTATGAGCGTTTTGTACATGATACATTTGGTGCAGGTGTGAATCTTTTTTGACCGCAGCTTCTTGTGGAGGGCATCCTTAACCTCCCTCAAAGTGGGGGCTGGTTGGTTACCATCACTCGCAGTATTGACGAAGGCATTTCCTCCGCTGTCCCATCCTAAATTGCCTGTGCTCTCCGCGCCATTCAGGTGTTCGTCGAAGTGCTGCTTTCACTTCTCGATCACCTCACGCTCGTCCGTCAAAATGCTCCCATCCTTATCCCTGCAGGCGGGTCGTTCCACGTTCTGCCGGGTCCCTTGCTGCAGCATGACCGCCCGTGCTGCATTCTCCTTCTCCAGAATCTGCCTACATTCGTCGACGAACCAATCGTCCGTTGACTCCGGCCCACGTACCCGACGTTGCTCTCAGCTGCATTGTTGATGGCTGCTTTCACTGTTCTCCAGCAGTCCTCAAAAGGGGCTTCATCCTGCTCACCCTCTTTGAGTAATGCAGCCTCGAGGTGCTCGGCGTATGCAGTTGCGACACACGGTTGCTTAAGCCACTCTAGGTCATACCGGGACGGCCGTCGGTACCGTACGTTGTTGACGACGGAGAGTTTTGGGCGTAGTTTAACCATCACCATAGTGGTCAGATTTGATGTTAGCGCCACGATAGGTCCTGACGTAGCTTTTGCTTTTGCTTTTGCAAATCTGGAGCGTCTGTACTCCATGTTAGGAGCGGCTCACAACAGCGTCTGTTCCCCATGTCATGGGCGGCTGATCATCGTCCGAGTGTCAGAGAAGGACTCTAAGCTAAACTGCGCACTATGGCCCTCCGAACATTTAGGGGGAATGGTCCTCCGGAAATCTAGGGGGTTGGTGTCAGGCCCTGCAAGCCAACCGTAAAAACACATCAGCACAGGAACGTCAACGAGAGAATACGGACCGGATCAATCGGCAAAGACCACAGCGATGAAAAAGAACTAGCGATTGGAAACTCGGTACGTGGAACTTTAAATCTAAGGGAGGTCCCGTAGCCTCGAGGTTACGCATTCGCTTCGCAAGCGGAAGGTCATGGGTTCAATTCCCAATCCCCCCACACAAAAACTCCGTCCAGCCACCAGAAGACGCCGCACGAAGGACCGTGTATTGGGGAAGAACACATCCATCCTTCGTCAGTATCGGATGATGACTGCGACAACCTGACCCTCTTTGTAGGCTGTTGCCTCACACGACACTTAAACATGGTAAAATGAACCACCGCACACCAATGGACTTCGATATGGATATGGATTGGACCAACGACAGCAATCTCCTCTACCTGCTCGGTATGAGAGAAATAGCAATAAGAACTATAAATAGATTCTGTATATATGATACTCGGCATAGTAGTGGCCAAGTGCACGGAGTGCCTAACAAATAAAAGTAAGGAAAAAAAAAACTGCAAATCTCTCAACTTCATTGAAGTACTCGCATACTCTCCGATGTACTAGAGACCCGCGGTTTCGACAGCGCTGCAGGAGGTTTGCTGGACAGGAGCATTGGTGCGAACATTTAGAGTTAATCATACCATCTACCAGAGCTGCGGCAACACACGCGAGCTGGGAACAGCTTTCATAGTGATAGGTGATATGCAAAGGCGCGTGATCGGGTGGTGGCCGATCAATGAACGAATGTGCAAGTTTAGAATCAAAGACCGATTCTTTAACTTCAGCATAATCAACGTGCATAGCCCACACTCCGGAAGCACTGATGATGACAAGGACGCATTTTACGCGCAGCTCGAACGCGAGTACGACCGCTGCCCAAGCCACGACGTCAAGATCGTCGTAGGAGATTTGAACGCTCAGGTTGGCCAGGAGGAGGAGTTCAGACCGACGATTGGAAAGTTCAGCGCCCACCGGCTGACGAACGAGAACGGCCTACGACTGACAGATTTTGCCACCTCCAAGAACATGGCCATTCGTAGCACCTATTTCCAGCACAGCCTCCCGTGTCGGTACACCTGGAGATCACCTCAGCAGACAGAATCGCAAATCGACCACGTTTTGATCGATGGACGGCACTTCTCCGACATAACCGACGTCAGAACCTATCGTGGCGCTAACATTGACTCCGACCACTACCTGGTGATGGTGAAACTGCACCCAAAACTATCGGTCATCAATGATGTACGGTACCAACGCCCGCCCCGGTACAATCTCGAGCGGCTGAAACAACCGGATGTCGCCAATGCGTACGCGCAGCATCTTGAGGCAGCGTTGCCGGATGAGGGCGAGCTCGATAGGGCCCCTCTTGAGGACTGCTGGAGGACAGTCAAAGCAGCCATTAACGACGCTGCCGAAAGCATTATCGGATATGTGGAACGGAGCTTAAGAAACGATTGGTTCGACGAGGAGTGCCAGGAGGTTTTAGAGGAGAAGACGCGGCAAAACGTGGAACGATACAGACTGAAGCGGAAACAGCAAACCCACCTATTCCGGGACAAAAAGCGCCGCCTGGAAGAGGTGGAATGCCAAGAGATGGAGTTGCTGTACCGTTCTCAAGAAACGCGGAAGTTCTATCAGAAGCTCAACACATCCCGCAATGGCTTCGTGCCGCGAGCTGAAATGTGCCGGGATAAGGATGGGAGCATCTTGACGGACGGACGCGAGGTGATCGAAAAGTGGAAGCAGCACTACGATGAACACCTTAATGGCGCAGAGATCACAGGCACAGAAGGTCAGGACAACGAAGGCGATGACTACATCAGCACAGCGGACAGCGGAAACCAAGCAGCTCTCACGATGGGGAAAGTTAAGGATACTATTCAACAGCTCAAGAACAACAAGGCCGCTGGCAAGGATGGTATCGGAGCCGAACTCATCAAGATGGGCCCAGACAGGCTGGCCGCTTGTCTGCATCGGCTGATAGTCAGAATCTGGAAAACGGAACAACTACCGGAGGAGTGGAAGCAAGGCGTTATATGCCCTATCTACAAAAAGGGCGACAAACTGGAGTGTGAAAATAATCCTGCAATCACCATCCTAAACGCCGCCTACAAAGTGCTATCCAAGATTCTCTTCCGTCGTCTAGCACCTATAACAAACGAGTTCGTGGGAAGTTATCAAGCAGGTTTCATCGACGGCCGCTCGACAACGGACCAGATCTTTTCCGTGCGGCAAATCCTCCAGAAATGCCGTGAGTACCAGGTCCCTACGTACCATTTGTTCATCGATTTCAAGGCGGCATACGATAGTATCGACCGCGTAGAGCTATGGGAAATCATGGACGGGAACAGCTTTCCCGGGAAGCTCACAAGATTTATCAGAGCAACGATGGACGGTGTGCAAAACTGCGTGAAGATCTCGGGCGAACACTCCAGTTCGTTCGAGTCTCGGCGGGGACTACGACAGGGCGATGGACTTTCGTGCCTGTTGTTCAATATTGCGCTTGAAGGTGTTATGTGGAGAGCCGGACTTAACAGTCGAGGCACGATTTTCACGAGATCCGGATAATTTGTTTGCTTCGCGGACGACAGGGATATTATTGGGAGAAAATTTGAAACGGTGGCAGATTTTTTCACCCGCCTAAAACGCGAAGCAACAAGAGTCGGGCTAATGGTGAATGCGTCGAAATCAAAGTACATGCTGGTTGGCGGAACTGAGCGCGACAGGACCCGCCTAGGAAGCAGTGTTACGATAGACGAAGATACCTTCGAGGTGGTGGACGAGTTCGTCTATCTCGGATCCTTGTTGACGGCTGACAATAATGTAAGTCGGGAAATACGAAGGCACATTATCAGCGGAAGTCGTGCCTACTATGGGCTCCAGAAGAAACTGCGGTCAAGAAAGATTCACCCCCGCACCAAATGTACGATGTACAAAACGCTCATAAGACCGGTAGTCCTCTATGGGCATGAGGCGTGGACTATGCTCGAGGAGGATTTGCAAGGTCTTGGGGTTTTCGAACGCCGCGGTGTACAGGAGAACGGCGTGTGGCGGCGAAGGATGCACCACGAGCTCACTCAACTCTACGGCGAACTCAGTATCGTGAAGGTAGCTAAAGCTGGAAGGATACGCTGGGCAGGGTATGTTGCAAGAATGCCGGACAGCAACCCTGTAAAGATGGTGTTCGCTACGAATCCGGTCGGAACAAGAAGGAGTGGGGCGCAGCGAGCTAGGTGGATTGACCAGGTGCAACAGGACCTGGAGAGCGTGGGTCACAGTCGAGGATGGAGAGAAGCGGCCATGAACCGAGTGAATTGGCGAAATATTGTTGGCGAGACTTGATCAAGATAATTGATGTAAAGCCAAATAAGTAAGTAAGTAGTGTTAGTGACTATGTTGAGAACGAGTTTGTTCTCACGTGGCTCCAAAGTGTTTTTATTTTCTCTTGGCTTACGCATGTTTTACGGGGATGACCCATTTCGCATAAAAACGTTTCACATATGGACGTCTGGCATAATGGACGTTTCGCATAAAGCAGTTTCCTACTAAAAACAGGTAGCATTTTAAAGAAGGCATATAAATCTCATTATGCCAAATGTACATTATGCCAAACGTCCGTATGCGAAACGTCTTTATGCGAAATGTCCCACCCCCGTATTTTACTAGGGAATGTTTTCAGTGCTCGGTTTGTACGCGTTTTGCTTCGGATTTTTTAAGCGGTGAACAAAGCAGCTCGAGGATGTAATACAATTATTAATAACCAATCGAGTTTATTCTCGTGCGGCTCCAAAGTGTTTTCTTTTCATCGGTTTGCGCGCGTTTTGTTGGGCAGTGCTTGTGATGTCCAATGTTATCGAATTCGTTTTCGCGGTTCTCCTGAATTATTTAAATTCTCAGCTAGTGTGAGTTAAGC
Organism: Aedes aegypti; assembly: GCF_002204515.2. Lineage (NCBI taxonomy): Eukaryota > Metazoa > Arthropoda > Insecta > Diptera > Culicidae > Aedes > Aedes aegypti. The sequence continues at coordinate 221,158,891 of NC_035107.1, read as the reverse complement.
GTGTCGTATAGTTCAAACAAGTATGCGTTCTTTTCGCGTTTTCTGCACTATTTGCTGCTAAAGGGGCGGCGGATTGCAGATTAATTTGGTGAGTTTGTTCCGATCTGTAGACGTTTACCAAACGTAACCCATGGCATCAGCCTTCCAATAAACCTTCCACAACATCCCGTAACACCTATGAGAGGTCGTAGAGTTCTCTGCATCTTTCTCAAGTAGGTGTTTAGTACATCATTCCTTCCTCTTCCTCAGCATTCGAAAGGACGTGGCCAGGACAGCTCTCGACTGTTGGAGGATGCGTCAATCTTGTCTAAGAGTCAAGGGTTAGTCCCAAATCTTTTACATTGGTAACGGACGGGAAGTAGGCAACCCTCATACAATGGTCTAGGACTGTACCACCTACGAATTTATGCGAATTGCTTAATGCTAATGCTAATGCTTATGCTAATATAAGATAGGTTACATTAAACAATGTAACTATAACAATGTTTTTCAATAAATTGGTTTATGATAACAAAAGCGCAATCAATTTATCATCGGAGTATTTAAAGCATATCCACGATATCAAAATGTAGGAACAAATTTATTAATAACGACAGAAGGAATGATAACTGGACAGAACATAGTCAATCTATAAAATTGATAAATACGGTATAGGGTAAGTGTTCCCTTAGTTGTGGGTGCTCCTATAGTTGCGGTAGTGCCGTTTTCACTGATTTTATTACATAAGCCACAGAACCGACACTGCCAATCGACGTATTGGCTTGTTGATACACGGAATAGTTGAAAAGAGCGTTCAAATTGCTTTAAAACTGATGGAATATCACTAAAATTGATAAAACTTCTCTTACCTGTACTAATAGTTGCGGTAAAGTGTTCCTATAGTGGAGGATCCCATAAGAAACACACGGATACCGCAACTATAGGAACACAAATCGAAAATATACCGCAACTAAAGGAACAGTGTACCAATAGTGGAGGTATTATTTTTCACTGACATGCCGTGGATTACTGCGATGATATATTTTTTTCTCATTAAGTCAATGGTCGTTACTTTCCGTTACAACATCAGCATGTGCATTAATTGCGCTTCTTTAATTAAGGCGGTTAAATGAAGTTCAATCGTGCTTAGTACCTCCACTATTGGTACATCTACCCTAACGGTGAAACGGGACAAAAGTTTTTTTTTTTGAGATTTCAAGCTCACTTCGAAACTAATGTTATGGTGATTCGAATGCGAATGTTAGGGCTTAGCCAGACCTATCGAAAGGGTGCTTTGAAGTTTATTAGTTTTTACCGAAAAGGTTGGAAACAAATTTTGGCCCCAAAGTGGAGCAGCACATATGGTGTTCATACATAGTCTTGGACTAGGTGTCATTTTTGCGTTCTGGAATGATGTTAAGAACTCTATCAATTCTGATCCTTCCGATACTACTTCAGGCAAAAGTTCGTTTAACCCCTCTAGCAGCAGCTAAATTTTTTACCACAAAAAATTTCAAATTGGTATAACTTTTTTGTTTCTCGATATTTTTTATGAGCTATAAAGTGTTAGTTAATAAGGAGCTTCTCTGCAAACCATCATACAAATCGGTTGAGTGTTCTGTAAGAAATCTTAATATTACAAAAAGTATCATCAAAGTAATGTTTCCAAAAGTGAGTACATGAGAAAAACCTGTAGCCTAAGATATTCAAGTCCGTTATGGCTACGCGTCGATCCCCCAAGAAGTTTCGTAGTATCTCCGGATCTCGTCTAGGTGGTTAAAATTGACACAAATTCTAAAGGTAGAAGAGTTTTTCAAGAACTTGTGAAAAAATGTTGCAAAAATATAGACAAACAAAAAGGGTTATAGTGATGTTAATATTTCATTATTTAAAGAATGATTCTGCTAGAAGTTAAGACAATCAACTTTGATACTGTTAAAATAAAAAAAAATGATAAATATTTCCACACAAGATTATTTAGTTAAATTGAAGCCACTATAATGAAGGTTCACTGCGTGGTCTATATTACTGAAAATCTGTTATGGTTTTTCTGAAAACACTGATTATACCACTGAGGACCAATTTTTGCCCCACCTTACTCTACCGGTGATTCGTTTTAATTGTGTTAGTCATCCATGATACATCAAAATACCGTTCAAAATATATTTCGTATGAAGAATGTAAATGTGTCTCGAAATACTTTTGGCCTAGCTAGATCGAAAAAATGAGCCTTTGTGCCTCGTCGTAGCATTCGTCGTTGCAAGTTCGGAGCGTTCGGCTCTGCGGCAACTCAGTGAAGCGAAATCCTTTGTATACAGTTCCAGAAGGAGACACCATCGCCTCCTCCTTCCCCCACCGACTAACGAAAGGATGAAAAGGGTGGCTTAAAACTTTTCATCCAAAACAAGCTGTGGCCCCCTTTTTACTTGACGACGACGACGACTACGACGAAGGTGGAGACATGGCACAGGCTGCTGCGACTTCAATCCAGTCTCTGCGACCGCCTCGACGACGTCTTCTGCCTTCCGCTTTTCCTCTGTTCAGCTCAGCTGTGTAATGCTGCAGCAACAAGTGAATTTTCGATTCGGTTTTATGGAAATAGTTGGAAGAAAACTCCTCGTTTTCTCACCCCCGAGGATGGTTGCTTGCTAGTCTGAAATGTTTAAAAACATTGCTGGCGTTCACAGGTGGCGCTAGGAGTTCAAAAAAAAAGATAAATAAAGGGGAAATATACTACACTACAAAACAGTTAACAAATCCAACACTGCATTGAAACGAATCATGAAACATTTCAAATGTTCTAATAAAGAAGCTATTAAATGTCATTTTAGTAGCGTGTCTCACAGAAGCTTTGAAAGCATTTCCTAAAAATTTGGGATGCTTCTCACAGACGCTTTATAAGCTTTGTAAGCTTCTCCCGGAAGCTATGGAAGCTTCTCGTAGATGGAAGCTTCTCCCAGATGGAAGCTTCTCCCAGATGTAAGCTTCTTCCAGAGGCTTTGGAAGCTTCTCCCAGAAGCATTGGTAGCTTCTTCAAGAAGCTTTCAAAGCTCTTTCAAAAAAGTTTTTCCCAGATGGAAGCTTTCCCAGAGGCTTTGGAAGCTTCTCCCAGAAACTTTGGGAGCTTCTCCAAGAAGCTTTGGAAGCTTTTCCCAGAGGCGTTGGTAGCTTCTCCAAGATGCTTTGGAAGCTTCTTCAAGAAGATTTGGAAGCTTCTCCCAAACATAAACTTCTCCCACATGGAAGCTTTGGAAGCTTCTCCCAGAGGCTTTGGAAGCTTCTCCCAGAAGCATTGGTAGCTTCTCCAAGAAGCTTTCAAAGCTCTTTCAAAAAAGTTTTTCCCAGATGGAAGCTTCTCCCAGAGGCTTTGGAAGCTTCTCCCAGAAGCTTTGGAAGCTTTTCCAAGAAGCTTTGGAAGCTTTTCCCAAAGGCGTTGGTAGCTTCTCCGAGATACTTTGGAAGCTTCTTCAAGAAGATTTGGAAGCTTCTCCCAAACATAAACTTCTCCCACATGGAAGCTTTGGAAGCTTCTCCCAGAGGCTTTGGAAGCTTCTCCCAGAAGCTTTGGAAGTTTCTCCTAGAAGCTCGGGATGCTTCTCCCAAAAGATTGGGATGCTTCAACCAGAATATAGGAAAGCCTTCCATTCGAAACTTGTAAGCTTTCTTTTAGAATTTCATGAAGCTTATATAAAGCTTGAGACGTGTGTTTCTTTGAAACTAGAGAACATTCTTTCAGAAGCTGTAAGTTTATCCCAAAAGTGTGAGATGCTTTTCAGGAAGCCTGAAAGTCTTCCAAGAGTTTGGAAAGCATCTTCTAGAAACTTGGAAAATTTTTCTCAGAAGCTCAGAAAGCTTCTCCCAGAAGTTTGGACAGTTCCTTCCAAAAAAGAAACTTGTGAAACTTCTACAAGTTGGGATGTTTCACATCAAAGTTTCGCTGAAAACTGACAAAATGTTGAATTCACGTACGCCTCTGATCTTGGCCATTCGTCCGTTTGGCGCTCTAAATTTCCCGCTTCGTTTTTGAGCAGCGCAAAAAAAGAATTTTCCCTCCCCAAGAAAGAGAAGGCTTCGGTGGCGCTCATCCTCACCCAATTCGGTTCACTTATATAAACACCAGAAAATATAATAAGCTTCCGCGCTGTTGCTGTGCTTCGCTTGTGTCAGTTCAGCTCGAAATTCTTATTCCGTTTGCACACAGTTTTTCGTTTTCGCTATGTTGCTGATAGTGGCTGTGGTGTTTTTCCTGAACTGCATCTGGGTTATTGCAACCCATCCCCATCTCTTTCTTTTAACACCAATCCGGGGGTGGGGGACGAAAAAGCAACCGACGGAAACGATCAATTTATGTTGTATAACGAACAGAGGAACTTTACCAACCTGACGCAGAAAGGATATAACAACATCTTGCCTCCTCTCAATCGGTGGTGGTGGGAAAACCACCCAGCTATCGACACACCTTGCCTTGGAGAAGCTTTTTTGTCCCTTTATTTCGGCGGGAGCTTGTTTCTTCCGGTTTTCACGGGAGAGGAAATAAGAAAACGGGAAATGCACTGGAAATGCGGCAAAAACAACCGCTGGTGCAGAACCCACAGGCAACAGGTTTCTGCTGTTGCTGGATGGGAAGACGGTTGGTTGGATTTTGGGGGAAAGGAACGATGAAGGAGGGTTGAGCGTGGAAGAGCTTTTCTTGAATTACCGACCGAGAGTTTCTGACTAATGAATATTATCCGGGCAATCTAGCACGTGAAAATTGATTTGGATTCCAATCCGAACTTTTCGATTAGGTTTAGAGTAAGCTATAATAATTTTCTGAAATATCAAAACCATTCGATCTTCAACCCTATCCTGGGAACCTGGGATCCTTCTCTTAGTTTTCATTGTTAGTAGGTATGGACCGATGCACGAGTTCACTAATTTGACGTTTGGGCGGTGCCGAATTCACTAGTTTCCATGGTTACCTAAATAACACGGCACCGCTCAAACGTCAAATTAGTGAACTCGTGCATCGGTTCATTGTGGGGAAATTTAAAAATTTGGGTTGCTTCGCGGAAATAACGCGCAGTGAGCAATCCCCGCATAGAAGAAATGAACCACAGCAAGCACTGCAGGCGGCTTGAGTAGAGAAGGTTAGTTTCAATGTTTTCTTGCTTATGAAGCTGTCAGATTATTTTTCAATAGCTCAGAATTGAAGAAGGATGTTTATGCAATGTAACAAGTTGAAATATTGTGATGGAAATAGAATTCTATCATCGTTATTATAATTTTGAAAATGTCTTTCCACAGAGTCAATGTTCCAAACATGTGGGTAAAATGAACATATATTTGGGGGTAAAATGAACATACAATGGGGGTAATATGAACATATACTAGGGGTAAAATGAACATGCGGTGGGGGTAATATGAACACCATTTGAATTGAACGGGTTGCGTCACGATTCTCGGCTGCTTGGGCACGTCAGGAGTTAATCATCAATATTAACCTCCTTTTCCCGAGCAGCCTAGATAGCCGCGTAGTGTAGGTAGCGGTTGTTTCAACTGGCTAAGAATTAACACTACAGACTGCCTGTTCCGGTGGTAAAAGTCCACCTCACAGGTGACCCCTAATTTATGGTGTGATGCGTACCGTGCCTAGGAATGAATGGTTAGGGGGGGTCTAAATAAAACCTAACCGCTAACGGAGCCTGTGGGGTACCAGGGCGCCCTCCACAGTATTGAGTCCTTCCTGTGCTACCCGGAGCAATGGTGCAGGTGACCTTGTGTTTCTCCGAGATAATCGGCTGCCCTTCTTCAGTCTCTGTCCTGAGGCTTAATTGCATTATTTGGCTTTACATCAATTATCTTGATAAAGCCTCGCCAACAATATTTCGCCAATTCCCTCGGTTCATGACCGCTTCTCTCCATCCTCGACTGTGACCCACGCTCTCCAGGTCCTGGTGTACCTGGTCAATCCACCTAGCTCGCTGCGCCCCACGCCTTCTTGTTCCGACCGGATTCGTGGCGAACACCATCTTTACAGGGTTGTTGTCCGGCATTCTTGCAACATGCCCTGCCCAGCGTATCCTTCCAGCTTTAGCTATCTTCACGATACTGGGTTCGCCGTAGAGTTGAGCGAGCTCGTGGTTCATCCTTCGCCGCCACACGCCGTTCTCCTGCACGCCGCCGAAGATCGTCCTTAGCACTCGGCGTTCGAAAACCCCAAGAGCTTGCAAGTCCTCCTCGAGCATAGTCCACGCCTCATGCCCATAGAGGACAACCGGTCTTATGAGCGTTTTGTATATCGCGCATTTGGTGCGGGGGTGAGTCTTTCTTGACCGCAGTTTCTTCTGGAGCCCATAGTAGGCACGACTTCCACTGATGATGTGCCTTCGTATTTCCCGACTAACTTTGTTGTCAGCCGTCAACAAGGATCCGAGGTAGACGAACTCGTCCACCACCTCGAAGGTATCCCCGTCTATCGTAACACTGCTTCCTAGGCGGGCCCTGTCGCGCTCAGTTCCGCCAACCAGCATGTACTTTGTTTTCGACGCATTCACCATTAGCCCGACTCTTGTTGCTTCGCGTTTCAGGCGGGTGAACAAATCTGCCACCGTTTCAAATTTTCTCCCAATAATATCCATGTCGTCCGCGAAGCAAACAAATTGTCCGGATCTCGTGAAAATCGTGCCTCGACTGTTAAGTCCGGCTCTCCGCATAACACCTTCAAGCGCAATATTGCACAACAGGCACGAAAGTCCATCGCCCTGTCGTAGTCCCCCCGAGACTCGAACGTACTGGAGTGTTCGCCCGAGATCTTCACGCAGTTTTGCACACCGTCCATCGTTGCTCTGATCAATCTTGTGAGCTTCCCGGGAAAGCTGTTCTCGTCCATGATTTTCCATAGCTCTATGCGGTCGATACTATCGTATGCCGCCTTGAAATCGATGAACAAATGGTGCGTAGGGACCTGGTACTCACGGCATTTCTGGAGGATTTGCAGCACGGAAAAGATCTGGTCCGTTGTCGAGCGGCCGTCGATGAAACCTGCTTGATAACTTCCCACGAACTCGTTTGCTATAGGTGATAGACGACGGAAGAGAATCTGGGATAGCACGTTATAGGCGGCGTTTAGGATGGTGATTGCAGGATTATTTTCACACTCCAGTTTGTCGCCCTTTTTGTAGATAGGGCATATAACGCCTTGCTTCCACTCCTCCGGTAGCTGTTCCGTTTCCCAGATTCTGACTATCAGCCGATGCAGACAAGCGGCTAACCTGTCCGGGCCCATCTTGATGAGTTCGGCTCCGATACCATCCTTGCCAGCGGCTTTGTTGTTCTTGAGCTGTTGAATGGCATCCTTAACTTCCCCCATCGTGGGAGCTGGTTGATTTCCGCTGTCCGCTGTGCTGACGTAGCCATCGCCTTCGCTGTCCTGACCTTCTGTGCCAGTGTTCTCTGCGCCATTCAGGTGTTCATCGTAGTGCTGCTTCCACCTTTCGATCACCTCGCGTCCGTCCGTCAAGATGCTCCCATCCTTATCCCGGCACATCTCAGCTCGCGGCACGAAGCCTTTGCGGGATGTGTTGAGCTTCTGATAGAACTTCCGCGTTTCTTGAGAACGGTACAGCAACTCCATCTCTTGGCATTCCACCTCTTCCAGGCGGCGCTTTTTGTCCCGGAATAGGCGGGTTTGCTGTTTCCGCTTCAGTCTGTATCGTTCCACGTTTTGCCGCGTACCATGCTGCAGCATTGCAGCCCGCGCTGCATTCTTCTCCTCTAAAACCTCCTGGCACTCCTCGTCGAACCAATCGTTTCTTGAACTCCGTTCCACATATCCGACAACGCTTTCGGCAGCGTCGTTAATGGCTGCTTTGACTGTCCTCCAGCAGTCCTCAAGAGGGGCCCTATCGAGCTCGCCCTCATCCGGCAACGCTGCCTCAAGATGCTGCGCGTACGCATTGGCGACATACGGTTGTTTCAGCCGCTCGAGATTGTACTGAGGCTTAATAAGGGTGGGATTATGAATATGTTGACATTTAATTTAAATTATCACCTATATGGATTCGCATTATGCGTTTTACACAGTGTATTCTGTGCTCTTTCGCCTTTGGCGACTTTAAATAGATACCGATCTGGTTTCTTCGTTGCTGGTCTTTTTCGTGCTGAGATTGCAAAAAGCTTAATCCTGCCTAGTTTGGGTAGTGGCTACGGTTAGGTTAGCTCAGATCAATCTTCAGCATAATAGAACAGCAACGATCAATTTTTGCAGACTCATGCAAAATGGTGCAGCCCAAGTGGCGCTAGTTCAAGAACCCTACTTTCGTAGAGGTAACTTCTATCTAGGTAACCTTGTGGACCCAGTTTTTGCTACTTTCAGCAAACTTGAAATGGCAAACTCGCGCTCCATGCCCCGTGCATGCGTGCTCGTAAATAAAGCAATCGTTGCTACACTCATTTCTGAGTTGACGACCAGAGATGTATGTGCTGTCACAATCGATGTTTCTGTTGGTGACCTCAACAGGAAATACGTCTATTGTTCGGTATATTTACCACATGATGAACCATCCCCAACGGATGACTTCAAACGAGTTGCCGTACACTGCGTAACAAAAGGTCTTCCACTGATTGTGGGCAGTGATGCCAATGCTCATCACATCATCTGGGGCAGCTCGGATATCAATTTGAGAGGCTCCAGTCTGATGGAATACTTAAGTAGTACAGACCTTGGATTACTTAACATAGGCAATCGCCCAACCTTCATGGTTTCTAATAGAGAAGAAGTGTTAGACATAACGCTCTGCTCGAATAGAATCAGTCACGAGTTGACGAATTGGCATGTATCAGATGAGGAATCATTATCTGATCATCGCTACATCTTCTTTGAACATTCAAATGTAACTGCGCAGACTTTGCGTTTTAGGAATCCCCGATCAACAAACTGGGAACTCTATATTGAATTGGTTGCGTCCAAATTTCATGGATATTCTCCGTCCATTGAAAATCCAAGTGATCTGGATGATGCCGTTGATACTACAACATCCTACATTATGGAAGCTTTTGAAGAAGCATGTCCTCTGCGGTCTGTAAAGACTACAAGAGGGACCCCATGGTGGAATTCCGATCTGACTAGACTCAGGAAACAATGTAGAAGGAGTTGGAACAGACGCCGTTCAGCTGGATCAGAGTCGTTCAAGTCGGCTCGCAAGGCTTACAAGAAGGCTCTTCGTTCTGCTGAACGATTCGGCTGGAAAAAACCTTTGTACAAATGTTTCCAGTTTGAGTGAAGTCAGTCGGTTGAACAAAATTCTTGCAAAATCTAAGGATTTCCAAGTGAACGAAATTCGCTTACCTAATGGTGACTTTACTTCTTCCAATGAAGAAGTTTTAGAATGTCTATTCAATACACACTTCCCCGGATGTGTGGACATAGCATCTACGGATGAACCAAATGTCTTTTCATGTAGTTACGAGTCTCTGGCCTCGGCTCGCAGTATCGTAACTACTGAATCGATTCAATGGGCACTTAATAGTTTTGCTCCTTTCAAATCTCCAGGAGCGGATGGGATTTATCCTGTTCTGCTCCAAAAGGGGTTTGAGTTTATCAAACATGTTTTGAAAAAGCTACTTGTAAGCAGTTTTGCTACCGGGTATATTCCCAGATCCTGGCGTGATATTACTGTAAAGTTTATCCCGAAAGGAGGCCGTGCGTCGTATGAAGAAGCGAAGAGTTTTAGACCAATCAGTCTGACCTCTTTTCTCCTGAAATGTCTGGAACGCATTATCGATCATCACATCCGTGATGTTTATTTGGCAAACATGCCTCTTCATGTGAATCAACATGCTTACCAATCTGGAAAGTCCACGGTGACTCTTTTACACAAAGTTGTATACGATATCGAGAAAGCATTCGCTCAGAAGCAATCCTGCTTGGGTGTTTTCTTGGATATTGAGGGTGCCTTTGATAACGTGTCTTTCGATGCCATATTGGAAGCAGCACGAAACCATGGGCTACCTACAATGATTACCAATTGGATTCATCAAATGCTCAAAAACCGACATCTCTTCTCGACATTGCGTCAAGCAGCGATTCGAAAATTGAGTGTCTGTGGATGCCCCCAAGGGGGAGTCTTGTCACCACTTTTGTGGAATCTCGTAGCAGATACGCTATTGAGGCAACTCAATAATAGCAGTTTTCCAACATATGGATTTGCCGACGACTATCTAGCTCTGATAGTTGGTATGTGCATAAGCACCCTATTCGACCTGGTGCAAAGTGCTCTTCAGGTAGTCGAGAGTTGGTGTCGACAATATGGCCTTTCGGTTAACCCGAATAAAACATCTATTGTTCTTTTTACGGAAGACGAAACCGCGATGGAATTCGACCTTTACGTCTTTTTGGCACTGAGATTAATGTGACTGATCAAGTAAAGTATGTCGGAGTTATTTTAGATTCCAAACTTTCATGGACACCTCACATTGATTTCAGAGTCAAAAAAGCTTGCATGGCCTTCGGTCAATGCCGGCGAACCTTTGGTAAAACTTGGGGCCTCAAACCCAAATATATCAAATGGATTTACACAACAGTTGTTCGACCAATATTGGCATATGGATGTCTTGTGTGGTGGCAAAAGGGTGAAGTGAGAACAATCCAATCAAAATTGGGCCATCTCCAAAGGATGTGCTTGATGGCGATGTCTGGTGCGTTCTCTACAACTCCCACAGCAGCGCTTGAGGCCATTTTCGACGTTGCGCCACTACACATATATCTTAAACAAGAAGCACTTTCTTGCTCTTACCGTTTATGGGTACTGGATCTACTGGAGAAAAATCCAGTGAATGGTAGATCTACACACACTTCGTTGTTTCCACTTTTGGTGAATTGGGACAAAATTGTCCTTGCTCCAAGTGATCTCACAATTGCTTGTCACTTTCCTTACAGGACATTTACCACACAATTTCCTTCACGGGAAGAGTGGACATCTGGCTATTTGGAAAGAAATATATCAAACAATATAGTATGTTACAGTGATGGCTCCCTTCTTGAAGGTAGAGCTGGTGCAGGAGTATATTCTCGTGAGCTAAGGCTGAATCAATTTTACTCACTTGGTAGAAACTGCACCGTTTTTCAGGCGGAAATATTTGCCCTTATGTGTGGAGTGCAATCAGCACTTCAACAGCGCGTAATGGGTAAAGTCATATACTTCTGTTCAGATAGTCAGGCTGCTATAAAAGCTCTCGCTACGGCCAACTCAAGGTCGAAGCTTGTTATCGCATGTCGAACTCAAATTGAGGAACTGAATTCAGTCAACTCTGTACCTTGTATGGGTACCAGGCCATTCTTCCATCGCTGGAAATGAATTGGCTGATGAGCTAGCTCGCGATGGAGCATCGCATGACTTCATTGGCCCTGAACCGGCTATTCCAATTTCGAAGTGCTGGGTGAAGCTTCAGATAAATTCTTGGGCGGCAACTCAGCACAAGCAATATTGGAATAGTTTGGAGTCATGTCGCCAAACAAAATTGTACATTACTGAGCCATCTCCAAGGGTGGCGAAGTATTTAACAAATCTGTCAAAGCAGAATTGCAGTCTCTTGGTCAGAGCGTTGACAGGCCACTGCCGACTCAACTATCACATGGCAAATATTCAGCGTGCTGACTCATTTGTGTGTGATAGTTGTAACTCCGATTATGGAACTTCGTATCACCTGATATGTAACTGTCCAGTTTTTGCGCAAATGCGATTCCAATTACTTGGTAAACACTTATTAAGTGAAACTGAATACAGAAGCCTGAATCTTCAGGACATCCTGTTATTCTTAACCCGCTGTGGTAATGAGCTATAGGCTCTCTTTACGCTCATGCGTTTTGCAGTGCCCTTTTTAGGGCGCTGTTCGAACCCATTGTGGTATGGAGCTACATGCTCTCATTTCGCTTATGCGATCTTCCCTCTTCAAGGGACCCCACTCCTATTTCCTCCCATCTTTCCCTTCCCTTTCCTCTCCCATCGGGTAGATGATGAAATAGGCTCAAATATGGCGATGGCACAAATCTCCCAACTGGTGGGGAACAAGCCTTTGGAGCCGGCCTTCTGATACCTGATAATTTTGAAAATGTCTTTCCACAGAGTCAATGTTCCAAACATGTGGGTAAAATGAACATATATTTGGGGGTAATATGAACATATACTAGGGGTAAAATGAACATGCGGTGGGGGTAATATGAACACCATTTGAATTGAACGGGTTGCGTCACGATTCTCGGCATCTGGTACATGATCAATGCATATCTCAAGACATTCCGGAATCGATGGAACGCTTAGCTGCGACCATTTGGATGGCAGTCGATGTCTGTCTTTGTATTTTCTTCGGAAAACTCTCGGCATCTGAAATAAAATCCCGAAGTATTCGCCCTGCCATGGTGTTCATATTACCCCCATCTCGAGTTATTAATTTTACCCTCAAAGAATCAGCATAATCAAATCATTTGTTCTATGAATTTAGAAGACGAAAATACTTCCAATTTACATGTACTTATCATAAATACCTTAAAGATATGATGTGCTACGCAGTTCAATAGATTTTTGATGATTTTAGTCATAAACACCTTAAATTCCACGAGTGAAAATTTACATCATGTGAGAAAACGGAGAGGCGTACTTTGTTTTTGTTCACTTTTCCAGCTTTTGACAGTTATAGATCGCGCTAGAGTTGTCGAAATAGATTCTTAGTCTGAGTTTTAAGGATGGTGCTATGTTTTGCTCAGATTTATAGCATAATTACCGTAAAACACAAACCTGTTCATTTTACCCACAGTTCCCCTACAACAGGTAAAATCTGCACAATGACAGACAGATGGTATAACAATATCACGGGTGACTAGGATGAATTTGATGGAAACTTTTTAGATAGATTGTTCTGAATTTTCCAGGAATCAAAATTTTTCTTGCAACGCGTAATATTATTCCCTGATCTATTTCTTTTGTCGAAACCTAATTTAAATTATTGGTTTTTTTTAACGATATCATCACCCAAGTAAAAATTAGGAAACTAACTGATTCTATGTTTGTTTTATAATAATTTTATTGCAACCCCGCATTTTTTTTTTTTTTTTTGATTTCATAGTAGCTTTTATATACAGTATTGACCCGATTTTGTCTACCCCCGATTTTAACATTCTTTATTGCCCGATTTTGTCAACCTGTAAGTGATATTTATTTTAATCAGAGTAAGCACGTCTTTACTGGCAATAATGGGTGCATAATAGGGCCTTCCTTAGCCGAGTGGTTAGAGTCCGCGGCTACAAAGCAAAGCCATGCTGAAGGTGTCTGGGTTCAATTCCCGGTCGGTCCACGATCTTTTCATAATGGAAATTTCCTTGACTTCTCTGGGCATAGAGTATAATCGTACCTGCCACACAGGAATGCGAAAATGGCAACTTTGGCATAGAAAGCTCTCAGTTAATAACTGTGGAAGTGCTCATAAGAACACTAAGCTGAGAAGCAGGCTCTGTCCCAGCCCGACCAGACGGGAGAAACAAGATTATAACAGAATATGTTCCTCTGATATGATTTTTTTTATATCACCAGTTGTTATAAAACATGTACCGTTAGTAGTTAAAATAACAAAAATTCTAACAAAATTTGCACAAAATTAAACTAAAATTTAACAAACTCTGTTACAATTATATCAAAATTATTACAGAATGTGTTGCAAGGATGTTACAAAATAACAAAATTATTGCAAACTATGTTGCTGTTTATGATATCCCGACCAGACGGAAGAAACAAGATTATAACAGAATGTGTTCCCCTGATATGATTTTTTTATATCACAAGTTGTTCTAAAACATGTACCGTTAGTAGTTAAAATAACAAAAATTCTAACAAAATTTGCACTAAATTAAACTAAAATATAACAAACCCTGTTACAATTATATCAAATTTATTACAGAAAATGTTGCAAGGATGTTACAAAGTAACAACATTATTGCAAGCTATGTTACTGTTTATGCCATTGGATGTTATTTGCAACAAACTAATAAATGCGATGTCAAAAATATAACAAATGTTGTTATAAGTGTGTTACTAAAAATATAACAAGTTGAGAACAAAGCCATCTTGATAACAACATTTTATCAACTTCTGTTATTTTTAACTGCTGCTGATAGGAATGTGTTATAATCTTGTTATGTGGTTCTGGTCGGGATCGGATGTTATTTGCAACAAACTTATAAATGCGATGTCAAAAATATAACAAATGTTGTTATAAATGTGTTACTAAAAATATAACAAGTTGAGAACAAATCCATCTTGATAACAAATTGTTAACAACTTCTGTTATTTTTAACTGCTGCTGATAGGAATGTGTTATAATTTTGTTATGTAGGTCGGGAGTGGGGACGTTAATGCCAAGAAGAAGAAGAATGTCAATTATGACCTTGGCCACGTCTATACAATCTTCTAAAGATCGAAATTTTGAAAATTGAATTTTTTTATAATTATCCAAGAAACTGATCAACGTTACAATGTAAAAAAACATGCTGATATTAACAAAATCATTAAACTTATTCCTTAAGTTAAAAACAAATCTTGAAATCAGTCGAAATTTTTTTCCCGATTTTAGCTCTTTCCCAATTTTGTCAACCCTAAATGCAGCAAAATCGGACCATTGCTGTAGTGCAAATGATCTTGAATCTTTTTTTCAGTTTTTTAACAGAAACACATAAAAATCTTTTGGCCAAGAACATGATGAACATGAGGGACACAAATCGAAAAAGGTGTAAGTAGCATTTTGGTCGTTTTTGAGACAAGTATACTAAAACCTTCCACTGTTTTAAGTTTTTCAACGGTATTATTAGATAAATTTGTCCGTCAAACATAAAAAATGACAAAATACAAAAAAGATTGGCTTGTTGTTTGGCTCCCATTCTATTTGCATGGAAAGAAAAATTGCTGAAAAAATGTCATAGTCGATTTCCTAATAACTGGATTTTTTCACTAACTCCCCTTTGCTTCTAACTTTTTCACATTTAAATGAACAAACGTTAAAATGTGCTACTCTTGAACAATCTTCGATCTTCATGAAGATCAGTCTTCGGGACCCAGGCATTGCAGAATTCACTCTAATTTGAGTATGAACCACGATCAAAGCAAGCAAAGAAAAACATCCCATCTGTTGCGGTCCACGATCGTCATTGTATCACAAGGTGTAACAAGTCTGATAAATCGAAGCAGCGAGCGAGAGCCCCAAAGAGAGAGCGATGATAAAATCCATTTTTCTCGCTTGTTTACCGTTGGGGACAGGTGTTTTTCTTTACTGACACGATAAACAATCCACGAGCTTCTAATAGCAATAGTGTCCCCCAGGCTTGGAGCATGTTTAGAGGGATTTTATCATGCACTACTATCCCCCCAATTCGATCAAAGTTGTAGTAGTATACGATAAACAGTCTCTCATAATGTGCGGCATGTTATGATAGTTACAGAGAGCGATACGTGAGAGATTCTCTCAATTTTCTCAGGATTCAATCCCTGATCAGATTCATGTGACTCGTCTATATTCATTGTCGATCAAAGCAAGCATGCATATTTCAGATGTCACCCGTCGACTCCCATAGTAATCTAGTCACATAGAGTGATAACTGTCGAAGCAAATTTTTCGGTCGACAGTGACTCCAGTCGAGTCATTTGGTTCGACTCGACTTATAAAATAGGGGAATCATCAAGTGGTACTTGAGAAAAAATATTGAAATTTCATGGGTGCACGACGTTAGGCATAAATACGTTAGGCATAAAGACGTTAGGCATAAGTACGATAGGCATAAATACGATAGGCATAATGGACGTTTGGCATAATAGATGTTTGGCATAATGGACGTTAGGCATAATGGACAATAGGCATAATTTTCAAAATGA
The DNA here is from genome assembly GCF_002204515.2 of Aedes aegypti. NCBI lineage: Eukaryota > Metazoa > Arthropoda > Insecta > Diptera > Culicidae > Aedes > Aedes aegypti. The sequence goes on along the minus strand of NC_035107.1, from coordinate 221,143,019 downwards.
AAATAGAAATCGTTTACTGGAAAAGTGTATTGACTTTTTTGATAATTTTTTTCCTATCTTCATTAACGAGATTTTTAGCCCTACTTAGGCTAGTTCATCTCGGGACCAACGGCTTTACTTCCCTTCCGAAGGAAATCGTAACTATGACTTTCACGTCATAAGTGACTATCTCAGGGTTGGGATTTGATCCCAGATCCTCAGCATGAGTGGCGTGAGTTCTAACCATAGGGCAAAGCCATGCTGAAGGTATCTTAGTTCGGTTCCTAGTCGATCCAGGATCTTTTCGTTTTCTTCATTTTCTTGGCAATGAAGCATAATCGTGTATCGTGCACAAATGAGAAAGCCAAGAATAAGAACGACGCTGTACATGATCTGTTGCTCATCTTTTGGGTTTGGTTCTACACATATAACTGGCAAATTTTTCATCAGAGATTATCCCTTCTTTAAATTGAAGGCTGTTCTTTATAGTTTTGATGACAACAAAATTATTGGAGTTAGTACTGCTAATGTCTTAATCAGAAAATTTCCCTTCTTCTATAAATAAGCTGTTCTTTCGAGACATTAATGTCATTATTGCTTTTAATATTTCCATCATATATTTTCCCTTCTTTGAATCATAGGCTTTTCTTTATACTTATACGGTTAATTAAATGGTTGGAGGAAAAGACTGTTTGAGAAATCACCTTCTTCCAATATATGTTGTTATTTGTATTTTTATTTTTCTAATAGTTTTTGGAATTGTAGATGTAAATATTTCCATCCGAAATTTTCGTTTCGACTTGCTGTTGATTAAGATTATGAGTAACACTGGGTAATCAAATAAGTTGTTGGAGCTCTATGCAATAACATTGGGAATATCATTTTTCTCCCAAATGCACGCCATGTTTAATGCTGGATACTGTGCTATGTTGAATTTGAACTTGACTTTTGTAATTAACATAAATATCTAATCAAACTTAAAATTTTCAAACTCGACGAATATTGAGGAAATTGATTGAAAATCATCGAAAATTGTTTGCACACGTAGCAAAGGAACCGTTCTCACTACATTTAATTGACGAGCAGACTCGAAGTAGCAATGTAACGCCTAGAAGATAGTTGTCATACTACCAGAAAATTATTGCTGAAGATAATGTCACATAACATAAATTCTTGACTTGCCTCTCGATTATTGTCTTCAAGGTACTCATTTGCACTATAAGTATTAATATTTATATGGAAGATTTCCCTTCTTTAGAATTAATTCAATTATGTTAGAGAAATATAACAAAAAAATGTCATATGGTCATTAAAATAAACATCTTTAGAAACAAATAACACTTTGATTGCAAATCGCAAATTTAAATTGATACTAACAAAAATGGATTGAGCTGGATTTTAGAATGATAACAATAAAAATGACAACCAATTTTCCTCCATATCTGTCATTCGGTTCATGGTCACATTTCATAGCACCGAAAAAAGTCATTTAATACCCCTCCCTCATGAACATCGCACTTTTTTATGAACTGTCACACCTTAAGGACAGATACCTACCCCCATCAGCATAATTGAATTTGTAAATGGGCCCGAAAATTTTTCGATATAAGACGAGATTCAAATGAAACACGTGCAAGTTATTTTATGCCAAACGTCCATTATGCCTAACGTATATTATGCCTAACATCCATTATGCCTAATGTCTTTATGCCTAACGTCCATTATGCCTAACATCCTTATGCCTAACGTCCTTATGCCTAACGTCTTTATGCCTAATGGGGTATACTCAAATTTCATTATAGAGTAGAGCAAAACTATTGCCAAGATTGTAAGAATGTGTATTCTAGAATGAAAATCATGATGGAAGAATCCATGTATGCTGCAACACTTACGCAAACCGACTTTGGTTTTAGCCGGGACGGTGTAATCATGAAGGTAATGCTCCCTGGTAAAATTTGATTGAATCCGAAGCTAACCGAAAGATTTTTGGAAGATTATTCCAAAATGTTATACAAAACATCCTTTACCAGTTTCCAGCTATTAATTGAAATAATTTTCCAGGCTTCCGCTAGGAATGCCTTTTGAGGAAGCAAGAGGTTAGGGGAGACTGAGACTTACGGACTGGGGATTAGGAAGACTTGATTCCACTCTATTTTCTCAGAATTTAATACAGTTTTATTCTAAGTAATATTGTGCAAGACTTCGTTAACTCAAGAGCGGTCGCGCATTCAGTCATCATCATCACCACCTCGCTCGAGCTGTGTATAAATCCAACACATGCTGCAAAGAATAATATTTTAGGAGCAGTTTGTTTGTATAAACTCGAATGAAATTCATTCAAGATATTTTGAACGGCATAGAAAATCTTAATAACATTGCGTATATTTAACCCTCTTATACCCAAATTTTTATTTTCGAGCTAAATATTATTTTAAGTTATCTAGAATCGTTCTAAATACGTTTTGTGTTATGATTTATTTTTATTCGAGAATGTATGAATTTTGAATTATTTTTGAACATCCCTATCCTTTTTCATTTTTTCTTGAAGCCTCTTCTAGCCTAGTTCTAGGCTAGAATGATATGATACATTTCTTCTTATTTCAATATCTTTCATTTAAACATGTGTTTGAAAGGGGATCAAGTGTTAACTTCGTAATATATGTGACTGGAAGAATGAAATTAAAAAAATAATGCGCCTTTTTGATGCTCAAGGCCACTAACTCATCAAGAAGCATATCAATTTAATTATTCTGTATGATTAGTCATCGTTATTAAGCTATGAAAACACTTACCGCTCAAATGGTAGATGAAGATTTGTATTCCACAACTAGAATAACCTTAAATTATTGGAAATGTGCACATTTATAATGGTTTCGTACTCCAGACACTTTGATTCGAATTCTAGATAGCTCATGAAAAGCTAAGTAAGTCAAATCATTAATTAAACTCACCCTGCAGTTAGAAAACCACAAAACTAGTTGAACATTGCAAATTTTCATGTATTGTTATGGAAAAAGCTTTTAAAACGAGCTTGGCTGCCGCAAGCCAGTCCCATCTGTAAAAAAAGTAGGCATTGAGAAAATGAGCTGACAAGTTTGCAAACTCGTTTTCCATATTAAGGGCCTTATTTTATAAGTCGAGTCGATCAAAAGCAACTCGACTGGAGTCACTGTCGACCAAAAATTTCGCTCGACTTGGCTCTGTCACTCGAGTTTATCGACAGTTGTCACTCTATGTGACTGGATTACTATGGGAGTCGACGGGTGACATCTGAAATATGCATGCTTACTTTGATCGACAATGACTACAGACGAGTCACGTGAATTCGCTCGAATTACAAAATAGACCCCTAAGGGGTCTATGTTGTAAATCGAGCAGATTCATGTGACTCGTTTTAAGTCACTGTCAATCAAAGTGAGCATGGATATTTTAGATGTCACCGGTCGACTCCCACAGTAATCCAGTCACATAGAGTGACAATTGTCGATCAACTCGAGTGATAGAGCTGAGTCGAGCGAAATTTTTGGTCGACAGCGACTCCAGTCGAGTCATTTTGATCGACTCGACTTATAAAATAGGGCCCTAATATTCGAAAAATCCCAAGAGGATGAAATATCCGTTAGCTATCCGAGAAAATATAAAATTGACTAAGGGGTCTATTTTGTAAATCGATCAGATTCATGTGACTCGCCTGTAATCACTGTCGATCAAAGTAAGCATGCATATTTCAGATGTCACCCGTCGACTGCCATAATGGACCGATGCACGGGTTCACTATTTGACGTTTTAGCGGTGCCGTGTTATTTACGTGACCTTAGCAACGAGTGAATTCGGCACTGCTCAAACGTCAAATTAGTGAACTCGTGCATTGGTCCATAATCCAGTCACATAGAGTGACAACTGTCGAAAAACTGGGGTGACAGAGCCATGTCGAGTGATATTTTTGGTCGACAGTGACTCCAGTCGAGTCATTTTGATCGACTCAACTTATAAAATAGGGCCCGTAGTCTCGTTAATCCAGCTGTATGATCATGAGAATATATGCTGAAAACTGATATCAACTCAGGGGTCTATTTTATAAGTCGAGTCGATCATAATGACCGAAAAATTCGCTCGAATCTGCTCTGTCACTCGAGTTTTTCGACAGTTGTCACTCTATGTGACTGGATTACCATGAGAGTCGACGGGTGACATCTGAAATATGCATGCTTGCTTTGATCGGCAATGATTACTGGCGAGTCACATGAATCTGCTCGATTTACAAAATAGACCCCTCCATCAAATCAATTCAAAATTCAGATGACATTGACTTGCGATTCACAGCAGTTGGGAGCTTCTGAACGTCAATTGTAACCTTTCTCATATAACTCTTAGGGCTTACGGTGACTTCAAATTCGTACAGTGAACACGAAACGAGTAACTATTGCGTAGCAGATATAAATAATGCGTGATAATGTGTCACTGTTATTTTACCCAAAAGCATGCAATGATATTTCGCTTCAAATGCCGAACATAGCTCTCGTTATCTATTATATTTTGAACACTTTGATTCAAATTCCGAACAACATGAATCATTAGCATTTAGATAAGTACTATCTAATTCATATGCTAATTCATCTTAGCTAATTGTCAAGATCTTTAATTACAAAATCGTTACAACTCCTAGGTCTAAATAAGCGCTAAAGGCATTAGATTTTTAAATAAAAATGATCGTCCCATCTTAGAAATTTATTGACATATTTCAATGAAATGTTTTAGAGAAATCTTCATACAGAATATGGGTGTTCGGAATTTGAGAAAAAAAAAGGTATTATCCTACCAAAACTGTTTACTTGAGATCGCAGCTCAGAAGGCGGTTGTACTCCCAGGCATTAATGAGGGAGCCTACAAGAAAATTGTATCAAATTGATATATATTCCAAACTCATGAGAACTAATATGCATTTGCACGTGTTAAGTTTGTGTTCAATGCTCATTCAAATTAAAATGTGAAACGGAGAAACACCTATACATTTAAAAAAAATGGATAATGTCGAGCCCTCTATATACAACGGAATATCTTCAAAACCAGAGACAAACGATCAAAATTCACACAGATTCTCAAAATGGAAAGTATTTGCTTAAACTCAATGTTTATGTTATTTATTTCAACATGATAAGTATCATTATACTAAATAACTCATACTTTTGCTGAAAATCAAGATGGCGTCATAATACAATGTGGCCACCAGATTTTTTACCCAAAATTTAATCCCATTGTACAGTTTACTCGAGCAAAGAACCTGCCATTGAGTGCTTATTACTTTGTTGTACGACATATGTTGTTTTCATAAATTTAGAAAAACGTTCATTTCAAACGGCTAATACCATTGCTCACCTAGTTTTTGCAGCTGTTCTAACTCATTTTTTTCTTAGGGAAGTTTCAAATATGACGTCCATCATATTTGGGGATTTCTAGACCTCCCACCACCCTCTGTCATGCTTTTTCCAATACCTAATACATGCACTGTCACACTTTCGTAGACCACTCCCCTCCCTCAAATGATGGGTGTCATTTTTCGGTGACTCCTTAGTTAGCTTTTTGAAGGTGACCACAAAATTAAAATCGAATGGTACACTAATGGAAAAATTCAAGGTTTTTTTGATAAAATTCAAGATGACCAAATTTAGAATGACCAAATTTATTGCATATAAATGCTGCATACTTTCTCAGTTAGATTGGTGTTTAAGAATATATGAAAAGGAAGTTACGTGAAGAAATACCTTAAATGTATAAAAAATGAGCTTCTCTTCAAACTGCTACTTAGCGTAAGAGGGATCATCTAATATACCTGCTTCCCCCTGACGAGATTTCTGAACAAACAATTTCGCCAGAGATTGATTGAAATAAATGGTCGACGTTAAGTCAGAGGAGACCATGTACAAAATTTGAGAAAATTGGATTTTTCTTTCATTAGATGCGAAATTACTTTACCTCCATTTCACTTTGATCTGATATGATGAATTGTGTAAACTACGAGAGATATGTAATAAATTTACTTTGGATGATCAAAAAAATCGGTAAAAGTATGCAATCAGAGTGAACCAAGTGCTTATTACCATAACAGCAAAAATGATCAGCGCACTGAGGAATGCAAGGAAATCAAAAACATTTCAAGATATTTGTCAGATTTTTCAACATCGAATGATTCTTCTATTCATCCATCAATAGAAATTCATAAATTTTATTTAATTCGATGCATTTGATTTTGGTTTTTGACCATATACTATATTTGGATGGGTGGACAGAAATTGCAACAATCTTTGTGCAAACAGAGCGAACCAAGTGTGAAAAAGAAAGTAACTGATTTATTATTGCATTTGTTGAGTCAATTTCAGAGTCCGATAGAAGTTTATGGTAGTTCTATGGTGTATGTATGGAATGTCCCAGAACCCGCTTATTGAACCAGCATATTTTGGTCGGTACTCAAGATTTTCACTTGGTCCACTCTGACTGAAAGCATATTTGAATATTTCTGGTCTTCAATGCCCTGACCCTGCAAAACCTTAATTTTCAAGCTATCGTAATGCCACTTATTTCGGGATTGATGATACGGATAATAAAAGAATTGACGATACTGATGTCGAAGGGTCTTGATAATCTGTTTATCTTAGATATATGCACTCAGTTTGACCATGCAAGTATTAAATGATTGTCATTTTCCTAGAAACTGTTCAGTCAGAGTGAACCAACTCACTGAACGGTGGTCTTTAGTTCAGTCAGAGTGGACCAGGTACACATAGTCCATCAAAAAATCGTTCTATCAGAGGTCTGGATTATGATTTTTCGAGATTATCACTTCACATTATATTGTTTGAGAGTAACACAAAGATGTGCAGAAATATTTAACCAAAATTTTAACGAGTTAAAAAATTACAAAGCGTTGGACTTTAAGGTGATTATAAAACGAAGCCAAACTTTGAATTTTCAAGTGCACAAGACGAGAGAATCTGACAACAGTCTGCGATGAAAACCAATCACAATGCTTGCTTGCTGGAAGTGACCTATGGGATAGATTTTCAACGCGGAGCGCTGTTTGGTTCTCAAGTCTTGTGCTCTTGAAAATTTGAGGTGTGGCTTCGTTCTATAATCACCTTAAGCCCATTTTTCTAAAAAAATGAAAAATGTCACTTGGTCCACTCTGACTTAACGCCGACCAAATATGCCTCAAAATGCGGCTTATGTGGAATAGCCGAACAGATTCACGAACAAATGCTTAAGGTTTCTTAAAGCAGGACATTTAGAAAGTTTGAACCTTATTTTTGGATTAAGCAAGAGGTTCAAACATCAGCCAAATATATCGCTTAATTTAAAAAAAATTTCGCTTTCAAGTGATATCATAGTGCAAAAAAAAATGACAATTGCCTGGATTTCAAAATATTACGCTATTGTTTATTATAATAGTTTGGCGTTGGATCTATTAGTGGATTTTAGAATTGTTGATTATTCATTACAGCAGGTTTTCAAAATAATTTCAGCAAATACCGTTTTTGATGCGTACTTGAAAATGAATTTTCGTCACTATCACATGAAAACTATTGGCCCAGAATGAACAAGAATGCGAATTGAAGACAATATGAAATGATTTTTTTCTGCTTCAAAATTTCATGTATCTCATCAAACTTCAAGAGTAACTTGAGATGATTCGATCGATATTGGTTCATGCTGAAGTTATGTCGAAATTTCAACATAATTTGTCTCTTCACACGAAAAAGTGATTTATATACCACAGGAATATCAAAATTTCAGAATTCAGTAGTGACAAGGGGTCGCACAGCTCGGAAATTTCAATTGATTTTCTACAGGGCGTTAATTTGCTCCTGATTACTCCAGGGTGTTTAAACAGCTTGACAATTCCAATTGGTCTCCTACAGAGGGTAGAGATGTAACTGATTTATGTGGATTAAGGTCAAATTTCTGCAGGGCGTTAATAAAGCTTTGAATTTTAAATTATTTTTCAACAGAGATTTAAGATGAGCTATCTGAGACAATATCAAATTAATCAAATTACAGCTTAACAATTTTCTTTAATACCATACAGGGTGTTGATATGCATATGATCTACGTAGAGTTAGGTCAATATACTTCAGAGCGTTGAAAAAAAATTTTAATTGATGCCCTACAGGACGATGAGATGCAGCCGATCTACATATAATAAAGTCAAAATAATCCAGAATGTTGATATTGCTTGGAATTTTCAGCTTATGTCCTACAGGTCTGACCTAAATGAGACATGGTCAAAATCCATGACGTTAATGAAGCTTAACCATTTTGATTGATGCCATAAAGGGCGTTAATATGCAGCTGATCTATGTACGATAAGGTCACATTACTCCAGGGCCTTGATACAGCTTGAAATTTGCAAATGATACAGAGTGTTAAGGTGCAAATGATCTACATAAGACAATGTCAGATCACTCATAAATGCATGAGCGTAGCTTGTATTTTACAATTAATATGCTTCAGGGCGTTAAGATGCACCTTATCTTCTTGAAATAAGGTCAAATTACTCTAGGGCATCGATACAGCTTAGAATTTTTAATTCATTTATAAGCGGTTTCTTCACCATCGCTTAGGCCTTAAACATGGTTTAATCGTATGGGTAAACGTGGTTTGATCTTAATCAAGGCTTTAAGATGCAGCTGATCCACATAACACAAGGTCAAATAATTTCAGTGTGTTGAAGCAGCATGTAAATTTCGATTGATTTCCCAAAGGGGTTTTAAGATCCTCCAAATCTTGCAAAGATATAGGTGAAATAAAGTCAAATTACTCCAGGGCGTTGATATAGCTTACCAATTTCAATTGATGTAGGACCAATTTTAATTTGACACAGGACGTTCAAATACACCTGATCTATTTGGAATACTGTCAAATTTCTCCTGGGTTACAATTAATTTACAATTGACGTTCTACAGGACGTTAAGATGCACCTCATCGACAAAGGATAAGAACAAATTACTCCAGGGCGTTGATACAGCAATGAATTTATTGAATGATGTCCTACAGGGCGTTAAGATAAAGCTCATCTATTTGAGGCAAAATCAAATTACTCCAGAGCGTTGTTACAGCTTGACAATCTCGATTGATGTTATACAGGGCTATGAGGTGCGCATGATCTACATAGGATAAAGTCAAATGACCGTAGAGGTTTGATACAGCAAGAAAAATTTAATTGATTTGCTATAGGGCGTAAAGATGCTTCAGATCTCGCCAAGATCTTTGTGGACTTTTACTCCAGGGCGTTGATACAGCTTGGAATTATCAAATTAAGGGCGGTCGCATGCACCTGATCTACATGGAAAATGGTCAAATTATTCCAGGGCGTTGATCCAGCTTAGAGTTTACAATAAATGTCCCATAGGGCGTTAAGTTGTGTCTGATATACATGGAATAAGTTCAAATTACTCCAAGGTGTATCAACGCCCTGGAACACGTAGGTTTTGATTGATTTTCTACAAAGCGTTCAGATGCTCTAGATCTCGTAAAGATCTGTGTGGAATAAAGCCAAATTTTTCTAGCGCGTTGATAAAGCTAGGATTTTTTAATTGATGTCCTACAGAGCGTCAAGATGCACCTGATCTACATGATTTTGAATATCATGTCTTTTGTGTGAAAGCAATCATTGCCAGTTCGTTGTAGAAAGTGATTGAGATCAATTCAACTCCTTTCAACAAATGCGAGTTGGTGTCGAGGTAAGACACTAGAATTGCACTCCGAAGATTGCTGGTTCAAATCTAGGTCAGGCGGAAATGTTTATTTTAACTTTTTTTTAATTCAATTCAAAACGTGCAAGATTCAACAGTAGTGCAAATCCAACTGCAGAACTATTGAGAGCATGGTGCTTATTTTTTACCGTGTAATGATTATGGTTTGAGGCTGATTCATTCATTTGTTCAGAAGAAATAAGCTATGCACGTGGTTATCAATGGTTTTTAGGAAGGTATCCTAACTCATGGTCGTATGAAACTTATGGGAACGCTTATCAGTCCTAGAAACATTTCATGCACAGACAAACAGACGTCACACTCTCATCGATGTCCATCGACCACCTTTTTAAAGGCCGATTGAAATGTCAATCCACCACCCGCAACGCTCGCATCGTTTTTGTTCGCGTTTGACGCTTACACACTACCGACATCTGTTGGTCCATCGGCCAAACACACCAATTTTACCATTGGGCGTACATGCCCTCATGAGTATGATTTTGATCCCGATTTGTTCTAAGTGTTACGTCTGTTTGTCTATGATTCGTGTATACCGTTTGGTAACGTTTACTACCAGAGATTTCATTCGAACCATTCATGAGAACCAATCGAATACAAATTTTAAAATTTTAGAGAACCCATTGGGAACTCCTATCCTTTGGGAATTACTGAATCCTCAATGAATTGAATCCTCAATCCTCAATCCTGAAACCTCACAAAACTTCTTTAAAGAACCTCTTGAAAGCTTCTTGCAAAAACCCTTCAGACCAAAGACTTTACTTCTAAAAACATGAAGAACCTTAGGAAAGGTTTTGGGAGTTCCCAGTAAACGTTTGAGAGCCTCTGAAAGTAGTTAAATGCGTATCGGAATACCTTCTGAATTTATAGAGTTACCTACCTTGGTGATCTTTGAGAATACTTTGAATGCCCCTGCGAATTTCTGGTATGTTATGGGGTGACTTCTGGAAACCGCCTAGAAAATCTTTGACAATCACAATCATTATTACCTTTGAAACCCCTGGATATCATTTAAGAATGTTTTGAGAACCCCTGGTGTTGCTAAGTTGGTCCTCACCCTTTGGCTCTCGGCAAATAACTTCTTCTTCTTCTTCTTTTTCTTCTTGTCATTAACGTCCTCACTGGGATAGAGCCTGCTTCTCAGATGAGTGTTCTTATGAGCACTTCCACAGTTATTACCTAAGAGTTTTCTTTGCCAAAGATGTAATTTTCGCATTCGTGAATCGCAAGGCAGGTACGATGATACTCTATGCCCAGGGAAGTCAAGGAAATTTTCATTACAAAAAGATCGTGGACCGACCGAGAATCGAACCCAGACACCTTCAGCATGGCTTTGCTTGGTAGCCGCGGACGCTAACCACTCGGCTAAGGAAGGCCCCCAAGTCTCCTGTAGCCGAAGTTGAAAAAAATGATCATCTTGAAACAAGTTTGCAACAATCCACCAATAAAGTGTAACTATCAAACAATGTTATCCCCAAAATTACAAATCCAATTGCAAATCCTCAAACACTTGTTGCATTTGGAACCAGTCAAATCGTCTTCATCACCATCGTCGAATACCAAAACGACGATTGTTCGCACAGCTTTGGCTTCCATCAACTGCCAGCAAAAGCGCTACCACCGTTCTTCTCTGTCACAAAGATCCCTCCCGGAAGGGGTTGTGTGCCCCATTTTGGAGAAAAGACACTCTGAAACACTGCAAGCGATAGTTTCTGTTTGGCAAACTGCACTCTCCGTTGCACCGGGAAAACTTTCGTCAAACCCCATCTCCATCTCTTCGTCCATCCATCCCATCAACGTAGATGCAACAGGTTGTCCCCGTTTTCCGTTTTATGGATCCAGGATTTGAGCTGTGTTTGCTCTCCTTCTGCTGCTGCTGCACTCGTTCCGTTGGTTGTTGTTTGTGAACTTTTAGGATTCGCAAGCTTCCTCGTTCCTCGTTTCCAATCTGAGAGCCGAGCATTCGAATGCGGCAGTTTATTCGGTAAATCCAATTCCGAAAGTGGAATCTCAAAAAGGATCAATTTGGTTCAAGCAGAACAATTTGCACATTTTAAAGCGAACGCAAATTGGATGAACGGGATCGGAACAGCAGAGCCGAAACCGAAACGACAACTTAAACTATCGTTTTCAACAATTTCGAAACAAGTCGTCTGTCTCCTCCACTACCGCTGGCAACACCACCGAGAACACCACGAAAACCTCAACAAAGCGACACAATCCGGGTCGGCAGGGAGGCCAGGTCTAGCGATTTTCGACAGGCCTGAGGCAATGAACTACCATAGTCCAAATCGCTACATCATACAACATGGCTGGTCTGAAAATTCGTTTGAAGGTCAGAAGCTTGTTGTTGCATACTGACATTTTATATATTTAAAACATTTGACATGAATGCCCAACGTGATTTTTGGAAGTATATTTTTTATCTAGCATGAGCTCTAGATACTTAACTTCATCTGACCAATTTATTGGAACCCCTCTCATCGTGACAACATGTATACTTGAAGGTTCACTACAGATGACACGCAGGCCTCGTTCTTTGGCGGACAGGCCTGTGCCATCCGCGTACAAGGATTTTTGACATCCCTGAGATAATTCAGGTAAGTCAGATGTGGAAATATTGTATAATATTGGTCCCAAAATGCTGCCTTGAGGAACACTAGCTGTTACAGGAAATCTTTCAGACCTGGAGTTCTGATAATTAACCTGAAGTGTACGATTTGACAGATAACATTGTATTACTCTAACAATGTATGTTGGAAAAATAAAGTTTTACAATTTTATGATCAAATCTTCATGCCAAACAGTGTCAAATGCTTTTTCTATGTCTAGAAGAGCAAGACCAGTAGAATAGATTTGTTGGAACGGATCAAATTTGTTACACGTAAAAGTTGATAAGTGGTCGAATGTCCCTGGCGGAATCCGAACTGTTCATTGGCAAAAATTGAATTTTCGTTGATGTGGGCCATCATTCTGTTCAAAATGATCTTTTCAAAAAGTTTATCGATGGAAAAAAGCAAACTGATTGGACGATAGCAAGAAGATTGTGCAGGATTTTTGTCTGGTTTTAAATTTGGTATAACTTAAGCATTTTTCCATTTGTCAGGAAAATATGCTAATTGAAAACATTGGTTAAATATATCAACTAAAAATGATAAGCTATTTTCTGGAAGTTTCTTGATGAGGATGTAGAAAATTCCATCATCGCCAGGAGCCTTCATATTTTTGAATTTTTTAATAATAGTTCTCACTTCTTCCAAATCAGTCTCCCAGGCATTTTCGAAAACGTTCTCTTGATTTAGAATATTTTCGAAATCCTGAGTAACTTGATTTTCAATTGGACTAGTAAGTCCTAAATTAAAATTGTGCGCACTTTCAAACTGCATAGCAAGTTTTTGAGCTTTTTTGCAATTAGTTAGTAATAATTTGTTTTCCTGTTTCAATGCCGGTATTGGTTTCTGAGGTATTTTTAAAATTTTAGATAATTTCCGAAAGGGCTTAGAGCCAGAGTCCAACTGAGAAATCTTATTTTCAAAATGTTTGTTTCTTAATTGTGCAAAACGTTTTCTGATTTCTTTCTGCAAATCCTTGCCTTCTCCTCACGTTTTTAAGACGGATCAAGAGTTTAAGATCATCATCTATAATCACGGATTCAAATTTTACTTCACATTTCGGAATTGCAATGCTCCTGGCTTCAACATTGGAATTTGTTAAAGTTTCAAGAGCATTGTTAGTATCAAGTTTTGTTTATAAAGAAATGTTAACATCAAGATTAGAGTCAATATATGTTTCATATATATTCAAGTCGGCTCGAAAATAATTGAAAGTGGAGCTGATAGGTTTGAGAATCGCTTCTTGGGATATTTGAAATATAACAGGGACATGATCAGAATCAAAATCGACATGAGTAACTAATTGGCTACAAAGATGACTAGAGTCCATTAAGACCAAGTCAATCGTAGATGGATTTCTAGAAGAGGAAAAACATGTAGGGCTATCAGGGTATTGAATTGAGAAATATCCTGAAGAGCACTCATCAAATAAAATTCTGCCGTTGGAATTACTTTGAGAATTATTCCATGACCGATGTTTGGCATTAAAGTCACCAATGAAAAAAAAAAATTGACTTATTGCGAGCCAAATTTCGCCAGTCAGTTTGGAGCAAATTAACTTGCTGTCCAGAGCATTGAAAAGGCAAATAGGCAGTTATGAAAGTATATTTACCAAGCTGTGTTTCAACTGAAACACCTAAATGACGAAAACAATTGATGTTTTATACGCCTATGAATGATGATTGCAGCACCCCCACATGCCCCATCAAGTCGATCATTACGATAAACAAAAAAATAGGATCTCTTTTGTGTTTAGATCCAGGTTTTAAATACGTTTCGGTAATAACTGCTATATGCATGTTATTAACTGTAAGAAAATTAAACAGCTCGTCCTCTTTACCATTCAGAGAAAGAGCATTACAATTTAAAATATTTAAATTATTATTTGGATTCATTAGAAAAACGTAATCCAATAACAATTTGATTTGTAAATTTTACACCAACTTGGACTGCTTCAGTCATAGTGGTGGCTTTGAACATTGCATCAATCATTAGATTCAATTGTTCAGTTAGAAAATTAAAATCAGAGGCAGACATATCACTTGCAGTGGGTACATTATCTGATGATTTTCCATTAGAATTTTCGGTAGACGAAGAAGCGGAGTAGGAGTTACCTGTGGCGGTAGGGTTTTTTTCCATTTGATTTGAAACAATTAGAATGGATACACATAAGATAAAAAGGGGAGGAGTTCAAATTACCTGCTACGATATCGGCAAAGGATTTTCCTTGGCTAGATACATTCGAAATTAAATGATTCAAACGGCTACCCGCCGGATTAAAATTAGTTTGTGAATGAACATGATTATGATCTTCCTGATGGGTATGACTCTTTATTAAGCGATCGTTAACTGAAAAATGAGCATTGTTCGATACTCTAGCAGGGGAACTCCGGAAACGACCGTTATCCTAACGGATATTACTGTTCATCTGCCTGGCACGAGCCTCGACGACTCGTCTAAGCGAAGGGCAAGCCCAAAATTTGATTCATGATTGCTTCCGCAATTGGCGCATATGAACATAATGATATCTTCCTTCACTGGACAGACGTCCTTAGCGTGAGATGAACCTCAGCAAATCATACATATAGCATCATGTGGCAATTTTTTGTACCATGACCCCACTTTTGGCATCGACGGCACTGAGTGGGGTTCTGGTAATTTCCTCTAGGTTTCTGGAAATGTTCCCATGTCACACGGAGATCTAGCATAAGTCTAGCTTTTTCTAAAGCTCTAATATTATTTAGATATTTTTTTGTTAAAGTGAACTAAATAATATTCTTGAGAAAGCCTTGTCCGAGCAATGCCAGATTGGGTTCTCTTTTTTCATAATGATGACTTGGACTGGGGAAAATCCAAAAAAAAAACATTTATTCCATTTTTGATCTCTTCAGGTGACTTATAATTACTTGAGAGACCTTTCAAGACGACTTTGAACAAACGTTAAGTTTTGTCGTCATAAGTAAAAAATGGTGCTTCTTCTCTTCAAGATGTTTGAGAAGAAGTTCGCGATCTTTAAGAGTTTCCGGCAAAACGCGACAGTCTCCTTTCTTTGCGATTTGGAAGGAGACCTTGATTCCCCTACTGGAGTTCAAGATCTCCTAGATCTCCTGCCTAAATCCCCAAAATTCGAAACAACTGACCACGATAGGCGGCACGCTTTGCTTCCTCACTTGAATCAAAGAGACTGCTTCGGTTTGGTGTTCTTTGGTCTGTTTTGAGCATCAAACTGATTGCTCATTTCGATGAAATTGGCAACATTAAACATTTCACCTCTGGAAAAAAGTGAGCATTCCGGAGAAACGTCCTTTTTTCCAGTTCTTAATCCCACTTTTTTTGGGAGGAAGTTGTGAATTCAAAGATTCATCCTTCCTTTTGTTTGTAGTTGCAACCATGTTTAGTGAATAAACGAAAGAAAACGTGACCTTCGAGAGTTTTTTTCCCAAGACGGTGTCCAAAAAGGATTACCACCGATAGCTTCGCTGAGGTCTAATGAAAAATCGAAAACACGGGTCCAACAAAGGATCAATAGTAGAAAAATAGCACTGAAAAGTACCTTTTTTGGAGCACTGAAAAGTACTGTTTTATTGGCCAAGGTAATGTTAAGAACTTCCAAGACCAGGAGGATACCGAGGATACCTCTGCATCTTCACAATCACCGCGGATAGGGTGTTGATTAGTGAGAGAGGAAAAAGGTCTGGAGTCAACTCTGGTCAGTGATGCGATCCATGGTCAAGGAGGAATAATATTAATCTCACTTAAAACTAGTTTTGAATTGTGATGAAAAGATATTGGTAGAAGTTTAATGTGTAAGAAGTTTAAGTTAGCATGTGTATATTAAAACTATAAAAAATAGGAAAAAGGAAACATGCCGACACTTCTAGTGACGACCCATCCATATTTTGTTTGAAAATTGTATAATCGCAATGTTGTCCGTGTTATCATCACCATGGAACGAGCTCACCAGATGGCAACTCAACCTCGACTAAAAACGAATATCTTTTCGCATTTTTATAGAGCAAACCGGGCACGACTGATCTTGATTCCGTCGCCCGCTCGAAAAGAAAACACGGGCATTTTTTCGTAAATAGCTCAATGAAATTGATATTTTTTTCTGATTCCTACAAAAATCACTCAAAGTATTTCACAGATATTTTTTCAGGCTAACTTAAATAAAACTTTTATACAAATATATCTAAACGTGGGGGGTGCAAACTCGAATATTTAGGTCGTTCAAATTGAACAAAATCTTTCCCATAAGTGCTAACCGTTGTTTGTTTGCTTGTCTCGCAGGAAACCACATTTTAAGTACATTCTTAAAATGCTTAACACAAAGCATAATTAATTCATTGCAGGCGATAAACCCAATTAACAGACCTAATCAGAAGTTTATGGCGATATGTTAATTAAAAATATATTTGAAAAAAGTTGGTAATGATTTCTGCATAATTTTTACCAAGCACAACTTTTTTTAATAGTTGGCAGTGTTTGTGTTATATAAATTGAATAACATTCAGATCATTTTCATGAATAACTTTGTTTGACAGCAGCCTGGCTCCTTGTTGATTTTCAGTTCGCATCCCCTAGATCTGGATCTAAACATTCTTCCTGGAAATATATTTTCAATTATGTCCTATGTGGTTCCTTTAAAAAATCTCATGGATCCTTCCGTACATTTTATCGGTATTTGCAAAAGGAATTTTGTAAGAAACCTTAACTTAATTTGTGAAAGAAATCGCGAAAGAGTTTTTTGAAACTGTGGAAAAATGGAAGTGAGAAAAGATAAGCTTTTATTTTTCCAGAATTTTCTCCAGATAATTCTTCAGAGATTTATCGTACGATTTTCCTTATGGTTCCTCAAGTTTGAAATGTTTTTGGTTTCCGTTTTCTCAAACAAATTAGTAACGAAATTTTCGGAAACTAAAAATAATAATCTATTGTCGAATCCTTCATGAATGCTTTCTGGAGTTCCATTTGTAGTGAGATTATTCATCTATGATGGGAGATAATTCATCTGAAATTCTTAAAATATTTCAAATTGGAATTTCCTCTAAGATACTTTCACGTAATCATGAAAAAAATGTCCTAGTTACTGCTGTTATAATTTATCCAAAAATGGCATAAGAATGTTCTTCAGATTGTTGTTGTTTAAATTTCTACAAGGACGAATTTGCTTTTTGCTTCATTTCCTAAGACGATTTCTGCATCATCTTAACAAACTCCTCCATGAAATTGCTCAGAGGTTCATCCAGTGATATTATTTCTCCAGCAATCACTACAAGTAGTTATTTCTTTTATGAATCCCTAAAAAATCTATTCATGGTATTCCCGTCTTCTCCAGAAACTCCTGCAAAAAAACAATCCGAGAATTTAAAAAGAAGTTAAAAACGACAAAATAATCTCCCTTGAGGGAGAAACGTTGGGTTGCAATAAAACTCGTTTTAATCATTTAAAGACTACGTAGCCGTAAATTCCACAACCAATAAATAATGTAACGGTAGAAGGAGATCTAATTTCGCATACGAAGAAATTCTAACAACTTGAGTTTCTGTATTTGAGTAGATTTATACAAATTAATCCCATTCAAAGCAAAAATATTTAGATAAATCGAGAATTCCTAAAACTGCCGAGTCAAAAACGGTACTGGCTACGTCCTTACGATCATCGGTTAGGGAAGGAATGTCAGTGTGATATCTATTGTTACCAAAGACCGAGTATACCTCTGCAACTTCATGGTTGTCACGGAAAGTAGTTTTAGTTAGTGGAAAGGATTCAGCAGCTACAAAATCTGAATTCGCTTTGGGGACCGTCCATAACCACGTGGTCATTGAGGGGGAGTGTGTTTTTTTGCTGGTTATCAGAGCGATTCTTTCCGCTCTTATCGTGTTTATCTGGTCCTTCTAATCACTCTCACTGCAATGATGATGGTGACGATGATGATGACGGTTTATTCTAGACTAGAGATGGGCAAAACGAATCGGAGCCGTACAAAAGAACGGAATCACTCAATTGAACGAGTGGTCCGTGGCTCATTTTTGGCGAGAGTCAGTTCATTCGACGGATCAGATAAAAAGTGACCCGTAAAAAGAACGAAGTGATTCTTTTCTCCTATGTATTCTCTTTCGGTTTTATTTTTACGCTTGAAACGTGTCTCGCATTGCACGCCGCGCCACACATACAAGCACAGTTTTCTGCTGCTCCGTGCTCTCAACACTCTCAACATAACATAGAGAGATAAATTTGCTCCGCCTATTTGTATTACAGGCAAACGAAAAATAAGGTTTGGGCAAGCAAAGTCGGCTGAATATCGTGCTCGTGCCCGGTCGAATCGTGAGTTTCTGGGGGAAGCATTGTTGGAATAGTAGGCAATCAGCCGTAGTTTCCATGTCACTCCAAGTTGTTAGGAACCCCTAGCAACGTACACTAGCTGTTTGTGAAAATTAACAAGGATGCATCAGTTGTATTCCGCACACCGTGCAGTCAAGATCGTTCCCTAATAAACTTAATTAGCTTAGTTGTAAATCCGTGTTCGGCCACTTCCAAGCACCGATCTGTCCCTCAAGAAGCATTAGGAAGAAGGAAGCAAAAGATCGTACAACACAGTGCGCGACACGAAATTAATCGTTGGGTTCGTTCGCTTGGTTCAGTTCGCTCTCCCTTACGGCTGAGCCACTGAACCGTTCAAAAGATCCGATTCACTGAAGTAAGTGATTTGGATCGGATTTGTTCACTAAAAAGAGCCGTTTAGCCCATCACTAGTCTAGACCTTTACATGGATGCTGGGATCGCCTAGAGAGCAAATGCGAGATTGAATGCCTGGGAGATCCATGCCGTGGTGGTGCTCGTGCTCTTGGTTGGCTTTAGTAGTGGTCAGTCGATATCATAGCTGCTGAGTAGAGATCTGATCGCTTGTAGGTAGCCAGTACAGGGAATCGGTTTTGTTGACGGCTGCTGTAGCTGACGATATCCACTTAGGAATAGGGTCCTTAAAAATATCTGAACTTTCAAAATAAACCGATGTTGTACTGAAAAAAAGAGGGAATTCATGGAGGCGTATCTCTAGTACTTTTCCAGAAATGTTTGTATGTAACTGTAAAAAGAGTGGGTAAAGTTACATTTTGCTTTCATTTAAACCTCTGGTATTATTGCTATTCAGCGTAGTTCCTAGACGAGTTTCCAAAAAAAGTCAGTAAACCCTGAAATTCTCCACAAGGACCATGGTGGATATGTGTTAATGAATCACTGAACATTTGTGTACACAATTGTAGAGAAAAAAATATGATTAATTTTTTGCAGACATTTCTGAAAATATCCATTGAATTTTTTTTTTTTCAGAAATAATCACAAAATTTACATAAGCCCCAAACGCCCTCAGCCATCTCAAATAATCATAAAATTTTCCATAGATTTCTCGTATCAGGTATCGATTTATTTCAACGTTTAACATTTTCACAAATTCACTCACAGTTTCTAAACAAATTTGGCAGTTTTCAAACACCCCCTTATTTTTTAAAGATAATCTTTTTGAGATCATAAGCTTCGACCAATAATTCAGAAATATTATAAGATGTTTATCCTGTCGTACTCTCAATCTGCCTAAATATTTTGCATGAAGTTATCAATGACTCAGAAAGTATTTGAGACTTATATAATATTCCTTTCGGAAGTCCCAATATACGATATGGAAAACAAACTTCGAACTACATGAGTGAATCATGAAATAATTTCTGAAAACGTTCTGGAAGAACCGCATGAAGTATTCCAGGGCGAATTTCAAGAAGAAATCATCGAGAAATACTCAGAAAAATATCTGATGTTTAACTATATTAACTACAGGCAAAATCTAACAATTCTCCATGTTCATAAAAATTCTCATTTTGCTAACTGTCTTGTAAGATTCATATAGTCTAATGGGTGGATGAGACATGTTGAATGAGGACATTGGAGGAATTTATTTGGGTGATTGTAAGTAATTGACAGAGATGAAGATCAAATATAAAATATGTCGACATATATGGTGACAAAGCATTCAAAGATTTTGAAAATACAAAAAAAAAGACATGTGTGTTGTAGTTAGGTGAAAAAATATTTTTTTTTGTGATATTCGTTATTATTAAAAACCAATTATATCTCTGCATCTCCATGATTATCACCGACAGTGTTTTTTTTAAGTAGCGAGGATTCACAAGCTGCATCACATAACTTTAATAGATAGCTCTTTACCAGTACACGCTATGTCTGAATCAGCCGATTATTAAAAATCGAATGTACATCGGGTTTATTCTCGCTAGTATTCAGTATTTTGGTTATATTTTCATAATCGAAAGGTTTTAAAATATTTCATCGGTGTTTTTTCGATTTTTTTCACTTTGAAGCGTTGAAAACCCTGTTTTTCAACGAATTTCAGTCCATACAAAATGTATGGAAAAAAATTCACCGATATAATATTTTAAAACCTTCCTATTATGAAAATATAGACCGAATACTGATCTCTAGCGAGAAAAAATCCGATATACATTCGATTTTTATAATCGTCTGGTTCAGACATTCTTCTTCTTCTTCTTGGCATTAACGTCCCCACTGGGGCAGAGCCGGCTACTCAGCGTAGTGTTCTTGTGAGCACTTCCACAGCTATTAACTGAGAGCTTTCTTTGCCTAAATTGCCATTTTCGCATTTGTATATCCTGTGGCAGGGTACGATGATACACTATTCCCAGGGAAGTCAAGGAAATTTCCATTACGATAAGATCCTGGACCGACTGGGATTTGAATCCAGACACCTTCAGCATGGCTCTGCTTTGTAGCTGCAGACTCTAACCACTCGGCTAAGGAACACTAAAGTTATTTTAATCATACAGTAGACTCAATTCCAATATTTAGTAGTTGGCTAACGGCTCACTTGTGGTACTTGTATGCTTGTCTGTTAGTATAAGTTGAAAATATTTCGTCAATTGGCAGCGACCCTAAGTCAAATCTACAAAATCAATGCTCCAAAAATCTGGCATCGCTGGTCACATTCCCGGCACAATCACAGCCGGAGACGAGATGCAACAAGTTTGTCTGCCTCAAATGTGGCTTAATAGTGTGGCTTCTGAAAAACTATCCTCTTTCTGGGCCTCGGCTCGGTTCGGTGCCAAAGTACAAAACTGAATGGTATCAAACAAGAGATATAACAACCGCCTGCACTGTCGCGCCACCGACGCATTCCTCCCCGCCGAAGCTTTCCGTTTTCGGATGTAGGCCCTGCTCTATGATGATGATATTCTCGCACCAGAAACAGATGTCGGAACAAAACTAAGTTCGGAACCCACACAGTTTTGAGCAATTCGATGGGCGGATGTAAATTGGAGACGGGTACAAGAGAGGGGAACCACTTCCGGAACTGTCTGTCACCTCATCGTTTCCACCACCAGCAGGCGGCTCCATGAATGCACCAAATTCCAAAAAACATTCCCAATTCAATGGCCCAGCTGTGAAAGTTAGCTGCCACTGTTTCTCGTTGCTTCGTTGGAAAAACGATAGGCTCTCGGCAGGGAGCAGCTTTTTGGAAAGTTCATGTATTCATGAATCCTGACAACCGAAGTGGTCTAATTTTGTTCAACCGCTGCTGCAGTTGTGCAATGTGTGTGAGCTGTGACTGGCATGTGACTCGTCAAATATATGGAAAGCTGATAAATTCCAGTAAACGATTTAAAAAATAAATTATTGTGCAAACAAAACAATGATGATTTAAGATATTTTCGTGGAAGAATCTAGTCATGGAAAGAGCATTCAGCTTCTCTAAAAAAAACTTCCCAGCTTTTCTCGAAGAAATGTGCCCCAGCTTCTCTGGAAAAAGCTTTCTAGCTTCTGAGAGAGAAGCTTTCCAGCTTCTGAGAGAAGCTTTCCAGCTTCTGAGAGAAGCTTTCCAGCTTCTGGAGGAGAAACTTTCCAGCTTCTTGAGGAGAAGCTTACCTGCTTCTGGAAGAGAAGTTTTTCAGCTTCTGAGCGAGAAGCTTTCCAGCTTTTAAAAGAAACTCTTCACAACTGGTGGTGAAAAAGTTTTCCAGCTTGGGAAACAAAAGGCTCTCCAGCTTCTGAAAGAGAAGCTTTCCAGCTTCTGAAAGAGATATTTTTTAGCTTCTGAAGAAGAAGCTTTTCGGCTTCTCAGAAAGAAGCTTTCCAGGTTATGAGAGAGAAGCTTTCCAGCTTCCAAGAGCAGAGCTTTCCTGGTTATGAGAGAGAAGCTTTTAAGCTTCTGAGAGAGTAGTTTTCCCGTTTCTGAAAGCAAAGCTTTCCAGCTTATAGGAGAGAAGTTTTCCATCTTCTGAGAGCGAAGCTTTCCAGATTTTGAGAGACAAGCAAAAGCTTTCCAGCTTCTGAGAGAGAAGATTCCCAGGTTATGGGAGAGAAGCTTTCAAGCTTATGAGAAAGAAGTTTTCCAGCTTTTGAGAGCGACACTCTCCAGCTTCTGAGAGAAAAGTATTGCAGGTTTTGAGGAAGAAGTTGTCCAGCTCCTAGGAGAAATATTTTCCAGCTTTTGAGAGCGAAGAAATGTGTGAGCTTCTCCATAAAAAGCTTTCCAGCATCTCTCTTCCCGCTTCTGGAAGAGAAGCTTTCCAGCTTCTGGAAGAGAAGCTTTCCAGCTTCTGAGAGATGCTATCCAGCTTCAGAGAGATGATTTCCAGCTTCTGAGAGAAGCTTTCCAAAGCTTATAAGAGAAGCTTTCCAAAGCTTCTGAGTGAAGCTTTCTAAAGCTTCTGAGAGAAGCTTTCCAAAGCTTCTGAGAGGAGCTTTCCAAAGCTTCTGAGAAAAGCTTTCCAGCTTCTGAGAGATGCTTTCCAGCTTCTGATAGAAGCTTTCCAAAGCTTCTGAGAGAAGCTTTCCAAAGCTTTTGAGAGAAACTGTCCAAGGCTTCTGAGAGAAGCTTTCCAAAACTTTTGAGAGAAGCTTTCCCAAGCTTCTGAGAGAAACTTTCCAAAGCTTCTGAGAGAGAAGTTTTCCAAAGCTTCTGAGAGAAATTTTCCAAAGCTTCTGAAACATGCTTTCTAAAGCTTCTGAGAGAAACTTCCCAAAGCTCCTGAGAGAAGCTTTCTTATGCTTCTGAGAGAAACTTTCCAAAGCTTCTGAGAGAAGCTTTCTTATGCTTCTGAGAGAAACTTTCCAAAGCTTCTGAGAGAAACTTTCCAAAGCTTCTGAGAGTAGTTTTCCAAAGCTTCTGAGAGAAGCTTTCCATAGCTTCTGAGAGAAGCTTTCCAAAGCTTCTGAGAGAAGCTTTCCAAAGCTTATGAGTGAAGCTTTCCAAAGCTTCTGAGAGAAGCTTTCCAAATCTTCTGAGAGAAGCTTTCCTAAGCTTCTGAGAGAAATTTTCCAAAGCTTCTGAGACATGCTTTCCAAAGCTTCTGAGAGAAACTTCCCAAAGCTTCTGAGAGAAGCTTTCTTATGCTTCTGAGAGAAACTTTCCAAAGCTTCTGAGAGAAACTTTCCAAAGCTTCTGAGAGTAGTTTTCCAAAGCTTCTGAGAGAAGCTTTCCATAGCTTCTGAGAGAAGCTTTCCAAAGCTTCTGAGAGAAGCTTTCCAAAGCTTATGAGTGAAGCTTTCCAAAGCTTCTGAGAGAAGCTTTCCAATGCTTTTGAGAGAAACTTTCCGAAGCTTCTGATAGAAGCTTTCTAAAGCTTATGAGAGAAGCTTTCTAAAGCTTATGAGTTAAGCTTTCCAAAGCTTCTGAGAGAAGCTTTCCTAAGCTTCTGAGAGAAACTATCCAAAGCTTCTGAGAGAATCTTTCCAAAGCTTTTGAGAGTAACTTTCCAAAGCTTCTGAGAGAAACTATCCAAAGCTTCTGAGAGAAGCTTTCAAAAGCTTCTGAGAGTAGCTTTCCAAAGCATCTGATAGAAGCTTTCCTAAGCTTCTGAGAGAAGCTTTCCAAAGGTTCTGAAAGGAGAAAGAAGTTTTCCAGCTTTTGAGAGCGACACTCTCCAGCTTCTGAGAGAAAAGTATTGCAGGTTTTGAGGAAGAAGTTGTCCAGCTCCTAGGAGAAATATTTTCCAGCTTTTGAGAGCGAAGAAATGTGTGAGCTTCTCCATAAAAAGCTTTCCAGCATCTCTCTTCCCGCTTCTGGAAGAGAAGCTTTCCAGCTTCTGGAAGAGAAGCTTTCCAGCTTCTGAGAGATGCTATCCAGCTTCAGAGAGATGATTTCCAGCTTCTGAGAGAAGCTTTCCAAAGCTTATAAGAGAAGCTTTCCAAAGCTTCTGAGTGAAGCTTTCTAAAGCTTCTGAGAGAAGCTTTCCAAAGCTTCTGAGAGGAGCTTTCCAAAGCTTCTGAGAAAAGCTTTCCAGCTTCTGAGAGATGCTTTCCAGCTTCTGAGAGGAGCTTTCCAAAGCTTTTGAGAGAAACTGTCCAAGGCTTCTGAGAGAAGCTTTCCAAAACTTTTGAGAGAAGCTTTCCCAAGCTTCTGAGAGAAACTTTCCAAAGCTTCTGAGAGAGAAGTTTTCCAAAGCTTCTGAGAGAAATTTTCCAAAGCTTCTGAAACATGCTTTCTAAAGCTTCTGAGAGAAACTTCCCAAAGCTCCTGAGAGAAGCTTTCTTATGCTTCTGAGAGAAACTTTCCAAAGCTTCTGAGAGAAGCTTTCTTATGCTTCTGAGAGAAACTTTCCAAAGCTTCTGAGAGAAACTTTCCAAAGCTTCTGAGAGTAGTTTTCCAAAGCTTCTGAGAGAAGCTTTCCATAGCTTCTGAGAGAAGCTTTCCAAAGCTTCTGAGAGAAGCTTTCCAAAGCTTATGAGTGAAGCTTTCCAAAGCTTCTGAGAGAAGCTTTCCAAATCTTCTGAGAGAAGCTTTCCTAAGCTTCTGAGAGAAATTTTCCAAAGCTTCTGAGACATGCTTTCCAAAGCTTCTGAGAGAAACTTCCCAAAGCTTCTGAGAGAAGCTTTCTTATGCTTCTGAGAGAAACTTTCCAAAGCTTCTGAGAGAAACTTTCCAAAGCTTCTGAGAGTAGTTTTCCAAAGCTTCTGAGAGAAGCTTTCTAAAGCTTATGAGTTAAGCTTTCCAAAGCTTCTGAGAGAAGCTTTCCTAAGCTTCTGAGAGAAACTATCCAAAGCTTCTGAGAGAATCTTTCCAAAGCTTTTGAGAGTAACTTTCCAAAGCTTCTGAGAGAAACTATCCAAAGCTTCTGAGAGAAGCTTTCAAAAGCTTCTGAGAGTAGCTTTCCAAAGCATCTGATAGAAGCTTTCCTAAGCTTCTGAGAGAAGCTTTCTAAAGCTTATGAGTTAAGCTTTCCAAAGCTTCTGAGAGAAGCTTTCCTAAGCTTCTGAGAGAAACTATCCAAAGCTTCTGAGAGAAGCTTTCCTAAGCTTCTGAGAGAAACTATCCAAAGCTTCTGAGAGAAGCTTTCCAAAGCTTTTGAGAGTAACTTTCCAAAGCTTCTGAGAGAAACTTCCCAAAGCTTCTGAGAGAAGCTTTCCAAAGGTTCTGAAAGGAGCTTTCCAAAGCTTTTCTGAGAGAAGCTTTCCAAAGCTTCTGAGGGAAGCTTTCCAAAGCATCTGAGAGAAGCTCTCCTAAGCTTCTGAGAGAAATTTTCCAAAGCTTCTGAAACATGCTTTCTAAAGCTTCTGAGAGAAACTTCCCAAAGCTTCTGAGACATGCTTTCTAAAGCTTCTGAGAGAAACTTTCCAAAGCTTCTGAGAGAAACTTTCCAAAGCTTCTGAGAGAAACTTTCCAAAGCCTTTGAGAGAAATTTTCCAAAGCTTCTGAGAGAAGCTTTCCAAAGCGTCTGAGAGAAGCTTTCCAGCTTCTAGAAGAGAAGCTTTCCAGCTTCTAGAAGAGAAGCTTTTCAGTTTCTGGAGGAGAAGCCTTCCAGGTTTTGGAAGCGAAGATTTCCAGCTACTGTGAGTGATGCTTCCCAGCTTCTGAGAACAATATTTTCCAGCTTCTGAGAGCGAAGTCTTCTAGCTTCTGAGAGAGAAGCTTTCTAGCTCCTGAAAAAGAAGTTTCTGAGAACGACGCTTTCCAGCTTCTAAGAGAAAAGCTTTGCAGCTTTTGAGAGAGAAGCTTCTGAGAATGAAGCTTACCAGCTACTGCGAGAGAAGCTTTATAGCTTTTGAGAGAGAAGCTGTGAAAATGATGATTTTTAGCTTCTGGAGAGAGAAGTTTTCTAGCTTTTGAGAGAAAGCTTCCATTTTCTGAGGGTAGAGAAGCTTTGCAGTTTCTTGGAGAAAAGCTTTGCAGCTTCTGGAAGAAAAGCTCTCAAGCTACTAGAATAGTTTCTCTTCAGCTTCTGGAAGAGAAGCTTTGCAATTTTAGTGATGAAGATATGTATACTTATGAAGAAGCTGTAAAGCCTGTTAGGGAGAAGTTTCGTTTGAGATGTCTTCCAGCTTCTCAAAAGAAGCTGTCAATTTTTTTTTTATTTTCTTGAGGTTACCTTCCATGCCAACAACCGAATTATTACACTCTGTGTGAATCAAGCCTACGACTAAGCCCGACAAAAAGTCCACTTCTCAGTTGCATTCCGGCAACTGTGGCCACCATCAGCCTTGCTAGTTAGCTTCCGTAAAACCCGTCTATTTCAGCGCCAAATCCAAACGACGATGATTATGATGATGCAACACTAACTCCATCTGGATGCTGTCGACCCTCTCCTTAGCCTCTACCCAGCCCAACCATTCAAATAGCGAATTTCGTTGCGTTGGATGCGCTCCGCCACGTATCACTATTTCGAGTCCGAAAAGTTCAAACTGCATTTTGCATCCACACTCGTTCCGTGGAGCTGGGCGCTGAGACAGGCTAAACTGTTGCCGGCAAAAAAGTTGATCGTTTTGGTTGGTTCTAAAGGGCCTTCTAGCCCTGGACGACTCTGGAGCAGCTGCAAGAGAGAACGTCGACAGGATACCGATGCAAGGACGAGTTCGGTTGAGCTGATGTGTCCAATTTTGGGCAGCCAGTTGCCGGTTTTTTGTGTGAGTTGCGGGCCAGGATTCAGTGAATCCCATGAATGAAGAGTTGATAAACTGAGTTGTGATGTTTTTTTTTTCATAAGCAAGTTTTTGGCCTTTGTGGTTTCGGTGGAAACGGGTTCAAACTGTGTGTGGTTAAGGGTAAGGACGGGTTGTTTGCTGGAAATGTTTTCGTCCGTCTGTCAGTTTTTGAACTGGAAAAAGGGATTATGCTGTTGAGTGATTTTGGCCTGACGCTTCCTTGTTTGGAGTGTGATACATTTGTATCATATGGTGGAGTTTTTGAGTGATGATAAGTGATAAGTGGTATCGGAATACATGCTCTTCTACGAAAGTGAGAAGTGATATATCATTAATAAATAGAATTTGTTCCAAGTTTAGAGCTGACTGTAAATAAACAGACTGTGGCTCAGTTTTCAACAATTAAAATATTTATTGGAATGTTTTTTTTTGTCATAAGTGCAACATTGAAAGAAAATTCCAAAGACATTTATAAAGTTGGTCTTTTTAAAACCATTGAAAAATTCCCGATGAGTTTTTTTTTTCAGGAACTGGAAAGCTTCCCTTCCGGAAGCTTAAAAATGTTTCTTTCGTAAACTGGAAATATTTTGATGGCAGAAACTGGAAAAAAAAACCTTCTAAAAGATTGAAGGCTTTATTCCATCTGGAAAATTACTGTTCCAAATGCTGAAGATCTTCAATAGCTGGACAATTTCACTTCCAGTAGCTTAAAAACTTGGACCAACCGGGAATCGAACCCAGACATCTTCAGCACGGCTTCAGCATAGCTTAAAAACTTATCTATCAGAAATTAACGCTTTAACGCCCAGCGTCCTCAATTGAAGACAGAGATATACGCAAAAAACTTAAAAACAATAGAAAATATAATGATACCAAGTTTGGAGAATTTGGTCATAGACCTGATATCTTCCACTCAGTGAACATTATATTTCGGAATTCACTCACCTGGTGCAGCTACAGCATGATCAAGTATACCTTATACCTGCACATTCAACCCCCTGAAATGCTCGGAAGTCCAACTTTAACAATGCATATCTCTGTTGTTTTCGAAGCGATTTCGATTTTTTTTCAGTGATTGAACCGAGCATCATACAAGATCAGCATCCGTTTTAATTATCTCGAATTAAATTCGTCTACCCAAAGTTGTATATCAATATACACAAGCATTTTGGAAAATACATTCTACAATAATATTGAGTGATTTGATTTGAGTGGAGATTCAAATTTTGGAAAGGTCTCAACATTTCTTTTACCTAAAAACTACTTAAAATCTTATTTATTTCAAACAGTTTGCCTGTAAATCAATATTCATGGTAATTACATTTTTTTACAATACTTTGATTGTTGAAGTCTAGTTAACGCATTAGAGCAGATATATAGCTGTTTACACTTTTTTCCAACTAAAATGCCACTAAAAAGTCAAGGTTTAAGCTTGTTAGTCTTATGTTAGTTAGTGTTTGTTAGTCAATAATTTGCTTTTA
Organism: Aedes aegypti; assembly: GCF_002204515.2. Classification (NCBI taxonomy): domain Eukaryota; kingdom Metazoa; phylum Arthropoda; class Insecta; order Diptera; family Culicidae; genus Aedes; species Aedes aegypti. The sequence goes on along the minus strand of NC_035107.1, from coordinate 221,114,237 downwards.
GATTTCTACAGAACATGTTTGATCAAGAATTAAAATTTAGATAACACTCAACATTTTATTTTACTTAAAAACTAGGAAACATTTTATCTCAAGTAACAATTTTTATTTTACAAATTACTTCCAAGGTGCTATTTATAGCCCATAAAACCACGGTCAAAACACTGTTGCCTCCATCGCATCTCCCAAAACCACTAGTAGTTTAGAACGATTGAGCAGTGTCGAAAAAATATGTTGGAACTTTATTTAAGATATTTATAGATATTTATGACACCATGAAACGTTGCGAATTCATGACCATCCCGAGGTAAATAAGCTCGTACAGTTTCGATGTGAAGTTGACCTATTTTTCAAATGTCTGAAGCAAAAGAAACGGTGATATTGAAAAAAAAAACCATATTTTATGAACTACCGAAAGCTAAACATTACATATATTTTGCAATTGGATTAAATGGACAAATTGATGTGAAGTTTTGCGAAAAAGTTACACGTCTTCTCAGTGAGAATCGAACTCACGACTCCCTGATCTCTAGTTGGGGCGCGTTACCCCTATGCCATGAGAGGACTCATAAACGCAGAAGGTCACCTGAATTCGATTTCAGCTCAATTATCACGTGGTCCTTTTTCGCAAAGTGCACCTCTTTCGGAAGCATGAGATGCCCATCCAAACACAACGCTTTCTATATATATATCCAATGCCAAGCCTGAGAGCGCATTATTTCTTAGGTATGGAAATAGCACACTACACTAGCCACCAACTACGCTGGCTGAGGTTTCTATTGTGTGGGCTTCCAATGGGTCGCGATGTTCTCAAACGACCGGTTACGGAACATGAGTCCGTTGCTCGATAAATACATGTTTTTAAATTATGAATCGTGGTTTACGGCTAACCAGCCGAGTGGAAGTTTAACAACTACCAAAAGCTAAACATTACATATATTTTGCATTTGGATTAAATGGACAAATTGATGTGAAGTTTTGTCCCATTTAAAACCTGAAAAGTGAAAAGCTTCTATTTTAAAATCTGAATTTCTCTTCTAGAAACTAAGAAGGTTGAAACCTTTTCTTCTGGAAGTTGGAAAGCTGCACTTCCTGAAGCTGAGAGTTGTCTATCCAGAAGCTGGACAACTTCTCTTCCGGAAGATGAATAGCTGCTCTTCTAGAAGCTGGATGGCTTCTCTTTCAGTAGCAAAAATGCATATCTCTAAGAAACTGGAAAGCTTTTTTTTTTCCTAAAAACTGGAAAACTTCTGTTCCAGAAGCTGAAAATAACTCTCTCGGAAACTGAAAATATGGGAATCTTACCTTCCAGAAGCTGAAAGGTTTTCCTTCTATACGCTGGAAAACTTTTCATTCAGAAATTGGAAAACTTTTTTTTTTCCCAGAGCTGAATAACTACACTACCAGAGATTGGAAAGCTTCCCTTCTGGAACCTGAAAAGCTTCTCTTCCAGAAGACATGGATACGTTAATGCTTCCAGTGAACGGTTGAAAGAAGCACCACACTAGACAACGGACTAGCATGAAACGCCCAGTGGCACAGTCGAAATACATTCTTGACGAGTTTGGTTTGGTTTGGTAATACTAATCGCATGGCCAGAAAGCCCACACTAGTAAGCTATTCTTTCAGGAGCTTGAAAGCTTCCCTTACAGAAGCTGGTAAACTTGTTTTCCTGAAGCTAAAAAGCATCTCTTCCAGAAACTGGAAAGCTCCTCTTTAAGAAACTGGAAAGATTCATTCAAAAGCTGGAAACCTAATAAACACACCTTCGTATATATTAGGCTATAAGAGTACAAATGTGGAGGCGATATACGTACATTTTGCGTGCAGCCTAATGGCGCATGTACGTATATCGCCTCCACTTGTGTACTCCTATGCGCTATCGTATACAAGTTTGTGTTTACTGGAAAGCTTCACTTCCTGAAGCTGCAAAGCTTATCTTCCGGAAGATAAAAATAGCTTCTTTTCCAGAAGCTGGATGGCTTCTCTTCCAGTAGCGAGAAGGAAGATAGAAGAAGCTGGATAGCTTTTTTCCTAGAAACTGGAAAGCTTCCTTTCCAGTAGCTGGAAACCTTCTCTCTCAGAATCTGGAAAACTTCTCTGCCAGAAGCTGAAAAGGTGGTAGGTCATTTGGCATAACGGTCGTTTGGCATAATGAGTTTAAAACCAAGGATTTCTTAAGGTAACATTCGTTTTAACGTTTTTGATGACTTCAGGCTTATTTTGGAAATAATTACAAAACAAAATTATACTTTATTGAACAATCATATGCTCTTGAATAAACTCATTGATTAATTTGAGAAGGTTGCTTTTCCTTTATACATACAGTATTCTTCTGAGTTGTATAATTGGATTTAATATTGGCACTGATTATGACATATTTAACAAAAACTTACCCTTCTTTCAAATATTGGTTGTTTCTGTAACAACTATAGTTATTACGACTATTAATTTCAGTTTAAATAATTTTTAAATTCTTGTTAACACAGGCTGTTCTTTTGACCTATCTTCTTTTTCCTCTTGGCATTAACGTCCTCACGGGGACAGAGCCTGCTTCTCAGCTTAGTGTTCTTATAAGCACTTCCACAGTTATTAACTGAGAGCTTTCATTGCCAAAGTTGCCATTTTCGCTTTCGTATATCGTGTGGCAGGTACGATAATACTCTATACCCAGGGAAGTCAATGAAATTGCCATTACGAAAAGATCCTGGACTGACCGGGATTCGAATCCAGACACCTTCAGCATGACTTTGCTTTCTAGCCGCGGACTCTAACCACTTGGGTAAGGAAGGCCCCACAACCTATATTGTTCCGAAAATTATTACAATCGACTCGATGTTCCACATCTCGATATTTCTCCCTATGTCTATGATGTCTTCAGTCCCTTCATTCTGCATAAAATTTCCTTCTCTTTATCTCGATATTCTCTTTATCTCGATATCCTCTTTATCTCGATCTCTCTTTATCTCGATGGTCTCTTCAATACCTAGATGTGGAGAGTCGACTGTAGTTTTGAAGCTGATATTGTATTTCCTACTGAAAAGCGTGACAAACGAACACATAAATCTGCCCGAGTTATCAGCAATAAGAAAGATCAATAAACAGATACTTCGATGTCACTCAAAGCAATTCGTACTATTCTTCCGTGTTATTATGTTGTTTTTGGTGCCCAATATTCTATTGTTTTATTCATTAATAATGCCTTCTTTTATATAGACTGTTCTTTACAGTTATATTACTATTATACATATTTTTTTTTAATTTCGCTATTTGGTTCATTCTCTCTGCTGTTAGAATAATCATTGTTCGAATCCTGCTTGAAAAAATGATTGTTTCAATTACCGAAAAACTTATTTCAATCACAAATTTTACCTTCTTTAAAAAATGGGCGACTCTTTTGATTAACATTTCCAAAATTAAAATGTATAATAAAAATTTCGAAATTTTTTATTTAAGAAATCAAATTCTTTCAAATTAAGCTGTGTATTTGTTTTCCATTCAAGCTTCAACCAATTAATTATCTGCTTCAATATGAAGTTGCTTTTGAATAATTTTGCAATAATAAGTATTTGGATCAAAGTTTTCAATAATTTGCATATGAATTTTCCCATATTATACCAAGTTTGTCTCGAAGTCGTGGATACCAGGTCCAAATCACGGAGAAAAATCATTCATTCTTCTCCAACAGCCCACGGCGAGTGGCCCAGACGGAAATCTTATTATCAATTAGGTGGAACCGCACGACATGGCCAGTCCTGTATTGGTGGTGACTCCAAATCACAATACATACATACACACATATCAAGGGTTATGTACTTTTATCAAGTTAGCCTTTTTAATAATCACTGAAAACCTAAATTAATTAACTCATTACGCGTGGTAAAGATGGACAAATTATGGGTGAAATTATGAAAAAAATCCACGTGCTCGGCTGGGATTTGAACCCAGGACTCTTGTATGCTAGACGAGCGCTTTACCAACTAAGCTACCGAGCCACTTGGTGACCCAATAACAGACTTGGTTACAAGTTTTAGAATTCAAATCCCTACAGACCACGCGGACCCCTTTCATAACCCATATCCATCTCATGTTCCTACACACGCGGAGAGAGCGAGTGCGATTTATTTAGTGTTGAAACTGTTTGCCTATCGTACCTACATCGCTTCCACAACAACTGTATTGTGGAAGAGTAAAGATGTGGGAAGGCTATCAACGTGTCGTTCTCACTCAAGTGACGACATGACTACTACAGAGAGGCAGTAACACTCTAATATAAATTGACGCTAATATTGAGCTGTTTGGTAATCCAATAGGGTATAAAAGTAATTTTGCAAACAAACAAATTTCTTAAACATAATTCTGAAGCTGTCCCTTTGTTCTATTATTGCGGTACACAAAAAAAAAACATATATTTCATCACCTTCAGTATACATTCGATGCCACAATGCTAATGCTTCTGACATTTCACGATACTGTCAGTTTGTGTGACTTTGGACGTATCTATAAAGAAAACTAATTGATCACTTCATGTCTTAATTCGAAAACAAATCAATAGAATCGAATGATTTTTGCCCGGTTTCGTTTGCTAATGCAAATAGACTAGGTTTTTCCATCTGAGACCATTAGTCGCTAAATAAGAAATTAATTTGCTGACTTCAGTATATCATATAATTAAGATGCCTTTTAAGGGGCCGTCCATAAATGACGTAGCATTTTTTCACTGATTTTTTACACCCCCCTCCCCCCTCGTAGCATTTCGTCACAAATGCGGGTACTCCCCCTTGGAAAATACGTAGCATATCAAGCACCCCCCCCCCCTCTCTATATTTTTTCTGACTGGGTTGAAACAAAAAAAATTCAGAAGTTCAATACAAAGTTTGATATTGATTACTGACTGAAATATAAGGATAATCTTATCTAACAGTTTGATATACAGTAGCGCTGAAAAATAAACAGTTTTAAATAAACATTTTCCTGTTTAAGTTACATAATTTTGGTTTTCAGTTTCATATAGGCTAAATTATATTGCTTTTGCTGATGTTACCATGAAAAACAAGTTAACTATAAAAAAATTGAAGTAAAATGTTTGATTAGATTGATGAAACTCGTTACTGTCGAGTTAGGGTGCAATATATTTATAACGAAATTTCTGTTCAATATATTATTTGAACAGGAATTTCGTTATATTACAGGATTGTTTTTTAGTTATTCGTTGTAAGGAAATAGATTTCAATGAAAATTATCAAAAAAAAATTTTAATTTGAAATGAATCATTATCATTATTATCCAAATTCAAATCCATTTAGCGATCAGTGGCCAGATACATAAAGATACATAAATCTTAGCGATTACACTGCGGAACACGATTTTGTCTCAAACACCAAAATACTGATATTTACTTAATTTATGGTTGCTGAATACATTGCCACTTACAGAAATATCATAGCAAGTCCAGTTTTTAAGATATTGGCTGTTGAAAATGCTAAATTTGACTATTTCAACCAACTTGCGTGCAAGTTTTCCAGCTTGTATGGCAATTTATTTCCTCAAGTTGCCTCAGAAATCAAGCTTCATGGGTATAACAATACCTATCATCAATGTTCATAATACTTCCGATGCTCAAAATTTATTTTTTGGTGGTTTAGAAAAGTATTGTATTTTACCATATGAGAAAAGCTAAATTTCGTATGAAGACTGCACGCATGTTGAAAAAATCGATTTAACCTCAATTTAATCGTGGAATTTCGATCAAATTATATCTGAATTGAAAGTTAAAGTCATATTTTGCATGCTTGGTAGATTAGATCATAATATTTTTTGATAGATCATTGTTTAAATTTTATGTAACCATTATTGAAACCAATGTTTTATATTACTTTGTCGACCTGTAGCTAAAAATTGTGACGTGCTGGAACATTTCTGAGAACGGCATCAGATTCAGCAACCCAAAATCTACTAGATACACATAATTTGATTCTTGAGACACGCAAAAATGTAATTTTTGTTACCGTCAAACGGGGCTTCTTTTGACATTATTTCCACATTCTTTAACTTTGAGGATTTGTAACTTTTAGAATTATGGATAGATGTTGATTATTTTTGCCCATATTTAAGTTGTATATGTACGTAACAAATGTGCAAAATATGAGGCAAATCCATCAAGAAATAACAAAAATGCTTGAATACCGAAAAAAGTGTGTCCTTCAAGACAAAAAAGGGGCTACTTTAGACATTTTCACAATTTGCTAATGAAATGATTTTTCCTTATAACTTTCAAACTGATTCATAGATTGTCGTCCACTGTGATGTTATGGAACGTTTTTTATTGATAAACTTAATGTAGAAAATTGCAAAGCTAGAATCAATTACACATATATAACAAATTTCAACGAAATATGCCATTCACTATTCTCAGTTTGCAGTATGAAACTAAAATTTCCTCTTAAATGGAACTATCAGTTACGAGTGCTCGATTTTCAAGTTGACACAAACGAACGACGTAGCTACTAGGTACTGCGTATATATAACAAATTTCAACGAAATATGCCATTCACTATTCTCAGTTTGCAGTATGAAACTAAAATTTTCAACTTCCTCTTAAATGGAACTATCAGTTACGAGTGCTCGATTTTCAAGTTGACACAAACGAACGACGTAGCTACTAGGTACTGCGATGATAAATGAGTTATGTACAAAAACTCTTTTTTTTTTATTCTTACTGTTATATGAACGATATGTTGAAGGATCACATTAATACCGGTAACTAATTTAATACCAGTAAGTAATTTTCATTAAAAACGCAATCTATGAAGTAAAGTTTAGCAAGATCGTAAAGAAGTAAGTTTGCTTTTGTAATATGCTTTTAGCTTCTTAGCAGTTTAGAGCTGGCTTAAGAGTAGTTTAATTTAGGCATTTGAAGGATGCAACTGTTCTGTACTACAAATTTATGTAAAATATGACGAAAAATAATTTTTTTTCGAGATTATGTTGTAAATTTGGCATTGGTACGTATTAAAATATATGTGTTTTATGTCTATTCACTTTTACAAACATTTATTTTATTTTTTAATGTTGGAAAATACACAAACCAAAACATTATAGTAAAATAAAAGTCGCAAAAATAAGACTTTTGATCAATTATTTTACTAAAACAACAATTTTAAGCAGAACAAATCACAAGATTTTCATGAAACATGACGATTCGATAGTTTTGTGATGCTCCCAATAAGTTTCCAAGACAGGGGTAAAATTCAAACAATGTTTGTTTAGCCAATGTTTTATACCTTGTGAATATTTATTCGGGCTTTTTTGAAATGTTCTCTTGTTTATCCTGTTATTGTTGATGTTGTTCCAAGAAAAAATCATGCCTAGTGATAGAGCATATAGTGGTTAATAGAAGTGCTGAAGACATAAAATTGCTCAGATTAATATTTACGCTGCTAATAAATACAAAAGGTGAGTGTCCAAAGTAGTCCCTGGAATCAAAAGTAGCCCCGTCCGACGGTACGCTGTGTTGTTATACAAATTATTCATATCCATTAATATTTCAGTTAAACTTCATTATCGTTTTCTGAAATAATCTTGCACAGCCTATAATGAAACAGTTCAATAATACACATTGTTCAAATTATCGAGTTATTGTAAATTTAACGATAGGGCAATTTCGATAACACTCGAATCTGTTGTCCTCATTAATATTCAGGCTATTCCATCAAGAGCATTAATATATCAAAACAAATCGATGAGTTGATCGGGAGGAAATCTCCTGCAACATCGAATGCATAATTCACGGAATCAGAGGCGTGTCCACGTTCGGAACCATGGGTAGGACAAACACTAGCAATTTTTTGTTGTGTGCTGTGAAGCTACGAAAAATTTTAACCCTGGGCTGGAAATTGAAATTTACTATATTTGAGGGGCTCAAACACATAGCGGTGTAAGTGACATATCGGTCGTTTTATGTAGAGTTGAGGAAATTCTTCTGTTTCCAAGCGTTCTAACGATATTTTCAGGTGACTTTTCCGCTCAACTAAAAAATAGCATAACTCTTCAAGACTGTTCCAGGAATGTCTCCAGGGAAATGCCAAGGATTTTTTCTGAAAAATAAATCAGTGAGTTATTTCTAAAAATAAACTTTTATAGTAACCTCTGACAAAACTTGAGTAAGTTTTGATGTCACTCTTAATGAACAAGAAACTTTGAAATAACCACTAGAATCTTAAAGAAGCTTTAGAAGATGTCCTAGATAATTTGCCAAGGCGATAAAAAAAAAACAATTGAATCTTGGGACAGTATTCTGCAGAATTTTCTAAAGAAATTTCTGGAAAAACATTGGACAGAAACTCCTAACAAATTTGTGGAATTTTCGGAGGAAATATTGTAAAAATTGTTGTTGTATGGTGTGAAGCCTTAAATGACCTTTTAAAGATTGCATGAGTATTTTTGGAGAAACTTAAAAAAAATGTTTGATGAAACTGTAGGAGTAATATTTGGATGAAATGCTGGAACAATTCATAGAAAAAAAAATATATATTAGTTCATAGAACCCCTCAAGAAAGTTTGGATTTCAGGAAGGAATCCACATGAACAGGTGGAACAATTCTTGCAGGATTTCTTGAAGACTAACAAGTGGATAATTCGATTGAAGGATTAGCGAAAAATATCTGGAGGAAATTCAAAAACAGTCTTGGAAAAAAATCAAAGTTATATCTGAGAAAATAACTGGAGGTAGTAGCTTTGAAGTTCTCAAGGATTTCCTGAAGCAAATTCTGGAGACATTCTTCTAGGCATCCTTTGAGAAATCTCTAGAAAAGAAGAGAACCTTATAGAAGATTCTGAAAGAATTTCAAATAAAATCACTATGATAATTCCTGAAGCTTTCAATCGGGATATTTGAGACGAATTTCTTGAAGAGCTTGATGAACCCGTTATAGTTTCTGAAAGTTCTTTGGAGCCTATAAAATTCTGCATCAGGATTAAATGCAAGCAGAATAAGGAAAAAATACCATTTCGGTGGAAATAGATACTCTGAAGACTTTCCGTTAAATGAAGAGATATTTTGCGTTTACTACGAGTGTGGTTGTTCTAATTTTCTCATTTATTTCTAGACAAGAAATGGTTGGACAGAAAAAAAAATCTGTGAATATGAGGTGTTTTTTTTTTTTCTTTGCACCGAAATGACCCGGCTATTCGCAAAAGTTGTCAGGAGAAACTGAAGATGCTTTCCTGAACAATCCGGCAATTTTTTTTTTAAAAATCGTTATAATTTGCTGGATAATTGATATGAATGATGCCACAAAATATCAGAAGGAATTTGATCAAATAATTCTTAAGGAATTGACTAAGAATTACTTCCAAAAAATTCTACGCCAATACTGAATCAACCAAGAACTTCTAGACAGTGTGCTGTAAGAGTTCTATAGGAATTGCTCTGAAAATCTTCAAGAGATTCAGCAATGCTGTGATAGATTATATCAAAAGATTTCGCTCTTTCAGAAATCGTAAGCATCATCACACTCGTGCTGTTTATAACAAGGTGGCATTAGACTGGTATTGGATTAACCCATTACTTCATTCAAAGATTCTTCAATAATCTTCTGATAATTATCTATGGATGTTCCAGAAACTTCTCAAAACTTACTTCCAGGAATGCTCCCGGCAATTTGTCTCAAACACATGTTATCTGATACATCTACAGCCAATATATTTAAGAATCCATTTATTGATTACTTCAGAAATGCCATATAGTATTGCGCCATTTATTTTTCTAATGGTTGAGGAAGTTTCTTGTAGCAATTATTACAGTTAATTTCCCATTCTTTTCATTACAGATATTCTCAATCGTTCTTCTCACGAGTCAGAACTTTTGGGGGTCATGTACAAACCATGTCATACTTTACTAGGCTTGAGAATACAATGGTCGTGTTTCTGCTGATCTGGTGTTTTGTTTTGTTGAATCGTGGGTAGGACAATCCTTTGACTGTCCTACCCAGGTGATTTCGTGCGTAGTACATGTCCTACCTGTCCTACCCACTTCCCGCGCCACTGCACGGAATAAATATCTTGTTTTAATGTAATGTTTGCCAAAAAGAGCATATTTTATACTCTTAAATAAATAAAGCCCCAACAGAAAATACGATTAAAACTAAAACGACTGACTTTATGTTTTGTTAACAAATGGCAAAAGAATGTATTTCAATTAATTAAAGCCTTGATTTTTAATTAAATTTTTCAATGAATTTAGACACGAATATAATATAATATTCACATAATTATTTAAAGCTTCAAAACATCTTGTTTGATTGCAGAAAATCTTAAATTTCATAGATATTTTTTATTCTTATGATATTAATGTTTTGAAGCTCATTTTATAACCCAAGTTTATAAGTAAAAAAAAAAAGTGGGATAAAAAACAATTGCATGCCATTTTTTTCAGCGCTTCTGTTTTGCAGACTTGATTCAAAATGCTACGTCCACTAGCTAGGACCCCTCCCTCTCCCTCGTCACACTTCGTCACAAATTCGTGAAGAGCCCCCTCCCCCCTCAAAAGCTACGTCATTTATGGACGACCCCTTAAATAGATTTTCAATACATTTTCGACGTATGTACCGATTTTCAATCAATTTTCATGATTTTTCGTTAAAATATTATGTATATTTGATATTTAGTGGTAAATCAGCGAAACTACAGATTAAAGATAAACAGAAATCTTGAATGTATATGCTTTTTCTCAAAAAAATAAGAATTTTTCTTCAAAATTCAACATCTATCAGGTAACTACATACATCATTAACTGATATAGCAGATGCATGTAATTGCTTTGTTTCTAAACATAAAAAATCAGATAGAGGGACTGGTAAAGACTGGTAAAGGCTTTTCTTAATGCATATTTTGAAACTTTTCTTCCAACGACCTAAATCGTTGGGAAAATAGAGTTTTCGATTGATAATGAGGATTTAACTCTTATACCGCAATAATAGGGAATACCGCAATAATGAGCAAATTACCCTATATGATATACCTACATATTGTTTTTTGAATCTGATAATTTTAGTGCCCTCTTTTAGAAACTGGATTTTTTTTTAGAAGTTGGAAAGCTTCTCTCGTTGAAGCTGGAAGAAGTTTTCAGAAACTGGAAAAATTCTTTTCCAAAAGCTGGAAACGAGTTTTTCAGCTACTCTCCCAGAAGTTGGAAACTCCTCTTCAAAATAATGGAAAGCTCCACTTCCAGAAACTTAAAAACTTTGATTTCAGAAGCTGTAAAGTTTCTCTTCCAAATGTTTTCTGGAGCTTGAAACCTTTCTTCCAGAAACTGTGTTTTTTTGCTTCCAGAAGCTGAAAGGTATCCCTTCTTTACTCTGGAAACTTTTCTTCCAGAAGCTGAACAGCTCCAGAAGCTGGGAAGCTCCTCTTCCAGGAGCTGGAAAGCTCATCTTTCAGAAGTTGGAAAGCAACTCTTCCAGAAGCTGGGAAGCTTCTCTCTTAGAAGCTGGAATGCTTCTCTCAGAAACTGTAAACCTTCTCTTACAAAAGCTGGAAACCTCTCTCATAGAAACTAAAACGCTACTCTTCCAGAAGCTGAAAACTTCTCTTCAAGAAGATGGAAAACTTCTCTTCCAGAAATATATATATATATATATATATTTATATTCTTAATGTTTAAAAGCTTCTTCTAGAAGGTGGAAAGCGTCTTTCCTACAAATTGAAAGGCTTCTCTCCATAAAACTGGAAAGCTAAATCGATTTTAAAGTAAGAAGAAATTAATCAGTTGACTAACGCTCTGGAAGTAAATGTTGGAGTAATAAGAAATAATTGGCTAATTTATACTATGAGCCTCCTAATATAATCATGGTGATGCAATGTATTTCTTGGATACATTTCAAATCCCAACAACCTGTAAATTTCCGAAATCATCCAGGTGCCAAACGAACACATTCCGGATAACCTTTTGAACCCTGCTACAGAAATACTTTCCTCAATTTTCAGAATCAACAGCTTCTTGACACCGGCTGCATTCCAGGAAGGAAGCAACCTGTTGCCCAAAAAACGCTTGTTTTCCCTCACACCTCATTGTTTACCAAAAAATGGTCTGCTGGTGCCTCTCTGCTCCGAAAAACTATTACGTTACGAGCCTTTCCGACCACCCTCCCCTCTTCATCAAGTTCGGTCTGGGTATGTGGCTCTGAACTGTTTCGTGTTGAATAAACACCGACGCACCCCTCGACCCTGCATCACCCGCTTCATCATCATCATCGTTCCGAAATAGTTTACTACCAAGAAGGCTAGACGACTGCCAGCCAGTCAACCAGGCCTGTCGGTTCACATTTCGGGCTCAAAGACCCGGTCTCTGTCTCTCTCCGTGCTGTTTTTGGGAGGCGACGACGAAGGACATGGACAAAACCTGCCCGAAAAGAGCTACTCACTTTTGGTCGGTTCAGCTCTGCTTCTGTGATACAGTCGTGAAGGGGGAGGGGGAGTGACGACGCAGGCAAGCAAGCGACAAAAGCTCACCCAATCATGTCTGGGCTCTGTCTGTGAGTCTGTTTTTGTGCCCGGCTGCCCTGTCCCAAACTCCCGTCGTCTATCGTCGTCTCCGTTATCGTTTGCTTTCGGATGGCTTGTTTTGCTATTTTTGGGCTTCGTTACGCCGATGATATGCGATGAGATCGTCTCGGAAGGATTCCGGCTTTGGCTTTGGTTTTGACTTTGGCTTTGGCTTTGCTTTGGCTTTGGCTTTGGCTTTGGCTTTGGCTTTTGGCTTTGGCTTTGGCTTTGGCTTTTGGCTTTGGCTTTGGCTTTGGCTTTGGCTTTGGCTTTGCTTTGGCTTTGGCTTTGGCTTTGGCTTTGGCTTTGGCTTTGGCTTTGGCTTTGGCTTTGGGCTTTGGCTTTGGCTTGGCTTTGGCTTTGGCTTTGGCTTTGGCTTTGGCTTTGGCTTTGGCTTTGGCTTTGGCTTTGGCTTTGGCTTTGGCTTTGGCTTTGGCTTTGGCTTTTGGCTTTGGCTTTGGCTTTGGCTTTGGCTTTGGCTTTGGCTTTGGCTTTGGCTTTGGCTTTGGCTTTGGCTTTGGCTTTGCTTTGGCTTTGGCTTTGGCTTTGGCTTTGGCTTGGCTTTGGCTTTGGCTTTGGCTTTGGCTTTGGCTTTGGCTTTGGCTTTGGCTTTGGCTTTGGCTTTGGCTTTGGCTTTGGCTTTGGCTTTGGCTTTGGCTTTGGCTTTGGCTTTGCTTTGGCTTTGGCTTTGGCTTGGCTTTGGCTTTGCTTTGGCTTTGGCTTTGGCTTTGGCTTTGGCTTTGGCTTTGGCTTTGGCTTTGGCTTTGGCTTTGGCTTTGGCTTTGGCTTTGGCTTTGGCTTTGGCTTTGGCTTTGGCTTTGGCTTTGGCTTTGGCTTTGGCTTTGGCTTTGGCTTTGGCTTTGGCTTTGGCTTTGGCTTTGGCTTTGGCTTGGCTTGGCTTTGGCTTTGGCTTTGGCTTTGCTTTGGCTTTGGCTTTTGGCTTTTGGCTTTGGCTTTGCTTTGCTTGGCTTTGGCTTTGGCTTTGGCTTTGGCTTTGGCTTTGGCTTTGGCTTTGCTTTGGCTTGGCTTTGGCTTTGGCTTTGGCTTTGGCTTTGGCTTTGGCTTTGGCTTTGGCTTTGGCTTTGGCTTTGCTTGCTTGCTTTGGCTTTGGCTTGGCTTTGGCTTTGGCTTGGCTTTGGCTTTGGCTTTGGCTTGGCTTTGGCTTTGGCTTTGGCTTTGGCTTTGGCTTTGGGCTTTTGGCTTTGGCTTTGGCTTTGGCTTGGCTTTGGCTTTGGCTTTGGCTTTGGCTTTGGCTTTGGCTTTTGGCTTTGGCTTTGGCTTTGGCTTTGGCTTTGGCTTTGGCTTTGGCTTTGGCTTTGGCTTTGGGTTTTTCTTTGGATTGGATTTGACTGAATTCTATAAGAAAACTTCATTCGAACTTCAGGTGATCGATCCAATTCATTTTTTCCTGAGGATTGCTCGAAGGGATTACCGAAAAATGCTAACTACTCCGGTTCTTCTGCTGATCCGGACGACCGACGGAAAGAAAGCCAGTAACGAATGGTACAGTGGTACGTATTTTCGCAACCCTGACGTCCGATTCCCAACCCAAGCTCTCGACGACGATACTCTCCGGCCGCCAGAGTGTTGACGATACGTTTGGAGTCCCACGAGAGTGGTGTGTTTATTGCTACAATTACCAGCTCTACAAGAGTCACAACTGGTTGGAGGAGTACTCGTGTCCGGAATAGTAGGTATGGAGCTCTCTTCAGTCAATGGATGACTTTTATTTGGGCTTCGAGTGTACGGTTTCTTTTCCGGGCGAAAGGCGGCGGAAGAACTGGTTGGTTGGTCCTGACGAATGTGCTACATTTTTGGCATTTGTAGATTGGATGTTTGTGTTTGAATGGGCCTCTTCTGGATGCATAGCAGGTGATAAGTGGCATGATAGTTGATGTAATTCTCCTGACTGATGGGATAATTGCTGCCTGGGCTTGATGATTTGATTTCGGGTTTGATTGACGGTTGAGCCTTGGGAGCGTTTCGATAGTGTGGTAATTGGACAAGGGTTTGTCGATTAGAGATGTATTTAAAAGACTAAAGAGAATCTTCATTAGTTATATGTATATAAATCTCTCCTAATTCCTTACAATGGGTAAGGAGAGTCTTTCAGAATTTGAACTTACAACAACTTACAGAAACCAAAATAGAATCTGGTCGTCTTTCTCAGAATTGGTCTTGAAAGTTAGGATAGTAATCAACAAAATTAAGACACGATTTTATAAGTAGAGTATTTCCAGATCTTGGAAAGCCTCTAGACATTAATAATTGCTTGAGAAGATGCAGAATTCCTGTAAGCGATATTTCAGCTTCTAGCAGATGAGCTCTTAAGCAAATAAATGAGAAACTTTACAGCTACCAGAACACAAAGTTTTCAACTGTTCCCAAAGGAGGTTTTCAGCTTATAGGTTCATCTTATGCAAAAGGAAGCATTCCAGCCTCTGACAAATAAATTTTCCAGATTCTGGAGAGACAAAGATTCCGACTTATGAATAAAAGCTTTTCTGCTTCTGTAAGAGGAATGAAAGAGTTTCTGAGGAAGCTTTCCAACTAGAAGGAAGCTTCCTACTTCTGGATGAAAGCTTCAAGCTTTTTAAAGAGAAGCTTTTCAGCTTTTGAAAGAGAAACTTTCCGGATCCTTGAAGCAGCGATTTCCAGTTCCTGGAAGCGGAACTTTCAGTTTCTGGAAGAGGAGCTCTCCGCTCCTGGACAAGGCGCTTTCCAATTCCTGGGCAATAAGCTTTCCAGCTCCTGGGTGTGGAGCCTTCCAGCTCCAAGACGAGGAGCTTTGCCGCTCCTGGAAAGGACCAAAAAGAAGCTGGAACATGATCTTTCAAGCTTCTGTATGCAGAGCTCCTTGATGAAGAAATTTTAAGCTTCTCAAAGAGAATCTTTCCAGCTTCTGAAAGACAAGCTTTTTATCTTCTTGAAGAGGAGCCTTCCAGCTTCTCGGTGAGAAGCTTATCAAAAAACAGAAGCCATCAAGATTCTGGAGAAAAAGATTTTCAACTTCGGGATGAGAAGCTTTCCAGCTTTTGGAACAGAAGCTTTCTAGCTTCTGGAAGAGCAGCATCCCAGTTTTTGGTAGAGAAGCTTTCCAGCTCATGAAAGAGGAACTTTCCGGATTCTGGAAGAGAAGCTCTCCAGCTTCTGGAAAAGAAGCTTTCCAGATTCTGGAAGACGAGCTCTCCAGCTTCTGGAAGAGGGAATTTCCAAATTCTGCAAGAGGAGCTTTCCAGCTTCTGGAAGTGATGCTTTCTGAGAGAGAGGCTTTCTAGCTTCAGAAAGAAACTTTCCAGCTTCTGGAAAAAGAGCTATCAAGATTCTGGAAGAGAAGTTTTCCAGCTTCTGGAAGAGAACAGCTTCTGAAAAAGAAGCTTTCCAGCTTCTGGAAACGAAGCTTTTCAATTTCAGGTAGAGAAGCTTTCCAGCTTCTGCAAGAGAAGCTTTCCAGTTTTTGGAAGAGGAGCTTTTCAGCTCCTGGGAGAGGAGTCTTTCAGCTTCTGGAAAAGAAACTTTCCAGCTTCTGGAAGAAGAGCTTTCCAGGGACAAGAGCTTTCCACCTTCTGGCAGAGGAGCTTTCTAACTTCTAAAAGACGAGCTTCCCACCTTCCGAAAAAGAAGCAATCGCGAAAAAGAGCTCTTCATCTTCTGAAAAAGCAGTTTTCAGCTCCTAGAAGAGAAGCTTTCCAGCTTCTGAAAAAGAAGCTATCCAGCTTATTGAAGAAGAGCTTTCCGTCTTCTGGAAGCGCAGTTTTCAGCTGCTGGAAGAGAAGCTTCCCAGATTCTGGAAGAGGAGCTTTCCAGGAAGTAGAGCTTTCCACCTTCTGGTAGAGGAGCTTTCTAACTTCTGAAAGACGAGCTTCTCAGCTTCTGAAAAAGGAGCTATCGAGAAGAAGAGCTTTCCATCTTCTAGAAGCGCAGTTTTCGGCGTCTGGAACAGAATCTATCGATCTCTTGGAAGAGAAGCTTTTTTCAGCTTTTTTGGGTAGCAGCATCAAAGTTTTTGGAAGAGGAGCTTTCTAGCTCCTGGAAGAGGAGCTTTCTAGCTAATGGAAGAGGAGCTTACCACCTTCTGACAGAGGAGCTTTCTAACTTCTTAAAGACGATCTTCCCAGCTTCTGAAAAAGGAGCTATCGAGAAGAAGAGCTTTCCATCTTCTGAAAGAGCAGTTTCCAGCTCCTAGAGAAACTTTCCTGCTTCTGGAAGAGATTTTTTCTAAGTGAGAGAAGCTTTTCAGCTACAGAAACACAAGCTTCTTAGCTTCTGGAAGAGGAGCTTTCCAGCTTTGGAAGAGGAACTTTCCAGCTTCTGGTAGAGGAGCTCTGCAGCTTCTCAAAGACGAGCTTTTTAGGTTCTAGCAAAAGAGTAAACAAGCTTATGAAATGAAAGCTTTCCAGCATTTGGAACAGAATCTGTCGATCTCCTGGAAGAGAAGCTTTTCTGCTTTTGGGGAGCAGCATTCCAGTTTTTGGAAGAGGAGATTTCTAGCTCCTGGAAGCGGAGCTTTCTAGCTCCTGGAAGTGGAGCTTTCTAGCTAATGGAAGAGGAACTTTACAGCTCTAGGAAAAGAAGCTTTCCAGCTCCTGTAAGAGGAGCTTTCCCGCGGCTAGAAGATGAGCTTAACAGCTACTGCGAGACTCACAAAACTAAGACCTTTTGACTTTTTGAAGACTTTTGAATTCAGTGTAATATTCAGATGATGCAATTTGATGATCATACCATATTCCACATATGACAATGTCTGAACATATGACAATGTTTTGAGTGAAAATTGTTTAATCAAAGAACACGTGAAATATAAGGCTGTTAGTTCAGCTACGAAAATAGAACAAGGTGATTGGAGTTTGAAAAAAATATGCCGAATAATAATTACACTCCAAAACCAGCAATGCCTTAGGTCAATGATCCATCTGAATAATAAAACTGTTTGGTACCAAGACCTTTAAATTTACGGTAAAAAAAATGGAGCAAAATGAGAATATTCAGTGTTTGAAATTTGTTTTAATCATTCCTGTAATGACAAATCAATAATAGGATGAAATGAATGAATATCTATACCATAACTATGAAAATGAAGATAATGATTTGAGTTTGGTGCCACATTTATAGAACAACAATAATTGAAAGAATCTAAAATTCTACAAGTGGGATTTATATTATGTAAGCATTTCAGTATATCAATTATTGGGTGGTTTATGTGAATCATCAATTTACAATTCAATTCATGTAAATGAATTTTCAACTGATGAATTCCAGCTTAAACTTCTACAGATTTTGTGTAAGTAAAATTCATCAATCTTAAACAAATTTTTAAACAATGATATTGAATTTTTTCAAAATTACAAAACTTGGATGGAACGTGCAAAAGTGAAACATCCATATTCCAAAACAGAACGAATACTGGTTTTTGGAAAAATTATTCTCTTTGCACAAACTACTTGAATGTATTGAATATGTTTATTCCACATTAATTTCTAATCAAACCATAATCCTTAATACTTATACCCATCAACTTGTTAAATTTCGTGACCATCAAGATACAAATAAATATTAACAGGGAAACGCTTGCGAGAAAAAAAAAGAATTTGGTTTAGGACACGGAAAAAGTAAATCCATTACTATGAGCCCAACTATCAATGTTATCCAATGCATATTGCATAAATACCAAATGATTCCTCTATTATTATCAAAAATAGAAATAACCTTATCATCAGCAAATTGATACAATCGACAACCATTTGGAATAAAAGAAGAAAAATCACTCGTAAATAAATCATATAAAAATGAATTCAAACAAGAACCTTGAGAAAGTACAAAATAACTATACCGAATAAGTTTAGAAGAACCATAATAAAAAAATACATAATTTTTAAAGAAAATAAATTATATAAGAAATTTGTAATTATATTTGGAATTTTAAAACTATTAAATTAATAAAAAAGTAGACCAATTCAAACAAAAACATAAGCCCCTGAAACATCGAGAAAAGTAGAAACTGGTGAAGTGTGTTTAGTAATAGATAACGCTAAGTCTAGCTCTTCTAGAGAAAACATGCACAAAGCTCAGGAAAATAATTATATTTTCTATAATGTTTAAAAGGAACGAAAGCAGGACAAGTTTTAGATACAAATGTATCAATCTAATCCTCGGAATATTCTAAAATATTTGGAGGAGAATAATCATTATTTCTCAAAATTCTAGCTACCGACCATAAAGAAGACAAAGGAAAGTTTCTATTTATATTCTCAACAAAATTTACCCAATAATTCTTTTTTTATACATAAAGTAACTCGAGTATATTGAGCTTCAGCTCTACAGTATGAAAAATAATGTTTGCTTGATCCAACACGACGAATTTTTTTTAAAGCTTCTGATTTATCTTGAAGTGCTGTTGTACAATCACTATCCCACCAAAATGAAGAACGTCTGTTTTAGAGCAAACATTTGATTTAATTTTTCTACTACCCCATGCTATATTATGAACATTAAAATCTCCTAATATATAAAATAGAGAAGGAACACTATCCAAAATATTTTTAATTTGTGTTAAAGAAAAATCAGAATTTGGAGGAATGTTATTTTCGATCTAAATATCATTTTTAGTTTTCTAAAATCATTCTTAACACGTTTTGAGCAATGATTTATTATTATTCGCAAATTTATAAACTTTGGTTTTTATTAAAATCATTAAAATTTTTATTTTTGAACATACTCATCTTTTTAAATTTTTTCTTGAAGCATCTTCTAGTTACTGATTCTTGGCAATAATATAAATTCAAGTTTTTACGGTTCTTTTAAAAATATTAAACTGTTATTATTTTTCTGGGAGTATTTTTATTTTTCGTGTAACTAACGGAAAAAATTGGTTTGAAATTGGTTTGAAAATGAACAAGCTCGTCTTCTGTGATAGGTTAATAGTAGAAAAATATGAAAAGTATGATTTTTTATATTACACGTTAAATAACCCTAGGCATTTGAAGGTTATATAAGAATACAGTTTTTCAAACCATTTTCAAAAATACAAAAAAGTCTCAAAGGTCATAAAAAACTTTTCATGTATGCGTGTTATGAGTCAAGGTTTATGGCAAAAATGAAATCATTTTGATTTCCGAGCTACGAAAAAATACACAAAATTCCAAACTGTACCCCGTCTAAAGGCGGGGTTGTGTATTAGAGGGTTAAAACAAATGTGTGTGTGTGTGTGTGTGTATACAATCCACCTCCCACTGACCGGCAGTGCTTTTATGGAAGAAAATTGTTTGCATGTATTTATTGATACCCTTCGATATCTTTATATCTGCAGACAATTTTAGCCCAGGAGATATTAGAGGGTTAAAACAAATAATCGAAAATTGAATATTGTTGAACGTTCTCAGTCCAAAGTTCACAACAACTCCTCCTCAGTGAAAAACACAGCTCACACTTCAATGAAACCTTCGCCCTCCAAACGTTCACAAAAATCCAAGACGAAACGTCTTTCGCCACACCAAAGCACTCACGAACTTCAATTCTTGAGCAGCCACGGAAAAATTATCTCCTCCTGAAAAACGAGAAAAAATGTCAGACGTCGAGAAACACGTCCTGTTAATTAAAGGCCTACTACAGCAATGAATTTTGTATCTTGGCAGGCCGCTGATATTACTCAAAACAGATGAAGAGCATAACAGTAGAGCCATTAACCTAAGAATGCTAATGTCGCTGCTGTTCGTGTTACCAACATCTAGTTTGCCACGCGCTGACAGCTTGAGTACCGGTCCTCAAAGTGTCAAATAAATTTTAAAATCATCCACTACAACATGGCATCGACCAAACAATGAAAAGATACAGTTAAAGGTGATAATAAACTAATTCAGTTTTATGAGAACACCGCCATTAACGTTCTACTACTAATATTTCTATTAGCCTAACGGTCATAGGAGATGATTTTTTATGACAATCAAGTGAAAAAGAACTCTAGGGTTTAAATTACTTTTAAATTTATCAACTTAATTGTCAGGTCAATAATACAATTCTTGGAGAATCTGGAGAATAACAGTGCTGAAGTAAGCCTTGATGATCGTTTGCGAGGATTTCTGAAAGAACTCCTTGTATTTAAAAAAAAATGTTGAAGGTTTAGTTAGACATATTAGATTAAAACAAAAAATCATCCGAATCTCTGGATAATAAGCCATAAGATTTTCTGAAGAATCGCCTTGATAGTATTTTGAAAAAAATAAAATTAATGGTCAGAAATATTTTTGGAATAACTGCTTGCGTTTTAACTGTTGTAAAACTTCAAATGATGTTTTGGAGAGTTCATGTAGGTGTTATTTGAAAAATATTTGTAAAAAATGGAGTCCAAGGTTTAAAGCCGAATTTATTGGAGAATTTCAGAATTTTTTTTCTCAAATTGGAGGAATCTTTGAAGTACCGTTTTTATTCATATTACGGACAGCTTCAAATTCCGGACACTCTGCTTTGTATGGGAAACACACGAAATGTTTCAATTTTTGCCATTCAAAAGTTCTTGTTTTAACAGGCATTTTCCATAGATATCTATAAAAATGTATAATGCCCAACTACCCTAGGCGTCTCTCTAGTGGTTTAACGATTTTATTTGATGATTTGACTTTTCTATTTATGATTTGTTTGACCTGTCCGGAATTCGAATCGAAGTGTCCGAAATATGAGGCAAAAGTGAGGAAGCGTCCGGAATAAGAATCATGTAAAGTCCACTCATTTCTATTTATTTAAAATTATTTATGTTTCGGAATCAAAATCTTCACTTACCATTCGAAAATTATAGGGTTTGAAGGTTCTATAACGTAGAGGAATCATACAGAGTGATTTATTATACATGCTTTTTTGTGAGTTATACTTCACTGAGGCCTTAAGTGTCCGTAATATGAATCAAAACGGTAAATGTTAATTAATTCTTGGAGTAATCTATATACAAATGCAGGGAAGAAAAATTGGAAAAATTGACGTCATCATTCTTGAGGGAGTTTTCGAGAATATCCTTAAAAAAAATCCTGGAAAATTCGGCAAATTACTCTTGTGGATTTTCTTGGAAGAACTCAGGTAAGAATCCTTTATAGTTCTTCTATTTTAATATGTGGAAAAATCTGTTGAAGAATGAATCTAAAAATACCTTAAGGGATAATGTTTGCACAAAATTTCGGATTGATCCCAATGGAAATAACTGGGAGTAGTAGCGTTGAATTGGTCCAGGAATTTGTAAGCGCGGATATTTTAGTGGTTTTCGTAAAAGCACGGAACTTTAAACGCGACGGACTTCGAAATGACGAACACTTTTATTCCGGTAATTTTTAGTTCCACACTCTTCCTGCAATCGACAGATATTTTGATCGACGTGTGTACGCTATGGAATTTAAATTTCAACTAGTTTCAGTCTGGTTCGTGTCTAGCAATATATGCGAATTCAAGCTATGATGTTGGTAAGAATTACCTACTCATGAGAAAGGCATATTCAGAGTAATTCTCTTCTATCGCTAGCAAAAGGCTAGTGATAAGGAAGGGTAATCTAATGGTCAATCGATCGTAGGCGGTCGATAGAGTTCATTGTAGCCTTCTTATATATTAAGCGATACAGGTTTCGCGTTAACAGCAAATTTTGGAGAAATTCCTTGGTAAGAAGAATTTTTGAAACAATTGGTGGAGGAATCTTAAGAATAATTTCTAGACGGGTTTCTTGGAGTAGTTCCTGAAAAAAATTTTCGAAGAAGTTTCTGAAGAAATAAAGAAAAAAAAACCTGAACCTTCTTGTCAATTGTTCGAGTCTTTCAACTCCAGGAAAACATTATTAAAACAACCATTATTTGTTTGTTGTGAGCTATAAGGCTCTTCTAGGAATACCAAGTTCCTTCCATACAGATAATGGATTTGATTAACATCATATGATTTCTCCGATATACGATTAATCTTCATTACTCTAGTAATAATAAGGATACTTTGGTTTGGTAAGCTGTCTCATATCAAAGTTTAGCTAGATGTAACCATGCTCTGAATTAGTATGAAACTGCATTTGTAAACATCTAAAAAGTAAGAAGTGCATAAGTTCTCGAATCATTTAATTATGTGTAAGGTATATGAAGAGCCAAATGGCTACATTAAACTCAGGAATTGAATGACTATGAAAGTCGCTAACAAAATATTCGTGTCAAGCGTCTGAGTCATTCAGCTCCTAGGTAAAATGGCACAAACTTTCAACAACCATTCTCTTTGCCTCTAGTGAGCCTTCAGGCTCTTTTTCATATCTCAGAAATCTTTAATAGAGATACAGTATCTGATTTTACACATTTGGCTTCTCGGATTGTATGCTTTGTTTAAATCGAAAGATTTTTGTTATTCTTGTAATAATTAGCTCATTCTCTTTCAATGAGCTGATTAGCTCCTAAGCTTTTTTCGTATTAAAAAATCTATATAAATAAAAATGGAATGGTGTTTGCATGTCACGACTTGGCTTGAGAACCGACGTGTTCGTATGAAGGAAATGTCTAGAAAAGTCTCCGAAATAAAGGGAGAACACGAAATTATTGCGACATCAAAAATTACACGCCAATTTTTTTTTTTTATAATGTTTAGAATCAAACCAAAACTTTAGGGAAGTTGTATACATATATTTACTTCAAAAATCGAATAAAAAGTCAATCGATGGAGCTTTGAGTGTAAAATTGAAGGCATTTTCGCTTGATGCCCTACATCAAAGTCTTTACAGTGTCATCCGGTACCAGTTTCTCAGTTTTTTTTTCATTTTCTTAACATGTCTTTCTCGTCTTTAACTGTCTTCTTGGTCTTCCGAAGTTTCCGCTTCATAATTGCCCAGTACTGCTCCACCGGGCGCAGCTCCGGACAGTTTGGCGAATTCATGTCCTTTGGAACAAAATGGTCAGAACTTTCCTCGTACCACTTCAGGACACATTAAGAATAGTGGCATGACGCAAAATCTGGCCAAAATAGCGGAGCTTTATCGTGCTGCTGCAAAAACGGCAAAAGGCGCTTCTCGAGGCACTCAGATTTGTAGATCTCGCCATGTACTGTGCCCTTTGTCATGAAAGGCTCATTCTTCAGTCTACAAGAGCAGATGGCCTGCCAAATGAGATATTTGGAGGCGAACTTTGACATTTTCTTCTTCTTAAATTTGTCGTCCACATCGAACTTGCTCTTGCCAGTGAAAACCTCCAACCCCGGAATTTGCTTAAAATCGGCTTTTATATACGTTTCGTCGTCCATCACACAGCAGCCATATATTGTCAGCATCTTCTCGTAGAGCTTCCGTGCCCGACTTTTAGCCGTCGATTGTTGCCGCTCATCGCGATTTGGGAAGTTCTGTACCTTGTATGTATGTAGTCCAGCTCTTTTCTTTGTATTCTGGACGTAGCTCTGCGATATGCCGTTCTTTTTGGCCAAATCACGGCTTGAGACGTTGGGTTTTTCTTTAATCATCCGCTTCATCTTTCCCTCAGTCTTTTTGTTCTCTGGTCCCGGTTTTCTTCCAGCTCCTTTGCCGTGGTCCAACGTCAACCGCTCCTGGAACCGCTTCAACACTCTGGAGACGGTTGAATGGTGAATGTTCAACATTTTTCCCAACTGCCGGTGCGACAGGTCAGGAGATTCCAGGTGTTTGGAAAGAATTTGTTCTCTCGACTCGCGTTTGTTCACCTCCATTTTCGTTGAATCGAAAAACACGACTTCAAGTTTGACAGCTTGTAAACAATACACATCAATAAGAAAGTGTGCAATTTTTGGTTGATTTTTACCCAATGGTAGAAAAGTTATGCCCTGTTGAATGTGTCGCAATAATTTCGTGTTCGCCCTTCATTCTTAAAAAAAAAATGGTTTTGTTCATTTGTCATTTTGTATGGAAGAATTCATGACGATGTTTAACAGACTATTTGATGGCAAAACGCAATTTGCTGGGACCGCTTGGACCGAAATATAAGTGCTCTAAAACTGAAATATTGAATTTTCAAGCATTCTTAAGAATAATGCTTAAAAATACTAATCTCCTTATTTTCAAAAAAAAAAAAAAGAAATGTTGTTACATTGATAAGATTCCTTTCTTATATCAAACCCATACCATCGTCCAAAAATGCAGCAAAAACTTCCATCTTCCATCAAGTTCCATCTCAATTCCCCCAAATCTACCAACTCAAAATAATTTGATTTCCCCGGACACCGGAGCTTCAGACGAGATAATGCCACGTCGTCACAGGAACTTTTATTTCAACGTTCGTCCGAAAAAAAAACATACGACTTAAAAAAAACTTCAATCGATAATGAGTACGAAGCGCGTCCATCCCGAGGGAAAAATGATCCGAGCTGGGACGACAACGGCGAAGACTTTTTTTTTTCGCTACCTCCCATCATTTCGAACAATTTCATAAGGAAGCGTGAAAAATCTTCTCTATCTCAGCTGGAATTTTCCAAACCTGGAACCGGGAGAATGGCAGAGGCGAACCGGATCGAAAAAAAAGTCAGACCTTCCCAATTTTTCCATCGCAACTTCCGCAACCCAGTCAACCGGGGATCACTTTACAAACACCAGCTCACTCGAGAGAAGGCTGCTCTGGCTTCCTCCACGGTCCAAGGAACACACGGCCAAGGCTTCTTGCTGGGGGATTTTTTTTTCGCTCCCAGGGATGGTAGCGAGTGATTGCTTTGGACAAATGAAATTCCAGAGACCTATTCTCCGAAAAAGAAGACCAAACATGAACGTAAAAAACAAAAGCAACCAGGAACTAGAAGTACTTCCAAGGTGTCTCGAAGACGCTTTCAAAACATCTAGAAGAAGCTTCCAAAGCTTCTAAAAGAAGCTTCCAAAGCTTCTGGGAGAAGCTTCCAAAGCTTCTGGGAGAAGCTTCCAAAGCTTCTAGGAGAAGCTTCCAAAGCTTCTGGGACAAGCTTCCAAAGCTTCAGGGAGAAGTTTCCAAAGCTTCTTGGAGAAGCTTCCAAAGCTTCTTGGAGAAGCTTCCAAAGCTTCTTGGAGAAGCTTCCAAATCTTCGTGGAGAAGCTTCCAAAGCTTCTTGGAGAAGCTTCCAAAGCATCTTGGAGAAGTTTCCAAAGCTTCTTGGAGAAGCTTCCAAAGCTTCTTGGAGAAGCTTCCAAAGCTTCTTGGAGAAGCTTCCAAAGCTTCTTGGATAAGCTTCCAAAGCTTTTGAAAGAAGCTTCCAAAGCTTCTGAAAGAAACTTCCAAAGCTTCTTGAAGAAGCTCTCAAAGATTAAATTAAATAAGAAACTTTTTCAAGACTTACATTAAAATAGTGACGAAGTCTTTAAAAAGAGACATGCTACCAATCCTGTGCCCCTGGTTCCGATGGAAAGCTGCAACAACGCGGAATGGGAAGATTTGTTTTTGCGTCCTTCCTATACATTCAACCAGTGTTCTCTTCCGATTTCCTTTATCCAATCTCCCATACTCATCCCCGTTCCCATTGCGAAAACAGAGTGAAAAACAAATTTTTATTTTTCAGTACTTCATGAATTTCTGCTGCACTTCGTCTCTGACTTCCGTCTCCGTCCCTGGTCTCTGATATCACCGTTCCTACACCCTTCCCCCATCCAACCCAACGACCGAAGATATTGAATTTAATTTTTCTTCCGATACACCACATTCGGCCAGGACTCGAGTCCAGCCGGAAAAGACGCGATGTCCTCGAACAAACTGTCGAAAAAAAAATCCTGATGCAGTTGCGAGGCGAGGATTGGTCAGAGGACGAAAAATGTCCCACCCGTTGGCCGTTCCCGGGCGCTGGTTCACCAAGTAATGTGGATCCAGTTGGATGGAAGTGTTACTCGAAGAAACCGGGCGAAGAATACGACGGCCAAGCATAAGGGGTCGAGAACAGGGGGTATTTTTTAAGGAGTGGTGCTTTCCGTGCAGTTCTCCAGATGGGTATATATAGAGAGAGAGCGGGTCGCAGGTTTTGTCGTTGCACAACTTGTTGATGGAAATTCGCGCTCGGTGGTGGAAATGCAGGATAGAAGGCAGGTTGAGGAAGGATGAGGCCAGGAAGCGAGCACTAAGATAGGTGTGGGTGACCAAAGAGGAAAAAACGTCGTATTTTTCTGCACCCAATTTTTCTCCGATGGCCAAGTTTTTCTTCTTCGCAGCTAGCTGGTCTTTACATTTTTATATTTTGATTCGAGTGGCGATAGGGTTGCTGGAACCGGTAAACGAATAGTTGATAACATTTTTAAACTAAATATTTGAGAAGAAAAAAATGGTTACCGTGGAAATTTGAGCAACAAACTATTAGGAAGAGAAAGATTTGGAAAAGAAGAGTCTGTGGAAAAACTTTAGGTTCTGGATTCATCTTTTGGGAAAATGGATTGAAGCTAATGGCAGGAAATCTTTCCAGCTTTAGGACGAAAATCTTTCGAGCTTCTGGAGAACAAGTTTTCCAGCTTCTGGAACATAAGCTTTCCAACTTCTAGAAGTTAAACTTTCCAACTTTTGGAAAAGAAGCATTCCAACATGGAAACGAAGCATACCAGAAGAGAAGCTTTCCAGCTATTATATTAGAAGCACAACGGCTTCTGAAAGCGAAGCTTTTCAGCTTTTGGAAGAGAAGCTTCCCAACTTTTGGATGAGAAGCTTTACAGCTTCTGGAAAAGACGTTTTCCAGCTTTTGGAAAAAAACTTTCCAGCTTCTGGAAGAAAAGCTTCCCTGCTTTTGGAAGAGAAGCTTTCCAGCTCGTGGAAGAGAAGTTTTTCATCTTCTGGAAGAGAACTTTTCCAACTTCTGAAGGAAAAGTTTTTCGTTTTCTGTAAGAGAACTTTTCCAAGTTCTGCAAGAGAAGTTTTCCAGCTTCTGGGAGAGAAGCTTTCCAGCTTCTGGAAGAGAAGCTTTCCAGCATCTGGAAAAGCAACTTTCCAGCTTCTAGAAGATCAACTTTCCAGCTTCTGGACGAGAAGCTTTCCAGCTTCTGGAAGAGAAGCTTTCCAGCTTCTGGAAAAGAAGATTTCCAGCTTCTGAAAGAGAAGCTTTCCAGTTTCTGGAAAAAGCTTTCCAGCTTCTGGGGGAGAAGCTTTCCAGCTTCTGTAAGAGACATTTTTCAGTTTCCGGGAGAGAAGCTTTCCAGCTTCTGGAAGAGAAGCTTTCCAGCTTCTGGAAGAGAAGCTTTCCTGCTTTAGGGAGAGAATCTTTCCTGCTTTAGGGAGAGAATCTTTCCAGCTTGTGGAAGAGAAGTTCTTCAGCTTCTAGGAGACAAGCTTTCCAGCTTCTGGAAGAAAAGCTTTCAGCTTCTTGAAGAGAAACTTTCCAGATTCTAGAAGAGACGCTTTCCAGCTTCTGGAAGAGAAACTTTCCAGTTTCTGGAAGAAAAGCTTTCCAGATTCTAGGAGACAAGCTTTCCAGATTCTGGAAGAAAAGCTCTCAGCTTCTGAATGAGAAACTTTCCAGAATCTAGAAGAGAAGCTTTCCAGCATATGGAAGAGAAGCTTTCCAGCATCTGGATATGAAGCTTTCCAGCTTCTGGAAGAGAAACTTTCCAGCATCTGGAAGAGAAATTTTCCAACTTCTGAAAAAGAAGCTACCCAGCTTCTGGAAGGAAGCTTTTGACCTTCTGGAAGAGAAGCTTCCCAGCAACCGGAATAGAAGTTTTCCAGTTTCTGCTTTTTGGAAACTCATCTATAGTTAGATAACATTTAAGTAACTTAATGTATTACGTAGACTAAGATATAAGACTTTCTCTGTAACCAAACGACATGCAAACATGATTGACTATTTGATAAAATAAATAAAAATTTGATGTTTTTGCGACTGGAAGGATAGATGTTATTTCATGGCTTTCTCAGTCTTGTAGTATATTGTGTATTTGACCATTTTCAACCAGTCAACTGTATCTGGTCATTAGATAATCGTCAGTTTGTGAATCGTGTTATCGTGAGTAGTGTTCAGTGTAATTAGTCCTCTTAGACTTATTAACAATTTGGTGTATGCAGTAGGTACAAGAAGCTACACCTCTCCAATAGTTTTCAATATTAGGTGACAAGAGACGATGAACTGCTTATTCCTAGGAACTAGCGGTTTTAATCTAAGACACTGAGAACGCTTTTATATTATATGAATAACATCAACAATAATAACAGAAAATTCTTAATTTTTCAAGGGATTTTTCAGAATTTCTGAAAAAAACTTTTCAAGTTTTTCCTAGAAAAACTCGAGGCACTTTTCAAACGGCTGAAGTTCAAGCTTCTAAAAAGGAGCTTTCCAACCTGTGAGATGTAGATTTTCAGGCTTCTAAGGTGAAGTTTTCGAAGCGTTTTAGTGGCGTAGCTAGGGCTTCCAGGGCCCGTAACGGAGTCAAATTCTGGAGCCCTTTCAAATAAGGCTCTGTGCTAACATACAATTGACAAGTAACTAATCAACAGAGACCTCAAACCTGAAAAACGTGATCAGAAAGAGACAGATAAGAAACCACGTTTCAATAAAGATTGCCCAGGTAATCCAACCAGCCCTCTTTCAGAGGGACTTTTTAAAAACATCTTTGAGAATGCTTTGTGTTGTTGCGCCAAATATTACTTTATGCATTTAATGATTTCCCGAGAGTGAATGTTTCTTTCAGTTATTAATTCAAAGATTTCTTCAGGAGTTGATTGAACTATTCCTACACAAATTTCACAAAGAATGCCTCCCAGAGTTTCGTTAAACATAACCTGAAGAAATCATCCAGGATTCTGTTCCAAAGATACTCTCAAAAATTACTCCAGGGATTTCTTCAAAGATTCGTTTTTTAATAATGTGATATTTCTCGACACTCATCCAGATATCTCCATGGAATTCAGAAAAAAAGCTAGATATTCTTTCGAGGAGTTTTTTTATTTTTTAAATTTCCTCTTATTGTAGTTAAGAGTTTCTTGGAAAGGGCAACTAGAAATGTATCTAAATACAATTTTGACAGATCTTTCACAAGTTTTCATTAAGAATTCTTCAGGTTCATTCAAAATTGTTAATTCATCCAGGATTTCTAAAGAATGTCTCCAAGGAGATTCTAAGAAAATTATACAGAGATAACTATATAGAATCCCTAGAAAAAATCCGGTGGAAATTTCTCAACAACATCCAAAAAAGATCAATGATTCTGATAAATAATATGATAAATTCCTACCAGAAAGAAGTCTTTAAAAGATCTCCGGATTTCTTCTATACTAAGCTTAAGCATTGATGACCGTACAATTCGTAGTTGCTACTTCATGATTGACCAGAAAAATCAAAGTTGCACAAGGAACCAAATGATGTAGCTTGGGAGTAACTTTCCATCTTCAATGTACACTTTCGAGAACTCCAAACATTAAAAGGTTAATAACGGCGCCGGCCACGTTCTTACGGTCATCGGGGGAGGGAAGGAATGTTAGTGTGACATCCATTGTTGCTAGAGACCGAGATCACCTCTGCATCTCCATGGTTGTCATGGGAAGGAGTTTTTTTTTTAGTGGGGAGGGATCATAGCTGCATGATCAGGAATCACCTTAGTAAGTGATGCGATTCATGCAACCACACATCACCCGATCTCTGTCACACACACTACCGTGGCGTATCACATAAAATATTCATTCTCACATGCATTCAAAGCATCCATACGTTTCACAATGATTCAATAAAACCATCCAACTTTCACTTAGTTTGTAAGTATTCATTTCATAGCACAAAATTACCATTTTCGCTGCAACCTTCACAAAAATAATTCCGGAACAAATCAAAAAGTAATCGGAATGCAAAGGCAACATTTGTCAACCTATTCTGGGTGGGTAGGAGTACGAAGATTGTCACTCAATGGAGTGAGGAAGCCTGCTTTCTCACATGCTCACAACAACTGCTTTTTACACGCTCACGCACACAGACACACTACATGAAAAGATACTCCCATGATTTCGGCGATCCGGTAGCCATATATCTCGTCACTGTTTCACAATTTTCCATCCACAATTTCTTCTATTAGCTATCACAATTTCACTTCAAACCTTCACACTTTTCAAAAAACTTCGATTACTTAAAGAAGGAACATAAAGAAATATTTTTTCGAGGCAAATTGTCAAGAAATTTACTAGAAACAACAGACACTTATATTCAACGTTATCACATCAGCGTGGGTCCAATCGCTATCCCTCTCCGGATTACTTCTATACTCTTGAGAAAGTCTTGTATAAAAGCTCCGAAAATCTGATAAAGTATTTTTTGGAAAATTTACCCAACAAAACCTATTTCCTATATATTTTAGAATTTCCTATGAGAATTTCCTAAGTAAAATCCGAGTGAAACTCTTGAAAGAATAACAGGAAGCGTTGCTGTAGCCTTTTGTGGTGTTAAACCCTAAATGAACTGTAAAATTGATGAACCCATTGAGAATTTACTTCAAAAATTATCCAAAAAATGTTTGAAGGAACTCCAAATTCAGCCATTCCATGAAAAACCGATCTAGTGGGTCACTGAATTCCGTGAAAATTTGTTAAAAATTAAGAAATAAGACGCGTGTCATATGGATTTTTTTATTAGGGTGGCCATTTCCAAAATAAGGTGACCAAAAAATCACGACTTTTCTAATTTTCCATTTTTTTTAATAATAACTTTTGAACCGCTTGATCGATTTTCAATTTTCTTGGACAAAATGAAATCTAAAGATTTTAACTTTTAAAGAAAAATATGAAATTTCACAAAAATTGTTTTTTACGTGGAATAAAATAAAAAAAACGTGTTTTAAGGGCCTTGGGACCAGAAGGGATATTACTGTTCTAATTTTTTCTTGAAAGTTTAGAAAATTTTACGTTTTCTGTCAAATTTTCAGCGATGTATGTTTTTAGTTATTGAGATGTATATTTTTGCCAATAAAAAATCAGTCATTTTTTATCGGCACACATTGTAGCTCTCAGCGCATTAGATTTTTTATTCCAAAAAATAAAATCATAACTTTTGAACAGCTCAACTGATTTTCAATCTTTTTCTATGGAATGAGAGCTTAAGATTTCAACTTTTTAGAAAAAAATATTAAACTCCGAAAAAATCTTGAAAATCTTCTCATAAATAAGGCATAAATATCAGCTTCTTTCAGAATCTTGGAAATTTTCTTACATAAAAATATCTAAAATATTTCTAAAAATCTAGAAACTTTCTTAAAAACTAGAAATTTATATATTTTCATGTAAAAAAATTTCCAAGATTCTGGAAGAAACTGTTATTTATGCTCTACTTTTAAGAAGATTTTCAAGATTCTAAGGAGCATTATTCCAGGTTTTCAGAGAGATGCTTTTGAATTTCCGAGCGTAACCCATGTTTCTAATTATAAAAAAAAGCTTTTTATAAAATACCATAGGGGTCCTTCGAAAATGACGTCCATCATTTGGGAGAGGGGAGGTCCACGAAAGTTTGACAGTGGTATTGGAAATATCGTTAGAGAGAGGAGAGGGGTATCTAAAAATCCCGAAAAACGATGGACGTCATATTTCAATCTCTTCTGCAGGAGTTATTTAAAGCTTTAGATGGTTCCATTGGAAAGCTTTCCAAGCACTTATAGTTTTCTATAGGTTTCAGAAGCAGCTTCTAAAGCTTCTTGGATGAAGCTTCACAAACATATGGAATGAAGCTTCGAAGCATTTGAGTCGAAGTTTCTCATGCTTCTGGTAAGAAGAAACTATAAAAGCTT
Organism: Aedes aegypti; assembly: GCF_002204515.2. Taxonomy (NCBI): domain Eukaryota; kingdom Metazoa; phylum Arthropoda; class Insecta; order Diptera; family Culicidae; genus Aedes; species Aedes aegypti. The sequence continues at coordinate 221,082,052 of NC_035107.1, read as the reverse complement.
CATTGGAAAGAAGCTTGGAAACTTCTATTGAGGAGTTTTTCAACTTCTAGAAAAGAAGCTGTAAAATTTCTGAAAGAAAAATTCTCCAGCTTCTTAGGAAAAGTCAAGCTTCTAAGGAGAGAGTTCCCAAGTCTCTGAAAAGATTGTTTCCATGCTTCTATTTGAAAATTTACAAGGCATCTGACAAAGAAACTTTAGAGCCTTTGAGAAGAAACTTCAAGAATCTTTTAGGACTAGCTTTCAGATCTTATCAGGAAAGATCAGATCTTATCTAAGAAGCTCTGAATCTTAGAATAAATGTTTGAGCTTTTGCAATAAAATTCCTAAGGGAGGAGCAAACCTTATGAGGTAAACCAAGCTTCCGAAGAAAACTATTCCGAACATTAGAAGAAAAACTTTATAGGTCTCCGAAAAAAGTTCTCCAAGCTTGTGAGAAAAAGCTTTGCAAGCATCTGAGAAGAAGATTTCAAAGTATCAGAGGAGAAGCATGCAGAGCTCCTGAACAGCAGCTTTCATTGCTTCTGAAAAGAAGCTCCTAAAGTTTTTTTTTTTTGCGAAAAGCTTCCGAATCTTCGGAGGAAAGGCTTTCCAAACATTTCAGGAGAAGATTGCCAAACTGCTCGTTAGAAGCTTCATATGAAAAAGCAATCAGAGTTTTTGAGAAGAAGGTGGAGGGTTTTCATATTTTGTGAAGAAGCTTTTCAAAGATTTTATCGTCTGGAGAATAAGTTTTCCAGCTACAAAAGGGAAGCATTCCAGTTCCAGATACAAAATCTTTCGAAAGTTTCTGGGAGGTTAGTCTTTCATTTATACAACAAGCTTCTGAGGAATAGATTCCAAGCCTCTGAGGTGACGGGTTTCAAACTGACTACAAGAAATTTTCAAATGTTTTAATTACATAATAGCTATTCTAACTTCGAAAACAGGAGCTTTTAAAGCTTCTAAAGGGATTCTTAATTTCTGAGGAGCAGCTGTCCGAGCATTTTAAGATAATCTTCAAGATATTTTGGAGTAGTTCAATAAGCTTTCCAAGCTTCTGTGAAGAAGATTATCGAGTTCATGAGAAAAATGCAGCTTTTCAAGCTGCCGACGAAAGTCTTTCATAATATCTGTGGCGAATCTTTCCAAACTTCGCAGCAGGATCTTTCAATGCTTTCAAAATATGTCATTCCCAGTTTTTGAGTAGAAATTTCATAAACTTTTGAGAAACAGATTCACATATTTTTGGGGAGAAATTAATCATGCCCCAGAAAGAAGCTTACCAAGCTCCCGAAGAAAAGCTTCCCAAGTTTCTGTGGAAAAGCTTTCCAAGCTTCGGGATGAAGCTTTTTAAGTTCTGTGGCAAAGTTTGTCAAGCCTCTTCAAATATTTGATTAAGGTTTTAAGTTTTGGAGAGAAGCTTACAAGTTTCTAAGGAAAATCTTTCCTAGGTCTTTTCAAAAGCTTTCCAAGTTTTTATGGAAAACCTGTTGAAACTTTAAAGGAAAATTATTTAGACATTTGAAAATCTTTCAAACACACGCTCACCCTTCTTCACAACACTTTTAACAACGCGTCGTCAGTAACCCGATCCCGATTGTCACGAAAAACAGCTTTTGCCAGCTCACTCTGTACTTAAAACCCACCTCTCGGCCCATCTTGGGCGCCACACTCCACAACTTCGGACTTTGTTTTCGGTCAGTCTAGAAGTTGGCCTCGCGTACAAACGGGTGCAAGACGTCGACGAAGTATCCTGGCTGGACAAGGAGTCCACCACACACCATGTACATACACTAGTGCTGTGAAATTCCACGACCAGACAACCGAAAGGACAAAGGCGCAACAGCTTCTCTCCCGGTCGTCCTTGTGCCGTCGTTCCGAAGGTGGGATGATGCAATTTTTATTATTTTTCCCTCAATTTTTTTCTCCGGTTTTTTTTACAGTTATTCGGAGTGTAGTTGTGCTGGTGAGCAGCTCTACTCCAGAGCATGCGGAAAGAAACGGATTTTTTGTGTCCCTCGCTTCCGAGGTATCCCATTTTGAACCACGTGTTGGAGGAAGCGACGAGCAGCTCCTTTGTAACCGAGTCCAAGTCCTTCCCGAGATCCAGAGATCCAGCGTCCGTCGAGTAAGGTTTCTAGACGCGTGGGCGCAAGGGAGATTTTTCCCAAACTTGAAACCAAACGCGATTGATGGGAAGGACCAGTGGCAAGAAGGCGACGCAAGACGAAATGAATAATAAATAAGCATATAAGGAAGCATCCAAACGAAACGGAACCCGTGTTGTTTCTCGATGACTTCGCACGACGGTATTGCTGTGAGGATGGTCAGCAACGGATGCGGAAGTTGAGAAGTGAACCGAAGAGGGTTGCAAAAAAAAAAATGGAGAGATGGGCGAGAAAAATCATTAATTTTTTCGTCCTTTGCCATCGTTGTCGTCGGTGCTGTGGATGAATTTTCACAAGGGTTGCATCTCGGCATTCGATCCAGTTTGACAACGATGACACCACAGATAAGCGTCAAATTGAGCGAAGGATTTTGAATTGTCTCAAAAAGCTTCCTTCCAGAAGCTTGGAAAGCTTCCTTCCAGAAGCTGGAAAGCTTCCTTCCAGAAGCTCCTTCCAAGGAAGCTTCCTTCCAGAAGCTGGAAAGCTTCCTTCCAGAAGCTGGAAAGCTTCCTTCCAGAAGCTGGAAAGCTTCCTTCCAGAAGCTGGAAAGCTTCCTTCCAGAAGCTGGAAAGCTTTCTTCCAGAAGCTGGAAAGCTTCCTTCCAGAAGCTGGAAAGCTTCCTTCCAGAAGCTGGAAAGCTTCCTTCCAGAAGCTGGAAAGCTTCCTTCCAGAAGCTGGAAAGCTTCCTTCCAGAAGCTGGAAAGCTTCCTTCCAGAAGCTGGAAAGCTTCCTTCCAGAAGCTGGAAAGCTTCCTTCCAGAAGCTGGAAAGCTTCCTTCCAGAAGCTGGAAAGCTTCCTTCCAGAAGCTGGAAAGCTTCCTTCCAGAAGCTGGAAAGCTTCCTTCCAGAAGCTGGAAAGCTTCCTTCCAGAAGCTGGAAAGCTTCCTTCCAGAAGCTGGAAAGCTTCCTTCCAGAAGCTGGAAAGCTTCCTTCCAGAAGCTGGAAAGCTTCCTTCCAGAAGCTGGAAAGCTTCCTTCCAGAAGCTGGAAAGCTTCCTTCCAGAAGCTGGAAAGCTTCCTTCCAGAAGCTGGAAAGCTTCCTTCCAGAAGCTGGAAAGCTTCCTTCCAGAAGCTGGAAAGCTTCCTTCCAGAAGCTGGAAAGCTTCCTTCCAGAAGCTGGAAAGCTTCCTTCCAGAAGCTGGAAAGCTTCCTTCCAGAAGCTGGAAAGCTTCCTTCCAGAAGCTGGAAAGCTTCCTTCCAGAAGCTGGAAAGCTTCCTTCCAGAAGCTGGAAAGCTTCCTTCCAGAAGCTGGAAAGCTTCCTTCCAGAAGCTGGAAAGCTTCCTTCCAGAAGCTGGAAAGCTTCCTTCCAGAAGCTGGAAAGCTTCCTTCCAGAAGCTGGAAAGCTTCCTTCCAGAAGCTGGAAAGCTTCCTTCCAGAAGCTGGAAAGCTTCCTTCCAGAAGCTGGAAAGCTTCCTTCCAGAAGCTGGAAAGCTTCCTTCCAGAAGCTGGAAAGCTTCCTTCCAGAAGCTGGAAAGCTTCCTTCCAGAAGCTGGAAAGCTTCCTTCCAGAAGCTGGAAAGCTTCCTTCCAGAAGCTGGAAAGCTTCCTTCCAGAAGCTGGAAAGCTTCCTTCCAGAAGCTGGAAAGCTTCCTTCCAGAAGCTGGAAAGCTTCCTTCCAGAAGCTGGAAAGCTTCCTTCCAGAAGCTGGAAAGCTTCCTTCCAGAAGCTGGAAAGCTTCCTTCCAGAAGCTGGAAAGCTTCCTTCCAGAAGCTGGAAAGCTTCCTTCCAGAAGCTGGAAAGCTTCCTTCCAGAAGCTGGAAAGCTTCCTTCCAGAAGCTGGAAAGCTTCCTTCCAGAAGCTGGAAAGCTTCCTTCCAGAAGCTGGAAAGCTTCCTTCCAGAAGCTGGAAAGCTTCCTTCCAGAAGCTGGAAAGCTTCCTTCCAGAAGCTGGAAAGCTTCCTTCCAGAAGCTTGGAAAGCTTCCTTCCAGAAGCTTGGAAAGCTTCCTTCCAGAAGCTTGGAAAGCTTCCTTCCAGAAGCTTGGAAAGCTTCCTTCCAGAAGCTTGGAAAGCTTCCTTCCAGAAGCTTGGAAAGCTTCCTTCCAGAAGCTGGAAAGCTTCCTTCCAGAAGCTTGGAAAGCTTCCTTCCAGAAGCTTGGAAAGCTTCCTTCCAGAAGCTTGGAAAGCTTCCTTCCAGAAGCTTGGAAAGCTTCCTTCCAGAAGCTTGGAAAGCTTCCTTCCAGAAGCTTGGAAAGCTTCCTTCCAGAAGCTTGGAAAGCTTCCTTCCAGAAGCTTGGAAAGCTTCCTTCCAACAGAAGCTTGGAAAGCTTCCTTCCAGAAGCTTGGAAAGCTTCCTTCCAACAGAAGCTTGGAAAGGCTTCCAACGAATGCTTGGAAAAGCTTCCGACAGAAGCTTGGAAAAGCTTCCGACAGAAGCTTGGAAAAGCTTCCAATAGGAGATTGGAAAAGCTTCCAACAGAAGCTTGAAAAAGCTTACAGTAGAAGCTTGAAAAATTTTACAACAGAAATTTTGAAAAATTTACAACAGAAGCTTAGAAATGCTTTCAACAGAAGCATGGAAAAGCTTTGAGCAAAAGCTTAGAAAGCTTTTAAAAAAAGCTTGGAAAAGCTTTCAACAGAAACTTGTTAAATATCCCTACAGAAGCTTGTAAGAGCTTTCAACAGAATGTAGGAAAAGCTAAGAAAAATTGTCAACAGTAACTTGGAAAATCGTCCAATAGAAATTTTGAGCAGCTTTCGACAGATGCATGACAAATCTTTCAACAAGAGCTTGGATATCTTCTAGTATTAGCTGGGAAAGTTTTAATTAGAATTTTGGTAAGCTTGTACCAAAAGCTTGAAAAAACTTTGACCAGATGCTTGGAAAACTTCTTTTCATAAGTTGTGAAAAATTTCTTCCGGAAATTTTCTGGATGTACTTTCATCGAACTGATGTCCAAGAATTTTCGCGAATTTCATCCTCACTTTGCAATCTTTCCATCGTATTACCAACCCATTAAGTTCTGCTACATTCATTTCACTTTAAAGTAACTCCAGCACCATCTTCAAGAAAACAGCCAATATGAAGTTTTCAAGAAGATCTTCTGTCGACAGAGTCCACTCCTTCAGAAACCCAACTAACCGGAAACAACTCAATTTCGTCACCCCAAAATCTGCTCGGCACTTCTCTTCCTCCACCCGTTCGTATTCCACTCATTCCGTCCGTTATCCCGTCACAACACCCACTCATCGCCTTATTCTCTCGACACACTCGACATCGATGACGGTGGAAACTGGACCTACCCCACATACCGGGAAAGGCACTTCCTTATTTATCGCCTTCTCTTCTTCGACGCGTGAAAAAACCCCGATTCACCCAGTCTGCCACCCATCAGTCGTCGACGATGGAAGGAAGGATGAGTGGCTCCACAGCGAGAGATAGTTTTACACCACTCACCACCGTCAACGGCAGGGGCACTCACTCGGCTCAGGGGCACTCTAAACAATTGCCCGATTGCTTCTTTTTCGCGCTGCACAAAAACTGAAAACCGATCCCTGCCGCAGCTTCCGCCCCGGTCCCGATCCGAAATTCCGAAAGCGGGGAGATGACGCACGGTATATCTGAAATCGTTATTAACGAAAAAATATATAACGAATTTATCGTGGCAATAGGAGATTGCTAAAATTATTAATAATTTTGTTCGACATTTGTTCCAGTGTTTCAACATTGGATTTCTATGTAACTCATTTCTACATACAAGGGAGGGAGCTTGAGCATCATTTCCAAAATTTTATTTTGAATAATCGGCACAGCTTTCTTCCTGGTATTACAACAATTGGTCCGATTGAAAGTCGTAAAAGGAGGTCTAAGAGTATATCTTTCGAATGGTGAGTACCAATTTGGTTAAAATACTTTCCTTAAAAACTGGTTGAAGCACACCGTTGATACACCTCGTCGTTGACAGTGCTCCCGCTAGGACTAAAACAGTCGGGCGCGGTGGTGAGTTCCTCGTGCCAACACCATCCGAATTCGGAAGCGAAAAAATTCGGGATGCGGAAAAAATGTGAACCGACAGACACTTGCACGCGCGACGCTCCTTACGTTGGTGTGCGACGATGATGACGACAGCGGCGAAGTAAGGCTCGGTTCTACTTTGTGGATGAGGCCACGGCGACAGACAACCACATTTCACACTTTCCTCTTCTGCTAGGGCTACGAGGCTAGGCCAGCGAAGTGTCCTATTTGCTGGATAGGTAGTCCCGTTGGGCGCGAAGCATGGCAGCTTTCGGCAGTAGTTCGGCACACACACGGGGATGCTCCTTCGGGGTGTTTTTTTTTCGTGCTGCGGTGCTGGCGGCACATTCCAAGCGCACTCTATCACAACTATTATATTGTGTGAATAGCGGTGGAGGAAGTGCCGGAAAGGAAGAAGGTGTTAGATGTGGTTAGAGGCATGAGCCGTTTGACGAAAGTCCTATATCGAAGCGACTGTCCGTTAAACAAGTAAAACAGTTTTTTTGAATTTCCAACACTCTTCACATTGGAAAGAGTTTTTAACCCGTTAACGCCCAAGGTATCTCACAATTGGAATTCAGCTCCGTTTTTGTTACTCATAGTCGTATTCCCATAAATTAAACCTTATTTCACCAAAAAATTTCAAGTCTATGGTGAGGATCCAAAAAAAATCTTGAAAGTGTGTCGTCCATATCTAGCTGCTCTATAAGTTTATTTTTGAAATTAATCAAATATATTTTCATGCAGTTCGACCCATTACAATGTAAACAAGTTGGAAAAAACTGCTGGTGAGGGGTAATTCATAAATTACGTCACGTACAGAAGAGGAAGGAGGGGGTTACAATGAAACGTGCCTACTCATATAAAAATTGGAATCCATACAAAAAATGTGATACAGAGGAAAATTGAGGAGGATGAATATGGCAAAACTTTGCGTGACGTAATTTATGGACGTACCCTGATAAAGAAATTGCAATATAAAGAATAAAAATTTCAGAGGTGAAAGGTGCATGCCAGAACTAAATCATTTAGTGACTTCAATTCAATTTTTTTCAAGCTGGTGTAAGTAAGATACAGAAAAACATACATTTCCATACATGTACATGTACAATAATGCACACTTAAGCCATTTATACCAAAAACAAAATAAAATCTTACATCAAATATTTTGATTTAGAAAAAAACCTACAGATGTTTCAGAATAGTCTTCAAAAAGATTATATAAAACTTGCCAGCTGATAATGGAAACACACCTATCAAAATATTTTTTTCTGGTTCAAGTTATTAGTATACAATGTGACTCTGATCTGAAAGTGATCGAAATTTATATTTGGCAATATCAGAATTTCGTTAGTGCTGATCAAAAGTTAGTCCTTCAGTCCAATGACAGTCAAATATTGGACTCCAACTATTACATGCTTTACAGATGTGAATATTTGAAGCCAACATTATTCGGCTATAACGTTGAAGTTACTGCATCACTGATGCATATAGTTTTATTTACCGATAGAACCGAATCCACTCGATCCAAGATTTTTGACACTAGAGCTGGCCAGAATACCTGGGGAGCATACTGAAGCGTGCCCGCTCAAATGTAACAATTCTTGGTCCGAGTGAGTTGAGCAAGGAAGGCTCTTTACTGCTACCTCAACGCGTCGGTGGTTCTACAAAGTAAACAACCATACAAAACTACGATCAAACAATGGTGAAGGCGTAATCAATTTTCTAGAAAACATTTATTTTGGGAATTAAGTAGAATTTTCTGATTAAATTGGCAACAACGCACTGCAGTAGCGCGTAGTAAATAACTGCTTGTAAACAATATCTTTCACCTGTAATTTTGCGAATAATAATTTTTACATTTCCACGTTTAAGTCATAAAACTGGTTCTGGACTTAGGTTGGCGGCTATTTAATTTTACTCTCATTTGACAGCCGTCCTTCACCCTTGGAGTTCAGTTCATGAATGGATAAGTCAATTTGTCGGTTTTTTCGTTCTTCACTTCCTTCAAAAGATCAAAAGATCCAAATGGTGTTAAGGCTCGTGTAAAAATCTAAGGAGCATTACATCCAAAATAAGCGATTGTTGCTCGAATCGACAGTAAGTATCCATTGTTTTGATCTAGGCAGATCAATTTCTTATTGGTTTTTTCCTTGATGTTTCGCACATAATAGCAATTCTCAGCTAATATGTTTGTTTGCGAAAATATCTTCTTTAGTTGGTCATCGTTTTCGAAGATACCAAATTTTTTATCACTATACTTCAATCATGAGAATGACTTCCGAACTAAGAAGGTTTTAGGCGAATAGTTTTCTTTGGATTTAATCAGTGGACTGATATATAAGCGAATAAAATGTGTGCCCAGTAGTGCCATTTAGGTGATTTCCGATGTAATAAGTTTCCAGGCGAATAGGTCTCATTCAGTTCTCCAACTTTGTCAAAAACACTAACTTCGTATCCATTCTCTAGATTGAGATAAAAGCAAATAATATGTTTGTCTACTAGCGCCACCTTGGGAGAATTTTCCAAACTACTATGTTTTTGGGCGAATAGATCCCATTTAGTTGAACACTTTTGTCGAAGATACCAATTTCGAGAGTTCGATTTTTTTCAGTCTCATCGCTGGACTGATATAAACAAAATAAAATATTTGACCACTAGCGCCACCTTGTGAGTGGATTCATTAAATTGTTCAACATTGTCCATGACACAAACTTTGTATCTAATCACTTGACTGAGATATTAGCAAATAAAATCTTTGCTCACTAGCGCCATCTTGTGAGTGTTATAAGGTTGTATGTGAGTAAGTATCATTTAGTTGTTCAACATTGTCGAAGACAACAATTTTGTATCTCATAACAGAACTTAGATACAAGAAAATACAATATTTGTCCACTAGCGCAATCTAGTGAATGTTTTCCGAACTAATAAGTTTTCGGGCGAATAGATCTCATTCAGTTGAACACATTTTTCCAAGACACCAATGTTGTATCTCATCACTGAACTGAGTTATAAACAATCAAAATGTTCGATCGCCAGCGTCATCTTTTGAGTGTATTTCGAACTAAAAAGGTTTTAGGCGAATATGTCTCATTTAGTTGATCAACTTTGTCGGAGACATCAATTTTGTATCTAATAACTGGACTGAGATACAAGCAAATAAAATCTCTGTTCACTAGCGCCATCTAGTGAGTGTTTTCCCAACTAATAAATTTTCGGATGGCTAGATCTCATTCAGTTAAACACATTTGTCGAAGACCACAACGTTGTATATCATCACTGAACTGAGATATAAACAATCAAAATGTTCGACCATTAGCGCCATCTTTTGAGTGTTTTCCGAACAAATAAGGTTTTAGGCGAAAAGTTCTCATTTAGTTGATCAACTTTATCGAAGACACCAATTTTGTATCTCATAACTGAACTAAGATATAAGCAAATAAAGTTTTGGCTCACTTGCGCCATCTTGGGATTGTTTTTCGAATTTATAAGGTTCTATTTGAATAGGTATTATTTAGCTGTTCAACTTTGTCGAAGGCACCATTTTTGTATCTCATAACTGGGCTAAGATATAAGCAAATAAAGTTTTGGCTCACTAGCGCCAGCTTGGGAGTGTTTTCCTAATTTGTAAGGTTCTATGCGAATAGGTATTATTTAGTTGTTCAACTTTGTCGAAGACACCAATTTTGTATCTCATCGCTGGACTGAGATATAAACGAAGCAAATAATTGTACGCTGGAAAGTTGGTTCATATGTTACTTATAAATGCGACATTTGTTGGCGTCTGTGCGCCACCTGGTGAGTTAATTCTGAATTAAAATAGTTACCAAGTGGAAGTCAGCAGTCCTGTGATCAACTTTGCAGAAGACAGTTTTCTCCTAAACCTCTTTATTTTCAATATATTTGCACTACAAGTACTGTCCTATTTATAGGACGCTGGGCGTTCGGGGCTTCTGTCCTATTTTAAGGACGCTGGGCGGATATGGGTTAATATAAAACTAAATATTAAATGGTATGGCTCGTATGAAATCTTAAATCAAGCATGTCTCATTACGTCTAACGTAATTACGGTTTCTTATGAAATTTTTTAATTTCTGTTTCAATTTAAAAGAGACGCACTCCGCTTCTGCTGAAATTTTCCAGCTACTTGAACAGAAGCTTTCAAGCTTTTGTAAGATAAGCTTGCCAGCTTCTGAAGAAAAATTCCAGTATCTAGAAGAGACAACTTTCGAATCATAATAAAACAAGCTTTACAGCATCGAGAGAAAGCTTTTTAGCTTCTGGTAGAGAAGCTTTCCACCTACTGGAAGAGAAGCTCTGTTGCATCTGGAAGTGAAGCTTCTCAGCTTCTACAAGAAAGTTTAAAGTTTACGAGATAAGCTTTCCAGCTTCTGGAAAAATACATCCAGCTTCTGGAAAAGAAGTTTCCAGCTGCTGGAACAGAAGCTTTCCAGCTTCTGATAGAGAAGCTTTTCAGATTCTGGAGAAGAAATTTTCCAGTTGCAGGAAACGAAGCTTTCCAGTTATTTGAAGAGATGATTTACAGTAATTAGGAGTAAAGATTTCCAGTGATCGCAAACAAAATTACAGCTTCTGGAAAGGATTTTTTCCAGCTTCAACAAGAAAAGTTTTTTAGTTTCTGAAAGAAAAACTTTCCAGCTTCTTAAGCTGTTAATAGCTACTTAAATCAAGCTTCTGGAGAAGAAGCTATTAAGCTTCTGAAAAAAAAAGCCTTCCAACATATGGAACACAAGCTGTTCAGCCTTGTCTAAGGAGCTTCTGAAAGAGAAGCAAAGCTTTTAAACTTGTAAAAGAGATGCTTCTCAGATTCTGGAAAAGAAGCTCCCCAGGTTGTGGAAAAGCTTCCTAGTTTCTGAAAAAAAAAAAGCTACCCTGATAGTGAAAGAGAAGCGTTGAAGCTTCTGGAAGAGAAATTTTCATGCTTCTAAACGAGAAGTTTTCCAGCGATAGAAGTTTTGAGTGATTGAACCATTGATATCATCAGCTTCTACATTAAAAGATTTCCAGCTTCTGGAATGAAAGATTTCCAGTTTTTGGAAAAGAAGCGAGTTTTTTAGTAAATAACTATTACAATTTAACTCCAATAAACTTCAAATTTGGTCTGTATATGCTTTGATGGTGCGTTAACGATCGTCTAAAAAAGAACAAAAAATATTTTTGCATCACGTTGAAGTACCGTGTAAATCAAAAATGATCCAATCTCACCCTACAGAAGGTTCAACTTGTTTTTGAGAATATGATTTAAAACCATTCACAGCTGAAAAATATTGATGGAATACGATGCAAACAAGACGAAAAAACATCTAAGAAAAGGCATCTAAGTTTTTTCACAAGATTGATTAACCCACTTTAAAGTACGATTATACTAAAAAAATTACTTTTTTTCTTTTAAATTGTCTTCGAAGTCTTATCCTTTTGGCCATGTAGCCTATTCAGTTTTACCAGCAAATAGATGATTTTCGATACGATATTCCGCCATCAATAGATTTTCCTAGATCCAATTACTCTCGTGTACTTTCGCGAGGGGTTTATATAAGATAAAAAAAACTAATAATTAGTAGACTTGTTTGACATATTTCTGCCGAAATCCTGATGGTATCACTTCGGCTTCACTCCACATATGTAAATCCTTATGTGATTCTTACATGTTTTTAAAAAAATCTCTAAAGATTTCCACTAGAAATCTTCCAGAAAATCTTTCAGTAATATATTTGTAATTGTTTCGCAAATTGACCTAGGATTCTTCCAGAAATCCTTCCATAATCCCAAAGAAATTCTTAGAATTTCCAGGAAGATATTTTGAAGAGTCCTTAATTTTTCTTCGAAGAATCCGATTGGTATTTCAGAAAAAAAAAACAGATCGATTTACGGTAGAACTTTAGAAAAACTTTTGGTAGAACCCTTGAATAATATCCGGAAGAATTTCAGTCGTAGCCGTAGCGGAAAAATAATAATAATTCCTTCACTCTCCTTCACAACTCAACACGATCCACCTCGGGATTGATCGATGAGCTATCTGGCAGATGCAGATCAACACTTATCGTTTAGCGCGTATCATCATTGCAACCAAGATTGCAACTCACCAGAAAACGATAGGTTGGATTAACAACAGCCCTACAGTATCGTCTCCCATATTCTCCAAAAGTACAATACACGATTTAAACCTCCTAGTTGTATTTTTCAGATTCTGCGCTGTTTTTATCCAAGTTTTCTCTTTTTTGAGATATTACCATATGAGAAATATTTTTTTTATTTTTGTGTAGAAAAATGGTGATATCTTATAAACGAATATCGTCTAGCAGTTTTGGACAAATATTATTTTTTTGTGAACCAACCTACTTTGCATCATTGAAAACGCCATAGCTAGAAAAATAGTAGATCTACAAGGTTTGCGTCTTCGATAAATATGCTGAAAAAAAAATTAAATAAAAAATATTCTAGAACACTTCAAATTGCTCTCTTGAAAAACATGAAAGTTGGCAAAATTATTTACGTATTCTGTTGGACCACCCTAATGAATGTCACACTAGATGTCACATAATGTCAAAATGTAGTCCCAACCATATGTAACAAGTTTGTTGGAGACAACTTTGTTCTACAAAATTATATTCAAAGTCAAAATAATTTTTTCTTTCGCAATCTAGCACAATGTAACAGAACTGAACACGATTACAAAATAGTATACAGAAGATATCACAAGATCATCTTATTCAGTTATAATTTGAAACATGTTGAAATCTTGTGATATCTATTGTATATTATTTTGTAATCGTGTTTGTTATGTTGCCTGCTGATTCAACCAAATGTTTTTTAACTTTGCTATGAGATTAAACATTGTAACAGCATTGCTGTTCTGTCAAACACACAAAACTACGATGGCGCTACCCATGCATTTCAAAGCAGTCGTTTTTGTTATTTTACTCTTCAGAAGTATAAGGTAAGAAACACAACTTAGAAGAATAAAAAAACACTGAAATTCATAGTGCCTCAGTGGCTCTGCTCCGTGATCGTAGGATTCAGTGAATTAAATTGTCATCGAAACACTCGCAAAACAAACAAAAAATCAATCCTCTTACAATCGTTTGTCCCAACTTTCGCAGATTGGAATACAATCTCAAGTAAAATTGTCATGACAAACAAGGCAGCAAGATTGTTACATCCTTTTTAACTCGTGATCAGAGAGGTATTTTAAATCAAGCATGTTCTACAATACGGACGCAAGTAACATGTTACATAATCGATTTTTCTGCATTAATCCTCTCTTTAGTGAATAAAGGTGACAAAATGCAAGTTTGTTTGTAGTTTTTCATCTTGAGACGCTTAGTCGCAATGCAATCTCTGAGGTGAAAAAATTCCAACAATCTTGCATCTTGTCACCTTTATTCAATGAATATCAATGGATCGATGAAAAGATATTGATCATCTCACTTACGCACACGTTTGAAATACAAAATCAAATTTGTTCTATGGTTGTTATTCGAAAATTTAGTTATGTTTATCAATATTACGTGCTAAAAGCGACAACCACGATTTTCCTACACAATTATGCGAAAAAAAAAATCAGTACCCTGTAATTCTGAGAAGTGTAATAGTTTATGAATTCTACATTCGTTAATCAATATTCAATGGATATTGAGTCATTTTTAAACTTAACTAATTCAAAACAAAAAAAAACAACAAAATATACTTGAGATACCTATATTTTGGAAAAATATGCGGATTTGGCTTGTATTATCAACAACATTGATTTCATTTTACTTGAATAGTCATGTACAACGTAGTTACAACTTTTAAAATAGTTGAGACATTTTAATTGGTATAAATTAGGGATCGACCATCAACAGTGATTGGTTTTACCCCGCTTGCACAATTTTCTCAACTATAGCTTTATTTCAAAGCTAAATATTTACAATTCGTATTTCACTATGTGAAGCATATTTCACATTTCTGTTAAGGCATGAACGGGTATTAAGCTGGGAGGGAGAAACCGATACAAAATTTATGTACGTCATAGTGAGCCGAGATTCTGCTGTCACGAACTGTCACTGTGAGCCCAGATCTTAAAGAATGGACAAACATGGAAAAAGCGCGTAATTGCTAAAAAACATATTTTTGCATTTCAACAAAGTTGACAACAAACGGGTGAAAATCAATTCCTGCACACCCAAAAGCACAGCGACGATAGCACCTTTTTATTTGATCGAATATAAAGTATTGAAACATGCATCTTTTCACTCTTTTAGAATCAAATTTGAAAATTAATGCACATAAAACTATGGCCCTTTTTCCAAGTTTGTCCAGAAAGATCGAAGGTACACAACAAAAGAAAACTAGCCATTTTTCCCAAGCCTGCCTTGATTGAGCGGGAGTTATCTTGCAATTTGGAAAAGTGTTATTCAATATTTCTCCCTACCTGGGAGGTAACGTAACGTAACGTAACGTTTTTTTTATTTTTTTTTTTTGTTATTTGTTATGAAAAATGTCATGTAAATATCACCCTGAATGCTTCGGAATGACGAAAATCTTATGGTTATGCAAATGGCTTGGCTAACTTTCAAGAAAACCGCCATTTTCATACCAAACTGAAGATAGTCCGTGTTACCAAGGCGGGCGCTCTTACCCCGTATTTCCCTAGGAGATGAGAATGTTTTTGTTACTACTTGTTAGTTGACAATTGATTCTCTGGTAGGGATGTATTTTAAAATACGCTTTGCAGTTATGTATCTTCCCTATTGTTGCGTTATTGCTGTAATTTATTGTATTTTAGCTGAACAAACTTTCGACGAATTTTAATGATATGAATATAAAATAAAATAAATATGAAAGAATTCTGAAAAAAATAATACCTATTCCATCGGCTTGGCGCCCTACCGCTCCCTCCTCGTAGTGAGACGTATATCCTAAAATGAGGCCGCTGAAAAAAAGTGGAAAACGGCGACGAACACAGCGCCAACCAGCCAAGCAGGACACAAAAAATGCCAGAATCGACACCAACAACAACAGCAACAGCAGTGGTACCCCTCTTTATACCCCCTTCTTGTCAGCTAGCCGGATGAAGGGGGGCTTACTTAGTGGATGGTTTGAGATGCATTTCTGGTTTGGTATTCTGCTTTGGCTGGTGGGTGAGTTTTCCGTCCGTGTCGTCTCTAGCTAGCTGCCTGACTGGCGCGTGTTTGGTCCCTGGCCCGAGTCAATGAGTGCCAGAGTGAGATGGGACGCTTTCTATTGTGAGGGGGGTGGATTGGGGCGAAAGCGACGAGGGGTATATATAATAACATTTGGGGGTTGCATTATGTAGTTTTCTTCCTAGTTCCTGTGGCTCAGGGTTTTGCGTTGCGTTTTTTGCCGAACTGCAACGTTGAGTTGTGCTTCCTCCTGCACCGTCAACTTCCTGGTCCTGGTCCTCTGGATTTGGTCGTTCCGTCGTCTCCATCGTCTCCGTCGTCGCCGCTTCTGCTTCTGCTGGATAGTGGTTGTGTTTGGTGGTGGTGGTTGTGTACGTATAGTTGGAGCATTATTTGGAAAAGTTTTTCGGGATAGAGCAACAAGTGACTCTCCAGGATTCGGTCGGTCGTGCGCTGGTAGTTATCGAACAACAATGCTCGCTACAGGAACCACGAGCTGAAGCAGCAGGTCCTACCAAAGTGAAATCCCTCCACAACCAGAGACAGTGCAACTAGTGGCAGCAGAAGCTGTATTAGCAGTAGTGGCTAGTCTTCTGTGCGCAGTAGGCGGGTGGAGTCCAACGCTTTTGGGCCGAATTTGGAAAATGTTCGTTTAGTGACTTCACAGCGTAATAGGTCCGGTAGATTTATCCTTCTTCCTATCGAAGAACTCCCCGCAGAGCCGGAAAGTGCGTGACATGTGTAAGGTATGTGTGGTCAGCATCAGCTGTTCCGTGCGAGTGGTCAGTGATCAGTGATACGCATATGCAGAGAATACGGCACGCGTGTACGAGATTAAATCCCATTCATCAGAGTGCCGGCAAAGTTGGGAAGTGCGTAACTCAACATCTGCCACCTTTCTCCCCTCAAACCACCAAGCATCCGAATAGAGTGGTACCGAAGATTACAGTCTAGTCTGGGTTGGTGGGGCCGCGTGGTAGTCCACGGAGTCGGGAAAGACACACATTCGGTCGGTCTCTTGGAACAATATGTTTTTCTTTCCCGGTGCGATGATCAACGCGTTTGCCATCGAACATCAGCAGAAGCAGCAGGTTGCAGAAACGGAGCAGGCGACGACGACGACGACGATTCCGATGATGACGACGCCTGCTACGTCGTCGACGACAGCGACGAATGGTAAGATTGCTTGGATGTTCAACTACAGTGGATGCTGTGAACGTAGCGTAGAGTGTGGCACACATTGGGTAGATGGGAGATGGAAGGGTTGGGTCGACGGCGAAGACGAAGCTCTGATGCACAGCAACCTGTTGATTGTTGTTTACTTACTTGGGGTCTGTTGTTGTTGTTGTTGTTGTTGTTGCAGCTGCTGCAGATTTGCTGAATGATGAAAGGAGCTTGGAAGTGGGATTTGTAAAGCACAAACCTAAACTGTTTTCTTGCGTGTGGGATTTGTGATTGGTGCTGTATGAAGTAGGTGTGTGAAGTATTCTTAGTTGAAGTGATTGGTGGCTGAAACGAGACTACATCCTTGTTTGCTTTGGAAAAAAGCTCACGAGTGAAGTTTTGGTTTGGGATTTTTTTACTTGTGGCTATTTTTCATGATTATGGAGACCACGCCCTGTTTTAAAGAGAAGAAAAAACTCGACCATACAATAATAATAATTACAAATTGTGAAGTTTTTGATTTGCACTCAGATCACGGTTATTTAACATGAGTTTAAGTTTAAAATAATCACCTCTCATATCTTACTTGCAATCTTAAGGCAACACGACAGGCCATAATATTTTCCCTATCACTTGTTACATTCCAATCAATATCATCTCAAAGTAAGGAAATGCAATTCTAGAGTTTGAGAAGATGGAAACTGAAAAATCAAAGGATTATGAACTAATGTCGGTCATTCCATACGAAGTGACCACAAAAAGTACAAACAAGTAATTGAATATCACGGAGTTCAACCAAATAAAAAGTCTAATGATGATGCCGAACGGACCCCTCCTTCAAATCATCTCCCGTGATTTAAAATTTGACTGAAAACATGATTTTGCATATTTACTTAAATTTTTATCTTCGAAACTGTTAGACATTGTTTAAAACGATCTATTTATTT
This sequence comes from Aedes aegypti, assembly GCF_002204515.2. Taxonomy (NCBI): domain Eukaryota; kingdom Metazoa; phylum Arthropoda; class Insecta; order Diptera; family Culicidae; genus Aedes; species Aedes aegypti. The sequence continues at coordinate 221,064,698 of NC_035107.1, read as the reverse complement.
CGAAGTAAATGTTTGGCAAATCAAGAAATATAATATTTTCTGAATACTTTGTTTCCAAAAGATTTAATCATCAAAAAATACATAACCAACGATGTTTTGATCCAACTCTAGCGGTTTGAAGTACAAAAAGTCATTACCTTTCATAGAAAATTTTTTAATGGCTCAATGCTAATTTGAGGTATTCTGAGATCACAACCCCTTTCTTTATACGAAGCGCCCTTTGGCAATTTTGCATAGCAAAGAAATAAGAATGGCAAAACGTTAACAAGCCCATTTGGAAACAAAATATGACTTTTATGCATTTTCGTACCATGTTTGATAAATAGAATTATTCCGTAACCAACGAATGCCTGAGTCATCATAAGAGAAGAGCTTGGTGATATTAAATTTACTTCAAAGCTGTTTTTCCGTTGAGTGCATGGAAAACAAATATGCTTAAGAAAACAGAAATTTTCATTATTCTTCAAAGTACCTTACAAATTCATTTTTTTTATTATTGTTAATAATCGGTTATCATACGAGAAAAGAAAGAATAAAAACATATAAAAAAATCAAATGATGAACTCACGAATTTTTGATGATAGTAAAACCATTGCCCAAAACGTACTTGGATCGACTTTAGATAGCGTAGATCAAAAATTAAAAAATGATTGTTAGAGGGTCAACTTTGCTTCTGACAGTTTTGCTCCATTTTCCACAAGTTCTAGTCGAATGTTGATCAACGCACTTTTTTTGATGGGTTCAACAGTTCAAAAACATAAATTGATTTGAAGAAATGAAACCAGCTTATATTTGAACGATAAAATCCATTTAGGTTGCCAGTAAATTTGCGGGTGTGGACTTGAAAATAAAAGGCTTAAGGGCTTTTTTTAAGTGGACAAGCCTAATATTTAAGCTCAAAGTCAAAACGCATTCTTTAAACTGTACAGAAGAAAATTTGGTGAAGAAAACAACTCAATTCGACAGGTTTCTCCATTTAGGCAAGAGTAATGATTTTTTTTTTCTTGAGAAAAAGTCAAGAACAACTTCAGATAAAATGAGAGATGTGAAACGTTAACTGTATCCAATAACAGTCCCAACAAATAAGTGTTCTGTAAAATTAAGAAAAAAAACGCTTGTTATTTTTCTTTCATCGTAGAAAATGTAGATGTTCATGATTTTTGGAGGTTAGATCCTTGTTTAAGAACTAGCAGCGTACTTAATCGGATCAATCCTGATATGTTATATACGGTGAATCAAATCATCATTGAAACAAAATCAATACAAACAACAAATCAAGCGCGTTTACAATCGTTTGCCCTCACTTTTGCGGACCAGGATAAAATCTCATGAAAATTTATCGGGGAAAACACAAGAGGCACCATTGTTGAAAGCTTTTCAACTCGTGATTAATCAGTTATTTTGAACACAAACTCAAATTTGTTACTGAAAAAAGCTTCGAAAACGAAAAGGGAAACAAAATAAATTCCTTAGGAAATTGTTTCAGATATTCTTAGTAAACTATTTTAATCAATTCTCTCAGATTTTTTTAACCGTTTTCAATCTTAATTTCAACGAAAATCATCAATGATACAAACCAAGAATTTTTTTTAAATGTTTTTTTTTACTAAATCATTAAATTTTGTTCTCCTGTTGAACTTAAAGTAATTCTTACAGATAATTCTTCAGAAATAACACCTAGTGGATCTTCTAGGGTTGGCATCTAGGAAAAGCATTAAAAATATGACCAAGTATTGAATTTCATAGAGAATTAAAAAGGGAATTCAACAAAAAAATTCAGGAAGAACCCAAGAAGAAATTCTGGGATGAATTTCAGGAAGATTTGCCGGAAAAATTATGGAAATTCCTAAACAGAAATCTTGTAAGGGTACCTATCTATGAGGATCTCTGGCAAAATTACTGAAGAATTTTTTTAAGGAATTCCTTGAGGAACAACCTGGAGAAATTCTTGTAAAAACTCTGTTCTTCCAAAAGGTTATTAGAAGATTTTATTGGTAATCACTGAAAGATATTTCGGAGAAATCACTGAAAGATCATTTGGAGCAATAACAAGTTGAATAGTTCGTTCTTTTATTTTAGGGTTTTCGACAATATTCACTTATTCAATTACTCACTTATTCACTAAGTCGACAAAATCACCATCGTGGTTTTACTCTTAACACTGGCGTTGTTATTATATGTTATTTTGGAAGGGATACGGAGAACAAAATACACCCAAAATTAAGTTTTTTTTTTTGTCCTGAACTGAAGCGTTCGGTACTATAATGGGAACAGGGCTTTAAGACCCTATTAGCAACAAGTCAGACCGTACAACAATTGCTAAACGACTTATGCTAAACGGTGGTATTAAAGAGCAAATAATTTACAAATATCACACCCTATTTAAGATATTTGTATTTGTATGACTGGACAATGCGTACCATTGGTACTTCGCGTACCTGCAGGTATAAAATAGATCTCATTTGTGGTCCTTAGCCTCTTGTCCAGTAACTTCTATCCCTACCTCCCCGAGGTGCCGCCTGGGGTATGAGTAACCGTAGGGAAGATCGGGTAACCAACCCTGGCGGGACCTTGGTCGTATGCTGACAGGGTCGTCGGTACATACGTATAGGGATGGTTATACCATCTACCAGAGCTGCGGTAACAGACATGAGCTAGGCACAGCTTTTATCGTGATGGGCGAAATGCAGAGGCGCGTGATTGGGTGGTGGCCAATCGACAACAGAATGTGCAAGTTGAGGATCAAAAGCCGTTTCTTCAATATTAGTATAATCAACGTGCACAGCCCTCACCTAGCAAGTGACGATGACGATAAGGATGCTTTCAACGCGCAGCTGGAACGTGAATACGACGGCTGCCCAAGCCATGATGTCAAAATTGTTATCGGAGATCTCAACGCTCAGGTTGGCCAGGAGGAGGAATTTAGACCGATTATAGGGAAGTTCAGCGCTCACCAGCTTACGAACGAAAACGGCCTTAGACTGATTGATTTCGCCGCCTCCAAGAACATGGTCATACGTAGTACCTACTTCCAGCACAGCCTCCCGTATCGGTACACCTGGAGATCACCCCAACAAACTGAATCGCAAATCGACCACGTTTTGATTGATGGAAGACACTTCTCGGACATTATCGACGTCAGAACTTATCGCGGCGCAAACATCGATTCGGACCACTATTGCGAATTTTTACTTAAATCCGCAGACTGTCCAACAAGTTGCGCGCCGGTGGCCCATGCGCCGAGTTGTGCGCCAGCCAAAAAGTAAATAAAGAAATGTCAAAATATCTTGCCGAGGAAGTGAATCAATTTTAGGGCTCGAGTCCTAAAATGGAGAGCAATCATAATTGTTTTAGCGATACAAAACATATGGAACCAAATTGTTCGTACTCTCTTGTGTTCAAGTTGCAGGCGATTGAAATCGTTTTTACCGACCTACAACTCGGCGCATCGCAACTTATGTGGAGGTCTGCGGTTTTGAGAAAAAATTCGCAAAGTGCCCAACTAGTACCAGACCATGGCGCGTAACATTCGAAGCAAAGAGGAAGTGATCGAAATGCTAAAAATTCTCGAGAAGCTCAATACCTAGTGACGGTTAAAGAGCGCCAACGACTCTCCGTTGTGCACAACATTCGGTACCGACGCCCGCCACGGTACAGTCTGGAACGACTCAAGCTACACGAAGTCGCAACTGATTACGCGCAAAGCCTTGAAGCAGCGTTGCCGGAAGAGGGAGAGCTCACCGAAACCCCTCTTGAGGACTGCTGGAGTAATCTAAAAGCAGCCATGAACAACGCAGCGGAAGGTGCCATTGGGTTCGTAGAAGCAAATCGACGGAACGGTTGGTTGGACGAGGAGTGTCAGATGGTTTTGGACGAGAAGAATGCAGCGATGATGCTGCAGCAAGGCATCCGTCAAAACGTGGAACGATACAAACAGAAGCGAAGGGAGCAAACTCATCTATTCCGGGATAAAAAGCGCTGCTTGGAAGAGTTGGAGTGCGAAGAGATGGAGCAGCTGTATCGTTCTCAAGAAACATGAAAGTTCTACAAGAAACTAAATGCATCCCGCAAAGGCTTTGTGCCGCGAGCCGAAATGTGCCGGGATAAGGATGGAGGTATCTTGATGGACGAACGTGAGGTGATTCAAAGGTGGAAGCAGCACTACGATGAACACCTAAACGGCGCAGAGGAGAAAGATCAAGACAGCAGGAGGAATGGCTTCATAAGTACGGCGGATGAGGGAGACGTGCCAACTCCCACAATAGGTGAAGTTGAGAATGCTATCAAACAGCTCAAGAACTTATTAAAATGGGCCCGGATAGGTTGGCCACTTGTCTGCACCGTTTGATAGCCAGGATCTGGGATACAGAATAGCTACCGGAGAAGAGAAAGGAGGGAATAATATACCCAATATACAAAAAGGGTGACAAGTTAGAATGTGAGAACTATCGAACGATCACCATTCTTAATGCAGCCTACCATGCCCACACAGTTACGGATCACCCACAGTGACGGATCACTTTGGCGTTCAGCATCGGATAACTAGCTCAAAACAAAAACGTTGACGTAAACCATATTTTTCCCATGTACTATTTGTCTTCTACCATTTGTAATGTTAAGCACAACATTCAACCGCTACATAACGGTGTTTTGACAAATGTTTAGTTGGTACCACACAGCTATCATTATATGGTCGTTTTCTGTAAGAAGTGCCGTTAGCATTCATAAGCTCCCACAGGTGGTAAAATTCAAATGTTATAGAATAAATCATGCTCGTTCGCTTCGATTTAGTATGAATTCATCTTTGGAAAACATTTTTCTTGATTATTGATTCCAAATACCGAATATCAGCACTTCTAACTAGTGATCCATAATATGGACCAGGGAATGATTGTTTACCACGGTTATGGATCACTTCCAAATAATGTAGATTTCTACCATTTTAAGCATTGGATTCGACATTTTCAGACAATAGCACTAAGGATAAAACTAATAAAACATCAAGGTTTTTAAATTTCATTTTTTAGCAAACAAAAATGGGTGGAAAACTTGGTTTGGAGCGAAAACAGTTCATGTCTCAGTTTCTACAATACAGTATCGCAAAAAAGGGCATTTTACCTTTGTTTCCAGCTCTAACACTGCTATTTTTGGCAGTTATATGTGACACATTGTTAACTTTCGCCAAATCATGCAATACAGATGCATTGAGTTGAAAATCTTTTGATTTTGCGCACTGATCCGTAATATGTCACACATTGATCCATAATATGAAAATTGATCCATAATATGGTTTTCAGAAACCAATACAATTTTTAATTTTAATGCAATCCTACGTAAATATTACACTCAAAACAGTTTATTAACCGAAGTTTCAATTTGAAACGATTCAATTCGTGCTTTTTAAGTACAATTTTACGTTTTTGATGTCATTTTATTGAATTTTATACATTGGACTCAACACTATTTGATCCATAACTGTGGAGCCATGGTATAAAGTGCTTTCCCAGATCATCTTCCGCCGTCTATCGCCACTGGCAAGCAGATTTGTGGGAAGTTATCAAGCCGGTTTTGTGGACGGGCGATCGACGACAGACCAAATTTTTATGTTGCGGCAGATCCTCCAAAAGTGTCGCGAATATCAAGTCCCCACGCACCACCTATTCATCGATTTCAAAGCGGCCTATGATACCATCGACCGCGAAGAGCTATGGAAGATTATGGACGAGAATGGTTTTCCCGGGAAACTGACTAGACTGATCAAAGCAACGATGGATAGTGTACAGTGCTGTGTGAAGATATCGGGTACATTATCAGACCCGTTTGAAACACGCAAAGGACTTCGACAAGGCGATGGTGTTTCCTGCCTCCTGTTCAATATTGCGCTAGAAGGTGTTATGAAACGGGCGGGCTTCAACATGCGGGGCACGATCTTCAACAAATCCAGCCAGTTCATTTGTTTCGCTGACGACGTGGACAATGTCGGAAGAACGTTCCAGGTGGTTTCTAAACAGTATACCAAGCTGAAACGTGAAGCAGATTGGGTTGGATTGAAGGTAAATACGTCGAAGACGAAATATCTGCTGGCTGGAGGAACCGAGCGCGATAGAGCTCGCATTGGCAGACGCGTGATGATCGACGGGGATGAGTTCGAGGTGGTGGACGAATTTGTCTGCCTCGGATCATTGATAACGTCGGATAACAACTGCAGTAGAGAAATTCGAAGACGTACCATTGCCGGAAGTCGTGCTTACTATAGACTCCACAAGACCTTGTGGTCTGGTAAACTTCACTTCCGTACTAAGTGTACCATGTACAAGACGCTGATAAGACCGGTAGTCCTCTACGGGCATGAGACGTGGACAATGCTCGAAGAGGACCTGCAAGCTCTAGGAGTTTTTGAACGACGTGTGCTTAGGACGATCTTCGGCGGAGTATGTGAGAACGGCGTATGGAGGAGAAGAATGAACCACGAGCTTGCGCAACTCTACGGTGAACCCAGTATCACGAAAGTCGCCAAAGCTGGAAGGGTACGATGGGCGGGACACGTTGTGAGAATGCCGGACAATAATCCCGCAAAAATGGTGTTCAACTCAAATCCGGCTGGAACAAGACGAAGGGGAGTGCAACGAGCTAGGTGGTTTGACCAAGTCGAGCAGAATCTTGGAAGTGTGGGACGATCGAGGAATTGGAGGTTAGCAGTCATGGACCGAGTTAGTTGGCGTAACATTGTGGCGCAGGTCATGTCTTGAAGGACGTAGAGCCAGCAAAAGTAAAGTAAAGTAAGTATACATAAAGTCGACTGTAGCATATTACCGATATACTTTTTCAGCAAGCTTTTAGTACGCATATGCTGAATGATTATAGAGTTAAATTATACCTAATACGTTTAAGCTTTGTTATGAATTGATAATTTTGATAATAGTTCATAAACATAGAACCGATTTAAAGCAACGCTCAATACTCATTGAATTAAATAGTTAATGCTTATAAATTCAAAATACGGGTGTGGGCTAAAAATTTAAAGACTACGTCCTTATGGTCATCTGAGAAGGGGAGGAATGTTAGTGTGGCATCCTACTACGTCATAGTAAAGACCGAGTACACCTCTGCATCTTCATAGTTGTCGGTGAAGGAATGTTTTTGATATCTATTATTATTGAAAGCCGAGTATACCTCTGCATCTCCATTAATATCACAGGAAGAGGCTTCTTTTAGTCTGGAAGATTCACAAGTTACATCGTAAAGTTTAATTGATAGCCATTTATCAGCATCTAAAGAAAACATCGACACTCTTAGTATCAAACCTTTCAAAGCTTTTTCATTATTACAAAATCAAGAATAAAGGTATGTTTTTTAAATATAATATGTAAAAAACGAATGAGAATAGATCAACATTCGTAGTGATGAACTAATCAATTTTTTTTTTAGAATTGCAAGACCATAATATTGAAACCGTTCCCACAAAGGGATCTGTGTTTTCCATATATAATTTATTTGAAATAGAAGTATGGAACCAATTGATTCTTCTTCTTCTTTTTCTTGGCAATAACGTCCTTACTAGGACAGAGCCTGCTTCTCAGCTTAGTGTCCTTATGAGCACTTCCACAGTCATTGACTGAGAGCTTCCTTTGCCATTTTCGCATTCGTATGGCAAGTACGATGATACTCTATGTCCAGGGAAGTCAAAGATATTTCCATTACGAAACAGGACCGACCGGGAATCGAACCCAGACACCTTCAGCATGGCTTTGTTTTGTAGCCGCGGACTCCAAAACACTCGGCTAAGAAAGGCCCCTCACCAATTGATTATCCATCGTTTTTCAATTTCGTCACCAACACTACTCAATAAAACGCGAAAACCGAAAAAAAATCATGCGGTGTAAACAAAAAAAATCGCTTGATTGGGCTTCGGAAGCGCACTTTTCCCATAAAAGGAAGCTTATCAAAAACATTAATCTAAAACATTATTTAGGATATTATTTCCTACTGCATACTAAAATATGAAAAACGAAATCCGGAAAAAAATATTTCCCCCTCCTCCCGGCCCTGCCTGTAGACAAACATTCATACATCCTTTCAAATATACGTCCAGACACATCTCTTCGGTATGTAAATTCATCAAAAATGTTTACTAGGATTCTGTTCAAAGATATTGCAGGGAATAACGTCAGGAATTCTTCAAGAAGTTGTTACAAACGTATCTTCATAAACTACTCCAATTAATTGTCGGGACAAATTTCGATAGCAATTCGAAGTATTCTTCAAACAATTTCTATAACAATACCTCCAATAATTTCTCTAGATATTCCACAGAGAGTACCTTCTCAAATTCTTTCAATTTCAAATTCACAAATTTTCATACTAAATACCTGAGAATTTTACTGCGAGAGTTCTTAGATACGCCTACGCAAATACATAGAGTAGTAACTTCATGAAATCCTGACATGTTTCCGGTAAAACCCTGAAGGTATGGGAGGAATGTGTTCAGAAATTGATGTCAACATTGAAGGCTATGTTGCCCGTTAATGGGTTTGGCTGCCACGATAAGTTTGCAGCTCCTTATATCATAGAAAATATTGATTCGGAAAAACATTACTATATACGCTTACTTGCAGAAAGTACGCTGATACAGTTTCAACAAAGTCACTGCAACCCAATTGATTTTATCAATATTGAAATGTGTGATGTATTGATAATAATTATCAATGCCTTGGGAGGAATTCCTGAAGGATACTCAGAAGAAAAAAAAATGAGACAACTTTAAAGGAATTTCCCTGGTAAGGGGTGAAATATTTTTTTTAATTAAATGAAATCAAATCAAATCAAGGAATAGCTGAAGGAATGTCCTAATGAGTTCGTGGAGGAGCAACTGGAAAAGTTCTTATATTCAAAATGTTGAAGGAGTTCATGGTAGGGTATTTGCAGTAATGCCTGGAAGGAAACTGGAGCGATTCTAGAATAAGTTCGAAGAAAAACCTTCAAGAGATTTTTTGGAAAAGTGTCTGGAGGAGCCCTTGAAACTACAAAAAGGAGGAAATTCTTAAAAAAAAAAAAATTAAATGATTTGTAATCCTATTAGAATTTTTAAAGAAAATTAGGGAGAAATTCCCTGAAGAAACACCCTTGGCAGAAATTTAGGAGTAATTTCTGAAAAAAATCTCTGTAAAAATATCTAAAGATTCAGGAATTCTTGAGAGTTATTTTGAAAGAATTCCCAGAAAAGAATTGGGAGATAAATTTCTTGAAAAATTCCGAAGGAATGACTTGAAGAATTGCATCCTTAGTTCATGAAAAATTAAAGCAATTTCATAGAAATTCCAGTAAAAAACAAAACTTTAAGAGAATGCCTGGAAGAATTCTTGCCAGAACCCTAGAAGAAACTCCATGATAAATTTCTCCCTAGGAGTTCTGAGGAGAATTTCAGGAAGAATTGAAACCCCCATTTCCAGTTGATGAAACTGCCTTATCAAGATTTTGGCTCTAATATGGCCCTCTGATATCGTGCCCTTTTGAGAACGATTAAAAAAAATCACTTAAAGGGGGTTTCCTCTCTTTCAAAATATTTTGTTTAACAAATAAATAAAGACATAAATTTCAAGAAAAATAACCGGAATTTTCGGAGGAAATCCAAAAAGAAATTGAGCAGGCGGGAGAAATTTTTTGAGAAATATTTGAGTGGATGCAAAATAATTATGAAAAGAATGTTTCTTTTTAAATTATTGTATGTGTTCTGGACCATATGAAGTTGTAGATAATCTTATAACTCGGTTGTTCATCTTAAAACTGTGTTTGAATATAGGGATTATGCCAGTGTTTAAAAAACTGAACCTCCTGGCGGCCTTACACTTCTTCTTCTTTCTGGCGTTACGTCCCCACTGGGACAGAGCCTGCTTCTCAGCTTAGTGTTCTAACGAGCACTTCCACAGTTATTAATTGAGAGCTTACTACAGGGTGTCCGCAAATTATCCGAACAGCAAAATATTGGAAAGATGATCTCGCGTTGAAAACAATGAAAAATCAATGTCCATGTACCTTTTATAATACATCTATATGTTAACACAAAATACAACTTAAACAAAATTCGAAATGATTGCTTGTTACTGAGATTGGCAAAATTAAATTTTTCAGAGACGTTTTTCCTGAGGGCCGCTAGTCATACTGGAGATGTGTTATCCCTAAAACCTAAAAGAGATGAATCCAAATGTCCTATTATTATTTGAAGTAATCTACAGGTTAGTGGCTTCAAGTTAGACTGGAAATAGAAAATTGTACGGTTCAAATCCAGTGAGTTCTATGGACATTTCTCTTCCGTCATAAAGCTCAGAAAACAGCTCCCTTTAAGACACCTCAATACATTTGGGTTTGTTTTGCAATTATTTGAAATCTAAATTGTGTCAAACTTACTTCATAAGAATATAATAAGCCAATGTTTAAAACCATACAAGAATATTGAATTTATTATGCTTGATTGTATAGAACCATGTCTTCAAAGTTTGTACGGATAATTTGCGGACACCCTGTATACCAATGACCATTTTTGCATGCGTATATTGTGTGGCAGGTACGAAGATACTTGATGCCCTGGGAAGTCGAGAAAATTTCCAACCCGAAAAGATCCTCGACCGGTGGGATTCGAACCTCACGACCCTCAGCTTGGTCTTGCTGAATAGCTGCGCGTTTACCGCTACGGCTATCTAGGCGGCCTTACACATAAGGTAGAAATACGTCGAAATAATCTGTCGAAGAATAGAAATCTTAATTGAATTAATTGGCATAGTACTAAATTCAAGTTCATGTAGGTTTTTTTTTCTTAAAGAAAACCCAGGTGCATTTTTGAAAGTATTTTGGAGAAATATTATATACTGCAAATCAATAACTAATTACTGAGGCGTCCGATTTGAAAACGGTCTTCGGCAAAGTTGAAGCTGATAAATGAATCTCACAGTATCAACGTAGCTCTAATCCCCAAGAGCACGTGGGCAAACACTATAACCGATTAAATGAACTGGTTGTTTTTCTCATAGTAAATCCCATATAAACTTTGAAGGGCTTGTGCAGTCTCAGTTTTCATCCAAATGAGCTCAAATTTTGGGAGGACACTCACAATTTGATTTAGAATCGAATGAGCGGTGTGGAGCAAAAACGATTTTTTGAACCACTCTACTAGATATGCTTATAACCTAAGAAAATTCGACTACATATCAAATTATAGCAAGCTTCATCAATTATCTCAGTTTGAGAATGTGTATTCAAACTCTCAAAATACTCAACAATGCTACAATCTATATCGAAATCTCTTTTTTGTTTCTTGTTTTTTTCGTATTAAATGAGTTCAGTACAGATTAATTTGTATATTAGTGTTAGTTTTAGAATACTTGCATATACTTTTAAAATCGTATACTAGTATCAATAAAAGAAATCGCGGAAGGAAGCCTGCAGAAATCTCTGGCAGAGCTCCTGAAGGAATTTCAACAAAACCCAAGGCTTTGTACGTCTTACGGTTAGTGTTATCGTACGTTTAAGTGCACCGTGTCAAGGAGTTTGGGTTCGATACTTACATCAGCCTGATTTACTTTCCGCTAGGTTGCTGGTCCATGCTTTGTATTGTGAGATGCACACATTTTTTATGAAATTGTGGAGAAACTGAAGAAATATCTAAAAAAGTTTATTATGGTGTCTAAGGTTAAATTTTTCAAGTTTTCCCGGGAACAATTCCCGAAAAATCCTTAGAGGAAGGAGAAATTCCTGATAAATTTCTGAACGATTCACTTGTAAGAATTCATTATGGAGTACTTAGTAGTAGTAACTTTAGTGTTATTAGAATTTCCCTTACTCATGCTGTTGACAGTACTTCTTTACCTTGCTTAAACATTTTCTTATATATTTGCACAGTGCGGAAAAAGTGAACCTCAAAAAAACAGCGTATTTTATCGCATTCGAATGCGGTATGTATAAAATCTTATATCCAGCTGAAGAAGTCTGATAAATCGTATGTAGTTAGTATTGGGCGCGGTAAATGGCTGGGCATGGCGTACCATTGGTACCTCGCGTACCTGCAGGAATAAAATAGACCCCTTTGTGCGGTCCTTAGCCTCTTGCCCAGCAACTCCTATCCCTACCTCCTCGTGGTACTGGCCGGGGTACGAGTAACCTTGGGGAAGATCGGGTAACCAACCCCCGGTGGGAACTTTGGTCGTATGCTGACAGGGAAGGGGGGGTTTGCTTCTGCAAACCTGGAGCGTCTGTACTCCACGTTAGGAGCGGCTCACAACAGCGTCTGTTCCCCATGTCAGGGGCGGCTGATCATCGTCCGAGTGCCAGAGAAGGACTCTAAGCTAAACTGCGCACTATGGCCCTCCAAACATTTAGGGGGAATGGTCCTCCGGAAATCTAGGGGGTTGGTGTCAGGCCCTGCAAGCCAACCGTAAAAACACATCAGCACAGGAACGTCAAGGAGAGAATACGGACCGGAACAATCGGCAAAGACCACAGCGACGAAAATGGACTAGCGATTGGAAACTCGGTACGTGGAACTGCAAATCTCTCAACTTCATTGGAAGTACTCGCATACTCTCCGATGTACTGAAGACCCGCAGTTTCGACATCGTAGCGCTGCAGGAGGTGTGCTGGACAGGAGCATTGGTGCGAACGTTTAGAGGTAATCATACCATCTACCAGAGCTGCGGCAACACACGCGAGCTGGGAACAGCTTTCATAGTGATGGGTGATATGCAAAGGCGCGTGATCGGGTGGTGGCCGATCATTGAACAAATGTGCAAGTTAAGAATCAAAGGCCGATTCTTTAACTTCAGCATAATCAACGTGCATAGCCCACACTCCGGAAGCACTGATGATGACAAGGAATCATTTTTACACGCAGCTCTAACGCGAGTACGACCGCTGCCCAAGCCACGACGTCAAGACCATCATAGGAGATTTGAACGCTCAGGTTGGCCAGGAGGAGGAGTTCAGACCGACGATTGGAAAGTTCAGCGCCCACCGGCTGACGAACGAGAACGGCCTACGACTGATAGATTTTGCCGCCTCCAAGACCATGGCCATTCGTAGCACCTATTTCCAGCACAGCCTCCCGTATCGGTACACCTGGAGATCACCTCAGCAGACAGAATCGCAAATCGACCACGTTTTGATCGATGGACGGCACTTCTCCGACATAACCGACGTCAGAACCTATCGTGGCGCCAACATTGACTCCGACCACTACCTGGTGATGGTGAAACTGCGCCCAAAACTATCCGTCATCAACAATGTACGGTACCGACGCCCGCCCCGGTACAATCTCGAGCGGCTGAAACAACCGGATGTCGCCAATGCGTACGCGCAGCATCTTGAGGCAGCGTTGCCGGATGAGGGCGAGCTCGATAGGGCCCCTCTTGAGGACTGCTGGAGGACAGTCAAAGCAGCCATTAACGACGCTGCCGAAAACGTTGTCGGATATGTGGAACGGAGCTCAAGAAACGATTGGTTCGACGAGGAGTGCCAGGAGGTTTTAGAGGAGAAGAATGCAGCGCGGGCTGCAATGCTGCAGCATGGTACGCGGCAAAACGTGGAACGATACAGACTGAAGCGGAAACAGCAAACCCGCCTATTCCGGGACAAAAAGCGCCGCCTGGAAGAGGTGGAATGCCAAGAGATGGAGTTGCTGTACCGTTCTCAAGAAACGCGGAAGTTCTATCAGAAGCTCAACACATCCCGCAAAGGCTTCGTGCCGCGAGCTGAGATGTGCCGGGATAAGGATAGGAGCATCTTGACGGACGGACGCGAGGTGATCGAAAGGTGGAAGCAGCACTACGATGAACACCTGAATGGCGCAGAGAACACAGGCACAGAAGGTCAGGACAGCGAAGGCGATGGCTACGTCAGCACAGCGGACAGTGGAAACCAACCAGCTCCCACGATGGGGGATGTTAAGGATGCCATTCAACAGCTCAAGAACAACAAAGCCGCTGGCAAGGATGGTATCGGAGCCGAACTCATCAAGATGGGCCCGGACAGGTTGGCCGCTTGTCTGCATCGGCTGATAGTCAGAATCTGGGAAACGGAACAGCTACCGGAGGAGTGGAAGCAAGGCGTTATATGCCCTATCTACAAAAAATGCGACAAACTGGAGTGTGAAAATTATCGTGCAATCACCATCCTAAACGCCGCCTATAAAGTGCTATCCCAGATTCTCTTCCGTCGTCTATCACCTATAGCAAACGAGTTCGTGGGAAGTTATCAAGCAGGTTTCATCGACGGCCGCTCGACAACGGACCAGATCTTTTCCGTGCGGCAAATCCTCCAGAAATGCCGTGAGTACCAGGTCCCTACGCACCATTTGTTCATCGATTTCAAGGCGGCATACGATAGTATCGACCGCATAGAGCTATGGAAAATCATGGACGAGAACAGCTTTTCCGGGAAGCTCACAAGATTGATCAGAGCAACGATGGACGGTGTGCAAAACTGCGTGAAGATCTCGGGCGAACACTCCAGTTCGTTCGAGTCTCGGTGGTGGACGAGTTCGTCTACCTCGGATCCTTGTTGACGGCTGACAACAATGTTAGTCGGGAAATACGAAGGCGCATCATCAGCGGAAGTCGTGCCTACTATGGGCTCCAGAAGAAACTGCGGTCAAGAAAGATTCACCCCCGCACCAAATGCACGATGTACAAAACGCTCATAAGACCGGTAGTCCTCTATGGGCATGAGGCGTGGACTATGCTCGAGGAGGACTTGCAAGCTCTTGGGGTTTTCGAACGCCGAGTGCTAAGGACGATCTTCGGCGGCGTGCAGGAGAACGGCGTGTGGCGGCGAAGGATGAACCACGAGCTCGCTCAACTCTACGGCGAACCCAGTATCGTGAAGGTAGCTAAAGCTGGAAGGATACGCTGGGCAGGGCATGTTGCAAGAATGCCGGACAACAACCCTGTAAAGATGGTGTTCGCCACGAATCCGGTCGGAACAAGAAGGCGTGGGGCGCAGCGAGCTAGGTGGATTGACCAGGTACACCAGGACCTGGAGAGCGTGGGTCACAGTCGAGGATGGAGAGAAGCGGCCATGAACCGAGGGAATTGGCGAAATATTGTTGGCGAGGCTTTATCAAGATAATTGCTGTAAAGCCAAATAAGTAAGTAAGTTAGTATTGATTATTGCATAAAATTGGACCGAATCCGCTATTTTTTTAGAACAAACTGATAGTTTTCCTTTAGTGGATTTCATACAATTTTATGTGATTATATTTGTATAAAAAAAATAAACCTTTGAAGGAGTTAAAGAAAAGTTAACGTAAACTGCTATCCATCCGTTTTTAAATGCTTTCAATCTGATAAAACTCGATGAACTGGTTCACATCCTCAGTGAATTGTTATGCTTCACAACACTCTAAACTAAGGTGACGATTCAACGGCGTCTGATTCTTCATACTATTTTCAAGACTGCTTCACGATTCACTTACAAACTCTAGCTTGAAAAAACAACAAGTGACAATCTTTTCTAAAAACTCTAATTACATCCATTTTCCCCTCATTCCACTCATCCCAAAAACCTCAATTTATGTGACAATTGCCTCAAATTTTCTCCGATCTGTCGAGCAGAAGTACTACCTCAACAGCCAAAACCCGAACCCAACAGTCGTTTCATTTGCAGAGGGAGGCCCACCTTCGAATTAGTTCCGCTCTACTTGGGCCTCTAATTTCGCACCACTCCACACCAGTCTCAGTCAACCACCCGACGACGAGTTAACGTTTAGTTTGGAGTGCCCCCCGTTCCCCGTCTAGGAACTTGGCCGCCCAGAAAGTCAGTGGAAAAAAAAAACAAAATCAAACAACAAAGAACTCTCGCTCTGAGCCACTTTAATGATGGTAACAACTCACTTGCTAGATTATGAAGTAGCTGCAACCAAAGCTAGGAAGCTTGACAGAGACGGGGGCAGCATTTAGGTAAGGCAATTTAGAGATGTATCGTCTAGTTTCTAGTGAAAATGGCGACGACAAACACCCCTTCGGTAACTAGGCGCTATCGGCTAGACGTTGACGACTCAGTTGCCTCTGGTTCCGTTAACCTTCTGTCTGTGGCAAAAAAAGTTACATCCCCTGTGCTTTGGGGTCATAATATGACCCTAAGGCAACTTATTAAACTTATATTATAACAAATTCCATCTAGAATGAGTCATATCATATACTTCAGGTTAATTATCATAACTCCAGGTCTGAAAGACTTCCTGTAAGAGCTGGTGTTCATCAAGGCCGCATTTTGGGACCATAATTGGGGACAATATTTTCGCATCTGACTTATCTGAGTTACCTCAGGAATGTCAAAAATCATTGTTCGCAGATGACACACATCGCTCCTCAAAGGGCGAAGCCTGCTTATCATTTGTAGTAGATTGCAAAAAAATTGTATATTTTTTCTTCATACATGCAGAAATAAATAGTTTCAGTTAATGCTTCCAAAACTCAACCTATGATATTCCCTCATAAACTAAATGCTCTTTATCTAAAACCTTCAAGTAAACATTCGTTCAAATTTCATTGATTTGAATCAATATTATTCTAAGGCACAAATAACGAACTATGTTCAAGAAAACTTCACGAAATCCTGTTTTTCAAGTTTTCCAACAAAACTGTAACTAATCTTTAGAATGCCCTGGGTTCATATTTAAGCCTGATTCTCGGCCTATCTTGACGCATGGGAAATTTTTTGCAAGGAATCGATCAAGCTTTTTTTTTTTGATCGCAGTACGCAGTTGAAAAGAAATGTCAGTTCAAATGGGAGTCGCTGTAGAAAATTTCTGCAAGGAATCGGCGAGCAATTTCTTTAGCGATTCCTTTTCAGTAGCAAATCAGACTTTACCCAGAACACAGACAAAGGGTTAAGGCTAAGTAGCCCGTCATTCGTTTTGGCGACAATGATGACTTTTCAGCTTGCATTTCAAAGTGCTAAAACTCAGTCTTGATAGTTTATATTGACTTGAAAATGTATCACTATACGCGCAGACATGCATAAAGTATGCTGATACTTTTTCAGCTGTGTCAGTGCAAAACCAACTGATTTTCTTTGATTCGAAATCGTGAGATGAATTAGCAACAATCATCAACGACACGTACAAATTTCAATGACGGCCTAATTCGCCTTAAGGAATTTTTATTTTTCGGGATACCCAACAACCCACGCTCACTTAGATCGATTTACTTGAGAATAGGCCAACCGCGATTTGACAGCTCTTTTTGTTTAGAGTTAGAGGCATTTATTTGAGCAATTGTATACGAATAGGGACACGAGTGGGGACGGAATTCCAAAGACAAAACAAAAGTCAGTGCGCTCAAAAGAAAACAAACAATATGTACCACCGATGGAGATCGGTTATCCGATTCTGGATGGTCGGTCGTCGAACAAGTACACATAGGTAGCGGAGGACGAGAGGTCGCCGTATGTAATTTGAGAATTTGCTTGATTAAATGTGACTCGCCCTCGCGACGTCGTCGTCACTCGTCAAAGCTGTCGGTCTTCTGCAGCAGACGAAACGATGCAATGGTGGGTCAAGAGGCAGTGATGCCAGTTGATTGAGTTTCTTGTCGTATGCTATTCCCGTCGAACCTAACAGTCTTTATTGGAAATTCAGATTGATATCACACGTTTCCTACATTTGTGAGATGATATTGGCATAAATATGATCTTTTCTGAATCTAAGCTTCCTTTCAAAAACGTGAGTTTCAAAACTGTCGCTGCATTATTAACCAAAGGAGTCTCCCAGATCCTAACCTTATTCCACTAACTCAGTATCCTTTCCATGACAGCCATGGAAATACAGAGGTATAATCGGTCTCTTGTAGCAATGGCCGTCTAACTCACATTTTTTTCCATTCCTGTATGACTAATATGACGTAGCTGATGCTATCATTACCTTTTAAAATTTGAGTTCTCGATTTATGCACATTGAGAATGTTAGCTAATCCCAAGACCCTTTTCATTGAAAACTTTTATGTGAAAACTTTCATGGACAACTTTTTATTTGGAGTTTTCTTTCATGGACAACTTTTTATTTTGAGTTTTCTGTGATTTCTGAAGAGATCATCAAGATATCAGGTTCTGTAATAACCTGTTTGAAGAACCTGGAGACCTATGTAGAGACTGATGTAAAAAATTTTATGGAGATTTTTGTTGAGACTTCTCTGCAAGAAGTTTTTTCAAAAACAAAATAACCTATATCACGCTCTCTCTCTTTCAGCAATCATTTGTACGCTTGTAATTTGAAAATGCTTTCCCTCTCTCATGCTTAAATTATGAATTTAAACTACCTTTTGAGCGCTACTGATTTACTTTGTGGAGAATTCTGCTGAGGCTTCTTGCAGCGTTCAGTGTTTATATTTCTGTGGAGGATTCAATGGGAATATCTGTTGCGGATTCAGATCAGAGGCTTTGTGAAAGCTTCTGTGGAAACTTTTGCTGAGATTTCTGTAGAAAGACTTCTACACCTCCTGTGAAAATTTCTGTGATCACTTCCGTGGAAGCTTTTGTGGAAGATTTCTATGAACAGCTCTGCACTTCGTTAGTCTCAGCCTCTAGCTGTTCTGCTAGTTTTCTGTTGGAGCTTAATGGCATAAAAAACGCTGCTCACTACAACTTTCTGTGCGACGACGCATTCTACTCTTGGGCTGGCCTCACGTCAGAGCCCTGTTGAACTTTTACTGGACGCTCATGTGCACTTTACTACTCTACGATGACTCGTTCTCTGCTGCTGTTTTTCGTGCTCTCCTGGTGGACCAATGGACCTCGGCATTCAGGTCGATCCAGCGATTCTGGTTGGAGGATGGCTTGACTCAAGCCGGTGATACGTTACGTACTACTCAGAGTAGTCCCCTACTCCGACAAAGATTTCCTTGGCGGCGGAAGATCTTCCGAATCGAGGCAATCCGGGCAGATGCCAAGGTCAGTCCTGCAATACCAGAGAAAGGAAACTGCCAGTCGCGAAGGGACTCCGTCTACTCCAAATCGAAATAGATCGGTCATGTGCCAGGGTCGGTTCTGCAATTCCGGTTGGAGGATGACTTCCGATTTACAGGCGCCCCAAAGACTTATTATCGAAACTACGCTACGCCCGCTCTACTCGATCTTGTCCTCGACGGAGGATCCAGCTCCGATCTACTCCGATCGCAGCCCGGAACTCTCTGGTCTTCACGCCATTTCCTTTGCAGCAACGACATAATCTGCATTATTCCTCCGTTCACCGCATTCCAAGTTCTTTCATGCTGGCACGTGTTCTGCACGATGTAATCCGGATTTAGGACGCTTGTGGTTTCTGACATCATCTCACTACGTATATCCCTGAATCAAAGGCAGTAGAATATAACATGCTCCAGTATCTCCTCGATATTTGGACTGGCCGGACAATGGGGAGATTCTGCGTATCCGAATCTGTGCAGATATCCCGAAACATCAATAGCCTGACAAAAACAGAGTCAGAAAGGGATTAACTTCTACATGTTAACTAGTCATGAGCCGGAATGAACCTGCCAGCTTCCCTTGATTGCGTTTGATTCTAAACGCTGCAGCCCAAGCCGGGACTCCGTATCTCAATATGGACGTTGATACGGTCGCCAGAAGATGCCACGTACTGCTTCTTGGTCCTCGAATGTTGGGCATGATTCTAGCTACAGTATCAGCTTGCCTCTTCACAGGCATAGTCTATGTGGCTGTTGAAGACTATTACTCCAAGATGCTTTAGAGAGCACTTTGATGAAATTGCGTGTCCTCCGACGTTGGTCTCGAACTGCTGAACCGCCTTGCGGTTGCTGACCATCTCACACCTCCGTTTTGTGATGAGCCACGATTCAATGATGTCTAGCTATTCCGCTGTCAGTATTTCCACCTCCTCCGCAGTCTCGTCAGTTATCGCAAGAACGACGTCATCTGCAAATCCTCCATTCGGCAGTGTCCAGGTTAGCACTACACCGTAGTATGGATTCTCGTGGAACAAGCGCCGTTATTTAGGTTGACATTCGTCCCTGGTTTGTGTCGTAATCCAGAACCCAGTTCTAAAAGTTGCTTGGCAAAACTTTATTTAGATATTTGAGGAGCTGCATTATGTGTAGGGCTGCGGCGATAGCCTACTAACTGGTACTGTTGAACGCTTTCTCACATTAGTCGTTATCCCTACGCAGTTTCGATTGCCTCTCCTCTTCGCTTGGACGCTTTGTCCGCGCACGCGATGGCTGTCCGAATAGCATCCACCGTCGAAGTCTTTTTACGGAATCCAAACTGTTCGACAATCCGTTCTCACCTTCCGTGTAGATCGTCAGTCAGCCGAGGATGACTTTCTCCAGCAGTCTACCAAGAGTATCCACCTAGCATATTGGTCTATATGAAGCAGGATCTCCTGGCGGTTTTCCCGGTTTTGGAAGCAACACTAGATTCTGCACCTTTTATCTGTCTGGGAAGCAGCCTTCCGCTAGATAATTCTGCAATGCTGCCCTAAACATATTTGAGAACAAAAAGATTTCTGCTCTAAACGCTACATTAGGGATATCGTCTGGACTGGGAGCTTTGTTCAGCTTCAATCCTTTCGTAACCGTTATCAGCTCGTCTTTAGAAACTTGGATACCGGCATTTTCTTCATCTACCTCAGCGTACGGAGCGGGCGGCCACGCGGTGGGAGCATGTTAACTTAACTTTAGTTTGTCGGGGCACATTTCGGCTGGTGTTACTGGGCCCTTGATTTTCGCCATCACTACTTGATAGGCATTGCCTCAGGCATTTGCGTCAGCTTCCCGGCACAACTCCTTGTAGCAGTTCGCTTACTGCTCGGAGTGCTTCGACGTAAAGATCCTTGTCGAAAAACTTCGTCTTCCACCTACGATCTCCATTCCTCCTCTGCCATACTGCACAACTTCTCTGGCCAACGCAGTAGTGGATCGCTTGATGATCACTATGAGTGTATTTTTCGCTGATTCTCCAGTCCAAATTGTTAATCAGCAAAAGGTCATGTCGACGACGTCGAGCTTCGCTAAAGTTTACAGGGTGTACTGCTCCAGTGTCCACCTCGGGGGGCGTAACAGCTACATACGACGACTCAGTTCATTTTGACGATCACGAAACTCTTGTATGAGCATTCGACTACTTCCTGGATAGGGAATCGGTCCATAACTTGGATTGCCGTCACCGCCTGTCTCTGCACTGTCTGCTACCCAATTGCCGTTATTGGAAGGAATCCGATACGGTTCTGCAATGATCGCAAAGTCGCACTTTGTTTCCGTGGAGGGTTTTCCTCTCTGTGGAGAGTTTTCTGAAGGTTATGTGGAGACTTTTGATGAGACTACAATGGTAACTTCAGTGGGGAAATCTATTGATACTCATATAGAGACTTTCATGGAGACTTATGTCAAGAGTTCTGTGCAGACTTCCGTACAGTCCTCTTTCAAGACTTTTGCTGAAAATCTTGGGTTGAATTCATAAGTAGATTCCATGGGGAAAGTTGTATAAAAACTTTCATGGATGTTTTTTTAGTGAGTTCGGTGTGGACTTCTCTGTTGTTTTCTGTGAAGACCCTTGTGGAGACATTTGTGTAGATTTTTTTTTTAGAGACTTCTTCTTCTTTCGTTTATGAAGATCTCTTTGGGAAACCCTCTGAAACTTCATGTCCTTACAGATGAACCTTAAAGATTAATACTCCTGTGAAAAACTTTAAGAAAGTCAGGCGCTTGCTATGCAGAATGCCTTGTAAACAGACAATTCTTGAAATAATTTTAAGGTTTTTGTTTTTAAATGACGCTCCTTATTTATATGATCTACGATTTATAACAAAAAAAAAAGTAAATTTATTCAAAAAAAAAAATAAAGTGGCAAAAATCTTTTATCAAAGTCATCCTACGACATAAACTTCGAACAACTTACGGAAATTATTGATTGCCATTAATAGGCAACATTTTCCAAAATATCTGTCGAACCGCAATTTTTCAATAATTTCGGGTGATATTCTCAAAGAGAAAGCTCAATGGTGTCTTTTAATAGGATTCAAGTGAATATTTAGAGAAGCAATATATATTCGACTAGTGCTGTAGTCAAGTTCTGCAACGAGTTGTGTACAACCTTTTTTTCATTTTCGTTATAGGCCACTTGATGACATAAAGAATCATATAGGGATATTCAGCATTGTTGTATTATACAACTTGTAAAAGTATATCCCTAAGAAAGTTTTCCTTAGTTCATCCCACAATATCTGTTCTACAGAAATTCCTTCGTATTTTCCTTCAGTATTTTTTTCAGAAAATCTTGCGAATATTTTTTTTAAATTTTCCTTCAAAAACTTAGCCTCTTGAAAGAATTCGATCAAGGACTTGTTTGTTCATAAATTATTTCGAAAGAAATGTCCAGTTTTTCCACTGAGAATCTTACAGGAAACCTACCAATTAACTTTACAGAAATGTATCCAAAGATTCAACTGGAAATTTGTTCTGACACTACTGCCGAAAATATTGCAAAATATCTTCACTTCAAAAAAACAAAAAAAAAAAGAAATTTTGAGATAATATTTCTTAGAATTTGATCTAGGTTTCCCACTAAAGTTGTCCTAAGTGTTATTCCAAAGCTTCTCTATCAATTCCAGCAGTTCTCTGGTAATACTTCGTGTAAGGGTTCGGTAATATCTCTAAAGATTGCACAAAAATAATTCTGTAGAAATTTCTATTATTTTAACCCATTTCATGATTCCGTACATATTCTGAAATTGCTTGAATAGTGCTTCAATTAACAATCTTTCAATGATTGTCCCAAAAATTCTGGATTGACTTCTGATGAACCGCCTCTGGAATTCATTCCAGAACTCTGTTTTGCGATTGCTTCACTAACTCCAAACTGGTTTTTTATGAAACTTTCCCTTCAGATTCTTCCAAGTATTTTTGGAGCTTATCCAAGAATCCCTGCTAAGAATCTTGCAAAGGTTCCTTAATGAGAGAATGAGAGGAATCTCTCAGAAGATTTTTGCAAAATTATTTCTCGTATTACTATGGAAATCCCTGAAGTTGCTCACTAAAATTGCCCTATTTCAAAGCTTCTCTATTAACCTCTGCTTAAAGATTTACCGCTTCACAATTACATCAAGAATGCTTTTGCTAACAATCTTCAGTGGAAATTTCGGTGAGACCTCTGTTGAAAACTCGGAGAAGCCTTTGGTAGAAAATTCTGTAGAAACGTTTGTGACTTCTGATGAGTCTTTTGTAGGAAACTTCTGCGTAATTATGAGGAAGTTTGTGTGAATTATTTCATCAAGTTATTTTCGGATGCTTCTATGACGATTTCCTTGGAAAAAAATCTGTTAATGACTCCGTTGGTTCCTCTGATACTTCTTTTTAAACTTCCGTAGAGATTTATGTGGCAGGTCGTTGAAAACCTTTGTGGGTAGTTCTTTGCAGTCCTCCCTAGAGGCCGCAGTGAAGATTTTTGTGGAAGTTTTTGAGAGATTTCGATGATAATTTTTGAGAAAATTTCTGTGAAGACATCTGTGGATACTTCTGTAGGGAATTCTGTGCAGACTTCTGAACATACCTCCTTTTGCCGAAAAAATCAGAGTATTAAAACCTTAGAGGGCGAACACGAAATTATTGCAACACATTCAACAGGGCATAACTTGTCTACCATTGGGTAAAAATCAACCAAATTTTGCACACTTTCTCATTGATGTGTATTGTTTACATGCTGTCAAACTCGAAGTCGTGTTTTTCGATTCAACGAAAAAGGAGGTGAACCAACGCAAGTCGAGAGAACAAATTCTTCCAAACACCTGGAATTTCCTGACCTGTCGCACCGGCAGTTAGGAAAAATCTTGAACATTCACCATTCAACCGTCTCCAGAGTGTTGAAGCGGTTCCAGGAGCGATTGACGTTGGACCACGGCAAAGGAGCTGGAAGAAAACCGGAACCGGTGAACAAAAGAACGGAGGGAAAGGTGAAGCGGATGATTAAAGCAAATCCCAACGTCTCAAGCCGTGATTTGGCTAAAAAGATCGGCATGTCGCAGAGCTACGTCCAGAATGCAAAGTAGAGAGCTGGACTACATACATACAACGTACAGAACTTCCCAAACCGCGATGAGCGGCAACAATCGCAAGTTCGCCTCCAAATATCTCATTTGGCAGGCCATCTGCTCTTGCGGACTGAGGAGTGCGCCTTTCGTGACAAAAGGCACAGTAAATGGCGAGATCTACAAATCTGAGTGCCTCGAGAAGCGCCTTTTGTCGTTCTTGCAGCAGCACGACAAAACTCCGCTATTTTGGCCAGATTTGACATCATGTCAGTGTTCTAAAAGTGTCCTGGAGTGGTATGGGACCAATTCTGTCCATTTTGTTCCAAAGGACATGAATCCGCCAAACTGTTCGGAGCTGCACCCGGTGGAGCAGTACTGGGCAATTATGAAGCGGGAGCCTCGGAAAAGCAAGAAGACAGTCAAAGACGAGAAGGACATATTAAGAAAATGGAAAAAAAACTGAGAAACTGGTACCGAATGACACTGTAAAGACTTTGATGGAGGGCATCAAGCGAAAATGCCTTCAATTTTACACTCAAGCCTCCATCGATTAACTTTTCTTTTGATTTTTGATGTACATATATGTATAAAACTATCCTAAAATTTTGGGTTTGATTCTAAACATTATAAGAAAATTGGCATGACATTTTCGGTGTCTTAATAATTTCGTGTTCGCCCTTTAAAAGTTTCACAGAGTAAACAAGCATCATAAACAAACAACTTTGATTCGGCTCCGTAATGTGTTCTGCACGGTTGAGGACAGCTCTTCACATTCAAGGAGCTGCTCCTTCGTATTTGAACATCATTGAGAAAAAAAACTCTAGTTATTCTATTGAGAATCTCACAAGAAACCCACCAGTAATTTTTCCAGAAATACACCCAAAGATTCTTCTAGAACATCGTTTAGAAACTATTTCCAAAATTGTTGTGAAAATTTATCTGAGGAAAAATCAAGAATTTCAGCAGTAACCTTCTTAAAAATTGATCAGTGGTTGCTCCAAAAATTTCCCCAAGAATTTGATGTTTTAAAATAATTCATAGGATTCCTCGTCGTCTATAAATACTTCTAGAAGCATTTCGGTAATTTTTCGAAAAAAAATCTTCAAAGCCTTTCCTAAAAAAATCGCCAGAATATTTTTTTTTCATTCCGATAAGAGATTTCGGTGGTAATTTCTGTGATATGTTCTGTGAAGACTTCTGTGAATATTTATATTGAGACTTCCGTAAAGAATTCTGGGCAGACTCTGTGGAGGTTTTGACCTTCATTTAAGACCATTTAAGATTTTTCTAAAGATACATCCGTAGGGACTTCATACTTCATTAAAGGATTTTGTAAAAATATATGTGTAATTTTATATGAAGGCTGCTATGCAACATGTTGTGGACAGTTCTGTTAATAGTTTCACAGAGTAAACAAGCATATAGCAAGTGAACAAGACACCTGGTTTGCTGCATCAAGTTCTTGTTTCCGAAAAACACTGCTCGGAAAAGCTGTGATTCTTTTGTAGTTAATATAACATAATTATCCAAAATTTTGATTCGGCTTCGTAATGTGTTCTTCACGGTTGAGCCTACCAAATAAATTACCAAAAAAGGACTGCTCTTCGCATTCAAAGAACTGCTTCCTTCGTGTTCAAAAATTATTCAAAAAACAAAAAAAAAAAGATTTTGCTGAAACCTCTCAAGAAACCCACCAGTGATCCTTCCAAAAAAACATCCAAAGAGTCTTCTAGAAATTCATTCAGAAACTACTGAGCAATTCCACCGAACAAGACGAATTTTTTTTAAATTAAATTTTTGTATTTTATGAATCGCCTGAAAATTTGCATACAGATTCTTTATGACCAAAAAAGCCATTTTGCACCTTCAGACCGCCATTTTGAACCTCGCCTTATTTTTGAGAAGGGCGTATCGGAAAATGCATAACAAATATTTAAAAAACTGTAACTCGAAAACGGTTTGTCCGGTCGATTTAAGATCTTCTACAAAGTTGTAGGTATTGCTTAGGACTATATGGAGAAAAATATGCACGGTAAAAAAAGTTACAGATTATTTATTATTTCAAAAACAAAATTTTAAAACCGATTTTCTCCAGAAACGCAGCTCTGATTTTTTTTTATTTTTGGATATGTTTTAGGGAACAACTTATGTGATTTATTGCATTATGTTTCAAAATGGAAGAATTATGGACAAAAAAGTTATGATTTTTTAAAAAATTACAGATTTTGAAAAAAAGTCGAATTAAAGGAAAACAATATTTTTTTATGTGATTATTTGAAAGTACAGAAAAATTGCAATCGAAAAGTACTTAAGTAAATTTTTTCTAGGTTGCATCAATTTTGAGATATATCCATATTTATATTAAATTTTCAAATAAAAAAAGTAAAATAGGCCCTTTTCAAACATATTTCGTGTTTCTCCATTCCAGAAATATTTTATTTTGATTGAGTGAATCGTAGCTGAATTGTTTATTGTTTGATCGAAACCTATATCCTAAAGTATTTAAAAAGGATGCACGGTAAAAAAATATAAACGAAATTTTCAAATGAAAATTTGAAGTTCATTGTTCTTAAAATTGATGTTTTTAATTTTTGGATACGTTTTGCAGCATATTGTTTGTAATTTCTTGCACAATGCCTCAAAACGGAAAATTTTTGGATAAAAAATAAATTATTTAAAAAAATAAATAAAACGAATTTATGTAAAACGATATTTTTGGTGCGTTTTTTTGAGTACAGAAAAATAACTATATATTTTTAAATATGAAAAATTTCTATCGAAAAATACTCAAGTAAAATTTAGCTGAGATGTATCACTTCCTAGATATACACGGTACATCTAAACGTGGCATTTAAAATGTGATTCTATCACAACGGTGTACCTTTGGTCCTCAGGGCTAAGCCTGGCTAATGGGTAAAACCCTCTCATCACGGCATAATCGTACAACCATAAGGAGTTTGTTTTTTTTTTGTTTATTTTTGTTTTTTTTTTATATATAAATACTGCAATTTTTTTTCTTAATTATATCAACTACTTTCTTGTTATCGTCACAGCTCGAAAGTTGTCTAACTTCAATTTATGTTTCAGAGATAGGGATAAACGAGTGGTATTTCTGAGTGCCTTGAACTGTTTTTGCACTTGAAAATAATTGGTTAAGTTCTTGAGCAATGATATCATATTCGTCAGTAGTTGAATAACAAAAGAAAATTTGTGTAAGCTGCTCTTCTTTCCGATTTTGAGCCCAATCATATAATTCCTTAGCATTTTTATCGGATGTTCACGTTCTTTGGCAAGACCGGCTCTGGTAGCCATACGTTTTAGTGTCCCTCCTATGGCATCGCATGGCTCTTTTCCATGTGATATTGCAAAAAAATGCCATTCAACTTCTATATCATATTTGATTTAAAATTGCCAAAGAGTTGAAAAGTTCTTCCTATTTTTATACTGTGATGCAGCTCCGTCAGACATAAAATATACTTGTTGACAGTTAATTTGTGAACCAATCGCAAAAATATCATCATTTTAGATATGAATAAGTTGACAGATACAGAATCGTGGCGCAAATCTTCTGAAATTACAACAAAACTTAAATGATTGACTTTGCCATCTTGACGATAATATATTACAAACGGATGCAAAGTAGCTTGCTGAGCATTCCAATGATAGCTTTGAACTTCATCTTGAAGAATAAATGTGTAGTTTTCCAAAAAATCACAAATTACCACAAATTCACCTTCTATCAAATTGTTTAAAAATGTAGCTTGCTCTGTTTTAATGAAATCATGAGGTATTAGTTTCTCCAATTTACGAGTAAAATATGATACAAATTCATCAGGCTGCTTTAAACAAGTTTCAATATCACACCTGTCGGTTGTGACCCACTGTTCAAATTGTAATTCGTCAATACCATTCTCTTCGATTTCTGATAACAAGCTTCGTTCAAAGGTAGTAGAATCTAGAAAAATTTTACTTAAGTACTCTTCCAATGCATTTCTGTACTATCAAATATACACATAAAAAAATATTGTTTTCCTTTATTTCGATTTTTTTCAAAATTTGTAATATTTTATAAAATTATAACTTTTTTGTCCATAATTCTTCCATTATGAAACATTGTGCAATAAATCACATAAGTTGTCCCCTAAAACATGTCCAAAAGTTATAGAAATCACAGATGCATTTTCATAGAAAATCGATTTTAATTTTTTTTTATTAAAAAAATCTGTCATTATTTTTAACCGTGCATATTTTTCTTCCAAATAGTCCTAAACAATACCTACAACAACCGCAAAATATATCCAAAAATTAAAAACATCAATGTTGCGGTTTTTAAGAATTATTAGCTTCAAATTTTCATTTAAAAATATCGTTTATATTTTTTACCGTGCACTCTTTTTTAAATACTTAAGCATAAATGTTTTGATCAAACGATAAACAATTAAGCTACAATTCGCTCAATCAAAATATTTTTTTTCTGGAATGGAGAAACACGAAATATGCTTGAAAAGAGCCTATTTTTCTTTTTTATTTGAAAATTTTATATAAATATGAGAATATCTCGAAATTGATGCAACCTAGAAAAAAATTACATAAATACTTTTCGATTGCAATTTTTCTGTACTTTCAAATAATTACATAAAAAATTAATGTTTTCCTCTAATTCGATTTTTTTTTTCAAAATCTGTAATTTTTTAAAAAATCATAACTTTTTTGTCCATAATTCTTCCATTTTGAAACATTGTGCAATAAATCACATAAGTTGTCCCCTAAAACATATCCAAAAATAAAAAATATCAAAACTGCGTTTCTGGAGAAAATCGATTTTAAAATTTCGTTTTTGAAATAAAAAATAATCTGTAACTTTTTTTTACCGTGCATATTTTTCTCCATATAGTCCTAAGCAATACCTACAACTTTGTAGAAGATCTCAAATCGACCGGACAAACCGTTTTCGAGTTACAGTTTTTTAAAGAGTTGCCATGCATATTCCGATACGCCCTTCTCAAAAATAAGGCGAGGTTCAAAATGGCGGTCTGAAAGTGCATAATGGCATTTTTGGTCATAAAGAATCTGTATGCAAATTTTCAGGCGATTCAAAAAATACAAAAATAATCGGGTTTGCGAAACGGCGTGGAACCGCTCTACTGCAAAAATTCTTGTGAGAATATATCTGAAAAAATAAAGAAATTTTACAATAATTCTTCTCAAAATTTGATCCAGGTTTCATACAAAAATTCTTTTAAACAATATTTATAACTTCTCTATCAATCTCTGCTTGAAATCTTCAAGAATTCCTCGTCCTCCAGAAATATTTCAAGGAGAGTTTTTTTGTAAATTTTCGAAAAATCTTCAAACTCTTTCTCAAAATATTTAACAGGTATTCTTTAGAAATTGCTGTAATTCTCTACAGATTCTAAAATTGCTTAAAGAATGCTTTCTCTAGCAATCGTTCAGTAATTGTCAAAAGAATTATGTGATGGATAGCTTCTGGAATTCTCTCGAGGACTCTTTTTTTGCGATTCCTTTCAGTAATTTCGCTTCAGGTATTCTTCCAGAGACTCCTAAGAAGAACCTCAAAGTAAGGTTGAACGAATTCTCACTAAGAAGTCTACCTATGAAAATTGTTTCAAGAATATCGTCTCTAAATCTCTACTGGCAATCTCGAAGCAATACTTCCAGGAGAAAATTGTTCCATGAACAGCTACAAAGCAATAACCTAAGGATTTTCCAGAATACGTCAATTCCAATCAGGTATTGAAGGATTATCCCACCAAGATTTTTTGTAAAGATGTCTACCTTTTTTTTAGTTTCAAACAATAACTTTAGATATTTTATGTAGTAAACTCTACCAATACTTTGCTTATGATTTTATGCTTATGAAATTCAATCAAAAAAAGTTCCAGCGAACTTCTGGAAATCTAGAATACTCAACTGGAAGGATTTTTTACTGTGAGCCATAAGCCATAAATTTCGCAGTCTAGTGAAATCAAAATGAAAGGTTTTGTTTTGCCCAACGTTTCGGCACTTTATCATATTTGGCCTTTATCAAGGGTAAAACTGTCTACCGTTTTTTTGTTTTTAAACTTATTACCGTTATGCTTAAGGGGGGGCTTCTTGTATCCATCTTCTTATATACCATCTTCATAGTTTCTCGTGGATCATCTTCTTCTTTCTGGCGTTACGTCCCCACTGGGACAGAGCCTGCTTCTCAGCTTAGTGTTCTTATGAGCACTTCCACAGTTAGGAACTGAGAGCTTACTATGCCAATGACCATTTTTGCATGCGTATATCGTGTGGCAGGTACGAAGATACTCTATGCCCTGGGAAGTCGAGAAAATTTCCAACCCGAAAAGACCCTCAACCGGTGGTATTCGAACCCACGACCCTCAGCTTGGTCTTGCTGAAAAGCTGCGCGTTTACCGCTTCGGCTATCTGGGCACCGTGGATCAGTGTAGTGCAAATCATTGTTAATAGTTAAAAAGTGTCCTAAATCCGTTCATCCAGATCAAATGAGTATTATTGTATTCAAGAAGCCCCCCCTTAAGCATAACGGCTATAAGTTAAATAACGAAAAACGGTAGACAGTACTACCCTTGATAAAGGCCATGTACAAAGTGTCGAAACGTCGGGCAAAACAAAACTTCTCGTTTTGATTTCCCTAGACTGCGAAAGCCATAAAATCACTTTTGAAAATCTCGTAAGTAACTTCCAGAGATTTTCCATGGATTTCTCAAGAATTTGTCGAAGTATACTAAAAATGTTAAGAGAAATATATTACAAACACTTCTTTAGCAATATTCCAAGAGTAAGCACAGATTATTCAACAGTATTTCTTCATTAAATTTTCCTCTGAAAATCCCGCAAGAATTCTTTTAGGAGTTTATTCAAGAATACTTGCTAAGAATCTGCAAGTAAATTTCTTTCCAAGAAATAATAAGCAGAATTTTTCTGGAAATTTTTACAAGTAAAAAAACAATTGGTGTTTCACTAGTGACTATAACAAGAATGTTTCCAGACCTCAGACCTGATATCTCTCTCATGATTTTAAAGAACACTTTTCAAAATGTTTCCGAATATTTCTCTCCATTTCTTTGACACATCAATTTGATAGATCCTACTCCTTCTGAACTGGCAACACTTCCGGTGCAATTGCGAAATTGATGGAGTCGAGGGACCCACCAATATATTTTTCTTGAGGAAGACGGGAGGGAGGGACAAGATGGGTGGATGCACCCATAAGGGGTGTCATTATGACATTTTCACACTGCCGCATAAATTTTGCGACCCTTGGCATCTGGCCCCTTCCGAGTTCTCCGTTCCATTCTCCAACTTAACACCAGATGGACAATGAATGTAGCACCAAAACCACACTCACAAATTGCGGGTGATTTATGCCGTCCGCGTTATCGCTCCAAAGGGGGTGGAGGTGGGAGCCCGACCAGAGGGAAGAAACAAGATTAGGGGAAATCAGGGTAAAACCGACACTGTGGGTAAGCTCGACACCCTTTGATTTTTCATGTTTTGAGCAGATTTTCATGCAGATTCCACCACGCTCTATCTTAACTAGTGAAATGTTGTGTTTCGAATGACATTACAACTGACGCTACCAATAAACTGTCAAAATAAAAAACAAAATCATATTGGATAACATAGAAGCAACAGCAGTTGCAATATTTCGCTGTTATTCTTTAACTATTTCGCATGTAAAATTTTTAAAATGTCATTATTTGTTCTGCATCTACATCATCATTTACTATTATTACGTTGATACAACATGAAGGAGAAATTAATTTTTGGTTTTTTGACAGCTGAAAACGCTATTGAAAAATAAATGCCCACTTGGGGTAAGATCGACACTTTCATTTGGGGTAAAATCGACACCTTTCTTTGCTTCATAATCTAACTTCAGGGAATCTTTGTAATCGGAAGAATATCTCTGTAGTTTATGTGAGTCTTTATTTTCGAATTCCAGTGGAGTTCATGGATGGGTAACTTGTTAACATGTAAAATATGACGCTATATGACTTGCCGCAAGCTATCATTAAGTATTAAAAAATATATTTCTATGTTATCACGTTTCAACTTATTTGATGAAGCTTGAAGAAATTTTTCTCATTTAAAATTGCAGAAATAATAGAATTTGAAATAGTTTCACATAAATTAATCTTATTGTTTATTTACAAACAATGATGTTCGACAGTTTTTATTATCTTAAAAAAATTACACTTTTCTCTTCATTGTTTAAAAAAAAACAGTATTTATTTTCACTACCAATCATTCGCTACAACTTCATCTTTGTAAGCTTCCATGAACACTAATGAATAATATCCATGTGTACTCACCCCAACTTTGCAACCTTAGCATGGGACATTTGAAATTTTCACATGTATTTAGTGGGTCTTTGGTCTCTCCTCAATAATTTACGTAATATGTGAATAATCCTTTGGAGGAAGGGGTCATAAATGTCGAAAATCATGTTTGAAGGATTCTTTTAAATATGCAATGTGATGATCATGTTCACAACGTATAAATTCTACTCAAAGTGCATGTGTCGGTTTTACCCCAACAGGGTGTCGATCTTACCCGCACTCTCAATTGTCTCACCTAAAAATGATTAAATATCAATTTGATTTAAATCGCTATATAACCTTAATATATCATCCAGCGATCGCAAGGATTGAAAGGTTTATAACCAATATGTGATTCTACAACAATTTTAGGTTCGTTCAACAAGTGAAAGTAAACAAATTTTATCAATAAGCTTAGGGTGTCGGTTTTACCCCGAATTCCCCTATAGTAGAATTTGTCCCCAGATATGATTTTTTGAGAACAAAAATAGGGACCTTCCTTAGCCGAGTGGTTTTAGTTCGCGGCTACAAAGTAAAGCCATGCTGAAGGTGTCTGGGTTCGATTTCCGGGCGGTCCAGGATCTTTTCGTAATGGAAATTTCCTTGACTTCCCTGGGCATAGAGTGTCATCGTATCTGCCACACGATATACGAATGCAAAAATGACAACTTTGGCAAAAAAATCTCTCAGTTAATAACTGTGAAAGTGCTCATTGAACACTAAGCTGCGAAGCAGGCTCTGTCCCAGTGAAGACGTAATGCCAAGAAGAAGAAGAAGATATGGCGGAGTATGGAACCACGATGGCCATAACTGGTACACTTACCCTATAAAAATCCTTATAACAATATAGCATAATTATCACTGAATGTGTTTCTAGGATGCTACAAAATTACAAAATTATTGCAAATTTTGATACTCTTCATAACTTTGAATGTGATTTACAACAAACTTCACAAATCAGGTTGATAGAAATGTTTTATTATCTTGTTATAAGATTCCGATCGGGATACTGCTTATTATGCAGGATGCATTTTTGTGCAATGTGCGTTTTTTCCTGTTCTGTAATGAAATCGAAACGCAAGACGAAACAAGAAATTGGAACCTTGGGAGATTGGGGGAAGAGAAATGGGAACCAGATGACCCAAAAACCGGGGCGAGTTGCTGAAGTGCAACTTCAAAGGAATCGTGCATGAAGTGAATCGGAAAAGAAGCGAAATTTGGATGTCGTGTCGTGCAAGTGGAGGAAGCCGGGAATGGTTAAGATGATGATGATGCAAGAGCACGATAGGGGGAAAAATGCAGTCCAATTTGAGAATTAGGTCAAATGGAGAGTGGGACCGGCGATGAAAGCGAAGATGGTGAAGATGATTACACAATGGACCCGAAAAAATAACAGAATGAGATAATGTGCACTGACGATGATGGGACGGAAAAAGGTGGAAGTAATGAATGTGCTGTTTTCGCTGCACTTTTTGATGGCTTTTTTTTTATCCCCAATGTTTCTTGTAGAAGATTTTTGAACATGGTGAATAAGGGAGTTGTGACGTTTTTCTTTTCATCCGAGGATTCATGAATTGTTCATAATTTCTCTATTTTTGCTAATTCACAACTTGTTAGGTCAAAAATTATTTAAATGAAATTATAAACGGCTGTAAAATTGAGGGAGTTCCGCTGATCTGAATAAGTGTTTTACTGAAATGCAGCACTTTTTTCCCAAATTGAATTTCGTTGCTGACACTTTTTGTGAAATTTTAAAATATATATTGTAAGCTTAACGAACCATAATCACCTAGAAAGATTATTCAAAAAAAATTTAAACAGTAGGCAAAGTAACAAAAATTGATGACGGGGTTGATGATCCAATGCTTCATAAACAAAGGGTCATGGATTCAATCCCAGGCCCATCCCTTTCCTCGTATTTTTTGGTGGTATATTTCACTTGCTTCTTTCTTCCACTTTTAATCTATCACTCTCTCCATAAATTTACCACTCCTATACCTTCCCGCAGAAACTGGCGTAGATGCAGGGGTTACTTAGATAACTTCGCATTGTAAAACACAAATTGGATCTCTGATGGTAGCTTAAACTTTCATCGTATACTAAATTCACTCTTGTTTCCTTTGTTTGCCTCCCTACTTATTCTTCATTCATTCACAACTTAAATAAGTCCAAGTTGAATAAGTTCAGCTCTCGACTTATTCTATCCTATACTGGTCTCTTTCATAATCAACTTCGTCGTTCAAAATCCTCAATAATGATTTTTCAATTATGTATGATCAAATCCAAAATGTTAAAAGAAATAACTAATATATTCTTCTCAATTTCCCATTACAGGTAAGTCCTACGATATTAATAAGGATCAGGCATCAAGCGAAAAGGTATCTGAAGGTATGAAAGCCCAACTATTACACACAATGAATATTGTCCAACGGATCGACAGTTTATATTGAACCTTTATCAAAAATTTAATTGGCTACCGAAAGTTTTGCTAATTCCCGACACTGTACAATAATCTAAATAAGTTATAGCCCAAAATGGCTCTATGATACTACCCCAAACTTCACTACCCCGAAAGCATAAAATTTTTTCTCTAATTACGCCCTGCTATGTTCTGTGATTTTGAAATACCGCCCTCCCCTCCCCTTATCGCACATTTTTTGGATGAAGCTTCCGATTTTTTTTTGTGATCGTCATCCTTCCCTGAAGGGATTGTTTCCCCTATAGAAGGTATTATATGAGCGACGTAATTTATGAACGTTCCTTAACATTTTGAGATTGATGCGGAGTGTAAGATGAACAAGAAATAGTGAGAAATTCCGAGATTTAGCCCAGGGCTGAAAATCTCGTTAATAAAGATAAAAAAAAAAGTTAGAAAATAGCTGGACAGTCTTATGAGAGATTCAACTGTAATAACATAAATCAAAAGAACAGTGTTGTAAAGAAGGTAAAATTTTAGATTAAAATTATAGTAGCTTCAACAGCAATTAAAGCTAAGAACCGAAGAGTATCCTATGTTACTACTCTAGCACCGCTATTAATTTAATAAGGGATTGCTCAATCTATCGCCGTTTTCAAAAATATCAAAGCTAGTCTAGTTTTTGAGATATTGACTGTTGAAAATGCAAAATTTGACTATTTCAGACAACTTACATGCCCTAACCAACTTGTATGGCAATTTGTTTGCTTAATTTACAACAAAATTTTAACTTCATGTGTAGAACAATGTTTACCACCAAAGTTTATTATGCTTTCGACACTCGAAAGTTGTTTTTTGGTTATTCAGAAGAGTATTATATTTTGCTTTATAAAATGAACAAAAAAATTGTATGGACGAATTCCATGTAAAATCGGTCAGTCCCAAAACTCGACCATCTTCGAATTGCACATGTTTTCGATATGGTAGAATAAGTGTTTTCCATAGAAAATTCTACCATTCTGACTCAAGAATAACTTTTGAATATGGCTTATAAGTTTTTGCATGTCGTTTATTTGAAAAATTCCTACCCCGAAAGTGTTGATTTGAGAGAAAAATGTTCTATGAAGAAAATACAGCTAACCATTTGGACTATAAGAAAACAAAATGTACACGGAAAAAATATTTATATTTCGTTTCGTGAAAAATTCAAATATAAAACTTAAATTGTATATAACGCAAAATCCCCATTTTTATTATTTTTTTTTTAATTTTCACAAAAGAATCTTGATAGGAAACAGATGTTTAGGGCAAAGATTCATGATGGAGAAAAAAATTGAAATTTTTTTTTTTCTACAAACAACTTTTGGTCGATTTTCAAAATTTTGATTTTTTGCAAGGTAAATACCTTTGGATTATACAATAAGAATCTTGAAACCATTTTAACCATAATGATTATTGTGATCGCTAAGAGTAGCCATTTATTAGTTATATCAATTTTTATTCAAAATATGATTATTTAAACAATAAAATAGGCAATTTTTATTCATTATTCGCGATTATCAAGAAGCATTTTAACATTTTTTGGTTGTATGACATTGGCCAGAAAACCACTTGCCAGAATGGACCATTCCCCAGAAAGACCATTTCCCAGAAAAAGACATTACTTCATTACTATACTTTACATAGCAATACTTGGGCATGTAGAATCCTTTGGAACATAACGATTTTCAGCATACGGTATAAATTTATGTAAAAAAAATGTTTCGTGAAATTTTTTACTTTCTGTTTTATAAAGTGTTTTAAACATATTATGGTATCATAGACTTAAGAGGGCAGATAGCGGTAGGAGAAAACGTGCAGCTGTTCAGCAAGACCAAGCTGACGGACGTGAGTTCGAATCTCACCGGCCGAGGATTTTTTTCGGATTGGAAATTTTCTAGATTTTCCAGGACATAGAGTGTCTTCGTACCTGTACGATATACAAATGCAAAAATCGTCAATTGTTAATGAAAGCTCTCAGTTAATAACTGTGGTGATAGCTGAGAAGTAGGCTCTATCCCAGTTAGAACGTAACGCCAGACAAGCGTTGGCATCTGTATTTTCTACATTCTTTAGATTATTTTTCCTTCTTTGAATATTAAGCTGTTCTTCAAGACTAACTAATACAAGGACTTCATGGGAGATTTACCCTTCTTTATATTATAGACTGTCCTGTCACCTGGCGACCTGTAGCTAAAAATTGTGACGTGCTGGAACATTTCTGAGAACGGCATCTGATTCAGCTACCTAAAATCTATCAGAGACACATAACACTGCGGAACACGTTTTTGTCTCAAGCACCAAGATATAATTTGGTTGAAATTGCACGATAAAATTTAGTCTAAATCGATTTTTTCAACATGCTTGCAATCTCCATACAAAACTCTTTGTTTCTCTTATATGGTAAAATGCAATACTTTTCAAAAGCACCAAAAAACAACTTTTGAGCATCGATGGTATTATGAACTTTGCTGATATGTATTGTTATACACATAAAGTTTGAATTCTGTGGCAATTTAAGCGAATAAATTTCCTCACAAGCTGGCAAACTTGCATACAAGTTGGCTGAAATAGTCAAATTTTGCATTTTCCACTGCCAATATTTCAAAAACTAGACGTGCTGTGATATTTTTGAAAACGGCAATGGATTCAGCAACCTTTAATTAAGTAAATAACGGTATTTTGATGCTTGAAACAAAAACGTGTTCCGCAGTGTAATTTGATCCTTGAGACACGCAAAAATGTCATTTTTGTTACGCTGTGTAATTTGATCATCAAGACCCGCAAAAATGTCATTTTTATTTCGCTGTGTGATCAATAACCCTTATGAAAGCATATGCAATATTTAAGAACATTATATTTTTCAAATGATTCACAGTTTTTAACGTGTATCAGTGGCTAAATTTCCTAGCAGAAAAACAGCCTATTAATCAAAGAAGGGAGTTATGATAATGTTCTTGCACCTATTACGTCCATAATTACTACAACAACATGAATTCAAGGAATGGTCAATGTTCAAACCAGAAAAAAACATTTCCAATCAAAATAATAAGAAGGTTCTAATCACTAACAGAATAACTTGGAAAAATAGCTGGCATATTGAAGAAGGAAAACACTCTGATGAAAATGTTACCACGAGCTTTTTGTGCATCATTGGTAACCATTAGCTCACATTAGAAACGTTACTTTAGACCTTAGTCAGTCCAGTATTACAGTACCGTTAACATTTTCGCCCTCATTATTGTTTTGTACCTATCCTATAATTATTCTGGGTAATGACTCATTCGGGGTAATGGCGCTCGGGGTAATGGGGAGGAGCCGATTTAAATATATGGGAATTTGCCCACAAAACGTGTAATCGACCATCTCAGACTTAGCTCAAAATTATTTAAAATGTTCATTGGGCATGACCCATTTCGCATAAGGACGTTTGTCATAATGGACGTTTCGCTTAAAAACATATGATTCTCATTATTCCAAATGATTGTTGTGCCAAGCCAACCGTCCTTATATGAATCGTCTTTATGCAAAATGTACCCCTTCTATGTTCATTCACCTATTATATGCGGAAAGCGCAATTTGGTATGATTCATTGATTTAAGGCCCAAGTAAAACCGCACAAACGTCAAAACTTAAAAGCATTTTTTCAGTGAAAAGCAACAAATCAAAAAAAAAAAAAGAAATTCGTATAAAACCAAACAATACATCATTAAAATGAAAGTGCATCAATTCAAAATTTAAACATTCAGATCTGTTCTAGAGTTATATAATAAGTTTTGCCAGATTCCCATTTCTCAATTGCATAACTAAGTGTACGAAAAACCTGAAAAACCCATATCGATGCTCAATATGAAGTAGCAATGTTGGAACCTTATTACAATTTGAAGGCATAATCCAATGAATATATAGAATTGGCTAAAAGCATCTAAAATGTTTTTGAATCTCCACTCTTATTCCAATTGCCTATGGAAAACAATTTTGGATTGAATAGCTGTCCAATCGGAAGTCAGAAAAAAACAATGAAAAGACATGAAAATTTCCATTGCCGGCCACGCCCATCTTCTCCGTTACGAGGAAAGGAAAGGATAATGGTGGTATGACACCTACTTAAAGAGAGGTCAGCGACTCACCGACGCCCTCATAGATGTCAAGGAGTTGAATGTAGGAAAGGGTGATGGCCTTGGATTCACTATAAGCGAGTGATGCGACCGGATTCAAATTTGGTGTATGTGTAGATGAGTGTATCTTTTGCAATTGGGGACAAGTGTGAATGAAGTATTTTTGCCAACGTTGGGTGTGATGAAGCTAATAAAGTTAAGGTCACTCCATGCGCGCTTGTTTTCCAGGGATGGGCAAGGGTATTTCCACCTTATGACCTAGCTAATTAGCTTTGGTTTAAGCGCCATTACTCACTCTCTGAAACGAGAAGACAAATTGATCCAATATATGACACATAAATTGCCCAGATTGCATTGAAAAGGTGCAGTTTAATTGGAACGAACCAAGGGGTAGATCGCTTGTTCGGTGCACATTTATTGTACATCGATTTGCATCAAGTGCATTTTTTTTGCTAAATCATCATTATTATATTAATTATAAATTTTATTCGTTACAGGCCAACATCAAGATGTAACTTTGAAGCGAAAAAAAATATATTTAATTTGGTAGCTCTTTGTCCGAATAGTTTGTTTTATTTTCTTTTAAGAAGGTCAAGGATCTTGGGGACAGGAAAGGAACTTTAAGCTCCTAGGGTTGGTATTCTCCTCCTTCAAGTACCTATCTCTTGCAGAATGAATATTTCTTCATTAAGGGACACGAGTGTAGGTAAAGGGGTTAAATAGTGTATGGGCTGTCAAATAACAGACCGTGTCTTCAAAACCACAACTCTCACGATTAAATTCCCTTCTGGGTACCCTGGCACTGCGTGGTCTAAATTACAGACTGACGAGAGATAACGGTACTAGATATTAATTTCTAAGGTTATTAGTGGATACAGGATTAGGATTACATTTATTCCACATATGAAAGTTAAGCCCAAAATAGTAATATCCAATGCTCCAATGAATCCGAGGAGTGCCAGCAGCTGGCCAGAAGCGTCCATTCCGCAGCCGGCAAAAAGTACGGTTTTTGTATTTTTCCTCACTGCGGGTGCTAAGCGGGCCAGCCCTTTGTTAGTCAGATCGAAGTATTAACATAATCGGTTACAACACGAAGAATTAATATTAATTCGAAGGTAATATTTTCTTGGGTGAGCAGCAGGTTTCCTTGAGGTTGTGGGAAAATGCATGCCATGAAATGCGATTTTGCTGAGTGTGCATTTAAATGCATTTTAATGCATGAAATAATTCAAATTTAACATATGCATCAGAAGTGATCCACCCCTTGGAACGAACTCACCCAAGTCATTTGTTTGTCCTAACGCCGAATATAGGAGTAGTCTCCATAAAAAGTTTCAACAAAATTATTTGTTGAAAAATTGAATCTACCTCCTCTGGATGAGTCCGCATTTCAATTAACAGCATCAGTGCATCGTCGATAAAGCGCACACAATGAACAGAGCAAAACTGGACAATTCATTTTAGTTTTAAATATTTTTTAACTTTTTATAGCACAATAATCGTAATCAAATGCGGTATATCACTTTTTTAAACATTTGTTTTGAGAAAGCGCTGACCATCATCATCAGATTTCCTAACCATGACAACTATGTATTAACAGAATCACACTTTTCACCGACTACAAAAAACTATTCGGGTGGCGAAGTACCGGCCGAACCACCAGCGGAATCACGAAAAATCTACCATGCAGAACGCCACAAGTCATGTTTGTCACTTTTTCCATTTTACAAAACTATTGTAAAAAACATTTGCAATTGAAATAGCACCACCAGGAAATTCAACTTTCACATTATTCGATTTGAAAATTCGCGGAACCGAAATTTACGTGACAGAAAATTCAAAACGCAGCCGCCCGCGCGCACGGCTTGCTGCGATCCTCGTTAAAGTATTTTTGACTCCGAATTACTGATTAACCCACTGGGATTGAAATTCTTGAAAACCAATAATATTTATTCGATGAAAGCTCAATTTGAAGGTTGAAGTTATTTATTTTTATTGGAAGAACAAAAAATAAACCATTAAATCTCGGAAACGATCTTACTTATCAGAATTTCATTCATATGCATTTTTATTGCCTTGCCAATAAAAATAAAACGTTAATTTTTATTTATTATTTTAATGTCTAATTTTAAAAATTAAGGCTATTTGGCCGTCATTATTAGATTTTGGGTTTCTGGGCAATGAACTACACTTGTCATCCCCTGGCACATTTGAAAAAATAAATCAAATAATGTTAAAAATGAGATATCCTGTACGGGAAAATTCATTGTAAAGCTTTCATTTGGAAGTTATAAAAAAATGAGCAATGTATTTTTCCCTCTAGCATTGTAGAAAACCTCTAATCTTTCAGACAAGCCGTTATGAAGTTATAATTTTAAATAATATGCTACCCCTTTCAGCGAGTTTCAAAAATATAGACTGGAAACAGAGCTGGAAAAATCATTCACACTACAGTAAGAAAGCGAAGCACTTCACAATCAGTGCAGTCAGTATAACAAAAGCTATCGCTGTTGTATGAAAATTGTCATGAAACTATAAACACACCGGTTGCCAAGGACACCCCAAAATCACTACAGAAAAATACTTTGCTTTTCGTTAAATTTTCGCATGTTCCTGTTGTTGCTTCGAATCCCGGGCATCGGCCTTCAAATACTCAAAAAATTGTTTTCGACTTCTCCATGGAGAATGTAGAAGATATCATGATTATGGGTTCTATTCGAAAAAAAATGGAATTTGTTCCATAGACACCGTGAAAAATGTCAGTGTCCAGCTTTCGAAGCATCCGGCAATTCGATACAGTACGGTGCATAAAGATCGTTAGATTACAGGGTAGATGAACTCATACACGATTTCAAAGGTTTTCATCGTTTATCGTAACACTGCTTCAACACAACTCCTTCCTGCTTCGTCACCAAAACGAATCTCTTAAACAACCCTTTCCCAACTCCTAGTTTATTTCTTATGGGAGTGCAGAGAGCGTTAACTCAACGGTCACCTTAAAGCAAGTTACACACCAACATTTCCGCCCCATCCTCAAATTGACCTGCATTCAGACGCAGCTAATCCTAATATTGTTTGTTATAATAATGAGAGCACCAATATCAGCACATTGAGGATGCTACTGATACTTAGTAGCATCTGTTGGTTCCCCTTGTAAGTACAGATGTCTTTGCAGTAACATAGTAGCAGCGATCATGCTCATGCTCACATCGTTCGTTAGTCCTCAGAATCAGGTGATGATCGGTCGGTAGTTGTCACAATCCAACTTGTCGCCTTTCTTGTAGATGAGGCATATAATCCGTTTTCCACTACTCTGGTAGCTGTTTGCAAGATTGTGCCTATCAACCAGTGCATACAAATGGCACATCCATATGAGTTTAGCTCCAATACCATCCTTACCAGCAGCTTTATTGGTTTTGAGCTGGTGAATGGCATTGCCAATCTCTATCAAAGTGGGGACTGATTAGTTTTCACCGTCCTCAGTACTGACGTGCTTTCATCGCCATTCAGATGTTCACCGAAGTGCTGCTTCCACCTTTCGCTCACCTCACGATCACCTGCCACGATGCTTTCATTTTTATCTCTGCATCTCAGCTTCTGTTAATAATATATGCTTCAAATGGCCATATTCTTTGCAACAAAATCATATGCCGTTACCGTTCGTTAGCTGGTGACCGATGTAGAATAAACTGCCGATTCTTGATAGTTGCATCACATACTCCTAGCATTCCCACAACTTGCCCTTAACACTGACTACCATCTGTGTATAAGTGGCGTCCAGTAGATTGAAAGTTTATTAAACGGCTTCGGACACGGTCTTACCTTGATTTTCTACAATTACTTCTCTACACATACAAACGGTTGATTTCTCCTTTGTATAAGGTAAGCTTAATAAATTTATATCGTAGCTGCAATATTCTCGATAAAAAAAACGTTATTCTTATAATATAACATCAGCAAAAGCACCTTTCTTTTCGTGCGTTCTAATCTCCTGAAAAAATAGGCCTAGTTTTTGTGCGTGTGCCAACCTACACGCCTAAAACTGAAACTTAGAACGCCTATCAAAACCGAACGGCCCGCACTCTTCGGATCGAATTTCGGGCTCAATCTCGTTTTCTCTTTCTAACAAACCTAAGCAGACGGCATTAGACGACCATCGGCATAGGCACCACCCATCCCCGAAATCGTAGAAAAATCTAATAATGGACCCACCACCACCACCACAACCATCACCATCGACCAAACCTGGCATTAGAACGAAACGGTACACGCACTTCTCACACCACCAAGCACCATTTCTGCTTGGAAGCTAAACCATGCAGCAGGGAGAAGAACGAGGAGGAAGAAAAACCGAATCGAAAAACGTGTTTAGAGCGAAGCGAGCGAATCAAATCATCATCATCATCAAGCAACGGCAAGCGGCATATGGCAGCCAGCAGTTGGGTAGAAGCAGAATAATTCAAAAAGACGCAACAAGTGGCCATTTCTAATCGCTCGCATCGCTCTCTAAACAACCACCACCATCACAGAGCAGAGCAGCACTAGCAGCAGCATCAACGAATTGGGATTCTGTTGTGGTGGAGAGGAAGTGCATGTGATGGCAGCAGATGGCGAGGACAAGGGATTGCATCATGCCACATTACTGCACTGCCGGTATAAGCATAGTTGTCCTATGTGGATTTTTGTCAATTGAGGGGCCCAAACGCAAATGACTTTTTGGTCGGTTTTGAATTGAGCCTACCAAAAAATTCTACAGTTTTCAAGCTTACAATGGTATTTTTAGATGATATTTTCGTTCAACAAAAAAAAACATATTACATACTTCTCACTTGGATTAAATGGACAAATTGACGTGAAATTTGCGAAAAATTTACACGTCTTTTCGGTGAGAATCCAATTCACGACTCCCTGTTCACTAGACAAAGCGCGTGATTATGGAGCTGAAATCTAATTCAGGAAACTTCTGCGGTCATGAGTCCTGT
Organism: Aedes aegypti; assembly: GCF_002204515.2. Taxonomy (NCBI): domain Eukaryota; kingdom Metazoa; phylum Arthropoda; class Insecta; order Diptera; family Culicidae; genus Aedes; species Aedes aegypti. The sequence goes on along the minus strand of NC_035107.1, from coordinate 221,020,776 downwards.
CGTGGTGTATGGGTAACGCGCCCTATCTAGCAAACAGGGAGTCGTGAGTTCGTTTTCCCCGAGAAGACGTGAAAGTTTTTCGCAAATTTCACATCAATTTGTCCAATTGCGAAGTATGTGTTATGTTTAGTTTGACGGTACTTGTTCAAACTTCCACTTGGATGATTAGCCGTAAAACGATAAATCCATGATTAATAAGTATAGGACAAATAACACAAATTGCAGTAGTTTTTCTGCTTCCCATATAATTTATATGGAATGAAAAATTGATGAAAAAACTTCAAAATCGATTTTCTCATAACTGGGCTTTTGCCACTTACACATCTTTGTTTTTAACCCCCTTAATTTTGAATTGTTACAGATTTTTGATTGCTGGTAACACAGTTCGTAGAACAATAAGTTAATCGTAGTTCGATCTGGAACCACTGCAAGATGTCAAATTCAAATGTCTGGGGACTGTACATGTAAAATTATAGCATTGATCCATTATTCAATCAATTTAAAATAATTTCACTGCATTCTATATGGCAACTGCAGAGCAAAAACTGATTTTCATGAACGCTGTTTAATTTGAATTTGAGCAAAAAAAACTCGAGAATCGAACAATTTTTAAATTAATTCAGAGATGTCGCCCAAAAATTACTATTTTCGACACCTTCTTTGTACGATTACTTAATTCTTTGGACGAAACGTGACTCCCTCAAGGCCATTCAAACTCCTTTTTCTTAAAAAAACGCATCGAAATTTCTTCCCTTTGCTGGGTTATGGACTATTTTTGACAAGAAATTAAATGTTAAATCGATAAGCCATTCCACGTTTCTTATAGAATGTAACGGTGCATTAGACTATTATGAATTCTGTAATGAAACGTTGATTAGTCTTTTTTTTTCTATTTTTTACTCTTTTCCTTGAAATATTCTGAAGATTCGTAAACACTTCCAACGGAAAATATAAAACATAAATCTGGTGGAAGTTTTGGAAAAGACTCTAGAGAAACTTATGAAATGATTTTGAGCTGTAATTTGTAGTCGACATAATTGAATGAGTTATGGCGGAGACCAGGACCCATATCTGACTCACTTGCTGAATGCAATATTGATGAATTTTATGAGGCAATCTACGTCTTTAGAAGGAAGCTTAACCTGGCTTCTAAAAAGAACCTTATCCAAACTCCTCCGGAAGATAAGTCAGAGACTGTTAAGAATAACAACTAGGAACTTGCGAAGAGTTCATCAACAACTCGTTTTTGACTTCGAGAGCGAGTACTAATTTCACTGGAGATCATTTCAGGAATTACATCAGAAATGCCAACAAATGAGCTATACATTTTCCATTGATTAGGTAAACCATTATACAGTTTTTTCCACGACTTCAAGCACGTTTCTATCATGAATGCTTGGACATTGTTGGGTAATAATATTTAAGCCTAAGTAGCCCGTCATTCGTTTTGCAGCTATGTTGACATTGCAGTTCGCAATTTCAAATTGAAAAAAAACTCAGTCTTCATAGTTCATATCCATTCGGAAATGTATCACTATATACGCTGACATGCAGAGAGCATGCTGATACTTTTTCAGATGCGTCAGTGCAATACCAACTGAATTTCTTGAATTCGAAATTGTACCATGTTTTAGCAACAATCATCAACGATGCGTACGAATTCCAATTACGGCCTACTTCGCATTAACCAATATTGGCGATCAAAAGGCGACTCCCTGGAGTCAAATCTACTTGTTCTTGAATTTCAGCAACAAATATTCATCAAATAAATAGAGATATTGTAAAAAGGACTAATGCAATAGTTTATTTTTTGCTTTATAATCTAAGTATGCAATATGGGTAATTTTCAGGGTCATAAAACAGAGGTTACTAGTCGTCTCTAGGTGATATGATTGTTTACAATAATTCATTCAGTATCATTTAGGACACTCATTACTTTTTTACAACAAGAATCTAGTTTGATTTATCTCGAGTTTGTCATCTCGAGGTGCATATGCAGTGATGGATTTCCATGTGTCGATTTTTCTTTGGATTAGTAAACGAAATTCATTCGATTTTCATTACATTTTACAAGGCAGTATGGCGAAAAATCATTAAATTATTCTGTGCAAAATTTTTCTTGAGAAATTTCAGGTTATGTTCTCAGAGAAGTCGCTGGGTAAAACGAGGGAGAAATTCCTAGGTAATTTTCTAGAAATTCAAAAAAATCCAAGAATGATTCTCTGATTTGAAAGAAATCAATGAAGTATCTTGCTAAATTCTTCCTGGAGCAACTTTTTGTAGAATAATTATCAAGTAAAACACAAATCAAGAAACCGTTTAAAAATTGCTGAAGTTTTTGAAAGATTTTCTTGAGAAACTCCTTCCAATGCTCGTAAAAGAACTGTTGAAATAATATTGAGATATGTGGCTTTCTCTTTTTTAAAAGACATGACAAATTAAAATTTCTCGTTTAGATAATGAACCATTTTTTGATAAGAAGACGTGCTTAATCGATTGTTCCTTCTATGGTTCTCACGGAAAGTGACGGTATATAAGGATTGCATAAATCTTCTGAAGAAACGTTGAGAAGGTTTTTAGTTTCTGTTTTTAACGCTTTCCCATGAAAAACTACAACGGTTTTGAAAATGTTTCCACTATGGATAAATTCTGTAAATAATGGGGCAGCCCCCTATCCGGCATCAATGAGACCCCCTTCTATAGACCAAGAAAACACCTGAACATCAGTTTTGCGACACTTACACCCACTTTATTTGATTTCTTGCACACAGGTACCTTTTGGCTTCCCACTTCCTTACTGGCTTTCTCCTACCTTCCACTCTCTTTCTTCTTTCTTCTTCTGATGCCGGGGCCCCTTCTCCGTTCCGCAACCTCACCACCGTCCTTCCCTCGTCACCGTTGACTAGCTCCGCTTTTCGGATGGTCTGCGACCGCGACTCCTCTCACCACTGGCTTCCTGTTCCTCCTATCCTTCCTTCACTTTCCTCGGACAGCATCGCAACTAACAAAATGGCGGTCACCGATGCGGCCCAAAGCACTTCCTCGTCCGTTTTGCAGACTCGAGCGTAACGTACGAGTACTGCAGCGTACTTCGAGACGGTAGGACAACTCAAGGTCTTCGGGTCTACTAATCGCACTCTGGCTTACGATCTACGGCAAGGCAACGGCCAAGGTCACTCCAAGGTCACTAAGGGTAACACCAAGGGTAAAACCAAGGGTTCTGGATGTTTCCACAAATCCACAATACACTTCTTGAACTAAATGCTTTATCAACTTCTTAAGTTTTCCACAGACGTCTATCTCGCTTGAATATAGGCTAGATAATCATTCTCAAAAACTTCGTATGTAAATTTTGATTGGAGGTATTCTTAGATAAATTTCAACAGTAAGTATTGAATAAAAAATACCTGGAATAAGTCAGCGAAGTTTACTTAGAATAATTCACAGGGCTTCAAAGCCAAAACGCAAAAAATGCGTGAATTACTGAAAAAGATGCTCGAAAAAAAAAATGTTTTTTTGTAATTCAAGGAGGCAATCAAGATGAAAAACGCTTTGAAGTTTCTAAGGACATTGCTGACATTATGTCTAAAGCAGCGGCTATTAAATTTTTCAGAGTCGCGTCCCCGAGGTCTAACGAACATTCCGCGATCCCTAGAAATTTAGTCTTGACGAGTGTTTAAAATCAAATTGTGAATTTATTAAAATAAGGAGTTTTTTTAGTATAAGATCATAGTGATATACATAAACTTTCATTATTTAACATTGATCTTCAGAGAAATTTTTTTGAATTATCTTGTGGTGCTTGAAATTGCTAACAAAATATTGTCAAATATTTCCAAGAAATATGTTATTTTTTCAGTATTATTTTTACAAAAGATATAAATTTCAAAGATCATGAACATATTCAATACAAAAAATCGCAATAGAATCCGTTACGACAGAAGAGTGACTTTCAAAATTCATGAAAAATTATCACGAAAAATAATAATAAATTGAAGGAATTCCTACATATAATGTTGAAATTTTAGAGGAGTTTCTTAAAAAAAATCCAGAGAGAGGCTCCTTACTCCAATGGAAGTCTAATGATATACTATGCAGAGTTCATCTTTCTTAGCAAAAACAGTATCTGGATTATTATCTGCAGAAATTTCTTGAGTCAGTCTCTGCTACAGCTCTGACAGACAGTGCATGATGAAACCGATTCAAAAAAGTTTTAAACCTAGGGGGATACTATTGCTATCGGATCTTTTGGAATTGTTTGATAGAAAAATGAAATAAAGCACCTATATTGATGACAAACAAGCCAGATAAATGAGTTTTATCATCGCTCTCCGTTCGCTGCTGTTCTTCATCAAGCTTGTTGCAAAAAACATTGCTGATCATGGACTAATATGGGAAGGATGTTTTTCTTCGCTTGCTTTGATCGTGATTCAATATCAAAGGAGAACGAATTATACAATGCCTGCCAGTGAAAGTAATTATTGATATTATTATTAAACCTCCTGAACAAACCCTGGGATTCTTTCAGAAAGTTTGGAAAAAATCTCACAGTATTTAAAACAAAATTTATCAAATGATTGTGGATCTCTTTAGAAATTCTTGAAAAAATATAGATGGGTGTGGTTCTGCTGCTTTCCGTGGATATATTAAAGGATTTCCTACTTCAAAAAAGAATATTGAGAGGGTTTTTGAGACATTAAAATCTGGTAGAATTGCAAAAGAGTCTTTAATAAAGTGCTGCATAAGTCGCTGGAAGAATTCATTGCAGTAATATCTAGAGTAGCTTCTAACCAAATTCAAGAAAATGTATTCTCTGCAAACAATGAAGTGAAGTTTATCAAAACAAATCTTGCAACTTCTCACAAAATGCCGATTTTAATGATATGTTTCATATGAATTTAATTTGAAGTATCCGCAACTCGAGTTCATAACATTCAAGTTGCGCTTCTTTCAAATGGTGACACTTTGCCGTTCATAAGAAAACTTCTAGAGGAATCTCCGAAAGAAATTCTCAAATTTCTTCACAGGAACTTCCCGAAGAAACTTCTCTTATGAAATTTTACCAAGGGACTTTCTGAAACAATTTTCCGTAAGAACTTCCCTTCCTGAAACAACTTCCCGAAGGAATATCCCGAAGGAACTTTCTGAAATATCTTCTTGAAGGAGCTTCTTTCCTTGAGTTCTTGAAGGAACTTCCTGAAAGAGCTTTCTAAAGGAGCTCCTCTAAGGGATTTCCAGAAATAACTTCCCGAGATAACTTCTCGAAGGACTTCTCAAAGGAGCTTTCCGAAGGAGCTTCCCGATGGAATTCCGGAAGGAACTTCCTGAAGAAGCTTCCTGATATAACTTCCTGAAGGAGCTCCCCAAAGGGATTACTCGAAGAAACTTCCAGAATGAACTTCCCAAAAGAACTTGCTGAAACAACCTGCTGCAGGAACATCGCGAAGGAACTTCTTGGAGAAACTTCTTGAAGGAGCTTCCCGAAGGAACTTCCTGAAGGAGCCTTCTGAAGGAACTTCCCAAAGAAGCTTTCCGTAGTCCTTTCCCGGAACTTCCTGAAGAAGCTTCCTGAAAAAGCTTTCCGAAGAAGCTGCCCCAAAGGGATTTCCAGAAGGAACTTCTCAAAGAAACTATCCGAAGAAGCTTCCTGAAGGAGCTTCCCAAAGGGATTTCTCGGAGAAACTTCCAGAATGAGCTTGCTGAAACAACTTCCCGAATGAACTTCTCAAAACAAGTTCCTGCTGGAACATCCCGAAAAAAATTCCTAAACGAACTTCTTGAAGGAGCTTCCCGAAGGCACTTCCTGAATGAATTTTCCGATGGAAAAAATAGCTGAAATAGCTTCCTAAGGGAGCTCCCCAAAGGGATTTCTTGAAAGAACTTCCAGAATGAACTTCCCAAAGGAACTTCCTAAAACAACCTGCTGCAACTTGCATCCCGAAGGAAATTCCTAAAGGAACTTCTTGAAAACGCTTCCCGAAGGAACTTCATGAAGGAGCTTTCTAAAGGAACTTAATGAAGGATCTTCCTGAAAGAAGTCTCTGAAGGAGCTCTCCAAAGGAATTCCGAAGGAGCTTCCCGATGGAATTTCCGAAAGAGCTTCCTGAAATAACTTCCTGAAGGAACTCTCCAAAGAGATTTCTCGAAGAAACTTCCTGAATGAACTTCTCAAAAGAACTTCCTGAAACAACTCTACGAAAGAACTTCCTAAACCAACTTCCTGGAGGAACATTCCGAAGAAAAATCCTGAAGGAACTTCTTGAAAAAGCTTCCCGAAGGAACTTCCTGAAGGAGCTTCCAAAAGGAACTTCCTAAAAGAACTTTCTGAAGAGGCTTGCCGAAGGCACTTCTCGATGGAACTTCCTGAAGGAGCTTCCTGAAAAAATTTTCTGAAGGAGCACCCCAAAGGAATTTCTAGAAATGACTTCTCGAAGCAACCTCCCGAAGGAACTTCTCAAAGGAACTTTCCGAAGGAGCTCCCCTATGGAATTCCCGAAGGAACTTACTGAAGGGCTTCCTGAAATAACTTCCGGAAGGAGCTTCCCAAAGGGATTTTTTGAAAGAACTTCCAGAATGAACTTCCCATAGAAGCTTCTTGAAACAACTTTCTGCAGGAACATCCCGAAGTAAATTCCTGAAGTAACTTCTTCAAGGAGCTTCCCAAGGAACTTCCTGAAAAAACTTCCCGAATGAACTTTCAAAAAAAAAACTTTCTTCAGGAACTTTCCGATGGAACTTCTTGAAGCTTCTTCCTGAAAGAGCTGTCTGAAGGAGCTCCCCAAAGGAATTTCCAGAAGGAACTTCTCTCCGAAGGGACTTCCTGATGTAACTTCACAAAGAAACTTCCCGAAGGAACTTCTCAAAGGAACTTCCCGGCAAAACTTCCTGAAGGAATTTCCTGTACGAAATTTCAAAGGAACTTCATTTAAGAACTTTCAGAAGAAAGTCATATTTTCAACAATTGACAACTCTGATTAGTTTCAAGAGATGCTTTTATTCTTGAGTTGAAACAAACTGTACTGCTTGGTTGTTATGTCAGGTCGGACTGAGTGATAATTGGCCTTGAAATAATATGAAGAAGATTTCATTAACGCTCATCCTCCCGAAACAATATTGATAGAGTTGTCTCATAATAGGAGTCTCCTCTATACTTTTGTAATGAGTTCAATCAAATTTATCACAAACTTTGCCAAAACAAGGAACAAATGTGCAAAAACTTTAAGTAACTTTTTCTCGATTGCATATTTCGGAACTTGGGACAATTATGCGTAGAACGCCCGATTTACTGCAACAAACACACGCATCGTCATCGTCATCACCGCTGCCGCCACGGTCGATGATGGCCTCCGCGATCGTCATCGTCATCGTTCGCCAGTACAAAGCCACTACTCGCATTCGGACTGGAGCGCAGGCAGAACAAAGAAATTTTGCGTTCGGTTCGTTCGGCGGAGGGAGCGCGAAATGCGTTTCACGCGAATGAAGAACGCGAAGCGATTACGACGACGAAGACGAAGAAGATGTTGTTTTATTACACGTAATCATAATTCATCTGGGTTGGCTGTGCTGTGCTCTTTGAACAGCGAAGGGGTTGGAATGGAAGGCGATGCAACGGATCGCAGCAGGCTGCGAGAGTAATAAAAAGTGATTAAATTTTTTCTCGTCGTGTGGGACAACTGAGAGCGACGATGACGACGAAGAGGTGAGTTCGTTGAGCGAAACAGGGTGGGTAACTCACCAATACATAAGAAGTGTGAGGGGTGATGATTGGGGGGTCGGTAGAAGGTTGGATTCTCCCCGTACGGGCGGTGTGCTACCTGGGGTTGTCTCGTTCTGTCGTTCGTTCGGGTCGCGTTTTGGGTTGGGGTCGGGTGGTCTCACTCTCCCGACGACGTCCAGTAACCGGTGCACACTTGCATCGATGCAATCCGGTGCAAGTGTGAGTCGTGTTTGGTGGCATCGGGTGGGTCTCGCTCTTGCTGCCGATGACGATGGAGTAGGCTCCGAAAAAATGCACCCGAATCGCATGCGCTTGCTTGGATGCGGTGGTGGTGGTTGGCCACTCACACCCTCCGCCTGCTGGGATGGGTGGTAAATATTGGGAAAAAAGTGCGCTCCGAAAATTTTTCGGCCCAGCGCGCACACTTGTGCGCGTACAGTGCTGGAAAAAATCGATTCCGGAGTGTTGGTGTGGATGCATTGAATTGGGGTGTGAGTGAGTCCTCCCGAGCCGTGGCAGAGTCGCTCTCGGTTCGGGTTGGGATTCGACTTCGGCAGATTCTGGCTAATTTTTTTCGGTCTTCCGCCGGAGATGCACTTGTGCATGGGATTGGGGTGAGTGAGCTGGGTTTCCTCTGTCCATCGGCTCCGCAATGACACTAACACAGTGAGCAGTCGCTCGCGCTCTCTCGCTCTTACATTGCTCCTCAAACTCGCTGCAAAGCGGGAGCGGAGTGGCCGAAGGGTGCTGGCAAGTATTCCGGGGCACAAGAGTGCAGCTGTGTAATATTCATCATCGAAATTTTCCCTTTAGTCGCATAAACGCACTGCTCCGATATGCACCGGAACGCAATTTCGGACGCGGCCCGAGTCGACCCGAGTGTGAGCGTCCGCCGAGTAGAGCCGAAAATCTCTTTTTGTTATTCCGTCGTTCCGTTTTTCCTTCATTAGCGCCGCGCAGCACCACCAATAACACCGCTACACACTAAAACTACACTCTAAACATACCAGGAAGAAACAGGAAGGCCAGGCCAGTAGCAGCAGCAGAAGAAACCCTGCCTGGCAAAGAGAAGAAGTGAGAAGAGTTTCCGCGGCGCGCGCGAGTGTTCGTTCTTCATAGCGAAAAAAATATAATACATATAATTTTTTTATCCGTCATCCGGTACGTTCGCGTTAGATATTTGGTTGTGTCAATTTGTGCAGTCCCGAAAGGGGAAGAAAGAAAAATTAATTAAGGAAAAATCACCCCCACGAGCACGCAAGAAGAGTTCTGGAACGAGGAGGAAGCGATCGCCATACACTACAGTCCGCGCGCGTAGACATCCAAAGCCGAAGCCGAAGAGAAGACACCGCCGAATTGGAAGAAAGCTAAAAAAATCCAATCCCCCCCGTAGAATGACCAGTGATGTGAAAAATCTGGAGAAAAAAATCCATCAACGAAAAGATAGAAAAAAGTTCACAAGTGAAAGAGTCTCGTTCGGGGTTGACTGTAGTCTTCAACGCCCCTGCTGCAGAGCGATGCGAAGCTTCCTCATACTCGGATTAGCGTGCGAAAAGTTCTAGTGGTGAGACCGATTCTATCCGACAATTTCGATTTTTATGTTTGAGTTCAAGACCACAAAACCAAGCTCGGGCCGCAACGTAGAGAAAGAAAAGAGTTTTTTTTTTTTGTTCAGTTTCCGTACAGTCAAGAGTGTGAACAGCGGGTGATCGAACGCGGAAGGCGAAGAAGAGTTCGATCGTGTGACAGAGAGTGAAGCAATAGCAAGGGCGAAAATCAATAGCGCCAGCAAATGAGAGTGCGTGTGAATGACGAGCATCCCAAACGTTCAGTTGATCTGCAAAGTTAAGTTGAGTCCTTACGCAGTTTTCAGTTAAACAGTCTACGGTTTTGTCGTTGACCAGGGGGTTCGCAATACAGTGTGTGCCAGGGAGCACGGGGTGCGTTCGATCGCGAGTGCAGAGAAGAAGCCGCGTGCGCAGCGGACCCTGCGTGTATGTGCGTACTGCGTAGTGTTGTGCCGCGCCGGTTGTATGTGACCCAGTGGGGGGACAACCTCCACCGACTCCAGCAAGTCCCTGCAGGCCGCCGTCCCGAGCCGGCCCAAGCATCATCCTAATGAAAAGTGGTAAGTGTCTCCCGCTGTATCGGCGTCAAGTGCCGCCGCCGCCGTCGCCGTCCAAGAAGATCTCCTCTTCATCCAATTATCTAGAGAAGATCTAGCGTATCGTTAACTATCGCCGAAAGCCACTGCCAAAAGACGTCCACCGAGAACCAGTCAAACCGGACCTTCCGGGACTGCGTGGCATTCAAGGCTGGAAGATTTAAAAAATTGGTGATGCGATTTTTTTCTGTTCTTGTGCGGCACAGAGGAAGATGATGCATAATCATGAGAATCGCAGTAGTCGGGGCGCGGTTGAAAAGCGTCGTAGTCGTCGCCGCCAACTAGGATGTGTGTTCACGTGAAGAAACATATGTTCGAATCCGGAATGAGGGACAACCCCTTCGTCGTCGCGTTTCCGACCAGTGTTCGTTAGTGCCAAACTGCTTTGACTTCATTTTGTGATAGGATTTTTTTTTCGGTGCGCAAAACTCCGGTGATCTGGTGGAAATCAGTGCTCATTAATTCGAAACCATCAGCACCAGTGGCGCCCCCCTTCCCAGCAGTGCGATAAGTGAACGAAGAAGGATTGTGCACATTGATTGATTTTTTTTTCGACGTCGTCGTCTACGAAGACGGTGTCTTCCAGTACTACTCGTCTGGGTTGTTGTGTCTTCACGGGGGAAGAAGAGGTTGTGCACTTGAGAACTTGTGTGTGCTCGACGACGACGACGACGGTGGAAAGTAATTGGAAGCATATGGGATCGGTTTAATGCGATTGGCGATGACGACGAGGCAGTGGCGGACGAAGCGAACAGTGGAATTTAATCAGTGTTTTCGTTCCCGAGAACCCGCCGGGAGAATGAAGACTGTGCGAAGAAGACACACCTAGTGGTACCAATTAGGACGGTGGAGAAGTCGGGAGTTCATTTGCTGGTGGACTAAATTAATAGATTTGCTTAAAAAAATCATTATCGGTACATGGTCTAAACAGTTGTACTTCAAACTTCGAAGCATCTGTAAGAATCACATTAAGATTGTGTACTTCTAACAGACGCTTCGAAGTTTCTTAGGTATCACGAAGTTGATTGGCTGATCTAATACCGAGAGCCTTTGAGGATTTAAGGTATATCAAGTAGTGACTGCCTAGTCAGATTCTCAAAGCTCCATTTAAATACTATAATTTCTATATCTCGAAGTACATTACACTAAATCATGAACAACATCACTGCATATTGATAAATACCTAGCTGGTTTAAGTTGACCAACTGACTAAGAACGGGCACTTAGATCACTGTTCAAATGAAGAAGACAAGGAAATGTTCAGTGAAGAACGATGAAAAGTACTATACAGAACGATAGGACTTGCGCGGAAACACGGATCCACTCAAACCTGAATTGTTTCAACGCAAAACCGTAGTTGCGTCCAAAAACCCAAATTGACTAAATTTCCTAGGTAGGCATTAGGTAGTCTGCATTTGAGGTCATTAAAAAAACATACCTTAATTTGTGTGAATTCTATTCTATTCTATTCTTTTCTAGTGCTAGCGCAGCCAATAATGAAAAACATCCTGGAAATATCAGCGTTTCTGCTGGTATTTTCTTGTCAATATTAATATTTGCAGCATATGTCAGTGATATGACACAAATATTAAAATGGCCAAGCCCACTGTGCAGACTAATGGAGTTGAAGATAATTCAAAAATTAACGGAAATCAGATTATTCACTCATAAATAACATGAATGACGATTTTTTTTTTAATTTTGTGGCAGAAAAAACGGGGACAACTGTACCAACCGTTTCATTGTTGGGAAATGGGAATTTTGTGTAGGAAGTCGCTGGGAGTTGCGAAGCTAAGAAGGTTAAGACATACAGGTATTTCTTCCTTGTATCCGGGCTCTGAAGCCTAGGCATAAGCGCCTTTACTCGCTCTCTGAAACGAAATAATAAGAAAAGAAAAGAAAAGGAAATTTGTGTGAATTCAACTTAAAACTGAGTTCTTTCAACTCAAGCTTTAAAAAATTGAATTTACCCAAATTTGTTTTATTGTGCCAAAAATGCATTACCATTGGGTAAATGCAACTCTCTTCATATTTGACAACATTTGTGGGGAAGAGAGAGAGAGAACACCGCAGCTTTTGGATTGAAAGAATAATCGTTACCTGTACATACTAAATTTCGGGTATACTAAGCTGAAACATTAGGTAGACAGTTTTCAGCGTGTATAATCTCAAGGAATCTTTCCATCCAGTCTGCATCTGGAAAGTGCCTTTAGCTCCATTTTTGGAAGGTAACGCCTCTGTGCAACTGTGATTTAAAAAGCAACCTTCTGTTTTCTTACTCTAATATTTCAATTCTTATATATTTTTTTTAATTTTTCTTGTGTTATAAAGTTATTCGAAGTGGCACTGTTTTTGTACCGAAAAATGTTCTACTCAAAAATGCCAGCAATAGTGGAATTTAGCTTTCACAATTAACAGATCCCCTCTAGTTAGTAACTTTGAGAGCAGAATTATTGCAAATCTTTCGTTCAAAGTAATTTGGTTCATGAAATGAATTCAATTTCCATTTTCGTTATTTGCAATGAAATAGATAATTTTTCTTATGTTTAAGCTTCTGATGCACATTTTAACATTTGCTCGTTCCAATGCAATGCTTTAAGATCGATACACCATGCTCAGGTTGTTGGGTTTGTAACTCTGAGTGAAGAACTAGCCAAATGTGTTCAAATTCAAGTAAATGAAGTAAAAAATAAATGTTTGTAACTGAAGGGACGGGCCTGGTGTAGTGGTTAGAACACACGCCTCTGACGCCGAGGACCTGGGATCGAATCCCATCCCCGAGATAGTCACTAAAAAAAATTAAGTGACGACTTCCTTCGGAAGGGAAGTAAAGCCGTTGGTCCCGAGATGAACTAGCCCAGGGCTAAAAATCTCGTTAATAAAGATAGAAAAAAAAATGTTTGTAACTCTGATTCACTACTGACTATTTGAGATTTTCTAAGAACACAAGAAGAGAACTAATATTTAAACTGCTCGGATTCGCTGGGATTGGTCGGAGGGATAGAACGATGTAATTCCAACAAAGACTGTTGATATTTTAGAAAATAAGTAGTATAGTAGTAAACTAAAATTGAACGATAAGTAGTAAACAAGAATTTAAATTATTTATTGTCGTGAATCATTTCATAGATCTCTACATGCTGAATTACAATTTGTTGATTACTTATCTAGGTTCTTTTAAGCAAGTTTTTGCTTTTACATCACAATATTTGTTATAACATGTCAACATTCTATTAAAAGGCCCATTTTTAGCATAGCTCGTCATAGAACTGTTAACTTGGAACAAGTTTGTTGCGGGATATGTGGACAAACGGCATCGGACCGACTCTTCTTAGCAGGCCAACTTTCTGTTAAGCCAGCTAAAAGGCTAAAAAAGCATATTTATTAAATTTATCTATACACATACCATACATACCTACATTAAACCTACGAATTCGGTAGCTTATTTAGGAAGACAATTACTTCCATCCTAATTGACAGACTTCTCCACACTAGATCTACGATTTGTTTCGTGCCAGTATTGTTCTGCATATATAGTTGAGGTATAGACAATGGTTCTCAAACAGTGCTCAAATTTATCATACGAAAATTTGCGTAACAAAGTTTCTATTTCTAAGTAAACGAGTGGGATCAGAGAAGTTAAGGTTTTAAAGCAAATTTCGGAAAGTTTACTTTATTACAGAATGTCTACCACCTGAAAAATGCTGGAAAACTTGGAATCATCAGGGAATTTTATTCAACCTGAAAACAAAACTGAAATTCTCAGGAAATTTCGGCTGCACTCAGGGAAATTATTTGGGAGTAGTAATTCATGGTAGAAAAGGGTAGAATATGTCGTTTTTGTGACACAAAATTGTTCCAATTAATTTTTGTCGGCTGCGTCGCTAGCAAAACGTTAGTTGACATGTTCAACTAACTTCAACAACTTTTAATGATTTTTGGTAGACAAAGGCCAGTTCAATCCCACTTGGGTGTCGTTCATAAATATATGGAACATAGTAAAAACATTCCAAATTATTTTACAAAAATTATTTTTTGCCTGTTATACAAACATAATTAACATTTTAGGCAAAGAGCAAAAATTATGTCAGAGCACTATTTTAATGCAGGTCTCTATTTTTGATTAAGGTCTAGGGTCTTTATTTTAATCCAAGTGTTCGCTGAAGTCACTTTTTAAGTCTGCTTGCAGTGAATCCTAGTGCAAATTTCTCATACTTCGAGAAATGCTACAGTAATTACAGTAGTTTTTCCAGAGATTTCTTCTGGAATACTTCTAGGAATTCCACCATCGATTTATCAATGGAATTTAAAAAAAAATCCTCACAATTTTGTCCGTGGAATCCTAGAGCACATTAACGTTTCCACAAAAATTCATTCCAAAGTTTTTGAGAAAAAAAAACTACAGTAATTTTTACAGAAATTACCCTAAAAACAAATCCTCGCTATTTTTCCAAGATTTTTCTCCAGATGTTTTTCCACTGATTTCGCCGATTTCTTCAGTTGTTACTTCTAGAAGGTTTCCCACAGATCTTACAGGTGCTCTTCCACAAGCGTTTATCCCAGAGCTTAAAAAACATTGCTTCGATATTTATCCGAGAAACCCTAACTAATTCATACGCAGATTTTGCAATTATTCCAGGCATTTTCATAAGGATGACATCCACGGTTACTCTAAAGATTTGCTTCAAAAATGCTTCAGGCATTACTCGATGAAATCTGTTTTTACCTTTTTCAAAATTCCCTCGATTAATTTGTCCTGAGATTCCTAATAAAGTTCCTCCATAAACTTCTCACGGCATTTCTCCAGCATTATATCAAAATATTACTGCTGCTTTTCAAACATTTTTCTAATAATTTTTCGAATTCAAATTCCAAATCTGCATGGATTTTTCACAACCTTATTCAAGATTCCTCGTGGTTCCACACCAATTAAAACTATTTATTATAATTACAGTTGTTGCTCCGATCGTCGATTTTTCAGAAATTCTGTTCGGGTTTCTTACAAGAAATTTGATCAGAACGTGTTCTGGGACATTATTTAGAGATTCTAATGTTTTTTTTTCTTCAATTATCTTAGCAATTTATCAAGAAAAATTTAGAAAGAATTTCATAAAAAGTATAAGAGTTCTTTCAGAATTCCCAGAAGGCATACTAAGAATTCACACAAGTTTCATAAAAAAAACTTTGAATTCTTGAAGATGCTCTTAACGGAAATGTTGGATTAAATCCTCGGAAAATCAATGGTACAGATTTCGTTAAAAAATCTCTGACACGATGTTTGGAGGGATTCTTTTCAGTAGCAATTTCTGTAGTTATTCTTGGAAAAATATCAGATTTAATGTTTTTTTCTCATAATTCTGCCCATAATCCCTCTTTACCACGCGTAATGAGCTTATTAATTCCAAACGAATTTCTTGGATGGATTACTTAGAAACTTCGTTTCAAATCTCGATAGGGTAAGTGTTCCCTTAGTTGTGGGTGTTCCTATAGTTGCGGTAGTGTCGTTTTCACTGATTTCATTACATTAGTCACAGAACCGACACTGCCAATCGACGTATTGGCTTGTTGATATATGGAAAAGTCAAAAAGAGCGTTCAAATCGCTTCAAAACTGATGAAATATCACTAAAATCGCTGAACTTTTTCTTGCTTGTACCAATAGTTGCGGTAAAGTGTTCCTATAGTGGAGGATCCCATAAGAAAACAACGGATACCGCAACTATAGGAACACAAATTAAAAATATACCACAACTAAAGGAACAGTGTACCAATAGTGGAGGTATTATTTTTCACTGACATGCCGTGGATTACTGCGATGAAATTATTTTTCTCATCAAGTCAATGGCCGTTACTTCCCGTTACAACATTAACATGTACATTAATTGCACTTTTTGAATTTTGGCGGTTAAATGAATTTCACTCGTGCTTAGTACCTCCACTATTGGTACATCTACCCTACATATATTTTAGTCAACTTAAATTAATTAATTGTCCATTTATGTATTTTGGAGAATTTCTTAAACCTGCATTTTTTTAAACGTGGAAGAACCTGGGTCTTTAAAATGCAAACTCAATCGCTTTATAAATCCGAACATGTTTTTAGATTAATAAATTACAGTCATCTCTCCCTTACTCGATATTGAAGGGACCATCGAGTTAGGGAGGTATCGAGTTACAGAACACAAAACCAGTGCAACTGTGATCTAAGGGACCATAGAGTTAGTCATGAAAACCAACTTTTATTATGGTTCTCTAACTCGGTATCGAGATACGGAATATCGAGTAAGGGAGAGTTAACTGTACCTACATTATTGTTACACCAGATAAAAAGTGTGAATTTCGTTTTTAGAACCTTCAAGACCGTTCGCTTTACTTATCTTCATGAAATGTTTCATGACATCTGCATACATTGAAACGTTAGGAAATTTAACAAGTTGTTTAACGTCATTCACAAAAAAAAAATAAAAATAAAGGGCCAAGATATGATCCTTGTGGTACACCAGATGTGACGTTGATTGTTCTGGACAAACTTCCTTCAAATTTGACTTTTTGCGTTCTATCTGTCGAATGTAACTCTATTCAGTTAAGTAAACTAGAGTTGAATCCTAGCTTAGCTAACTTAAAAAGCAACAAACTAACGTCAACTCTACACTTTAATCACCTCTATCCTTTACACTCAGGGTGATCGTGACAGAGTTAAGTTTATTTGTGGTTGCCGATCGTCCTTTAAAGAAACCATAATGTTGATTCGTAATCAAAGTTTTAACTTGAGAGAATATTTGGTCATTCACTATGAATTCAAAATAGATCCCTCGTAGGTATTTTAGTTCAAATGAGAATATTCGGGATCAATAATACTCCCGGAAACAAAAAAGTCTATTAAATGTTTTGGGTTTCAGATATCTACCAATTTCAAGTATCTCGATAGCTTTTGCGAATTAAAAAAAAACTTTCAAAAATAGTTTCACAGTTAAAATTTAGATGTTCGTTAATTTTTTACTAAACTGCAATAAATTTATAAACGAATCTCATGATCACTAATTTCATGATTTGAATACAGTGGTGACCCGATTTTGTCAGCTCATCGTTGAATTTTAGGCTGACAAAATCGGGCCATTTTTTGTTTCAAAATTTGACTTGTTAATAATTGCTTATGAACGTGGAGAGACGTGGATTTTTTTTTATCAGGGGAGGAAGAGAAGAGCGGCGTTTAGAATTCACGAATTTCACGATCATTAAACACTGCCTCTGCACCCTTTTTGCATGAAACATGAAACTATACCAGATATCCGCTCTACTTTTTTCACAGTAAGCAAACTGAATCCTAAATGATGAGTGACGGGTCCATTGAACGTCTTAGACAGCTACTTGATGGAAATAGTTTCCTTTTGTTGTGGTCCCTTTGGTCGCCAATTTTGTTCGGGCCAGTGAGACAACCGAGTTCAACCTGAGTTCCTAGTTGTGCATGACTGTTGTATTATCTTAAAATTTCTCTAAGAGCACTGAAATTCCTAAACAGATAGAACAGATTCGTATTAAAATTCCACTAACATTTTTTAGAAACTCCTTTTAGAAATGCCATCAATAGTTGCCTCAAAGTTTTTTATTTGGAATTACTTTAAGTATAATTTAAAGAATGTTTCATGCGGAGATTTCTACATCAATGTTTTAACAAACATACAGAAGTGTATTTAACATTTCTTCACAGAATTACTTCGGAAATATTAAAGGCATTTCATCATAAATTTGACCTGGAATTTTGTCATAATATTTCTTACAGTATGCAAACCAAGAAATAATATTTTCAGAAATTTTCTTTAGTTTTCGTAGATTATTTTGGAGTGGAGTGTTCCTAAATGTTCCAAATATATGTCTATGCCTTTGGGATGACTAAATGATTCAAAATATTCTTGGTTAGAATCCTTCGATAATCTCAGCAATTTCGCAATAAAAAAAACAGCAGGGACATTAGAGGAATTTTTGAAGGAACCTCTAAAACAGGTTTTAGAAGACTATCGAAATCGACAAATGGATATTTAGATTTATGAGTTCTCGCTTCATCACGAATCATCAAGAATAATTCATTAATGAACTAACACGTTGTTTTCTTTTTCACACACTCGGCGGTATAAATCTCGGTTTTCCAATTTTAACCGATATTCAACTAAAAAAATGTAAAGTAGCTTAGTAACGAAGCACGATTTACTGATACTCGAGATCTCATGAAAATCGTTTGCATACTACTCGCCTGTACCTATCTCGTCAAATATAAGCTGAGATTTGGCATACCTAATTAAATTGGCATGGAAAAGGTCTAAGATTCCCAAAAATCGCCTTAAAATATTGTTGAAAAATCTTTGGACAAACTCGAGGTACTCCCAGGAACGATTAATGCAGTTGATACAGACATTTTTGTGATATTAAAACTAATCGGATTTGTTATGAAGTTTTCTGGTAACCTTCAGATTTTTGATAAATATTTTTTTAACTGTTCCCTCAAAATACCTAATTGGATCCGAAAATAAAGAAAAAGTTAAATTGAAAAATAAAAATCAGATTTGTATCAGATTAATATAATTTTTGTAGTCAATATTTCAAAAATTGAACTTTTATGACATTTTTAAAAACGGCAATAGATTTGGCGACCTCAAATCAAGTAATAAGCTATATTTTGGTGCTTGACACAAAAGCTTGTTCTGCTGTGAAGGCTTATTGGCTAATAGCTTTCACAGTGGAGCAATAGGAAGTGTTCATATAACACAGCTGAGAAGCTGGCTGTTGCTTCTATAGTAAAACTGTCACGAACATCAACGCGATTAAACTTAAAATAGCACCATAGATAAAAAAATGTTACCCGCATTAACGATCCACGCCCCTTTTTGACAGCTTTCCTATTCAAATCATTTCACCTGAGCGCTCAACTCAACTGCTGAACAAAAATAGATCCTTCAACAACAGTCATCCGGCTATCGTCTGCATCAGTGACAATCTCACATGTCTTCCAACGACGCGCCATCTTCCATGAGATGATTGCATCACCGCGAAGCCGGCTGCCTCCCTCGGGAGATCCAATCGTTTTTTTCGCTAATCTGTTATAATGGGAACCCTGCTGAGCCACGGAAGGACACAGGGACTTATTTGTACAAGTCCCAGCTTCCCTTACCTCGTGATACAGGTCCCATTCGGGACAAAATCACGCGCCTCTTTTCGATAATCCAGTGGTTCCCAAAAATTGAACAAGAATCCGCGAAGTTCTCACATCTGCATCATCTCTGCAAAAACTTGTTCAGAATCTTTGCAGAAAGGTTTGAAAAGTCACAGATAGAAAATAGAAGAAGATAGAAGATAGAAGATAGAAGATAGAAGATAGAAGATAGAAGATAGAAGATAGAAGATAGAAGATAGAAGATAGAAGATAGAATAGAAGATAGAAGATAGAAGATAGAAGATAGAAGATAGAAGATAGAAGATAGAAGATAGAAGATAGAAGATAGAAGATAGAAGATAGAAGATAGAAGATAGAAGATAGAAGATAGAAGATAGAAGATAGAAGATAGAAGATAGAAGATAGAAGATAGAAGATAGAAGATAGAAGATAGAAGATAGAAGATAGAAGATAGAAGATAGAAGATAGAAGATAGAAGATAGAAGATAGAAGATAGAAGATAGAAGATAGAAGATAGAAGATAGAAGATAGAAGATAGAAGATAGAAGATAGAAGATAGAAGATAGAAGATAGAGATAGAAGATAGAAGATAGAAGATAGAAGATAGAAGATAGAAGATAGAAGATAGAAGATAGAAGATAGAAGATAGAAGATAGAAGATAGAAGATAGAAGATAGAAGATAGAAGATAGAAGATAGAAGATAGAAGATAGAAGATAGAAGATAGAAGATAGAAGATAGAAGATAGATAGAAGATAGAAGATAGAAGATAGAAGATAGAAGATAGAAGATAGAAGATAGAAGATAGAAGATAGAAGATAGAAGATAGAAGATAGAAGATAGAAGATAGAAGATAGAAGATAGAAGATAGAAGATAGAAGATAGAAGATAGAAGATAGAAGATAGAAGATAGAAGATAGAAGATAGAAGATAGAAGATAGAAGATAGAAGATAGAAGATAGAAGATAGAAGATAGAAGATAGAAGATAGAAGATAGAAGATAGAAGATAGAAGATAGAAGATAGAAGATAGAAGATAGAAGATAGAAGATAGAAGATAGAAGATAGAAGATAGAAGATAGAAGATAGAAGATAGAAGATAGAAGATAGAAGATAGAAGATAGAAGATAGAAGATAGAAGATAGAAGATAGAAGATAGAAGATAGAAGATAGAAGATAGAAGATAGAAGATAGAAGATAGAAGATAGAAGATAGAAGATAGAAGATAGAAGATAGAAGATAGAAGATAGAAGATAGAAGATAGAAGATAGAAGATAGAAGATAGAAGATAGAAGATAGAAGATAGAAGATAGAAGATAGAAGATAGAAGATAGAAGATAGAAGATAGAAGATAGAAGATAGAAGATAGAAGATAGAAGATAGAAGATAGAAGATAGAAGATAGAAGATAGAAGATAGAAGATAGAAGATAGAAGATAGAAGATAGAAGATAGAAGATAGAAGATAGAAGATAGAAAATAGAAGATAGAAGATAGCAGATAGAAGATAGAAGATAGAAGATAGAAGATAGAAGATAGAAGATAGAAGATAGAAAAAAGATGATAGAAGATAGAAGATAGAAGATAGAAGATAGAAGATAGAAGATAGAAGATAGAAGATAGAAGATAGAAGATAGAAGATAGAAGATAGAAGATAGAAGATAGAAGACAGATCTCTGTGCAGGGTTCCGCGGTGCTACGATTGGGAAACCCTGCTCCACTCCAAGCCAATTCGCAGCAACACGTGTCTGCCAGATTCGAGCGTCGCGCTCCTGGCCACGTGATTAACGTAACGATTCCCTACCTAGTGATAGAAATTTCGGGATGCGTCCCTTCCGATCTCCGAAGCTCGGATCGAACCGTTTCAAAGTCGTGACATCGTTACTCCATTTTCCGCACGCTCTGTCCACGCCAGGGTCTTGCCAGGGTCGTCCGGTTCCATTCAACAATTTCCACCAAGACGAGTCCACCGCCGGGGCCACAAGCAGGCAAATTGCATCATGTTCATGAGATCTGCTTTTTGCTTGTGTTTCTTCTTCTTCTTCTTATGCTTCACCTGAGCCTGATTCATGGCCTTCGTCGTCGTCGTCGTCGTCGTTGCCGCACTTGGTGTCATGTCGTGACCAAGGTTGTGCGGTAACTCCATGCAACCTGACCGAGTCAACCGACGAACTAGCTACTCTTCTTATGCTTATTTGAACGCTGATCAGTTTGCTTATTTCATTGATTAATCTTTCGGTGTGAGAATAATATAAGTAAGTTTTAAAACCATTTCTCTTCCTTTTTTGCAAGTATGAAGAAAATATATCCAAACGTTTCTGCAATCGACTAGAGATGACACGCAGACTTCGTCCTTTGACGGAAAGGCTTGTGTCATCCGCAAACAAGGATTTTTGACATCCCTGAGATAACTCAGGTAAGTCAGATGTGAAAGTATTATATAATATTGGTCCCAAAATGCTGTCTTGAGGAACACCAGCTCTTACAGGAAGCCTTTCAGACCTGGAGTTCTATAAATTAACCTGAAGTGTATGATTTGACAGATAATTTTGGATTATTCTAACAATGTATGTTGGACAATTAAAGTTTATTTTTTCCAATTTTACAATGAAGCCTTCATGCCAAAAACTGTCGAATGCTTTTCCTATGTCTAGAAGAGCAAGACCAGTAGAATAACCTTCAGATTTGTTGGAACGGATCAAATTTGTTACACGTAAAAGTTGATGAGTGGTCGAATGTCCATGGCGGAATCCGAACTATTCATAGACAAAAATTGAATTTTCGTTGATGTTGACCATCATTCTATTCAAAACGACCTTTTCAAAAAATTTACTGATGGAAGAAAGCAAACTAATTGGACGATAGCTAGAAGCTTCTGCAGGAGTTTTGTCTGATTTTAACACTTCAGTCATCGTGCTGTTGTATTTTGAACAACACTGTTGAAAAAACCTCGCTCTTTGTCCACAACAGCAGCGTGTTGGCTCTGATGGTGGCACACCGCACGACGACTCGAAGATTATAATTGGTACAAACTTAGCATTTTTCCATTTGTCAGGAAAAAATGCTTATTGAAGAATGATAAGCTACTTTCTGGAAGTTTTTTTTGATAAGGATGTAGAAAATTCCATCATCGCCAGGAGCTTTCATATTTTGATTTTTTTTAATAATAGTTCTCACTTCTTCCAAATCAGTCTCCCAGGCATTTTCGAAAACGTTCTCTTGGTTGAGAATATTTTCGAAGTCCTGAGTAACTTTATTTTCAATTGGACTAGGGAGTCCCAAATTAAAATTGTGCGCGCTTTCGAACTGCATAGCAAGTTTTTGAGCTTTTCCGCAATTAGTTAGTAAGCATATGTTTTCCTTTTTCAATGCCGGTATAGGCTTCTGAGGTTTTTTCAAAATTTTAGATAATTTCCAAAAGAGCTTAGAGCCAGGGTCCAATTGAGAAATCTTATTTTAAAAATTTTTGTTTCCTAATTGAGAAAATCATTTCTTGATTTCTTTCTGCAAGTCCTGCCATATAATTTTCACAGCAGGATCGGGAGTGCGTTGAACTTGCCTTCTCCTCACGTTTTTAAGACAGATCAAGAGTTTAAGATAATCGTCTATAATCACGGATTCAAATTTTACTTCACATTTTGGAATTACAATGCTCCTGGCAACAACAATGGAATTTGTTAAAGTTTCAAGAGAATTGTCAATATCAAGTTTTGTTTGCAAAGAAATGTTAACATCAAGATTAGAGTCAATGAAAAGGCAGATAATTTAGCCAAAAAAGTGCCACAGTAGGTAAAATTTTTGAAAGAAAAATTGATTTTAAAGAGTTTTTTCAAATATGTCGTCGGAAAGCAATTGCTGAATGGCAAAGATCTATGGGACGTTATTTATACGGTCTTGCACCAAAAATATAAAAAAAGGTTTTAGGATTATTATCTGATTACGGACTTTATTAAGGTTATTTATAGACTAAAATCGAATCATTATAGACATGGCCGCATTTACGGGGAGGCCGAGGGGGCATGGCCCCCGGGCCCCCACAAATATTGAAAAAATGATTTAAAAAAATCTTTTTTTTTTTCAATAAATCCGTATTAATGCGCGAATTTTTTGGAAATAAACTTTAATACATATGTAAAATTACTAGAACTAAATATCATAACATTCAGAATGGGGTTTTGTTGACTTTACTAGAAACAAGAAGATTAAGGAAGATTCAAAAACGATTTGGAAAAAACAAGTGGAATGCCACTTGCTCAAATTTACAACTATTTTCTAACATGACTTTCCAACTACAACGAAATCTTGCTCAAAGAATTTTAAGACTAGGTTCGAATGCAATTTATATATATGAAGATCTAGTAATAAGACTCAATTATTTGCCTACATATTTACAATTTATTTACAAAATTACACTATCGATCACATTGCAGACCTGGCAGCGTTTAAGTGCCTTGAATATAGGAACATTAGAGAACTCTAAGTAGAAAAAATGGACCAAAAAGAGACCAGACAGGAAACAAAAAGAGACCGAAAATGGATGAAACAGAAAACAGAAAAACAAAATGTAACCAAAAATGAACCAGAAGAAAAGAGAATCAGGCCAGTCATTTCCCTTTTCTGTTATGTTTCATTACGACATTACGACAGTGTTACTGCTCGTATTACTGTAGGAGCCGGATCCTATTCTTGTCACTTTTGATTCACTTCGGCAGTGGGGTTTTTTGAAAGCAACTGAGCTCATATTTGGCCACAATATGCATTGTATTGAAGTGCTTCGTATTGCAAAGTTTCAGACAATTTGACCGAGAAAAACCCCCAGGCCAAAGTGAATCATGGAAGTGCCCAGTAGCTCTGCTCCCTGTGTGTTTTTTCATGATTTTTTTCTAGGAATTTCGTGACAATGTAGGTATTTTCCCAAAGATTTAGAGATAATTCCAAAGATTAGGTTATTATTCCCTGAGGAATTCCTCTAAGAATTTTGTTTCGGATATCTCAAGAATAAAACATGGATTTTAACAAGAATAACAATAGAAATTACCTAGGAATTTCTCCAAAGATTCTTTTCGATATTTTTCAAGGAATGCCTAAGTCCTCCATGATTCTATCGATTGATTCTTCCATCAAATTCCTTAGTAGAATTCGGTTGAAGGATTTGTGAAAAAATACCTGGAGGAACTCCTAATATATTATAAAAAAAAAACTCGGGGTAATCCATGAGGAAATAACTGGAGGTTGGAGTGCTCAAGGTTTTCTTGAAGAAAGTGCAATCGCTGAAGGAAAAAAAAAACAGGGGGATCCTACTATGAGTTTTTCTATGAGACATGTGAGAGTAAATACATAAAGAACCTGCTGAAAAGCTGTATTAAAATCCTTGATATTTTTGGAGCCCGTAGAATTTTGCATCAGGATTCACTGCAATCCTATTGAGGAAAAAAACCTAGAGAGAATTTGATTAAAATAGAGATCTTCTATTAAAATAAGAGACTTTTTAGAGACTTTCATTAAAATAGAGACCTTCCCAACAAACTTTAGTAGCTGAAAAACAATTTATTGAGCTGAAATATGTTTGAGAGTGGTTGGTTCAACTCTTATTCTGTGAATGTTTTTGTTGGGAAGTCTCTAGAAAAAAGACCTGCTACCAGCCCTACAGAAATTTCTTCAATTCAAAAATGTTAAATAAATCTGTTTGTTCAACAACTTGAATATGAAACATGAATGTACCTATAATAAGAGAATCGTTAAACGAAGTTTGTTGTTGACATTTACATTGACAAAAACATTGAATTAGAACTGTACACATATAAAATCTACTAAGATGTTTTAAAATAAAAAAAACATTACCTACATTAATTTAAATTTCAATTTGTTAATAGGGATCTTTTTAACATTATAAAATAATTTGACTCTGGTAAAAAAAAACCTTATAAAAACATTGCAAATTTCTATTCTATGCTCAAGCGTCAAAAGGTTTTTTTTGCAAAGGGCCCCCACATTTGTAAATCCGGCCCTGATTATAGATCTAAGGCTCACCTTAAGCGTATTGGTTTGAATGATACTAATCATTGTGACTGTGGTGAAGGATTTGAAGATATAGAACACGTTGTTTGGGTTTGTTCTTAATATGAAGTAAATAGACAAGAATTGATTGCTTCCCTTCCTGTTTTATGGAAACCACTCAACGCAACAGTCCGCGATGCTCTGTTTTCTCGCAAGTGAATTACTATTACCTGCGACTTGAGTGATTGACGGATGTCTTAAGCCACATATCAAAGCGATTCCATTTCCTCAAATTTTCCTCAAGCCACCATTTTGAACTGCACGACGCCTCCAATAATACCACTGAGCTGATCATCACCATCTCATCTGAGCAACTTCACAAATCCATTGAGAAGATGGAGTGACAAGAGAACCGTCCTACGATGCATCCCAAGCCCCGAGAATAGAACTTCTAACTTGTCGTGAAAGTATGACAAGATGTAGAAGCTAAACAAAATCAACATAAACATTGTTTATAACGTTATTGAGTTGGCCCCTAATACTTAATGGTAAGAGCCTCAATTGAGATAGGTTAGAGGGTTTTATGTCTATAGGAGAAGAGATTTTTTTTTCACTCCTACAGGTTTTCCCTTATTCCAAAAAAAAAAGAGATTAGAGTCAATATATGTTTCATATATATTCCAGTCGGCTCGAAAATGATTGAAAGTGGAGCTGATAGGATTGAGAATCGTTTCACGGGATATTTGAAATGTAAAAGCAGGGTGGCCACCGAACCGGGAAAAACGGGAAAAGCGGGAAAAAGACGGGAATTTGAATCCACCGGGAAAAAGACGGGAAAAACCGGGAATCTGAGAAGATCATCGGGAAAATCGAACATAATCAGCTGTTATCTCTATAAAATAAGTTGCAGAAAGTAGTTATGTTTAATGATATTGTCATGAGGAATCCGTAATTATGAACAAATATGTTTCAAATAAAAATAACTTAATTTCTGCTTTGCTGCACCATATTTCTTAAACATGTTTCATTCTATTCTTCGCAATGCTTCCAAATATTTTTTCTCGCCTTGTGAGGGCTAACATTTTTGATCTTTTCTCTAACTTTTTTATTCGAAGTTTTGAATTAATGTCCAATTTCTTATCGCAGATTGGTTTAGCACTCTTCTGTAGTTGCTAAATACATGTACCACAACAAATTTTGAAAAGGTTTCAATTTGTCACTAGTTGTCAAAATCAACAAAGTTTTGAATAAGGGCTCATTTACGATTTTCATAACGCTCAGCTGTTATAGCTCATATAAAATGTGTAGAATATCCATACAAAAATTTTTACGAGAATGTGGGTGGGTGGGTGTCATAAATGATAATTTTTGGTGTTATTAAAATTGTGAATGAGCCCTAAGTAAGTGCTTCTACATGTGTGGCCTTGTTTAATCCCCACTTTGAACTTATTTACTTTAGAGAACTCTTCCATTCTAGTAAAACAAATTCAAAGGATTAAGAAATGAAATACTTTAAATTACGGTAAAGAACTACTTTGGCATCTTGATGATTTACTTAGGCATCTGGGGCTTTTGTTTCCCAAATTATCTGAAACTTAGCAGTAAGATGCACTTAAGATGATTATAAACCAAAGCCAAACCTCGAATTCTCTAGAGCACGAGTCTAGAGAACCAAACAGCGCTCTGAGCTGAAATTTCGATCGTTTGATTATCACCAGAATGTAACCAATCTATCGAATTTTCAACGCGAACGGTTGTCAGGTTCTCTAGATCTTAGAACTTGAACTTAAAAATTTGATGTTTTAAAATCACTTTAATGTCCCTTGTTGATAAATATGGTTTTAGTAGCTCTAAGGCTCCATTGATTTTCGACGAACACGCGACAAATCTATTAAGATGAATACTATGTCATAGTTTTCAGAATAAGATTTTATATAGATTAGAAAAAATCTAGTAATCAAGTTATTGTTCCAATAGTGGAACAAACAATTAAATAACTATTTTAAAAAATAGATGAAAAAAATAAAACTGATAAAAAAAGTTTTAGTGCTTTTTATAGAAAATGTTTAATATAGAAATAGACAATAGAAGTCATGGGAGAGAAAAGTTTAAAAACCGGGAAAATTTTCAAAAATATACCGGGAAAACCAGGAAAAAAGCGGGAATTTCAAAATCGAAACCTGGTGGTCACCCTGTAAAAGGGACATGATCAGAATCAAAATCAGCATGAGCAGGGTGTCTACTACCTGGAAAAACCTGGAAAACCTGGAATTATCAGGGAATTTTATTCAACCTGGAAAAAAACCTGGAATTCTCAGGGAATTTCGATCACAATCAGGGAAATTATGTTAAGGCAATAATTCATGAGAGAATATTTTCACGCCAAAGTATTTTTGCGTCATAACCCAGAGCCAGAAAACTCTTCATTCGAAAAAAAAAAAATTCGGCTGCGCCGCTCTCAAAATACTATATGAGCTGTTCAGTGAGGATCCATTCGAGTATGAAATTTCATCAGCTTATCAAAACATGGTCTAAATTTATTCGGTAAACGATTAACATATCTGAGGCATCTTTCTTATCTGAGGCAGGTTTCTCTTTAGATACCATTTTTATGCAAGTCTCTAAAAAGTCTCTATTTTTGATAAATGGTGCCGGAAGTCTCTATTTTGACCAAAATAGTCTCTAAAGTCTACTTTTTTCCATAACTTGCTTGCAAACTGAGATGCAAAATTTCTTCTCGTATTTCTCGAGAACGGCTCAGGAAATATCCATGCGGTTTCTCCAGAGATTTTATCGAGAACTTCTTTAGCATTTTTTAAATAGGATGCTTACAGGAGTTCCTCCATAATTTGCTTCAGGAAATCCTTGAACATTTCAACGTTACAACCTCTAGTAAATAAAAGATGCACGTAAATTTGCTTTAGGAATGCGTCACGAATTTTCTCAACAATTTGTTAGCTTTCTTTGAAATTCCATTAAAATTTCCATGGATAAAACTCCTAAAAATGTTTGTATTTTACTGGCATATACCATACAATTACAAAAAAAATTGGAAAAAATAGTTTTAACAATATTTTCAGAGAAATGTCTGATCTAATCCAACTATTTTGTTCTGGTTCCTGTTTCGTTTTTTGATTACTGTTTTGTCTCTTTTTGGTTACTTTTTAATCTTTTTTTCTGCGAAGAGGTTTCTAAATTTCATATTTTCAAGAAACTTATTTACCATGCACAATTTTCAAAATTATTGGAAAATATTTAGTTTCAGAAAATACAATTTTCGAGAAGTAAACTGGATTTTAAACAACTTCAAATTCAAAATTTCGAACAATCATGATTAATTTAGAACTTTTTCGAATGAAATGCAAAAAATTATCATTTATTCCCACAGTTCTCGCATAACTTATGATCTAGCCCTAGAAGCCATTGGTAACCATGTGTGTTATTTAACAACGATATGGTGAAGAAAGGATCATTCCATACCTGCCAGTAGTGTTGGTTTGGATGCTTAATAATTCGTTTGCTCAGAAACAACGAGCGGCTTCTAGGGCGTTATCCTAGATCATGCGAGAGTTAAATGTTATACAGTCGAATGTGATTACCCAGGGGCTTAATAATCCGTGTTTCTAGTAAAAAAGTGGATCCGGGATCCAAAAGTTTTACGAATTATTTGTGTTAATTTATATGGATATATATTAGAGTGGTTCAAAAAAAAAAAACGTTTTGGTTCCACACCGCTCATTCGATTCTAGATCAAATTCTGAGTGTCCTCCCAAAATTTGAGCTCATTCGGATGAAAACTGAGACTGCACAAGTTTATATGGGAATTACTATGGGAAAAGCAAGCAATTCATTCAATCAGTCATAGTGTTTGCCCATGTGCTCTCAGTAATTAGAGCTACGTTGATACTGTGAGATACAGTAATCAGCTACAATTTTGTCGAAGACCGTTTTTAAATCGGACTACTGAGTAATTAGTTATGGATTTTTGTATGAGTTGTATAACTTTGATCATAATAATTGGGCTGTTCTGCAGGCACAATTGGATATATGCAGTAAAACATAGTAGCCATGATTTGTGCATGCTATCTTTCGCGCCAGATGCAGCAATGTTGCCTGTTCATAAGTTGAATAAGCACTGTTGAAGAATTTGTGACTGGCTATAAGTCTATAATTAATTACAGAGACGCTGATTGAATGAATTGCTTTGAAGGGCTTGTGCAGCCTCAGTTTTCTTCAGAGGACACTCAGAATTTGATCTTGAATCAAATGAGCAGTGTGGAGCAAAAACGATTTTTTGAACAACTCTTATGTTCATATCAAGGCCTAATTATCATCAGAAACAAATATTTTCATCATTCCTGCGAATATTAGGCGCTATATTCTAGTGAAACAATAACATAAATCACTTTTTCTCTCCACCATTGCCATAATTGATACTATAGCGATAATAGGAACTTCTACCCTACTTACTTGTACTATATATTGCGCATTTCTTCCATAACTGGACTATCGCAGAAATTTTTACAAGTGCGGAAACGCTAATAAAAGCGCGCAATTGCATCTAAACGGGTAGGTGTCCTCGGGGGACTTATTCTTCGCAAATCAAAGAATAAGTGCTCTGAAGACACCAATAGCATTCAATGTAACCCAGCACTTTTATTTACACTTTCGCACTCATGAGACCGCACTTGGCTGTCCAGTGGTGAAAGAAATACACAATATCTACTTAACACGATCGATTCAATTTGAGATATTTTAAAGAATTTGGCTTTTTTGCTGTATGATAACTTGCTAATACATCGGTAAACTTAGTATTTATCGTAAAGTATTGCCACATATCCACTAAAGTTTAATTTTGCGCCCATGAAGCTGTCTTGGTTATCCAAACGACCGATGGAAATGAAAGGTACATAATTTGTACTAAAAAAAAAACAAGAAGACACATACTGATGCACTTGAGAGTTCCGTTCAGTTCCCAGAGCTCTTACAAACGGAATAAAAGGCATCATCATTGGTCAATACGATTCAATTGAATAAAACCTAGCTTCGATATTGTTATCATCTTCACATTGTAATATTGTATATTGGAATAGTTTCAGCATGCTCTACATAATGTTTAGAAGTGTATAAATAGCTACTAAATCGAAAACACTCTGAAATTTGTCGTTAATTTGTTTTAGATACATAAAATTATGGTATTTCTTGAACCTGGAACTATTTTTATAAAACCTGAAAAAACCTGGAAATATCAGGGAATTCCATTTCGATGAACGAGTAGACACCCTGATGAGTAATTAGTTGGCTACAAAGATGACTAGAGTCGGTTAAGACCTAGTGAATCGTAGATAGATTTCTAGCAGAGGAAAACATGTAGGGCTATTAGGGTATTGAATTGAGAAATATCCTGAAGAGCACTCATCAAATAAAATTCTGCCGTTGGAATTACTTTGAGAATTATTCCATGACCGATGTTTGGCATTAAAGTCACCAATGACAAAAATTTTGACTTATTGCGAGTCAATTTTCGCTAGTCAGTTTGGAGCAAATTAATTTGCTGTTCAGAGCATTGAAAAGGCAAATAGTTTCAAAAACTTTAGTTTCAAATGACGAAAACGGTTGATGTTTTATACGCCTATGAATGATGATTGAATGAATGATGAACTCCCCCACATACCCCATCAAGTCGATCATTACGATAAACAAAAAAGTTTGGATCTCTTTTGAGTTTGGATCCAGGTTTCAAATACGTTTCAGTTATAACTGCTATATGCACGTTATTAGCTGTAAGAAAATTGAACAACTCGTCCTCTTTACCATTCAGAGAACGAGCATTCCAATTTAAAATATTTAAATTATTATTTGGATCCATTAGAAAAACGTAATCCAATAACAATTTGATTTGTAAATTTTACACCTACTCAAACTGCTTCAGTCATAGTTGTGGCTTTGAACATTGCATCAATCATTAGATTCAACTGTTCAGTTAGAAAACTAAAATCAAGGGCAGACATATCACTTGAAGTGGGTACATTTGATGATTTTCCGTTAGAATTTCCGGTAGACGAAGATGCAGAGTAGATGTTACCTGTAGCGGCAGGGTTTTTTTTTTCATTTGATTTGAAACAAGTAGAATGGGTACTCATATTACGAATAGGGGAGGAGTTCGAATTTCCTGCTACGATATCGGCAAAGGATTTACCGTGGGTAGATACATTCGAAATTGAAAGATTCGAACGGCTACCCGACGGATTAAAATTTGCTTGTGAATGAGCATGATTATGATCTTCCTGATGGGAATGATTCATGATCAAGCGATCGTTAACTGAAAAATGACCATTGTTCGATACTCTACCAGGAAATTTCCGGAAACGACCGTTATCGTAACGGATATTATCTTCCATCTGCCTGGCACGAGCCTCGACGACTCGCCTTCGCGAAGGGCAAGCCCAAAAATTGGACTTATGATTGCCCCCGCAATTCGAGCATATGAACTTGGTGGTATCTTCCTTCACTGGACAGACGTCCTTGGCGTGAGAAGAACCTCCGCAAATCATGCATTTAGCATCCATGCGACAATTTTTTGTACCGTGACCTCACTTTTGGCACCGACGGCACTGAGTAGGGTTCTGTTAATTTCCTTCAGGTTTCTGGAAATGTTCCTATGTCACACGGACATCGAACATAAGTTTTGCTTTTTCTTTTAGCATCCATGCGACAATTTTTTGTACCGTGACCTCACTTTTGGCACCGACGGCACTGAGTAGGGTTCTGTTAATTTCCTTCAGGTTTCTGGAAATGTTCCTATGTCACACGGACATCGAACATAAGTTTTGCTTTTTCTAAAGCTTTAATATTATTTAGTTCTTTTTTGTTAAATTGAACTAAATAATATTCTTGAGAAAGCCCTTTCCGAACAATGCCAGATTGGGTTCTCTTTTTCATAATGATTACTTGGACTGGAAAAAAAAATCCAAGTAAATCATTCATTCCATTTTTGATCTCTTCAGGTGACTTACAGCCACTTGAGAGACCTTTCAAGACAACTTTGAACAAACGTTCTGTTTTGTCGTCAAAAATAAAAAAAAAAATGTGCTTCTTCTCTTCAAGATGTTTGAGAAGAAGTTCGCGATCTTTAAGAGTTTCCGGCAAAACGCGACAGTCTGCTTTCTTTGCGATTTGAAAGGAAACCTTAATTCCCCTAATGGAATTCAAGATCTGCTGCCTAAATCCCCCAAATTCGGAACAACTGACCACGATAGGCGGCACTCTTTGCTTCCTCACTTGAATCAAAGAGCCTGGGCTAGAGGCTGCTTCGATTTGGTGTTCGGAAAATTTGTCTAGAGCATCGAACTGATTGCTCATTTCGATACAATTATTCATTTCACCCTTGGAAGACAGTTCGCATTCCGGGGAAACGTCCTTTCTTCCATTCTTGCCACGTTTAGTGGCAGTTTTAAATCCTACTTTTTTGGAAGGAAGTTGTGAATTCAGAGATTTACCTTTCTTTTTGTTTGTAGTGAATAAGCGAGAGAAGACGTGACCTCCTAAGAGGTTTTTTCCCAAGACGGTGTCCAAGAAGGATTATCACTGCTAGCTTTCGCCAACGGGTCCAAACAAGGATCGTAGAGGGATCAATAGTAGAAAAAATAGTACTGAAAAGTACTGTTTTATTGCTTTAGGTAGTTTTTAAGAAAACTTCCAAGAGCAGAGAGATTTCGTGTACGCACAGCACAAAGGTACGATGCGCACTGCGCTCACTTCATTGATTCGGCCACAACTAAACGCACCGCACATTCACAATTTTTCCGGCAAAGTGCCGGTGAAAACTTGGGTCAATTTCCCAATCGTCATCACCGTCATCATTCGGAATCACTGACGGAAACCGTGAATCAACCCCCCGTTTGTCGGTCGGTCAGCTGAAGCGTGGTTTGATGATTGTTTAGAAAACTGTGTGAACAGCCACCGACCGGACCCAGTAGTAGAAGCAACCTCACCTCTCGGTACCGTGCCAGTAGTAGTAGCGAGCAGCAGCAGCAGCAGCAAGGGTTGGAGGCAAAAACGAGATTTGTGATCTAAACACGTGCATCTCGTGTCTGTGCTGCTGCTCGGTGCTCGTTGTAGCTTGGCATCGTGGTCCGTCGCCTCGTTTGCCATCAGTTTCCATTCCCCATGTACAGAGTGGGCCATAAAAAATCGAAAATCATCATACCCAGTTATCTTTCGAATCGTACACTTCAGGTTAATTATCAGAACTCCAAGTCTGAAAGGCTTTCTGTAAGAGTTGGTGTTCCCCAAGGCAGCATTTTGGGACCAATATTATACAATATTTGTACATCTGACTTACCTGAGTTACCACAGGGATGTGACACAGACCTCTCGGGCAAAGGACGAGGTCTGCGTGTCATCTGTAGTAGATTGCAAAAGAGTTTGGATATTTTTTCTTCATACTTGCAAAAATGGAAGATTAATCCTAATTCTTCCAAAACTTAACTAATAATATTCTCACATAACCCAAATGCTCTTTATTTGAAACCTTCAAGTAGACATGTTGTCTCGATGAGAGGGGTTCCAATAAATTGGTCAGATGAAGTTAAGTATCTTGGGCTCATGCTAGATAAAAATTTAACATTCAAAAATCACATTGAAGGCATTCAAGCCAAATGTGAAAAATATGTAAAATGTATTTTCCCTCTTATTAATAGAATATCTAAACTTTGTCTAAAGAACAAGCTTTTGATATTCAAACAAATTTTCAGGTCAGCCATGATGTATGCTGTACCAATATGGACTAGCTGTTGTAATATTAGGAAGAAAGCTTTGCAGAAGATTTAACAGGAACAAATTCGTACAATTTTCGCGCTTTCTTATGGGCCATCCTGTACAACACGACCAGACCATTCACCGGTCGTCGTTCTCGTTCTCTGTTACGCTGCTCTAAGCTGCTCCAACAGCAACATCAACAACAGTTCTAGTCGGTGGAACCTTGGAGCTCCCTTGGCCACGGTTCTGTTCTGTGGGAGATGCACGTAGGGCGGACGGTATTCATTCATGACTTTTTTCGGCCACCACCACCCGCTCCATCACCACCTTCCCATGTTCTAATACCAATGCACTTTCCTCCGATGGTGTCAGTAGTGAGGTGAGGGAGATTTGCCTCTAACTCAGTTATATTGGAACAGCTGAGCGAACGATTTTGTGGATTCAAAGGGGCATTTGTTTTGCCGCCATTTGTCATGTGCGTAATCGACCACGTGGGTGAGTGATTAGAACGCTTGGATGCGACGGGATTTGGGAGTTGGGATTCCTAGTTGTATCCAGTGTTGTTCAGACTCATTTCCCCGAAAATAACATTTTCCGAACTACGAAGCCACGAACTACTACAACCATGCTCTATCCTCCTAAGATAGAAAAGCAGATGGTTAAGCTTGAGTACTGCACACAAAATCGATCAATTTTGATCCCAGAGGGCCACAATTCAAGTTTCGGTGAAATGAAATGAGTGAGTGAGTGAGTGCGAATCATTTCACCGAAACTTGAATTGCGGCCCACCGAGATCGAAACTGTCGGATCCCATGTGCAACACTCAAGCCCAACCACCTCCCCCTCCATCTCAGGAATACAACGCACATTTATAACAGTTCATGGCTTGACAATTCGAATTTCGGGGAAATGAGTCTGGTCAACACTGGTTGAATCGTTGTGAATTTGGTCTTCCCACCTAACTTGCGTGGAGCGTAACGCCTGATTATACCAATCGGATTCAAAGCTAACGCTATTTCTTCAGAGTAGTTGTCCAGCATTCTTGCAACACGCCCTGCCCATCGTATTCTTCCAGCTTCAGTCACCTTCTGGATACTGGGTTCGCCGTACAGTATTATATTCTTCTTCTTCTTCTTCTTACTCTTGGCATTACGTCCCAACTGGGACAGAGCCTGCTTCTTAGCTTAGTGTTCTTATGAGCACTACCACAGTTATTAACTGAGAGCTTTCTTTGCCAAAGTTGCCATTTTCGCATTCATATATCGTGTGGCAGGTACGATGATACTCTATGCCCAGGAAAGTCAAGGAAATTTCCATTACGAAAAGATCCTGGAACTGCTGAGAATCGGACCCAAATACCTTCAGCATGGCTTTGCTTTGTAGCCCCCAAAGAAGGCCAATGACCTAAGATTTCCTAAATCAAGCTTAAGAAGCTACAGGAGAAATTTATGCAGCATTTCATCCAATATCGTTAAATCCATAATTTCTGTGAAAATTTCATTGGAGGAATCCTCCTAGAAATTCGTCCAGACTTGCTTGAGATTGTATCTTAAAATTTCCATGAATTCTTTCAGGTAATCCAGGAGATTATTAATCTTCTGAGTATTGGTATGGATTAAATACCTTTTTTCCAGAATTTTAACAAGCATTCCCACTTCAACTGCTTAAGTATTTCTTTTGAAATTTTCTAAGAATGGTGAAATTTATATAAAAAAAATATACTTTTAAATCCCTTAAGAATTTTTCAACCTATACTTAATTCTTCCAGGAAAAATTCCTTTTGGAATTATTTCATAATGGTATTATTTCATATGCAGTAAGTTCGATTTTCTTCTGATTTTAGATATTCGTAAAATCAAGTCAAATATATCGAACGGTTTAAATAAGCGCCATTATCCAAGCTTTATGATCGAAGAGAAATGTCCTTCCAAGTCACAGGATCTGAACCGTACAAATGCCAATTTTCAGCTTATCTCAATGCCAAGAACCTGTAGATTACCTTTAACATCAATCTTAAATTTGGTTTCATCTTTTCAAGAATTAAAGGAGAACATATCTTTTGATTGGCTGTTGGCCCTCAGGAAAAAGTACCTTGAAATATTTTAATAGGCTTATATCATCATGAAGCAATCATTTCGAAATTGTTGAATGAATTTTAAACATAGAGAAGTATCAATGAAGGTTAATGGACATGGATTTTTATTGTATTGAATAAAACATATTTTTTCAATATATTATTGTTTGGATTATATTTGGACGTCCTGTAGTTTTTTATTTTTGTTTTCCAGAAATCAATGTAAGAATATTTTAAGAATATCTCTCGAAACTTATATCAACTTTGTCTCAATGTATCAAGATATTTCACTCTACGAATCTTTGCAAAAATTACATCCGATACATATAAACGTTAGCCCAAATTTCTCCAAGCATAACTTTTGAATCATCTCCAAAATACTAACTCAGAAAATTCTTTTGGAATTCATTTAAACAGAATGTATAAAAGTCTACAACCAGCGTTGCCAACCTTCCAGATTTAACTGGAACATTCCAGATTTTTGAGGCCCCATTTTACAAAAATCTGGAAGATCCAGATAAAAATTGAAATGAATTTGTAAGGTATTGTAAATAATTTGTAAGGTTCTCCATGTACGATATACACAATCCAGACTTTTCCAGACAAATTTTCAAAATCTTCCAGATTTTTTAAAAATTGACTTGGCATCCCTGTCTACAACATCCATCCAGATATTTCTACAAAAAATTTCCAAAGAACTCCTTAAAAATAGCACAAGAAGTTTCTTCGGGATTTTTTATAGTGTTGTTCCAGAATTACTCTCAAGGAGTATTGATCTCTAGGCCTTTTTTATTGAATCATTAGGAGGATACCTGATAGAATTCCTTGTCGGAACCTAAAATATATAACATAAAAGGGAAAAAGAAAGAGAAATTACTAAAATAATCCCTTTAAAAATTCCAGCAATAAATTCTGGAAAAATGCTGGTATAAATTCGGAAAAAAAAACAATGTAAAACTCATGGTAAAATGTCTGATAAATAACTAAATCGTTTAGCATTTGGTTGCTTCTGTCACTCACTGTATTTCTTGGGAAGTTCCTATATAGAGAAATGTATTCTGAGCGAAATTCCAGGTCCTATAAAGATTCCTGTGAACATACTCCAATACTTATCGAAAGAATTGTTTACAGAATTTTTGAACATATTTCCGGAACTTGTTTGGGATTTATTGCAAAATACTTACACACAAAAATATGAATTCTTTTCAGCAAAACCAATTGCTGAAACAGCCACAGGGATTCCTGCTACATAGAAAGACGATCATAAATATACAATCCGGCTTTTTACTCTTAAAATCATGCCTATTTGATAGGTTTTTGTGTTTTACATGCGAAAAAAAAACATATTAAAAAAGGGAATATGGTTTTAATTTGACCCCCTCCCCTTCAGTCAAAATTCCAAAATGTTTGTTTTTTACTTTGGAAACATAAAATACACCAAAAGTATTGAATCGTTGCAATACTGAGTATCGCAGCACTTTGAAAATATTAGTGACTGAAGGCCTCATATTAAAAGACATTTCCGAAAAACAAATTGAAATTAACCTTTGCAATCTTTAACTCGATATTGAAGGGACCATCGAGTTAGGGAGGTATCGAGTTATAGAACACAAAACCAGTGCAACTGCGATCCAAGGGACCATCGAGTTAGCCATGAAAACCAACTTTTACTATGGTTCTCTAACTCGATATCGAGACACGGAATATCGAGTAAGGGAGAGTTGACTGTATCATCATTCTTTGAAAAACTGCTCAATACGTTATTTTATTACTCAACGATGTGAACATAATATTTTCTTCATTTATTATTCTTTTGAAATATCATCGTTCTTCGTAATGAAGATCAGCTCATCTGATAGAAGCATTTGGAGAGTGAGCTCGGGATCTTACTTTGCATTCCAGGTCTTGCAGCTCAAGGACGTGTGTGAGATTTTCTGAATGCGGAAATCAAAATTAAAACGGCAGGAAAAATTTGCTTTACAGATAACATTTATGGCGAAGTGAATGTTAGGTGTCGGTACCTCTACTTATGGCCAATTTGCTTATTGTGACTTAAAGCTTATTAACATTTCTCAAGCAAATATATGGTATTGCTGACAGAGTTGATGACCTCGTGCTAGGATGACCTCGATAGAGTTGATAACATAGTTTGCAGTAGAAGTTTTGGATTATTAAAATGAAAAATGTGCTAATTCTATGTACCGGGTAAGGGAAGACCAGTTGACTGAGGTGATAAAAGTTGGCTTGTTTCCATTTAAGATCAGCTTATCTCGAATCTCAGAACATACCTGAACGAGAAAGCAGCATGAAACGTCATAACGCAAGAGGTAGATTAATACGTTGGAAGAGCGTTCATCACATTGAATATCAAAATTTTGCTAATCGCATAAAGATTGTTGGTAAAATAGCTGATACTTTTTCAATTATTCAATCATTCTGTATAAGCGAAAAAATGCTACTCTTGACAGTAGTCAAACTAAACGTAAAACTTTGTTTCCATAGTATTCAGATTCGAGCACAATTCTTTCCACGAAATGTCGGTTCGACCAAATGTTATATGCTTTATGT
This sequence comes from Aedes aegypti, assembly GCF_002204515.2. Lineage (NCBI taxonomy): Eukaryota > Metazoa > Arthropoda > Insecta > Diptera > Culicidae > Aedes > Aedes aegypti. The sequence continues at coordinate 220,982,335 of NC_035107.1, read as the reverse complement.
TGCAACTAAACCTTTTCGACCAAATGTCCATTCGACGAAATGTCCGTTCGTCCAAATGTACTTTCGACCAAACGTCATTCGACTAAATGTCATTCGACCAAATGTCATAGATTCTTTTTAGACTATGTATGTTATTGAACAGAAAACTAACAAATGTAGTGATACGTAACTTACTTTAAGGAAAACCAAATAGAGTTCAACTTCCCAAGTTGGTCATATATAATTGGCCATTATAGTAACCGTGCTTCTCTGCACCACTAATGCTGATATAAGACCACATGAGAAACGTCAGTTGTTTTCGCCAGGTTTTTAGGGCGAATATTTTGTGCTTTCGCGTACGCAGCCAGAGAGCTTTCGCGTATGCGGCCAAGCAACTGGTACACTAGGTGAATAAATGAATGAATGAAAACGGAAACCTCTAATAGTATGCAAAAAAATGTGATAAAATGATACAGATAGTACTTCTTCGTATCAGACATATTCGTTTTGGTAGTTTTCATCCTTTTGAGGACTTGCAATTGCCACATTTTGATCCTCGTTATGATGATGAAATTCCTCATTTTGCGTCTCGAACCTGCGACACCCGTATTGTTGAGTTGTTGTCCTGCTCCTTTGCTCCTACGGCCACATAAGATGAATAGTATTGGAAAGAAAAGTGAGCAATTTAAACCATCACTTTTCCCCGTCATAAAACCTGCAATTGTAGTAGTGAGAAGATTTATGTTTGACTCCCTCTTACCACTACATGCAAACACAAAGCACGTGGTATATCTGTCAAAACACTGAATGTCATTTAAATATGCCCTGTATTCGAATATAAAGCCAATATAGTGCTTATTTAATTCCTGTATGCATCAGGCTTAGAAGCATTAATGATGCTGTAATAGGGTTTCTATGCAGCGGAAGTGCTGTTATAAGGTGTGTAAGCATTTGTGGTGCTATTATAATGCATGTACGCATCTATGATGCTGATTAAGGGCTTATTATTAGTGCTTATGGTTACTTGGATACTTGGGTTAGCTTTTAACTGTGAGCACATACTCACACACATAGATTAGTGTGCTTAATTTGAAGAAACTTCTGTTTGGGTGCCTTAAAAAACGCATATTTGTTTGAAAACTATTTAATGAGATACTAATATAATGATACTAAAGGATTCTATTTTCAAGCTATTCTCAAGCTGGGCTCAGATGCCGTATAGCTTGACAAAGCCAATATCACATGTTGATAAGATGGAATTCTGATATATGAGAAAAATCACATAAAATGGGTCAAATAGTTAAAAAAATACACAATATGGTCAGAGTAACCAGTATCAGAGCAAAGAAAATTCATTAGGATATGAGAAATTTGTTTCAAGACTTTTTCCATCTTTTGTATGGAGAGGAATCACTGTGCGCTGGCCGAGTAAAGATTTGAAAACTTCAAAAAACATTATATTGTTACTTTCAGATTTCTCTAAGAATACTTTATCGATTTGTATGAGTTTTTTTAGAGGAGCTCTTCATTATATGACATTGTATAGCCCACATTTTTTTGATAAATTGACGTAAAACAAAATGGCCGCTGAAGGAATTTCGTATGCAGAATTTCAGTCCCGCAAGGAACTTCGACAAATTTTTAAAACCATATGACCAATGATCATTATCGACATGGATTCTGAAACTAGGAGAGTTTTTTTTTTTGATAACTGGAAAAACTGCGCAAAAATACCGAGTAACGAAAAAGTAATCGCGATTTGAGTATTTTTTGTGGTGTAAAAAATGAAGTGGCCGGACTAAAGCTCGTGAAGAAAATAACAGTGAAAATATATGTTGAAGATCAAGTTATCTAAAGTGCTATGAGAATTTCTTTCAAATCGATTCATTAATAACTCAGGTCTAACCTGCGTAGTTAAGCATTGTATATGGGAAATCAAGAAAGTTGCAAATGTGTTGAAAATTTCCTCATTCCAAACCTGAATAATTCCTCACATTTTTAACTAATTAAGAAATCTTTTAAAATAAATGGTTGATACACTGCTGTGTGGAATTGTTCATGTTTTGTTCCAATTTTTAGAAGAATTTTAGATCTACTACTTGTTTTTGAAAGAAAACATAAAATTTCCATGTCTACGATGTGCATTTTTGAACAGCCTGCTATGATAAAACAGTTTAAGCTTATAATCAAACTACTGGAATTATTTGTCATTTAATATTGAAACTGAAAATTGATGACACAACCTCGCTTGATTAACGTTCTTCGAATAAAAATTCATACATGTGTGAGAGTAATTACGTAACGTAACAGTTATAACACTGTTACTGTATATAAAAACGGTCGCAAACGTTTTAACCAGCTTGTTATATTTCTACAATAACGAGTTTATTCATAACATTACATGGCTTATATCGGAAAGTAAAGGCAAGAGTGCAGTAAAAATAGTTATAGAACCTTGTTTAACAAGTATTTAACAAGATATAGGGGCAATGGGGGCAATATGAGACACCCCGGATTGGACCACAAAAACAGTATTTTAATAACTAGTGTCATTTTGATCTGCTAAAGGATGCTTCAAAAAGTCAGCACAATAAACTGTAAGAATATTCGTTCCAATACTCTAAATATTCACAGAAATGAACAAATCTGTCCTTTGTCATCAAAGCTTAGAATTTTGACAGTTCTCAATTAAGGATATAGGACAATTATATTTGTTATTCTGGCAAATTTTACCAATCCATTGAAACTTCTGATAATACTGAAAAAAAAAGTGCGCGAAATAAGATTTGTTCGTAAGCAAAATTATTGGAAAACAGAATATTATTTAAAAAGTGAAAGGGCGGGGTCAAAATGAACTACCTAGATTCAAGCTAAAAAACTGTGTTTTGAACATAAGAATGCATTGCTTAAATATACTAGATTATTTTTCTACTGAATAGTCATATAACTGGACCATTACAAGTGGAACACTTTGCTAGAAAATAGGTTGAACAAAATGTCGCAATTCAATACACGAATTTCATAGTTTAATGAGTTCATTCTTATCAATTCGAGGGGCTCGTGCGTTAACCTAATTTTGAGTTAATGGGGTGGAATTTGTTTCCATTTGCATTTATGCGAAACATGGGTTTTCCATATTCTCCGTGTAGAGACCTCAAGAAAAATAAAAAAAATATGAATATTAAAAAAATAAAAACAATAAAAAAAAGATTCATAAATTCGTTAATAAAAGTAAATCATTACTCATAACATTTTACATAGCATAAAATGGTAAAATCGTCACAGAGAGGGGGAGGAAATCTAGAAATCCTGAAAAAAATGATGGACGCCGTTTTTGAATCTAACTTTAAAAAAATCTTAATGACTTTATAAACAATTTCAAATTCCAACAAAGTTCATAAAACATATCAATCTGTCTGAGAAACTGCGCAATTCCAAACCTTCACGGAAGCGCCCTCACTGAATTGTATCATTTAGGCACGTCCACCGTTTAACTCTATCCTTCCCTCCCGCTTATATTGTGACTTCAGTTTGTTATTTTTGACAGATAAACATTGCGCGCGTATCAATCCGTCGCCATTCGATGCGACAGCCCCAACACGTGTCATTTCCGCGTTCTACTTTTTCCTCGCCTCTCGCGAACGAACCAAAACCCAATTATCGACGCCTCAACGTGCGGTACGTGCCCTGAACGGCACCTGGAAATGTCTCCGCCATCGACCGGGTCCTTGAATCAACAACAACAGTGTCAGTGTTTTCTGCGAAGCTAAAAAAAACGCGCGAAGCTATGAGGAAATGCGCGATTCGATTCCAATTAGGATCGCGCGAATGATGACCGCCATATTGGATCGCAAGAAAAGACTTCACAATGAAATGCACAATTTCCATCTGGGCTCTCGGCTCCTGTAATGGCGATTGCGCCGATGACTGACTATACAGACTCAGACAATCGGTGCGGTACGGACGGATGGACGCAAAAAAGTGGAAGTCCTTGAGCCGATTGAATTCAATCAAATCGATTAGCATTGCATCGAGCCGAGTCGAGCGCATTCAGCGATCCGTGCTGGCGAGCGTGATTTACTCAAACCCGATCGGGCTCGAATCTCGGGCATTTCAGGAGCGTGATCTCTTCTTTTGGCGAGAGAGAACGAGAGGGAACGTGACTCTGATTTGGCAACGGGTGTCCAGGAAACGAAGCATAGGAGCGCGTGGGTGACAGAAAAACGATAGGTTTGGAAGCGAATCGCGTGCACTTGCTCACGTACGCCCCCCGTAGCCTACTTTGATTAGGGCGCATGAGTCATGCAGTTTTGAAGGCAAAAACCAGGGGCACGTGTTGGTTTTGCGTGCTTCGGGCGCATTAGCGCATTTAGACAGATAAACGATAGGTTGGCCCAATTGTCGCGTAATCGAGTTAGAGTCTGCCGGTTCCATCACGACTAGGTAGCGCGGAAATCGCACGGCTTGCAGCAGCTTCTCTAGGCACGTTCGAAGTCGAGAGTTCGAGTGAGGGGACGGACACTTCTGCGAAGCAGAAGCACCCGTCCCATATAGGAGCGCGAGAGGTGACAGGTTAAGTCCCGTGTTGTTTATGGCTTCCTCGAGACGCCGTTGTAACCTCAACCTGCTGCTATCGTAAAAAAGTTACTCTTTTGACAGCTGATGTCCAGGGATGTCAGATAACTTTTTTTTTACAGTGTCTGGAATTCTCGTGTAATTTTTCAAAAGGTCTTATCTAACATTGGGAGGCTCTCTTTGTTTAATTTATCTTGAATCAATAACTGAGCCACGTTATTCTGTTCTGTTGCGTTTTTTGACTGAAACGCTATCCAAGGACATTGTCTTTCGATCTATAGTGAAAAACTTCCTAAAAACTCCGTACACTATTATAATCGAAAGAAAGTGAAAGAAGAGAGAATCTTCCAATAGGGTACATAATTTGTATATGCAATTTTGTTTTTTTTTAATAATGAGAAAGAGCATGTTCTTGCAACAACTTTAGCAATTTTTCCAGCTTTAACCGGTATAGGCCTGAGTGAAAGCAAAAATCCCGGGGACCCGAACATGGTCATTTGTAGGATCTGTTGACATAATTATTCATTAATATTCATTAATTAATATTAATAATATTAATATTCATAGAATGCAAGCCCTTCCTTTAAGTGAAACTGGAAAATCAAAAGAACTGGAATATATTTTTGAGACGGCTAGGCTTAACGGGGCCCAGATAGCCGTAGCGGTAAACGCGCAGCTATTCAGCATGACCATGCTGAGGGTCGTGGGTTCGAATCCCGCTGGTCGAGGATCTTTTCGTAAAGGAAATTTTCTCGATTCCCAGGGCATAGAGTATCATCGTACCTGCCACACGATATACACATGCAAAAATGGTCAACCGGCAAAGAAAGCTCTCAGTTAATAACTGTGGAAGTGCTCATAAGAACACTAATCTGAGAAGCAGGCTTTGTCCCAGTTGGGACTAGGGTTGTCGCAAAATCTCAATTAATCGATTAGTTGGTAATCGATTACAGTCCAAGAATATCGATTATCGATAACGATTAATCGACTACTATTTTTCGATTAATCGAATTAATCGACATTTTTTCTGTAAATATGAGTTCTTACTGCTATAAGGTACACCGGAGTAGGCTAAAACGGGTGGGCAAAATGAAATACTAAGTTTTAAACATGATGACAATAAGTGTTAGCAGGTTTTTCGTTCCTTAAAGTTGGTTTCATTTGTTAGCACAATGTTTCTGTAGTAAAATTTTAAATGATTACGAAATTTTACATTTCATGTAATCCCAGCCGTTTCAACTTGACGAAATTTAATTGAAAAACTGTTTTAAAAATAGCTCCTAATAGGAAAAATTCTTGTGAATTCGGATGGACATGCACGATAAAATTCTTTTAAAATTTAATAGAATTAATCCAATTTTCGAAGCATGAAGCTGAGGTTCATGGCTTAGTAAATTGTTTCTTCAAGTTATTTTTATTAAATCAAGATGAATTTAAGTATGTTATTAGTATACTATTTAGTATACATATTAGTATTTCGTTGAACCAATGCCCTACACTTATAATTCTGAAGCTTATCCTTTCCTTTCCTATTGTTCATGATTTCCATTAAGGAAATGAAAAAAACACATAGACTGACCCATTTATGCAGAGCATACATGAACGAGAATAATAAGATCGAACTTCCATTGAAATTTGTGATATTCTTATTCATGGTAAATTGTAGGGAATAACTTAAAGAATTTGTAAAACAATTCGTATTTATCAGAACCACTAAAAATGTTTACGGAATTGTTACAAAATTCTAAGGATATTTTGAAATGAGTTTCTACACGATTCGTTCTTCAAGAAACTTTAATATCTAATATCTTAATACCGATATTCAGTTTTCTCAGGTAAGCTCTGTTTAGGTTACTTCAGAGTTTTCTACCTTCTGAATATTTGTTTCACAATTCTGCTAGAAGGTGAACGGTAAAGATAAATAGAATTTTTACTATTAATCTATGCTTTTGTTTTTTTTTTACATTATAACCTAGCTATCCCGGTATACTCCACGTTTATGGGCGTTTATTCTACAAATTATAACACACAATTTCCTAAAGTTATCTTTAAAGTTTATGGAATTTCCCCTAGCATGCGTCTGAGTTCTGGACAAATGCATCAGTGAAAAAAAAATACAAATCCGTTGACCCGCTCTCATGTTCACTCTTGACTAGGACTGGTATACTGCCCAGAACTACATATTTGTCACTTTCTACATTTTTGACAATTTCGAGTTAATACCGTGGAGAGTCATCAAACGATAAACACATACGATCAACTTACTGAAATCTGTGAGATTGTTCTAGAAAATTCGATAAAAAATACCAATTTGTTTGCCAGTTGTAATCGCATAACAGTCAAAAAAAAAATATACATGAGCCTCGTAATGTTGTAGCAATGAAATTTCTATCAGAATTATTTTCTGACTATTCTCCCAATATGCAATATTGTCTATACAAAATGTCAATCTCAAGTAAGCACTTTTGAGTTCATGGTAATTTAAAAAAAAATTACTTTCTTCCCATACTCAGTGCCGGATTTGGGCTTCGGGGGGCCCGGGTCAGATTACAAAAATCAGCACGTTTTGGGATTCCACAATCCAATTTGAATTTGAGTTTTGAACGAGATGGTCGGTCCAAACACACGAGGGGCCCAAAATCAAAGTAGTGTCAGACATTGTCGTTTGCTATATAAATTTAAAAAATCGACTGTTTTTTAGCTTTCCAAAATGTTTTAAGGTGATTTTTGCGACCAAAGAGAAAAATATAATCATTCGTAGGAGATTGGCTCGTTTTTTAGCTTTAACATAATTTGTATAAAGTGAAGAATTGCTGAAAGTCTTCAAAGTCGTTTTCTCCAAAGCTCCTTTTGATTCTATTTAGTACAAGCTTCCAATTCTCTTGAGTTACCGTATTTTCTAAAAAATAAAGTATTTACAGTACTAAAAAATATGGTATACGAGGCTGATTGACATGAAATTTGAACTACATGTTGAAAATAACTTCAATAAGATTTCTAAATAAATCATCATATTCTGTACAAAAGTGTCTAACTTTTTAAACTCCACCCATTTTGACAAAAATGTAAAAATTTTATTTCTTAAATATTTTGAAAACAGAAAACATGTCTTTTGCTAAATGCTCACATTTAAAAAATATTCATCTTTGACAATTTTGTTACTTTCCTCAAAATAGTATTTTTAAAAGCTTACAAAATCTTGAAAAGAAAATGATAAATTTCCTATGAATCAAATTCCAAGTTTTTTATGAAATGTAGTTCAATTTTCAGATCAATCGATTCATTATAAGCTGTTATACAGTTCCCTACTTAAACATTTTTGTATGAAAATCGGTCTTCATGTACTTTATTGTTGGCAGTACTGTGTATTCTATTAATTATATTAAAATTTTACACAGTAAATTTAAGCCTTTACTGAATTCAAAGAAAACTTCATCAACAATGGAATATAAAATATTAAATATTAGATAAGATAAATATTAAAAAATAATGACTACCGCGTCACAAAATAATTTCTCTTAACTTTTCTAGTTTTTGTTAGAATTGCAAATATGTTAAAATTTTAATGTTCTGATAGGAACCGGATAAACTCTTTGAATGAAGAGCAGTGCTTTACAGGTTTAGCCGTATTTTTAAAATCCTGCAAAAACGTTAAGCGCTTTTTAAATTCAAATATTTTTTTTATACTAACTACAGAAGAATCAAATTTTGGCTTAATATTCATGATATTTTTTTTGTGATATATTGAAGGATAATAATTGACCAATCCATACTATATTAGGTAAAGAAAAAATAAATAACTTTAGTATTGGAAAGTTGACTATAGAATGAATGACTTTAGAAAGAAAGTGAGATTTCTTTGTCCAAATGTCTAAAGAGAAAATATTGTAAGGTATTTCAAAAAAAATTTTTTTTGTTCTTTATTTTGATTCCTTGGGGGCCCCCTTCATCGGGGGGCGCGGGGCATTTGCCCCCTTGGCACACACCCCCCCCCCCCCAAAATCCGGACCAACATACTACCATAAAATCCATACTTGGTGTTCCATTTATTTAATGCCTACTTTTGTCGAATGTTACAAATATGCAGTTATGGGCAGCTAGGACTGGAACTTTTAAGTTCTTTCCTGAAAAAAAGACACCAAACTGGAACCAGGAAAAAAAAACAATGAGAAACCAAACAAAAGTTAAGAAAACAAAGAGAAACTTAGCAGGAAATAGAGGATAAGAAGAAGAAGAAGAGATCGATTAACCATAAGATCTGACCAGAAATTTCTATGAAGTTTTTTTTTAGATTATTTTTTTATTATTTTCTCGTGACATTACCATAAGTGTTACTTTTCGTATTACTGTATGAATTATGTCATGATTCTCACTAGGAATTTCATCTGAATATAATTAAAATTTCCTAGTCTATCTTCTAAGTATGTCACCAGAGAAACGTCAAGGATGTTTTTCAGAAATTATTAGTGTATGAAAAACTGAATTTAGTACTATACCATTTAATCACACTAGCGTTTGTACCCTTTGACAGATACGCGTATTTCGACCTCAACTGTAACGCCGTCTTCAGTATCATGTACTAGACTCGACTTGGAAATTGTTGGATTATTTTACGAAATAAATCTGGGGGTAAATTCTAAAGAGAATTTCAATGACGAAAGCTAGACACACGGAAAATAGTCACATTGAATGCTACGAGGCGACCTTAACATGACATATGTAAACACAGCTTTGATAATTTTTTTGTTATGCATAACAAATTTTAATTGTTTCGCTGTGTGCGACGCTTCGTATTGGTATACTAGCTCGCTTTAAATTATTTGGAAAAGAAATACATTTTTTTGATGTGCAGTTTTTTTTTAATTAACAGGAAATCGTAGCTAGACGGTAGTTTAAAAATAAATTTCTTGATACTTTTGACCCGTGAAAACGTCCAGGCAAAACTGCTGGAGAAATCTTCAAGGAAAATTCCTGAGGAAATGTTGGATAGATTTCTAGAATTTAATCCTTTAAGAATTCATTTAAAAATTTTAATAAAAAAAGGCAGAATTCTTGGAATAAGACCTGGATATTTCACCTTTTCCTCAGGAAACCTGGATATTTTTTTGTTGGTCCTTTGTTAAGGTTATGTATTAAACAAAAGGTTATGTATTAAACAAAAATTTCACATCATGCATTGAAGGCGAAAATGGCCATTGGCTTTGAAACAATTGCAGCAGGAATTCTACCAGAGACTCTTTTAGGAATTCCACCAGGTATGCTACCGACAGGATTTTTTTTTTTTGGGAATTCTCCCGTAATTTCACCATCGTTCGCGCTTCCAAAGATTCCTCCATGCATTTGTCCCAGATATTTCCCTCAGGCTCCTCCAGGATTTTTTACTGTAATTTCTCTCAGAATGTTTCTCAAGATTCCTCACGGAATTCCCTTGAAAAAAATCTCACAAGGATTCTTTCAGAGAGTTCTCTAGAAAATTTCATGAGATTCTTCCAGCAAAACTACCAAGGAGTCCACATGAAACCCCTCCAGAGATGCCTTCATGAATACTTCAAGAAATTTTGCTTCAGAAATTCTCAGTAGATTTTTTCAGTTTTTTCCTTCGCGATTTTTTTTTCATACGAGCAGCTTCAATATTTTGCCATGAAAAAATATTGAAATCGCTATAACTTTTTTTCTTCCTCAATAGGGAAAGTGTACCGGTATTCGCCATGTACCAGTTATTCGCCACCCCGGATTATATACTGTTTTACGATATATATGGTTGCCAATTGTATAGTGCTCGCTAAATTGCTTTAAGATGATACGGAAACATTCTTGGAAACCGCAAAAATTTCTCAGAAAATAATAGAAAAAAATCATTTTCCTTAAAATTTTTGCTCCTTTGCACCTATTTTTCGCCATGGTGTTCCTGATTCGCCACCCTCCATAAGAAATCAACGTAGGTGGCGAATTCAGGAACCGAAATTAAAATCGTTGTGAATACTGGTGCAAGTGGTCCAGTATTCGCCACCCCCATTTTTAATACAAAAACAAAGTTTCTGATAAGTTTTTATATTTTCCCTGCTGAGCATGGATTGAAAGCTTTCGTTTGATGTATTGACAATAACCAAAGGTCGTTTGATTTATTTATAAACAATATTTTTCCTAAGGGTGGCCAAAACTGGTACACTTCCCCTATATTTGCACCACCACAAGTTCTCAAAAGTCTCTTCATTTTAATAATCTGTATTTGTTTTGATCATTGGTCATCTGGATCCGGAGAGATTCCAAAATTCTTTGGGGGACCGACGCGTAGCCAATTACCCACGTTATATCTTTACAGATTTTTCTCATGTTCTATTATTGGCTTTTCAAAACTATACTTTGACGAGAGTATGTTGTGAAAAAATGAAACAAAACGGTGCAACCGTTTTTTGAGTAATAAGCTTTTATGCTTTTGGTACAACTGCGGCCGTAATAAGATCTTGAAAACTTGAAAAACATAATATTGTAGTTTTGGACTTATCGAAGGGAACTCAACCGATTTGAATGATTTATTCAGTGAAGCTCTTTATTACCTGACACTGTATAGCCCGCATTTTTTTTTATAAATCGACTAAAAACAAAATAGCGGCCTAAGAAATTCCCCCAAGAAATACCGGATTATATTCAAAACTAGATAACCAATGGTCAATACCGACAGAAAATCCAAAAATAGAAAAGTTTGTTGAGAATATGTGAAAAAAGGTGCAAAAATATCGAGAACCAAAACAGTTATCGCAATTTGAATATTGTTTTTTGGTGATAAGATGAAGCTGCCGGTAGAGAAATTAAGAATTATACTTGGAATTATACGAGTCGTTTCTGTTTTGCTGCTACAGTTTTTCTTCTTAGGATTTAACTATAAATTTATTTTGAGTTTCCTCTAAAAAGTTCTGCAAGTATTTAGATAATTCATTCATGGATTCCTTTATAAATGGCTCTAGTACAACTTTTAGGGATTGCTTATGGGTCTCCTTCTGAAATTTCTTAAGAGATGGCTGCAAGTATTTTGTTTCAAATTCTTCTAGGGATTCCTTCAAGAATTTTTTTAGAAATTTGTTTAGGGATTTCTCCAACCATTGCTTCAAAAACATCACTTGGCTCCTCCGAAACATTTTCCTGTGGTTCTATCAAGAGTTCCTTCAGGAATTTCTTCAGAGTTTCAAAAAAAATCTCTTTGAGGTTCTTAAAGAATTCCTCCAAAAAAATCCTAGGAATTTCCTTTATACATTTATCCGGTGATTCCTCTACGACTTATTCTAGGAATTGTTCCAGATTTTTTTCAAGGGATTGTACCTGTTTTTTACAGTAATTTCTCCTAAAATCGGCCAGAATTTCCTCATGTTTTATATTTCAGTAATCCTTTATTTGTTCTTACTAGATTTCCATGAAGTTTACCGATAATTTCTCAACAAATTCATCCTGAAATTCCTTCCAGGGTTTCTGTAGTAAAAACAACAAGTATTATTCCTGAAATTCTTTGAAGAATACCTGTAAAACTCATCAGTTAGGATGTATCAATGTACATCTGAAAACTCCTCCTGGAATTGACAATTTTTTTCTTTCAGAGTTTCTCCAGTTATTTCTCCTGGGTTTCCTTCAAAAATTTCCTCCAGATTGTTTCCTGGAATTCTTTCAGGAAATACTACAAGAATTTCTCCAAGAAATCCGAGGAAAAGTTTTTATGCCCTGTTTGAAATCGCTGAAGAAATCTTTTAGTAACGTCTGGAGGAATTTCTGAAGGAATTCTCGCTGGAATCCTGATAGGATTTTTTGGGGGAATACCTTGAACAATTCCTAGAAAAATAAGGAAGAATCTGTGGACGACTCCTGGTGAAATTCTTCGATCATTTTTTGTAAGGATTCTTAAGGCTAAAACTACAGGTGCACATAGAGGACGTTGTGTACGGTCTCATGAGGGTTTTCTTGTAGTGTCTTGCATAGGAATCCTAGATGGAAGTGATAGAGAAATATTTTGGAATGTTTTTGGGAAACGCTAGGGATTATTTCGACAGTTTTTTTTTATTTATTTTGTTAAATGCCTGGAGGAATAGCCTTGAAAATAATGCCTGGAGGAGTCTTGAAATGAATTTAGAGACAATCTCTACCAACTTCTTGAATAAATTCCAAGAAACCTTTGAAAAAATGCCTGGACGAATCACGAAATAATTTGGGAAGGAATCCATAAAGGAATTTCTGAAGCAATTCCTGAAAAAAATGAAGGAATCTCATTTTGAGCTTCATGTTGAATTCCTAGAGACATCTACATGGATTACACAACTATAAATATTTCTATCTGTACCGATTCCATGATTCTAGTTATTGATCGCAGGTTTTACGTTTTTTTACTTTTGTATGAAAATAATATAAATTTCGTTCTATCTTCGTGTTTTGTCATAAAATGAAGAATTCGAATATAACCTATTAAATATTTGCTATGGTATGACGTCTTTCTGAGTGTGGATAAAAATCATAGATTTTGAGCTGACGAATAATGGTAAAACATGATGTTCAGGAATTGTCCACACAATGATCTACCAGACCACTCCCAAATTTACAAAAACTGTTCAGAACTCTATTCTAGGGTCTCATACCTTTTCATTAGAGTGTAAAAAAAAAGTAAAATTAGGTTCAAAAGTTAATTTTTGAGAGCGTTTAAAAGCATTATAGCGCCGCTCACCGAGGTCACTGAAAGATTATTGCAGCATGGATATGATCGCTTTCCAAAGTTAGTTTTCTTAAGTAAGGAAATATTAGAACTATCTCTTTTTTTAAGTGCCAATGTACAAAGAAAAAACAAGAGATTTTTTTTATAAAATCAATGTAAACATTCGTTCAAAAATGTGGGAAGATCTCAAGAGACACTTTAGGAAGATCAAGAAAACGCTGAATGTGGAATCTTTCCAAAAGTGAATGAAGGAAATTGAGCAGAATATTTTTCTCTTCTCCCTGTAAAGTGTAAAACATGGAAACGGTAGTAAAATTTTGTGGCATATGCAATGACATAATGACCCATGGTCATTTAATTGATTGACAATATACTGCTGTGAATCGCAAGTGAGTTCCATTCAAACGAATACTAAAAAAAAAGTTCAGGAGATTGACACATGTTTGGATATCAATGAAACTTTCACATTTTGCTTATCATTCTGATACCTTTTGAGAGAAATATTAGGATGATCAAAATACTGTTAATTTTTGTATAACACGTTACAAAACTATGCAGTGGGACTGTAATGAGGTCACATTTCATTATAGGATAATTCGACTTGGTATTTATTTTACAAATTTTACCGAACAAATTATGCAGTCTCGTTAGTGTAGCTGAAGGGTCATAAATAATATAATATAATAATAATAATATAATAATAGGAATATATGTTCAAAACATGTATAAACTAAAATTGGACAAAAAATCAGATGGGACTGCCTTGCGATTCACAGCAGTATAGCAATATAGGACTGTGTTTGGAAAACGGGTTTGCTACTGACAAGAAAAGGAATCGCCTATCTCAACACGAGGAAAATTTCTTCCCAGAAATGACCAGGAAATTACATTTCTCTGATCGCAGTACGCAGTCAGTGAGAAATGTAATTTCAAATGGGACTCTCTGTAGGAAATTTCTTGACCCATTCAGTAAAGAAACTTCTTTACTTTTCTTGAGTGAAACAGCATACTAAGCTTTACACAACACAGTGTTACAGGAAAACATAATCGTTGTTTGAATTGGTCATTTTATTTTGGAAAAATCGTCAAATAATCGAAGTCAATTAATCGATTATCTCGATTATTAAGTGAGTCAGCTATCGATGAAAAATTAATCGATTAGTGAGTCGATTAATCGATTAATCGAAATAATCGATTAATTTGCGACAACCCTAGTTGGGACGTAACGCCAGAAAGAAGAAGAAGGCTTAACGGATATAGGAATAGTACAATACAAGCAGTAGTAGATAAGAGGGCAAGGGATAAATATAGGAAAAGTATGACAACACTTACTGCCGAAAAAGAGGATTTAAAAAGAGTAGCGGTGAATTTTGATACCAAGATTACACAGCCTTTGGCTAAGAAATTTCGAAAATATGGAGTAGATTTGGTTTTCAGCAGTAGGAGTAGTCAGCTTAAATCTAGATTAGGATCAACAAAGGATAAAATTAATAAACTGAATAGAGCAGGAGTATATAAAATTTCATGCCCCCATTGTAATAAAATCTATATAGGACAAACAAAACGAACACTAGAAATAAGATTCAAAGAACATATTGCTGAGGTAAAAAAAAGCGGACAAGGAATTAGAAAAGGGATTAGCGTATGATTTTAAATCAAAAGTGGCTGAACATGTTTTCCAGGATGGACATCAAATGACAAGCGATAACATAGACATCGTACGAAGCGTATCTTCATCTTGGAAACTAGACGTCGCTGAAAGTTTAGAAATTTACAAACAAAAGCCTTCACTACTTCTTAATAGGGATCAAGGAAACGGACAATCAAGGCTGTTTAAGTTTGTACCTAAGAAATATAAACGAGCTTGAATACATAGGTAGATAGTTAGGGATTTGTATAATTATTATTATCCCCCTTTTCAATTCTGACCAAGACATGACAGGTATACTCCTGTCGAAATTTTTCCTAGGTAGTTTGATTGTGTAGGTACTTATCTGGTGTTAGTATTTAAGGTAAAGAGATGCGACGATTTCTTCAGTGGATACGAGTAACTGACACTGAAGAAGACTGCAAGTGGTAGTCGAAATACGCGTATCTGTCAAAGATAAGCATATAGGAGCGGAATTAAAAGGTACACGGTACTCCATCTACTTTAAAGTTTCTCTATTTGAGATTCTGCTCAGAGGATTCGAACATTCATTAAAGAGTTAAAATTATGGTTTCCAAGTATGAACTTAGACACTATTGATCATGTGTGACGTTCACTTTGTCGACGAAAATGCCACAGCGATTTTAGCTTTAACACTGGGGTTCTTCCTATCTCACTTTTCGGAAGGGACACTGACAAAATCTCAAAAACCGTAAAAAATGTTTTTTGGATTTAAACCAACGAAAATCGTTTAAAAATTCAGTTAACATGTGTGTCTGGCCATAACTTACGCGTTTAGTAAATTGGGACAGGGCCTAAGGACCCTATTATAGATATATCTTCAACTATCTGGGCAACTTCACTCAGTAAATCTTGAGGTTCAAGACGGAAAATCGTGCTCTTTCCAGTAAGTTCTTTATCTTTAGGTGTCCTTGAAGATAGAAAAAAACTTTAAGAATTCGTAAATAAATTCTTAAGGAATCCATTATCTCACAGGAGTTTTCAAAAGATTTCTCCAAGAGACTATCATGGAACCTTTAACCTTTGATTTGTCAAGAATTTTTAGATGCATTTCTGGAATCATATTACCGGAAACTCCTAAAGGTTTTGTGTATGACTTCTTTGAAAACAATCTGCAGGATTCTCTGTAGAATTATTCAGAAAAATTTATTTATAATTTCACGAAGAAATATTAAAAAAGTAGCAAAAGCTTGACAAGAAAAACGTGAAATAAAATTCTTTTAAAGAGAATTAGAAAAATTCAATAAGCAATCCCTGGAGGAATCTTCAAGGATCAATTAAGAAATTATGAATTTTAAGGAGGATTTTCTAGCGAAATGCTTAGAAATTTTTGGAGAAAGCCCTGGAGATACAAAAAAAACATGAATAATGTATGCATAAATCCTTAAAAAATGTGTAAGAGAGCTTTTTTTATGGAAATTTTTGTGTAATTTCTATATGAATCCCGGAAAAATGTCTTGAAGTAAGTTTGTTTGTACACAAATTTGATGCATTAATTTTCAAATTCTAAGGAGGAATTCTTGTGAAAGAACTTTAAGATTCCTTAAGGTTTTTGTGGATCAATTTTTGAAGGAGTGTGCTTATATATCTAACAAAGCTCTGAGATTGTCTCAAATGAAATCTCTCTGAGGATACTGAAAAGAACCTGTAGATAAATTTAAACAAATTGGTCAGACAACTTCAGGAAGAACGCCTAAGATATTTTAAGAGCAATCTTTGAAGGAATTTTCTGATTAATTCTAGAATAAAGGGCAAGAATAAATCCATAAACGAATCAATTAAAATGCTGGTTAATCTGAAAAATTCATCTGGGAACCATTCTCCAAAATATCTCAAAAGGAAGAAGCAGCTTCTGGTAGTCAGAAACTCGAAAAAAGTTTTGAAGGAAACTCTGTAATAATTTCTGGAGGGGTCTCAGATGATAATCTTGAAGGAACCATTGTGATGTTCTTTAAATATTGAAAAATCTGTAGAGCTGTAGAGCTTTACCCAGAAGCTGTAGAGCTTCTCCCAGAAGCTGTAGAGCTTCTCCCAGAAGCTGTAGAGCTTCTCCCAGAAGCTGTAGAGCTTCTCCCAGAAGCTGCAGAGCTTCTCTCAGAAGCTGCAGAGCTTCTCTCAGAAGCTTCTGCAATGCTTTTCTTAGAAGCTGCAGAGCCTCTCTCACAAGTTGCAGAGCTTCTCTCAGAAGCTACTGCAAAGCTTCTCTCAGAAGTTGCTGAAGAGCTTCTCTCAGAAGATGCAGAGCTTTCCTCAGAAGATGCAGAGCTTCTCTCAGAAGAAGTACAGCTTCTCTCAGAAGCTGCAGAGAGCTTCTCTCAAAAACTGCAGAGCTTCTCTCAGAAGCTGCAGAGCTTCTGTCAGAAGCTGCAGAGCTTCTCTCAGAAGCTGCTGAGAACTGTTCTCAGAAGCTGCTGAGCTTCTCTCAGAAGCTGCTGAGAGCTTCTTTCAATAGCTGCTGAGAGCTTCTTTCAAAAGCTGCTGAGAGCTTCTCTCAGAAGCTGCTAAGAGCTTATCTCAGAAGCTGCAGAACTTCTCTCAGTAGCTGTGCAGCTTCTCTCAGAAGCAGAAGAGCTTCTCTTAGATGGTACATAGCTTCTCACAGAAGCTGCAGAGATTTTTCGAGAAGCTGCAGAGCTTTTCCCAGAAAATGCAAAGCTTCTCCCAGAAGCTGGAGAGCTTCTTCCAAAAGCTGCAGAGCTTCTCTCAGAAGCTGCAGAGTTTCTCTCAGAAGCTGCAGTGTTTCTCTCAGAAGCTACATAGCATCTCACAGAAGCTCCAGAGCTTCTCACGGAAGCTGTCGAGCTTCTCACGGAAGCTGTCGAGCTTCTCACGGAAGCTGTCGAGCTTCTCACAGAAGCTGTCAAGCTTCTCTCAGAAGCTGCAGAGCTTCTTTCAGAAGCTGCAGAGCTTCTTTCAGAAGCTGCAGAGCTTCTTTCAGAAGCTGCAGAGCTTCTTTCAGAAGCTGCAGAGCTTCTTTCAGAAGCTACAGAGCTTCTCTCAGTAGTTGCAGAGCTTCTCTCAGTAGCTGCACAGCATCTCTTAGAAGCTGCAGAGCTTTTCTCAGATGCTGCAGAGCTTTTCTCAGAAGCTGCAGAGCTTCTCTTAAAATTTGCAAAGCTTCCTCCAAAAGATGCAGAGCTGCTCACAGAAGCTGCAGAGCTTCTCTCAGAATCCGAAGAGCTTCTCTCAGAAGCTGCCGAACTTCTCTCAGAAGCTGCAGAGTTTCTCTCAGAAGCTGCAGAGCTTCTCTCAGAAGCTGCCGAGCTTCTCTCAGAAGCTGCCGAGCTTCTCTCAGAAGCTGCCGAGCTTCTCTCAGAAGCTGCCGAGCTTCTCTCAGAAGCTGCAGAGCTTCTCTCAGAAGCTGCAGAGCTTCTCTCAGAAGCTGCCGAGCTTCTCTCAGAAGCTGCCGAGCTTCTCTCAGAAGCTGCCGAGCTTCTCTCAGAAGCTGCCGAGCTTCTCTCAGAAGCTGCCGAGCTGCTCTCAGAAGCTGCCGAGCTTCACTCAGCTGCTGCCGAGCTTCACTCAGCTGCTGCCGAGCTTCACTCAGCTGCTGCCGAGCTTCACTCAGCTGCTGCCGAGCTTCACTCAGCTGCTGCCGAGCTTCACTCAGCTGCTGCCGAGCTTCACTCAGCTGCTGCCGAGCTTCACTCAGAAGCTGCCGAGCTTCACTCAGAAGCTGCCGAGCTTCTCTCAGAAGCTGCAGAGCTTATCTGAGAAACTGAAGAGAGCTTCTCTCAGAAGCTGCAGAGTGCTTCTCTCAGATGCTGCACAGCTTCTCTCAGAAGCTGCAGAGCTCCTCTCAGAAGCTGCAGAGCTTCACTCAGAAGCAGAAGAGAACTTCTCTCAGAAGCTGCAGAGAGTTTCTCTCAGAAGCTGCAGAGAGCTTCTCACAGAAGCTGCAGAGAGCTTTTCACAGAAGCTGCAGAGAACTTCGCACAGAAGCTGCAGAGCTTGTATCAGAAGTTGTAGAGCTTCTCTCAGAAGTTGCAGAGCTTCTCTCCGAAGCTGCAGAGAGCTTCTGTCAGAAGCTGCAGAGAGCTTCTGTCAGAAGCTGCAGACAGCTTCTCTCAGAAGCTGCACAGAGCTTCTACAAGAAGCTGCAGAGCTTCTCTCAGAAGTTGCACAGCTTCACTCAGAAGCAGAAGAGAGCTTCTCTCAGAAGCAGAAGAGAGCTTCTCTCAGAAGCTGCAGAGAGTTTCTCTCAGAAGCTGCAGAGAGCTTCTCACAGAAGCTGCAGAGAGCTTCTCACAGAAGCTGCAGAGAGCTTCCCACAGAAGCTGCAGAGAGCTTCCCACAGAAGCTGCAGAGAGCTTCTCACAGAAGCTGCAGAGCTTGTCTCAGAAGTTGCAGAGCTTCTCTCAGAAGTTGCAGAGCTTCTCTCAGAAGTTGCAGAGCTTCTCTTAGAAGCTGCGAAGCTTCTCTCAGAAGCTGCAGAGAGCTACTCTCAGAAGCCTTGAGTACATTTCACGAAGAACCCATGGTGAAATCATAAGAAAAAATCATGGAAAATGTCTTCAAGAATTTTTGGATAAGTTTTGTTGGGAAAACCTTGAAAAATCCTTGGATCGTTAGAAACATTCCTAGTATTAGTGGATTTCTGAAGAAATATTTAAAGGAATTCATGAAAAAATTGAGGAGACGTTAAGTAGAAATTACGAAGGAAATGAGTTGGCAAATGATTTTGTTCTTGATAATCATAATGAAAACTTTACATGATTTTATCACTTTTAAAGAATGCGTATTGTATGCAATGCAACTTTTATTGATAGCTTTATTCGTGAGCATCATACAACTCTCATAAAACGTGAATAAATCCAAGAAGCTCTGATTGAGTTACATTGAAGAACACTTAGCTGAAAAGCAGGCTCTGTCCCAGTGGAGACGAAATTTCAAAATGAAGAGGAATCTGGGCAGCCCAGCGTAATTGACAGAGCATATAAATGGCGTGACCCTCACTGATCGTTTTTATCGTTTTCGCTCCTCCTCTATGCCAGAGAGACGACCGACTGATCGGAATGTCAATTCCGATTCGGAATCGATTAGCCCCGCGCGTTCGTCAACCGTTCGTAATAATCGATTTGCCTCGTCCGGCAGCAGAGCGCAATGCCCTTCGATCGGGCATTGATTAGACTTTTAGAAACATCGTCGATTGGCAATCCAAATGCAGAGAGCCTGAAATGAAATAGAAGGAAAAAAACAGCACGGCAGGGATTTGATAGTGTGCTCGGATAGGAGCGATTAGAAGGCGCATTATCTCGCGCGCGCGAGGGTCGAATTCGCCGCACAAATAATGCAAGACAAGTCACTTGCAATTGCACTTCCAACTGCAGTGGTGGCAGAGGGGCGGAGGGGCTCGCGGAATGTAATGCAGAGTTTGATTAATGATTACAACATGTCGAGCTTTATAAGCATTGCAAACAGTTACCGAGCGGTCGTCGTTGAAGGCGATTTGCGTTAGAGTGTGTGTGCGCCCCATGTTCAAATGAGGAGGCCCTTCTTCTTCACGTCATATATGGTGTAACGCTAAATCGCTAACATTGATGTGTTTTGCAAACCGAGCGCAGGCTACTGCTGCTGCAATTGCCAGCGAGTGAAATTTCAAACATGGAGTCGGCCGCCATCGGCGCCGGTTGACAGTTCAAGGAGATGCCAATGAACGATAACGCGTCGCATCGCATCCCAGTAGGCCCGGAGTCGAGGCCCTTCCGGGATGGAGGCAGCCGTAAAACTTATCGTTTAACCGTCAACAGCAGCGCTACGACGCGAAATAATTAAAACAATCGGCTGCTTTGTCAATTTTTTGTAGCCCTCGGCTATTCCGGCCTCCCTTTGACTGTCTTCTAGCTCTACAGCAGGGGTGGTCTACTCTACTGGTCGTGTGTGACGCACATGTAGGCGTGGCTATCGCTGTGTGCAGCAATCGCCATGGTCCCGGCGAACGAATAAAAATAAATTGCTGGAAATAAAAAACGCAGCAGGCACTCCGTAAAAGGAGCATACGCCTTCTCACATGGTCATTAGCTGGTGGCGGCATCGTGACATACGGCAATTTGGAGCACCACCGCTGCTGCTGTCGTTCCTTCGGCTGCTCTTCGACCTACATTTCAACCGAAAGAACCTGAGAATTTGACAGACAATCGATCAAAACGCAATCGAACCGATCGGTAAGCTTCCGCCTGGCTGCCACTCGCGGGATAATTGTCTTGACGGACACGGTCACTCTGAAACGGGATGAGAACGGTCTTAAACGAATTCAGACGGTCGACCATCTTGGAGGGAGGCAGAGGAAGGCGGTAACAGTCACGGTCGCGGACGTCATTTCTTGATCTCACTGCACCACTTACCTAGTGTTACCTATAGCGCTGTGGTCGTGCACTCGCTGCAATAGTAAATAGCAGGTAGCACCGTTTCTCATGCACTTGGAAAATTCAAGTTTAAATTTATTGAAATTAATCAAATTAACAACTGGTTTGGTTGGCGTCGATTGCATGGCGGCTACGCTGCCAGCAGGTAATCAAAGCTGGCTTTACAGGTAAAGTTCAAGACTAAATGGCTGGTGAGTTGACTGTGTTGAATGTTTGGGACGGCGACGGTGCACGACTCTGTGCAAATCAGTGTGTCTTTTCGTTACAATGGAATTAGTATTCAGGTGGGATCGGCTCAACAAAGCTGATTCGCGTGAAAGATAAACGATAAGTTTTATGGATGCACAGTAGGCGGGATTTTTTGTAACTGTATTCTATCAAAATGGTAGCGGAGTCGATCAAATCGTGATGATGGTTCTTTGCTATCGCCGATTGCTTGTCAAAATTAGATTGTTTTTGACTCTATGGAATTGAGGAGCTTCTAACGCCGCACATAAGTTGCCGAGCATCTTGCCGAAGGAACCGAAGAGATTCTCGCAGAACCCGCGAGCTTCGTTCAAGAAACAAAGGAAGCTTCTCCTCAGAAGCATAGGACGCTTCTCCTCGGAAGCTTAGGAAGCTTCTCATCAGAATCAAAGAAAGCTTCTCCTCAGCAGCTTAGAAAGCACCTCCTCCGAAGCTTAGGAAGCTTAGCTCCTTAGAAACTTGGAAGCTTTTGTTTAGAAGCTTCGGAAGCTTCTCCTCAGATGCTTAGGACGGTCTCCTAAGAAGCTTCTCTTTAGAAGCTAATGTAGCTTCTCCTCAGAAGCTGAGGAAGCTTCTCCTCAGAAGCTTGTAAAGCTTCTCCCAGGAAACTTACGAAGCTTCTCGCATGAAGCTTACGAAGCTTCTCCTCAGAAGCTTGGAAGCTTCTCCTTCGAAGCTTGGAAGCTTCTCTCAGAAGCCTTGGAATTTCCCTCAGAAGTTTTGGATGGATCTGTGAAACGCTTTGGAAGCTTCTCTCAGAATCTTTGGAAGCTTCTCTCCGAAGCCTTGGAATTTCCCTCAGAAGTTTTGGATGGATCTGTGAGACGCTTTGGAAGCTTCTCCTCAGAAGCTTTGGAAGCTTCTCCCCAGAAGATTGGAAGCTTCTCTTGAGATTTGGAAACTTTTCCTCAGAAGCTTGGAAGCTTCTCCTCAGAAGCTTAAAAGCTTCAGGAAATTTTGGAACTGAAAAAAAAACTGGGAAGCTTCTCTCAGAAGCTTTGGAACCTTCTCCCAGAAACTTTGAAAGCTTCTCCCAGAAGCTTTGGAAGCTTCTCCCGGAAGCTTAGGAAGCTTCTCCCAGACGCTCTAGAAGCTTCTCCTCAGAAGCGAGGAAGCTTCTCTCAGGTGCTTTGGAAGCCTTTTTCAGATGCTTTGGAAGCATTTCTCAGAAACTTTGAAACCTTCTTCCAAAAGCTTTGAAAACTTCCCTCAGAAGCTTTGGAAGCTTCTCCCAGAAGCTTTGGAAACTTCTCCCGGAAGCTTTGGAAGCTTCTCCCAGACGCTCTAGAAGCTTCTCCTCAGAAGCGAGGAAGCTTCTCTCAGGTGCTTTGGAAGCCTTTTTCAGATGCTTTGGAAGCATTTCTCAGAAACTTTGAAAGCTTCTTCCAAAAGCTTTGAAAACTTCTCTCAGAAACTTGAAAACTTCTCTCAGAAACTTGAAAGCTTCTCTCAGAAGATTGAAAGCTTCTCTCCGAAATTTCGAAAGCTTTTCTCAGAAGCTTCAAAGCTTCTCAAAGAAACTTTAAAAGCTTTTGTCTTAAGCTGTGAAAGCTTCTCTCAGAAGCGTTGTAAGCCTCTCTCAAAAGCGTTGAAAGCTTTTCTCATAAGCTTTGAAAGCTTCTCTTAGAAGTTCTTGCAGCTTTTTTCAGAGGCTTAGGAAGATACTCTCAGAAGCTTAGAAAGCTTCTCTTAGAACCTTAGGAGGTTTTTCTCAGAAGCTTTGGAAGCTTTTCTCAGAAGCTTAGGAAGCTTTTCTCAAAAGATGTGGAAGCAGATTTTGAGGCTTTTCTCAAAAGCTTCTTATAACAATTTCTGTACTTTCTTCCGGATCATTTTGTAGCATTGATCAGATATTTTAGCAGTTTCTCCCGGAAAATTTCTGTATTTTAGTAGCTTTTCAAACTTCTGCTATATGCTTCTTTTAAAGCTGTTTGCTTTTGAAGCTTCGTTTAGGAGAATTTCAAACTTCTCTTATACTTGAGGTATTTTGCAACATTTATAAAAAGCTTTTGCAATTTCTCCGATAATTAAAGAGCCATATGGTTCTCATAAAAGCTGCTGAGCTTCTCACAGAAACTGCTGAGTTTCTCTCAGAAGCTGCTGAGCTTCTCTCAGAAGCTGCTGAGCTTCTCTCAGAAGCTGCTGAGCTTCTCACAGAAGCTGTCGAGTTTCTCACAGAAGCTGCTGAGCTTCTCACGAAAGCTGCTGTGCTTCTCACGAAAGCTGCAGAGCTTCTCACAAAAGCTGCTGAGCTTCTCACAGAAGCTGCTGAGCTTCTCACAGAAGCTGCTGAGCTTCTCTCAGAAGCTGCTGAGCTTCTCACAGAAGCTGCTGAGCTTCTCACAGAAGCTGCTGAGCTTCTCACAGAAGCTGCTGAGCTTCTCACATAAGCTGCTGAGCTTCTCACGAAAGCTGCTGAGCTTCTCACAGAAGCTGCTGAGCTTCTCACAGAAGCTGCTGAGCTTCTCACAGAAGCTGCTGAGCTTCTCACAGAAGCTGCTAAGCTTCTCCACAGAAGCTCCTGAGCTTCTCACAGAAGCTGCTAAGCTTCTCCACAGAAGCTCCTGAGCTTCTCCACAGAAGCTCCTGAGCTTCTCCACAGAAGCTCCTGAGCTTCTCCACAGAAGCTCCTGAGCTTCTCCACAGAAGCTCCTGAGCTTCTCCACAGAAATTCCTGAATTTCTCGCAGAAGCTACCGAGCTTCTCACAAAAACTGCTGTACTTTTTCCAAAAGCTGCTGAACATCTTCCAGAAGCTGCTGAGCTTCTCACTGAAGCTGCCGAGCTTGAGTAAAGCTGCAAAACTTCTCACAGAACCTAACGAACTTTTCACAGCAGCTGCCGAGCTTATCACAGAAGCTACAGAGAATCCGCAGCACATCTTACAGAAGCTGTAAAGCTTTTTACAACAACAGCCGCAGAACTTCTCGCATAAACAGCAGAGCTTTTAGTAGAAGCCGTTGAGCTTCACAAAGGAATCTTTTATTACTTGATGAGCTTTTTCGCAATATTTTTCACACAGTCAATCTAGCTGAAACAGTAATTTACAGACTTCTCAATCTCTTAAAACGTCAACTGCACTCAATTTATCACTTTTGTTGCTTCCATTAAACCCTAACCTAACATATTTATCATCATCCGAACAGTTCGGCAAGTCAATGACTCGATAACGACCGCGACCTATCCGAAAATAATCCCACTTCATTGACAACGGCAGCTCTCGCGGAAACGACGACGACGAAAACAGCAAAAACAACGCCATCGACTCAGTTTTTACGACTTTCTCACACCATCCCGGCTCACGATTCACCGAAAATAACACTCAATAAATAAAAGACGCGACGCCACGGCGATGACAGCCCACGCAACCGCTCGCAGCGCTCCACTCCCCCAAAAACCGAAACCCAGGTCCGGGTCCATCAGGTCAGCCATGACCTACCCCAAGGTGGAATGTCTTGCTGGCGTCTTCTTCGCCCGATACGCGGAATCGCAGCAATCGCACAAGAAAACGACTTCGTCGTCATCGCAGTCGAATCATGTGTGCGGGGAGGTCACTCACGCACACTCACGCGATTAATCAGCATCCCCCCGTCGACCAAAATGCAGCGCCCACTGCCGATCGATTGGGGTGAGAGGGAGACAACAACAACCCCCGAAAAATGCAATTTTCGGCCACTCACGCACACAATCTCACACCCCGTGTCGCGATTTCGGGGCCATGAGGAAGCTCCTGCAAACTGCATGGATGGATGGAACTCACCACGCGGATGTGCAATTTTCGGCCCTGTCCACCCGAAAAAGTGGGCCACCTCAAACCGAATGCGTATGGATACAATTCGCTTCGTCGCTGTCGTGATTGAGATCGCGTCGTTTTGGTCGACCACGCTCGCATCGCATCATCATCATCGGCATCGCAGTAGGCCGTCGTCGTGGTGCATTCTGACGAGGGGTTTGGTGGGTGTGCAGCGCGCCTACTTTGACTTTATTTGCAATCGCGTGAGACGAATGACTCCGTGAGGGACGGCGAGTGAGTGGGTGAGGGTGCGACTGGGGAGATGCACTTTTGCTTTCGCGATGAGAATGCAGCTCACCGGGAGCACGTTTGTTTACACGGGGCGGTTTTATTTTTCGGGTGTTTTGTTTTGTTGAGTGTCAGGTCGTTTCGGTCGGCCGGTCGTCAAATTTCGTCGGCGGGCGATAATTTTCTCGCGTTTTTCGGCGAAGGCGGCCGAGCTCACAGTGTGTGTGCGAGTGAGTGTGAGTGACAATGGGATTCTTTGCTGGCCTAATTTTCGTGATGTTGGCCGAATTGCATTCGCGAGAATTTGGTGTTTTATTTTTGCGCTGTCGTCAGCGTCGTTGTCGATGAGTAAACGAAAGCGAAAGTGGATATGTAATTTCTTTGTTTTGAGAATGGATTTTTTTTGTTTCGTTTGGAAATTTGAACGAATCGCAGTGACCGTTGCGAATTGAGAGCATCGTTATCACGTGACGGTCATGTATAAAATAAGTCATGGTTTAGGTTACTTTGATGACCAATTGAATATCTAAAAAAGCCGTAAAAGAAAGATAATTTTGTATGGAGTAACAATGGCGATCTAACATTATCTTTTTCTCTTCTCATTATAGGTACGTACTCACTGGAACACAATCATGGAGCTTTGTTTATTGGACTAAAAATAAAAGATTAAATTTGAAAAATACGATGGCAGCACTAACCATCTCAAAGATAAAGACTGTGTAATAAAACAGTAACTTAAACATTGCTACACCCTATTTAAGGAACCACATTTTCGACACTTTCTGTGGGATATTGCTTAAGTAAGTATTTTGAAACAACTAAATGTTTCGTTCGATAACAGTCATAATTTTGCATAACAAAAAACGTGGGTCGAGTATCTTTTCGTAAAAAAAAATTTCTCGACTTCCCAGGAAATAGAGTGTCTTTGTGCTTGTCATATATATAAATAAAAATGGAATGGTGTTTGTATGTCACGAAATGGCTTACGAACAGGTCAACGGGTTTGAATTAATATTTCTTCGTTTCAATTTCTTTTGATGTTCCTTTACGGTATTTAGTCATCTAGTTTTCATCGCTTTCTTCTACATTCTCCTTAATTTAGATTAAAAAGACCAATATACCGATGAACACAAATTGGACGAAGCTTTTGAAGCTTATCTCAGAAACCAGTTTTGTAAGCAATCAGGGTAGTCGACCCGTTTTCGCTGATATTCGGCAGCGCTTCCCTTAAACATTCACAACATGAGCGATCAAACGAATGTCGAAAAGAAAAATGTCAATTGAATGCCACTGACCACGAGAGCTTCGCTAGGAAACGTTACGGTTTTGTTTGTTTCTGTTCTGCTTTCACTGTATGTGTGTCACATTCGACATAACACGCAAGATCAAACTATTCATGTGGCTTATGATCCGATGTCTGAATTATACGTAAGACTTATGATTTATGCAAATGTCATCGTGTCAGACGACATTCAATTGACACTTTTTGGACGTTAACTGCGTCTTACGGCAATATACTGGGTGTCAATTGAAAATCTAAAATTTTGCGACCGTCACGAAATTATGTAAGATTTTGAATGGTAATAACTCAGCCATTTATCAATAGATTTTCAATATTTTCCCACCAATCGGTCGGAAATTTATACAACATTTCACTCGAATGGAGAAAACTTTGGATTTTTGACGATAGACTGTCGAAAATTGGGAAAATGTCGACCCCTTACTTACGCAACCAAACTCGATCATATTGTCTTCCATGATTCTTTTGGGTTGGGAAGCGCACTACAAAAGCAGACCATTTTCAGCTTATTCGCTCATTCTTCTTTTGATGTTAACTACATCTTACGGCAATATATTTGGTGTCAATTAAAAATCTAAAATGTTGGGACCATCACCATATTATGTTAGAGTTTGAGCTAAAGGAAGGCTACAACTATGAAAATTGACTAAAATTCAAATGCAAAAAATCACTTGGCGTAGTTAACGTCATGCGGTCGTGTCTTGTACACAACCCCCTCTGATTTTTTGAGTTTGTCGACGATGATTCTAAAGCTCGTGCTTTGACTGCGGACCATGGCAACGAAACGAACGTCGCGAAAAGTGTCGAATGTTTACAGCACTGATTATAAACTTTTGAAGCTTTTCTCGTAAGCTCTTGTAGTTTCTTTCAGAAGATATTACATTTCTCTCAAAAGCTCTTTAAGCTTTTCATGAATGCTTTCAAAGCTCTCACGAGTTTTTTGAAATAAGCTTCCTGAGAATCTTTTTTTAAAGATTTCCAAGCTACTTCCAAAATGCTTCCAGAACTTTCAAAAGAAATTCTTTGAGCATCTTCAGAGAGTTTTACGGATTAGTTCGGAGAACCTTTCCGAAGAGTTTTTTCAGAGAAACTTTTCACGCTACTTCACAGAAGTTTTCCGAGATTCTTTAGATAAATTTAAAAAGCTTCGTTAGATAAAGTTTCTGAGCTTCTTCATCAAAGCTATTCGGGCATCATCAGACTAGCAGGCCCAGCTCTTTCAGAGAAGCTTAATCATCCTCTTTTCAAATCTTTTTGAGCATAATTGAAAAAATGTTGGCTAAGCAATCTCTAGGGATCTGAAAACTCTAGTTTTTTTTTCCCAACGTTTTGGTCCGTTTGGGACCTTTTTCAAGGGTTCAATAACAACGGTTACCCTTGGAAAAAGTCCCAAATGGACCGAAACGTGGAAAAAAAAACTAGCCTATATAATTTCCCAGAAACTGCTTAGCCAATATTCTACCAATAACATAACCTCAATCGGACCTTTTCCAATCATCTTCAGAAATGCGTTTCAAACTTCTTCAGAGGAGCATTTTGAGATTTTTCAAATAAATTTTTCAAACTTGTTCAGAGAAGTTTACCAAACTTCTTTAGAATAGCATTCCGAGTCTGAAGAAGCATTTGAACTTCTTCAGAGAAGCTTTTTGTGTTTAATCAGATAATTTTTTCGGGCTTGTTCAGAGAAGCTAAATGAACTTCTGCAGATAAGCTTTCCGAGCTTCTTTCAAATTTTGTTGTGAAACTTTCCTAGCTATTTCAGAGAACCCTTACGACCTTATTCGAAGAAGTTTTCCGAGCTGCTTCAGGTAATCTGTACGAATATCTTTCGGAAGCTTTATAAAGTTTTTTTGAGCGTCTCTTAGAAGTTTTTGTTAAGCATAAGGATTTTTTTATACATAGATTCCGCCTTCAGTGTTTGTTTTTTTCCTTTTAAAGAGCTCTCGAGCATTTTCAAACTTGATCCATTAGCTGCTTCCTATTGAACACTTGAAGTTATCATACATTCCTCCAGAAGCTTTCAGAGCCTCTTTCTTAATTTTTCCGATCTTTTTGATGAAATTGTTACAGAAGCTGCATATTACAGAAGCCTCTTTCAGTTACTCTACAGAAGCTGAAAAGCTTCTCTCAGAAGCTGCAGAGCTTCTCTCAGAAGCAGCAGAGCTTCTCTCAGAAGCAGGAGAGCTTCTCTCAGAAGCAGGAGAGCTTCTCCTAGCAGCGGTTGAGCTTCTCTTAGAATTTGCAGAGCTTTTCTCAGAAGCTGCAGGGCTCTTCTCAGAAGGTGCAGAGCTTCTCTCAGAACCTGTAGAGCTTCTCTTGAAAGGTGCAGAACTTCTCTTAGAAGTTCCAGAGCTCATCTCAGAGCTGCAGAATTCTCTCAGAACCTACAGTGCTTCTCTCAGAATCTGCTGAGCTTCTCACAAAAGCTGCAGAGCTTCTCACAAAAGCTGCAGAGCTTCTCTTAGAAGCTGCAGAGCTTCTCTCAGAAGCTGCAGAGCTTCTCTAAGAAACTGCAGAGCTTCTCTCAGAAGCTGCAGAGCTTCTCTCAGAAGCTGCAGAGCTTCTCTCAGAAGCTGCAGAGCTTCTCTCAAAAGCTGCAGAGCTTCTCTCAGAAGCTGCAGAGCTTCTCTCAGAATCTGCAGAGCTTCTCTCAGAAGCTGCCGAGCTTCTCTCAGAAGCTGCAGAGCTTCTCTCAGAAGCTGCAGAGCTTCTCTCAGAAGCTGCAGAGCTTCTCTCAGAAGCTGCAGAGCTTCTCTCAGAAGCTGCAGAGCTTTTCTCAGAAGCTGCAGAGCTTCTCTCAGAAGCTGCAGAGCTTCTCTCAGAAGCTGCAGAGCTTCTCTCAGAAGCTGCAGAGCTTCTCTCAGAAGCTGCAGAGCTTCTCTCAGAAGCTGCAGAGCTTCTCTCAGAAGCTGCAGAGCTTCTCTCAGAAGCTGCAGAGCATCTCTCAGAAGCTGCAGAGCTTCTCTCAGAAGCTGCAGAGCTTTTCTCAGTAGCTGCAGAGCTTCTCTTAGAAGCTGCAGAGCTTTTCTCAGAAGCTGCAGAGCTTCTCTCAGAAGCTGCAGAGCTTCTCTCAGAAGCTGCAGAGCTTCTCTCAGAAGCTGCAGAGCTTCTCTCAGAAGCTGCAAAGCTTCTCTCAGAAGCAGCAAAGCTTCTCTCAGAAGCTGCAAAGCTTCTCTCAGAAGCTGCCGAGCTTCTCTCAGAAGCTGCCGAGCTTCTCTCAGAAGCTGCCGAGCTTCTCTCAGAAGCTGCAGAGCTTCTCTCAGAAGCTGCCGAGCTTCTCTCAGAAGCTGCCGAGCTTCTCTCAGAAGCTGCCGAGCTTCTCTCAGAAGCTGCCGAGCTTCTCTCAGAAGCTGCCGAGCTTCTCTCAGAAGCTGCCGAGCTTCTCTCAGAAGCTGCCGAGCTTCTCTCAGAAGCTGCCGAGCTTCTCTCAGAAGCTGCCGAGCTTCTCTCAGAAGCTGCCGAGCTTCTCTCAGAAGCTGCCGAGCTTCTCTCAGAAGCTGCCGAGCTTTTCTCAGAAGCTGCAGAGCTTCTCGCAGAAGCGCAGAGCATTTCTCAGAAACGTTGAGCTTTTCTCAGAAGCTGCAGAGTTTCTCCCAGAAGCTGCAGAGTTTCTCCCAGAAGCTGCAGAATTTCTCCCAGAAGCTGCAAAGCTTCTGCCAGAAGCTACAGAGCTTCTCCCAGAAGAAGCAGAGTTTCTTCCAGAAGCTGCAGAGTTTCTCTCAGAAGCTGCAGAGCTTCTCTCAGAAGCGCAGAGATTTTGTAAGAAGCTTCAGAGCTTCTCTTGGAAGCTGCAGAGCTTCTCTCAGAAGGTACAGAGCTTCTCCCAGAAACTGCAGAGCTTTTCTCAGAAGCTGCAGAGCTTTTCTCAGAAGTTGCAGAGCTTCTCACAGAAGCTACAGAGCTTCTCACAGATGCTACAGAGCTTCTCACAGATGCAACAGAGCTTCTCACTAAAGCTACTGAGCTTCTCACAAAAGCTACAGAGCTTCTCACAGAAGCTACAGAGCTTCTCACAGATGCTACAGAGCTTCTCACAGATGCAACAGAGCTTCTCACTAAAGCTACTGAGCTTCTCACAAAAGCTACAGAGCTTTTCACTGAAGCTTCAGAGCTTCTCACAGAAGCTACAGAGACTCTCACAGATGCTACAGAGCTTCTCACCAAAGCTACAGAGCTTCTCACAAAAGCTACAGAGCTTATCTCAGAAGCTACAGAGCTTCTCTCAGCATCTACAGAAGCTGCAGAGCTTCTCACAGAAGCTGCAGAGTTTCTGCCAGAAGCTACAGAGCTTCTCCCAGAAGAAGCAGAGTTTCTTCCAGAAGCTGCAGAGTTTCTCTCAAAAGCTGCAGAGCTTCTCTCAGAAGCGCAGAGATTTTCTAAGAAGCTTCAGAGCTTCTCTTGGTAGCTGCAGAGCTTCTCTCAGAAGCTACAGAGCTTCTCCCAGAAGCTGCAGAGCTTCTCCCAGAAGCTGCAGAGCTTCTCCCAGAAGCTGCAGAGCTTCTCCCAGAAGCTGCAGAGCTTCTCCCAGAAGCTGCAGAGCTTCTTCCTGATGCTACAGAGCTTCTCCCAGAAGCTGCAGAGCTTTTCTCAGAAGCTGCAGAGCTTCTCACAGAAGCTACAGAGCTTCTCTCCAAAGCTACTGAGCTTGTCACAAAATCTACAGAGCTTCTCACAGAAGCTACAGAGACTCTCTCAGAAGTTACAGAGCTCCTCTCAAAAGCTACAGAGCTTCTCTCAGAAGCTACAGAGCTTCTCCCAGAAGCTACAGAGCTTCTCTTAGAAGCTACAGAACTTCTCTCAGAAGCGACAAAGCTTCTCTCAGAAGCTGCAGAGCCTCTCTCAGAAGCTGCAGAACTTTTTTTGGAAGCTGCAGAGTCCTCTTAGAGCTGTAGAGCTTCTTTCAGAAGCTGCAGAATTTCTCTGAAGTTTCAAAGCTCATCTTAGAGCTGCACAACCTCTCAGAAGCTGCAGAGCTTCTTTTGAAAGCTGCAGAGCTTCGTTTAGAAGCTGCAGAGCTTCGTTAAGAAGCTACAGAGCTTCTCTCAGAAGCTGCAGAGCTACAAAGTTTCTCTCAGAAGCTGCAGAGTTTCTCACCGAAGCTGCAGTGTTTCTCGCAGAAGCTGTGCAAAGCTTCTCTCAGAAGCTGTATAATTTCACTCAGGAGCTGCATAGTTTCTCTCAGTAGCTGCAGAGCTTGTCTTAGAAGCTGCAGAGCTTCTCGCAGAAGATCTTCTTTGTTTTTTTTAACAGTTTCTGGAATAACATATAACATCAGCTTCTAGGATACTTCAACTTGTTGCACACGAAATACATGAATTTTAAATAGAACATCAACCTTATTTGTACAATTTTCTTAATCTAGATTTTAGTATCAAATTTCCCACACCTAAAAGCCCCAAACTGCAGTTCATCTCCTGCATCAAATTATCCACGGCGAGTCATTTCCAAGTCCCACCAGTTTCCATGTTGTCGCCATCGTCTTCGCCTTTCAGCGCCTTTGTGCCGAAATCCCTCGCCCATCAACGGACGACATCATCTCAAATTCAATCTAATTATCGAAATCGCACATCCACACGATTGGGCACCGAATCCGACGGAGACACGGCACGGCACGACAATGGCGCACTCTGCAGCGGGTCGGGGGTATGCAAATATATGTACAAAACCCGCTCGTTCCACTTGCGCACCACAATTGGGCTCCTCGTGGATTTCTCTATTTACTCTCAATGTCTATCCCCTGGCGCGGTTCCATCCTTCCTCGCCTGGTGCCACACGTGATCACAACATCTTCAGCGAGAGGTTTGAGAATATCGATTATTTTGGGAATGACAAGCATTCCGATTCAAGTGGATACATTTGAATGGGGATTGTTGCTTGTGAATTTTGAGAGGATTTCAGTGGAATAGTAATCTGAATTTTTGGGACTGTGGATAAGACGCGATCCTAGTGTTTGAGCAACCCAGGTTCAACACCCGATGGTGACAAGTTTTTTTAAGCGTCAAATTATGTCGATTCCATCGTCGAAATTGACAAATGACCACTTTCCGAATCGAATTTCAACCTCATCCTTCCTGAAGCCAATGCAAAACAGTTTCCGTCGCAATGGGCTTCCATCCGGTTTCACCTGTTCCACGTTTCGGTTTTGGAATCTTCTTTTGTCATTTCAATCAACATCATTTTTTACGCCCGGAAACATCAAACAAAAATCAATAAGCAATTACCAGACATTTCTGGTGTGATGCGAACTGCATTTTAAAATATCAACATAATTTATTCATTTCCCACCAGGGGGACTGCACCTCCGGAAACCCCTTCCCCCCTCATGCAAAATCGAGCGACGAATTCACTTCGAGTTCCGCAGAATAAAAATCATCATTCCGCAAATAAATATAAAAATGATTTTTTTTTGCACAATCCGCACCGTTAGCCATTCAATCCCCACAGTGGGCGCTGCAGCTTTTTTTCGCCCAAATACTACCCCTTCGGTATGCTGCACAGTTCGGTCGTCCACCAGCAGAGGGGTAAAAATTTACGCCACTCATCCTCGACCACCAAAATGGGGTTGGATGGAACGAACGAAAAAATTATATGAACGCCGAATCGTCGATCCCGGCCAACAGCAAAAACCCCGAGCATCGAGCCGCGCTTTGGCTGGGGTTAAAAAATTATATTTGCACATTAACATTAAATCCGAAAAATGCACTTTATGGGCCCTTGCTCGGCCTCTGCACCCGCTCATAACTATCGCACCGTGAAGTGGGGGGAAATTGATCACTGGTTTACAAATTTTTGACATTATCAAACTTATGTCGACAAAATCAATGCTTATCTATCTGTTCACGCAATTGATATTAGAAAATGTTGTCAAAATGCAACTTTCGAAATACGCCTACATGTAGGCAACTAGTCTTCAATAGCATCCTAAAGACTGTCTCATGTTTGTACCAAATGCTTGATTTTACGTTAGATATACACGTTCACTCAATTCTCACATGTTTTCTTTTGATTTAAGTCCAAAAAACAAATTCTTTTGTTTTATGGATTTTAACTCAGATTTTGGGTAAATTATGTTTTCCGTGTACCTTTCGAAATGTCAGATAGGAACAACCCTAGTGTCAGGAAGCAAAGCCCCAGTGGATTTTTGTCTGCGAGGTAAACGTCAAACATGACGTCAAAAGTGTCATGGTTGAAATGTCAACGCATATTTTAAAATTAAAGTTACAAAACATTACAATCAATCAGAGATGGCTTGTGCTTACATCTTCAAAAAATGTGAATATTTCCATGAAAACTAATCGTATTGGAAATAAAGTAGTTTAAAATAATCATTTCACATCTATAAACTAAAAAACATGGAATTTCTGAGATTCTAACGAAATACTACGCATCTTTGAGAGGAATTGCTCTTTGGTACACTGATCTAACCATATTCACCCCGGCTTACGGTATCAGCTGCACGTCTGCTGCAGTGCAGTGTGTGGTGGCGTCATCCGGAATCGTTCGATGTTTTTTCCTCTTCTGGTCGTAATTTTTCCCGAAAAACATGCGCAAAAATGCATCACTTTATGAGGGGAGCACGCGTTAAAAATGAATTTTTAATTGGAAAAGTGATTCCCGTTCTGGCGAAGCTATAGGCGGACGCGGTAGGCCATGCATACATTTTAGCCATGGTTGACTCGATGCGATGTTTTTTTTTTGAGACAAACATCGCACTGTTAATTTAGATGAGTATTGCTTCCATGATCTGATTTCCGAGATTCTTTGACTGTTTTGACCGTTCATGATTGATGTTAACTGTTTTGGACAACTATTGACTGTTTTCGACTGTTTGTTACTGTTTTTTTAGCGTTGTTAGCTGTGATTGTTTGTTTTTGGTTGTTTTGACCGTTTTCAACTGTTTTCAGCTGTTTCTGACTATTAATGACTGTTAATTTCTCGAGAGAGATTCGCCATAAGGGCCTATCTGACAAATCAATAACAATAAAAAAAAAAACATGAAATTGCAATATGTCATTTTTAATCCCAATTGGAGAATATATTCTCAAAATGAACCTTTTCACTATAATTCAAATTTTATAAACCTAGTTTCAAAACCCTCATGAATAACACACATATCTACTACAATTTCCCTTGCTATTTCGTTCTCAAAATATAAATAATAGTTTTTGCCTAAAACGTACTCGAAAATGTCATCGCCCAATAACGCCTGTCATCGATATCATTTTCAACATCGCCCAATACTTTTGCGCCGTGTTTACATTTTAATTTCCCACCATGTTCGTCTTGTTTATTTTTTGTTTGCAGTGTCGCCGTTTACTATCGCCGTGTTGTGATTTCGTTTTCAGTTTCGTCCATCACTTTGATAAACAGAAACACAAGCGTAATCAATGAAGTGTGTTGCTTTGCATGAGGTGAAGTTTCGGCTTCTAGAAATATGCGTGTTTAACTATTTAATTAAATTATCGATAAGAAGAAAGTTCAACAGCAGTGAATAGTCAATCAAGCTACCATTTTGTCGCTATATTTTCTTGAATTGTGTACATTTTGTCAGTATCGCCCAAAACGCAAAGCAGCCCGGATCTGTTCTTGACAGTTTTTGAACTTTGTTAGCAGTTTTTTATTGTTTTTTATAATTTTGTTAGTTTGACCGAATTATTTGTTTTGGCTGTTTCGACCTTTCTTCAATGTTTTTACTTATATTGGCTGTTATTACCTATTCTGACTGTTTTTAACTGTTTTTTACTCTTCTTGACATTAATTGCTTTGATTTTGAATGCTTTTGACATTTTTTATTTGTTTTTTTTTTTGCGTTTGACTGATTGCGACTTTATTGTAAATCTTTTTGTTTTTTAACCGTTAACCACTGTATTCACTTTTTTATTGTTTTTGCTGTTTAATTTATTGCTTTCAACTGTTTCCGTCTGTTTTTGATTTTATTTTTTTTTAAACATCATTTCATTTCATCATTTTGCAATTTCTTGAAATGCGTTGAACTGAAGAAGTCTGTAAGTCGCAGACGAAATAGCTGGTTTCGGTCGTTTTCAACATTTTTGATTGTTTTGACCGTTCTTGGATGTTTTAAACTTCTTCATCTATACTTGGCTGTTATGACTGTTCTTGGCTGTTTATAACCGTTTTTGATTACCTCTGACATTTCTGATTTTTTTTCTGTGTTTGACTGGTTTTTTTATGTTTTTGTTTTTTAACAAATTTAATTATTTTTAACCGATTGTGTTGACTATTTTTATTGTTCTTGATGTTTTTTTATTTCTTTCGACTATTTCCATCCGTTTTGATTGAAAACTAATTGATTTTCAAAACTTTACTTCATCCTATCACTCATTTGCGACTTCTCGAGTCGAGTCGAGTACGCGACTAGGGGACGGGCCTGGTGTAGTGGTTAGAACTCACGCCTCTCACGCCGAGGACCTGGGATCGAATCCCATCCCCGAAATAGTCACTTATGACAAAAAAAAAGATTATAGGGAAGTAAAGCCGTTGGTCCCGAGATGAACTAACCCAGGGCTGAAAATCTCGTTAATAAAAATAGAAAAAAAGAGTACGCGACACTGAAGAAGTCTATAAGTCGCAGACGAAATAGGCCAATCAGTCACAAGATAATCCTAGTTTTAGAGTTCAACGGAATTCGCTCGTAGAATTTTTTTGAATGTTTTTAGACTGTTGTTAACTGTTTGTCACTGCTTTTGATTGTTTTTAACTGTTTCAACAGTGTTTGGCCTATTTTGACGTTTTCTCTTGCTGCTTTAATCTTCTTCTTCTTTTCTGGCGTTACGTCCCCACTGGGACAGAGCCTGCTTCTCAGCTTAGTGTTCTTATGAGCACTTCCACAGTTATTAACTGAGAGCTTATTATGCCAATGACCATTTTTTGCATGCGTATATCGTGTGGCAGGTACGAAGATACTCTATGCCCTGGGAAGTCGAGAAAATTTCCAACCCGAAAAGATCCTCGACCGGTGAGATTCGAACCCACGACCCTCAGCTTGGTCTTGCTGAATAGCTGCACGTTTACCGCTACGGCTATCTGGGCCCCATGTCTGCTTTAATCATGTTTGACTGTTCTTCTATCGTTTTTGAATGTTTTTGTCTGTTTCAACTGTTTTTGACTGTTATTGATTGTTATTAGCTACATGCGACTTCTCTCACTATTTTTATTGTGTTCAACTGTTTTCATTGTTTCTGATTCTTTGTGAATGTTTTGTCTGCTTTAATCTGGTTTTGGCTTCTAATAACTGTTTTAGACTGTTTATTATGGTTTTGGTTGTTTTTAACTGTTGTTGGGTCTTTTCGTCCGAAATTTTCTGGTTTAATTGATTAAGTTTGTCGGTTTTTTGACGCTCTATTCATGTTTGGCTGTTTTTTTTTTATCGTTTTTGAATATTTTTGTCTCCTCATGATTGTCTTTGACTGTTTCATACTGCTTTGACTATGTTAACTGTTTTTGACTGTCATTAATCCTTTTTAACTGTATGCGACTTTTCTCACTATTATTTATTATTATTTTAACTGTTTTGACTGTTTCTGATTCTTTTTGAATGTTTTGTCTGTTTTTATCTGGTTTTGACTGTTATTAACTGTTTAAGACTTTTTCTACGTTCTTGGTTGTTTTTGGTGTTTTGGACCGCAGTTTTTCAAGATTATTTATATAAGCGTTCCAATCAGCATTCAAAGCTTCTTCCAGAGTTTCTTCAAGCTTTCTTTAGAAGCATTTCAAACTTCCTACGAAGCTTTCAGAACTCCAATCAAAGCATTCTGAGTTTTTATTTTCAAACATTCGGTCTCCTTCCAGAAGCTTGCTTCGTCCAGAAGCATTCGGAGCTTTTCCCAGAAGCTAACTGAACTTCGTCCAGAAGCTTTCAATTCTTCTTCCATAAGCTTTCAAAGCTTCTTCGTCCTGAAGCTTTCCGAATTTCTTCGAGAAGCTCTCCAAGTTTCTGCGAGAAGCTTTCCGAGCTTCTTCCAGAAGTTTCCTAGCTTTCTCCAGAAGCTTTCCGAACTTATTTCGAAGTTTTCCAAGCTTCTTCTATATGCTTCCAGAGCTTCTTCCAGAAGCTTACCAAGCTTCTCCCAGAAGCTTATCAGGATTCTTACAGAAGCTTCCCGACTTTTTTCCAGAGCTTCTATATGAAATTTCCTGAGAATTTTTCTTCCAAAAGAATTTTCCAAGCTTCTACCAGCAGCTTCCCGAACTTCTACCAGAAGCTTCCCGAACTTCTAGCTGAAGCTTCCCAAGCTTCTTCCAGAAGCTTTCCGGGCTCCTACCAGAAGCTTCTCGACCTTTTTCCAGAAGCTTCCCGAGCTTCTTCCAGAAGCCTCCCGAGCTTATTCCAGAAGCTTTCCAAGCTTCTTCAAGAAGCTTCCCGGTGTTTTTTGAGAAGCTTCCCGAGCTTCTTCCAAGAGCTTCCTGAGCTTCTTCTTGAAGCTTTTCTTTCTGCTTTCAGAAATATATCTGAGCTTTTTCCGAGCTTCTTCCACAAGCTTCCCATACTTTTTATAGAAGCTTCCTGAGCTTCTTCCACAAGCCTCCCGAACTTCTTCTAAAAGCTTCCCGAGCTTCTTCTAGAAGTTTTCTGAGCTTCTTCTAGAAACTTTCTGAGCTTTTTCTAGAAGCTTCTCGAGCTTCTTCCAAGAGCTTTCTGAGCTTCTTGTATAATCTCTCTGAGCTTCTTCTGGTAGCTTTTCCATCTTCTTTCAGAAATATTTCTGAACTTTTTCCGAGCTTCTTCCAAAAGCTTCCCGAGCGTTCTCCTGATTTTTTTTCGATCTTATTCCTGAAGCTTTCCGAACTTACGCATGAAGGTTTTCGAGCTCTTTCCAGAAGCTTTCCAATTTTCTCCTAGATGCTTCCCAAGCTTCTTCCAGAAGCTTTCCAAACTTCACCCAGAAGCTTCTCGAGCTTCTTATTCAAGCTTACCGAGCTGTATGCAGAAGCTTCTCAAACCTTTTCCAGAAGCTTTCCGGGCTTCTTCCTGAAGCTTTCCGAGCTTTTTTAAGAGTTTGTACCTAAAGTTCCCAGAACTTCTTCCATAAGCTTCCCGAGTTTCATCCAGAAGCTTTCCGTGCTTCTTCCAAAAGCTTCCCGTGCTTCTTCAAGAAGTTTCATGAGCTTCATCCAGAAGCTTCCCTAGCCTTTTACAGAAGCATCCCGACCTTCTTCCAGAAGCTTCTCGACCTTCTTCCAGAAGCTTCCCGAGCTTCTTCCATGAGCTTTCTATGCTTTTTTAGACGCTTTCCGAGCGCTTTTTGAACGTCGTTCAGGAGAAGAACAAGCTTTACAAAAATGTTCCAAAGCTTCCCGAGTTTCTTCAAGAAATTTCTTGAGTTTCTTCAGTTGCTTCTTTCAGAAGCTTTCCGAGATCCTTCCAGAAGCTTTCCGAGCTTATTCCGGATGCTTTCCGATCTTTTTCCAGAAACTGTTAAAGCTTATTTTATTAGTTTTAGGTACATTTGCGTAAAGCATATGGAGCTTTAATTGCTTCTCCTAGAACTTTTGGAGCTTCTTACTGATGTTTTTGATTCTTCCAAAAGCTCAGCAAGCTTATTTCAAAAGCCCTTCAAGCAACTCTCATCAGCATTCGGGACATCAACCAAAAGCTTTCCTTCGAAGCTCTTCTTCAGAAGTATACTGAACTTTCCAAATGTTTACTTAGTTTCTTCCATAAGTTAACTTAGCCTCTTGCGGAACTTCACAAAAATATTTCCTAGCTTCTATAAGAAGCTGAGGAAGTGTTTTTTTCTTCGAAACTATACAAGTTTCTTCAGGAAGAAGTAAGAGCTTCTACCGGAAATTTCGGGAGCTTCGAACAGACGCACTGTGAACTTCTTGCAGTTTCTCTCCGAGCTTATCCTAGAAGCAGTGCGATTCTACCAAACAAACAAAGACAAAGCGTTGATTTTTCTCAAAAAGTTTTCGGTCTTCAATGGGCTTCTTTCAATAGTATTTGGAGCTCTTTCCAGAAGTTTTCCGAGTTTGTTTTTCAGTAGAATTCCGAGTTTTTTTTCCAGTAAATTTCCGAGCGAACTTCTTTCTCTTTTTCCGTCATTCTTCCTGAAATGAAACTTTCTGTGTTTCTTTGAAGAAGCTCTCCATGCTTCCGAAGAATATTTTCCCGAGTTTGTTCAAAAATGCTATCTGAGCTTGTTTTGATCATCTCTACAAAAGCTTCACGAACCATTTAAAATATTGGTCGAATCTTCTCCAAAAAGTTTTTGAGTTTCTTACTGGAGAATTTGTATATTTTTTTTTCAGAAGTTGTCGGGCACTCCAAACTTCCATCAGTACGAAACTTCTATCAGATGCTCTTCGAATCTCTACCAAAAGCTTACTGAGATTCTGATAGAAGCTTTCAGAAGATTTCCTCGCTCTTTCTAGATTGGTCGAACTTTTGTCTTTTCTTTTCTGCGCTTCCACCGAAAGCAACTTGAAGTTTTTACTTAATCATCTCCCATAAAATTGAGACAAATAAAATCCGTCATTTTAACTCAAATCCACCACCAATCCAATCCAGTTAACAAACCATTGACCCTCACACCTGCTGTCAACCGTTCCGAGAGCGAAACGAAAAAAAAAAATGGAACCGCATAATCCTAACAATCAATGAGGACAAAACCCAACAATGGAGGGGAAACGTTCCCGGAAGAAAAAACGCAAAAAATATGAAACACCCACGCATTCGATTAATTTTTCCGGACCACCCGGAAAGTGCAGCTCCGGGAACCATAATTAAAAATATCATCGATCGGTTGGAAACAGAAATTTTTTCTCCGCATTCGGTGAAGCCATTTTTTTGTTGTTTTTCGTCACCCCCACTCACGCTCCGGTCTGCACGGTTTGATACAAAACCTGATTCACCGAATTTGTCCGGCCGATGATAGGCAATTCTGCGAAGCCTCCTATTAGCTCGGGTGCAGAGCATTTTTCGCCGCGCTCATTATTATAAATTTTTCCCCGATACGAATCGGGGAATATTTTTCGAAATATGAAATGAAATTGCCAATCGGTGATGGCGGCGGCAGCTGCGGGATTCGAACCGAGGACGGCGATGGGAGCTGCGGTGGTGCTTTACGCCTCTATGCCACGCTACTGCCTGCCTCTCTTATGGAATTGATGGGCTAGGAGATTACGTGTGAATGTGTGCCCAAATTGGGACCAATTTTGGGAAGGACGCAGATAGGGTTTCCGCCAAAAATGGGGGTTTGAGAGCATTGAATTTTGATTTTTTGAAAAGTATGATACTAATTGGCGCTCTTCAGTCACTAATTGATTATATTTTCGCTCTAAATCAACTTGGATTCAAGCATCACATTCAATATCTGTAACTATTATATGATCTTTTCTCTACACAACCATTTCCACACTGATGATCATGCATGGTATTTTTATTGGCATAACGTCCTACTACTTGGAACCCTTGGAAAAAATTCATGAGAAATATGGAGAAAAATGGGCCTTCCTTAGCCGAGTGGTTAGAGTCCGCGGCTACAAAGCAAAGCCTTGCTGAAGGTGTCTGGGTTCGATTCCCGGTCGGTCCAGGATCTTTTCGTAATGGAAATTCCTTGACTTCCCTGGGCACAGAGTATAATCGTACCTGCCACACGATATACGAATGCAAAAATGACAACTTTGGCAAAGAAAGCTTTCAGTTAATAAATGTGGAAGTGCTCATAAGAACACTATGCTGAGAAGCAGGCTCTGTCCCAGTGCCAAGAAGAAGAAGAATTAAGAAAATTCAGGTGCCTTGATCAAAAAACTCTAGAGAGATTCTTCCAATAATTATCGAAAGAGTTCGTGTATTATTTGCTAGTATTTGTTTTGGTAGAACTTCAATAGGAACGTCTGAAAAAAAATCTGAGGGGATCCCTCTAGAAGAATTCAGCGAGACGTGTTCAACAGAACTTTTGAGAAATTTTCAACTATATGTTATCAAAAATTCGTAGTGAAGTTCATCACAGAATCTCAACAGTTTACCAAGAGTACTCTTTTTACTATTTCGAGGCTTCCAGCCCAAGAAAACTTCAAGAAAGTGTTTGGATTTTGGGACAAAGTTTCAACAAATTTATTGCAGAGATTCGTGAAAAGATCTTGGCTTTTCTCTTGAAACATATGTTTGAGGAAATTTTGGAGTAATCGTCGGGAGACTTAAATAGGATATATTTATGCAGGTTGCAATAATACAATCCTAAATAAAAAAATTAAGGTCCCTTAAAGATTGTTTCCAGGTAAATTTAAAGAGAAATCTTTGCTAATGCTTCAGGACTTTTTCGTGATGTATTTATTTGTTTTTTCGCATACGCTGAGTACTTCAAGTATTTTCCTGGATGTGTCATGGCAATAATACTCTTAAAATTTCTACATGAATTGTTCATCAAATTTCACAGAAGAATTCGTCGCTGAATAATATCTTGCAGTGTTCTTAAAGGTATTCCAGTAATAGTTCGGGGATGGATCGCTGGAGAAACTGGTCGAAAAGTCGTCGAAACGCTTCCTACTTAGAACAATTTGTAAAATAATCCTTGCGACAGTTCTTGGAGGACGTACTGGAAGAATGTCAGAAGAGCGGTTCCACAGAAAATGACGACTTTTTTCCCAAATTTCATTTTATATTTTCTGATTTGGATGAAATTTGGCACATGCTTTCTTTATGCCCAAAAATGCCTTTTTGCATCATCGATTCACCATTTTGACTCTAGCTTTACTTTTAAGAAGGGCCTACAAAAAATTCCTTAATACTTTTCAAAAAATTATAACTTAGAAACGGTTTGTCCGATCAGTTTGGTGTCTTCCGCAAAGTTTTATGTTATAGTTGGAACTATCTGGAAAAAATGGTGGTAGGTCATTTGGCATAAAGTCGTTTGGCATAAAGCCGTTTGGCATAAAGTCGTTTGGCATAATGGTCATTTGGCATAAAGTCGTTTGGCATAATGGACGTTTGGCATAATGGTCGTTTGGCATAATAGTCGTTTGGCATAATGAGTCTGAAGCCAAAAATTTATAAAGATGGTTTTCGTTTTTACATTTCTATCGAATCTTTCTGCTGACATCAGGCTTGCTTTAGAGTCTATTCACACAAAATGTCACTTTATTCAACAATCATATGCTCTTGGATAATCTAAAGCACATTAGGAAAGTTATTGCCAATAGTATTTTACTATTTATCCAGAAATTACCCTTCTTTCAAATATTAATTCTTCTTTCGAGTTTCGGTATTGGGATATTTTTTTGCACTAAAGATTTTGATATATTTAACACAAATTTACCATTCTTTCAAACGTTCTATGTTTTTGTTTTATAAATATGATCTAACCATAATTATAGGTATGAAAACAGTTGATTTAAAATTTAAATAAATTTCACCTTCTTTTATACTTAGGCTGTTCTTTGGAGTTATATTTTTCAAATATGTTATTGTTTCCAACTGACAAGAGGGCAGCATTCGATAACATTGATCTGCTCAAGTTAACAGCGAAAAGAGACATCGATTACTGAAGTTACTTTGATGCGTTGCGCTTCTTTTCCCCAAATGTCGGTTCCCCGAATGTCGTTTCATCGAACGCCAGTTTCTCGAATGCCAGTTCCCCGATTAGCCCATTTTCCGAAAAGTTTTAGCACTAATAATTGTCGTTACTTTATACATTTCATGGTGGTGAACGAACTGGCCATCTACTATGCACCCTTCTTTATTTAATTGGCGGCTCTTTCGAGTTTTACCGTCCTCAGCATTTTTGCTAACATGTGTGAAGATTCTCGGCAGAATACCTCCTTCTTTTAATTGCTTATCGTTCTTTCTCGATAACTATCCAGCCACTGAAGACTATTATAGCACCTGCACCACTTTTCAGGGAAACCGGTCATTCGGGAAAATTACATTCGGAGAAAAGGGTCATTCGAGGAACTGGCATTCGGGAAACCGACATTCAGAGAAACGACATTTGGGGAAAAGTAGCACAATCAGTTCGATGATTCTGAATTGTTGGTGTCTTTTCGTTTTATTATGCCGCAAAAATTTTGACGTCCAATCTTCTATTGGTTTAATCACAAATTTTGCCTTCTTTTAAAAATAAGCTGTTCTTAATAGACGGTGTTTTCGATGTTCCAAAATAAAAATTTATATTGAATCGTTGAAAAGTTTGGCCACTATTTCCTTTTAAAAATGTATTGTTCATTTGAGTTTTGCTGTGACAATATTTTTTTGCGTTAGCTTTTAATATTTTGCAAATAAATTTTCCCTTCTTTTATCAATTAATTTTCATCAAGTGTTTCGTCCAAACTGGAACAGAGCTTGATCTGCAGCGAAATATTCAATGAGCGTTCCCTTTATTAATAACTGCGAACTTTCTTTGCCAATTTACTATTTTCAAATATGTATACCGCAACAAGCTCAAAGATACTCTATGTTCTGGGATGTAGAGAAAATTATTATTCCGAAAAGATCTTCCACCAGACTCGTCACGAGTTTTATTTAGTAATTTTTTGAGTTTTGAGTTTGAGAAAGTTTTGACATTCATAGCTTGAAAAATCTCTAATCGAACACCTTGCTTGTTGAGAACCCACCAAAATTTTTCGCTATATTCTCGGTCCTGTTGTTCTCGGTATAAGCTTAAAAAATGCTGATATTCAAGTCAATCATTATGCCAAACGGCCGTTATGCCAAACGACCATTATGCCAAATGACTTTATGCCAAACGGCTTTATGCCAAACGACCTTATGCCAAACGACCTTATGCCAAACGACTTTATGCCAAACGGGGTACAATCGGAAAAAATATACACTGTAAAAAAAATTTGTAATTTTTTTTATTTCGAAAATACAGCTTAAAAATCAATTTTCTCAAAAATCGCATTTTTGATTTTTTTTTTATTTTTTATTTTTTTATATGTTAAAGTAGACAAAAAATGAAGTCTTATGCACAGTGGGTCAAGATGGAGAAATCATGGACAAAAAAGTTATAATTTTTTTAAAAAAAGGTGAATTTTTAAAAATGGTCATAATAAACTGAAAGTACACAAAAATTTACAACAAAAAAGGTATACGAGAAAATCAGGCCAACTTTTACCGTTTTAAAGATACAGTGATTGTAATACATAATTATGATATAATTTGCAATTTTCGGT
Organism: Aedes aegypti; assembly: GCF_002204515.2. Classification (NCBI taxonomy): domain Eukaryota; kingdom Metazoa; phylum Arthropoda; class Insecta; order Diptera; family Culicidae; genus Aedes; species Aedes aegypti. The sequence goes on along the minus strand of NC_035107.1, from coordinate 220,937,360 downwards.
AATTTTCGAATGTTTTTCGAGGCTCATAAGCCTAGAAATTTGTTCATTGTCTGAAAGAGCAGATAATTTTTGACTAAAATGTTTGAAAAAATATTGATTTGGTAATTTTTCATGGTATGAGGCGAAATAAAATATGTACACTGTAAAAATGATATATTTATTTTTTTAACGAAACACAACTTCAACATTCAACATTGTGATATTTTGATATGTAATTATTAAGAAAATATGGAACAAAATGTTAAAAGTTAAAAAATAACAATATAACAAATATAAAGCAATCAATACGTGAAATGCATTTATATCGATTTAAGATAATGAAATATTTCCATTCGAAAACAAAAGCTTTCTGAGTAGAGGAGTAACGTGCCCAGTTGTCTCACACAAATATACCTGATGTTTTCTTAAAGTACAGCACGTTGAGATATTTTTGTGGTCGGACAGAAACGTACCTAATAGTTGATTCAAGTACCCATGTTGGTGCAGCAAAGACACAAGCAAGTGATAATCAAGTGAAAAGTAAAAGATAGCTTAGAACAATGAAGTATAAAATGAACACCATCAACAAAGGTTGTGTAAATGTGTTTCCAAAAAAGTGTTCAAAAAGTTACCGAAATCTCACGGAAAATAATATTGCCAAATTAGTTGAACTAGGATTTGCAGATGAAAATCAGCGTAATAAACAATTTAAAATTTGCGATTCGTGTCGTTTGCAACTTATCAAGTAGTGTAGAGGAAGATGTTTGCATGGAAGAGGAAACAATAGAAGCATCAGCATCAGCAACTTCAATACAGTCAACGGATTCCAATATGAATATTCCTAGTCAGGAGTCATTGGAAGCAACGTCAGCAACTTCAATAGAATCAACGAACTCCAACTTGAGTGTTTCTAGTAAGGAGACATTAGAAGCAACGTCAGCAACATCGATTGAGACAACGGATTCCAACGGGCTAGTCTAGCTAAAGAACGTGAATATCCCATCAAAAATGCCAAGGAATTATTTGATTGTGCTCAAAAGCGAAAGGAGGAGCAACTAACACAAATTTTCTTTTCTTATGCAACTACAACAGAGTATGAACATATCAAGGAGCAGCTTAATGAACAATATTCGAAAGCAATAACTATTCAGGGAACACAAAAATACCATTCATTTAATCCAGTTTCCGTAGATAAAATAGAAGTTAGGCAATTTTCAAACTGTAATGATAGTAAAAAAATTGAATGAATGAATGAATGAATTGTCTTTATTAACGAGAATTTCAGCCCTTGGCAGTAAAAAAATTGTAAACATTATGATGAAAAAGTAAGAAATCTGTATCAAAATAGGACGCTCCATCATTGTATAAGAACATGAAATAAAATTCTTTCCGAAAAAAAAATTCTTTATTTTATCAACTCGAAAAACATCTGATAACAACCAAAAGCTGTGAATTTTCAGTAAATTTAATTTTAAAATCGCTGTATCTCGGATACGGTAACAATTAGCAAAATTTTCTCATACACCGTTTTTGTTGCAAATTTTGCATACTTTCATAAAATCGGGTCGAAAAGCATTCAAAAAGTTTATTTACACCATATTGAAAAATAAACCTTTTTTTAAAAATCATAACTTTTTTGTCCATGATTTTTTCATCTTGACCCACTGTGCAAAAGACTCCATTTTTTGTCTACTTTAAAATAAAAAAAAATGGAGAAAATGGATTTTGGAAAACATTTTTTTTACAGTGTATATTTTTTCCAGATAGTTCCAACAATAACCTAAAACTTTGTGGAAGACACCAAACCGATCAGACAAATAGTTTCTGAGTTTTAATTTTTTGAAAATTGTTTAGGCTTTTTTTCTTAGGCCTTTCTCAAAAGTAACGCTAGGGTAAAAATGGCGAACCGATGATGCAAATAGGCATTTTTGGGTATAAAGAAAGCATATGCCAAATTTCAGCCAAATCAAAAAATACAAAAGTAAACCGACATTCGAATTCAAATGGAACCGCTCAATGGCCAAACGATATATGAATGCGAAAATGGTAACTTTGGCAAAGTTATTAACTGAGAACTGTGAAAATGCTCATAAGTAGCATGCTCTGTTGCAAGTGGGGACGTAATGCCAAGAAGAAGAAGAAGAAGAAATGTGCATATCAGATGACCAGTGCGTTTACCACTCTGGATCTCTGATTCTTTGATTTTGGCTCTTCGGCTTTGGCTCTTTGACTTTGGCTCTTTGACATCGGATCTTTGTTTTTGGCTATTTGGCTTTGGCTGTTTGACTTTGGCTCTTTGTTTTTGGCTTTTTGACTTTGGCTCATTGGCTTTGACTCTATGGTGTTGGCTCTTTGGCTTCTTGGCTTTGTTCTTTGGCTGTGACTTTTTGGCTTTTAATCTTTGGCTTTGGGTATTCGGCATTGACTCTTTGACTTTGGCTCTTTGGCTTTGGCTCTAAGACTTGGCTCTTAGGATTTGGCGATTTGGCTTTGGCTCTTTGTATTTGGATCTTTGACTTAGGCTCTTTGGCTTTGGTTTTGGGTTTGGCTCTTTGGGTTTCCCTCTTTGGCCTTGGATCTTCGATTTTGGCTATTTGGTTTTGACTGTTTGATTTTGACTCTTTGTTTATGGATCTTTGGCTCTTTGGCTTTGGTTCTTTGGATTCGGCTCTTTGACCTTAGTTTTTTTTTTATTTGGCTTTTTGACTTTGGCTCCTTGGCTTCGGCTCTTCGGTTTTGGTTATTCTGCTCTTTGTCTCTTTGACTTTGGCTCTTTACTTTTGGCTCTTTGGCTTTGACTTTTTGACTTTTGATCTTTGGCTTGGCTCTTTAACATTGGCTCTTCGATTTTGACTCTTTGGCTTTTTGGCTTTGGCTCTTTGACTTTGGCTCTAAGACTTGGCTCTTTGGAAGACCTCTTTTCGTTCAGATTTCAATGTCAATTTGCGTATTAATATGCATTCGAATTAGATTTCTATTGGGTTTCGATTTGGATTTGGTTTTGTATCTCATTTTCAAGCAGGATCTTGATTAATTTTCGATAAGTAGGACTTTCAACGGCAACCGAATTTCAAACGCCAAATACACAGTTTTTTTACATTAAAATACACCAATGAAAACATTCAGATGATTTATTGTTCTGCCAGCTTCCCGCTGACGAGATTCCCGAGACTGAACAAACAATTTCACCAAAGATGTGATCATTTCGAATGCATTCGCCCCAAAAAGCGGCTGATTCGGAGCTGCCGAAGAGATTCGCCTGCAGTTTTTTATGGAAAAACTGCCGAAGAAAAAGAGGCTGCCGAAAATAATTACACTGAGAAGACCTGTTCGAATCGTTTCACTTGTCCCAAAACAACTATAAAGCACTGAAACCTTCGAGTTCGGAAAACTTACAGAGGAACCTCGAATAGCTACTGAGACACTATTAACTTTCAATCTAGTATTCATTAAAAATATGTTCTTTGTCTCGATCTCCCCCTATCTCGATGGTCGCTTCGATATCGATATGTGGAGAGTCGACTGTTCTAGCGTACATTGTTAGAAGAATGCAAAGTTGCCTGTCAAATCGTACACTTCAGGTTAATTATCGGGACTGCAAGACTGGTAAACTTCTTCTAAGAGTTGATGTTTTTCAAGGCAGTAATCTAGGTCCAATATTGTAGGGGAACTGGGTGTCAAATGCGCCGTTGAGGTAAAACGCGCCACCCTTGTTTTGAGCGAACGACGTGCTTTGTGACGCTGTTTTTCACCCGAGATAATAGAAAATGAATGAAAATGCTTCTCTATATTTATTTTTTGAGTGTTTTCCTGGCAAAAATCGTGAAAAACTTAAAAAAATGTTTTTGCTGTTTTCGTTATAAGTTTGTGTTATTTTCTAGGTCTTTTCCAGGTCGATAAACAACAAAACTTTTGGAACTATCCCAGAGAAGACCCGTAACGCGGGTAGATCACCTTTTCGAGGTGCGTTACGGGGTAAGATCTACCAAATTGTACTCTTGCTGTATCTGTTCTTGTGAATACTTATAAGTTACGGTCGGAAGAGTATAAGAGAGTAACAAGCCACTAAGACCCACCTATTTGTCCTAGATGATGAGGAGGTCGAAGTGGAAAAATGGCTCAATCAGCATCTGAGGTTGGTTTCAACGCATGAGACAATTTCTTTCCAAGTTCAAGAGTTTATCTTTCGATATCTAGGAGGGAAACGATTCCGAATCAGTGGAGTAGCAGACCTCTCAACTTCTAAAATAAGTTTTTTGTTTCAAGGAATCTAAATGTCTCATGAGATGAAACCTGTTCGCAGTTTCAAAAAACGGTTTTGAACCGTATAAGTAGAAGCAATAATTTGATACGCTAGAGTACCGATGCATGGTCAATATCAGTATCATTCAACCAGCTTAGTGGCCGAACCTGATTAAGGGGCGCGCTTTTGAGAGTTTAATGGTGACAAACTGTTTTCTCCAAAAGGTATAAATAGCGGTATCTTTTTCTAAAGAGGCTCTATGCAAAATGGTAAAGAATGATATTTGTATAAAAAACGACTACTTCATTATTTCTCAATAGCAATGGAGTAGAACGACATGCACTAAACAAAGGACACGGGTATACCACAAAAGATCAAAGAAAACTGGTCGCAGTGGTTCATCCCGAACAGAAACAGATGGATCCCAGAGAATTGACATGTGCACTTCCCTAGTTTGTATTCCATGCGAAAAAAGTGTTGAATTTATTCTTAAAAAGCGTATTGGAGGACGTAAACACTAATCAACTCGTGGGGCAAAACGACCACTCCTATTTCATAACACTAAAACAGCCGTTTTAATTCTAGTTCCAGCAAACGTAATGCCAAGCTGTAGTTACGTGCCAATTTGAACCTTACAAATGCACATTTTTCGAATCATGTATACTATAATCGAACAATAACATCTGATCAAGCGCCCGTATGTATGCAACGTATATGTAAGCATGATGGTCTTATCCACTGGTGTACTAAACTGACTCGGTCGAAGAATTTTGACACTAGAGCGGGTCCAGATCACGTGGGGATCATACGGGAGCGTGCCCCGCTCAAGTGTCACAATTCTCAGACCGAGTGAATTTAGTACACCGATGGATTAGACCATTACGGCTAATGCCGAGCTCAGGGGCGTTTTTTACCCCGCAAAAAAATGCAGATAAGCAACCATTTTATATAAATTGATTTATTTACTCCAGAAAAAAGAAAATGGATGGCTGAATTATTTGATAGAAAACATGTTTGTCTATCAGATCACTAATAAAAAAGAGCTTATAATAATGTACTTCATAGATAAAAACGCTTCTTTCCTTAGAGGACGTTTGCGTTTTGCCCCCAGTTACCCTAACATTTTTTTGACATCTGACTCACTTGAGGTAAGGTAACACGGAGAAAACGGAAAACCTATATTTGAGTATTTTTCAACTTATGTTTGAGTTATTTTTCTCTCCCTATTTCCTTCGCTCCTTCTATTGTTGTCAGAGAGCGAAGAGCAAATCAATCCGAAAACCTTAGTGCGTTGCCTCAAATTTGATTAAGTGCCACTGTACTGGAAGTTGAGTTATTTGATCTGGCGAATGAGTGAAAATAGCTTAGCCAGTAGGTATTTTTTCGCATGGCTGCAAATGAAAACAAATTCTACCCCATCAACTCAAAATTAGGTTAACGAACCTCTGGATTTGAGTGGAATGAACTCACTTTTGAGTACTTAATTTTCTCCATGTAGGGATGTCAAAAATCTTTGTTTGCGGATGACACGGACCTCACAGCCAAAGAACGAGGTGTGTGGGTCAGATTGAAGCAGATTGCGAAAAAGTTTGAATATTTTGTCTTTATACTTGCAAACAAGGAAATATTTTTTTCTAATACTCTAATACTAATATTACTCTAATCTTAATATATTATATGCCATCTTAAAGGTCACTATGATGTTCATGAACTTGTATGGATTTATAAAAATAATATCGAAAGACTTGTGAACCAATCGGTTTCTATCGATGGTTTGAAGTAAAAACGATAAGTTTGTATCGTTTTCAACAAAATTCAGCTGAGAGGGCACAAAGTCACTCCTGTTGCATAAGAATCAGGCCAAGTTGAATATTAGGGTTTCTACAACTATAAAACTACACAGACAAAAATTACGTTCCTTAAAACTCACCCCAAAATCCACACACCAAACGATAACATTTGCATAGCTATTGCCACTTCTGGCGCTTGTTTGTATACTCTACTTACCGCATTCATCCGGGGGGATGCAAATTGCAACGATGTGCATAAACTACGACACCACCAAAACTATAACGAACCATCATAGCTTTGGCAAACGAAAATCCCGGATTTTTTCCCCCAATTCATTTCTACTAAGGGGGGGATTGAAGGAAGGAGGTGAATTTCAGCATAATGTGTACAATTCAAAAAATAATAATTCACCAACACATACCCACACCCACTGGCACAAAAGCACCAAACGGCAACGCTGACGGTGCCGGAAAAAAAAATCCAGAATTTTGCAAAAACCTGTGAATTTGAATGCACTGCACATTGCATACATACAGACACAGACACCCACACATGTACGCTAGGGTGGTTCAAATTACAAAGAATTTTTGAAAATCCAATCTCCAATAACGTCCTTATAATCCTGACGATAACATTAAAGTTCTGTGAAATTTTCAGCATTATCGGTGGTGTATATTATCTGAATGTAAACATTTATTCTTCAAACCATAATAAAAGAAGTTCCAGAAGAGAAAAATTCAATCGAAAAGTTGAGATTAAAGATACCTTTTAATTCGTTTGCTTTTATTATGCTCCATGTAAAATGTTGGTCCAGTACATTTTCGCCCAAAAATTCAAACAAAACTTGCTCAAAAAGTTTTCGTTTATTCAGCAGCTTTCTTCAATGAAGATTTAGCAATTAGTTTCGATAATTCATACTAGCATCAACAATGGTTGTGAAAGTTCTAAAAGCAGGTATGGGAGATGATATTTATCATAACTTTTCATTCCAAATATGAACCACCCTAACAAACACTCACATACAATTTCGCGCGCCCGACCCAGGCTAAAACATGAGTTTTTTCGCCATCAACCCCCCGAAAAACTGCAGCAGCAATATGGGCTAATTGTTCAAAGCTGTGTGTTTGTTTGTACGTATGTGTACCTGTATGTGTGTGTGTGCTCGTCTGTCTGTTAATATTTGCACGGTTGACGAACTGGTTGGGGACGAAAAGAAAAAAAAATCCTCTATTTCAGCGCATTAGTGTTGGTACGTATGTGTGCCTGTATGGACCGAAAATGTTTTGCTTTTTTCCTAGTAGCCATCTACCTACTTTGCACATTTTTGCAGTTGCAGTTATTCCGAAAAACACTGATGCACTCGGGGCGGAAAAAATAACGCACCCAGAGGAACGACCAACAGCAATAGCAAAAGCAGGCGCTGACTTTGTCGATTCTGTTGCCTTGGCAGCCGCTGATGGGATGCTGCTCCTGTGTTTTCAACGTTTTGTTTTCGGTTTAGTGTTCATGAAAAACAGGGGTTGTTTCGAATTAAAGGGTTGCGAACGGGAAGTGGCTTTAAAAATTTAGGGAACGTCACTCTGGATTGGTAATTCATTGATAGGTTGGTATTCTGTGGAGTTTAAAATGATTCGCATGAAACTTAATGATTCGCTTTTTTTAATTTTCCTTAAGAAGTTTTAATGTTAATTGACAATTAAATTTTTTCTTCAACTAATTACCTTCAATACAATGCTAACAAAATCATAAAAGAGAAAAAAATTGAAGTTCATTTCTGGATTCTTCAATTTCAGCAAGAGCTCTATCCAAGAGTATACTGAAATACCTCCGAGTAATCAATGACAGTTTTTGAAAGAATTCAATTTTATGTTATTTTTTTCTTCAAAGTGGCTTTTTAAACTTTTGCCTGAAGTTGCTCGAGCTTCTTCCAAACTGCTTCCAACCTGCAAAGAGAAGCATTCCGACTTTTATTCAGAAGCAATCTATACTTTATCCAGAAGCTGTCTTAGTTTCTTCTACAAAGTTACTTTCGAAAGGAAAACTAGTTTCTACCAAAACTTTTCGAGCTACTTCTTTGAGATTTCCAAAATCTATGAGAAAACTTATCACAGCTGCTTGATTTTCTTTCAGGAACGTCATATCTTGTCTGAGTTGTCCAATAATTTTCTAAGCTTTTTAAGGGGCTTTTCAAATCTCTTTCGGAAGTTTTCCGTACTTCCTCAATAAGCTTATCAAAGTTCTTCCAGAAGCGTATTCGGAGCGCTTTCCTAGCTTCTTCCAATAGTGTTTCTAACTTCTTCTGGAAGCTTTCAGAGCTTTCTCTAGTAACTTTCCATAAGTCTTCCAGAAACATTTTAAGTTTCTTCCAGAAATAATATCATTCAATTTGACACTAGAAGTGTCGACTTTTTCTTTAGAGACTAATAGATGACTTTTCGTATTAAGGTTGCATGATTACCATACAAAATCATTAAAAAGTTCTTCATCAAAGGTGTCGACATAATGTGCGTTTAGTCATTTCCTTCCCAGACTCTTGCAATTGAGACATCGTTATTGACCTATAGATTCTCTTTCTTTAGGAATAGCTCACGTTGGAGCTTCTGTTGATTTGGATATTTTCTCACTTCACTTGGGATATTGAGGCCTATGTTACCATGTTAAAATGGTGCGTTATTTCTGGATGGCTCCCTCCACTTAAGCGTTTCGTTTACCAGGAAGCTTCTCCCCAGAAGCTTGGAAGTTTCTCCACAACAGCTTTGACGCTTCTCCACAGAAGCATTGAAGTTTCTCTACAAAAACTTTGAAGCTTCCCCCACAGAAGCTTGGAAGCTTCTCCACTGAAGCTAGGAAGCTTCTTCACAAAAGCTTGAAAGCTTCTTCCCAAGAGCTTGAAAGCTTCTTCCTTGAAGCTTGGAAGCTTTCTCCTTGGAAGCATCTGCTCGAAACCTTGAAAGCTTCTCCTCGGAGGCTTGGCAGTTTCTCCTTGGGATCCTTGGGAAGCTTCTCCTCCGAGACTTAGAAGCTTGGAAGCTTCTCCTTGGAAGCTTGAAAGCTTCTCCTTGGAGGCTTGAAAGCTTGGAAGCTTCTCCTCAGAAGCTTAGAAGCTTCTCCTTGGAGGCTTGAAAGCTTGAAAGCTTCTCTACAGAAGCTTGGAAGCTTCTCTACAGAAGCTTGGAAGCTTCTCCACAGAAGCTTGGAAGCTTCTCCACAGAAGCTTGGAAGCTTCTCCACAGAAGCTTGGAAGCTTCTCCACAGAAGCTTGGAAGCTTCTCCACAGAAGCTTGGAAGCTTCTCCACAGAAGCTTGGAAGCTTCTCCACAGAAGCTTGGAAGCTTCTCCACAGAAGCTTGGAAGCTTCTCCACAGAAGCTTGGAAGCTTCTCCAAAGAAGCTTGGAAGCTTCTCCACAGAAGCTTGGAAGCTTCTCCACAGAACCTTGGAAGCTTCTCCACAGAAGCTTGGAAGCTTCTCCACAGAAGCTTGGAAGCTTCTCCACAGAAGCTTGGAAGCTTCTCTACAGAAGCTTGGAAGCTTCTCTTCAGAAGCTTGGAAGCTTCTCCACAGAAGCTTGGAAGCTTCTCCACAGAAGCTTGGAAGCTTCTCCACAGAAGCTTGGAAGCTTCTCCACAGAAGCTTGGAAGCTTCTCCACAGAAGCTTGGAAGCTTCTCCACAGAAGCTTGGAAGCTTCTCCACAGAAGCTTGGAGCTTCTCCACAGAAGCTTGGAAGCTTCTCCACAGAAGCTTGGAAGCTTCTCCACAGAAGCTTGGAAGCTTCTCCACAGAAGCTTGGAAGCTTCTCTACAGAAGCTTGGAAGCTTTCCAGAAGCTTGGAAGCTTCTCCACAGAAGCTTGGAAGCTTCTCCACAGAAGCTTGGAAGCTTCTCCACAGAAGCTTGGAAGCTTCTCCACAGAAGCTTGGAAGCTTCTCCACAGAAGCTTGGAAGCTTCTCCACAGAAGCTTGGAAGCTTCTCCACAGAAGCTTGGAAGCTTCTCCACAGAAGCTTGGAAGCTTCTCCACAGAAGCTTGGAAGCTTCTCCACAGAAGCTTGGAAGCTTCTCCACAGAAGCTTGGAAGCTTCTCCACAGAAGCTTGGAAGCTTCTCCACAGAAGCTTGGAAGCTTCTCCACAGAAGCTTGGAAGCTTCTCCACAGAAGCTTGGAAGCTTCTCCACAGAAGCTTGGAAGCTTCTCCACAGAAGCTTGGAAGCTTCTCCACAGAAGCTTGGAAGCTTCTCCACAGAAGCTTGGAAGCTTCTCCACAGAAGCTTGGAAGCTTCTCCACAGAAGCTTGGAAGCTTCTCCACAGAAGCTTGGAAGCTTCTCCACAGAAGCTTGGGAAGCTTCTCCACAGAAGCTTGGAAGCTTCTCCACAGAAGCTTGGAAGCTTCTCCACAGAAGCTTGGAAGCTTCTCCACAGAAGCTTGGAAGCTTCTCCACAGAAGCTTGGAAGCTTCTCCACAGAAGCTTGGAAGCTTCTCCACAGAAGCTTGGAAGCTTCTCCACAGAAGCTTGGAAGCTTCTCCACAGAAGCTTGGAAGCTTCTCCACAGAAGCTTGGAAGCTTCTCCACAGAAGCTTGGAAGCTTCTCCACAGAAGCTTGGAAGCTTTCTCCACAGAAGCTTGGAAGCTTCTCCACAGAAGCTTGGAAGCTTCTCCACAGAAGCTTGGAAGCTTCTCCACAGAAGCTTGGAAGCTTCTCCACAGAAGCTTGGAAGCTTCTCCACAGAAGCTTGGAAGCTTCTCCACAGAAGCTTGGAAGCTTCTCCACAGAAGCTTGGAAGCTTCTCCACAGAAGCTTGGAAGCTTCTCCACAGAAGCTTGGAAGCTTCTCCACAGAAGCTTGGAAGCTTCTCCACAGAAGCTTGGAAGCTTCTCCACAGAAGCTTGGAAGCTTCTCCACAGAAGCTTGGAAGCTTCTCCACAGAAGCTTGGAAGCTTCTCCCACAGAAGCTTGGAAGCTTCTCCACAGAAGCTTGGAAGCTTCTCCACAGAAGCTTGGAAGCTTCTCCACAGAAGCTTGGAAGCTTCTCCACAGAAGCTTGGAAGCTTCTCCACAGAAGCTTGGAAGCTTCTCCACAGAAGCTTGGCCCAAAGCTTGCTTCCACAGAAGCTTGGAAGCTTCTCCACAGAAGCTTGGAAGCTTCTCCACAGAAGCTTGGAAGCTTCTCCACAGAAGCTTGGAAGCTTCTCCACAGAAGCTTGGAAGCTTCTCCACAGAAGCTTGGAAGCTTCTCCACAGAAGCTTGGAAGCTTCTCCACAGAAGCTTGGAAGCTTCTCCACAGAAGCTTGGAAGCTTCTCCACAGAAGCTTGGAAGCTTCTCCACAGAAGCTTGGAAGCTTCTCCACAGAAGCTTGGAAGCTTCTCCACAGAAGCTTGGAAGCTTCTCCACAGAAGCTTGGAAGCTTCTCCACAGAAGCTTGGAAGCTTCTCCACAGAAGCTTGGAAGCTTCTCCACAGAAGCTTGGAAGCTTCTCCACAGAAGCTTGGAAGCTTCTCCACAGAAGCTTGGAAGCTTCTCCACAGAAGCTTGGAAGCTTCTCCACAGAAGCTTGGAAGCTTCTCCACAGAAGCTTGGAAGCTTCTCCACAGAAGCTTGGAAGCTTCTCCACAGAAGCTTGGAAGCTTCTCCACAGAAGCTTGGAAGCTTCTCCACAGAAGCTTGGAAGCTTCTCCACAGAAGCTTGGAAGCTTCTCCACAGAAGCTTGGAAGCTTCTCCACAGAAGCTTGGAAGCTTCTCCACAGAAGCTTGGAAGCTTCTCCACAGAAGCTTGGAAGCTTCTCCACAGAAGCTTGGAAGCTTCTCCACAGAAGCTTGGAAGCTTCTCCACAGAAGCTTGGAAGCTTCTCCACAGAAGCTTGGAAGCTTCTCCACAGAAGCTTGGAAGCTTCTCCACAGAAGCTTGGAAGCTTCTCCACAGAAGCTTGGAAGCTTTCTCCACAGAAGCTTGGAAGCTTCTCCACAGAAGCTTGGAAGCTTCTCCACAGAAGCTTGGAAGCTTCTCCACAGAAGCTTGGAAGCTTCTCCACAGAAGCTTGGAAGCTTCTCCACAGAAGCTTGGAAGCTTCTCCACAGAAGCTTGGAAGCTTCTCCACAGAAGCTTGGAAGCTTCTCCACAGAAGCTTGGAAGCTTCTCCACAGAAGCTTGGAAGCTTCTCCACAGAAGCTTGGAAGCTTCTCCACAGAAGCTTGGAAGCTTCTCCACAGAAGCTTGGAAGCTTCTCCACAGAAGCTTGGAAGCTTCTCCACAGAAGCTTGGAAGCTTCTCCACAGAAGCTTGGAAGCTTCTCCACAGAAGCTTGGAAGCTTCTCCACAGAAGCTTGGAAGCTTCTCCACAGAAGCTTGGAAGCTTCTCCACAGAAGCTTGGAAGCTTCTCCACAGAAGCTTGGAAGCTTCTCCACAGAAGCTTGGAAGCTTCTCCACAGAAGCTTGGAAGCTTCTCCACAGAAGCTTGGAAGCTTCTCCACAGAAGCTTGGAAGCTTCTCCACAGAAGCTTGGAAGCTTCTCCACAGAAGCTTGGAAGCTTCTCCACAGAAGCTTGGAAGCTTCTCCACAGAAGCTTGGAAGCTTCTCCACAGAAGCTTGGAAGCTTCTCCACAGAAGCTTGGAAGCTTCTCCACAGAAGCTTGGGAAGCTTCTCCACAGAAGCTTGGAAGCTTCTCCACAGAAGCTTGGAAGCTTCTCCACAGAAGCTTGGAAGCTTCTCCACAGAAGCTTGGAAGCTTCTCCACAGAAGCTTGGAAGCTTCTCCACAGAAGCTTGGAAGCTTCTCACAGAAGCTTGGAAGCTTCTCCACAGAAGCTTGGAAGCTTCTCCACAGAAGCTTGGAAGCTTCTCCACAGAAGCTTGGAAGCTTCTCCACAGAAGCTTGGAAGCTTCCCACAGAAGCTTGGAAGCTTCTCCACAGAAGCTTGGAAGCTTCTCCACAGAAGCTTGGAAGCTTCTCCACAGAAGCTTGGAAGCTTCTCCACAGAAGCTTGGAAGCTTCTCCACAGAAGCTTGGAAGCTTCTCCACAGAAGCTTGGAAGCTTCTCCACAGAAGCTTGGAAGCTTCTCCACAGAAGCTTGGAAGCTTCTCCACAGAAGCTTGGAAGCTTCTCCACAGAAGCTTGGAAGCTTCTCCACAGAAGCTTGGAAGCTTCTCCACAGAAGCTTGGAAGCTTCTCCACAGAAGCTTGGAAGCTTCTCCACAGAAGCTTGGAAGCTTCTCCACAGAAGCTTGGAAGCTTCTCCACAGAAGCTTGGAAGCTTCTCCACAGAAGCTTGGAAGCTTCTCCACAGAAGCTTGGAAGCTTCTCCACAGAAGCTTGGAAGCTTCTCCACAGAAGCTTGGAAGCTTCTCCACAGAAGCTTGGAAGCTTCTCCACAGAAGCTTGGAAGCTTCTCCACAGAAGCTTGGAAGCTTCTCCACAGAAGCTTGGAAGCTTCTCCACAGAAGCTTGGAAGCTTCTCCACAGAAGCTTGGAAGCTTCTCCACAGAAGCTTGGAAGCTTCTCCACAGAAGCTTGGAAGCTTCTCCACAGAAGCTTGGAAGCTTCTCCACAGAAGCTTGGAAGCTTCTCCACAGAAGCTTGGAAGCTTCTCCACAGAAGCTTGGAAGCTTCTCCACAGAAGCTTGGAAGTTCCAAAGCTTGGTCTCCACAGAAGCTTGGAAGCTTCTCCACAGAAGCTTGGAAGCTTCTCCACAGAAGCTTGGAAGCTTCTCCACAGAAGCTTGGAAGCTTCTCCACAGAAGCTTGGAAGCTTCTCCACAGAAGCTTGGAAGCTTCTCCACAGAAGCTTGGAAGCTTCTCCACAGAAGCTTGGAAGCTTCTCCACAGAAGCTTGGAAGCTTCTCCACAGAAGCTTGGAAGCTTCTCCACAGAAGCTTGGAAGCTTCTCCACAGAAGCTTGGAAGCTTCTCCACAGAAGCTTGGAAGCTTCTCCACAGAAGCTTGGAAGCCTTCTCCACAGAAGCTTGGAAGCTTCTCCACAGAAGCTTGGAAGCTTCTCCACAGAAGCTTGGAAGCTTCTCCACAGAAGCTTGGAAGCTTCTCCACAGAAGCTTGGAAGCTTCTCCACAGAAGCTTGGAAGCTTTCTCCACAGAAGCTTGGAAGCTTCTCCACAGAAGCTTGGAAGCTTCTCCACAGAAGCTTGGAAGCTTCTCCACAGAAGCTTGGAAGCTTCTCCACAGAAGCTTGGAGCTTCTCCACAGAAGCTTGGAAGCTTTCTCCACAGAAGCTTGGAAGCTTCTCCACAGAAGCTTGGAAGCTTCTCCACAGAAGCTTGGAAGCTTCTCCACAGAAGCTTGGAAGCTTCTCCACAGAAGCTTGGAAGCTTCTCCACAGAAGCTTGGAAGCTTCTCCACAGAAGCTTGGAAGCTTCTCCACAGAAGCTTGGAAGCTTCTCCAGAGCTTGGAAGCTTCTCCACAGAAGCTTGGAAGCTTCTCCACAGAAGCTTGGAAGCTTCTCCACAGAAGCTTGGAAGCTTTTCACAGAAGCTTGGAAGCTTCTCCACAGAAGCTTGGAGCTTCTCCACAGAAGCTTGGAAGCTTCTCCACAGAAGCTTGGAAGCTTCTCCACAGAAGCTTGGAAGCTTCTCCACAGAAGCTTGGAAGCTTCTCCACAGAAGCTTGGAAGCTTCTCTACAGAAGCTTGGAAGCTTCTCAGAAGCTTGGAAGCTTCTCCACAGAAGCTTGGAAGCTTCTCCACAGAAGCTTGGAAGCTTCTCCACAGAAGCTTGGAAGCTTCTCCACAGAAGCTTGGAAGCTTCTCCACAGAAGCTTGGAAGCTTCTCCACAGAAGCTTGGAAGCTTCTCCACAGAAGCTTGGAAGCTTCTCCACAGAAGCTTGGAAGCTTCTCCACAGAAGCTTGGAAGCTTCTCCACAGAAGCTTGGAAGCTTCTCCACAGAAGCTTGGAAGCTTCTCCACAGAAGCTTGGAAGCTTCTCCACAGAAGCTTGGAAGCTTCTCCACAGAAGCTTGGAAGCTTCTCCACAGAAGCTTGGAAGCTTCTCCACAGAAGCTTGGAAGCTTCTCCACAGAAGCTTGGAAGCTTCTCCACAGAAGCTTGGAAGCTTCTCCACAGAAGCTTGGAAGCTTCTCCACAGAAGCTTGGAAGCTTCTCCACAGAAGCTTGGAAGCTTCTCCACAGAAGCTTGGAAGCTTCTCCACAGAAGCTTGGAAGCTTCTCCACAGGAGCTTGAAGCTTCTCCACAGAAGCTTGGAAGCTTCTCCACAGAAGCTTGGAAGCTTCTCCTCAGAAGCTTGGAAGCTTCTCCGCAGAAGCTTGGAAGCTTCTCCTCAGAAGCTTGGAAGCTTCTCCACAGACTTGGAAGCTTCTCCACAGACTTGGAAGCTTCTCCACAGACTTGGAAGCTTCTCCACTGAAGCTAGGAAGCTTCTTCACAGAAGCTTGAAAGCTTCTTCCCAAGAGCTTGAAAGCTTCTTCCCAAGAGCTTGAAAGCTTCTTCCTGGAAGCTTTGAAGCTTCTTCTCAGAAGCTTGGAAACTTCTCCACATAAGCTTGGAAGCTTCTCCACAGAAGCTTGGAAGCTTCTCCACAGAAGCTTGGAAGCTTCTCCACAGATGCTTGGAAGCTTCTCCACAGAAGCTTGGAAGCTTCTCCTCAGAAGCTTGGAAGCTTCTCCACAGAAGCTTGGAAGCTTCTCTACAGAAGCTTGGAAGCTTCTCTTCAGAAGCTTGGAAGCTTCTCCACAGAAGCTTGGAAGCTTCTCCACAGAAGCTTGGAAGCTTCTCCACAGAAGCTTGGAAGCTTCTCCACAGAAGCTTGGAAGCTTCTCCACAGAAGCTTGGAAGCTTCTCCACAGAAGCTTGGAAGCTTCTCCACAGGAGCTTGAAGCTTCTCCACAGAAGCTTGGAAGCTTCTCCACAGATGCTTGGAAGCTTCTCCACAGAAGCTTGGAAGCTTCTCCACAGAAGCTTGGAAGCTTCTCCACAGGAGCTTGAAGCTTCTCCACAGAAGCTTGGAAGCTTCTCCACAGAAGCTTGGAAGCTTCTCCACAGAAGCTTGGAAGCTTCTCCACAGAAGCTTGGAAGCTTCTCCTCAGAAGCTTGGAAGCTTCTCCGCAGAAGCTTGGAAGCTTCTCCTCAGAAGCTTGGAAGCTTCTCCACAGACTTGGAAGCTTCTCCACTGAAGCTAGGAAGCTTCTTCACAGAAGCTTGAAAGCTTTTTCCCAAGAGCTTGAAAGCTTCTTCACAAGAGCTTGAAAGCTTCTTCCTGGAAGCTTTGAAGCTTCTTCTCAGAAGCTTGGAAACTTCTCCACATAAGCTTGGAAGCTTCTCCACAGAAGCTTGGAAGCTTCTCCACAGAAGCTTGGAAGCTTCTCCATAGAAGCTTGGAAGCTTCTCCACAGAAGCTTGGAAGCTTCTCCACAGAAGCTTGGAAGCTTCTCCACAGAAGCTTGGAAGCTTCTCCACAGAAGCTTGGAAGCTTCTCCACAGAAGCTTGGAAGCTTCTCCACAGAAGCTTGGAAGCTTCTCCTCAGAAGCTTGGAAGCTTCTCCACAGAAGCTTGGAAGCTTCTCCTCAGAAGCTTGGAAGCTTCTCCACAGACTTGGAAGCTTCTCCACTGAAGCTTGAAAGCTTCTTTCCAAGAGCTTGAAAGCTTCTCCTCAGAAGCTTGGAAGCTTCTCCTCAGAAGCTTGGAAGCTTCTCCACAGAAGCTTGGAAGCTTCTCCACAGAAGCTTGGAAGCTTCTCCACAGAAACTTGGATGCTTCTCCCCGGAAGTTTGGAAACTTTTCCCAGAATGTTGGAAGTTTCTTCCCAGAAGCTTGGAAGCTTCTCTTCAAAAGCTACGAAACTTTCCTTCAGAAGCTTGGAAGCCTTTCGTCAGAAGAATGAAAGCTTCTGATAAGTTTTTCTTTTCAGTTGTTTTGGTTTTCAATAGTGCTTTTAGCTTAGTGAGAAGCCTCTGCATGCTTCATAGATGCTCTTGCTATCTTCTGAGAGAAGTTCTTGCAGCTTTTGAGAGGAGATTTTGGTAGATGCCGATAGAAGCATTTTCTGAAAGAAACTTCTGCAAGTTTATAAGAAATGCTTTTACAAACTTCTGGAATAAGCTTCATGGAGATAATTTTGCCACAGCCTGTTTAATGTTTTGAGAGAGACTTCTTTTTTTTATTTAACGAATCATTTGTTATCTTCTTAATAAGCTTTCTCAATCCTCTGAGCAAAGGTTTTCCAACAATATTTATCCGTTTTCTGTAGAAAATTCACCAGGGATTCTTTAAACGTTCCTCAAGTTTTTTTTTGTCCAGAATTATCTTCTAAGAATCCATCAGCAGTTTTAACTGTGATTCATCAAAAATTCAACAAAAAATACCTCCAGCTATCGTACCAGGAATTCCTACACATTTCACAAGGAACTCCTCCAGGTAATCCCCTTTGAATATCATAAGAAAAAAATATCTATATGAATTCCACCAAAATTCCTTCATGGATTTCATCTGTAATTTCTTCATGATTCATGAATCAAGATTTTGTCTAGTGATTTAACAAGGAATTCCTTTAATAATTCCCTTAGAAATTCCTTCCGAAAGTTCGCCTGGAATTCCTCATGGGATTCCACCAGGAGTTTCTCTAGGGATTCCTTAAAAAGTTCTTCCAGGGAATCCATCAGGAGAACTTCAAAAGTTTTCATCAGAAGTTATTGTGAGGAATCCACCAGGAATTCCTTCAGATATTCCACTAGGAACTCCATCAAAATTTCCTCCAAGGATTCCATCAGGAGTTCCTACAGGGATTCCATCAGTAATTTCTTTAGGAATCAGGAGTTATTCACGGGAATTAAACACGAATACCTGGATTTAGAACTTTTAAAGATTCAATCATGAATTCCATGAAGGATTCGTCCAGGAGTTTCTTCAGGGTTATTTATCAGGAGTCTCTCTAGGGACTCCGTTGGTAACTACCCTACGGATTTCATCGGAATTTCGTCTAGGGATTCCATCAAGAGTTCTTCTGGAGATTTCATCAGATGTTCGTCTAGGGTTTTTTAAGGGATTGCACCTAAACTCATCTGGGGGTTCCATCAGGAGTTCCTCGCGGAATTCCATCAGAAATTTCTCCAGGGTTTCCAACAGGAGTAATTTCAGAGACTCCACCAGGAATTACTGCATGAATTCTATCAGGAGTTCCACTAGGGATTACTACAGGAGTTCTTTTCGGGAGTTCCTTTAATGATTTCATCAGGAGTTCCTATAGGGATTCTATCAGGAGTACCTTAAGGGCTTCAGGTATTCCATCAGGAGTTGAATTTGAAATTTCACCTGGAATTTCTCTATCAGGCGTTCTTCTTGAGATTATATCAAGAGTTCCTCGAGGAATTCCACCAATATTTTTTCTGGGAATATCATAAGAAGTTTCTTTAGTGATTCTATCAGGAGTTCCATCGGGAAACTCATCAGGAATTTCTCCACGGATTTTATTAGGAGTTCCTTAAGTGATTCCATCAGGTGTGCATCTAAGGATTTCAGCAGGAGTCCCCACAATAATGCCATCAGGAGTTCCTTCAAGAATATCTATAGAGATTCATCCAAGGATTCCATCAGGAGTTCCTTCAGGGATTCCATCATGAGTTCCTATAGGGATTCAGAAGTACTTTTAGGGCTTCCATAAGAGTTCTTCTGGAAATTTCATTAAGAGTTCCTCCAGGGATTCTTTCAGGAGTTCTTCTAGAGATTCTACCTGAAATTTTTCCAGGGATTTTGTCAGGAAATCCTCTAGAAATTCTATCAGGAGTTTTTCTAGGAACTCCAACAGAATTTCCTCCAATGATTCCATCAGGAGTTCCTTCGACAATATCTTTAGGAATCTCTCCAAGGATTTCATCTGATGTTTCTCCAGAAATTTCATCAGGTGTTCCTATAGGGAATATATTAGTACCTTTAGGGGTTTCATCAGAGTTCATCTGAAGATTTCATCAGGAGTTCCTCCAGGGATTCCGTGAAGAATTTCTTCAGAGATTCCTCCTGCAATTCCTCCAATGATTCTATCAGGATTTCCACCAGAGATTATATCTGGAGCTTGTCGAGAAATTCCATCAGGATTCCTTCTAGGGATATCATAAGAAATTTCTTTGGGGATTATATCAGGAATTCTATCAGGACTTCCTTCAGGGATTCCATTAGGGGCTCCTAAAGGGATTTCATCAGGAATTCCTCCAATGGTTTCATCTGAAGTTCCTTCAAGAATACCTTTAGGAATTCCTACAAAGATTTTATCAGGAGCTGATCTAGGGATTTCAAGTCCATCCAATGATTCCATCAGGAGTTTCTTCAAGAATATTTTAAAAAAAATCTCCAAAGATTCCTGTAGGAGCTTCTTCCAGGGATACTTTCAGGAATCATCATTAGTTACTTCAGAAATTTCAACATGAGTTCCTCAAGAGATTATATCAGAAGTTTCTTCTGGATGTCCTCCAGGGATTACATCAGAACTTCTTCTAGGGCCAACATCAGGAATTCTTCTGGGGATTACATCAGGAGCTCTCTTAGGGATTTAATGAAGAGTTCCTTCAGGAATTTCATTTCATTTTCTTTTGATATTCCACCTGGAATTCCTCCAGGAATTCTATCAAAAGTTTCTGTAGGGATTCCATCAGGAGTTCCCCTGAGTCTTTCAACAGGAGTTCTTTTTGGGATTTTAACAGGAGTTTTCAAGGGATCCCATCAGGAGTTCCTTCAAAGATTTCTTCTGGAATTCCTACAGGGGCTCTCTCAGAAGTTTTTTTTTTTCAGGGATTCCATCAAGAGCTCCTTCGGAGTTTGGAATTCCTCTAGAGGTTATATCAGGGATCCTCAAGGCATTCCATCAGGATTTCTTCTTGGGTTTTCATAAGAAGTGCCACCAGGCAAATTATCAGGATTATTCTAAGGGTTTAATCAGGAGTTCCTCCAGGGAGTTTCTTCAGGGATTCAACCAGGAATTTCTACATGAGTTCTATCAAAAGTTTCTCTTACGACTCCATCAGGCATTCCTCTAGGGAATTTTGCAATCTACCAGTATGGCATCCAGTGACTGTATCAGAAGTTCCTCATGCGATTCAAAACAGGAATTCCACCAGAGGTTCCTCCGTGGATTCCGCCAAGATGAACTCCAATGATCCCATAACGAATTTCATATGGGGTTTGACCACAATTTACTAAAGATGCTACCTTCAGAGACTTCACCAGTACTTACTTGATACTTGATGGGCAACAATTCCTTGCTATTGCTTTGAATCTACGCCGAATGAAGAAGCCTTCTCCATTGGACTCGGTCCTGGGCCAATCGCTTCCAGTCGCCCTGAACGTTAAGCGACCTTAAATCCTTCTCAACTGCAAAAAGACATCTGGTGCGCGGCCTTCCACGGAGGCGACGGCCTCTCCCTGGTTCCCTGCTGAATATTTGTTTAGCTTGACGTTCCTCCGACATGCGAGCTACATGCCCAGCCCACCACAGCCTGCCGTGTTTTATACGCTTAACAATATCCATTTCATTATAGACTTGGTATAACTCGTGATTCATGCGACGCCGCCAGATGCCATTGTTCAATTTATCGCCGAGTATTGTTCGCAGCACTTTACGTTCAAAGACCCCAAAAGCTCTCCGGTCGACCTCTTTCAACGTCCAAGATTCGTGGCCGTACAGAGCTACCGGAAGAATTAGAGTCTTGTACAACGCGAGTTTGGTCTTCGTCTGTAAGCTGCGGGACTTTGGCTGGTTACGAAGTCCGTAAAAAGCCCGACTCGCAGCTGCAATACGCCTTTTAACCTCGCGGGTAACATCATTATCGCAAGTTACTAGAGTTCCAAGGTACACAAATTCTTCAACTACTTCAAATATATCACCCCTAACACCACCTCACTACCAACATCACCTATGGGCCCACGATGTCTACCAGCGACCATGTACTTTGTCTTCGTGGTATTGATAATGAGCCCAATTCGCGTTGTCTCCCTTTTAAAAGGCACGTATGCCTCTTCCACGGCTCGGCGATCAATCCCGATTATGTAGATATCGTCCGCAAAACCAAGGAGCATATACGAACGTGTGATAATAGTGCCATTCCTATGCTCGCAAGCTCTCCTTATTGCTCCTTCTAACGCTATGTTGAACAATAGGTTTGAAAGTGCATCGCCCTGCTTCAATCCGTCTAAGGTTACGAAGGATGTGGAAATCTCATCCGCAACACGTATACTTGATTTCGATCCTTCCAACGTTGCACGAATCAGTCTAATCAGCTTCGTCGGAAAGCCATGTTCCATCATTATTTCCCACAACTCGTTTCTTTTAACTGAATCGTACGCCGCCTTGAAATCAATGAACAGATGATGAGTCTGCAAGTTGTACTCCCGGAATATATCGAGGATCTGTCGCAGGGTAAACATTTGATCCGACGTCGATCGGCCCTCACGAAAACCAGCTTGGTATTCGCCGACGAAGGACTCTTCAAGCGGTCTCAATCTGTTGAACAGAATACGTGACATTATTTTGTACGCCGAATTGAGGAGTGTTATTCCTCGGTATTTGGCGCACTCCAATCTATGCCCTTTTTTGAAGAGAGGGCGAATGAGGCCATCCATCCAGCTAGCAGGCAGTTCTTCTTCCTCCCATATCCTTAGTAGTATATGGTGAATTATTCTATGCAGCTGCTCACTACCGTGCTTGAGAAGTTCGGCCGGGAGCTCATCCTTCCCAGCAGCCTTGTTGTTCTTCAGCTCTTTAATCGCCTTCTTAACCTCATCTAGAGATGGAGGCTCCACAGCTTGACCGTCGTTGTCGATGTTCATTCTGTTCTCCGATGCTCTATCGTTCCCTCCATTCAGTAACGTTTCGAAGTGCTCTTTCCACCTGGCAGCCACCATCGTTTTATCTGTCAGCAAATTACCTTCACGGTCGTTGCACATGACGGGAGACGGCGCTGACTTTCTCCGCACGCCATTGACAGTTTCATAGAATCGTCGCATATCGTTCTGTTCCATACAGTTTTGCGCCTCGGCTATCACATTCTCATCAAACTCTTTTTTCTTCCTGCGATGGATTCGCTTTTCGGCTGATCTTGCTTCCCTGTACCGCTCTCTGTTCAGCCGACGTCTGGCCACGTTCTTCTCATCCGTCACCCTCTGGCACTCCTCGTCGAACCATCCGCTTCTGGGGCGTCTTCGAGCAGTACCTATCACTTCTCGCGCTGTTTCACTCACCACTCCATGGATTGCATCCCATAGATTGTTGAGATTTTCACTCACATTAACCTCACTTATCCGCTCGTCCAGCTTTTGGTGGTATTCAGTTGTAACACCGTCTGCTGAGAAGCGCTGGATATTGAATCGCATTGTTCGCTGTGGTCTTGAATTCGCTACAGTTGATAACCGCGCTCGAATTTTACTGACAACGAGGTAGTGATCCGAGTCAATGTTAGGACCCCTGAAACTCCTAACATCGATGACATCTGAGAAATGTCGGCCATCCACCAGAATATGGTTTATCTGGTTGCAAATATCACCATTTGGATGCCTCCAGGTGTGCTTCCGAATATGGTGCTGCAGATGGTCATCCCCCCGGCAGCAGCGAAAGTCACTAGTCGTAGGCCGTTGTCATAGGTAGCGGAGTGAAGACTTTCCTTACCGATGATTGGACGGAAAAAGTCCTCTCTTCTGACCTGCGCGTTCGCATCTCAAATGACGATTTTCACGTCGTGTTTTGGGCACTCTCCATAGGCCTTATCAAGGCCTTCATAGAACGCGTCCTTCACGTCATCAAATTTGTCGTTCGTCGGTGCATAGATGTTGATCAGGCTGTAGTTGAAGAATTTGCCCCGTATCCTCAGTACACAGATTCGTTCGCTAATCGGTTTGCACTTCATAACGCGTTTCATCCAGTCTTCCCAAACGAACACCGAACACGTTGGTTCAGGCGGTTTCGGTACTCTCCTTGTACTCTGTTTTCGTGTGCAAACCGAAACGCTCGAAACTGAACCTAAACCCAAACATGTGTAAGTGAACATCGGTGCAAACGCCGGTTCGAAAACCGGTCCATTTGTATACCTCGATTGCAACCGCGGTTCAAATTTTGGTGCAAATCTTCGGTTGCTTTCGAGCTTCAGAACGATGACACAAAGGGAGAGACAGAAAATTGTTGATATCCACGCTTATCAATTTCTACTTATCGTGTCTTGTTGTTTGATATAGTAAAATCCTTGCTTTTTTCATAAAGTTACCACTGGAATGTTATCAAAGATGATCTCAATTGATCTGCTTAAGGTGAAGATGAATCGAAGCCAAGGATCAAATTCTCAAGAGCACGGATCTTGAGATCCAAACATCGTTTGAGCTGAAAACCTAATCATTTGTCACAACAGCTAGTGACTAATCGATAGGTTTTCAGCTTAACGGAGGTTTGGTTCTCCAGATCCGTGCTCTTGGAACTTGAAGTTTGGGCTTCGATTCATCTTCACCTTAAAGTAAACATTTATTCAAGCTCAAGGGTCTTGCATTTGAACCAAGAAGTCCATATATGATCGTAGAAATTTATCCGCGTGGATTTCAACCGTTCTCTGTCCTGCCTGCTTTGTGCCATTATTTTAACCCAAGTTAGAACCAAAGTTTGAAACCGAAGCTACACATGTACGGGTTCGGTTTGATGCACTGGTAGCAGAGACGAAGCACGTTTGTGGTTCAACACAAGTTGCAATGTTCAAACCAAAGTTGCACATCGGTTCGGTTCATGGGAAGACTGGTTTCATCTGCTTCCCGATCACTATGAAACCGACTCCATGTTCTGCCTTATCGCCGCCGCTGTGGTAGATGTTATATTTGAACGTAGTGTTGGCGATGGGATCAACCGCCCGGAATTCACGTTCTCCAGATCTAGGCCACCGCACTTCTTGAATGGCGGCCACGCCCACTCCAACCTTCTGCAGTTCACGAGCCAAAAGGCTCGCTCGTCCGGGTTCATTTAACGTCCTGACATTCCAGGTACCAAGTTTCCATTCATAGTCCTTATTTCGTTGCCAGGTCGGTTGCCGAAAATATCGTTCGTTATTTCTTCTTTCTCCATTTTTCGTGGTAGGTGAGAAATTCGGTATGCTACCTTACCGGGGTTGCGCTACCTACATCACGTTGATGGGGCTGCCACCTTAGGTTAGTTGACGTGATACAACATTTCATACTCAGCCGCTGGATACCAGAACAGACGCTGTTTGAGCCGCACCTCCTGGTTAACAGACGCTCGGGACGCACCCCCTCACTCTAGCTGATGTCAGAAGGACAACAGTGCCCAGGTTGCACTACCAGCTAAGTACGCAACCCTTAGCTGGCGGTCTTTGTCATCGTTAGACCCGAGGAAGCGTGAGGTAGGGACTTGCGAGGACCAGAGCTATGTTGGACGCTCCTTCCTGGTTGTCGACTCACCATTTTACAACCCACCCAATCAATTGTTCACCACCACCGTGCGACTTATGGATAAAGTTTTCAGCTCAAACCGCTGTCTGGTTCGCTAGATTTGTGCTCTTGAAAATTTGAGGTTTGGCTTTGATGCACCTTCACCTTAAGAAATTCTCGGAGAAATATTTGGCATATTATTGAATTAATTCCTGCAGACATTCCCAGGACGCATGCCTCGTAGGGTTCCTTCAGAGATACAAGGAAGAAGTTTTGAAGGAACACAGGTGAAATTCATGAATGAATATCATTGAAAACTCTCTAGCAGAATACCGTAGGATAACTTCTCCAAAAATTTCTAGCATAATCTATATCTAGGGATATCTGATATCCCTTGTAGAAAGTTTTGATGAAATCTTTTGCAGTATTTGTCGTGAAATCCTTGAAGGCTTTTTGGTGGAATATTTGGATGAACTCTTAGTGGTATCCCTGGAGGAAATCCTTGGATAAATTCTGGGTAGAATCATTGTAAGAGTTCCTGGAGTAAATCTTTGCATGTATTCCTGCAGGAATTTTTGAAGATATTTCTAGAAAAAAAAATGATGAAGGATTTTCTGGAGGATAAACTTGGTGGAGTTTTTCATGAAACCACAGGAAAAAATCCTGATAGAATCTGTTTAAAAATTCCTGAAGTTTCACTGGAGGAATTATCAAATAAATATTTGGAATCTTAAATCCCTCGGAAAGCTTTTGTTAAAATCTATGGAGGAATCTGTAGAAAAATTGCAAGAAAGTATCTATGAATAAATTCATGGTGGAATTTCTGTTGCTTCACATACATGTGGTAGCTAGAGTTGGATTATATGAATATTCATATAATCCAACTCTAGCTACCGCAATTCAGACTTGTGGAATTTCAGGAGAAATCCTAGAAGGAAGCCCTGAAAATAAATCCTGGTGAAATCTTTGGGACACGTGATGGAATCCTTGTGACTAACTTATAGAGGAATTCCTGAAGAAAACTTTGAAGAAATTGTAATAGCAATCTCTGGAGGAATTCTTGGAGGCAGCCTTGCAGTAAGCTCTGAACTATTATTGTAGAAATTACTTTAGGAATGTTCTGGATTGGTCTGTGAAGGAATCAGTGGTGGAAATCCACAATAATTTAAGAACATTTGAAGAAACCTTTGGAAAAATGCCACCTGAAGGATTTTCCCCGGAGAAATTTCTGACTGAATCTGTGGATAAACTTTTAGAGAAATCATTGATACAATTCCTGATCGAACCTCGGAAGAGTTTTTGGTTGAATCCTTAGAATAACGCATGAATTCCTGGGAATACTTCAAAGAAGAATAACTAGAGGGAACCACTTAAAGATTCTGGATAGGATGTTTGAACAGATTCCCATAGCCATTTTTATACCGATGAGAGCTCATAATATTCCCCGACAAGGACGCCTCATAATTTCATGTCAGAATCTTCTTATCAGAAGCTTCGAAGTTTTTTTTAAGAAGCCAATAAGTTTCTCCTTCGAAACTTCTACACTGAAGCTTGAAAACTTCTTTTAAAAGCTTGGAATCTTCTGCTTTGGAATTTGAATAGAAGATTCTCTTCAAAAGTATATTTTCGAACTATTTCTAGATGTTTTCTTTGCATATTCTTTCAAGAAGCATGAAAAATTATTCCCAGTAGCTTGGAAACTTCTTTCCAGAAGTGAGGAAGCTTCCCTTCTATAAACTTGGAAACTTTACTTCAGAAGAAACTTTTTCTTTACAGAAGTATGGAGCTTCAAGGCAAACTTCATCTGGGATTGACGTACGGAATTTGTTTTGGGATTCAATTTCAAATCCTTGTAGGATTTGGTTATGACATCTGTCTGAAATAAGTATACGGGTTTTCGAAAAATCGAACAATCGTTTCTTCAAAAACGAGCAATTGTTATCGTTTAAAAGTCATCATTCAATTGATTCCTTACTAACCTCGCCATATGGTACACATCAAACTGTTTATGGACAAATACCTAAAAGTGCTTAAAACATGAACTTTTTTAAATTTCATTCGAACCATTGTGAAAAGGCACCCCAAAAAAAAAGTTCCCGTTTTTATTTCCAAACCGAACCGTAATAATCGTAATTAAATCCGATCCTTCGGCACACAATTCGTCTCTTATCTGGCACTTATGCATCTGTGAACATGTGTCCGGAAGTATGTGCGTGTGTGAGTATGTGTGTGTAGACACCACTCTCGCCAGTAAATAAATTCATTCCGACCGGGATAACCTCCGGGATCGGGCCTCGGAATCCAACCGACCGACCGACCAGGTTAAAATAAAAGCTCCATGCTCATTTTTTAACACCCGCAGAGCCCCGAAATTAAATGAAAATAAATACTCCGAAGCGTTTGCGGGGAGTTCCGCGGGAAGAAACGAGGGGTCCACCGAGGGATCACTCGGTCGGACGGTTTTTTATTGTCATTATTATTATCGAATCATTATTTGTAAAAACACTCATGCAAAATTGATATAAATGGCAATATGCAATATTTATGCGAGTCCCGTCCTGTTTTCCCCCCATTCCCCCGAAATGTCCAGCCCAGCTGAATGCCCCCTCGCGCTTTTGTACGCGTTCGGACGTGTCGTCATTTCTGATCCCGCTTCCAATCCCCCGAGGCCGACAGCCCTTTTTTCGCCACACATCGAGTGCGAAAAAATCATCCGATTCGAGTTTCAAAAAAGTGAAAAACCCGCACTTCTCCCTTCAGTGACCTGAGCGCCATCTCTCCACCTAGGAAACCCGACGACGACCAGGGAGCAAAAAATCAATTCATTGCGTCCTCGTGCGTCTTGACCTCGACCCCCATTTTCGGCATCCCACATTCGAAAATGCGAAAAAATAAAAATCCTCGCCAGCCGGATGGGATTGGAGGAAACCGAGGGTGATGGTGGGTTGGAGAGTGGTTTTTGGCTAGCAGCTGGAAAAATTATCATCCAGTTCCGTCATGTGTTCATAATGGGGAACATATACATACCGAAAATGCAGGCGTATGCTGGTGGTGGTGACGCCGTTCCCGGTCTCTATAGTCTGCCCGTTGTCCGGCGTGGCCTACTGCTATTGGTAGTGAAATTTAACAATTTAGAAGTAATTTAGTAAAAATATCACTTGTTATAGATGAAAATGATTGCTTCGGTTCAAGGATACTGTACAATAAAATATTTTGAAGAATACTGTCCGCAAGAGTTTAAATTAACCGTGTATGTTAGCAATTACAATAAATCAGCGAATATTTCTAAATGCTAATATGTCCTCATCAATAGGTGATAAGTTTTGAAGCTTCTCTCCTAAAAAGTTTGGAATCTTCTCCCCAGAAGCTTCTCCTAAAAAGCGGGGTTGCTCCTTCTCAGAATATTGGAAGCTTCTCCTCAAAAGCTTAGAAGCTTCTAACTAGAAGCTTGAAAGCTTCTTCTCAGAAGCTTGGAAGCTTCTCCTCAAAATCTTGGAAATGGAAACTTCTCCTCAAAAGCTTGGAGATTTCTTCTAGGAAGCTTGGAAGCCTCTCCACAAAAGCTTGAAAATAGAAACTTTTCCTTAAAACGCTTTGAAGCTCCTACTCAGAAGCTTGGAAGCTACTCCTCAGAAGCTTGGAAGCTTCTCCTCAGAAGCTTGAAAGCTTCTCCTCAGAAGCTTGAGAGCTTCTCCTCAGAAGCTTGAAAGCTTCTACTCAGAAGCTTGAAAGCTTCTCCTCAGAAGCTTGAGAGCTTCTCCTCAGAAGCTTGAAAGCTTCTCCTCAGAAGCTTGGAAGCTTCTCTTCAGAAGCATGGAAGCTTTTCTTCAGAAGTTTGGAAGCTTCTCTTCAGAAGCTTGGAAGCTTCTCTTCAGAAACTTGGAAGCTTCTCCTCAGAAGTGCGGTAGCTACTCATCAGAAGCCTGGAAGCTTCAGAAACTTGAAAGCTTCTCCTCAGAAGCTTGGAAGCTTCTCCTCAGAAGCTTGGAAGCTTCTCCTCAGAAGCTTGGAAGCTTCTCCTCGGAAGCTTGGAAGCTTCTCCTCAGAAGCTTGGAAGCTTCTCTTCAGAAGCTTGGAAACATCTCCTCAGAAGCTTGGAAGCATCTCCTCAGAAGTGCGGAAGCTACTCTTCAGAAGGCTGGAAGCTTCAGAAACTTGGAAGCTTCTCCTCAGAAGCTTGGAAGCTTCTCCTCAGAAGCTTGGAAGCTTCTCTTCAGAAGCATGGAAGCTTTTCTTCAGAAGTTTGGAAGCTTCTCTTCAGAAGCTTGGAAGCTTCTCTTCAGAAACTTGGAAGCTTCTCCTCAGAAGTGCGGTAGCTACTCATCAGAAGCCTGGAAGCTTCAGAAACTTGAAAGCTTCTCCTCAGAAGCTTGGAAGCTTCTCCTCAGAAGCTTGGAAGCTTCTCCTCAGAAGCTTGGAAGCTTCTCCTCAGAAGCTTGGAAGCTTCTCCTCGGAAGCTTGGAAGCTTCTCCTCAGAAGCTTGGAAGCTTCTCTTCAGAAGCTTGGAAACATCTCCTCAGAAGCTTGGAAGCATCTCCTCAGAAGTGCGGAAGCTACTCTTCAGAAGGCTGGAAGCTTCAGAAACTTGGAAGCTTCTCCTCAGAAGCTTGGAAGCTTCTCTTCAGAAGCTTGGAAGCTTCTCCTCAGAAGCTTGGAAGCTTCTCCTCAGAAGCTTGGAAGCTTCTCCTCAGAAGCTTGGAAGCTTCTCCTCAGAAGCTTGGAAGCTTCTCCTCAGAAGCTTGGAAGCTTCTCCTCAGAAGCTTGGAAGCTTCTCCTCAGAAGCTTGGAAGCTTTTCCTCAGAAGCTCGGAAGCTTCTCCTCAGAAGCTCGGAAGCTTCTCCTCAGAAGCTCGGAAGCTTCTCCTCAGAAGCTCGGAAGCTTCTCCTCAGAAGCTTGGAAGCTTCTCCTCAGAAGCTCGGAAGCTTCTCCTCAGAAGCTCGGAAGCTTCTCCTCAGAAGCTCGGAAGCTTCTCCTCAGAAGCTCGGAAGCTTCTCCTCAGAAGCTCGGAAGCTTCTCCTCAGAAGCTCAGAAGCTTCTCCTCAGAAGCTCGAAAGCTTCTCCTCAGAAGCTCGAAAGCTTCTCCTCAGAAGCTCGGAAGCTTCTCCTCTGAAGCTTGGAAGCTTCTCTCAGAAGCTTGGAAGCTTCTCTCAGATGCTTGGAAGCTTCTCCTCAGAAGCTTGGAAGCTTCTCTCAGAAGCTTGGAAGCTTCTCTCAGAAGCTTGGCAGCTTCTCTCAGAAGCTTGGCAGCTTCTCTCAGAAGCTTGGTAGCTTCTCTCAGAAGCTTGGAAGCTTCTCTCAGAAGCTTGGAAGCTTCTCTCAGAAGCTTGGAAGCTTCTCTCAGAAGCTTGGAAGCTTCTCTCAGAAGCTTGGAAGCTTCTCTCAGAAGCTTGGAAGCTTCTCTCAGAAGCTTGGAAGCTTCTCTCAGAAGCTTGGAAGCTTCTCTCAGAAGCTTGGAAGCTTCTCTCAGAAGCTTGGAAGCTTCTCTCAGAAGCTTGGAAGCTTCTTTCAGAAGCTTGGAAGCTTCTTTCAGAAGCTTGGAAGCTTCCCCTCAGAAGCTTGGAAGCTTCCCCTCAGAAGCTTGGAAGCTTCCCCTCAGAAGCTTGGAAGCTTCCCCTCAGAAGCTTGGAAGCTTCCCCTCAGAAGCTTGGAAGCTTCCCCTCAGAAGCTTGGAAGCTTCCCCTCAGAAGCTTGGAAGCTTCCCCTCAGAAGCTCAGAAGCTTCCCCTCAGAAGCTCAGAAGCTTCCCCTCAGAAGCTCAGAAGCTTCCCCTCAGAAGCTCAGAAGCTTCCCCTCAGAAGCTCAGAAGCTTCTCCTCAGAAGCTCGGAAGCTTCTCTCAGAAGCTCGGAAGCTTCTCTCAGAAGCTCGGAAGCTTCTCTCAGAAGCTCGGAAGCTTCTCTCAGAAGCTCGGAAGCTTCTCTCAGAAGCTCGGAAGCTTCTCTCAGAAGCTCGGAAGCTTCTCTCAGAAGCTTGGAAGCTTCTCCTCAGAAGCTTGGAAGCTTCTCCTCAGAAGCTTGGAAGCTTCTCCTCAGAAGCTTGGAAGCTTCTCCTCAGAAGCTTGGAAGCTTCTTCTCAGAAGCTTGGAAGCTTCTCCTCAGAAGCTTGGAAGCTTCTCCTCAGAAGCTTGGAAGCTTCTCTTCAGAAGCTTGGAAGCTTCTCTTCAGAAGCTTGGAAGCTTCTCCTCAGAAGCATTATTCCAGAAGCATGGAAGCATCTCTCTAGAAGCTTGGAAGCCATTCTGCAGAAGCTTGTAAGTATCTCTCCAGGAGCTTGGAATTTTCTCTCCAGAAGCTTGGAAACTTCTCTTCAGAAGCTTGGAAGATTTTCTCCAGAAGCTTGGAAGCTTCTATCCAGACTCTTGGCAGCTTTTCTCCAGAAGCTTGGAAGCTTCTCTCTAGAAGCTTGGAAGGTTCTCCTCAGAAGCTTGAAAGTTTCTCCTCAGAAGCATCATTCTAGAAGCTTGGAAGCATCTCTCTAGAAGCTTGGAAGCTATTCTGCAGAAGCTTGTAAGTATCTCTCCAGGAGCTTGGAAGCTTCTCTCCAGAAGCTTGGAAGCTTCTCTCCAGAAGCTTGGAAGCTTTTCGCCAGGAGCTTGAAAGGTTCTCCTCAGAAGCTTGAAAGTTTCTCCTCAGAAACATCATTCCAGAAGCATGGAAGCATCTCTCTAGAAGCTTGGAAGCTATTCTGCAGAAGCTCGGAAGCTTCTCCTCAGAAGCTTGGAAGCTTCTCCTCAGAAGCTTGGAAGCTTCTTCTCAGAAGATTGGAAGCTTCTTCTCTAGAATCGTGGAAGCTTCTCTCCAGAAGCTTGGAAGCTTTTCTTAAGCAGTTAAGAACCATCTTTTCAGAAGCTCGGAACATTTTCTCCAGAAGCTTGGAAGCTTCTCTCCAGAAGCAAAGAAGCTTCTCTGCAGAAGCTTGTAAATATTTCTCCAGGAGCTTGGAATTTTCTCTCCAGAAGCTTGGAAGCCTTTCTCCAGAAGTTTGGAAGCTTTTTTTATTTATTTTCTCTCCAGAAGCTTGGAAGCTTCTCTTCAGAAGCTTGGAAGCTTTTCTCCAGAAGATTGGAAGCTTTTCTCTAGAATCTTGGAAGCTTCTCACCAGAAGCTTGGAAGCTTTTCTTAAGCAGTTTGAAACATCTTTTCAGAAACTCGGAACATTTTCTCCAGAAGCTTGGAAGCTTCTCTCCAGAAGCTTGGAAGCTTCTCTCCAGAAGCTTGGAAGCTTCTCTCCAGAATCTAAGAAGCTTCTCTCCAGAAGCTAAGAAGCTTCTCTCCAGAAGCTAAGAAGTTTCTCTCCAGAAGCTAAGAAGCTTCTCTGCAGAAGCTTGTTAGTATCTCTCCAGGAGCTTAGAATTTTCTCTCCAGAAGCTTGGAAGCCTTTCTCCAGAAGTTTGGAAGCTTCTCCTCAGAAGCTTTGAAGCTTCTCCTCAGAAGCTTGGAAGCTTCTCCTCAGAAGCTTAGAAGCTTCTCCTCAGATCCTGGAAGCTTCTCCTCAGAAGCTTGGAAGCTTCTCCTCAAAAGCTTGGAAACTTCTCCTCAGAAGCCTGCAAGCTTCATCTCAGAAGCTTGGAAGCTTCTTCTTAGAGAAGCTTTGTTATCTCCTTAAGGAAGGTTTTGTGAGTTTCTGATAGAAGTTTTTGGGATCCTTTGAGAGAAGTGTTTGTCAGCTGCAGAAATTAACATTTTCAATCTTCTGCGAGTAGATATTTGTTCATATGAATAGGATTTTCATCCTTTCTGAGATTAGCTTTTGCTAGTTTTCATGAATAAGCCATTTTACGAGACGTTTCGGAACAGCTGATCGCCGCAACGGCGTCAATTGACAGGAGACCTGGGATTAAAGTACGGAGACATGGAGAATACGACAAAAATGATACAAAAACGTTTGTAACTGCAACATTACACCTAGTTATTGCATCAGATACCTCTTTGTTACCCATATTTTACATTTGAAAGACACTTTTGTGTTCATAAATATTTTAATAATTTTCCTCCATTTATGTTTTCGCCTGGATGAAAAGCTACGCTAGAAATGCGCACAGTCATCAACCATTTTCATCGCGAAAGCTGATGACGATGATTGAACTCTCCCAAGTCTCCTGTAATTTGACCAGCTTCGTAAAATGGCTCATTGGATGTCATGATTGTTTCGTCTGACATCTGGTCGATAAAATTCGTTATAGATCTTATCGTTTAACTGTCAAACGGCTGTTTGACTGATAAAACGGTAATTATTATCTCTATTTATGCATATCAACAAGCGAATTTGATTTCAAGCGGCTTCGCTCGTAATTAGCTGGATACACATTGGGAAAAGAAGGAAAATCAGTTAGATAAAAGTGGTACTGGGTGCCTCCGTTGAACACCTTTTCACTTGCACCACGCAAATCAACACATAGTTCAGATTAAGAATGGTTCAAATGTCATTTAGCTCATGGAACGGAGTAAAACTGAAAAGGAACTTTGTTAAAAGGGACGTAGAATCAAAACATAAGAACCTAAGAGGTAATCAAATTCAAATAGTCTAGGAGACGTGAATTAGGGTTAACTTATCGTTTGATGTCTCATCATTTTCCATTGAAAATTTTCATTTTTTCAACAATTGTTGTGTCAATATATAAGCTCAGTAGCTTCAAAAAAAAAAAAACACCGAATCAAAAGTGCCAATAATAGGATTCTGCTCCCTGTTACTCAGGTTCGAGCTAATTTGATTTATTTTTTTAAACTTATCGTCTATCTGTCAACTCTAGAAACGCTGTTGAAATCACACTTTCTCCGAAAAATTACATTATTTCCAGACAGATTAGAATCGTTAAAATTGTTACAGAAACGAAAACACCTTCTTCAAACACCTGAAACGGGTTATAGACAAAAGAGTTTGCCATCCACTATCTCCCTCGCGCCTCACAAACTAACCGAGCCCCGATAAGGAGGGCGAACGACTTTAGTTGGAGCACTACAAACGAAAACAAGACGACGACGACGACAACAACAAGCGACGAGTGGTGGTGATGATTCATTTAGTTTCATTATCCGATTACGACAATGGCGTCGACCACGGCGGCCGGCAGTTGCGAACGGATGGACAGACGAGGTCAACTATTTAGCGCATTTGTGTGTTCCACCGTTGTCGCGCAGTTGGAGGGTAGAGATGTATTGTGGAGTCCTACCCTAGAAGTAGAAAGAGTTTACTATCGGCATTGATGCCTCGCGCCGTTATTGTGGCATTTGATAGATCCGCTTTGTCGTTGTTCATCGTTCGGCAGACAAACTCATGATGATGATGATGAGGAGGAGGAAAAATGGAGACTGTTCTTTGTTTACATTATTGCACGTTCGATCTACAACGAATCGGGAATGCTCAAGGTTTGAAACAGTCTCTGTTTGGCGATAATAGCCCAGGACGGGGAAGTGATTCGATGACGCATAAATCTTATCGTTTCTTTCGTTTGCATGTGTCTAACGTCATATTTTATCATTTCTAAATCATGGCTAACTTTGATTTTCTTTTCTTTTCTTTTCCAGGTAAGTCACTGAACGGACAATCCTCACAATCTGGGTAAACCGATTAGGAAGCTACTACAAGCGTAAGTTAAGAGTTAACCTCAAAATGTGTCTTTCTGCCATAATCCAAAAATCACACCGACTGCTTGCTCTTGCCAAAGAACAGCATGTAAATCTTGTGCACCACCTTCCGAAAATGTGTTGCAGAAGAGAATGTTTACATACGGTGTTACCACCACCTTCTGTCTTACCTTCTCGGACTAAATCCCCTTATTTTCTACATCAAAACCAAGGTGGAAGATGTAGAACTAATGGTTTCTCTGCCTTCCTTTAAAAGTAACCGAGTGGACAATGCAAAGAACATCCGAAATCGTTTCCCCTTATCGATTTCCGTTCAACGTCAGCCAGTAAAATGCGGGCAAGAAACCCCAAATTATACCATCAATAAATTGACAGAAAATCGATCACTACTTTTATCGTTTCTCTTTCCACTCTCAATTATTTACAGTCCACAAAAACCGCTTCCTTGTCAAATAAATTTCCCCCTCCCCTAGATTTACGACGCACTTCAAACGGAAACCATTTGCCGTCCAAAATTCCACCGCTAATTGATCAATTTGAACTTATCGATTTTCTGTCAATTCCAATCACTGGCGCCTACTGAATCGATAAGGGTAGCCCGTTCCTGGCGTCGGTCTTTTTTCGTTTTCCAACTGAAAAAAGCGCTGTAAAAAGCATAAAAAATATATTTGATTAGTGCCGAAACCACAACCTTCCTTAACAACAAAACAAAACTATGAAAATTCCCTCCGTTTTGGCGTCATTCGGTGTGCTGAAGGGGGTGAAATGCATGCAAGCATGCATGCATAGCACACTCCTACACATCCAATTCGAGCGAAAAAAAGAGGGTTAAAAGTAAACCCCACGTCGTCGTCACTGGACCTCAACCTTCCACCCCTCTTCGTCAGAGTTATAGTTTTTTCGCTTCCATATGGCATTCCCATTGCATTTGCCAGGAGTAGACCGTATTATTACCCCCATCATTGCCGTAACCTACAGAAGCGTCACACCCTGCCACGGGAATAGAGCACTCGCATCGTATACAGCTATAAACTATATGCCCTACAGTAGATAAAGTAAGGCAAGACTCGACGTCGTCGACCATACCTTCCTTACCATCCCCCCACCTTACTTCATCTTTCCCGTTCCTTTTCTAGTTCACGGGGAAAGAGAGTCCTGCCCTACCCGAACACCACCAACTGGAAAAACTGTTTTCAACAACAGAAAAGCGAGGCCACCACCACGACCACCGTTTGTTACTAATTGGCCGTAGTCGTCAACGATGGCAATGGCGACAAATAACGCAGGAACTTCACGGCGAACCAAGCTCGCTAATTATTAGCGGGAAAATTGCTACACCGAACTATTGGAGGGACGATTCGATTGGATGATAGTTACTGTGAAATACGGCGGATGTTGGACCGTGATAAGGAAATCAAAGCCGTATGGAATTATTTGACGGATAAACGGATAAGTTGTCAACATTGATGGGTTTTTGATGAAATGTGGTTTTAATATAGTTTTATCAAGTTTATAGTTTAACAAAAATTAATATCGTTTTTAAATCAATTCAAACCAGGATATTCTTTCAAGCCAGTATTTCATTATTACCAGTTAACTAGTTTAAAAGCAGGTTTGACGGCTCTTACATTCAGATGTACACTCAGAAAATTGCTGAAGTTTATGCATCAATGACTATTTTCTATCTGCCTCTCTTTCATTCTGCTGTGAATTTCTACACTAAATGTCATTTCGCCTGGGTTGAAGCTTAGCTATGCTTCCTATGACAAATAGGAATAGAATTCCCTGCAGAATGAAAGAGAGAAAATAGTCATAAATTACTAAAATTTAGTCATTCTGTGACTACCCGTGTTTCTGAGTGTAAATGTCTATCCAGTTTTTTACGATCTCTAAAAGCCGCCATAGTAAGCATAATTTCTGATAAGGATCAAATGGTTTGGCTTAGATTGTTGGACTGTTGATCGATCTTATCGTTTTGTTGTCAAATGACTGAAGCCAAACGTGAGATCGCTTAATTCCTACAAGAAAATGAGCTTACTTATGGCAGTCATTATCGATCATAAAAAGCTGGATTCTTAAGCATTCTACAATTCTTCGATTCTTATTACATAAATAGTATATCGCGCAATATGCAGAGTTTGTATTCAGCTTTATATCAGCATCAATGTCATAAACAAGCCAACGATTTGGTAGGGATCGTATGATCTGCAATTTGGTTGTTGTCCAGGGTTGTTAACGTTAATTAACGATTAACGCCGTTTCGTTGATTCGTTAACGTTAATTGTAACGATCAACGAATTTTGCGTTGATTTTTCGGAGCCGTTGATTAACGTTAACGTTAACGCTTGGCGTTGATTTAACGTCAACGGTCAACGTTAATTTTTTACGTTAATTATGGC
This sequence comes from Aedes aegypti, assembly GCF_002204515.2. Lineage (NCBI taxonomy): Eukaryota > Metazoa > Arthropoda > Insecta > Diptera > Culicidae > Aedes > Aedes aegypti. The sequence continues at coordinate 220,900,998 of NC_035107.1, read as the reverse complement.
CTTTACCATATTTTTAGCAAATCCCAGAGTTTGTTTCAAGTAGGATATGTAATGTAGCGAGAGGTAAGAAATAAAACAGCAAATAATTTTAAAATAATTTTTCGGTTTATTTATCTGTTGTGTTTAGACTTTATTAAAAAAAAACATGTAGTTTATTGCATCTACTTTTTTATAATGAGTGAACTTATTTTTAACTCCAGTCAAAGACGAAAGCTTGTATCCTGTTTTTCCATACAAAATTAGCAACTTTGAGGCACTGTTTTACAGTTTAGTTGGAATTGCCATGAAATAAGTATGACGAACTACAAATAACCGGTTGAATTTTTAGTGAATTTATCACATTGCAATCATTATTGAAGGTTTTCAGAGGTTTGCTTGAAGATAGAAGATAAGGAACAGAGAGATTTGTTTAATTTGATTACAAACGGTAAGGACCTGGATCCTATTCTTGGCACTTTAAATTCGCTTCGGCAGTAATTTATTTTGAAAGCTACTGAGCTCATATTTGGCCACAACTAAAGCTCATATTTGCGTCGCCCCATGCCAAAGTTGGTCATGGAAGTGCTCAAGTGGTATGTTCTGCAAATTTACGTAACTTCTGAATGTGAACAAATTCGTTGAACAAATCAACCACCCAAAACATACACGGAGAAAATGAAGTACTCAAAAGTGAGTTCATTCCACTCAATTCCGAGGGTTCGTGCGTTAACCTAATTTTGGGTTGACGGGGTAGAAGTTGTTTTCATTTGCAGCCGTGCGAAAAAATACATACTGGCTAAGTTCTTTTCACTCAACCGGCAGATCAAATAACTCAACTTCCAGTACTGTGCCACTTACTCAAATTTGAGGTAACGCACTAAGGTTCGGTTTTTGGGTTGTTTTGCTCTTCGCTCTCTGACAACAATAGAAGGAGCGAATGAAATGGGGAGAGAAACATAACTCAAAATTAAGTTAAAAAATACTCAAATATGGGTTTAACGTTTTCTCCGTGTACCGTTTTTGAATTAGGTAAAAAAAATCTCTCGGTTGCTCTTGTCTTTGATCAACCCTCTGGAACTTTTTGGTAAATGACTGCAATGCAATATAAGGAATTCGCTATAGATAAAACTGCAGGTCATTGCAAATTTGAATGACGAACTAATTCAAATTTCAATTAATTCGAACTACGGCATGCATGCGGCAACAATTTTCAATCCATGCAATCATTCAGCCTTGAAATTTGTGATGTCGAAACGCCTTCACTTCCCGGAAACCAGAGTACAGTATTTGGAAATTTCCCCGACGAAAGGGCCACTCGGCGACATGGATCGGTAGTTCTTCATTTGCAACGCGTCCGGATTTCTCTTCCACTCGAACACAATTGTTATTGGCCCTTGCTGCTTGCATCCTTTTATACCCGTAAACAAGATTTTTTTTCAATTTCCTTGGTTACGATATTTGCATGGAGACAACTTGTTTATCAACGTAACGAAAATTTTCATTGCATCTACACAGGTCACCCAGTAATCAACGATGAGATTAACGATGTTCGTTGACGTTAATTCAACGCAATCCGTTGACGCTAACGTTAAAAAACATGAAAATCAACGAAACGCCGTTAACGTTGATCTCGAGAAAAATTAACGTTAACGGCGTTAATCGTTGATTAACGTTAACAACCCTGTTGTTGTCGTTTGACTGATAATCGAAAGGATCAATCATCGATCTTATCGATTAACTGTCAAACGCCGCAAGCCATGCATAACAAGGGTGGAGAGCGGCTGTCAAATGGGAGTAAAATTGAAAAGCCGACCACCAATTCCAGAACCAGTTTTAAGGATTGACGCGGAATAGTAAAAATATATAATTGTGTTCATTTCATAGAAGGGTCTTTTTCGCGAAAATTGATTACGCCTTCACCATTGTTTTGTCGTAAGTTTGTATGGTTGTTCACATTTTAGAACCAGCTACACGTTGAAGTAGCAAGAAAGAGCCGCCAGTACCATCCTTGATGCGTAATATCGTTCGATCTTAACCAAAAGGTGAAGCGCTTTGAGACGGCCAACATTTTCTATGCCATTAAGTAGTAATTTTTAAGCTTTTACAAGTTTACATTAAAATCATGACAGAGATTAATATGCCATTAGTAAACTTTTCGAACTTCTTCGGAATGTTAATTTCATCGTATTCTGGGAAGATTTTCATGAACATATACCTGAATGCTAAAATGTTCAACAGGACTCTTGTGATTTCGGATAAGACTTTTGGAATCCCTTTTTGATCTATTTTTGATACTAAAGTTTAGTTCCCTGAGAAGAAGCTGCCCAAGCTTTTGAGGAGAAGATTCCTAGCTTCTAGAGAGAAGTTTCCAAGCTTCTGGAGAGAAGTTTCCAAGATTCTGGAAAGCAGCTTCTAAAATTCTGGAGAGAAGCTTCCAAGCTTCTGAAGATAACATTCCAAGCTTCTGGAGAAAAGCTTCCAAGCATCTGGAGAGAGCTTCCAAGCAGAGAAGCTTCCAAGCTTCTGGAGAGAAGCTTCCAAACTGCTGAAGAGAAAATTCTAAGCTTCTGGAGAGAAGCTTCCAAGCTTCTGGAGAGAAGCTTCCAAGCCTCTGGAGAGAAGCTTCCAAGCTTCTGGAGAGAAGCTTCCAAGCTTCTGGAGAGAAGCTTCCAAGCTTCTGGAGAGAAGCTTCCAAGCTTCTGGAGAGAAGCTTCCAAGCTTCTGGAGAGAAGCTTCCAAGCTTCTGGAGAGAAGCTTCCAAGCTTCTGGAGAGAAGCTTCCAAGCTTCTGAAGAGAAGCTTCCAAGCTTCTGGAGAGAAGCTTCCAAGCCTCTGGAGAGAAGTTTCCAAGCTTCTGGAGAGAAGCTTCCAAGCTTCTGGAGAGAAGCTTCCAAGCTTCTGGAGAGAAGCTTCCAAGCTTCTGGAGAGAAGCTTCCAAGCTTCTGGAGAGAAGCTCCCAAGCTTCTGGAGAGAAGCTCCCAAGCTTCTGGAGAGAAGCTTCCAAGCTTCTGGAGAGAAGCTTCCAAGCTTCTTAAGAGAAGCTTCCAAGCTTCTGGAGAAAAGCTTCCAAGCTTCTGGAGAGAAGCTTCCAAGCTTCTGGAGAGAAGCTTCCAAGCTTCTGGAGAGAAGCTTCCAAGCTTCTGGAGAGAAGCTTCCAAGCTTCTGGAGAGAAGCTTCCAAGCTCCTGGAGAGAAGCTTCCAAGATTCTGAGGTGAAGCTTCCAAGCTTCTGGAGAGAAGCTACCAAGCATCTGGAGAGAAACTTTCAAGCATCTTGAGAGAAGCTTCCAATCATCAGGAGAGAAGTTTCCCAGCTTCTGGAGAGAAGTTTCCCGGCTTCTGGAGAGAAGCTTCCAAGCTTCTGGAGATATGATTCCAAGCTTCTGGAGAGAATCTTTCAAGCTTCTGAGGAAAAGCTTCCAAGCTTCTAAGGAGAAGCTTCCAAGCTTCTGGGGAGAAGCCTCCAAGCTTCTGCGGAGAAGCTTCTAAGGAGAAGCTTCCAAGCTTATGAGGAGAAGCTTCCAAGCTTCTGCGGAGAAGCTTCCAAGCTTCTGCGGAGAAGCTTCTAAGCTTTTGAGAGAAGCTTCCAAGCTTCTGAAGAGAACCTTCCAAGCTTCTGAGAGAAGCTTCCAAGCATCTGTGCAACTTCGATTGTTCTGGTCAATCACGGATTAGCAACAACGAATTGAACGGTCATCTATGTTCATTCTCATGCTCAATTTAACCAGGGATTACTCCAGGAAATCCTATACGGATTCAGTCAGAAGTTAGCATCAGAGAGTTTTTCACCAATTCCACAAAAAATCCGGCAGGAATTCTTCAAACTCCACCAGGGATTCCTCGAAGAAATCCTACAAATGTTTTCCCAGAACGTCCTACAGGGGTTTCTCCAAAAAAATCTCCAGATAGTTACAGCAGAATATCCTCCAGGAATTTCCATAAAAAAATCAAGGTATTCTTCTTTTATAAAATCATCCAAAATTTCACCATATATTATCAGCTGTTCATCCGCGGATTACTACATGAGATATGAGATTTCTCGAAAAATTCTTCTGAGATTTGTTCTAGAAAATTCACAAGAGATTTCACCTGAATTTCCTTCAGGGATACCTCCAGAAATTCTTTTAGAGATTCCGGCAGAAATTCCTTCTGGGATCTTGCAAATTTTTTTAGGGATTTTTCAAATAATCCACCAGGTATCACTTCAGAAATAAACATTGGAGAATCCTCAAAAAATTCTTTCGAGAATTCCCAAACAACTTTCTTGAAGGTTTTCTGTTTAAGACATCGAATAATTCAATCATTTACTTTAAGGATTCCTCGAGAAATTTCTTCAGGGATTCTTCTTGAATTTTCTGTAGAAATTACACCTTGAATTCTTAAAGAAGTTCCATCAGAAGCGACCATCAGATATTCCTTTAGGATTCCCCCCAGATATAACACAAGGAAATCATCTACAAATTCAACCAGGATTTCCTCAGTGAAATCTCTCAACTATCCTTCTATTGGCGATTCCTCCAGAGATTTCTACAAAAAATCTTTCAAGAATTCCCCAAAAATTTCCTTAAGTTTTTTCTCCTTTAGAAATTCGGGAATTCCTACAGAATATCTTCCTAGGAACTCCTTTGTTAGTAATGTCAAGGGTTTTAACAAAAATTTTTTTTGTGATCCCTTCAGAAATTCCACATATACATAATCTTCTAGAGATTCTCCCTTGATTTATTCCGAGGAATGCCCCAGAAATTTCTTCAGAGATTCATATATAATTTTCTGCAGAAATTATGCCAGGAATCTCTGAGGGAATTTGACAAGTGATCCCTGAAAGAATCTCAGGAGGATTTTCTTAAGGAAAACTTGAGTTTTCTGGATGAATTCTCAGATAAGTTTCTGAACGAATCTCTGATGGCAACTTTTTAATGCCATCAGAGATTCGTTCAGAAATTTCTTTGAGAATTCACCTAGAAAACTCTAGTTCTCCTTCAGAAAATGCTCCAGAGATTCTTTCAGGAATTACTTGTCAAATTCCTTCACAGATTCCTCCAGAAATTAACATCAAAGATAGATCTAAAAAATATATAATAAAAATTGACTACAGAACTTCTATATCAATAATAACAGAGCTTCCCCCGGAATTTTTTGAAGTTTCTCATCATCATCAAACTCATCAAACTCCTTGAGATATTCCACTTGAAACTTCTTCTTGAATTCTTTCTAAAATTCCTCTGTGAATGTCTCCAAGAATTTTTCTATTCCCTCAAAAATTTCTCCAAAAAATCTTACTGGAATTTCTTTAGACATTTCTTCGAGATTTCTTCTAGAAATTCTACAACACTCTCATAAAAACTTCTTTAGAAATTCATGCCAATGATACCCCCAAAAACTGCTTTAGAGAATCCTACACGATTAATTCATAAAGTACATCAGAGATTTTTGCAGAAATTCCTCAAAAGAATTCCTTCTCCAAAAGGTTCCTTCATTGATCTTGAATTTCTCATACTACAAGAATTAGTATTAAACTGGTATAATCTAAAAGCTGTTTGTTTGATTCAAACTCAGCAAAACTTGGGTTGCTTAAAAAAAATCACGGATTTCTCTAGGTTTCTCTCTAGTGAATTATCCAGGAATTTGTCCATGTTTTTTTTTCGAAAATGATTCATGATTTGGAAAATAACCATATGCTTCTCCATGCTTTTTCTGGGTATTTCTACAGAATTTTTCCCAGCTATTACGCTGAAAATATTCCAGAGATTCTTCCTGAAATTTCTCTCAAGATAAGTCCCGAATTCTCTCCTCCATTTTTTTTCCTAACTACTTCTTTAGGTACCATCAGGAATTCCTACGGAAATACATCCAGGGATTTCAGAGCCGTTCAGAATTCCTCCATGGACTCCTCTCAGAATATTTGCAAAAAAATCTCCAGGAGTTTCTTGACATATTCCTTCAGGATCTCCTTTCAAAATTCTCCAAAAGATTTATGCTGAAATTTCTTTAGAGATTCCTCCAGAAATTCCTTTTTTTTAATATTAAATACTCCCGGTACTTTTCCTCGCATTCCTACTTATATATTCACTGATTCTACTACAAATTTATCCAACAATTCCTCCAGTAATTCCGTCATGGTTTCAGCAAGGAAATCTTTAATTGGTTTCACCAGGGAATCCTGCAGGTATCCCACTAGGTATTCCTTCAGAAGTATTTTTGTTCATGAATAGGTATTTTATGATTTATCAAGGGATTTCAAAGTCTTTCAGAGATTACTTCAGAAATTCTGTCAGAAATTTCTTCCAGAATATTTGAAAAGATTTCTGAAAAATCCATTATAAAAACACCTTTTTGTTTGAGTTAGTAAGATTACTCATCGTTTTTGCACATCCGTATAGTAATAATCATTTAAGTGATCAATTATGTGAAAAAAGTGACTTTTGGTTGCAAATAGTGAATAGTAACAAGTCAAGGAGTGATTCGCTACCTGCCCTGAGAATTTTTTGGAGGTATACCTGAAGATATTTCTCGAGGAACTCCTGGAAAAAATACTTTTAGAATCTTCAATTTTGCAGATCTTACCGCACATACGATCGATCAACCGTCTTATCGATTAGCCATCAAACGTAATATCATTCGATCCCTACCAGAAGGTGAGCTGCATTAAGGTGACACATGTCGGAATCCAAACATGGCTGGCTTGGGACCCTACTCGCGATTTCAAAGGCACTAATCATCCGAAACAATGAACGTACAAAGTCAATCTTCTTATTTGAACTTTCTGCTAGTGCACGAAGCTAACATAAAAATTTCACTGAAGTTTGATGCTGATTTTGTGAGTTTTGTGCCTTCAAAGATTTGGTACATTATTCAATTTTGAGTCCAAGCTGTTTCACCTTAAGGCGACTAGACCCTTTCATGCTGTTAGGCATTAATTAAGTTAAGAAGAGCCTCGTCCAAGCTTCTAAGAAGTAACATTCAAGTTTCTGAGCAGCAGCTTCTACTTACCTTCTGAGAAGAAGACTTTTCAATGCTTTCATTCTGATGAGAAGTTTCCTAAGCTTTCCAAGCTTATGATGAGAAACATCCCATGCTTCTGAGAAAAAATATCTGTGCTTCTGAGGAAGCAGTTTCGGAGAAGCAGATTACTAATCGAAAAGAAACCAAGCTTCTGAGGAGAAGCTTCCAAGCTTCTGAGGAGAAGCTTCCAAGCTTCTGAGGAGAAGCTTCCAAGCTTCTGAGGAGAAGCTTCCAAGCTTCTGAGGAGAAGCTTCCCTACTCGCTTCTGAGGAGAAGCTTCCAAGCTTCTGAGGAGAAGCTTTCAAGCTTCTGAGGAGAAGCTTCCAAGCTTCTGAGGAGGAGCTTTCAAGCTTCTGAGGAGAAGCTTCCAAGCTTCTGAGGAGAAGCTTCCAAGCTTCTGAGGAGAAGCTTCCAAGCTTCTGAGAAGAAGCTTCCAAGCTTCTGAGGAGAAGCTTCCAAGCTTCTGAGAAGAACCTTCCAAGCTTCTGAGGAGGAGCTTTCAAGCTTCTGAGGAGAAGCTTCCCTACTCGCTTCTGAGGAGAAGCTTCCAAGCTTCTGAGGAGAAGCTTTCAAGCTTCTGAGGAGAAGCTTCCAAGCTTCTGAGGAGGAGCTTTCAAGCTTCTGAGGAGAAGCTTCCAAGCTTCTGAGGAGAAGCTTCCAAGCTTCTGAGGAGAAGCTTCCAAGCTTCTGAGAAGAAGCTTCCAAGCTTCTGAGGAGAAGCTTCCAAGCTTCTGAGAAGAACCTTCCAAGCTTCTGAGGAGGAGCTTTCAAGCTTCTGAGGAGAAGCTTCCAAGCTTCTGAGAAGAAGCTTCTAGGCTTCTGTGAAAAAGTTTTCAGGTTTCCGTGAAGAAGCTTCCAAGCTTTTGTGGAAAAGCTTCCAAGCTTCTGAGAAAAAGCTTTCAAACTTTCGTGTGGAAGCTTCCAAACATCTGAGAAGAAGCTTCCAAGCTCCTGCGAAGAAGCTTTCAAGCTTCTGAGGAAAAGCCTCCAAGTTTGTATGTGGAGTGGCATCCAAGCTTCTGTGAATAAGCTTTTTCAAGTCGATATATATACGGTTTCCTATAATTTCTAAATATTTTGGATAAGGTTTTCGATTGTTTGACAGGTCATCGATTGTATGTTATAATTTCCTATGTCAAAGGACATAATCCTATTGTCGAATCTTCTACCTTCCCATTACAAAATCAGCTCAATCCTGGCCTCCGTCAGTACCTGCTACGAAGAGGCGTTACAAACCGTTCCGCTACATTTCCCTTCATCTAAAGCGCCTTGAAGCGACCATTCTTTCCTTCTAAAACTCTCTGAATCCCACAACGAAGACCCATTTCCCCGCGGACTCATCACACTCAATTATCTCGTTTTCTATTAGATGGGTACCCTTCCGCGGAGCAAACAAACGCGTTGTCCTCTCGCACTCGTTAGCGCCGCTCCAATTGCTGCCAATGCATCATTTATTCTCCGTTCTTCGGGTTCGGTTGCTCTTGCTGCTGCCTTTTTATCATTCTGGTTAGCGTGGTGTGTGTATGTCAAGAACGACCGTTTCTCCCAGTTTCCTCCTCTATAGGGTTATGGCCATTGCAACACCCTCCTTGTCTTCACTGGCTCGAACCTAATCCACACGAAACTCTCAATTTTCATATTATCGCTTTGAAATCCCACTTCCCTTCCAGGACCCGTCTCTCCTTCATCCTCCGCTCACATACTCTCTCCGCCAAGCATTCTCACTTCCGCCCTGAAGACTCCACACTACTCGTCCAAGCAGGCTCTGAAAATATACGCCATTTAACCGGTCTAATGGTATTATTACGCTTAAACTGCCGGGGAAAAACTGTGTCAATAATGCAGAAAATGACATTTTAAAACGAATAAAAATAAGCTGCATTTAGAATGGCTTCTTTCGCGTGCGGCTGTGACGACGAAGGCGACGATGAGGACTGCCCTTCAACGAACCCTTCTTCAGGAGTCCTTCTCCTCTTTCGGCCTTGGTCTGGGTTGCTGTGTTGAAGCGGGACCCTCTCTGGGCTTCTCCATACACATAAGCTCCCATTTATGTAACGCCTCTTCGCGCCTTCCTGAATCGCTCCGTCGTCGTCGTCGTCGTCGTCATGCGTCCCCAAGGTTTCTCCAGGCGTCTCCCATCGTCCTGCCCAGGGATGCAGAAGGAAATGCACTTTTCCTAAACAAAATAAGCGAAAACCCTTGGCGATGTGTTGCAGGCGAATGTCACCCACTTCTGCACACGGTGCACTCACACAGAGACATTTGGGGAACCCACCCAGCAGTTAAATGCACACGCGGCCAGCTCCTTCTAGAAGAAGTGTGACACGAAAGGGTGTGGGTGGTATTATTAATATTTAGAAGTGCATTTTTTCCTGGCTTAGCTCTTTTACACCTTTCTGACGGGGCGACTGACTGGGTTCGGGAGTGTATGTGTGCGTCTCGTTTTCTAACTCCCTGACACGTCTCGTCGTTTCCCGGTGTAGAGTGAAGTAGCTTCCTCCAACTGCTCGTTGTTTTCGAGTCCAGTTGTAGCTGTTGTTGTTGCGCTGGTTATGGTAGAGACATACTTCTATTGCTCGTTGTCCTTCGTGGCTTTTTAAATTTTCTTAAGCAAAGTGTTTGTTTTGAAAAATCTCAGAATCCTTAGAAGCTTCAGCTCAGACAATTGTTCTCAAAAAATTGGTAGTTGCTTCGTAGAAGCTTCGAAGCTTGGGAGCTTTTTTTCAGAAGCTTGGGAGCTTCTCCTCAGAAGATTGGAAGCATCTCTTCAGAAGCTGGAAAGCTACTCCTCAGAAGCTGAAAAGCGTCTCACAAAAATCTGGAAAGCTCCTTCTCAGAAACTGGAAAGCTTCTCCTCAGAAGCTTGCAAGCATCTCCTCAGAAGCTAGGAAAGGTTAGAAGTTAGGGAGCTTTTTTTCTGAAACTCAGAAGCCTCTTCTAAAAAACTCGGAAGTTTCCTCTCAGAAGCTCGGAAGCTTATGCTCAGAAGCTCCGAAACTTTTGTTAAGAAGGTCGGAAACTCTTCTCAGAGCTCGAAAGCTTCTTCTCAGAAACTCGGAAGTTTCCTCTCAGAAGCTCGAAGACTTTTGTCAGAAGCTCGAAAGCTGCTCTTCAGAAGCTTGGAAGCTTCTCCTCAGAAGATTGAATGCTTCTCCTCAAAAGCTCAAAAGGAAGTTTCTCCTCAGAAGCTAGCAAGCTTCTTCTCAGAAGCTGGGAAGCTTCTCCTCTGACGCTTGGAAGATTCTCCTCAGAAGCTAAAAAGCTTCTCCTCAGAAGATTGGAAATTTCTCCTCAGAAGCTGGGAAGCGTCTCCTTAGAAGCTTGGAAGCTTCTTCTCGGAAGCTTCTTCTTGGAAGCAGGGAGGCTTCTCCTCAGAAGCAGGGAAGCTTCTCCTCAGAAGATTGGAAACTTCTCCTCAGAAGCTGGGAAGCTTGGAAGGTTCTCCTCAGAAGCTTGAAAGATTCTCCTCAGAAGCTTGGAAGCTTCTCCTCAGAAACTTGGAAGCTTCTCCTCAGAAGCTTGGAAGCTTCTCCTCAGAAGCTTGGAAGCTGCTCCTCAGAAGCTTAGAAGCTGCTCCTCAGAAGCTTGGGAGCTTCTCCTCAGAAGCTTGGAAGCTGCTCCTCAGAAGCTTAGAAGCTGCTCCTCAGAAGCTTGGAAGCTTCTCCTCAGAAGCTTGGAAGCTTCTCCTCAAAAGCTCGGAAGCTTCTCCTCAAAAGCTCGGAAGCTTGGAAGCTTCTCCTCAGAAGCTTGGAAGCTTCTCCTCAGAAGCTTGGAAGCTTCTCCTCAGAAGCTTGGAAGCTTCTCCTCAGAAGCTTGGAAGCTTCTCCTCAGAAGCTTGGAAGCTTCTCCTCAGAAGCTTGGAAGCTTCTCCTCAGAAGCTTGGAAGCTTCTCCTCAAAAGCTCGGAAGCTTGGAAGCTTCTCCTCAGAAGCTTGGAAGCTTCTCCTCAGAAGCTTGGAAGCTTCTCCTCAGAAGCTTGGAAGCTTCTCCTCAGAAGCTTGGAAGCTTCTCCTCAGAAGCTTGGAAGCTTCTCCTCAGAAGCTTGGAAGCTTCTCCTCAGAAGCTTGGAAGCTTCTCCTCAGAAGCTTGGAAGATTCTCCTCAGAAGCTTGTAAGTTTCTCCTCAGAATCTTGAAAATGCCTCTGTCTTTGAAATAACCATAAAACTTGATCAAAATAATGACAATTCTATGTGCCACTGTCGCTAAAATCTTAAAATTTCTTTGTCCAAACCATTTACATCGCGAATCGATAAAAATCTTCGTCGCAATAATGATTGTCAGTTCCAATTTTCACGTACCTCCAAACCATTCCCAATCGCTTTTTCCCCGTCACGATGACAATCACTTCCTTCGCTCCTCTTGAAGCTATACTACACATTTCGACAGAGAGCGAACAGGAAAGCCACCCTTCCAACACATTTCGACGACCACCATGCTATAGCCAGGGAAATATGTATGGAAAGGACACCCATCAGGTCCACCAAACCGCACCAACTTCCATCGACGCGGCGACCAGTGGACACTGAATCCACAAACCAACCAGTATAGGGTAGCTGTACCAGTTTTCGCCACCTTAAGCAAAATTCTTGTCCTGAATCAATCAAAAGACTTTTGAATACTGTTATTACGCTTGATGAAAGCTTTCAAATCATTCTCAGTATTAGTTCAAGAACTGGTTGGAAACTTAGTTTTGTATTGTATTGGAGGTTGGCACCAGTTTTTGCCATGTTCTTAATTTTCTTTTCCTGAGTTTTTTTATGAAGAGTTTCTTAATGTCTTATTAGATTTAGGAAAACCATGAAGAAATAAAGCGCAAAGGCAAATGTTGGGAAAGAATTTTTTTATCAATTTTTTCCAGCAAATTTTGAGGTTTCTCAGAATGTTTCCAAGTGATTAATCGTTTCGGAGTAGTTCATTGTACACTCCATGATTTGAGCCTACTTGTGTTTTAAAACAGATTAGCATCAAGGGTGTCGAATATCGGTACATCTACCTCATTCGTTTTCCCTTCAACATCGTTTCATCCCACTTAGCACTTCCAACCCGTCGTCGTCCTGTCCGATCCTCGAACGTCTTTCGTTTATTTTGTTATAAAATAAAAATGCACTTTTTTCACCATTCTTTTTCGTTCCAACCCAGGGGTGTGTGTATGTGTGTGAGCGAGCGAGTGGGCCAACAGCAAACTCGAAGGCTCCCCAGAGGAAAAATAACCTTTTCTAGCACTGGTCTGCACCATGCTACTTCGTCCACCTCCTAGTGGACGACAAACTAGCTCCTTGGGCAGACCGGTTCAAAACGTGGGATTCTACGAGACGCAATTGCGGGAAAAAGGATAAAAACGATATATCTTGACAGGTAAACGATTAGACTTCTGTTAAAGCTGAATGTAGTGCTGATGGGCGCTATGTTCCTGCTCTCTTTCCGGTAGGGATCAAACGATCTGACTTTGGTTTTTTGACAGTTGATCGATAAGATTTGATCTTACGATGAGATCAAATCAGCACAAGTCAGATTCAAATCACTTGACTCCATCAGGAATACTGAACTCCTTCACTGTTATCAGCTGATGTCAAATTACAAACAGTTACAAAGAAGATCATGAAGCAACTTAACATGATATGAATAGTTATCAAAGTCGATCCGCACAAACGATAAAATTTGAAACTTAAACGATAAGACGATAAGCTTATCGATTTCGATCAGTTCATCTGACAACCCCTCAGAAATGTTGTACTATAAAATAAGATCATTCTCAACTGTGACACTTAAACGATAAAAACGATCGGATCAGTCTAGCCAGTGGGTGCATCGCCTCATGCTAGATTCGCCCGACTCATTCGCACTTGAATTTTTTCCTCGACTCATCATCCTGACGATGTGACCGATGCTGATGGCAGAGAGAACAGGGAACGAACTGGTGAATCGTCGTTTTCAGTTTTTCACGTTGGTCAATGCAACTTTTTCCTTACATTCGCTGTTTTCGCGTTCTCTCTGTCTTTCTTGTGGTTGTCGGATTGTGTGTCTACGGGCGGTGAGCGGTGGTGACGACGCGGGACTCGTAGTTACTTCCTGGGAGCGAAGGCGAACCGACAGGTCCTTGCATCTTTCACGCGTGTTCTGTGTGATGAAAAACAGCAAGATAATAGCTACGAAATCTAGAATTTAATTCCAATTAGAAAATTCAATATTGTAAACTGAATTCCCGATCATTAATTCAGAAATTTTTGCAAGTTATTTTTAAAACGACTTAACCGAGGTTCAAAAATATTTGCTATAAAAATCTTAAAATTTGATCGTTTTAACGTCATTTACTCTAAATTTACGGTTTTAAATTTTCCATTCAATGATGATAGAAAAATTTATCTACGAAATAACGATAAAATGATAAAAAATATGTTTTTTGTAAAATATCCAAAAGTTTGTTACCTATATAGTTTTGTGAAAATATCTTTTTTTTTGCCTTTTGAAATGATAGCTCGACAATCCTTTATGAAAAAAAAACGGTCAAAGTTGACATTCAATCGATAAAACTAAGTAAGTTAAGAACATCAAAAGTTCAGAATTTAAAAAAGAAAAAAAAATTTGACGATGAATTCAAAAGCATTGAAAACAATTGAAAATACTTTTGTTTCTTTGGCATTCAGTTCGAGTGATTTTCGTCGTGAAGAATTGCGAAGCAGAATTAGCATGGATCGGATCGGGCAGGAATAGCCCCCTCGGCTGGTCATCCACACCGCCCGGGTGAACATCCACAGATTGCACTTCTTGAGCAAGCTAGAAGAAGGAAAGAAGAAACGTTATTTTTTTACGAGTCCGTTTCCCTCCAACAGGATTCCCCAAGAGGGCGAAACTTGTCGTCGAGCTATGTACTCTTTCGTGCTGGATGGTGCTAATGAAAAAATGGACGTCATCGCCTGCTTGGTCCGGGGAGTTCCTCAAATCTTAGCAGGCGACCCCCGAGGGGTGGCAATGGATGGAGGCTCCAGGCACGAATGTGGACGAAAAAAACTGGATTCTGGACGGAGTCAGCCTGATGACAAATGTACGCCATAATTATAACAACGAGAGGTATTATTTGAAAAAGAGGTTTATAACAGATTAGGTGTTAAAATAACAAAGTTGTTTATTCAAATTAAAACAAATGTTGAATATGTTAAAACTAATAGTTAACTAAATGAGATACAATAATAGAGATTGAAATGACAATTATAACAAAGATTTTTTCAAATTAGATACATTATTGTAAAATAGAGTTATCGGAAACATTTTTCATGATTATACATAATTAATCTTATTATAATTCTGATAAATTTTAAATGTGTCCCTACACTCAAAGAACAAAACTAAAATTTCAGAAGACGTAAATTTCATGGTAAGCAGAATACTCGATGTGCAAAATGAAATGACGTAAATAACGTCCAAAGCGAACGAAATTTTTTGTAAGCTGGACAATATTCAGTTCAATGTGATGGAAAATTACGTCATTTGTAACCTAAATTTACGTTATTTCACTTGCTTTAAATGTCGGACTCAAATGACATAAATTCCAACGATTTTTTCTAAGTTTGTAGATTTTTAAATATGGCAAATTTTGATATAAATAACAATGTTTGATATAATAGAGCTATTTTTCTGTTATGTCTTCCTGATCGGGAGGAGACGCCATTTTGAAGGGAAACATAACAAAAAATCAACACACTGACGGATAAAGCCAAACACACCGTTAATGGACGAATGGTGCGACGGGAGGTTGAAGTAAGCGGAGATGTTCGTGAAGAAATCCAGGCAGTGGGGTGAGATTTGGCTTGGTTGGTGAGTTTTTTCGTCCTCTGTCCTGTCGCCGTCAGGATTGTGTTTTTTTTTGTTTAAGGAAACGAACATGGATGGTTTGAGAGTTTAATGGAACCAACGGTGGAAACTTAAGAACTGTCACTATCGATTGATTTGGATGTCATAACTTCAATCGAGGACTGAAGAAATCTTATACATTAAAGATTATTCACTATTTCTACTGCACAAGAAAACAATTAATTTTAGATGACCTGTCATAAATTTGTATTTGAATAAATATCTAGTTTGAAAAAAAAAAGTTTTATATTAATTTTTTTGGCTTATATTCAAGAATTTACTTCTCCAATCTCTAGATTATTATAATTTCATAAACATTTCAAAGATAACAATATTTAAAGAAAATAATTATCTAAGATCTCTAACTTCCATTTTAATAAAAGGTCCTTCTTTCATTTCTCTTTAGAGGTATGTACCACGTGAAAAATCAAAGGCAGAAGGTTTAACATGTCTCCCATAAAATCAACTACTTTATTTATATTACTTGTATTCAAAATATTCGAAATTGGATAAACGTTGGTAGACATATCTAGTGAGTACAATTTATTTATCGTCAGAAATCTAATAAAAAACCGTGCTTGATATTTGAAAAAAAAAAAATAAAGAAATCCAACAACCAACTTAAAGCTTTCAAGCTTCTTAAGATATACTTACAACCTTTGTGGAGAATCTCCTAAGCACCTGAGGAGAAACTTCCAAGCTTCTGAGGCAAAGCATGAAGAGAAGAGAAGCTTCCAAACTTCTGAGGGAAGCTTCTCCAAGCTTCTGAAGAGAAGCATCCAAGCTTCTGAGGAGAAGCTTCCAAGCTTCTGAAGAGAAGCTTCCAAGCTTCTGAAGAGAAGCTTCCAAGCTTCTGAAGAGAAGCTTCCAAGCTTCTGAGGAGAAGCTACCAAGCTTCTGAGGAGAAGCATCCTAGCTTTTAAAGAGAAGCATACAAACTTCTGAGGAGAAGCTACCAAGCTTCTGAAGAGTAGCTACAAAGCTTCTGAAGAAAAGCTTCCAAGCTTCTGAGGAGAAGCATCCTAGCTTTTGAAATGAAGCTTACAAACTTCTGAGGGAAGTTTCTCCAAGCTTCTGAAGAGAAGCATCCAAGCTTCTGAAGAGAAGCTTCCAAGGTTCTGAAGAGAAGCTTCCAAGCTTCTGAGGAGAAGCTACCAAGCTTCTGAGGAGAAGCATCCTAGCTTTTAAAGAGAAGCTTACAAACTTCTGAGGAGAAGCTTCCAAGCGTCTGAGGAGAAGCTTCCAAGCTTCTGAGGAGAAGCTTCCAAGCTTCTGAGGAGAAGCTAACAAGTTTCTGAGCAGAAGCTTCCAAGCTTCTGAGGAGAAATTTCCAAGCTTCTGAGGAGAAGCTTCCAAGCTTCTGAAGAAAAGCTTCCAAGCTTCTGAAGAGAAGCTTCCAAGCTTCTGAGGAGAAACTTCCAAGCTTCTGAAGAGAAGCTTCCAAGCATCTGAGGAGAAGCTTCCAAGCTTCTGACGAGAAGCTTCCAAGTGTCTGACGAAAAGCTTTCAAGCTTCTGACGAGAAGCTTCCAAGCTTCTGACGAAAAGCTTCCAAGCTTCTGACGCGAAGCTTCCGAGCTTTTGACGAGAAGATTCCAAGCTTCTGACGAAAAATTTCTAAGCTTCTGAGGAGTAGCTTCCAAGCTTCTGACGAGAAGCTTCCAAGCTTCTGACGAGAAGCTTCCAAGCTTCTGACGAGAAGCTTCCAAGCTTCTGACGAGAAGCTTCCAAGCTTCTGACGAGAAGCTTCCAAGCTTCTGACGAGAAGCTTCCAAGCTTCTGAAGAGAAGCTTCCGAGCTTCTGAAGAGAAGCTTCCAAGCTTCTGAAGAGAAGCTTCCAAGCTTCTGAAGAGAAGCTTCCAAGCTTCTGAAGAGATACTTCCAAGCTTCTGAAGAGAAGCTTCCAAGCTTCTGAAGAGAAGCTTCCAAGCTTCTGAAGAGAAGCTTCCAAGCTTCTGAAGAGAAGCTTCCAAGCTTCTGAAGAGAAGCTTCCAAGCTTCTGAAGAGAAGCTTCCAAGCTTCTGAAGAGAAGCTTCCAAGCTTCTGAAGAGAAGCTTCCAAGCTTCTGAAGAGAAGCTTCCAGCTTCTGAAGAGAAGCTTCCAGCTTCTGAAGAGAAGCTTCCAGCTTCTGAAGAGAAGCTTCCAAGCTTCTGAAGAGAAGCTTCCAAGCTTCTGAAGAAAAGCTTCCAAGCTTCTGAAGAGAAGCTTCCAAGCTTCTGAAGAGAAGCTTCCAAGCTTCTGAAGAGAAGCTTCCAAGCTTCTGAAGAGAAGCTTCCAAGCTTCTGAAGAGAAGCTTCCAAGCTTCTGAGGAGAAGCTTCCAAGCTTCTGAAGAGAAGCTTCCAAGCTTCTGAAGAGAAGCTTCCAAGCTTCTGAAGAGAAGCTTACAAGCTTCTGAAAAGAAGCTTCCAAGCTTCTGAAGAGAAGCTTCCAAGCTTCTGAAGAGAAGTTTCCAAGCTTCCGAAGAGAAGCTTCCAAGCTTCTGAAGAGAAGCTTCCAAGCTTCTGAAAAAAAGCTTCCAAGCCTCTAAGGACAAACTTTGAAGCTTCTGAGAGTGAGCTTTCAAGCTTCTGAAGAGAAGCTTCCAAGCTTCTGAAGAGAAGCTTCCAAGCTTCTGAAGAGAAGCTTCCAAGCTTCTGAAGAGAAGCTTCCAAGCTTCTGAAGAGAAGCTTCCAAGCTTCTGAAGAGAAGCTTCCAAGCTTCTGAAGAGAAGCTTCCAAGCTTCTGAAGAGAAGCTTCCAAACTTCAGACGAGAAGCTTCCAAGCTTCTGACGAGAAGCTTCCAAGCTTCTGAGGAGAAGCTTCCAAGCTTCTGAAGAGAAGCTTCCAAGCTTCTGAAGAGAAGCTTCCAAGCTTCTGAAGAGAAGCTTCCAAGCTTCCGAAGAGAAACTTCCAAGCTTCTGAAGAGAAGCTTCCAAGCTTCTGAAAAAAAGCTTCCAAGCCTCTAAGGAAAGAAAAGTTTCCAATCTTCTGAAGAGACGCACCCTAGCTTTTGAAGAGAAGCTTTCAAACTTCCGAGGAGAAGCTACCTAGCTTCTGAAGAAAAGCTTCCAAGCTTCTAAGGAAAAACTTCGAAGCTTCTGAGAGGGAGCTTTAAAGCTTCTGAGAGGAATCTTCCAAGCTTCTGAGGAGATGCTTCCAAGCTTCTGAGGATATACTTCGAAGCTTCTGAGAAGAAGCTTCCAAGCTTCTGAGGAGATGCTTCCAAGCTTCTGAGAAAGGCTTCCAAGCTTTTCAGAAGAACCTTCTAAGCTTCTGAGAGGAAGCTTCCAAACTTCTGAGGAAAAACTTTGAAACTTCTGAGAGGGAAGCTTCCTCTCAGCAGCTTAGAATTCTGCTTCCATGCTTCTGAGAAGAATCTCCCAAGCTTCTTAGAGGAAGCTTCCAAGCTTCTGAAAGGGAGCTTCCAACCTTCTGAGACGAAGCTTCCAAGCTTATGAGAGGAAGCTTCCAAGCTTCTGAGGAGATGTTACCAAGTTTCTGCGATGAAGCTTCCAAGCTTTTGATAAGAATCTTCCAAGCTTCTGAGAGGAAGCTACCAAGCTTTTGAGAGGAAGCTTCCAAGCTTCTGAGGAAATATTTTGAAGCTATTGAAAGGGAGCTTCCAAGCATCTGAGGAAATATTTCGAAGCTTCTGAGAGGGAGCTTCCAAGCTTCTGAGGAGATGCTTCCAAGCTTTTGAGAAGAATCTTCCAAACTTCTGAGAGGAAGCTTCCAAGTGGAAAAACTTCCAAGCTTCTGAGGAAAAACTTCCAAGCTTCTGAGGAGAAGCTTCTAAGCTTTCTGAAGCATCTGATCCTATGTTAAAAGTTTCAATTCTTTATTCCATTCAATCAAATATATTTTTAGCCATCCATCCGGCAATTGTCGCACCGTCTACCCATAGACTACTCATTCTCCCCCGAAAATCAACCCAATTCCAAATTGCATGGTCATCACAATTGCACACACACTCCTCCTCCTTCTGCTTTCCCAAATCCCAGCTTCCTTATCCACCAACACTCAAGAAATCCTTCTTCAAGGAGCCATCAGTGCCCTGGCTGGCTTCGATCGGTTTCGGTTCCATTGCGAGTGCACAAGCCGAAGCGAGGCTATCATAAGCATAATAATATGTTTATATAGGTTTTACACACATGAAATTCATAATAAATTATTGGAAGGCTAAACCAGCAGCACTAGTGGAGCCAAGACTGAGACGACGACGACGACGATGAACTAAGATGTGCACACGTACGCAGTTTGCCTCCCCCTCCTGCAAACCCTGGACCTCCGGAGACTCGGGAAGGCGACCGGAGTTTGGGTGGAAAACCATCAGGAAATGCATTTTCGGGAAAATGAACACCCCTTTCCTTTCAATGCACCACCATCACCTAGTCCCCCTTGTCCGGAGCACACTCTGCAAGACGTGTCGTCTTGGACTTGCACTTGGACGACGTCGACTATCATCGATAAGGCAAAAGCCTTGTCCCGTTTCTCCCCTTCTGAACAGCTCCTTCTTCTTCTTGCAACGCTGAAATTTGTGCAGAATGCGATTTTGGAAGTGACTGCCACCATACCAGCGTTCGTCTCGTGCGTGTGCATTTCAGTATGTGCCTCATACTCTCCGCTCGTTGTTGGGCTGAATTTGAGAGTTTGGCCAGCATCCCTCTTGTTGATTCGAAAAGGGAATGGGTTGGGGGATGGGGTTTAGGCCTTGAACATTTGAAGGGTTAAGGAAATTGCGTGCATTACACAAGAAGACGACGAGAATGGTGTTCGCCTGGAAGTAGGCAATCGGTTGCGAGAGGAGAGGAGGGCTTCCGAAAATTTGGTTTATGTTTTAGGGGGGCTGCGGTGAGCGTTCGGTATAGAGACTGCTGGATAGGGGTGTGTAATTGTTCCTTTCAATATGTTGCTCTTGCAGTTACGGCTTTTTGATGTAAGGTTATTGCCCTGAGATGGTAATGAACGTTATTTGCCATATCATATTCAATGATGAAAGTCTTTTCAATCCCAATTCAATGGGAATAAAATTCAAAATCAAACCTATATTGAAATTATAGTTAAAATCGAAATCGTGATAAATCGATGTTTTGGTGGAAATCGAAGTCGAAAATCAAATCCATTCCACATATAAATCAAAATCCAATCAAAATTGCAATCCAAATACAATAAAAATCAAAATCCTCGCTTCTGTGGAGAAGC
Organism: Aedes aegypti; assembly: GCF_002204515.2. NCBI lineage: Eukaryota > Metazoa > Arthropoda > Insecta > Diptera > Culicidae > Aedes > Aedes aegypti. The sequence goes on along the minus strand of NC_035107.1, from coordinate 220,880,990 downwards.
TTCCAAACTCCTAACAAGTAGCTTCCAAGTTTCTAACTTACAAGATTCTAAAGAGAAGCTTCCAAGCTTCCAATGAGAAACTTCCTAACTTCTAATAAGAAGCTACCAAGCTTCCAATGAGAAACTTCCAAACTTCTAATGAGAAGTTTCCAAGCTTCCAATGAGAAGCTTCTCAGCTTCCAATGAGAAGCTTCCAAGTTTCTAAGGAGAAGCTTCCAAACTTCTTATGAGAAGCTTTCAAACTTCTAATGAGAAACTTCCAAGCTTCTAACGAGAAGCTTCCAACGAGAAGCTTCCAAGCTTCTAACGAGAAGCTTCCAAGCTTCTAACGAGAAGCTTCCAAGCTTCAAACGAGAAGCTTCCAAGCTTCTAACGAGAAGATTCCAAGCTTCTAAAGAGAAGCTTCCAAGCTTCTAAAGAGAAGCTTTCAAACTTCTAGAGAGAAGCTTTCAAACTTCTAACACGAAGCTTCCAAGCTATTGTATTGAAATGCATTCAAGCTTGTAATGAGAAGCTCCTAAACTTCTAACGAGAAGCTTCCAAGCTTCTGAGGAGAAGCTTTCAAGCTTCTAGAGAGAAGGTTTTATGATTCTAAAAAGAAGGGTCCAAGCTACTAATGAGAAGCTTCCATTGAGATGATTCCACGCTTCTAATGAGAAGCTTCTAACGAGGAGCTTCCAAACTTCTAACGAGAAGCTTCCAAGCTTCTAACGAAAAGCTTCCAAGCTTCTAACGAGAAGCTTCCAAGATTATAACGATAAGCTTCCAAGCTTCTAACGAGAAGCTTGCGAGCTTCTAGAAGGAAGCTTCCAAGCTTCTAGAAGGAAGCTTCCAAGCTTCTGAAGAGAAGCTTCCAAGCTTCTGAAGAGAAGCTTCCAAGCTTCTAAAGAGAAGCTTCCAAGCTTCTAAAGAGAAGCTTCCAAGCTTCTAAAGAGAAGCATTCAAGCTTCTAAAGAGAAGCTTCTAAGCTACTAAAGAGAAGCTTCCAAGCTTCTAAAGAGAAGCTTCCAAGCTTCTAAAGAGAAGCTTTCAAGCTTCTAAAGAGAAGCTTCCAAGCTTCTAAAGAGAAGCTTCCAAGCTTCTAAGGAGAAGCTTCCAAGCTTCTAAGGAGAAGCTTCCAAGCTTCTAATAATAAGCTTTCAAACTTCTAGAGAGAAGCTTCCAAACTTCTAACACGAAGCTTCCAAGCCATTGTATTGAAATGCATCCAAGCTTGTAATGAGAAGCTTCTAAACTTCTAACGAGAAGCTTCCAAGCTTATGACAAGAAGCTTTCAAGCTTCTAGAGAGAAGGTTTTATGATTCTTAAAAGAAGCTTCCATTGAGATGATTCCACGCTTCTAATGAGAAGCTTCTAACGAGGAGCTTCCAAACTTCTAACGAGAAGCTTCCAAGCTTCTAACGAAAAGCTTCCAAGCTTCTAACGAGAAGCTTCCAAGATTATAACGATAAGCTTCCAAGCTTCTAACGAGAAGCTTGCGAGCTTCTAGAAGGAAGCTTCCAAGCTTCTAGAAGGAAGCTTCCAAGCTTCTGAAGAGAAGCTTCCAAGCTTCTGAAGAGAAGCTTCCAAGCTTCTGAAGAGAAGCTTCCAAGCTTCTAAAGAGAAGCTTCCAAGCTTCTAAAGAGAAGCTTTCAAGCTTCTAAAGAGAAGCTTCTAAGCTACTAAAGAGAAGCTTCCAAGCTTCTAAAGAGAAGCTTCCAAGCTTCTAAAGAGAAGCTTCCAAGCTTCTAAAGAGAAGCTTTCAAGCTTCCAAAGAGAAGCTTCCAAGCTTCTAAAGAGAAGCTTCCAAGCTTCTAAGGAGAAGCTTCCAAGCTTCTAATAATAAGCTTTCAAACTTCTAGAGAGAAGCTTCCAAACTTCTAACACGAAGCTTCCAAGCCATTGTATTGAAATGCATCCAAGCTTGTAATGAGAAGCTTCTAAACTTCTAACGAGAAGCTTCCAAGCTTATGACAAGAAGCTTTCAAGCTTCTAGAGAGAAGGTTTTATGATTCTTAAAAGAAGCTTCCATTGAGATGATTCCACGCTTCTAATGAGAAGCTTCTAACGAGGAGCTTCCAAACTTCTAACGAGAAGTTTCCAAGTTTCTGAGGAGAAGCTTCCAAGCTTCTGAGGAGAAGCTTTCCAGCTTCTGAGGCGAAGCTTTCCAGCTTCTGAGAAAAAGATTTCCAGCTTCTGAGGAGAAGCTTTCTAGCTTCTGGAGAGAAGCTTCCAAGCTTCTGAGGAGAAGCTTCCAAGCCTCTGAGAAGAAGCTTCTAAGCCTCTGAGAAGAAGCTTCTAAGCCTCTGAGAAGAAGCTCCCACGCTTCTGAGGAGATGCTTCCTAGCTTCTGAGGATAAGCTTCCAAACATCTGATGAAAAATTTTCCAGCTTCTTGGGAAAAATTTTCCAGCTTCTGAGAAGAAGCTTTCCAGCTTCTGAGGAGAAGCTTTCCAGCTTCTGAGGAGAAGCTTTCCAGCTTCTGAGGAGAAGCTTTCCAGCTTCTGAGGAGAAGCTTTCCAGCTTCTGAGGAGAAGCTTTCCAGCTTCTGAGGAGAAGCTTTCCAGCTTCTGAGGAGAAGCTTTCCAGCTTCTGAGGAGAAGCTTTCCAGCTTCTGAGGAGAAGGTTTCCAGCTTCTGAGGAGAAGCTTTCCAGCTTCTGAGGAGAAGCTTTCCAGCTTCTGAGGAGAAGCTTTCCAGCTTCTGAAGAGAAAGCTTTCCAGCTTCTGAGGAGAAGCTTTCCAGCTTCTGGAGAGAAGCTTTCTAGCTTCTTAGGAGAAGCTTTTCAACTTCTGAGCTGATCAGAACCTATATTAGTTGACCTCCATAGTCCTTTTCGGACACCGTTTCGCCAGGAAATTTTCTTAAAATACACCTCACCTCTTCCCAAATCACATTGCTCAAGAAAGTCAAAACTGGAAAGAGGCTTCTGTTTGAGCCTATCCCTTCCGCATCCTGTCCCACTTCCCAGCAGAATCTCGCCTTCGTTCTCATCGGCAATATATTTTCCTTACGTCCCACACACACGATGTCCGACTTGCAGAAGAAAATTGTGCATCCGAAAACGCACGCATCCTCAAATATTCCTCGCTCTGCACCAAACAGCTCCCCCGTACCTAGCAAAGGCGTTGCATTAAAATATGAACGTTTCGTTCCGAGGAGATGATCCGAAAGGGTCCTTATGTATGCATCGTCTTCGGTCTTCTTGGGGGGATGCCGTCTTCTGGACATTTTGTGGTCGGTCGTCGTTTGGCCCACACAAAGCCCGGCCATCCTTCCTCTTAGGAGGTTCGGGTCGATAGCTGAAATTTCGTTAAGAAATCTTCCAAACTCGGTTGAGGGGTGAGGTTAGTTTGGGTAGGGTGGAGAACGAAAGAGAGACTCTGGGATGGGAACCAATATTGATGAGACTTCTCATTCCTTCGGAAGCAGCAAGGATGAGGAGGCTCATGTTTGGGTTTGATTTTTCGGAACAGGAAGAGATATGGTTCGGGTGGACGGCGGAAGGTCTGGAGGAAAGTCTCTGCCTTGTGCAGGACATTGGCCAGGCCTAGGTCGAATGCTTTCGGATGGACGTCTTGGAAGGAATACTCGGACCAATATATTTGGGAAGTTGTGCATTTCTGATAATGGGATGAGGCGTCGTCGTCATCATCGTCTTCTTGAAGACCCGAACCAACTAACGAGGAAAACGTATGCAAAGACGAATATATTTCTAGCTCTATTCGATTAATATATTCCTGGCTCTTGTGACCGAGTGGCAAACGTCCTTTCTCTTCTCATCGGCCTCGGTGATTGCTACTGAAAAGGGGATTCGTACAAGCGTCATCATCACCGTCATTGTGCCGGACTAAGCCGATTGATGCTTGCTGAAATTTTGGATCGAAATCGAACTCAATTTGCCGGAATCGGACGGAAGCTTTGTGGTTTTGGGGGAAACAACCCAATACGCAGAGCTTGCTGGATGGTCTGTTCTGAGGTAGGTTAGGTACGGGTTTCCTCAATTTTCGGTAGAGCCGTAAGAAAATGCAAATTACAAACATGAGTTTCTAGGACAGGAGAAAGCTGTCTTCAAGATAGTTTAAATAAAGAGCACACATTTATTGTGAAATTACCACTTTTGATGATTGCATAGAGTTGACTCATAAATTTGGACTGGATTTTAATTGGATTTGATTCGGATTGGATTTGGATTGGAAAATATCCTTTCGAAAGCTGGAAAGCTTCTCTCCAGAAGCTGGAAAGCTTCTCTCCAGAAGCTGGAAAGCTTCTCTCCAGAAGCTGGAAAGCTTCTCTCCAGAAGCTGGAAAGCTTCTCTCCAGAAGCTGGAAAGCTTCTCTCCAGAAGCTGGAAAGCTTCTCTCCAGAAGCTGGAAAGCTTCTCTCCAGAAGCTGGAAAGCTTCTCTCCAGAAGCTGGAAAGCTTCTCTCCAGAAGCTGGAAAGCTTCTCTCCAGAAGCTGGAAAGCTTCTCTCCAGAAGCTGGAAAGCTTCTCTCCAGAAGCTGGAAAGCTTCTCTCCAGAAGCTGGAAAGCTTGTCCTCAGAAGATTGAAAGCTTATCCCCAGAAGCTGGAATGGGATTGGATTTGGATTGAATATGGATTGGATTTGAATTTGGATTTGATTTTGAAGTAGTTTGATTGGTGTTGGTTGAAAGACGTCAAACATGAGGATTCACAGAGTACACTATGTAAAATGCATAATTCACTGAAAAACCAATCCTTCGCCAGGATGAAAGAAGATTTACTTGAAGCAAAGTGGTTTAATCTCTATGCAACGAAATGCAGCTACAGAAGCATCAACAGTGTCATCCAACTTTAGAGAATCTCAAGAAATTTCAACAAACCCGCCCTCTACACACAAACACACACACTCGCTCATCACATGGACCGTCCGAAATGTGTGCCTCAAGTTCGATACCGGTCCATCCCGTAGTCAGATCTCCCCAAACGGTCAACCGGGATGGGCAAGGGGAGCCACACTCCAGATTTTCGGCCGGCTTGCGGTCGTCGGCACACGAAATGCGTTTCCAAGTGGGCTAGGGGAACTGGGTGTAAAATGCGCCATCGCTATTTCCGAGATAAACGGTATTTTATTCCGATTTTATCATTTCATACCATATCTCTATCAATCAAATGAAAAATTTAAAAAAATTGGAATACACCTGGATTTAGACACAAAAAATCTGTTTGGGATTCGGAGACGCGTTATACCCCACTGTTTAAAAAATAGTTGAATATGGTGTTATTTCTTATAAATTCAATTTCGTAGATATGATTGCCTCTATCCAATGACTGATTCTAGTGAGTTTATTTATGCAACTTCTCTGTGAACATGATTAGAATAAACTTTCCACCAAATTCACAGTTGAAATCGAGTTTTATTCCCTTAAGGGGGCCATATTACCCCGTCCTCCCTTACATAAGACGGATCAGTGCTGCCCCTCAGCTGTTGGGTGGTTTTGGTCTCAGCCCAAGAACATCGATGATGGTGACGATGTACATAGGGACTGCTGCCGGTAGGCGAAATAATAATACTTAATGCAAACTAATATTGAAATAATGAAATGCATTATCGATTTTCTATTTATTACTAATGTATATACAAACATATGCGGGCCGGGAGGAAGACGAATGGCGCGGCGAACGGACGCTTCTTGGCGCGAGTCTTCTCTCGTGATAGAGTAAGATGGGGCAAGGGTTTCTGTTTAAGCCTAATAGCTCAATTCAAATCATTTTTTTAATGCCCAAAGATTTTTGACATCCCTTAGTAAGGTCAGGTAAGTCATATGTGAAAATATTGTACAATTATGATCCCAAAGTGCAGCCTTGAGGAATACCAGCTCTTACAGGAAGTCTTTTAGACCTGGAGTTCTGATAATTAACCTGAAGTGTACGATTTGACAGATAACTTTGAATTATTCTAACAATGTATGTTGGAAAATTGAAGTTTTTTTTTATTTTTACGATCAAACCTTCATGCCAAACACTATCAAATAATCTATGTCTAGAAAAGCAAGACCAGTAAAATAGCCTTCAGATTTGTTGGAACGAATGAAATTTGTTACACGTAAAAGTTGATGAGTGATCGAGTGTCCATGGCGGAATCCGAACTGTTCATCGTTAAAAATTGAATGTTCGTTGCTGTGAACCATCATTCTGTTCAAAATGACCTTCTCAAAAAGTTTACTGATGGAGGAAAGCAAACTGATTGGACGATAGCTAGAAGTTTCTGCGGGATTTTTGTCTGGTTTTAAAATTGGTACAACCTTGGCATTTTTCCATTTGCCAGGAAAATATGCCAACTGAAAACATTTGTTAAATATATCCACTAAGAATGATAAGTTACTCTCTGGAGTTTTCTTGATGGGGATGTAGAAAATTCCAACGTCGCCAGTGGCTTTAATATTTTCGAATTTTCAAGTACTCACTTTTTCCAAATCAGTCTCTCAGGAATTTTCCAAAACGTTCTTTTAATGTTTACGAAATCCTGAGTAATTTGATTTTCAATTGGACTAGTGAGTCCTAAACTAAAATTGTGCGCGCTGTCAAACTGCATAGCAAGTTTTTGAGATTTTTCACACTTTTCCCCACCCTACTCTAAGGGTGGTGAGGCAGCCAGCGACTCGACCGTCGCAACCGAGATTAGGACGATGTGTACGAACGGCGGATATTCCATCCATTCGCATATGGCACACGCACTTCTTCGCACGGCGCGGGCGAACCGATGAGGCAAGCAGCAGGGTGCTAAGGAATTGTGCTAAACACGCGTGTTTACGAAACGTGTGCGTAACAGCGAACCGGTGTAGGATGTGCGATGCGATGGGAAGTCGTTGCCGGGGGGCTCACGAAAATGCATTTCTTAAGTGGTTCCCGTGTTTCGATGTTATCGAATCTTACTGGTGCGGGAGTTGTTACCGTTGTGGTTCGAGATTCGGAGTTGGAATAGAATTTCAACATAGCATTTTTTTAAGATATATTTGCATTATCACTCAATTTAGATACCATCAACAAATTACGTAACGCTTTAGCTGGATTGAGCTAAAGCGTAACGGTTCCAACAAAAATTTGAAACTTGCGTTACAGAAAGAAGGGGAGAGATCCAAAAACGCTTCTTACTGCAAAGATTCAGACAAATCGGCCGAGAAAAACCTCCCATGCCAAAGTGAATCATGGAAGTGCCCAAGTGGTTCTGCACCCTACTTATAGCACTCTCCCTTGCGATATACTGCACAGTGGTTTAAAACTCAAAAATCACGATCATCAGCTTTTTCAGTATCAAAGAGTGAAAATATTGCTATACTATATTCGGCAAAGTTAATGCACGTGTTAAGCAGCAACTTTTGACATTTACAAATTTTTGATTAATTTACTCATAAGTTATATAAAATTTTTATTTTCTCTGTTTGTCGTTAAAAGCATTTGGTGTCGTCGACAAAGTTGTTGGAATTGTTAAATGGAGAGAAATTGTCGAAAACACTTTAACTCTATCTATTAAAATAAACGATGTATAGCGATTTTCATATAAAAACCACTTCAAAAGTACAAATACTCACTTAACTTTTTTCGTAGCAATTTTCATGGCTTACAATGTTCTAGGACTATGTTTATATTTTCAAAATACAAAACTTTGCTGAACATACCAAGACAATATCTTCATTTTTTTCTATAAGTTATAAGCATTTATTGTGGAAAATTCACCTTTTTTACACTAATATATCTCGAAAAGTTGCAAAAAGTTGCAAACAAAATAACATGCATTAGAAAGGCCAACATCTGTACTATGTTTTCCAAGTGGACGCATCCGTGTCTTCGCGTGTCTTTTCCACTTTTCTGCCAGTTGAAAATTTGAATATTTGTACTTATAAGTATTGATTATGTGTATCTGAGCACTATTTATAACTAGCGCTTAATTACGCATAATTGAGATAACCATCATTCAAAGCTTTAAGTATGACGAGTTCGAAGGTTTTGAACAAAAAGTTATTATTTTGTTCATCTTGATAGTTTATTTGTTACATATGTACACGGGAAAAAAATCTTTGGTAAATATTACTATTATAGCTGACTATGCCCATTCCTTAAACTACCACGGTGTTTCAGAACAATTTACTACGTTAATAGTAAACTGGTACATTTGACAGGAATAAATATCATCAATCTGATTTTGACTACAGACATGGTAAAATCAAACGCTTTTCTAGTCTGGAAAATTGCTGGTGCGAGAGCTCAAGTGATCCCCCTCAAATGGTTGTTCTTACCGCACAATTTCTTTACGTGTCGATGTGTACTATGCAATCGCCGAAACAAATTCATATTATTCAATTAATTATTCTTACTCGAGTGTACTGAATATAAACATCCAAATTTGGTTCACTCAGTTCCCTCCTCACCTGAATAATCAAGTTTCTTCATATACGCTATATTCGATACTAAAAGCTAAGAAAACTTCAATGTCACTTTTCTTAAGCTCATCACCATCAACAGATCCGACGACTCTAGCATGCGATTAAGAAGATAAACTCTTGCATTTCCCACTATTTGTCTGTTTTTTTTTTTATATAAAATAGGGTTTTAGAACTTCCAACGACCATGTACGCTATGCCAATTCTTCCAATTTTCTGAATTGAAGGAAGTATGAATTCAACGGGGTATGTGTTTTGCAGAATTAGTAAGCATTGTTGTAGCACACAGAAGTTTATGTGGTTGGTTTTACTATTGCAATCTTTTAAATTTTGACCGTCTCATTGATGTCTTTTATGAGCATTAAAGGACAGTTTAGTGGCACTGAAATACGTCATTTTGTAATATCTAATACCTGATCAAAGGATATTAATTGTGTCCGTTTAAGGCTTGCTGTGGTATAAATTGTAACATTTTTAAAAAGTAGGATGGCAAATAAGCGGACTTGTTAATTGAAAAAGTATGTTAGTGGAACAACTCCAAAGAAACTAAATGGTGGAGATAATTCCAAATCGTAACGAAATACTAATAGACAATAGACAACTTTTTTTTGGAAATTTATGGTATTTCAGTATTGACATTATGTGCTAGCAGAAATATATCCTTTTAGATAGCATTTTATTGCTTCCAATGATTGCAGAAATCACCTTGTCAAATAGCTCCTGAGCAATCAAAGCAAGCTGTAGGTTCGTTAATTACAATGATAAACAGCGGTTCAGATTGCAGCAAATATAAAGCAATATAACCAACTTTAGTTGACTTATAGGTGACAAAGACACGTGAAGACACGGATGAGTCCACCTGGAAAACATAGTACAGATGTTGCCCTTTCTAATGCATGAAATTTAGTTTGCAACTTTTTGCAACTTTTCGAGATATATTAGTGTAAAAATGGTGAACTTTCCCCAATAAAATGCTTAGAACTCAAAGAAAAAATGAAGATGTTGTCTTGGTATGTTCAGCAAAGTTTTGTATTTTAAAACTATAAACATAGTCTTGGAATATTGTGAGCCATGAAAATTGCTACGAAAAAAGTTAAGTGAGTATTTGTACTTTTGAAGTGGTTTTTATATGAAAATCGCTATACCTCGTTTATTTTAATAGATAGAGTTAAAGTGTCTTCGACAACTTTTCTTCATTTAACAATTCCAACAACTTTGTTTAAGACACCAAATGCTTTTAATGACAAACAGAGAAAATAAAAATTTTATATAACTTATGAGTAAATTAACCAAAAATTTGTAAATGTCAAAAGTTGCTGCTTAACAAATGCAGTAACTTTGTCGAATATACTATGGCAATATTTTCACTCTTTGCTACTGAAAAAGGTGATGATCGTGTTTTTTGGATTTTAAACCACTGTGTACTGCCCCTCTTTGCACAACAGTCCCATGTTGAAAAACGACAAACTGAGAAAAAGACGATTGAAATGTGGAAACAATTTCGCTCCATTTTGAGTCTCTATTCGGCCTAAAATGTGTTATATTTCTACATATCATTATTTGTTGAGTACACGAGCGTACATAATAAATTTCTTTTGAATTCAAGTTGAAAATTTGCATAAAAATGCACAAAAATCGTAGCGAGACTGTTATGCGATTATATACAATATAATATATCAATATAGTTGCATACCAGTCCCATTATACTCATCGGCTCGTTCGACAGCTACTAAAACACTCAATGTTATTAACACACTTGTTAATTCATTTGCTATTTATGTTCTTTGACCATAAAAAATAGTTATTATAGTACAGGGGGCCCAGATAGCCGTAGCGGTAAACGCGCAGCTATTCAGCAAGAGGGTCGTGGGTTCGAATCCCACCGGTCGAGGATCTTTTCGGGTTGGAAATTTTCTCGACTTCCCAGGGCATAGAGTATCTTCGTACCTGCCACACGATATACACATGCAAAAATGGTCAATTGGCATAGAAAGCTCTCAGTTAATAACTGTGGAAGTGCTCATAAGAACACTAATCGGAGAAGCAGGCTTTGTCCTAGTTGGGACGTAACGCCAGAAAGAAGAACAAGAAGTACAGTCAACTCTCTGTAACTCGATGTTAAGGCGACTATCGAATTAGGGAAATATCGTGTTAAAAACACACAATCAGGGTAACTTTCGTTCAAGGGACCATCAAGGTATCCATGAAAACCCACATTTACTACACATTCTATAACTCGATATCGAGATACGGAATAGCGAGTTACGGATAGTTTATTGTATGTCCATGGATGAATCACCAGATAAAAAACATCGGATTGAATGATTTCTCAAAACACACGTCATGATGTGGAATGCGCTTACAGTCATGAGTCCCAGTCATGAGAGATCCAGAAGATCATCTTTTGGATAATGCGGAAATGGAATCCGATGGAAATTATTCGAGATGTTCCAGAACAACTAATTCAGGACGAAACTTCCTAATCTGTTATATGGGAGATCTAGAATGAAAGAAACAAATGTTTCAGGCAACTTCGTAAGCCTTGACCGTAAATCTATAATACAGTGGCTCGTGGTATCATGCCGAGCTAAAGTCTTTCTGTATAATCCCAATAAGCAGATGAAGAAGACGATACTCGCTGATGGTTTTTTTTATGGAAATCTTGCTTTCGCGTTGAAAAGTTTTTATTTTCCACACTGCCAAGCAAGTAATCCTTGAGGCAGTTTTACCAGTTATCGAAAAACGCAAAAATAATTTTTAATTCAATATTCCTGAGCACCAGCAAAGAATCGTTTTAAGTAGGTATACAAAGTTTGAATAAAAAACTGTAGAATGAACTTTATTTTTTTTGGTCCTCATTTATTGTTATCCTCCTCGTACCACCCAGATGGTTACGGACATAGAAGAAAATTAATATTTGTATAAGCCTTATCTAAAATGAATATCAATTATGCATCATAATTGAAAATACATAATGATGTGTGACATCCACTAATTTAAAAATATTTTCGAAACAATGTGAATACATGACATTTGCAATGCCGTAAGCAAGTATGTTTTAAATACAGTCAAACCTCCATGAGTCGATATCTGAAGGGATCATCGACTCATGGAACAGAAATGCTTTGGAGAGCTGTTTGAGCGAATCATCATAGTTACCCTCAAATTTTGTTTCTAGTATGATTCCATGAGTCGATATTAAAATATAGAGCATCGAATCATGAAGGTTTCACTGTATAATTGATGTCCCTTTACTTCGCTACACATCAGTGTATAACTAGTATTACCGAGAGACCGAATGTAGTACTAGAAGTGGTACTCATTCTGAGCCCGACCTCTATACGGACTTTGATGTGACTGTTATGCGAATATTTTCAAGATGGGACAACACAAGTGGGGTTTGTTTTTGTACAAGTTAGGAACAAAGACTACTTTGTTAGCAGTTTTTATCGAGCATCGGACGATGTTGAGTTTATTTATGCAAAAAACGCAAATCGGTCAAAAGTCGACATGGGACTGTTATGCGATTATGGGCAGTATATTGCATTAGCAAATATCAGCAACCGATAGTTATTCGGAAAATGTCACCGGTAAAAACATTTCTCAATGAAAGAAAAGGTAAGCATCACCTGAAAACTATAATACTCATGATGTAATCCCAGACAACCAAAATGTACATATACGATATCATCTTTTGCTTTATGCGAAGCTTATATGCGCAAAGTTTCACGTATAAGATGTCGCGAAAAGGCCTTATACGTACAAAAGTGGAGGCGATATACGTGCATATTTTATATGATGAAAAGTAGTATGCAATGCGAGTGTGTATATTTTATTGCGAACTAATCTGTACTCTTATACGACTCAATTTGTAACAACAAAATTGATTTGACAGCTGCTACAGATTGATGCGACTTACTTTATATGTTTATGCGGGTCGAAACGAAATGTACATATGAACCCATAAAAAAGCGTTTTATGCGAGGAAACTCGTCGGTCAAACGATTTCGCACTCCATGTAGTGCGGGTGTGATGCTATTCGTACTTATAAACGACTTTGTTCGTAAACTGTTATGCGACTTCTGGTTGTCTGGGGTATAACGAAATCATCTGGAGGCTTTGCACGTGCAACATTTCACTTATAAGATGTCGCGAAAAGGCCTACTACGTACAAAAGTGGAGTCGATATACGTGCCTATATTATGTGATGAATAATACCATACAATGCAAGTGTATATATTTTCTACCGAACTAACCTGTGATCTAATACGACTTAACTTATGATAACAAATGTTGATTTGACAACTGCTACGGATTGATTCGATTTACTTTGCACCAGTATACGTGACGAAACAAAATGTAACTCAGAAAAAGCGTTTTATGTGAGGAAACTCATCAAACTGCCGATTTTATCCACCGTTTTTTGCGGTTTTTGATGTAATTTGTATGAATAAACGAGTTATTACGTAAACTTTGATGCGACTTCTGGTTGTCTGGGATATCTCGGAAACCTTGCTTTCTACAAAGTTGCAGTCTTCAGCAAAGTTGTTCAGAAACATTATGGTGTTAATTTAATACGTAATTTTGCCGCTACATGGTAGGCTGGGATGGGACAAATTAAAAAAAAAATAAACCAGACAAAAAATATCATGACGCTTCAAAACTGTAATATTTATCTTCCAAACGGTTAATCAAATCCGAATCCGAGACTCAAGCAGTGGTAACACAATTTTTGAAGTTTTCGGAGTTTCTGCATTTTTGTTCGGTAAAGCAGCATAAAATTGAACTTGTTTGTATGTATTGCAACGGAATGATTATGCTGTTGCTGTTATCACTAATAGATTTCAATTATTACGAAACAGAAACACAATATCAGCGACTGAATTATTTAACATTCACCTCAGGATGGCTGCCCGAAAACGATAATCGTGGATAGACAAAAACATTCAGTCAGTGTGTGTGCATTTTCACAAAACGATTCAAATCAGCTGATTCGAATGCTGTTTGCAAGTTATTCTACACGGAGAAAACGGAAAACTTTTATTTATGTATTTTATAACTTACTCCGTGTATGGAAATGACAGCCCCGTGTTTGCACCGCTCTTCGGCAGATGTAAACAAATGCATACACGGAGCTGTCACATGAAAAGGCCTATTGATGCTTTGTGTTTGGGTAGCCTGTCAGAATCTATGAACTGTGGTGTAAGATACAATTCCCATGCCTGGTAGCAAGCTCAGGCTCATGATCCTGGCCACTTAGAAAGATCGTGTCTTCAGCAAAGTTGTTCAGAAAAAGCTTCAAAGCGATTTGATGCAGCACTGTTTGGTTAGCAATTTTGCCGCTACGTTGCGCTAGTAAGCAAGTAACTTGATTATGTTACAGCAGACTATAGCTCATGATCCCGACCATTTAGAAAGTTCGTGTCTTCAGAAAAGTTGTTCAGAAGCTTGAATGCAACTCAAATATATTTCAATTCGAATATTATGTAATTTCTCTCAAAATAGTATTCTTCAAAAAATTGTTGAACAGTATTTCATTAAACAAAACAGTGTGAAAAGCGACAATATGCATGCAATTCTAATCCAATAAAAATTTCTGGTCATGTTATATGGGAAACCAGAACTCTGGAAATGGAGGTTTTGAGATATAAATATCCTTTTTGGCGATGCTTAATTTTTAAAAGCGTTGAAAACATTCAATTGTAGTATTGCAATACTTGATGGAGCTAACTAAACTCAGATTGCTTTCAAGCTTCTGAACAACTTTGCTGAAGACACGAACTTTCTAGGTGGCCGGGATCATGAGCTAGAACCTGGTAGAATATGACAAAATTAAAAAGTTTATTTCCATAAAGTAAGCTTTTCCACACATATGCGAGCTGATTCAATTTTAATTATTAACGCATTTTTTTAAGAGTTAACAGGAACTCAAAATGCGATCCAAAATTGATGATAGAATGTCCCTCTAATCTTTTTTTTGGTTTTATTAGGGTTTCCAAAAATTACCTTTATTTTGAAATCGATTATAGGACCATGACAAAATCTGAAATGTTACTTGGGTTTCAGTTTAGCTGAATAAACTGTTATTGAGCTAAACATGTTACTTGGGTATTGCTATTACTACTTAGGTTTCTGTAAGATATGGGAAGTATCAGATCGGTTTGAACAAGAGTTTTTGAAGTTTCCAAATGTTAACACTTCAGTCGTCGCGCTGTTGTATTATGTACAATACCGCTGAAAAATCCTGGTTTTACGTTCACAACAGCAGCGTGGTGGTTCTGACGGTGGCAAACCGCGCGACGACTGGAAGGTTAAAACTGCAACAGAAAAAAAATTTCGTTAAAAAAAAGGGAAATGGAGTTTGTATGTCATGAAATGGCTCTAGAACGGGCCAACTTTCCAGCTGCGTTTCTTTGTATTAACGAAAAACTGGGAAATTGGGGGTAAAGTTAGAAAATCGGGAACACAAATTCAACATTTTGTGTTGGAATTTTCCATGACCTACTCCAAAGCCTACTGGGCAGTACAAAGCACAGTGGGATTCCATTTTTGGCATGCTCCATATTTTTTTAATTATCGTGTCTTTTGCTTCAGAAATTTAAAAATCTGTTAGTTTCATACCGAACACATGCCAGAAACCCATTTTTTGTCACCGAGATCCCAGCAACTTTTAGGGCTCCCGCATGGGCTTCTTTACTTCGAGATAGTCATGAACAGTGCTGACCCAATATTGTAAGCCCCCAATTTTATCTGCCCCCGATTTTGTCAGCTTTTTGACCTGATATTGTCAGCCTATTTAGCATAAAATATGTTTCGTTATGTTTTATCGTGTTTACATTAAAATTGATCCCATTTGATGATATTTTACATCAGAAAGCGCCCATAAATTATGTCACGCATTATTTGATTTTTAAAAATCTCCCCACCCATTCATATAAAAAACTTTTAAAATTTGATATGAATCGTCACGTTTCTCTGAAGTTCTCCGCTTTTAAAAAGCGTGATGAATGTTATGTACGACCCCTCTCATGCTGGATTTAACATTAAGCCTTATTTTAAAATATTATTAATGTGAACTTGAACACCTCGGATGTAGTGCAAAACGAGCCAAAATATATAAAAATGTGTATTTAGTTCTAAAAATCGTAATAACTTGAAGACGGCTAGAGAGAAAAAATAAACTGTTAAGAAATTCGAGTTGGTATCAAATTTCGAGCAGACTTTAAACATTTGATTTTGCATAGAGATTTTGTTTAAATATTTCAGTAAAATATGACGAATTAACTGGAAATGGGCGTCAATTAATTGTTGTCTTAAAATAGTTATAGATACTGGAAATAATATGTAATAATTTCTCAATTCGAGGCGGGTAGAACTATCTCAGATATACAATTAAACTTTTGACTGTTAATTATTCATATAATTCTTTCTGACGTTGCTTTCCAAGTGGGACAAAACCTGCTTCTCAGCTTTGTGCTCTTTTGAGCGCTCCCACAGTTACTAATTAATTAATCTAATGCTGTTCTGGATTTGGCCGAACGTGTTCGAAATGTAGACCAAAATGAGTATTCGGTATTTGAAGCAGAACTCATGAAATAGGTTAAAAATAGTATTAAAATTATCAATTATTACTTTTACCAGAAAACTCAATAGTTTACAATAAAATTAAGCAATGAAATTGTCTTTTCGACAAATATTAGCTGATTTATGTTTATTAGATGTATTCATCGCACTGTAAGCCTGATATGTTTAGAATGTGAGTCAAAATCGTATATGAAAAAACCCATGAAATATTTTGAAAAAGTTGGCATTAAATGTTATCTTATGTGGGTTCACCATGTTAATGCCTCTAAGTCTATAAATTGTTTTATTTCATAGGCCCTTTCAAAACTGTATTCTAGAAAATCAAGCTAGGTTTAAAATCCGATTGTCATATTGGACTCTCACTTATATATGTACAACATTTCAATCAATCCGGAAATGGTAACGTTCGAATGATTTTTGTACTGAGTTAGATATGCTAGGAAGATTTTTCCTATGGAATTACAAATAAACTGTTTGACACGTACAGTATTGGACAAAACATTTGCAACTTTTTCGATTTTCCATACAAAATGACCAACTTTGATAAACTATATCTCAGTTATTTATGGACCGATTTGAATGAAATTTTCGCAGAATATCAGACATAACTTGAATTTTAACATATATTTTTGAGTGATTTTTCCAATCACAAGTTGAAAAGCAGTAACGGTTTGACTGAAGTGAATTTTTAGACGATTTTTTATAATTGACATAACTAAACATATTGAAGGAATACCTTCATGGTATCTTCAGCAAAGTTGTAGATTTTGACGAGATGAATAAGTTTGCTAAAGACAGTTTTTGTGTAGGGCTATCAGATTTTGAGATAAAAAGTTTTGAATTTTTCGTCGAAAATTACGCTTTAGTCAAACCGTTATTACTTATTAACTCGTGATTGGAAAAATTATTAAAAAATATATGTTAAAATTAAAGTTATATCTGATGTTCTGTGAAAGTTTCATTCGAATCGGTCCATAAATAACTGAGATCTAGCTTTCCGAAGTTGGTCATTTTGTATGGAAAATCGAAAAAGTTGCAAATGTTTTGTCCAATACTGTAAGTAACCCTTAATTACTTCATCCTATTATAAACCGTTACGTAGCTAAATAGCGACTCCGTAATATATTTTTTTGTCATCTCAATGTTTTTCCATCTCAGACATTTTAAATTTGTCTATGTTTTTTTTAATAATTGGGTAGGTCTTATCTTATTTTTTGTAGTTCTAACACGTACCCCCTTTGAAAGCTATATAGTTGGTAACGCGGTGCATAAACCAATATTTACACGTCAAAAGTTGATAAACAGAAACAAATGAAAATGTCCCGATTTTGTCAAAAAGCGGGTCCTTACTGTATTCACAATGTTTCATGACGTCATTAATATTAATATGTATCGCAAATAGACTTCCAACATTTTTTCTCATGCATTTATACTGTGTGACCAGCCCACTTCAGTCTGCCAGTAGATACATTTAATAAAACCACTTGTCTATGGATTTGAAACAACACGATTGAACAAAGCACAAACATTGTCTTGCCACACAACACAACTGTTGTCTCGGCAATAGGGTCCTTAAATGTTTAATGAAATCTTGTTTTTATTTCATAACATGAAAGAGCATATTACTGCAACTAATTTAGCAATTTTTCCCGCTCAAATAACGGCTATATCATATTTAAACTTTAATTTAAAAAATTGGGTTCATAAATGAACCTTGACACTTCTGATCATGTTTGACGTTCGCTTAGTCGACAAAAACACCACTGGGGTTTTAGTTTTAACACTGGGGTTGTTCCTATCTGACATTTCGGAAGGGACACGGAAAACAAAATACACTCAAAATTTGAGTTTAAGCCAAGTGGTGTGACAAAATCCAACAAAACAAAAACAAAATTTTTTTGGCTTAAACATACGAAAAACATTAAAAATTGAGTAAACATGTGTTTCTGGCCTAAACTCAAGCGCTTGGCACTTAAATTGAGACAGTGATTTAGGACCCTATTCAGCTCACAGATCTTATCATTGTGGAATTTAGGCTTCATTTAAAAACATAGTCCTAAGCCTTCGATTTGATGACAACTATTTAACTTTTACAATGATAGGTTATTACTTACAACAAAAAAAAAAATCAAAAATCTTTCTTCAAAATTATAGTTCATTTTCAAAACTCCGTGCGTTTTATGTGAAATGTTTCGTGATACTAAGTCACCTACTATTAAGTAGTAACTGATCCATACTGCCAAATGTACAATAGTTTATCTTGCCCCTTTTTGCTGTACAATAGTTATCTTGCCCCTTTTGGTGAAAGTTTCATTTTCATGTTTTATTATAATATACAGTATTGGACAAAACATTTGCAACTTTCTCGATTTTCCATACAAAATGATTAACTTTGGTAAGCTATATCTTGGTTATTTGTAGACTGATTTAAATAAAATTTAAGCAGAACATCAGACATAACCTGAATTTTAACAAATATGTTTGATTGATTTTTTCAATCACAAGTTCAAAAACAGTAACGGTTTGACTAAAATGAATTTATTGACTATTTTTTATAAATGACATAACTAAACATATTGAAGGAATAGCTTCACGGTATCTTCAGTAAAGTTGTAGATTTTAACAAGATGAACAAGTTTGCTGAACACAGTTTTTGAGTAGGGCTATCAGATTTAGAGATGAATAGTTTTGAATTTTTCGTCGAAAATTACACTTTAGTAAAACTGTTATTACTTGAGCAATTCTCGCTGAAACCAGGCCGCCATCGGCACCCATCGTTAGAATTCCAATTTTATGTCACTGATCGCTAGTTTTCGATAAAACTTAAGGGTGGTCTTTCTGTTTTCTCAAATTGGTGGACCCCTCGCCAGCTAGCTGAACAGTGCGAAAATGCCCTTTTTTTGTTAAATCTTGGGTATTTCTTCACGGGATATGTCTCATATCTCGCTTGGAACACATAGCAAACTTAGTGGCATCGTATAGAGAAAGGATATAGCTTTCATTTAAAATTTGGCGGCCATTTTGAATTTGGCCGCCATCTTGAATTTTGTTAGAAAAATCGATTTTTCACCGTTAGCGCACCGCTAGTTTTGAATTCTGAGATCACCATCAGAAATCTGAGGAAAAATTGCGTAAGATAGGCTACAGAAACTAGGTGAGCAATGGTATTTACCCTGTCAAATGAACGATTTCCTAAATCATGTTCTACTATTTTGACGTACATGGCAAGTGCAATCAATGCAATTGTACAACAAAGAAACAATGTTTCAATCGTTGGTGTTTTATTCGAGTCGAGTAGAGAATAAGAATATTATTTTAGTGAAAAAACCTGGCGGCCATCTTGGATTTTGACGCCATCTTGATTCTAGGTAGTAGAATTAATTTTTCACCTTGATAGCACTCAGCATGTCGAATTTAGAGGCTACCAATAAAAAAAGGTTACGTATACTCTTCTTCTTATTATTCTTCATTTTACTGACGTTACGTCCCTACTGGAACCGAGCCTGATACTCAGTTTTATAAGTTATAAATCTAGATTATTAAACAGGAATTTTCTTTTATAACGCGATTTCTGACAACAGAATAATTCATCGACATATCTTTCAAATGAATAAATGAAAACCGTCAAAAAAACATTGATTGTATTAAACAAACATTTTTTTACCCTATGCATTGTTGTTCATTGTATGAAGTTTGTTAATTGCGTGTCGGGACATTAGTAAGCCTTGTGGTAATATCTGTAGTTCTAACGTAAAATATTGGCAAAAGTGCATTAATTTATAATGAAAGTCTTAAATTTTGAAGCAAAAAACATCCTTGATTTTCTAAGCCATAAAGTATCGTTTTTAGTACCGCCCAACATGCATGTGAAAAATAGCGAAATTGAATGATGAGAAGCAGGTTTTGTTCTAATGTGGGCGTGATGTCGAAACTTAGGTGTATAATTTCGAGGTTAGAAAAACTGGCGGCCATCTTGGCTTTCGACGCCATCTTGGTTTTTAGCAGTTGCATGATTTTTTACCATCTCAGTGCTCATCAAGTTGAATTATAAGGCCTCCGTTAAAAAAAACAATCAGATTCTATCTTTCTTATCTTATCTCAGCTGTTCAACTGATTGTTCATTTGTATCAATGGTTTTAGACCAAATTAATGAAAGAAATAATGCTATTTTACAACTCGAAGATATGCAGAAGAATCATTCAGGTAGCAAATAAGCGTTAAAAAAATCCTATTTGATAATTTGTTTTTAAAACTAGTTAAGCTGAAGGGTTGGCTCTGTTCCAGTAGGGACGTAACGTGAGGAAAAAGAAGAACAAGAAGAAGAATAAGTGTAACGGTAGCATTGAAATTCAACATGTTGAGTGCTAACAAGGTGAAAACTAATTCTACTACTTAAAACCAAGATGGCGTCAAAATCCAAGATGGCCGCCAGATTTTTTCACTCAAATTAATACTCCTATTCTTCATCTGTCTCAAATAATACACCAACGATTGAAAACTTGTTTCTTTGTTGTACAACAAATTATGTTTGCATTGATTGCACTTGCCATGTACGTCAAAATAGTAGAACATGATTTAGAAAATCGTTCATATCATAGGGTAAATACCTTTGCTCACCTAGTTTCTGTAACCAATCTTACGCAATTTTTCCTCAGCTTTCTGATGGTGATCTCAGAATTCAAAACAAGCGGTGCGCTAATGGTGAAAAATCGATTTTTCTAACAAAATTCAAGATGGCGTCAAATTCAAAATGGCCGCCAAATGTTTTTCTAGTTTAAATGAAAGCTATATCCTTCCTCTATACGATGCCACTAAGTTTGTTATGTGTTCCAAGCGAAATATGAGACATATCCCGTGAAGAAATACCCAAGATTTATCAAAAAATGGGCTTTTTCGCAAACTGTTCAGCTAGCTGGCGTACGAGGGGTCCACCAATTTGAGAAAACAGAAAGGACCACCATTAAGTTTTATCGAAAACTAGCGATCAGTGACATAAAATTGGAATTCTAACGATGGGTGCCGATAGCGAGAATTGCTCTTATAAACTCGTGATTGGAAAAATTATTGAAAAATATATACTAAAATTCAAGTTATATCTGATGTTCAGTGAAAATTTCATTCAAATCGATCCATAAATAACTGAGATCTAGCTTACCAAACATGGTCATTTTGTATGGAAAATCGAAAATGTTTTGTCCAATACTGTACATATTTCACCATTCATGTTTCAAAACTCGTTAAAAATATAATTGGAATTACATAAGGAATAAATATTTATGGCAAAATTTTGAGGATTCTGAATAGGTTGCCAAAGAAATTTCGGGATTGCCTACATGAAAATAATAAACTTCTAAAAATTCCCATCTGAGCATTTTAAGAGTGTTTTATCTTGTGATCCACCTGAAATAGAAAATTCGAGTCTTTGGTAAAGTTGTTCAGATAAACAAAGACATCCAGAAGGTAACCATTTTGAATCTAAATTTTGCCGCTAGGTGGTGCTACGGTGGTGCTATAGGTACTTACTATAGTGAGCGTATAAAAATTAGTATCCATCTCTAGATCCAGATAAGATAGAAAGTTCGAGTGTTCGACAAAGTTGTTCACGAGGTCAAGGTGATTAACTCCATATCCAAGTGATTTATGTCGGATTCGTTGCATATTCAAGGAATTAAGGTCTGATTCAATTTATATTCAAGTGATGCATGTCTGAATTACTTCATTTTCACTTGATTCAGGTATTACTTGATATTCAAGAGGTTCAAGTTTGATTTACCTCGAATTTAAATAATTCAATTTTGTTTCACTGCATTTTCCAGTGATTCAGTTCTGATTCATTTAATTTCCTAGTGATTCTAGTCTAAACCATTGCATATTCAAGACTCGCTTGAAATGCTTTAGCGGCATTTAATGGATTTTTATTTTTAATTTAAAGATTTGCTTGTCGGATTTTCTGAATAACTTTGTCGAAGACTCGTACGTTTTATCTCATCTGAATCATGAGATAGATGCTCATTTTCATATGCTCAATAGCGCCACCTAGTGGCAAAATTTATAACCAAATTGTTTACTTTCCGTATGACCTTGACTTTCTGAACAACTTTGCCGAAGACTCGAGCTTTCTATCTCAGGTGAATCACAAGATAGAACATGCTTAAAATGCCCAATTTGACATGCTCACTAGCGCCATTTTGCGGCAACATTCCGAACCAAACTGTTTGCTTTCCGGATGTTCTTGATCCTCTGAACAACTCTGTCTACTTTTAGGCGTATTTTGAGAATCATTGTGTTTTTAATTTCCAAATAACTCAAAAAGTAAATGACTTATAAGGGTTTGAAGTCCACATTCAGCCTTTGAGGCTATGGTATTAGTAATTAACAATATTTCAAAGTTATCGAACATCGATCACATATAAATAAAAATGGAATGGTATTAGTATGTGACAATATGGCGTGAAAACATGTCAACAGATTCGCACAATTCTCTCCCTATTACCTTCGTTAAGGGCTGCTACGTGTTTGCGCGTGAAAAAAAAAATGAAGGTCTCTGGAATAGTCGGGAAAATGAGAGACAACCGATCTGTCATTTTAAATGAGAGATTGCATGCCATTTTCCAAAAGCCTACTTGATGGCAAGACGACGTTTCCCGAGACCACTACTTGATAAATG
This sequence comes from Aedes aegypti, assembly GCF_002204515.2. Lineage (NCBI taxonomy): Eukaryota > Metazoa > Arthropoda > Insecta > Diptera > Culicidae > Aedes > Aedes aegypti. The sequence continues at coordinate 220,858,359 of NC_035107.1, read as the reverse complement.
AATAAGTAACTAAAGTAATCATATAGAGAATCTGAAGCATGATTTTTATAAAACCTACAGAAGGTTGTTGTTCTGATGTGATTTGTAACCATGATTCAGTGTGTGTGAAGTCTGAACTATATAGCTTTCTAACGAAATCATTTTTATAAACTTTTCACAGTTCAAATGTGTATTCGCGATATGTTTTTTTTTTAGAATAAAAATTATAGCTGTTCAGTAGAACACGGGAAAATATTCAAATTTTGGCGCGAATTAGATTCTTCTATAATTTAAAGTGATTATTAACAATAGATTTTGATATTTATTATGGAATGCAAACATTATAAGAACATGAAAGATGTAAACTTTAAGGTCACGTTCCATCATTCTACCCCGTACGGTACCACCCGATTCAAATGTATCCCTATCACGCTACCCACGGTACATGCGTAAGACTTCCGCAAATCCACGAATGCTGCTAAATTCTAGCTCCCCTTAACTTGGCCACCCCCCAAAAGGATTTGGAGCATTTCTGCGAACGCATAGACCCCCGATCCAAAGGTTCCGACTCGACCGTTAATTTGAATAAAATATGCGTTGCGTTCCGGGGGGCCTGCCTGGTCCGGTTGGGGTTTTGGCCGTTCGGAATGGTTGGCGTTCCGTTCCGGAATTGCTGATGATTGGACTTGTACTAACTACGCGAGGAGTTGTATTGGGTGTGCGTAGGAAACAGCCCTCGTTCCAGGGAGGTGGTTTTCTTTAATTATTGGTGCTTTGCTTCATCGGATCGTTAAATGGGTCAAAGTTGAAGAGGGCGAAGAACGAGATTCATTAGGAGTAGTAAGGCTCTTTAAAGAATGCAGTTAAAATGTGCTCAAAGAAAATACACAGAGGGGGTTGAAAGTAATTAAAACTCGAACATAGGAGAATTGGCAATAATGAGGGGGGAAAGTACACCTCGGCTCTATTGCAAATACTCGAAGCAGTAAGGCGTTTTCGTGATTCGAACCTGTTTTTGTCCGATCGAACGTCACCTTGGCTACGCATTTTATAGCTACGCTACCGTGTTTGTACATTCAATTAAAAATGTAACATTACAGGAATTTCGCCTGCAAGTAGGCCGACCGCATTTCACCGACTGGAAAATGCGCCTAATGGGTACGCAATTTCCCTTCGAATCCGAACTCCACAAGATGCCATCCTTGACAGCTCATCTTCCGGCAAGCCCTCCCCAAAATCGAATTGAAGGTTGTCAAAATTGCCATCCCAGGCCAAAGAAAGAACCCATCCTACCAGAAAATGGGCATCACCGTCTCCAAATCCCCCATCCAGCGCCCCAAATCCGGAGCCGAAGGTAGCAATATTGTTTCTCTTGGCATTTTCCAACCAGACAAAGACTTGGCTCCAGATGTGGGAAGAAACCGAGAAAGAGGAAACCAATGCAGCCCTCAGACCATCAACCCCCCCTTCTTCGGGGGGATCTGTCTTACTCTTGTTTTACTACTTCATTGTCGTCATCTGCAAACTGCATGCACTGCACGAAGAAAATGGGGTTCAAATTTTATGAGCCATCACTTCCATTTCTTTCCCCTTTCGTTTGTTCCACCGCATTCCCCTTTCAGGCCCGGGAAATCGAAACATCCTTTGACACCTACCCCTTTGGAAAATCGAATCCTTAATAATTTTCTTAAACTTGGAGCATCGGTATCGTCTTACGTAGGAACTTCGGCGTCTGAACCGGGTGGAGCATTCGTCCGAAAAGCGGAGCCTAAGATTTTCACCTTTATTGTTGTTTTCAAACCCATGTTACACTTTCTTCAACTTCCCTTTTTCTGAAATAAATATGCACCTTGACGCATCGTCATCTCAAAGCTTGGAGCTTTGCTATTGTGGATCTACCTTCGACATGCAAATCAGCTCATCATACCAACGGAAGAAAACAGTCTGCAAATGCGTTTAAAAAATAAATATTTTTTTTCTGGAAGGATGCTCTTCCAACTCATGAAAAAATGTATATTTTATGAATATTATGGAAGAAATCATTTTCAGCTTCGGGAGAAAATCTTCTCCAACTTCTGGAACGAGGGTTTACCAGTTTCTGGATGGGAGCTTTTCAGCTTCTTGAAAAAAAACAGCATCTGGTGGAAAATCTTTTTAGCTGCTGGAAGCAAAGCTTTTACAGCTTCTGGAAAGAAGCTTTATTTGATTCTGTTAAGAAGCTTCTCCAATTACAAAAACAAGATTTCAGAAGAGATGCTACTCCTGGCTTCTGGTAAGACATTTTTTAAGCTACTGTGAAGCAGATTTTCAACCTTCTTCTTCTTTTTGGTGTTACGTCCTCACTGGGACAGAGCCTGCTTCTCAGCTTAGTGTTCTTATGAGCACTTCCACAGTTATTAACTGAGATCTTACTATGCCAATGACCATTTTTGCATGTGTATATATCGCGTGGCAGGTACGAAGATACTTTATGCCCTGGGAAGTCGAGAAAATTTCCAACCCGAAAAGATCCTCGACCGGTGGGATTCGAACCCACGACCCTCAGCTTGGTCTTGCTGAAAAGCTGCGCGTTTACCGCTACGGCTATCTGGGCCCCTTTTCAACTTCTGAAAGAATATTTCTAAGAAAGCAAGAATGCTTTCGAAGCACGTAGGTTTTGAGAGAGAGTATTCTCCACTAAACACTGAGTGATTCATCACAAAATATTGAGCAAATTCTCCACACAATCCTGAGACAATCTAGTTCAGAATACTAAGTGGATTTAGGAATCCTGAAAGAATTCTCCTCAGAAACCAAAAAGATCCTCGTCAGAATCCTGCGAGAATTCTCATCAAAATCTTGAGAGGATTCTCGTCCTGATTTACTTCAGAATCCAGAGAAGATTGTCCTCAAAATCCTGAGGAAATCCTCTTCAGAATCCTAAAAGGACTTTTTTTTAAATCCTGAAAGGATTCTTCTAAAAATCCTAGAATCCTGAGAGAATTCTTCTCAGAATCCTAAGAGAATTCTCCTCAGAATCTGGAGAGAATTCTGCTCAGAATCCTGAGAGGATTCTCCTCAACTTTCTAAAGGATTCTGCCCAGAATCGTGAGAAGATTCTACTTAAAATCGTGAGATGATTCTGCTCAGAATCGTGAAAGGATTTTGCTCAGAATCGTAAGAGGATTCTCCTCAGAATCCTGAGAGGATTATCCTCAGAATCCTGAGAGGATTGTAAGAGGATTCTTCTCAGAATCATGAAGGATTCTTCTCAAAATCCTGAGAGGAATCTTTTCAGAATCCTGAGAGGATTCTTCTCAGAATCCTGAGTGGATTTATTTCACTATCCTGAGAGGATTATCCTCAGTATCTTGAGAGGATTCTTCTCAGAATCGTAAGAGGATTCTCCTACGAATCGTGAGAGGATTCTTCTCAGAACCCTAAGAGAACTCTTCTCAGAACCCTGAGAGAATTCTTCTCAGAATCCTGAGAGGATGCTTCTCAGAATCCTGAGAGGATTCTTCTCAGAATCCAGAGAGCATTCTTCTCAGAACCCTGGGAGGAATCTTCTAAGAATGCTGAGAGGATTATCCTCAGAATTGTAAGAGGATTCTTCTCAGAATCGTGAGAGGATTCTCCTTATAATCGTGAGAGGGTTCTTTTCAGAATCCTGAGAGGATTATCCTCAGAATCCTGAGAGGATTCTTCTCAGAATCCTGGGAGGATTCTTCTCAGAATCCTGGGAGGATTCTTCTCAGAATCCTGGGAGGATTCTTCTCAGAATCCTGGGAGGATTCTTCTCAGAATCCTGGGAGGATTCTTCTCAGAATCCTGGGAGGATTCTTCTCAGAATCCTGGGAGGATTCTTCTCAGAATCCTGAGAGGATTCTTCTCAGAATCCTGGGAGGATTCTTTTCAGAATCCTGGGAGGATTCTTCTCAGAATCCTGAGAGGATTCTTCTCAGAATCCTGAGAGGATTCTTCTCAGAATCCTGAGAGGATTCTTCTCAGAATCCTGAGAGGATTCTTCTCAGAATCCTGAGAGGATTCTCCTCAGAATCCCAAGATGATTCTTTTCAGAACCCTGAGAGGATTCTTCTCAGAACCCTGAGAGGATTCTTCTCAGAATCCTGAGAGGATGCTTTTCAGCATCCTTAGAAGATCCTGAAAGGATTTATTTCAGAATCCTGAGAGGATTCTCTTCAGAATCTTGAGAGGATTCTTCTCAGAATCGTGAGAGGATTCTCCTTAGAATCGTGAGAGGATTCTCCTCAGAATCGTGAGAGGATTCTCCTCAGAATCCTGAGAGGACTCTTCTCAGAATCCTGGGAGGATTCTTCTCAGAATCCTGGGAGGATTCTTCTCAGAATCCTGGGAGGATTCTTCTCAGAATCCTGAGAGGATTCATCTCAGAATTCTGGGAGGATTCTTCTCAGAATCCTGTGAGGATTCTTCTCAGAATCCTGGGAGGATTCTTCTCAGAATCCTGGGAGGATTCTTCTCAGAATCCTGGGAGGATTCTTCTCAGAATCCTGGGAGGATTCTTCTCAGAATCCTGGGAGGATTCTTCTCAGAATCCTGGGAGGATTCTTCTCAGAATCCTGGGAGGATTCTTCTCAGAATCCTGGGAGGATTCTTCTCAGAATCCTGAGAGGATTCTTCTCAGAATCCTGAGAGGATTCTTCTCAGAATCCTGAGAGGATTCTTCTCAGAATCCTGAGAGGATTCTCCTCAGAATCCCAAGATGATTCTTTTCAGAACCCTGAGAGGATTCTTCTCAGAACCCTGAGAGGATTCTTCTCAGAACCCTGAGAGGATTCTTCTCAGAATCCTGAGAGGATGCTTTTCAGCATCCTTAGAAGATCCTGAAAGGATTTATTTCAGAATCCTGAGAGGATTCTCTTCAGAATCTTGAGAGGATTCTTCTCAGAATCGTGAGAGGATTCTCCTTAGAATCGTGAGAGGATTCTCCTCAGAATCGTGAGAGGATTCTCCTCAGAATCCTGAGAGGACTCTTCTCAGAATCCTGAGAGAATTTGCCACAGAATCCTGGGAGGATTCTTCTCAGAATCCTGGGAGGATTCTTCTCAGAATCCTGAGAGGATTCATCTCAGAATTCTGGGAGGATTCTTCTCAGAATCCTGTGAGGATTCTTCTCAGAATCCTGGGAGGATTCTTCTCAGAATCCTGGGAGGATTCTTCTCAGAATCCTGGGAGGATTCTTCTCAGAATCCTGGGAGGATTCTTCTCAGAATCCTGGGAGGATTCTTCTCAGAATCCTGGGAGGATTCTTCTCAGAATCCTGGGAGGATTCTTCTCAGAATCCTGGGAGGATTCTTCTCAGAATCCTGGGAGCATTCTTCTCAGAATCCTGAGAGGATTCTTCTCAGAATCCTGAGAGGATTCTTCTCAGAATCCTGAGAGGGTTCTTCTCAGAATCCTGAGAGGGTTCTTCTCAGAATCCTGAGAGGATTCTTCTCAGAATCCTGAGAGGATTCTTCACAATATGCCCTAAGGTTTCTCTTTAGATTTTTGTTATTATTTCCATTTAATTTGACTAGAGAATATTCTGAAATTTCACCAAAAAGACGTTGTTTTCAATTTTTGAAGAACATTTCCACACAAATTGGACGTCCCTGCATCTCGACCGTTACTGACTGAGATGAACCCGAATTCGAAATCCATTGTAGTTGGAGAGAATTCCTTCAAGAAAAGTCTCCAGAAGGACCACCCACGTGCATTGACTCACAGAGCACGCATTGATTGGACGAAACGGAGAACCGATGGGAAAATAATGAAAATTTATCGGACATTGCCGGAGAAAGGAGACACCAGGGCTTTGTGTGTATGTGTGTGCTCCTTTGTGCTGTTTCAGAAGACCGCCTCAAGGAAGATGATGATTTTAAGAAAATGGTCCGTATCTACATCAAGACCTTGCTCCTTTGCCTCGTTCCAAAACTTTGCTGACTACTTACACATAAAGCATGGCTAGTGGAAATTGATTGATGATCGAGTTATGATCGGTATTTATTACAGGATGGCTTAGCTTCGTGCTCTGCTCCCCAGTAGGAAAGGAACGAACAGGTTGCATCCCGAATCGGTCAAGTGTCTTTCTCAATTAGCTCCTGTCTCTGCCTTAGAGCTATCGAATCGACCCCTCCTTTCTGTTCGAAGATTTTCCTCCTCATCGTATCAGCCCGGATAGGGACTTCGGCCCCAGCAAGGAGCTTCGATTGGAAATTTCATTAATTTTGATTTTAAAAAGACGTTGCTACGTTCCTTGGCCTGGACCCGACGGAGCTCGAAGGCGTTCTGCAGTCGTTTCTTCCAAGAGTGGGGTCATTTCTTATGTATATATTACCACCAATGGCGATGGGGGGCCAAACGAATGCATGTCTCGGAGAAAGGGTGTTTTCGAAAGCATACGCACTACTGCTGACCAAACCACAAGAAGCTCGGGCCAGGAAAATCTAATTATTCCTTGTAAACTATGCATGCCTTCACTCTCCAGGCTTTCGATGCCTTTCTTTAGAAGAAAACCCCTCCGCCTGACCCCCTCCCTCGATTTTCTTTACGTTCCATTCGACTCAGAAGTAGGTTTTCTTCTTGTGTCTTAAATTATATCTTATGGCCCTCTGTCTCTCTCTCTCTTCTGGTGTTCGATTCGCCAGAAATCCTTATCTAACCTAGTCCTACCACCCCAAACCTCGTTTTTCCGGGCTCTGTTCTGGCAGTCCAAATATAGGGAGGGAGTCTCCGGTCTTGTGTTCTCAGAATATCCAGTAGAGCTTCTAAAATCGACTGACCCTCCACTCCGATTCTCGCCCTACGCACAAGCAAACGGAGATGCAAATTGCAAAATTGCAAACCCCTCAAGAAGAAGAATGGAATCTCCCTCTGTGCTGTGCTAACCGGCCGGGAAAGTTGCAACCTCCCATCCCACCCAGCTCACAAGGAACGAAAGACGACGACGACGAACGCACTCCGATGAACGCATCTGAAAATGTGGAAAACAAGGGAGTAAGGAAGTACTTTTTGCCTACGTGCAGGCGTTCGTCATCGTTCGGCCAATGCCAATCCCACCACCTCCTAATACAAGACACAAGAAGAAGGAACAAAGTCTTTGGAAGACCTCATTCGGCTCCGGTTGCCTACCGGATGATTCTTGGATTTTCTTATATTTCGAGCAACAACAATGGAAAACCTTCGGCCTCTTCTTGAACCCGTTCGGGACTGGCAGTTAAAATTGTTCCCTTCAAACTTGTTACTAAATGTTTGCAACATCTTATCGGGAAATCCTCGCAACATTCTGCTGATACTTCTCCCAAGATCATGTGAAAAGTTCTCTCAGAGTTCTGTGAGAAATCCTCTCGAAATTCGTGAAGGAATGATTCTGAGAAGAATCCTCTCAGGATTCTGAGTAGAACTCTCTCAGGATTTTGAGAAGATTCATCTCAGGATTCTGAGGAGAATCCTCTCAGGATACTGTGGAGAATCCATTCAGGATTCTGTGGGGAATTCTATCAGGATTCTGTGGAAAATCCTCTCAGGATTTTGTAGAGAATCCTCTCAGGATTTTGTAAAGAATCTTCTCAGGATTCTGTGGACAATCCTCTCAAGATTCTGTGGAGAATCCTCTCAGGGTTTTGTGGAAAATCCTCTCAGGAATCTGCGGAGAATCCATTCAGGATTCTGTGGAGAATCCTCTCATGATTCAGAGGAGAATCCTCTCAGAATTCTGTGGAAAATCCTCTCAAGATTCTGTGCAGAATCCTCTCAGGATTCTGTGGAAAATCCTCTCAGGATTCTGTGAAGAATCCATTCAGGATTCTGTGGAGGATCCTCTTTGGATTTTGAGGAGAATCCTCTCAGGATTCTGGGAAGAATCCTCTCAGGATTCTGGGAAGAATCCTCTCAGGATTCTGGGAAGAATCCTCTCAGGATTCTGGGAAGAATCCTCTCAGGATTCTGGGAAGAATCCTCTCAGGATTCTGGGAAGAATCCTCTCAGGATTCTGGGAAGAATCCTCTCAGGATTCTGGGAAGAATCCTCTCAGGATTCTGGGAAAAATCCTCTCAGGATTCTGGGAACAATCCTCTCAGGATTCTGAGAAAAATCCTCTCAGGATTCTGAGAAAAATCCTCTCAGGATTCTGAGAAGAATCCTCTCAGGATTCTGAGGAGAATCCTCTCAGGCTTCTGAGAAGAATCCTCTCAGGATTCTGAGAAGAATCCTCTCAGGATTCTGAGAAGAATCCTCTCAGGATTCTGAGAAGAATCCTCTCAGGATTCTGGGAAGAATCCTCTCAGGATTCTGAGAAGAATCCTCTCAGGATTCTGAGAAGAATCCTCTCAGGATTCTGAGGAGAATCTTCTTAGTATTCTGGGAAAAATATTCTAAGGATTCTGAGAATAATTTTCTCGGGATTCTGAGAAGAATCCTCTTTGGGTTCTGAGAAGAATCCTCTCAGAATTCTGTTGAGTATACTTTCTGGATTCTGAGATGAATCCTCTCAGGATTCTGCTCATGATGCTAAGAAAAATCCTTACTGGATTCTGAGGAGATTCCTCTCAGGATTCTGAGAAGATTCCTCTCAGGATTCTGAAAAGATTCCTTTCAAGATTCTGAGAAGATTCCTCTCAGGATTCTGAGAAGAATCCAATCAGGATTCTGAGCAGAATCCTCTCGGGATTCTGCTCATGATGCTAAGAAAAATCCTTACAGGATTCTGAGATTCCTCTCAGGATTCTGAGAAGATTCCTCTTAGGATTCTGAAAAGATTCCTTTCAAGATTCTGAGAAGATTCCTCTCAGGATTCTAAGAAGAATTCTCTCAAGATCGTGTGGAGAATCTTCTCAGGAATCAGATGAAAATATTCTCAGAATTCTAATGAAAATCATCTCAGAATTATGAGAAGAATTCTCTCAGGATTCTAAGAACAACCCTTTCAAGATTCTTAGAAAAATCCTCTCAGGATTCTGAGAAGAATCCTCTCAGAATTCGTAGAAGAATCCACTCAGGATTTTGAGGAGTATCTTTTAATGATTCTAAAAAGAATCATCTCAGGATTCTGAGAATAATCTTCTCAGGAATCTGAGAAGTATCCTATCAAGATTCTATGGAGAATCGTCTCAGGATTCTGAAAATAATCCTCTAAGGAATCTGAGAAGAATCCTCTCAGGTTTCTGAGAAGAATCATCTCAGGTTTCTGAGAAGAATCCTCTCAGGCTTCTGAGAAGAATCTGCTCAGGATTCTGAGGAGAATACTCTCAGGATTCCGAGATTCTGAGAAGAATCCTCTCAGGATTCCGAGAAGATTCCTCTCAAGATTCTGAAAAGATTCCCCTCAGGATTCTGAGAAAGAACCTCTCTGGATTCTGAGAAGAATTCTCTCAGGATTCTGAGGAGAATCCTCTCAGGATTCTGAGGAGAATCCTCTCAGGATTCTGAGGAGAATACTCTCAGGATTCTGAGAAGAATACTCTCGGGATCCTGAGAAGAATCCTCTCAGGATTCTGAGAAGTATCCTCTCAGGAATCCGAGAAGTATCCTTTCAAGATTCTACGGAGAATCACCTCAAGATTCTATGGAGAATCCTCTTAGGATTCTGAGGAGAGTCATTTCAGGATTCTGTGGAGAATCCTCTCAGGATTCTGTGAAGAATCCTCTCAGGATTCTGTGAAGAATCCTCTCAGGATTCTGTGGAGAATCCTCTTAGGATTCTAAGCAGAATCCTCTTAGGATTCCAAGCAGAATCCTCTTATGATTCTGAGGAGAATCCTCTCTGGATGCTGAGGAGAATCCTCTCTAGATGCTGAGGAGAGTCCTCTCACGATTCTGAAGAGAATACTTTCAGGATTCTGAGCAGAAACCTCTCACGATTCGGAGTAGAATCCTCTCAGGAATCTGAGGAGAATCTTCTCACGATTCTGTGGAGAATCCTCTCACGATTCTTAGAAGAATCCTCTCACGATTCTGAGGAGGATCTTCTCAAAATTCTGAGAAGTATCCTCTCAGGATTCTGAGCAAAATCCTCTCAGGATTCTGAGGATTCTCAAAATCCTCTCAAGATTCTGAAGATTCTGTGGAGAATCCTCTTAGAACTATGTGGAGAATCCTTACACGATGCTGAGGAGAAATCTCTCAGAATTCTGAGAAGAATCCTCTAAGGATTCTGAGAAGAATTCTCTCAGGATTCTGAGAAGAATCATTTCAGTATTCTGAGAAGAATCCTCTCAGGATTCTGAGAAGAATCCTCTCAGGATTCTGAGAAGAATCCTGTCAGGAATCTATAGTAAATCTTCTCAGGACTCAAAGGAGAATCCTCTCAGGACTTTGCTAAGGATTCTTTTAGGATTCTGGAAAGAATCCTCTTAAGATCCTGAGGAGAATCTTTGTAGAATTTTGAACGAAATCCTTTAAGGATTTTATACGAATTCCTTTTAGGATTTTACACGAAATCCGTTCAGGATTCTGAACGGAATCCTGTCAGCATTTTGAACGAGAATCCTGCTTCTTAATTTCTTATTCTTTTATGATTCACCCAGCTCCGAAAGGGTTTAAGAGACTCTCGTCTTTGGTGAAGCCCGAAAAACCCATAGCACATTGCCAGAATGCTGCTGCTGCAGCAAGAAGCATCAGCTTCCCACTTTCTTCTTCTTCTTTATATGTGCTCTATGATTAGGTAACTTTCTTGTGCAATCCATCTGTTTCTTCTCGCACACCGACCGACACGAACAACACACATCGCATCGTCTTCGACTGTTGGGCTCTCGAAGTGCGTCCTCTTTGTCTGGGCCTTCGGCTGGAGGAAAAGTCCGGCAAGAAAAGCTCAAGTTCCAGAATTGGACAATGCACTTTGGTGATGGATGCGGGAGGTGCAGGGAGGAACGGGGTGGCGCCGGCCATAACAAAATCTACACACTCTATTAAAATGCGTTCAAATACCAGCTTATACATCCTAGCATCTTATGTACCACCTCTCTGCTTCAGCCCGGCAGTTGTCCCACATGAAAGGGGGAAGAAGTTTCTAAAATTTTAGCCTGGCCTCTCCAGCCCAACCCGACCCTCCGTTGCCCAGAGTTCATTAAGATGGAATCGAATCCACCTCGATTGGGTTAATACGTTTCGATTCGGAATACATTTGTGCTGCATCTTGAGCCAATAAGTTGACTATCTCCAGGAGTGAAGTTTCTTCGATGGCGAAGTTATACTAATTTGAAACTTTTTTTTTTCCACAGGACTGGAGCGCGTTGCTGAAGAATTGATGGGACGCAGGAAATGGAAACATTATCAGGACGTCCTCACGCGCCAACCGTTGAACCTGCTGGACCCGAGCACGAACGCCTCGAACGTCGCGGACGAGGTCGACGTCGAGCTGCTGCAGAGTGCGGTGGCCAGCAGTGTTGCCAGCAACGCGGTCCCCCCCTCGCTGGTGGCGGCGGCGGCCGTCGTCGGTGGAAACCTCCTGGACCAGAAGGGAGCCCCCGCGATAGGTAAGATTCTTTAGAAACGACTTTCGAAGCGTACAGTGACTTACGTTCATATTCGTACTGGGCACTGTTGGTTAAAAACTATCAAAAGAAATATCGAATTTAAAATAAATAATCATCAACAATTAGTGTTACACATTGTTTAACAATGATAAACTGTTTATATGGAGCCCTATTTCTAAAACATTGAAAATCGATTGAAAATTAGTTTTTTGTCATTACTTGAACATAGTACTAAAAGTTTGAATGTAATATCTCAATGTTTTGAGGGTACAATATAGTCAAAATGTAGAAATGTCGGTTTCAATATTATTCGTCAGCAGAATTGTATTGAAATCAGTTTGATTTTCAAGTCACTTAGTTGGTAATCCTTTGTCACAATTTGGTAAATATTTTCTGAAATCTGATCCCTAAAATAACTCTTTTTGACACCACATTCTTGTTCTTCTTTCTGGCGTTACATCCCAACTGGGACAAAGCCTGCTTCTCAGCTTAGTGTTCCTATGAACACTTCCACATGTGGCCACAGTTATTAACTGAGAGCTTTCTATGCCAATTGACCATTTTTGCATGTGTATATCGTGTGGCAGGTACGAAGATACTCTATGCCCTGGGATGTCGAGAAAATTTCCAACCCGAAAAGATCCTCGACCGGTGGGATTCAAACCCACGACCCTCAGCTTGGTCTTGCTGAATAGCTGCGCGTTTACCGCTACGGATATCTGGGCCCCATAACACCCTTGACACCACATTAGTCTAGATATAAATATCATTTTACTATTTTGAGTCATGGAAAGTGTTTTGAAACATGATTTAGGGTTGAAGTCTCTACTTTGAATATAGTCACTGTTTTTTAGTTCATAGAACAAAATTCTAACAAAATTGCTGTGGATGCATACGTACATTTTGCATGCAGTCCAATGGCGGATGTATGCATATCGCCTCCACATTTGTACTCTTATATGCTATCGTATACCAGTTTGTGATTACTGGGGTATTATTATTTTGATCCTTAATCAAAATTGTACTAAAATTTAAATTTCTTAGTCTTATATGCTGTCCAATTGGTTGAAGTCAAATAATTGAACAATATGATTCTACAATAAAGTACAAAATACATATTTAAGGAATTCAATATTTCTCTAATGTTATGCACTATCTGAAAGGTTAAAATTTAACACATTAATCGAGAATAAGGACGGAAAAAAAATCTGGTTGAAGTTTTAGTACTATTCAATATTACACTTTAGTAATTTTGACGATCCTTAACTTAATCTTTGATATTTTCATACACTCTTCATACGTGTTTTGATCAAACTCAATTGAATACAAAGAAGGTCTTTTGAACCAAATTTGATTTGAATACAAGATTTAATGATGTTACGTAATTTATAGTAGACCATTCTGAAACAATTAAAATGTCAAATACACTCGAACCTCTTATTACAACCACATTTTTACGACTGAAATTCAGATTACCGACCGTTTTTATAAAAGATCAATATCGTAAAATGTTTTCAAAATAGAGAGTCATAATGTTCGGCAAAATTGTTCAGTAGATAAAGGGCTATCATTAGAAAAGTGGTGAGATTTAGAATTTTGCCACCATGAGCAGTGCATGAAAGCAGTGAGCATGAAACTTTGTTTTGTGGATAACTCATGAAACTTAGAGCTGAATGTTCAAGCGCTATCGTTATAACTGAAAAACTTTGAAGACGCCATCTTTCTAATTGATCAGGATCCTGAGATAACCAAAATACAAAAGATTCAAGCTCCCTAGCGCTGCCTGGTGGTAAAATTACGAATTTCACGACTTTTATGATAGCCCTTTATCTACTGAACAACTTTTCCAAAGATGCTATCTTTCTAAGTGTTTATCCGCAAAACAAAAGTTTCATGTTCACTACCGCCACCTGGTAACAAAGTCTTGAATCTCTTGGCACGAATAATGATAGCCCTTGTGCTACTGAACATCTCTTCCGAAACATCACCATCAAGAGATATCATTTGGTAGTAGTGTTTACTGAGCACTGTAACTTCGCCCAAGACATTACTGTGCTATATATTCAGCCATTCCATGAAAAACCGATCTAGTGGGTCTCCGAATTCCGTGCAAATTTGCTATTTTGTTCCTTATCCGAAATAAGGATACACGTATTTTTGGATTTTTTGATTAGGGTGACCATTTCCGAAATAGGGTGACCAGAAAAATCGATATTTTGCAAAAATTTTATTTTTAAAAAAATTTTAACTTTTGAACCGTTCGACCGATTTTCAATCTTTTTGGACGAAATGAAGGCTAAAGATTTTGACTTTTTGGAAAAAATATAAAATTTCACAAAAATTGTGTTTTTTACATTAAAAAACTCAATAGTTTCCGTTTTTTCGTGTTTTGAAGGCCTCGGGACCAAAGGGGCTATTGCTGCTCTCATTTTTTCTTAAAAGTTCAGTGTATCCTTATTTCGGATAAGGAACAAAATAGCAAATTTTCACGGAATTCGGAGACCCACTAGATCGGTTTTTCATGGAATGGCTGTATTAACGTATACTTTAACAACATCCCCAATCATTTGTGTAATAGGCGACCTGACTGTACCGTTTTATCAGTGTTGCCAGCATAATAAAATGATTCGTTTTCCCGAACACAATGTTTAACAAAAAAAAATGCATACTTAAATGTTGCTCAAGATTCATTAACCCTCTCTTTGCAATGGGAGCTCCAGAGCTACATGCAGTGTTGCCAATCTTTCGGATTTGTCTGGAAGGTTTTTCGGGCTTCATTTCACAAAAATCTGAAAAATTCAGATAAAAATTTGTAACGAATTTGTAATGTTTTCCATATACGTCATACAAAATCCAGACTTTTCCAAACAAAATGTCCAAATTATTTTGTTTATGGCTATAGCGGTCTTTGATGCGACTCAAAGGTTAAGGGAGTCTATAGAAGATTTTTACAAATGATTTAGGTCAGGCATTGCAGAATTCGCTCTCATTTGAGAATGAAGCACGATCAAAGCAAGCAAAGAAAAACATCCCATCTGTTGCGGTCCATGATCGTCATTGTATCGCAAGTCTGTCTGATAAATGGAAGCAGCGAGCGAGAGCCCCAAAGAGAGAGCGATGATAAAATCCATTTTTCTCGCTTGTTTATCTTTGGGGATAGGTGCTTTTCTTTACTGGCACGATAAACAATCCACGAACCTCCAATAGCAATAGTGTCCCCCAGGCTTGGAGCATGTTTAGAGGAGTTTTATCATGCACTACTATCCCCCCAATCTGATCAAAGTTGTAGCAGTATACGATAAACAGTCTCTCATAATGTGCAGCATGTTATGATAGTTACAGAGAGCGATACGCGAGAGATTCTCTCAATTTTCTCAGGATTCAATCCCTGATTTAGGTGCATAGGCGTCGCAAGGAAGCGACAAGATTGAAATTATATTAGGTGCTGAAAATTGAGCAAGCCATTTTAAAGTCATCGAAGCGTCCTGTATTCTACCTAGCTTCTCTACTGGAGAAGGGTTGGCTTGAAGCTTTGAGCTTTGCTACCAACACCAAAATCATCCAGATTTTTATAGAAATTAATTGGCATCCCTGCTGTTAGGGACGTTTTAAAATGTTGCACATCGGGAGCACTGTATTTGCTTTTTTCAGGAACACTACAGCAGCATTTAAGGCTCTCGTATACTGCCCATAAGGGCATAAATGTCCCTCATGGAAAAAGTACTCATTGAGAAAATGGCACTCAAAGTTTGGAGTGTATTTTCTCAAACAAATGATAATACTCTTCTAGTACATTTGTACATTTGTATATTTTACACAACCACACAGATTACTCATTTTGCTTCTACTGATAAGCAAAAGATGTATACTTTAATACAATTAGCGTTTTTCAGTTGCTATTTGGGTTGGAAGTTCATATGAAGACTGTCATGTCTTTATTTTTCAATATGCGACTGCACCAACTTTATCTTTTTGCACAACATTTTCAAATAAAGTGTATTAAATTTTATATACAAAGGGGAAAAGCAATGAATTTCGACCTACAAAAAGTCTGTGCCTATTTTCGGATTTTCATACAAAGTAGGCGTGAATCGTATGAATGGGTCGAAAATTGGTGCTTTTCCCCAACTAAAATTCATATTTTAACATGAATATTGCGACGAAAAAAGGTGTTGGTTCGAAAACCCATATAGCACAGGTATGCTTTTATGGGCAGTATAGAAGACTACAGAGCGGTTCCATTTGAATTCGAATGCCGGTTTACTTTTGTATTTTTTTTTTGATTTGGCTGAAATTTGGCATATGCTTTTTTATACCCAAAAATGCCTGTTTGCATCATCGGTTCGCCATTTTTACCCTAGCGTTACTAGGGCGAAGGGCCTAGGAAAAAAAGCCATTGCAATTTTCAAAAAATTAAAACTCAGAAACTGTTTGTCTGATCGGTTTGGTAACTTCCGCAAAGTTTTAGGTTATTGTTGGAACTATCTGGAAAAAATATACACTGTAAAAATAATGTTGTAATATTTTTTATTTCGAAAATAATGCTTACAAATCCATTTTCTTAAAAATAGTTTTTTTTATTTTTTTTTATTTTTTATATTGTAAAGTAGACAAAAAATGGAGTCTTTTGCAAAGTGGGTCTAGATGGAGCAACCATGGACAAAAAAGTTATGATTTAAAAAAAAAGGTTGATTTTTCAATATGGTCTAAATAAACTTTTTGAATGCTTTTCGACCCGATGTTATGAAAGTACGCAAAATTTGCAACAAAAAAGGTATATGAGACAATTTTGCTAATTGCTACCGTTGCCGAGATATAGCAATTTTAAAATTAAATTTAGTGAAAATTTACAATTTTTGGTTGTTTTCGGATGTTTTTCGAGTTGATAATATAAAGATTTTTTTTCTGAAAGCATATTATTTCATGTTCTTATACAATGATGAAGCGTCCTATTTTGATACAGATTTCTTACTTTTTCATAATGTTTATAATTTTTTACTATCATTACAGTTTGAAAATTGCCCAACTTCTATCTTATCTACGGAAACTGGAATAAATTAATGGTATTTTTGTGTTCCCTGAATAGTTATTGCTTTCGAATATTGTTCATTAAGCTGCTCCTTGATATGTTCAAACTCTGTTGTAGTTGAAGTTGCTGACGTTGCTTCCAATGACTCCTGACTTGGAATATTCATATTGGAATCCATTGACTGTATTGAAGTTGCTGATGCTGATGATTTCCTCTTCCATGTAAACATCTTCCTCTTCACTACTTCATAAGTCATCATTGCTTGATAATGCTGTTCTTTTGGCCAATTGTAAACGACACGATTCGCAAATTTTAAATTGTTTATTAAGCTGATTTTCGTCTGCAAATCCTAGTTCAACTAATTTGGCAATATTACTTTCCGTGAGATTTCGGTAACTTTTTGAACACTTTTTTGAAAACACATTTACACAACCTTTGTTGATGGTGTTCATTTTATACTTCATTGTTCTAAGCTATCTTTTACTTTTCACTTGATTATCACTTGCTTGTGTCTTTGCTGCATCAGCTCTTTTTTTATACCAACATGGGTACTTGAAACAACTATTAGGTACGTTTCTGTCCGACCACAAAAATAAACCAACGTGCTGTACTTTAAGAAAACATCAGGTATATTTGTGGGAGACAACTGGGCACGTTACTCGTCTACTCATAAAGCTTGTGTTTTCAAATGGAAATATTTCATTATCTTAAATCGATATAAATGCATTTCACGTATTGATTGCTTTATATTCGTTATTTTGTTATTTTTTAACTGTTAACATTTTGTTCCATATTTTCTTGATAATTACATATCAAAATATCACAATGTTGAATGTTTAAGTTGTGTTTCGTTAAAAAAATATAAAGAAATCATTTTCAAATAGGACATTTTTTATTTCGCCTCATACCATGAAAAATTACCAAATCAATATTTTTTTCAAACATTTTAGTCAAAAATTATCTGCTCTTTCAGTCAATCAGTCAGACAATGAACAATTTTCTAGGCTTATGAGCAAGCAAACATTCGAAAATGACCGCAAATTGAAAATTATATCAATATTTTGTATTAAAATCGCTGTATTTTTAAAACGGTAATAGTTAGCCTGATTTTCCCGTGTACCTTTTTTGTTGTAAATATTGCATACTTTCATAAAATCAAGTTGAAAAACATTCAAAAAGTTTATTATAACCATTTTCATAAATTCACTTTAAAAAAAATCATAACTTTTTTGTCCATGATTTCTCCATCTTGACCCACTGTGCAAAAGACTTCATTTTTTGTCTACTTTAACATATAAAAAAACAAAAAAAAACAAAAGTACGATTTTTGAGAAAATTGATTTTTAAGCTCTATTTTTGAAATAAAAAAAATACAATTTTTTTTTTAACAGTGTTTATTTTTTTCCAGATAGTCCCAACAATAACCTAAAACTTTGCGGAAGACACCAAACTGATCGGACAAACCGTTTCTAAGTTATAATTTTTTGAAAATTATTTAGGATTTTTTTGTTAGGCCCTTCTTAAAAGTAGGGCTAGAGTCAAAATGGCGAACCGATGATGCAAAAAGGCATTTTTGGGCATAAAAAAAGCATGTGCAAAATTTCATCCAAATCAAAAAATATTAAAATGAAATTTGGCCAGTGAAACTCACGCCTATCGCATGCACCCAACATAGACTACTTGATGAGATTCACGTTTTTGAACTACTGTACTTGGAAAGCCAAGTGATTTTCGCGAAATTCAAGCCTACTACTATTTCAATTCCCAGCACTGCTCTTGATGTATCTGTTCTTGTTAATACTGATAAATTATGGTCGTAAGAGTATAAGAGAGTAACACGTCACTAAGACCCACCTGTTTGTCATACACACCAAAAAAAATCTTAGATTTACACGTAACGTAATATTAGCCTCAATCATGCAAAGCCATTTCTCATGTATTATTCAATGATTAAACCTATAAACTCATCTATTATATACAACATTGTTACCAATATCCTTAATATTGAACGCGAAACGTCTTCTCTCCAAGAATGTTGCATGCAAAACGGCACGGTTTACATGATTTTCACGCTGAAAATTCAATCATAAATAATGCACATGGAATGACAAGCCGTCGATCCATCCATGTGCATTATTTTTGACAGAATATTCAGCGTAGAATCATGTAAACCGAGAATTCTTGTTTGCAATTTCACTATCAAGATGCAAGAAAGCATGCAACATTGGCGAATGTTGGATGGAAGATCATGAAATGTTTCAGTTTCACTCAAGTTTGCAAGCGTTATCGAATGCAATGAGACAGTTTACATTAATTATCGTTGAATGTTCAGTTGTAACTCGTTTTACATGATTATCATAAAAAATTACGTGTCATGTGAATTTGAGAATTTTTTGCTGTGTAGATTATGAGGAGGTCAAAGTGGAAAAATGGCTCAATCTGCATGTTGTTAATTTAAGTTTATTTCAACGACGTAAATTTCAACGATCAATCTATCATTTTTCAATTGACATTACTTTAAATTTACACGATCATGTTTTGTTCAAGCATTCTTAGTTGAAAATTGAATGTATATTCATATAGGTTTACATGATGCTGTAATTTGATTTATTTTTACAGTACTCTTCAGTTTACAGTGGCCGAACCTGATTGAGGGGTGCGCTTTTGAGTGTTTAATGATGACTAACTGTTTTCTCTAAACGGTATGAATAGCGGTATATTTTTCTAAAGAGGCTCTATGCCAAATGTTAAAGAATGATTATAATTTATAAAACGGCTACTTCATTATTTCTCAACAGTAATGAAGTAGAGCGACATGCACTAAACAAAGGACACGGGTATCGAGCTTATTACGCTAGCATACCATAAATTTTGATTCACCCCCTTCTGACATTTCTTGCCTACACTATAAATTTTTATAGTTTGGCCGAAGCAAGGATCGTGGAAATAAATTTTTTCGTTGTTGACAAAGTTATGTCAGACTTTTTAACCTTCGTTCAGGACATTGAAATGTTTCATATTTTTATAATGATTAAGAGAGAGTCATAATACAGGTCAAAACGTGCAGTGGGGTTGAAACTATTTGCAACTTCACAACTGAATTGAATAGTTTGGTGGTGGGTGACTTGGGGCCCAGATAGCCGTAGCGGTAAACGCGCTGCTATTCAACATGACCATGCTGAGTGTCGTGGGTTCGAATCCCGCTGGTCGAGAATCTTTTCGTAAAGGAAATTTTCTAGATTCCCAGGGCATAGAGTATATTCGTACCTGCCACACGATATACACATGCAAAAATGGTCAATCGGCAAAGAAAGCTCTCAGTTAATAACTGTGGAAGTGGAAGTGGAACGCCAGAAAGAAGAAGAAGATGGTGGGTGACTTAGAATCAAGATTTTAAAACAAATGAGGTGAAAAGTTTTGACAAATGATTCAACAAACGCATTTCCATGCCAACTTAGATGAAACCATAAAAACTGTAGGCAAGAAATGTCAGAATCAGTTCACCCCGCGTTGTTTATAGCTAGCGCTGGATACCAGAAAAAATCAAAGAAAACTGGTCGCAGTGGTTCATCCCAAACAGAAACAGGCCTGATACAAGCCATATTTATTGATAGTTTAATAGGTATTGAGGTAAACCCGATTTTTGCCATAAACTTCTAAAGTTACCTATATCTCCGAAACTACCTATAAGATATAGAAAAAAATTGTGTCCCAGAAAATTTTCATATTTTCAATTATCTGCCGAATCTCAGAACAATTTGTTGTGCTATCTTTTGAACTAAAAAAGTTTAGGTCACTTTTGCATATGACGCACCTTGACCAGACAAACAAATGTTCAGAAGACACCAAAATGCTATCTCTCATATTTTTCAAGTTATTAGTATATTTCACTTAATTTCGTTCCGTGGACCAATGTGCAATGTGCACAGAAATGATAAAAAAATTTGTTTTTGGTGATAACTAGACCTTAATAAGAATATTCGTGCAATACCCTTCGAAAAATGAAAATTTAAAACATCCTGTCTCCCACTGTCACTTTCTTAGCAGGTTGGCACCCCACTTATTCTTTGGATTGTTAAAAATAAGCCCGTTGGAGACACCGAATCGATTTGATGCAATCGCGCATTTCTATTATCGTTTTCGCACATGTAATAACTTCTGCAATAGTCCAGAGGGGCGTAGTCGATTTTTGAATTTTCACTTCTTTCCCCAAGGTCATGAATCAGAAAGGTAATGTGAGATTTTAATGCTGTTTTGTGTCACATTTTGGATTTTCACTACATTTTGACTCCTTTTCGAAAATGTATTTGCTCTTATGAACTCATTACGATAAATTGATTTAATATCCTAATATATTTTATGTTGGCTAAGCAATCTTTAAGAAATGAAAAACGCTATTATTTTTTTATGTTTCCCGACGGTTCGTTTGGGACTTATTCAAGGTTTCAATCACTACGGTTTTCTATTCAAGATGGCTTTGCTAAACTCTACAGTGCCAGTAATGGTGGGAGATCTAGATATAGGACACCAAACTACAAACCGCTCGCTAGGTAGGAGATAATCCGCATCACGACGGTTTATAACCGGTCGGACTCAATCAACACAAATCATAGTGCATCACATTTTAGAAAAAAAAATGAAGGTATCGTAGAAGGAATTCCTTGGAAAATTAAAACTAGAATTCGTTCAAAATCCTGATTTAAACGAAATTTACTGATAAAATTTGGGATTTTTCGAAGAATTTTTGGAAGAACTCCTTTAAAATTGCACATAAAATACTTCTAGGAATCCTTAAGAGATAGGGAGTCGATGCTGATTATGGACCCCCTACAGAAAAACATAAAATTACCACTCAAAGCAACCTTACTCCTATGAAAATCCACCGGGGGAACTTCGATTGCATTGTTAATCAGCAGTTTCAGGCAAAATATTTGGTTCTAGACGCATAAATATAGATATTTGAACAGTTTTGTAAATGAAACCTCACAAAAGGGTCCATAATTAGCATTTCCAGGTGGGTCCATAATATGAATGATTATGAATAGGTGAATTTTGCTTATCTATGATCAAGAGAAATCATTTATATGATGATTAATAAATTTATAAGAAATCAAGATCAAATAGTTTTGAAAAAATAACACAGTAAAACGAGGGATACAGAGGGAATAATAAGGCAGAGTAAGATCATCCAGTTCATTTCCTGGTAAAAATCTATGCATCTCTTGATAGTTTTCTATAAAGTTGATTCGAAAATAGTGCCCTGTACGAATATGAAATTGATTCACGGTACTATAATCTTGCTATTTCCTCCCTCTTCTCGGAAACAGTACGCAACGGTCACTACCAGCAAGAAGGCGAACTAGCATTAGTAGAATCCAAACTAGCAACCTCCAACAATCAACAAGTAGCAACAGCAGTAGGAGAAAAACATCCCTCAGCAGCAGTAGAACATCCGGACATTGCATCTGCTACGGCGGCCGCCGGTAAGCATCAGAACCACTTCAATGAAAACGATACAAGATCGACGATGGCGGCGGCGGCGGCGACGGCCAATCCCACCAGCTCCCTCCCGTCTCCTCCTCATCCGGCAACGGCGACGCCAGTAACAGCACTTCTCAATAACCATCACCACCACCACCATCATCAGCAACAGCAGCAGCATCATTCTCAACACCAGCGTAGTCCCGTTCCGGGTGGGGTGGATGCCAACGTGAACCTACAGCAGCAGACGGCGGGCGGCGGCGGCGAGCTGGAAGAACTGCAAGCCGGCAGTGGTGGTGGCCGGATAGGAAACTCCGTCTCCTCGCCGGCACTGTCCTCGTCGTCGTCGACCTCTTCGACAACGGCGGCGGCAACGGCGACGACGACGACGACGGCCACTACGGCACTGATGTCGCCGTCCGGCGCTAGTATTGAACAGGATGACCGGGTTAGGCAGCAGCAGGAGATGCAACTGGTCGGGAAATTGACGGCCATCAAGCAGGAACCAACAGGTGAGTGGTCCATCAGTTTATTTTCGTTTTTGAAAGTCGATGCCTACACCTAATAGAATATATACCTAATAGAAGCAACAGTAACCCGTATCCGTACAACAAATGGAAAAAAGCTCAAATTTTTACCATTTCTGCAATCCTTGAAGAATTGTCTCTGTTTTAAGTTCGCATGGAATCGTATTGATGTCTAGCTTTTTTTTTTATTACATTTGAAATTTTTAGAAACGTTCACCGGTTCGGAGTTATTCTATTGGATTACTGAGGATTACAACTTTTTTTTAATTAACCTTTACCCATATTATTAGTATAAATTTAACTCTAACTTGTTTTTATAGTTTCGATTTTTCGACTACGGATATGATCCATACTTTTAAACACACAGATCGAACGTGTGAATTTTTGTCAGTGTAGATGACAGGTGACAGGTCCAGTGAATTAGTCGTGAACCAGGTTTTTTACAAAATAGGAAAATTAAGCTTAGGGAATATTGCCAATTTTTTTTTTCTTCATAGGTGGCCAATACCCTTAAATCAGCATTGCGTTTATAAGGGACTATCTGCCTTCAACGATTTCTCTTCATCGTTGCTCTCTTTGCGTTATTGCAGAAAACTGATTCTCTTTTCGTAACATATTTTGGAAGAATGAAGAATCACTATCTCTTGCTTCATCAACAAGAAATATTACAGATTTATCTAATTTATTGAAGAGAAATCGCTAATGTCAGTTAGGCCCTATTGAAGTAACAATGCAGAAATGGTCGGTGTTTAGTCAGACTGGACCAAGTGCTTTCTAATGACTTCGATAAAACCAGGGTGTCTACTCATTTACAGAAATGAAATTCCCTGAGTTTTCCAGGTTTAAAAAAAATCTAGGCTAAAGGAATTCCCCAAAACATACGAATAGTTAATTAAAGATGATTAAAAACCTTTTTTTTCAAATGAAAGGCATGTTCGAAAATAAAATTATCTAGGAAAAAAAAGATTATTTTTGTTGTTTACCACGAAAATCAAGAATGTTTATCCAGTGATCTGAAAGGGCCTTACTCATAATCTTTCTCTTAAAATAGGATTCAGATGTATGGACTTCATTGACGTATCCACAATATTTTTTCTGGAGAGCGTTTTGAATTTTTTTTTCTTTGGGGAAATTGAGGCTGATAGTATGATCGTATTAGAAATAATTACATTAGACGCCTAGAAATGTCTAAAAAAGGGACCATACATATATTGTGCATAATAAAAGATACCTAACAGGAAGCACGAGATGAGAGTTTGATTGCTACGTTGAACAGACATTTTTCTATGTATAATTCTACGGCCCTTTTTGTAATTTCTCATGACAGTACAAGTATAACAGCTTGATTTACTATAGATTTCTTTCCCGTATTACTCCGCAGATCTCTTCAGGAGTTTGTTTTGAAATTTTTCATGAACTTTCTAAATAATTCTTCCGCAAAAAATGTTTTATACCTTCATTAATCCAATCTGGATTTTTTCTAATTTCTCATTTCCGTTTAGAGTATCTTCACAAACTCATACAGTAATTCCTCCATTTTTCTTTTTGAAGAATTTTCATTGAAATCTTTATATATTTTCTAGTCATTTATCCAAATTTCAAGCAAAATTTTCAGATTGTTTTAAAAAAATGAATTTCGAAAGAAAATCATGGAGTAATTTTGTGTGAGTTCTAAGTACGACTTCCTTGAATTCCTTCGAGGATCTATGAAAGACCTCCTAAATGTTTGATTTTTTTTTTCATTAATGACACTTTACACCAGAAGGGTGCATTCGTGTCAAGGAAAAAGAAACCTTCTTAAAATATAAACAAATATTATCTCTAAATAATGTTCTACAAGACGTTTTGAAGAAAATGATTAAAGAGTGATTCCAAGCAACAGCACCAAAATTTGGTAAATTTTTTAATTCATTTTTTTCTATTGAGCTGAAATTTTGCACAGTTTTCCAGTTCCATCTAAATCGTCATTTTCCGATATCAAATCTTCAAGTTGAGTCACGACTAACTTTTCAAAAGGGTGTATGTGAAAATGGTTCAAAAATATTCAAAAAGCTGCACAGCAAAAACGGTTCGTTCGATTGTTAGACAACTAAGGAAACAAAGTTAGACAACTAAATAAAGATTCCAAAAAAAATACGCACAGTAAAAAAAATTTTTTTTTGCATTAAAAAACCTTATTTTTTGACACAAAAACTCAAATATCTCAAAACCCTATCGGAATACCAACGTAATTTTTTGAGGGAAAACGGTCCATTATATTAGCTATCTACCATAAAAATTTGGTGATGGTAAACCAATAAACAAAAAAGTTATGACATTTCAAACATGTCACAATTTTCACATTTAGTAGAAAAAAGAAATTTTTTTTCGGTGTAAATTATTACGGGAACCGCAGTTTGTTGCTGATTTTATTGTTAAGGGCCTTGCGTGAATTAAACAAGTCGTTTTCATGTATTCATTAGTATTATGTATATTATATGTATAAATATTATATGTATATGTATATATGTATAAATTAAAATGAATTAACAGATTACACGAAAATAAATTTTTTTTTCCAGGATTTTTTTTTTTAGAGTATGATCGATGAGTTTCTAAATGTTATATATATAAACTTTAAAAGTTTTGGATTTGGGTATGCGTTATGAGATCATGAAAACATTTTATTAATACTTATTTATTTATTTATTGTTATTCAATTTTTTTACAATATCGAACACTTTTGCATCATTATCAGTACAGTTCGAGTATAGTTTTGCTTTAATTTTATTTTCTGACAATGGAATGAAACAGTGAAATTTTTGGGTTCCTTGGATCGTTTTCGCGTTATTATATTGCTCGCTGAGCTCTGATGCCGTTAATTCATACTCTTCAGTAGTAGTAAAACAAAATGATAATTTTGTTAAATCTTCTTCTTTTCTGCGATTCGCCCAATCAAATAGTTTTTTTTGCAGTTTTAATTGGATGCTCACGTTCTTTGGCTAAACTTGCTCTTGTGGCCATGCGCTTTATGGTTCCTCCAATAGCATCACAAGGACCTTTGCCATGTGACGTAGCAAAGAAATGCCATTCTGCATCAATTCCGTACTTTGATTTAAATTGACATAGGCTCGAAAAATTCTTACGGTTTTTGTACTGCGATGCTGCCCCATCAGACATGAAATATATCTTTCTGATTTCTTTATCCTTATCAACGCGTAAAAAGTTAATCATTTTGGCAATGAACAAATTTACAGATACTGAGTCGTGTCTTAAATCTTCGGAAATTACAATAAAACTAAAATATTCAATTTGCGTACTTCCATTGAAATAAATAACGAATGGATGAATTGTAGCTTGTTGTACGTTCCAGTGATGGGACTGCACTTCATCTTGCAATACAAAGCTATAGTTTTCAGAAAAATCACAAATGACTAAAAAATCACCATCTTGTAATGTATTTTTCGTATTTTTTAAAAAGCGGGATTGCTCTGTTTTAATAAAGTCTTCTTCTTCTTCTTTCTGGCGTTACGTCCCCACTGGGACAGAGCCTGCTTCTCAGCTTAGTGTTCTTATGAGCACTTCCACAGTTATTAACTGAGAGCTTACTATGCCAATGACCATTTTTGCATGTGTATATCCGTGTGGCAGGTACGAAGATACTCTATGCCCTGGGAAGTCGAGAAAATTTCCAACTCGAAAAGATCCTTGACCGGTGGGATTCGAACCCACGACCCTCAGCTTGGTCTTGCTGAATAGCTGCGCGTTTACCACTACGGCTATCTAATAAAGTCGTGAGGAATTAAACTTTCCAATTTCAAGCAAAAAAATGACACAAACTCATCTACAGGTTTTACAATAGTTTCTAGGTCACACCTATCCGTGGTCACCCGTTGCTCAAATGATAACTGATCAATATAATTTTCTTCAAACTCAGCGAATAAAGTATTTTCCAATGATGAAGAATCTGGACAATCCGAACAAGATCGTAGATAGCAATTTGATGTTGTATTTTCACACAAAAGACTACCAGTTAACATTTTAATATCCTTTGATAAATTGATTCTTTTCAAACTATGTAAGATTAGGTTAATATTTTCGTGTGTTGTGCACACACAAACATTATGTGTTCCTGAATTGGATAGAAGCTTGCATTGCCTTGGACGAAGGCTTGCAAATTAGGAAAAACCTACCTTAATATTTTCGTTAATTTCCTTGAAGCGTGTATACGCTTCTTTCAAAGTAGTCATCATTAATCGTTTTTGGATTGCTTGACGCTTTCCATCTTTTTTTACAGATACATAATCTTTTTGGCCAGGCATAGCTCTACTTACTTCATCGTCTTCAAAATATTGAATTATTTTTTCTTTTGTCTCATCTGTTAATGAAGTACTCGACCTAGCATTTTTGGTTGCAAGACAGTTATTTTTGAATTGTTTTGCCTCTTTTGCTGTATTTCTATTGGTTTTGAACTCATCAATGGCGTATTGAATAGACCACGAGCTTGGCAGCATCGACAAAATCAATAATTTTTCTTTCCTTGTCGTGGCTAGATTCGAGAACCTTTCCTTCATATTCATAATTACCTCATCGTAGTCTGTATTTTCCACATCCTCATCCTCACATACTCGCTTTCTCCCAAATATGATTAATAAAGTCTATTCTCTACCAAGGCGGGTCTATACCCAGGTGTAATCAGATTTTAACTTTGTGGAGAAAACCAGCGCCGAGAAAACCGACCTGCTTTACGTATACTAGATCACCTGGGTATAGACCCGCCTTGTTCTCTACGAGGTAAACTTTTTGCAGGTAAACTAGTCGTATACCAGTACAGAAAACTTTTTTTTTAGCTTTTGTCTTCAATATTAGATTTTATATAGGTTTCTTTTATCAAAAGGTTTCAACACTATTGAGAGAAGTTTTTTTCAGTTACGTACATTAAAAAATATGACACTATCAAGACTTTAGATCACAACACTGGATTGCGTCTAACTTTCTAATAGATGCTATAATAGTTATGAATAATTAAATAAAATATCATGAAAACAACTTGTTAACCTCATGTGGTACCCTTAACAAAAAATTCAGCAACAAACTGCGGTCCTAAAAAAAATTAACAATGAAAAAAAAAAAATTTTCACTAAGTGTCAAATTTGTGAAAAATTTGAAATGTCATAACTTTTTTGTTTATTGACTTACCATCACCAAATTTTTATGGTAGATAGCTAATATAATGGACCGTTTTCCCGGTATTCCGATAGGGTTTTGAGATATTTGAGTTTTTGTGACAAAAATGATGTTTTTTAATGCAAAAAAAAATTTTTTACTGTGTGTATTTTTTTGGAATCTTTATTTAGTTGTCTAACTTTGCTTCTTTAGTTGTCTAACAATCGAACGAACCGTTTTTGCTGTGCAGCTTTTTGAATATTTTTGAACCATTTTCACATACACCCTTTTGAAAAGTTAGTCGTGACTCAACTTGAAGATTTGATATCGGAAAATGACGATTTAGATGGAACTGAAAAACTGTGCAAAGTTTCAGATATTTTTGAAATGGTCGATCAGAATCGACTTGCATGCCTCCGTGGAATCCCTCTAAAGTAGTTGGTTTGAATCCCTGAACCTTGAATAAAGTTTTAAAAAATCTATGGAAATTGGAAAATTTTAAAGAAAAAAATGCAGAGATATGTTTGAACCACAGCAACAATATTTTGATGATATGCTGGAGACATTCCAAGAAAAACATCTGGAGGAACTTAATGAGAAATCCAAGAAAAAAATTATCGAGGAGTTCTTTGAAAAGTTTATAATAGACATCATCGAATAATGCCTGAAGAATTTTTTGAGCAATTCCTGAAAGTAATCGAGGATAAATATTTGAAAAAATCCTTACGAAAATGCCTGGAATAAATGAAAAATTCGGCTTGGGAATTATTGTAGGTTTTTGTGGAAAAGTGTTGAAACGAATAAACTTTTGTGGAAGCGTTAGAGCGCTCTAAGATTTTTGGACCAAATCCTAAAGAAATTTCTCTAAGCATCCATTGAAAAATCGCTGGTAGCATCCTGAAGAAATTTATGAAGGTATTCAAAAAGAAATCATTGGAGAAATTACTAGAAATCCTGAAGCAGTCTGAAGATCTGAGAAAAATATCATTAAGAACTTGTGGAATAGTCGCCTAATAGGTTTTGTAGGTTTCTCTGGAGTCTCTAGAATTTTGCACCAGGTGCTTATTTATTTTGTATAATATCCAAAAAAAAAACAATTTTGTATTTTTTTTTTCAAGTTTTCAACTTATCAACTGCTCATTAACGAGACCCAACTGAAACTGTACTTGCCTTTACTAATTTGGCAACCTTAAGTCCTTGTCTAAACATGTTTTATACTGAATAATTAGAAATATTCTACTATCTATTACTGTTTCAAAATAATTTCCCTGAGTGTAGCCGAAATTCCCTGAGAATTCCAGGTTTTTCCAGGTTGAATAAAATTCCCTGAGAATTCCAGGTTTTTCCAGGTAGTAGACACCCTGTAAAACGTACTCCAAGCATTCGGATTAGCAAAATGTTAGCATTATTTGTCGTTATATAGGATCCTATCTATTTGATGAAACATCTGTATCAAACGTGCATTGAAAAGATCAGAATTATTTGAGTTCTCGGCTTATCTTTACGAAGTCAAAATATCATGTAGTCCGGTCTGTCTGGACACCGACCAAATGATATTGTACGATCAGGTCTGAGCTATTTTTTTAATAATAATAATGTTTAATGCCTAAAGTTTCCAGTTAAAAAAAAACATTAAATTGATCTATTTTGGGCCGGTTCTTATATAATCAAAAATATGAAATAGTCAGATTTATATCAATTTGTTCGATAAAAGTTTATGGAATAACTCCAAAAATTCCAATGATGATTGAAAAAATATACATCTAGACGGCTCCATTCGAACTTAAAACGATTCGACCTTTTCCAATTTGCTGCGCGAATACGGGTTAAGCGTTGTCATGAAAGCTGAACAGCAAAAACATTATCTGAATCCTGGCTATTTAATGATGTACTAGGTTGAAAACAGGAACAGCCAGGCTTGATAATACTCCTCAACATCACCAGAGTTCGGTAGCCTGCTCTAGTCTAGAAAATCATGCTGTCTTTGACTCTTTGTGAGGAAGCGAAAAAATACCAAACAAAAAGGCAACGAAAACTTAGCGAGGACGATGCGGCATAAAACACAAAGGGTGAAAATTCTATAATAAAAAGAGTGTCATCACAACTCCACAAGGCCTGTTTTGTTCGCACGGGTCATTCAAGAGTTCTAAAGTGTGAGTAAGGGAGAGCATAGAAGCAAGAGAAAAGGAGTGTAAGGGAAAATCCTCGCGCTTTGATACACTCTCTCGCATTGTTTGAGGATTCGTGATCTCAATTTTTACTCCTCAAAAAAAACCTCGAAATCGCCTCATTTTTGCATCGCACAGGAGTTTGTCAATCCTGGACAGATGAACCACAGAAAAATAGACGTCACACTCTCATCATTGTCCATCGACTGAATTTATTTTCAAAGCAATCTATTATGCAAGATGACGAAGGACGATGAGTTCTTTCTATTGAATCAAAAATAATAGTCGACCCGGCCAAGTAATTAGCTAAAGAGAAAATCGATTAAGAGAAATCGGTTACAGCAGTTACGCCCTTATGACACTGAACTCGAGATTTTTTTTTTTTTCATTTGATGAGAATTTTGATAGAATCCGAACCATTAGCTGTTAACAAACAATTATTGTATTTCGAGCAGCACACTTTCACTTACATGCTTTAAAAGCACGCAGCCATATTATTTGTCAAAAAAACTGATTTCTGCATCGATGATGACTTGTTATTTCATCTCGTTATCATATAACTACACTCGATCACGAATGACATATTTGGTTTACTGAACGAAACGGTGGAAATTACACTAAAACCTCAATTTACGAAGTCTTTTTATACGCTACCTCAATTAAAGTCACTTTTTTACAAAGTAAACTCAATTTAAGTCACTTTTTTACGCAGTGCGTAAATTGAGTTTTGACAATTCTGTGGGAAATTATTGACCTCCGGTTGGGGAAAACCGTTGGAAACCCATACAATATGGGTATTTTCGGAACGGGCACGATGAGGGGATGACGAAAATCGATGTCCGACGCCATTTTGGAATCCAAGATGGCGACCCCTGGTTTGAAAAAACCGTTGGAAACCCATACAATATGGGTATTATATTAACACTATAACAGTGTTTTTCAATGGGCCTTAGTTTCGTTGCGTTGGGGGGAGGAGGTTTATGTCCGTGGATACAAAAATGACTTCATTGGCTTCATACCACTCCAGGACAACATTTGAATAGTGCCACGAAGCTAGATCCGGCCAGAAGATGGAAAGGTCCTCGTGTAGCTTCAAAAGATGAAGCAGGCGTTTCTATAAACACTTCTTGAGGTAGACCTTCCAGTTTACAGTCCCGGTAGTCACAAAACGCACACTCCGTTTACCACATGAGCAGATCGTTTCTTGTACGCTTCATTATTTTAGTGCAAAAGAGAATGCCATGTTTAATAAAAAAAACGGGTTTTAATTCAAAACCGACGATATTTTAGAGAGAATTGACACAATTTTTCATTATATTGGTCTCAATTACGTATTTTTTATTTATTTTAACATTGTAGGAGCGGTTTATGGACAAAAGGTCGAAAGACAAAAGGCCCAAACGACAAAAGGTCGAAAGACAAAAGGTCGAAAGAACAAAAGGTCGAAAACGATTTGCATGGTGGAAAATATATCCTTCTTTGAAAAAAGATTTTCGACTATTTGTCCCATCTCTTTTGTTCTTCGACCTTTTGTCTTTTCGATCTTTTGTCTATTGACCTTCTGTCCTTTCGACCTTTTGTCTTTCGACCTTTTGTCATAGATTCGGTCTGTTTTGACAGGCGATTGGTTTCATATTTGTACTTTGACCTGTCCTGTCTTGTCTTAGCGTAATATCAGCTCTAGGCCTCTGCACTGTTTCGATTTTATATGGGATTTTGACTTTTACTGGCCTTGTTGTTTACAAATTTCATGGAAGAGTGAAATGGAGAGGTACATTTTTGTGCAGAGCCCCCTAGTCTGAACGTAGCATTAAGGCTCCCCCTGATCAAAGTGACTATTTATTGGAAAAGCGACAAACAATCGCCACAATTTCGCTGATGTTTTGCTGCATGCACTGCGATTTCGCAGAGATTTACGTCTCGTCAGTCTAGATGGTTCCATATAAAAGTGCTTGCAGCGACACAACAACGAAATCGCGGCGATTTTTTGTCGCTGTCGCCGTAAAAAATCGCGTAGATTTGGGGGAGCCTTAACTTCCTCCGGAACATCAAACATGCGCTGCGCTATGAAGAACACCCGAAAACCCTTCTTGACGTAAGCATTATCATCCATGATGAGAAAACCTGACTTCGTCAGCTTTTAGGTGTCCAGTTTTCGAGCCCGTTACTGTCACACCATATTTTGTCGTTCGTCATAATTTGGAGCCTTCTGTACTTTGCACGTATGCAGTCCCTCCCGGTGCTTAGATCTCTGAACGAAATACTTGGACAGACTAAACTTTTTGACCAATAGAATATCCATTATGATAGCATTTCTCTTTCCAAAAGATGCTCAGAGTTTCGTAGTAACGTTTAATCACACGACTTACCGTGGACTATACGATTCCGAAGTTGCTTTTCTGATGACGCCATTTTTTTCAATTTTCAAGAAACTGACAGCAATAAATAAAACAATGTAATTACAGGGTGTCCGCAAATTATCCGTACAAACTTTGAAGACATATCTCTATACAATCAAGCCTGATTAATTCAATATTCTTGCATGGTTTTAACCATTAGCTTATTATATTCTTAAGAAGTAAGTTTGACACATTTCAGAATTCAAATATTTGTAAAACCAAGTCAAATGTGTTGGGGTGTCTTAAAAAGTGCTGTTTTTCGAGCTTTATGACGGAAGAGAAATGTCCATAGAACTCATTGAATTTGAACCGTATAATTTTCTATTTCCAGTCTAACTTGAAACCACTGAACTGTAGGTTACTTCAAATAATAATAGGACATTTGGATTCATCTCTTTTAGATTTAAGGGATAACACATCTCCAGTATGACTAGCGGCCCTCAGGAAAATCGCCCTAAAAAAATAAATTTGGCTTTCTCAGTAACAAGCAATTAATTCGAAATTATTTAAAGTTGTATTTTGCGTCAGCATAAAGATGTATTATAAAAGTTACATGGACATTGATTTTTCATGGTTTTCAATGCGACATCATCTTTTCAATATTTTGCTGTTCGGGTAATTTGCGGACACCCTGTACACGTCAAAATTGAGTTCATATAAGGTTGCAATATATCTTCCTTTGAGCCTCACTAACGGGCCAACTAATTTTGTTCGAAAAAAAAAACACCAAGTTGGATTGTACCATAATGAAAAGTACATACAGAATTTGTAGACCATTCATACAAACAAGCGTTACATGGCGGAGGGTGGGTGTGAAAAATGACCATTATCAACGTTATGAAATTTGTGAATAAATCCTTAATATTCGTATGAAAAAACAAGTGTTTTCTACCCAGCGTTAGCTTTCGAAGTTTTCGTAGTGGGTTACAACAACTTAAGGGGCAGGATCCGTCATTGATTTCAGAATTTTCAAAAGCAGTTTTTCGTTCAAAATCAGGAAAATTTACAGTAAAATGTGTTCACTGTATTCTATTCTCCAACCGAAACACAGTGAACACATTTCAATTGAATAACTTTTAGTTTTGAACAGAAAAACTGCTTTTGAAGTTTCGATGATGGCGATGATTACGATGACGGAGCGTTGAACGTTAAATTTGGGTTAACTTGAAAAACCCAAATTTGCCTTATTCCACGGACATTCGATGCTGCGTGTCTCTCTGTTTTTGACAACATTGCTGTTGCGAGAGAGGCAAAACAACTGCGAGCGAAAACTGAATGTCGTTTGCTCGACAGTTTGATTTGAGCGAAGCAAGACAAACGAGGGCGTCCTTCGCTAGCGATGTCTGTGCCTGCGAAGCACGCCCGGTCAGAGCAAGCCGATCTGTTGCCTGCTGAGATGCGAGCCAATCGGAGAGTGAAAAGCAAATGACGTCAAATTTTCTCTAGTACCCCTATATATAGATTTGCTTGAAATCAACGTTCTCTTTTAAACCAGTTTTTAAACTATTTGGACAGGTATGTATGATTCGGCAAGTAAACGACATGAACCTTCGATGTCTTGTCTTTCGGTTATAATTGCCCCACGGATTTGAACCAAAGATTCTAGGAAAATGATTCACAGTTTAGTTCACAGAAACATAATAAAGAGAGAACGCTCATTAGAACTGATTGAAAAGCGCTCGAGATTGAGAGAGTACTTATTTTTTGCGTTTGTTGCGAAACTGCAAACAATACTTTAATGATTTTTTGGTCACGAAAGTCATAGAATAACATGGCATAAAAATTGAACTGTATCTTTCGGTCTGATAATTTATTGGGAAAAGAATATTTGTGTCTATAGATATTATTAATCTTCAATTATTACTTTCCAAAGGTGTGTGCTTCCCAATTTCCTTGAATCGTGTCTAATTGCGTTGGGCAAGCTAGTTTACCTATAGTTTTGATAAAATAAATAGCAAATAGACAAACAGATTTCACACTTTCATTATGTCTTTGTGAATACATCTCCCAAGGATTCTCTTCGGTATTCTATTAGTATTCTATAGAGTATCCTGCCAGGATTATGTCCGGAATCCTCACAGGATTCTGTTTGGAATCGTCACAGGTAAAAATCCCCTTAACGAGTTGATAATCTCCTCAATTTCATATATGTAGCATGGAGTAAGAACATCGGTTTTGTCCGTAGCGCAATAATTATACACCGTTTAAAAGTTCAAATTGGCATGGAACATTTTGTGTTGCGTAGAACACATTCATATGATAGAGCTGCATCAGTTTAATCGTCCCAATGGATTCAAGAAATACAAATCCATCATAAAAATATGTTTTCTAACAGTTTTAATACATACCATAATTCGGCCAGGGTATTCCCAAAGTAGCCACCCATAGTCGAGACCAGTTCTGGCGGTCTATATTGACCAACGCGATTTTCAACGCGAACATAAGGTTTATTTTGATATTTTTCATACACAAAATAAGTAGAAAGCTTTCTTTGCTGTTGAATATCATGGATTGCGGATCAGAATTTCTTGTTGATACGTTACGCCAGATTAAAGAGGAAGAAGTATTTATCAGAACTACAGGTCTGAAAGACTTCCTGTAAGAGCTGGTATTCCTCAAGGCAGCATTTTGGGACCAATATTATACAATATTTTCACATCTGACATGGATGGAAGAATTTCTCCTAGTGCTTCAAAAACTCAACTCATAATATTCCCACATAAACCAAAAGCTCTTTATTTAAAACATTCAAGTAGACATGTTGAGAGGGAGAAGTGATATGAGATTTATCATACAAATTTTGTGGAACATCTTGTAGATTCTTTGTTAAACCTGTTTTGATACAAGTTTTAAACTGTTTTAATTTCCTGAAGTCTCATTATTAAAAAAGAACCTCGCGATCAAATCGTTCTAAATCTTCCCCTCTCATCTCTCGAAATATTCCAGAAAATCAAAACAATTCATCAGCAACACCGGAGCAACAAAGTAAACTAATTAAGCAAGAAAATTGTAACAACTTGCTAAACAGCAAAATCATCATCAACAACAACAACAGTGCAACCAACAACAACAATAATAATATTTCAAGCGGTGGTGCCGAAACCGACGGCACCAGTGCTGCCAATCCCTCTCTGGTTGGGGAAAACAGTAGTAGCAAACAGCAGAGGCACCAACATCATCACCAACACCAGCACCATCACCATCACCAGAACCATCCGTCGCAGCCTCCGACGCCGGTCGACTGGAAACCACAGGACAAGTGCTACTTCTGCGTCGACGGAAAGCTGCTGACGGTGAACGAAGCCGGCGAACTGGTGCCCGAATCTGGCAACCCTGTTCTGCCCGGTGGCGGAGTTGGCGTGACAACGCAGCGAGTCGTTCCCAAAACTGAGGTGAGTTTTTGTCGAAAATAGCTGGAAGTCAGGTCATGTCCTGCTAAATCAGAACCCTATCATCACTATTTTTTTTTTTTTTTTTTCAATTTCACAGGTTCTCAACGACAGCGATTGCGAATCGAGTGACAGCAGCGAGTCCGATCTACGGGCGGCAATTGCCGCCGGGCGGGCAGGAGGGCTCCCGGGATCTAAATCGCTGGCAGCACTGCTGCGAAGTTCGAGTGGTCCAAGCTCAGGCGGTTCGCCGACGATGGCTTCGCTCCAAACTATGGCATCGCAGTTCGCGGCGATGACATCCCTTCCACCGGGATTGGCGCAGCTTTACCGTAAGTGCTGTTTGGTTATATTTGATTTTTTTTTTAAATTGTTTTATGACAGCAATAGATGATACTCGCAGTTTTATGACAAGTCGAATGCAGAATCCTCTCAGGATTTTGTAGAGAATCTTGTTGTGATTCTCAAGAAAATCCTCTCAGGATTATGTGGAGAATCGTCTCAGAATTCTTTGAAGAATCCTCTCAGGAGACTATGAATTTTTATTAAGAGTTCTGTGGAGAAGCCTCTCAAGAGTCGGTGGAGAATCCTCTTAATATTCTGTGGAAAATGCATTTAGAACTCAATGAAAATCCTCTCAGGATTCTGTGGCCAATCTTCCCAGAATTCTGTGGAAAATCATCTCAGGATTAAAAAAAAATCCTTTCATGATTCTGTAAACAATCCTCTCACAAACTAACCTCAACCATGGTTGTTCCGTTTCCCTCTTCCACAGCTCTCTGGTACAGTCAGTTGCAGCAGCAAATGTCCCCATCGGGGGCCATCGGAGCGACGGCCACGGATCCAACGGCGGTCAGTTCAGCGGAAAAGGCAGCAGAGGGAGGTGCGGCGGTGGCAGTCGGACCAGGTGGTGAACAGCCACTGGATCTGAGCGCCAAGCCGGGTTCTTCCGGGCTGAGCGCCCTCAACGCCGGCCAGCTTATGATGAGCATGATGGACCCGAAGAACATCTACAAGTAAGTGGCAATTTTCAAGTTCCTTTTTTGCACCTCGACCATTGTCGCCTATAAAAGCAAAGCTGTCCCATATGGATTTTTGAGCATTTTTCACTTTTTATTCATATGCTTCACTACGCATATAAAAATTAACACACTTTGTTTGAAAAAGTTGGTGAAGTCCAATACCACAGACAACCAGACGTAACACTGAGGAGCTTTCCACGCTTTAAACGATCATTAACAATTTCCAAGGTTCCATATCTCACAACCAGAGGCGCACGTATCGTTTTCCTTCATGTTTGACGTTTCATACAAGCGCCTTCTGCAGGCATTGTTGTACATAACGGTATTTCGTGCAATAAGGCCACCTGATGATGAAATGAGCGATGGTATGGGACAGTTATGCTTTCACCGACAGCATAGTCCATAAAGATAACAATCTCAATCGGGCGCCGCTTTCTTCGGGATTTTAATTACCAATATCGAACGACAGAAAGGAAAACTAGTGTCGTCTCGGTAACTTTTAATCAAAATCAAGCGCCGAGGACGACGCGACGTAATCATTCGCGCTAACATTTTAGAAGAAAGAAGGTGACGACGATGACAGTGATGGTGACAAAGAGCTTGCGATATTGAGCCAAAGATAAGAGGTGTCGATAGCGGGCGCTGCTGCTGTTACAGTTGTGCGATAATTGAGTTTTTTCGACGAATCGATCGATTACGACGACGGGTGTGGAAATCTGAAACTCTTTGATTGAGGGGGTTGAGAGTGCAGTGGAAAAGTTTTCGGGTAAATTGCACTGAGGAATGATTAACAGAGGAAATTGATTGAGTTGGTTGGATTCTGATTGTGTTTGTCTTGGATTGGTTATTGTTTGAGAGTTTTTAAAGCTTATGGCATTCGAGAGAAGTTCGTGCTATTGGAAAGTGACAAATATTGATATTAATTAAAAGGATAGAGTTACACCCCTACAACAAATATCTTTGGACTCCAAAAAGGCAGGAATTGTAAAATTTTTACCCCAAATTCATAGCTTCATCTCAAAAACGACTATTAAGCCACAAAAGAATAAATTTTCTATTATCTCTAAGGGCTACTTCACCGGTGGTCCATTTGTTGGTTCAAATTTATATAAAAAATGAACCTGTCAAAATTATATAGACCAGTAAAACTAGACCAAACCGCACGCACATGCGCCGGTTGTTGTATTTTTCTCTATCCATTCCCAATGTGATCAACAAAAAATAATATTGAACCAGCAAAATTATAAACTTTATTGGCAGAAGCTAGAATTTTCCCCCTGATATTTACTGATAGGTTTAAGAGTTGCTGCTGTGGAAAAATTTATGGAATAAATTCGGAGCAATTCTCGGTTGAACTCGCGAGGAACTTCCGAGGAATTGCTGGATGAAATCCACGAGAATTTAGGAAAGAACTGAATTGGGGAACTCCGGAGGGATTCTAGGAGGAGCTTTGAAAGAATTCCAGAGAAATTCTAGAACTCTTGAGAAACTCCCATAGAAACTCTGGAGGATTTCTCGGAGGATCTAGGAAAGTTCTCGGAGTAACTCCAGAAAAATTCCCAGGAGACTCCAGAGTATTTCTGAGGAACTACTGGAGGAGCTCTTAAGAATTTCTGGAGAAACTCCGGTAACATACCTGGAGTAACAATGGCGGATATTAGAAAAAAAATACCGGCTCCAAAGGAATTTCCGTAGGAACTCCAAAGAAAATCCATGTGGAACTCTGAAAAAAATCATGGAGGACCTTCAAAAAAATCCTGGGGAGCTTCGAAGGATTTGTTTCAGGAACTGCTGAATATTTTTCCAAGAAGCTCTGGAGAAATTCCTGAAGGAACTATGGAGGACATCTCGGCGGAACTTTGAAGAAAGTCCTGGAGCATATTCAAAGAAATTTCTGCAGCAACTCCAAAGAATTTCTGCAGGATCTATGGATCTATCTAATACCCGGTGAAATTCCGAAGGGATTTTCGTGGTAAGAACGGTAGAATTTTCGGAGGAATTCTAAAGGAATTCCTGATGTGCCCATAAGGAACTCTTAGCAAAAATTCTAAAAGAATTCGTGAAGGAACTTCTAAGGAATTTCTAGAGGGACTCTGAAGAAGATCATTGAGGGTGTCACTGGAGGAATTTCTGAAGGAAATCTCTTGATAAATTCCTGGAGCAAATGCCCGGAGGAATTGCTGGATGGAATCCCGAAGTAATTGCTGTAAGATATTCCTGTAAAAAATCTGGAGGCACTAAGAAAATCCTGGAGGAACCCCGGAGAATCACCTGGAGATTTTTTGGGTGGAAATCTTTAGAGGAATTCCTAAAGGATATCCCCGGATAAATTTATGGAGCAAATTTCCGGTAGAACTCCTGGAGGGAATTCCGGATAATTTTTGTAAGAAATCTTCACAGATATTCCGGGTGGAAATTCCATGAAAATTTACAGAGGGAAATCCCCGGAGGAATTTTTTGGAAAAATTCCTGGTGGAAATCTTAAGAAAAAATTCCTGGGTGAAATCTCCGAACGAATTTCTGGAGTAAATCCCGGAAAGAATCCCTGGAGAGAATATAATATGAATTACTGTAAGAAATCCCTGCATAAATTTCTGGAGGATATCCACGAAGTGATTTCTGGTAGAAATCCCATGAGAAATTCTTGGATCTTAAGAGGCATTCCTGGGAGAATTCGCCGGAGGAATTCCTGGAGCAAATTTTCCCTGGAGTAAAATCCCAAAAGAATTTCTAGACGGGGAGGGAATCCCCGAAATAGTTCTTGGAAAAAATCTCAATGCCTGGAGCAAATTTCCGGAGGAATTCCTAGACGAAATCCCCGTAGAAATTTCTGTTGTATATCCCTAGAAACATTCTCAGATGAAATCCCCATATTCTTAAATCCCCGAAGCAATTTTGAAAGAAAATGCCTGAAATCTCCGAAGGAATTCCTGAAAAAATCCACGAAGGAATTCCTGGTGAAAATTTTAAAAACATTTTTTGGAGGAATTCCTGGAGAAAATCCTCGGAAAAAAATCTGAAGAAAATACATCCCCGAACGAATGTCTGAAAGAATTCCTTAGATAAATTCCTGGAATAAATCGAAGGAGGAATTCCTGATAGGCACATCCGAGTAACTTCGGTGGAATTCCTGGAAGTGCTTCTGGAGGTTTCCTTAGGTGGATTTTCCCGAAAAAAAAAACTGATGATTCATGGAGGTTCATGGAATGGTTCTAAGGATTCTCACCAGAATTACACTACCCAAGTAAGCGAATAGCACTTCCATTCGCCCTGCGTGATAGCATAGTGCTGTATCAGCTGTCCTATATCAGCCGTATAATCACCATTTAAGCCTAAATGGCGAATAAGCGTGCTAGTAATTCCTTGCACAGGAAAATTTACAAGTTAGCATAAATTCTTCCCTTGCTGTTTTTTGAAACCTTTCGAAAAAATTCTCCTGTAAATATTCCAGAGATGTCTTTTAAAATTTTTACTGAATTTATCCTTGAATTCTTTCAGAAATTTGTTTGATTTTTTTTCGTGGAATTCTTCCTGAAGGCTTTTTTTATGCATTTTTATATAAAGTCTCCTCTAATTGTGCCAGATATTTTTTTTATTCAATAATATTAAGTTATTCCAAAAGCTTCGAATGGATGCTTTTCAAGCTTTGGATGAAAATTTATCATGCTTCTGACAGATACAAGCCCTTTTATCATTGGATAAGTTTTTTCCAGCTTCGGATAAAATCTATTCAAGTATAAGATGGAAATCTTTCAAGCATATGATTGAGGTTCAAGCCTCTGATGGAAGGATTTTAACCGTGGAAGCTGTTCAAATATTTTTTTAATGTGTCAAAAATGTCTTTAGAAATCTGCCCATACATTAATATTTCCAGGATTGCCTCCAAGGATTCGCACAAGAATTACACCAGGAACAGCTCCAGACTTTCGTTCAGAAATTCCTTTATTATCACTTCCATTGCTGTCTTCAGGAATCGTCTCAGGAAATTTCTCCTATGAGGGATTCTTCAAGAAGTTTCTATTTATAGGTTTATTCGGTTTTTTTTATATTTATCGAAAAGAGTTATCCTGTAAATACACTAGAGGGGTGTCTCCTTAAATTTATTCTCGATTTATCTTCTAGTTCTTACACATTTTTTTAAATTTTCTTCGTGACATTCCTCTTGAATGCTTCTTCTGCATGACTACTTAAACTCTCCTCTAATTTTGCCAGATATTTCCCTTAAACAAATCTTCAAAAAAAGATTCAGAAGCTGTCGAAGGATTTTTTTTTTCAGATGTTTTACACGATTTTTCTTGAACTTATGTACGTTTCCTTTCACGAATTCATCAGAAATAGTAACTTCAGAGATCTCAGACCTGAAAATCAATCAAAATATGACCTAATAATAACCAAAAAGAGATCATATATCAATAAAGAAAGCAAACAGGAGTCACTCGAAACCGTGAGATTAAAGCTTCATAGTGATTTATCAGAAAATTTCACCAAACAAATTTTTAAGAATCTTTTTGATTATTCTGATTTCATCAGGAGTTCATTCAGTTTTTGTTTCACGAACTTCCTAAAAAAATCGTCCAAGATTTTCAACCAAGATAACTTTGACATTTAAACCTGGAATTTTTCGAAAAATAGCTCCACAAATTACTTCAGAGATTCCACTAGGAATTCCTTCAATGTTTTTTTTTTTTTGATGAATTTCTAAAAAAAAGTCCTAAGGGTTTTTTTTTCGGTCCGCGTGGCGCGAATGCGAAAAGAGATTCGCGTTAGTAGTGTGTGGTCTTCCGATTCCATGGCATGCTCCTGCAGGGCGAACGACGGAATCAAGACCAATTGTTTTCGGTCCGCGTGGCGCAAATGCGAAAAAAGATTCGCGTTTCTCAGCTAGTATGTATGCTTCAAATAAAGCTGAAAATTGTGGCTGCTCAATCAAGGATGAAGGATCAATTGGTGAGCTCGTTTAAGGTTTTTTTTTTTTTTTAATCTATGAAATATGTATGACCGCACATTTAATCGTTACAACGGTGGGACATAAATATGATTATTCAACAAACTATGAATGGTTCGTCACTGTAAGTGTCGGCATAAACTCTAAATCATTTTTTTTTATGTATAGAATCCCTTGCCTTCTACCTTTATTTTTAGAAAAAAGCTTTGAATGGTTCGGTCTGTTTGTCTGTGCTAGAAGTATAGACTTGCAAAACGTTCATTTTATTCAAAACACTTTGAATGGTTCGCCACTGTAAGTGTCGGCATAAGAATATTATGTGATGGTCCAGCCAATCGATTTATTTTTTCAATTTGAGTGAAATATTGTTACACATGCTTTCGTCCTAACAGCTGTATGAATGTTGCTTTTAGTTATTTGTTCAACAACTTTTAAATGGTTCAACACTTCAAGTAACGACATTATTTACTCCTATTTGGAAATTTTCCATGTCAATTTATATTTATATATTTATATTTATATTATATTCCTAAGCATGTTAACAAATAATCGTTTATCATGGTCTAATCGCTTATCAAAGTGAATCCTGTGACTCAACGATCCTCCCCATTAACAAACATCCCTCCCAGTAACCTTTGTGGAGATGCAGAGGCAAACACGGTCTCCAAAAAGCAAAGGTTACACACTAACATTCCTTCCCCCAATCCCACCTGACTGCAAGGACGTGGCCGGCGCCGTTATTGACCCTGTATAAATAGAGGCACTGAATTATGCACATTGAAGAAGATTATGGCCAATCCCAGCCGAACTTCTAGTTGATTCTTTGTGCATTTTCACTGACTTTGGTCAATCACGGAATAGCAACCATTGATATGTGTAGTCAGTCTAAGCTAAGCTAAGCTGAATTTCTAAAAAAAAGTCCTAAGTCCTCCAACAGTTCATTCAATGATTCTTCTGTCGATTTGCTTTAGATTTCAATAACTGAGCCACATTAACCACTTCTGTTGCGTTTTTTACATGAAACGTTAGCGCTTTCGATCCACAGCAAAAAAAAATCTCAAAGGTGTTAATACTGCACTGCTATGATCGAAACGAAATGAGAGAGAAGAGGATATCTCATTGTTAGAAAGGTCATTTTAAAAAGTTACGTGAGATTTCTTCCAAGATTTTCGTTTAGGACATCGTCGAAAATTCAACCAAGAATGTCTCTAGTCTCGTTCAGGATTTCTTTGGGGTTTCAAACGGAAATAGAGAAAAAAGAATTTGTCAGAAACTAACTAAATTATTCCGACAATTTTATCAGAAGCTCTTTTTTTTTCTTTTTGGGACTCCTTGAAGAATTTCTTCAATAATATCGAACAAGGTAGATCGAGAGATTTCAACCTGGATTTATTCCAAGAATAACTGTTTTTCAGAAGTAAGTAAAAAAGTCCTAAGTCCTCCAACGATTCGTTCTATCAGTAATTCGCCAGGAACTCCTTCAGAGATTTCTCAGGATTTTTTCAAAATTGTCGTTCAGGATTTCTTTAATGTTTCAAAAGGAAATAGAGATATAAGAGTTTTCATAAGGATTCATCGGAGAATTTAACTAAGGATACCTACTTCAAACATATTATTTCAAGTATTCCGAAGATTTTATCAGGAGTTCATTTAGTAATTCTTCTCCGGACTTCCAAAAGACTTCCTTTAAGAACATCGATCAACATAACTTCGAGAAAGCTGTCTTATTTTTTTCGAAGAATAAATTCATACATTGAATTCAGAGATTCCATTAGGAATACTTCCAAAGTTTTTTTTTTGCAAAAAAAAAATTCAAGAAAATCCTTAGTCTTTCAGAAATTGATCCGCCTATTCATCTTGTACTTTTTTCTAGATTTCCGTTAAGAACATCTACCAGAATTAAACCAGTGATTTCTCCATAGATGTCTTCAGATGTTTCTTAGGATTTCCTCTGACATTATCGTTAAGAATTTCTCTGGGGGCTTAAACAGTATTCTCTCTAATGATACTTTCAGAAATCATTCCGGAAACTTCTCGTAAGATTCGTTCAGAATTTTTTCCCGAAAAACTTAAACTAATTCCCCATGAAAACTCTCGAAAAATTTATCCAGGGGCCTTTCTCGAATTATTGTAGAAATTTCTGAAAAAAAAATCCGGTTGGTACTTCTGTAAGAAATTCGATTGTTATTGGCGAAATTTCTGTGAAAATAGCCTATGAGCTCCTGCAAGTATGTTTGAAAGAACTCCTGGACACTCGAGGAAGATTTGAAGGTATGAATTAAAGCTTATATTGAGCAGTTCGGTACTCCAATCCGCATGATTATTAAATTAATTAACTCATTACGCGTGGTAAATATTAACAAATTATGGGTGAAATTATGCTCGTGCTCGGCTGGGATTTGAACCCAGGACTCTTGTATGCCAGACGAGCGCTTTACCAACTAAACTACCGAGCCATTTGGTGAGCTAATAACTGAGACTGAGACTTGAAGGATTTTCTTGATAAATAAGTATTATTTTTGTTTTATGGCTGTAGCGGTCATGCAACTCAAAGGTAAAAGGAGTCTATAGAAGCAAATGATGGAAATGAATAGGTGGATAGGCGTCGCAAAGAAGCGGCAAGAT
Organism: Aedes aegypti; assembly: GCF_002204515.2. Classification (NCBI taxonomy): domain Eukaryota; kingdom Metazoa; phylum Arthropoda; class Insecta; order Diptera; family Culicidae; genus Aedes; species Aedes aegypti. The sequence goes on along the minus strand of NC_035107.1, from coordinate 220,814,176 downwards.
TGAAATTTAATAAATTGAGCAAACCATTTTAAAGCCAGTAAGCATCGAAGCGTCCTGTATTTTACCTAGCTTCTCTACTGGAGAAGGGTTGGCTTTAGAATCCTCTCAGGATTCTGGTTCAGAATACTCTTAGGATTCTGGTTCAGATTCAGGTTCTTAGGATTCTGCCTCAGGATCTTCTTAGGATTCTGCTTCAGAATCCTCTCAAGATTCTGCTTCAGAATCCTCTCAGTATTTTGCTTCAGAATCCTCTCAAGATTCTGTTCCGAATTTTTTAGGGATTCTGCTTCTGAGTCCTCACAGAATTTGGCTTGAAAATTCTCTTAGGATTCTGCTTCAGAATTCTCTTAGGATTCTGCTTCAGAATCCTTTAATGATTCTGCTTAAGAATTCTCTTAGGATTCTGCTTCAAAAACCTCAAGATTCTGCTTCAGAATCCTCTTAAGATTCTGCTTTAAAATCCTCTCAGGATTCTGCTTCAGAATTCTCTCAGGATTCTACTTCAGTATCCTCTCAGGATTCTGCTTCAGAATCCTCTCAAGATTCTGCTTCAGAATCCTCTCAGTATTTTGCTTCAGAATCCTCTCAAGATTCTGTTCCGAATTCTTTAGGGATTCTGCTTCTGAGTCCTCACAGAATTTGGCTTGAAAATTCTCTTAGGATTCTGCTTCAGAATCCTTTAATGATTCTGCTTAAGAATTCTCTTAGGATTCTGCTTCAAAAACCTCAAGATTCTGCTTCAGAATCCTCTTAAGATTCTGCTTTAAAATACTCTTAGGATTCTGCTTCAGAACTTTCTTAGGATTCTGCTTCAGAATCCTCTCAGGATTCTGCTTCAGAATTCTCTCAGGATTCTACTTCAGAATCCTCTCAGGATTCTGCTTCAGAATCCTCTCAAGCTTCTGCTTCCGAATTCTTTAAGGATTCTGCTTCTGAGTCCTCATAGGATTCGGCTTCAAAATTCCCTTAGGATTCTGCTTCAGAATCCTTTAATGATTCTGCTTAAGAATTCTCTTAGGATTCTGCTTCAGAATTTTCTTAGGATTCTGCTTCAGAATCCTCTCAGGATTCTGCTTTAAAATCCTCTCAAGCTTCTGCTTCCGAATCCTTTAAGGATTCTGCTTTAAAATCCTCTTAGGATTCTGCTTCAGAATTTTCTTTGGATTCTGCTTCCGAATCCTCTCAGGATTCTGATTCAGAATCCTCTCAGGATTCTGCTTCAGAATCCTCTCACGATTCTGCTTTAAAATCCTCTTAGGATTCTGCTTCAGAATTTTCTTAGGATTCTGCTTCAGAATCCTCTCAGGATTCTGCTTCAGAATCCTCTTAGGATTCTGCTTCAGAATCCTCTTAGGATTCTGCTTTAAAATCCTCTTAGGATTCTGCTTCAGAATTTTCTTTGGATTCTGCTTCCGAATCCTCTCAGGATTCTGATTCAGAATCCTCTCAGGATTCTGCTTCAGAATCCTCTCACGATTCTGCTTTAAAATCCTCTTAGGATTCTGCTTCAGAATTTTCTTAGGATTCTGCTTCAGAATCCTCTCAGGATTCTGCTTCAGAATCCTCTTAGGATTCTGCTTCAGAATCCTCTTAGGATTCTGCTTTAAAATCCTCTTAGGATTCTGCTTCAGAATTTTCTTATGATTCTGCTTCAGAATCCTCTCAAGATTCTGCTTTAGAATCCTCTCAGGATTCTGCTTCAGAATCCTCTTAGGATTCTGCTTTAAAATCCTCTTAGAATTCTGCTTCAGAATTTTCTTAGGATTCTGCTTCAGAAACCTCTCAGGATTCTGCTTCAGAATTCTCTTAGGTTTCTGCTCTAAAATCCTCTTAGGATTCTGCTTCAGAATTTTCTTAGCATTTTGCTTCAGAATCCTCTCAGAATTCTGCTTTAAAATCCTCTTAGGATTCTGCTTCGGAATTTTCTTAGGATTCTGCTTCAGAATCCTCTCAGGATTCTGCTTCAGAATCCTTTTAGGATTCTGCTTTAAAATCCTCTTAGGATTCTGCTTCAGAATTTTCTTAGGATTCTGCTTCAGAATCCTCTTAAGATTCTGCTTCAGAATTTTCTTAGGATTCTGCTTCAGAATTTTCTTAGGATTCTGCTTCAGAATCCTCTCAGTATTCTGCTTTCTTTAAGGATTCTGCTTCAGAGTCCTCACAGAATTCGGCTTCAAAATTCCCTTAGGGTTCTGTTTCAGAATCTTTTTATGATTCTGCTTCAGATTTTTCTCAGGATTCTGCTTCAAAAACCTCAAGATTCTGCTTCAGATCCTCTCGGAAGTAAAATATGTTATTGAATGCAGTTTTGTAAGAGAACCCGACCATTTTTTTTCACATTTTGAATTGTTATTCTTCGTAACTTCGACAAGGACCCGACAGGACTCACCAGCAGTGTTCAATTTCCCCGAGGAGTGAGGCCCCAAACCGCTTCGTAACGTAAATGACACAAAACGTGTATGTCACATTCGGCGGCAAGGAAGTGGCGAAAAAAGCGGCATTTGTGGTTCAAAAACGCAAAATAAATATCATCAAAAACTCCCCTTTGGTTTTTTTTCTCGTTCGTTTATTCGCTCGGTTTCGCCTGGTGGAAAGTAGACGGAGGTGCATACGATGCACTTCCTTATGCACCGACGGATAAACCACACACATCACATCCACATGGCGATCTGGGTTATGGTGGTGGTAGTGCAGTGGTGTAGTAGTGGTTACTTATATCACCGCTCGCAAAATCAAAGGATTTACTTCGACTTTTCGGTTCACTGGCGCGGCAAAGTGTTCTAGTACTGTAACCTAGACGAAATGAGTTAATTTCAGTAAGCAATTTAAGGAAATTTTGTGGGAATGTTACAAAATTTCGTTTTGTAAACAAATCCTACTATCAACTGCCACTTTTACCGAATGTTTAGCAAAGTAGGCCGCGTTCTTACGTAACACTATTTCATTTGCCCTTGTTTTTCGTAGCACGAATAATTCCCCCTAAACAAAACCGATCCAAGTAGGCTTGTTGAGGTGACTATCTGTGACTACTTTGACCGCTTGTTTTCATTTAGAGGCGCCACCACCACCACCACTACCAGCGATAGTCGCAACGCACCAAATCCATCACTCCCTAGGACACATTTCAAACCCATGGCGGGAGACGCGAGGAAAGAGCTCAAATGCAAATAAATTTCAAAACAAAAAGTAGCATTGGATTACACAAAAACTCCTCCATCTTCCCCTCCTCCCTTTGACATGAACGTTCCGCACATCGATCGAGATAGATTTCGCCAATGTGGCAGGAAACTAACCTCAAAGACGCATGGCTGCATGGACGGACGGACGGACCAAGGTAAGGTACGCGACCGTCACCCACGCTGCTGTCCGCCACCTCGCTACCGCCACCTGTATGTCAAAGTGAAAGTCGAACGAGGGGAAGGACACTTCTTACCTCACGACACAGCCTAGACGAACGAACGAAACAAGGAGGAGATGCACTTCTAGGTGTGCCACTACTGCTTTAAGGTGAAGATAAATCGAAACCAAACCCTACATTTCCGAGAGCACAGATCTGGAGAACCGAATGTCCGCTTAGGCTGAAAACTTGATCGATTGGTCACTTGCTGGAGGTGACCAATCAATCAAGTTGTCACCTCAAGCGAATGTTCAGTTCTTCAGATTTGTGCTCTTAAAAAATTGAGATTTGGCTTCATCTTTACCTTAACCTTTGGCGGGAAGTTGCGTTCTGCAGTTTTGTAACTGGCGGAGGAGAATGCAACCCGGCGGTGCACCGAAAAATGCATGACACGACACGAAACGACCCATATCGAATAGGAACATGCTCATATGGGGTAAGAATAGACCCCGAAGGAAAGGGGTAGGAATCTGTTTTTTTTCTGTTTCCCGAAGAAATGCATTTCTGTGTGTTTGGTAAATATATTGCAGTCGTTGGTCGTCCCTTTCCGTTGAAGTCGTGGATGCATTTGATGTCGGTGTCGGTAGAAGTGCATGTGCATTCGTGGACTATTTCTGTTTTTTTTTTTTGTGTGTGCCTTTGACAGATTTACACACGGCGTTCCGGTTCCGACCGAGGTACGGAAAGGAAGTCTTCGGGAAGATGGATTGCGGTAAGGCTGACGCGAGGACGTTTGCTTTCGGGGGGGAAGGTTCTGTGTGCGAAAGCAGAAATGTCAATAAGCTTAAAGTAGAATGTTGCAGTTGAGTTCTTAAAGCTGGGGATTGTGGAAGGATTATTTGAGTAGTTCAGACGAACTCAATGTTGAAGGTTTTCCAAGAATGCCGAATTCTTCAAATTCACTAGCATAAACAGTGAGATATTGAAGGTAAATGAATATGGTTACGCAGACTCAAACAATCATAATTCACCAAGTTTTGATAATAACTATGCTTACAGTTTATTCAAGAGCTCCGTTAGGTAACGTCCGTCAGATTGACATATACAGGCCTTCGTATCGACTAGTATGACCAGTTAGTTATGATACATATATATTATTATTTATTATTCTGAAGCAGAATCCTAAGATCACAATCCTTAGAGGATTCTGAAGCAGAATCACTAGAGAATTCTGGAGCAGAATACTGAGAGGATTCTGAAGAAAAATCCTGAGAGGATTCTGAAGCAGAGTCCCAAGAGCATTCTGAAGCAGAATCCTAAGAGGATTCTGAGGCAGAATTCCAAAAGTATTCTGTACCAGAATCTTGAGAGGGTTTTGAAGCAGAATCTCAAGATGATTCTGAAGCAGAATCCCAAGAGGATTCTGAAGCAAAATCCCAAGAGGATTCTGAAGCAGAATCCCAAAAGGCTCTGAAGCAGAATCCCAAGAAGATTCTGAACCAGAATCCTGAGGGAATTCTGAACCAGAATCCTGATAGGATTCTGAAATATAATCCTGTGAGGTTTCTGAAGCAGAATTCTGAGAGGTTTCTGAAGCAGAATCCCAACCCAGACAACCAGAAGTCGCATAACAGTTTACGAACAAAGTCGTTTATTTACACAAATTTCATCACACCCGCACAACATGGTGGATTATATCGTTTGATCGATGAGTTTTCTCGCATAAAACGCTATTTTATGAGTTCATACGTACATTTCGTTTCGTCCCGTATACTCGTACAAAGTAACTCGGATCAATCCGTAGCAGCTGTCAAATCAATTTTGTTATCATAAATTAAGTCGCATAAGAGTACAAACTAGTTCGCAATAAAATTTACACACTCGCATTACATGTTAGTTTTCATCATATAAAATATGCACGTATATCGCCTCCACTTTTGTACGCATAAGGCCTTTTCGCAACATCTTATATGTGAAACTTTGCGCATTTAAGCATCGCATAACGCAAAAGGTGATTTCGTTATATGTACATTCTGGTTGTCTGGGAAGAGGATTCTGAAGTATAATCCTGAGAGGAGTCTGAAGCAGAATGCTGAGATTATGCAGCAGAATTCTGGAGCAGATTCCTGAGAGCAATCCCAAGACGATTCTGAAGCAAAATCCCGAAACGATTTTGAAGCAGAATCCCAAGATAACTCTGAAGCAGAATCCCTAGAGAACTCTGAAGCAGAATCCCAAGAGGACTCTGAAGCAGAATTTCAAGAGGATTCTGAACCAGAACCCTGAGAGGATTCTGAAGTATAATCCTGAAAGGAGTCTGAAGCAGAATGCTGAGATTCTGCAGCAGAATCCAAAGAGAATTCTGGAGCAAATTCCTGAGAGGACTCTGACGACGAATCCTGAAACGGTTTCTAAGCAGAATAATGAAAGAATGCTGGAATAGATGAGGATGATTCTGAAGCAAAATCCTGATAATATTCTGAAGCAGAATCCTGAGAGCATTCTGAACCAGAATCTCAAAACGAATACTTCAACTATGCTTCCAATACTATTTCCGGATTTTCTAAGATAATTTCTATATAATATTTTTTTTTTTTTTTCAGAATAAGAACTTCTGTCATTCAGACTGCAGCTCCGAAACGATACTTCTCGAACGAAAACAGTTGCTCTAGATTTCCTATCTAGAAACTTCCCCCTTCAGAATCGGCACAGTTTTGTGTAAATTTTTGATGAGTGTGTTTTTCGTAATGATAATGCACCTCCACCAGCACTGCTCAACCCTTCTCTACCATAGGGCAAAAAAAGATTCCAAAAACCTGCAGCGCCAGTCATTTTTTCCCATCTTCTATCCAAACCGAAGTGCATCATCGATGCAGCAGCACCTCCACCGCCGCCACCCTCACCACCAAAACACCATATCATTACCGTCGACCACGTGTCGTTCGTCTACCCGGGTAGGTGCATCCCATGTTCAAGGTTTGCATTGACATAACATGTGCATTTTGCATACATGCAGGGAGGGGAAACCAGCCGTCTTATTTGGAATACTACGCCATGAACGTTACAGAAAACGGAGTAGGAGGAAACCGAGGATAGACAGTTTGTTGCAATTTTTGCCTGCATGCGTGTGACGGTTCGGAACCGACCGAAATCCCTGCACGGTTTTTAATCCGCACCAACCCAAGAAGTGTGTCCGGAACCAGGTTCCAGAAGTGAGAAAAAAAACAAACTCAAACGTAGTAGGCCGGTGCATATGTGCTGAACGAGTTGGAATCGAAAGGGAGAGAGAGGCCAATGACCTGCACCGCTCCGCTTGCACTTGCACCGGGTTCTGGATTTCTGGTTCTATCGGGCCTCCTGCGATTACCAGGACCGTGCGGCGGTTGATGAAAAATTCAGGCGATAATGATGGCTCTCGGGGAAGAAAAAATGCTAATTTCGGGATTAGGGTGGATTGATGCGAGACTTGTTGGCCCGAGATTGTGACGGGAAGAAAATTCGTCCAACTGCTTTAGAGCAAATGATTGCAGTTTATTTTCGTTTTTCAAGGAAACGATATAAACTAATAGGGTGATATTCAAAACTGAAAAGGCGCGGAAAGTCCCATCCTTTATTCATTGGGATCAAACTTTATTTTTCTGCAGCTTAAAACGTTCCATGTGTTTACAACCGCCAGCGCATACTTTTCGCTTTCGCTTTAACCTTCAAAAAATATACAAGATCGACAAACTTATCCACCACTTGAAAAGTGTTCCTTACGCTGCTCCTTCTTTGCAAATATCCATATTACCCGGGAAGCAAACAAATTGACTGGATCTTATGAGCATCGTTCCATGGTTGTTAAATACGGCACTTCGCCAAACGTCTTCTAGCGCAAAGAAGCACAGATGGCCCAAAACTTTTCCTCCGTTGGATTTGAAGTAGCTCTTATTGATCTTGCAAGCTTCCCAGGAGCGCTATACGGTGAATAGGGAGTCGATGCCGGTTATGGACCCTTTGCGTATTATGGACCCCCTACAGAAAAACATAAAATTAGCACTCAAAGCAACCTGATTCCTATGAAAATCCACCGGGAGAGCTTCGATTGCATTGTTAGTCAGCAGTTTCAGGCAAAATATTTGGTTTGAGGCGCATAAATACAGATATTTGAATAGTTTTGTAAATGAAACCACACAAGAGGGTCCATAATACGCATTTCCAGGGGGGTCCATAATAGGCACGTCGGCAGCGAGCCGGATTACATGGGAATCAAATGGAGGGTCCATAATACGCAACGTCAAATTTGTAAACAATCCTATTATGGACCCCTAGAGGGTCCATAATAGGCATTCGGACAACAGTTTTCCAAATGTAGATTTCTCTGGGAAAATCGTTTGATTTTGTATGTTGCATGAGTGTACTGTGAAGTAAAGACATTGAACTTGTCATTAGACTCCACAAAACGTATATCGGCCTGAGATATAATTGCGGAAAGGCGTCGAGAATGAATTTCAGCTACTAAGGGATCCATTACTAGCATTGACACCCTACATGGTACAGTGATCGTCTACAAAACTGACTTGATTACATTTTGTGAACTCACTTACTGTAGGAAACAGAAGACGCAAGATGATCTGGGATAACAGGTTGTAAGCGACGTTCGGAACTACTTGGATATTCTAACAATCCAACTTGTCGGCTGTCTTATGGATGGAGTTTATGACCTCTCCATTACATTCCTCCAACAAATGTTATTGTTCCAAGAGTCTGGTTATCAACAGAAGCCAATTTCACCAGCAACTTCGCAGTTCCTGAACTATTGAACAGTAATCCTAGGCATTTATCATCATTATCGGTATCATCATTTGGTTAGTTTCAATTACTGCACTCACTTTATTAGACTTATGTCACTTAGAAAACTTTAACTCAGGCTGTGAACCGTTTTACCGATTCGTTTAACTTTTAGTTAAAATTTACCAGCTCGATAGTTATTTTCCCTCCGGTTAGAAATAAGTTAAGTTTCTTAGAAGTTCAGAAAATTTCACGTAATCTGTCAAATTTTCAGCGATGTATGTTTTTTAGTTTTTGAGATATATTTTTTTGAAAATAAAAAATCAGTCATTTTTCATCGGCACACACTGTAGATCTCAGCGCATTAGATTTGTAATGTTTAAAAATAATTATAACTTTTGAACAGCTTAACCGATTTCCAATCTTTTTGTATGGAATGAAAGCTTAAAATTTCCACTTTTCAGACAAAATTGAAAAATCTGATAAAAATATGTTTAAACGTGAAAAAATATAAAAATTTCTAGTTTTTTGAGAAATTTTCATATATTTTAATGTGAAAAAATTTTTTTTTTTCAAGGTTTTCTATTTTTTTTTCTTTTTTTTTTCTATTTTTTCTGAAAAGTTGAGACCTTAAGCTTTCATTCCATAAAAAAATATTGGAAATCGGTTGAGCTGTTCAAAAGTTATGATTTTTTTTAAACATTACAAATCTAATGCGCTGAGATCTACAGTGTGTGCCGATGAAAAATGACTGATTATTTATTTTCAAAAAAATATATCTCAAAAACTAAAAAACATACATCGCTGAAAATTTGACAGTTTACGTGAAATTTTCTGAACTTTTAAGAAAAAATGAGAGCAGCAATAGCCCCTTTGGTCCCGAGGCCTTTAAAACACGAAAAAACGGAAACTATTGAGATTTTTCATGTAAAAAACACAATTTTTGTGAAATTTTATATTTTTTCCAAAAAGTCAAAATCTTTAGCCTTCATTTCGTCCAAAAAGATTGAAAATCGGTCAAACGGTTCAAAAGTTATAATTTTTTTAAAAATAAAAATTTTGCAAAATCGCGATTTTTCTGGTCACCCTATTTCGGAAATGGTCACCCTAATCAAAAAATCCAAAAATACGTGTATCATTATTTCGGATAAAGAACAAAATAGCAAATTTTCACGGAATTCGGAGACCCACTAGATCGGTTTTTCATGGAATGGCTGTATAAAAAAGTGAACTTCTTCCTCTTAGCGTTGCGTACCAATTGGAACAGAGTCTGCTTCTCAGCTTAGAGTTCTAATGAGCATATCCGCTGTTATTAATTGAAAGCTCTTTGCCAATTAATCATTTTTGCATTTACATTCATGAATTCTTGAAGAAAATTCCTTGACCAATGGGTTTAGAACCCACGGCCCTGAGCATGGTATTGCTGAATAGATTCGTTGAATGAATAAAGATTTTCATTTGCTTGAAATCGCCTGCATTGCTTTGCTTTAAATTAGTGCGGTGAAAACTTACTTTCTTGTTATTAAAGTTCATTCATATATTTCATAACGCTAAAAATGGCCTTTTTTGACGCCCGCTCACTCAATTGCTGATCGAAATCCTTCGGTGTCTGATCAACATCAGCCAGATGTTGGAAAAATTCCCATTTTGTTTGATATAGACATAATTATATGGTTTCAACAGTCACAGGGATTTGTTGACATATATGCTACACACTTTGATTCTATAATTTCGGGAAAACAAAACAAATGTGACGATATATCATCAAATGCAATGCAAGGGTTGATGTTTTGATTTATTCACAAAAGAATCCTTTTTAATAAACATGATATAAACGATTTTTTACAAACAGTGAATTTGTATTTTTATTTGTGTTAATACTTTTAAAACGCCTTTTGTCTCATTCTTGCACCGCAGAGCGGTTTCTGTCAAGTCTTTTCCGGGTCAATTTTTGTCTGATCCGTGCTGATCAAATGAACCGATTCTCGCCAAAAAAAAAAAGAGCCAAGAATCACTCGTACTTTGGAGCAGTGGTGGAAATGTTCACATCAAGAAGCACCTCACGAGTGTAAACTGACGCAAAACAAACATGAAAGACTCTTGAACAGGCTTGGTGTGAGTAAGTTCGCTCCCGGATGCTCGAGAGAACATATCGAAAGAAATAGCAAAATGTTCGCAATTTTCTACTCGCGAGTAACCGAACAAAGTATGATTTATTACGGTTTTGACAGACAAATCAGTTATATATCCATCAAATCGACAGTAAACTACCAGTTTGTAGTCAAAAATCCTTAAAAACCGGAACAGCTCCGAACACGCTCATGAATAACTTTAGCTTCGTTTACTCGCGAGCACGACAGATGCGAGTTAATCAAAACTCTGATGCTCCCGAGCATTTTGTACTGTTTTGTTTTTTTTTTTCAGTTCAGCAGACAAGTTCACCACTTTTCATCACTGCTTTTGAGTGATCCGGATCTTTTGACCGGCTCCGATTCTTTTTGTCCATCGCTTATATTTTTAGTAAACTATTCTCTGGTTTAAGCATGAACGTTTTCGTTAACTCAATGAATTATCACCAAGGATTGAAAACTGTGACTGTGAATAAATAACTAGAAAAAAATAGCGCCAGAATCCTTATACAAATATACTATTTTACATATTTTTTAGCGATTTTTTTTATACATTTAGTAACACATATATTGATCTTTTTCAGTAATCCAATCCACATGGTTATTAAATTAATTAACTTGAGTTAATTAATTTAATAACCATGCAGATTGGATAACCGAAAAAGTCCGATATATGTGTTATTATATATTAGAGCAGGCCTGTTCGGAATATCGGGACAAGCCTGTACCGCCGAGTGTACTGAACACCCTGTGGAAGGTACGATTAATTGTGACCGACGATGAAAGAAACGCCGTCTGTCAGATGACCCGTCAAAAGGATTACCTATATTTATATGATGAGGGATTCTGATAATATGATGAGAAAGAAAAATTGAAAAGCCTGAATTGAAGAATCACGTTTTTAATAAGTAATGCTACGGAACTATTGAATTCTAAAGTTAAATCCTTTATTTCAATATAAACTTGATACTGTTTAGAGAGTGCTACTAGTTTTATGTAAGTTAACATGCAAAACACTGAAATCCGTGAAATAATGATAAAATTTGATATTCTAACTAAACATTTGCAATTTGATAACCTAGATTTGATACCTATCTACACTGATAAAATTTATACGATTTTATTCTCAAAAACTAAGATCCTGAAAAGCAAAGTGAGTTAAAACATTATATATTGTTAACGTATAATCTGATCCAGTCAATCATTTAATATTAAGGTCAATCAGATGACCGTTCACTCCTGCGTTAGGATTAACCCTTGGCTACCTGAGGAAGATAGAAGAAAAACTTGTTGTTAGTTTATATGAATTCTTAATTTTATACAAATGCCTAAAATAAATCTTATTATAGCTGTCTATACCTTTTTGAACTGCGGGCCAAACCGTAGAAACGAAATTTGGTGGCGGGCCAAACTTTTTGTAGTCCATAAAAAATCTTTTCTACTGATATCGAACAAAATCAGCCAACAAAACAGTTTTTTTTTTTTCAATTTGAAGAAGATAGGGTGCAGAACCACTTGGGCACTTCCATGATTCACTTTGGCATGGGGGGTTTTTCTCGGCCGAATTGTCCGAACTTTTGCAGAAAGAGGCACTTCATTAAGACGCATCTTGTGGCCAAATATGAGCTTTGTAGCTTTTAAAAACCCCCCCTGCCCAAGTGAATCAAAAGTGCCAAGAATTGGATCCGGCCCTACTTACAGCTTGCCGCCTTTATTGAGTTTTGTTAATCATCTTGCCTTGAATTTTATGAGAATGAAATTTAAGTTTTTATAAGACATTTGCTCAGTGTTCTTTCAAAATCCAACTTGCCCCAGGTAGTCCTGCCTAAGATTCTGAAAAAAAAAACAGATTTGGATTTTTCGAGAATGTTGCCCTTGATTTTGTTTAGGATTAAATGAGAACTATGCGCATGGTTTTTTGAAAATGGTTCATAGTATTATGTCAGAACATTGTTTAAGATTGTTTTGTAACCCAGTCCAAAAATATGTCAAACTGCTGTCTAGTCTTCTTCTTCTTTGTGGCATTACGTCCCAACCGGGACAAAGCCTGCTTCAGGGATTAGTGTTCTTATGAGCACTTCCACAGTATTTAACTGAGAGCTTTCTTTGCCGATTGACCATTTTTGCATGTGTATATCGTGTGGCAGGTACGAAGATACTCTATGCCCAGGGAATCGAGAAAATTTCCTTTACGAAAAGATCCTCGACCAGCGGAATTCGAACCCACGACCCTCAGCGTGGTCATGCTGAATAGCTGCGCGTTTACCGCTACGGCTATCTGGGCTCCTGCTGTCTAGTACTTTATTTAAATCCTACTCAGAATTTTATTAAAATCCCACCTAGGATTCATGCCCTACCGGTGATTATGTTCCAGATTCAGTGTTTATTTATCGAGGATACTGCCAAAGATTCTGTAAAAATCCTGCCTAACACACATGAGAATCTTGCACAAGTTTTCCATAAAATTCATGCCTATGATTTTATGAGATTTGTCCATCTAATCTAAACGTAAAAAAATATGCATGTGTAATGTTTAGTTTTTCGGTAGTTGTTAAACTTCCCAATATTTTCAATAATCCTGCCCAGGTTTGCTCAATTTTTTTTTCCATAATTGTGTAAAATTAACGCCCTGAATTTTGTGAGGATCCAATGTGATTTTGTTTGACCAATTTGACTTACAACTTTTGTTGAAGTTCGACGGGAATTCAGTACACGGAAAAAAATCCGTTGCCGAATTCATGAACAAAAAGTCATGAATTCATAAAATTTTATGTTTCATGATATCATGACTTAAAGTCATGAAATCGTGACTAGGGAAAGTGTACCAGTTATGGCCATAGTGGTTCCCTATTTGGCCATATGCATTATTTCGATAACTTTCACATTTTCAATGTTTTTGAATGTTTTAACATCAAGATATATCCTATATCTTATTGCTAAAACACACAAAACTTTTCAAAATGTGGAGACATTCAAGTTGTCACGTATGGCGAAATAGGGAACCACTATGGCCATAACTGGTACACTCAATGCAAGAATTTGAATGCTCAGGGCGTTACACAAATCTAACTGTCATTTTCTTTACCTTAGTCAACGTATCTCATGGCGATCGGTGATGTTTTCTAGTGAAATTATGTTTTTGAAAAAGTTTAAGTTCTTCGGAAACTAAAGAAAGCAAATAAAAAAAAAAAGTTTTTCGGTGCCTTGTCATCATATCGATGACATTCTTGGTGAAATTTCCGCGAGTTCCCACATTGTTCCAAAATGTACTTACTTCTTCCGGACTATGCAGAACCGGGCAATGCTTGACTTTGAGCGGAGATTTTGCTTGACAAGCTCGTTGGCGATTTTAACTGTTCGGAAGAGATGCATTCCACACATCTCATAACAGAGCAGCTCACAAAAGTCCTTCGACGGCCGAATGTTCCAGTTCCACTTCAACATCTGCGTCGTTAAAAAGTGTTCCATCACTCATGCAATCCACCAGCATTTTGTGAGCCCAGGGACCATTTGCTGATTCAATTGATTTTTCTATTTTTTCATCGATGACTTTCTTACGGAACTTTCAAAATTATTTAAACAAAAATTTAGCCATTACTTAACTTTTCCTGAAGAATTTGAGGAAACATTACTAATGAAACAGACTAATTTTTTTTTCAATATTGAAAAACTCTTGACAGAACTCCTAAATGAATTTTTATAGTTTTGCTGCTAATACCAAGGTAATTTTGACAGCTGATCCAGTATGAGCGAACTGTCACTATTTTCCTTGCGGAATAATCGAGCGGTCCATTTTGACAAAAATGACAGTTCCATTCAATTTGCACGGCAGGCATTATATGAAATGTTACGGACATTCGCTCTACTGGCCAACTGGATACAGCTCGAGTAAATTGCACAGCTGAAACATTCCCTGGCCAGTACTTGTCCTATCCTTTTGCACGGTACTTACGAAGTGGATACTACCCATAAGGCAACAATGACACCTGCCACGTCAGAATGCTGACCAATGAGTGGAAGGGGGAGGAAGTGATGGTGCTTTTGAAACTGGCCCACAGCTGACCGGATATACCCCTGAATATCCGCCAGTTCATGCGGGAAAGTGTATTTTTTATGACAGAGACACTTGCTCTTGGTTAGCAGACTGCCTAAGTATCAGGCGTAAGGAAAGGCGTGCTATAATGATGGAAGTATGGAAGCGTAGGGAAATGGTTCATTGTTCTCTCTGGTCCTTGTGACTGGCCTGGGTTGAATCCATGGCCTTCTGCTTATGAAGCAGAAGTGATGGTCTTCAGACCACCAACTCTGTCTTGATACGATGGAAGTGTGACAAGGTTTGTGGTAACAGTCTTGATGATGAGCCGTACACTGCTTGCGAATTGGAATCGAGAGAGATCGGTCATGGGATGCAGCGAAGCGAATTGTGTGACACTTCAGAAGAACACTGAAGAACATCAAAAATAGAGGGCTACAAGGATTAGACGAAGACTGTTGTGAAGAAGCCATTAACGATCGAATACCGTACACCCTCGTTAATTTGAACGGTACCTCATGTAAGTCATCGGGGTTCATTTTTAGTTTGTACATCTAGTCACCCTAGAAACGTGTTTCTGGTTAACTCTTCCACTGTTTTGTTTTAATTCCGCGTTCCGTTCCACAGCATTTCATTTCACTTTACTCCTACATTCCACTTTACTTAAATGACGTTTGAACCATTTTTAATTTGAACGATATGCAAATTAGCGGGGTACAAATTAAAAAGTATTCAGAATAAATGTGGTCCTAAAAATGGATAACTGCCCATTATGAAATGAACAACGATATCTTAGGACGTGAGAAAGCAGTAGCTCTATGGGAGGCATTTCAAGAGACGAACAATATTACCATATACTTCGATACATGTTTGATCTCGACTCAGAAAAATAGAACAAAAAGGTCCATCTCAAGATGGCACCCTTGGCTTAGAAAACTATCTCAATCGATTATACTAGTTATATTCAAAATTGATATAACATTGTGAATTGATGCCTTTGCTGCTGAAATAGTGTAGAGCACATCTGAGAGTAGCTCTTGGAGCTTTCACAAACTTTTCTAATAACATTTGTAATGTTCTCGTTCTTCGCCAAAGGCCCTTTTGACTTCCTATTTATGGCATGCTATTCGCGATTTGAAATCCATACAGTCCAAATCCATCTCAAGCACGTCGAAACTAGCCCTTCATTGTCTCCACGTTTGTGTACCGCCCTTTTGCCACCCACGAAAACAAAAACCGTCTGTCGACGAAATCGACTTTTTTTTATTAACACTGACAGCCAATCTGCGCCTCGCGATGGCACCTAGAAGGTGTCATACAGACACTCATATACATTGTTGCAGAGATGCATTCCAATCCTCCGAACCTACCTCACTCGAAAAATTCTAAAGAATCATCCACACAGGCTCGACGGAACGAAGCCCACACAGGTCCGAAGAAGTCGTCTCCCGCTGGCTTTGTCGACTCGGCGAAAACGTGATTTTTCATTAATTTTCATTTCAGTCAGTGTGCGGCCAAATGAGCCCTGGGAGAATGGTGCGGGTTGTTCCTCCTTCTTCTACGCCTAGAGGAACCATTTCGTCACCATTCTCAAGGATTGCGCTGAAGGTGGAGGAGGAGGAGGCCTGGCTCCGGAAACTCACACGAGGTGTGTATTTGGCAAGGTTAGAGCCAAGACTCAAGGACTCGACTCGATGTTGGCGGATGAGAAGGAGTCCGAAGGGAGGTGAAATGGCAATCTGTGCTTCTTTGGTTCTCGAGTTCTGCACGGCACTCTTTGGAGCGGTTTAAAATTTTACGCCTGGCTCAAAATAAGTGGCCACGGGACCCGATCAAAACAGCAAAACTTGCAAAGATATTTCTATTCAAAGAGTTTTTCTATATTGGTTTGAGGTTATGAACAGAATTTGTCCAAACTTTACCCTGATGTTTTCCTTCAGTGTAGAATAAAAAAGATCAGTTTTGATTGTCAGTTTATAAAAAAATTACACAACAGGGTCCTATTTTTAAATTAAATTTTGTTTTTAAACTTTTGACGCTTTTGATAATGTTTACGTCCACTTTGTCGACAAAAACCTCCGTGGTTTACTGTTTAACACTGGGGCTGTTTCCATTTGACATTCCGGACGGTACACGGAAAACATAATTCACCCAATATCTGAGTTTGACTCTAGGAGTCACTAGGACTTAAATCAATCCCAACCATTATGAAATTGAGTAAACGTATATTTCTGACGTAAGTTAAATCATTCGGTACAAAAATTGATATAGGGCTTCAGGACTCAATTTTTCATCGGGTTCAGCAGTCCGGTCGTCTCCATCGTCACTGCTCGTCGGTGCCAAGATGCGGCAAAAGTGATTTTTTGAAGGATTCTTTTCACTACGACACTTGTCCCAATTCCTGGGTTCTCCTCATTCATTCATCCGTGGGATCGCTCGTTCCTTCGTTCGTTCGTTCGTTTGGACGAGGAGGCTCAAAATGGAGAAAACGGGAACATATAGTATCCGTGCGGATTTACTCCCTCAGTTTTGGAGTATGTCAGAAAGAGGCCTATTCTCGCGTTGTTGGACGGCGATGTGCACCACTTGAATATGTCATCGTCTAGTTGGAGGTACTGCTGGCGAGAATAACTGATCGTGATTTTTACATACCTGAAAAAAATACTTAGAGTGGTAAAATTTCCATATTTCGTTGCAATGGTTGGGTGCTAGGAAAGCTTTCGAAATATTCTTATTTGACATCATTTTTATCTTTTTCAGAATTAGACCAGTTTTAAAAACGAAACTGTTTTTTTTTTCAGTGTTGCCAAATCAGCTAGACAGATCTCAATTACCTTTCAATAATTACTCAGTTTAATACCTAAATTGGACCACTTCCTAAGAACTGAACCAATTCCCAGGAGTCAATTTACCATCGGAGCAGTGCCAGTCCTTTTTCCATTTCGAGGATTATTAAAAACTTGCTAAAACGAACCTCCATTTTAATTACACTGGTCTTCTCTGTCCGATGTTCGTTCCTTTTTTCCCGCAGAACAACCACCAGCCGTTATGTTTTCAATCACAACCGGCCGCTCAAATTACTAATTAAAAATTTATACATCGATAACAAGACACCGCTTGCCGCCGCCGCCGCCACTCATGCGACTCCACTTTGAAGGCAGCACTCACCGCCGTCAATCGTTCTTTCGATTCTCCTTTATTTCAACTCTTCATTGTCGTGGCCTACTTGGATTCATCCTCCGGCAGGGTTGGGTTTCACATTTCATTCAACTTGTTCGGGCGCATTGTGGTCAATCTCCTCCTCGTTATCCTCACTCTTCCAGTTGGGTGATGAGGAACGAGAAAAATTACGGACGCCAAGTTGAATTTGATAGATATTGAGATCTATCAATGGGACAGCTGTTGTTAGCTATAACCATTTGATGCTTAACATATCCTTTTGAGTCGAATTAATAGAAATAGCGCACCTAGGCACTCAAATTGGGCAAACAACAATCATTTGGACGTATTATACCAGTTTTCCAAAACTGATATAATGTGGTATAAACGTTGAAATCCGCATTTGTCTGCATGTACAAGGCGTCCGCATTGTTGTACCGCATTAAAAGCTAAGTTTTTCTATTCTATATATAAAAATATTCACACGGTAACGAAAATGAAATAAATTTTTCTTTTAACAAAACTCGAATCCTCTCCAAAACATTGGGATTGATCCTAAACCCTTTTTCTGTCATCCTCGTTCAATTTGAGCGATTGATGAGTTTTCCCTGCAGTGAAACACCAAAAAAAATCACACACAAACAAAAGCCATCGCAGCCTTTCAGCCAAACCCATTGGCCACTGTGTGGACACAAAAGCGAAAACAATAAGCCCTCCATTTTTTTTTTTGTGCTAGCTGCCTTTCGTTTTGTTTTATTCCCAAACGAATTCCATTTCAGGGATTCGTTCGAATGCAATCCGGTTCGTCCGGTATGCGTTTAATCAGTTTTAATATTTTTATTCCGACGACGGAGGCCGCCTCCATTTTCGCAAATTGTCGCCCGTTCCGTGGGCTGCGACTAGAATATGGGCATCGGTTGCATAACTTCCGGGGATGTAGTTATTTTTGATCGCGTGTGAGTGTATAAAAGCGATGTGTTTACTGGAATCGTTTGCTTTCGGTTTTCAGAGGAGATGTCAAGCGGTGGAGAGGGTCATTCAAATATCAATTTTTATTTTCGGCCCGCCGGGTGCCAGTTTCAAATTCTTTTGTCCGGCAGTCGTCCATTGGTGTTGATTGATTTGTGTCGGTGGTTTATTTTTTTTTAGTTGGAATAGTGCCACCTGATGTTAGTTTGATGTATGGATGGTTGGTTTACGCTTCCGAGAAAAAGAATTATAATGGAATGTGATATAAATATGTATTTTGCACTTTTGTGTGTCAAAGAGAGGAGATTTGTGTATACATTTGTATGCCATGTTAAATGAGGAATGTAATTTTAACATAATTAAATAAACTTAAATTTACATTGAACGGTCAAAAAGCCTTTGATAGGAGCTTTCAAAGCTTCACAAATTGTTAGAGCTTGCTTTTCTCTAAGAGAAACTAATTTGACATCGAAAAAAAGATGTTCAAGCTTCACCAAACAGATACGGATGCATTGAAGAGAAGCTTTTAAAATTTCATGGAAAAACTTTTGGCACTACGCAATAAAGTTTCTGATGTCTAGCAAAAAAAAAAATTTCATGTTTAAAAAAAAAGTTTCAATTGCTTTGGAATCTAAAACGTTTAAAGCTGCGATCAAAATATTTAGAAGCTTTGAACACAACTTTTTAATACTATGAAATTTCGAACAAAACCTTTTAAACCTAAAAAAAAGCTTTTGATGCTTTGAACGAACGCTTTTGAAGCTTCGAACAGAAGCTTTCAAGCAGCGAACAGAAACTTTTGAAGCTTCAAACAGAAGCTTTTGAAGCTTCAAACAGAAGCTTTTGAAGCTTCAAACAGAAGCTTTTGAAGCTTCAAACAGAAGCTTTTGAAGCTTCAAACAGATGTTTTTGAAGCTTCGAACAGAATCTTTCGAAGTGTTGAACAGAAACTTGTGAAGCTTCGAACAGAGGCTCGCAAAGCTTCGAACAAAATCTTTTGAAGCTTGAAAAAAAAGCTTTTGAAGTTTTGAACAGAAGCTTTTGATGCTTTGAACAGAAGCTTTTGAAGCTTCGAACAGAAGCTTTTAAAGCTTCGAACCGAAGTTTAAAAGCTTCGAACAGAAGTTTAAAAGCTTCGAACAGAAGCTTTTGATGCTTCGAACAGAACCTTTCGATGCTTCAAACTGAGACTTTTGAAGCTTCGAACATAAGCTTTGGAAGCTCCTAAAAGAAACTTTTAAAGCCTCGCACCGGAGTTTTTGAAGCTTCGATCAGAAGTTTTTAAAGTTTCGAACAAAAGCTTTTGAAGCTTCGAACAGAATCTTTTGATGCTTCGAACAGAAGCTTCTGATGCTTCGAACAGAAGCTTTTGAAGCTTCGAACAGGAGCTTTGGAAGCTTCGAACAGAAGCTTTTGAAGCTTCGAACAGAATATTTTGAAGCTTCGAACTGAAGCTTTTGAAGCATCCAACAGAAGCTTTTGAAGCTTCCAACAGAGGCTTTTGAAGCTGCGAACAGAAGCTTTTGAAGCTTCAAACAGAAGCTTTTGAAGCTGCAAACTGAAGCTTTTGTAGCTTCAAACAAAAAATTTTTGAGCTTTGAACAGCAGCTTTTGAAGCTTCAAACAGAATCTTTTATAGTTTCGAAAATAAGCTTTTGAAGCTTCGATCATAAGCTTTTGAAGCTTCGAACAGATGCTTTTGGTGCCTCGGACAGAAGGGTTTGAGGTTTCGAACAGAAGCTGTGAAGCTTCGAACAGAAGCTGTTGAAGATTCGAAAAGAAGCTTTTGAAGCTTCGAACAGACGCTTTTGAAGCTTCCAAAAGAAGCTTCGTTCATAAGCTTTTGAAGCTTAGAACAAAAGTTTTTGTAGCTTCGAACAGAAGATTTTGAAGCATCCAACAGAAGCTTTTGAAGCTTCCAACAGAGGCTTTTGAAGCTTCCAACAGAAACTTCTAAAGCTTCCAAAAGAAACTTCTGAAGTTTTGAACAGAAGCTTTTGAAGCTTCGAACAGAAGCTTTTGAAGTTTCGAACAGAAGCTTTTAAAGCTTAGAACAGAAGCTTTTAAAGATTCGAAAAGAAGCTTTTGAAGCTCCGAACAGAAGCTTTTGAAGTTTCGAACAGAAGCTTTTGAAGCTAAGAACAGAAGCTTTTGAAGCTTTGAACAGAAGCTTTTGAAGTTTCGAACAGAAGCTTTTAAAGCTTAGAACAGAAGCTTTTAAAGATTCGAAAAGAAGCTTTTGAAGCTCCGAACAGAAGCTTTTGAAGTTTCGAACAGAAGCTTTTGAAGCTAAGAACAGAAGCTTTTGAAGCTTTGAACAGAAGCTTTTGAAGTTTCGAACAGAAGCTTTTAAAGCTTAGAACAGAAGCTTTTAAAGATTCGAAAAGAAGCTTTTGAAGCTTCGAACAAACGCTTTTGAAGCTTCCAAAAGTAGCTTCGTTCATAAGCTTTTGAAGCAAAGAACAAAAGTTTTTGTAGCTTCGAACAGAAGATTTTGAAGCATCCAACAGAAGCTTTTGAAGCTTCCAACAGAGGCTTTGATGCTTACAACAGAAACTTCTAAAGCTTCCAACAGAAACTTCTGAAGCTTTGAACAGAAGCTTTTGAAGCTTCGAACAGAAGCTTTTGAAGTTTCGAACAGAAGCTTTTGAAGCTAAGAACAGAAGCTTTTGAAGCTCCGAATAGAAGCTTTTGAAGTTTCGAACAGAAGCTTTTGAAGCTAAGAACAGAAGCTTTTAAAAATTCGAAAAGAAGCTTTTGAAGCTTCGAACAAACGCTTTTGAAGCGTCCAAAAGAAGCTTCGTTCATAAGCTTTTGAAGCTTAGAACAAAAGTTTTTGAAGCTTTGAACAAATGTTTTTGAAGCTTCAAACAGAAGTTTTCGAAGCTTTGAACAGAAGCTTTTGAAGCCTCGAACAGAAGCTTTTGAAGCTTCCAATAGAAGCTTATGAGGCTTCCAACTGAAGCTTCCAACAGAAATTTCTGAAGCTTCCAACAGAAACTTCTAAAGCTTCGAACAGGAGCTTTTGAAGCTGCGAACAGAAGCTATTGAAGCTTCCAACAGAAGCTTTTGAAATTTCGAACCCAAGCTTTTGAAGCTTCGAACAGAAGCTTTTGAAGCTTCGAACAAAAGCTTTTGAAGCTTCGAACAGAAGCTTTTGAAGCTTCGAACAGAAACTTTTGAAGCTTTAATCAGAAGCTTTTGAAGCTTCGAACAGAAACTTTCTAAGTTTCGGCCAAAAGCTTTTGAAGCTTTGAACAGAAGCTTTCCGAACATCAGACAGACGCTTCGGAGAGAATCAGCATTTTCGAACTTCTGAATGAGCTTGTTGAGCTTCAAGTAAAAGCTGCCAATTTTTATGAATTGCATCGGATAGAAGCTGTCCATTTGGGTGCGGCTTATTTTTCAAAAGTTCTCAAAACCAAAAATACGTATACTCTACTGAATTCAAATTACATCAAAAGAGAAAGCTCAAAATCTGAGCCAAAAATATCAACATTTAGAGGTGGTGCAAGCGTCTTAAATGTGAATTTTCAGGTTATGAAAAGTGACCTGTAGTGAAGTAAACAAAACTTTTTTATTTTTCAACCGATTTTGAAACTTTTAGCATCAATACCTTCAAAATTAAATTTATGAAAACTCTGTAGAACACCAAATATGTCTAAAATTAATCAAGTTTTAGTTAAAAGTAATTTACAGTAATGTCCCGATTTTGTCAGCCCCATGCTGAATTTAGGGTTGACAAATTCGGAAAAGAGCTAAAATCGGGAAAAATAATTTCGACTGGTTTCAAGTTTTACTTTAACTTAAGGACTTGGTGTTAATATAAACATTGTGTTTCTAACTTCAATTTTCTATGTACCGTGATGCAAGGCAACATTGATCAGTTTCATGAATAATTATTGAAATTTTCAGGTTTCAAAATTTTGGTCTTTAGATTATTGTATGGACGTGGTCATGGTCATAATTGACTTTATGCACCCAATATTGCTAGTATAGACGAGTTTACTCTGATTAAAATAAATATCAATTTTAAGGCTGACAAAATCGGGTAAAAAGGATGCTAAAATCGGGGGTAGACAAAATCGGGTCAGAAATGGTGCTAATATCGGGGGTAGATAAAATCGGGGGTAGACAAAATCGGGGGCTGACAAAATCGGGTCATTACTGTATTTCAATTTTTTTCTCATTTTACTAAAAATTTCAACTTTGTTTGACCATAACTTCAAGAGTACTTAATTTAAAATCGATCTTTTGACATGCTTTTGAAGCTAATTTAATCGTTTTCTAGCCTTGCCTACATCACATTTCACTAAAAAATTTCTTGACCAAGTTATTCAGCAAAAACTGCACAAAAACATGATTTTTATACGAAAAATGTCAGTTCTTCTTTCAATTTTTTGCCAAGTTAATATTATCTCTAATGCTGAAACGGGTTTTTCTCATTTGTCAAACCTTTGAGAAGGACTTTGCAGCAAATTTTAAATAATTTTGAAACAAAAATATTTTTGCATATGTTAAATAATATATGCACTATTCAACTTCGAATTAAGGCAAATTGATTCATTAATTTAAGTTTCATAGAAAAATGCAATTTTCGGCGAAAGAAACTTAAATAATCCAAAGAAATTTGATTTTTTCATTGAAAAATCATGTTTTTGAGTAGTTTTTGTTGAATAACTAAGAACATCTAAATTTGCTTGGAATCGATCGAGTATTTATGAAGTTATGGTCAAACGAAAATGTTTTTTTTAGTAAAATATGGAAAAATTCGGATAAAAGTATTCTTAACTAAGACTAGTTTTGATTTTAGACAAATGTAATGTTCTACGAAGTTTTCATAAATTTAATCTGGAAGATAAAGTTTTAAAATTGATTGAAAAATAACAAAGTTATGTTTACTTCACCGAAGGTCATTTTTTATAATTTGAAAATTCACCTTCAATACACTTGCGCCACCTCTATATGATAATATTGTTGGCTCAGATTTTGTGGTTTCTCTTTTAATGTGATTTGATATCAGTAGAGCACACGAATTTTTGGTTTTGAGATCTTTTAAAAAATAAGCTGCACCCTACTGTCCATGCTTCGGCTTTGCAAGCTTTAGGAGAAGCTTTTCAAATTTCGTAGGAAAGCTTTTCAAAGATTGGAAAGAAGCCTTATCAACTCCTCTTGTTCTTCTTTCTGGCGTAACGTCCGAACTGGGACAAAGCCTGCTTCTCAGATTAGTATTCTTATCAGCACTTCCACAGTTATTAACAGAGAACTTTCTTTGCCGATTGACCATTTTTTGCATGTGTATATCATGTGGCAGATACGAAGATACTCTATGCCCTGGGAATCGAGGAAATTTCCATTACGAAAAGATCCTCGACCAGCGGGATTCGAACCCACGACCCTCAGCATGGTCATGCTGAATAGCTGCGCGTTTACCGCTACGGCTATCTGGGCGGCTACTCAAGTCTCTTAGCATTCAAGCTACAGAGAGAAGCTATCGAAGTATCGTAGAGAAGATTCTCATGCTTCCGAGTCAAGCGTCTCAAGCTTTGAAGAGAAGCTTTCCAAGCTTTGAAAAACTTACAAACATCTGGCAAAAGTTTTCTTGGCTTCAGAAATTAGCTTTTTAAGCTTTTGACAAAAGCTTCCCAAGTTTCGGTCAGAAGCTTTCTAAAATTGGGGACAAAAGATTTTCAAGATTCTGATAAAAGTTATGCAAACTTTGGACAGATGCTCGCCAAGCTTCAACCCAAAGTTTCCAAAGCTTCGAGAAGAAACTTCCCTATCTTCGGAAACTAGCTTTTCAAGCTTTGAACAGGAGTTATCCATGATTCGGACAGCTTTCTTAGATTTAAAAAGAAGTTTCCTCAGCCTTGGAGAGCAGCATTCCCAGTTCCTGAAAAAAGCTTTTCACTCTTCTGAGAGAATCACTTCCAACTTGTAACGTAGGTTTCCATGCTTTGTGCAGAAGGTTTCATATTTTCATACATGAACGTTCCAAATTTTAAGAGCGGGATTTTAAAGGCTTTTAACATTTGAAAAAAAAAATTGTTTCCTTCTGAACGAAGTTTCTCCAGTATTTTAGAAAAGCTTTTTCAGAATAAGAGTGAAGCTTTTCATGCTAATGAGAGATGCTTTTCGAGCTTGATAGAGAAGCTATTCCAACTTCTGAAAAAAAAGGTCACCCAGCAAGCATTTTCTGCTCTGTTTTTGTTAAAGCTTCAAAACCGCTTAAATTAAAAAAAAACGCGTCTCAAGCTTAAATGGAAACCATTTATTATTTGGGAGAAGTTTCTGAAACATTCAAGAGACGATACGCGCCAAATAAACTTTTTCAATCTTCTGAAAATGTTGTTCAAAATTTTGATTGAATATCATTTCTTAAGCTTTTGGTATAAATTTCGTATTTTGCGTAAAAACCGTTCAATGGATCTTGAAGATGCTTAAAGAAGCTTCATAGAATTCCAGGTTTTCTTTCAATCTTCCATCAGAAGTATTTCGTTTTTAAATTTATGTTGAGAAGTTTTACTACTAGTTCTTATCTGTTTACCAAAAATAACCATGATTCGGATGTACTTCTTTCTTGTATATTCTTGTTACCATCTGGAACCTTTTCATGTTATTCTAAAAGTAATTAATTATGCAATAATCTGCTCCTGTCCAATGCGTATAAACCCATCTTAATCATCATTTGTCAGTCATCAAGTCAGGCCTGAAATTCGATCCGCATTCACGCTTTCGCATAAAAATTTCCCATCCGTTCCTCACAAAAACCCGGGAATCGCCTGCTGCCCGAGGGCAATGAATGGCAATCACTGTAAAATCACTTTCCTTCTTTGATTTCCCGACGTTATGGGCCCAAAACGCCATCCCCGCAATGAAAAACAAAAAGCATGTTCAACTTTCGCTTCCCTGTGTGATGAAAGAAAAATGTGTTCCAGCAGTTTGGGACCGTTCTTGGAAGACAAGAACGCCGAACCGTTCGTCTGTTTTCACTTTCCCCCAAAAAATCTGCGCTTCTCATAATATGTAGGCACATGAAAAGTGCGTTGCCATTACGTTCCGACTGGATGTGCATAATTAGGGACCCTTCTCGCAATTCGACCGCATCGTCGTCCGTCGTTCTTTTCGGGGGGCAAAGCCCTTCCCCGGGTTGCCAGATGCGCGATGTTTCATGATCATGTCCGCTGCGATTCGGCGAATCGCAAAACTGGAAACACTGCCAGCTCCTGTCAGAATCATCGGTCCCGCCAAAAAAAAAACTGTTTCGCAACCCTAGGATGAACGGATGGCATGAAAGTGAAATGTGCAAACATATCTCCGACAAATTAAGAAACAAAAAATCTTTCTTCTTTCTCCGCTGAGCGCGGTGTCAGGTTTTGGATTTCCATAACAGTTGCTCGGGCGCGCCAAATTCGGACCACATGTGCGCAGAATTTCACTGTTTGTTTCTCCAACGAATGCCACAATGGTTGGATTCCATACAAAAAGGCGGCCAAAATGACCGAGCATGATTTTAAGATAAGTTTTTTGACGTTTCTCAGGCGGGCCAATATTGACATTAGTGGTGCAGAGAAGCACGGTAACAGCGCTTATGGTTCTTCTTATCTTAAGAGATAAGATATTTTTTTCGATTACGGCAATAAAACTAATTTTGGCCAAACTTTATCTCTTTCATTGTGACCTGATTGCCGCGCGTAATGTCTCGAGTGAGAAGGGCTCGTCATCATTTGCCCGATTTTTTCCCCCTCCTTGCATCATGCTGCTGCATTTTGATCATAATCAGAGTTCTGCAATCCGTCGCCGCCATCCCTCCGCTTCCTGCGGCATTGCCACATTATCACGTGTATGCTCGAATTTTAATTCGAGGGTTCGTTGAACCCTTGATTCTGGTATGATTATTCGTACAAAGTACATACGCACATCAGGCGTTAAAAATGGTTGTCCCTTTTGCGTCGAACATGGAAATGCATTTGTTTTGGAATGCGGTGTCGCTGCTGCGATGTTTTCGTCACAAATTCGGTTGAACCACGTGCGTTTTCCGTTAGAAGGTTTGTTGTTGGTGCAAAAAGATGGCAAAAATTGCCTAACGAATGGGAAGGTGTCAACGAACTTGCTTCTGACTTGAACCAGGGGGCTTTGTTTGGTTTTTGAGGTTAAATTTAGGATTTGTGTAATTAGCGTGTGGTTTCGTCGGCGGGGGGTTCAGAAATAATGGGTTCAAATTAAGGATCCTCAATATGTACTGTTTTTACATACGTTTCTTAATTTGGATATGTTTTTATCCAATTTGATGATAAAAATCGATTTAGAGCGACAAAAATACCTTGATGTGTTAGGAAAGATGTATAGCTCTGATCTGGTGCATCTTTTGAGCTGCAATTTTGCATCGACTCTATAAGATCAACACTATTTAATACACGGTAAAAAATAGGCACCATGCTATCAATAGTTCTGCACTTGGATTTGCACTACTGTTGAATCTTGACAAAATCAAATTCAACGTTGCATGTTTTGATTTGAAATAAAAAAAAGTTAAAATAAACATTTCCGCCTGACCCAGATTTGAACCACCAACCTTCGGAGTGCAAGACCAGTGTCTTACCTCGACACTAACTCGCATCTGTTGAAACAGATTGAATTGATCTCAATCACTTTCTACAACGAGCTGTCAATGTTTGCTCTCATACAAAAGACATGATGTTCAAAATCAATGACATTTCACTTCAGAGTCTAGTTCCAGAGACAGTAGAGCAAATCCAAAGTTGAAACTCTTCAAATCATGATGATTTGTGTTTTGAATTGAGTCAAGTGATCAATCTATTCAATCGAACGTGCTGATTTTTTACCGTGTATACCAAAGATACCTATATCAAGGTATCTTGAAGAGAGGTACATCAATCCAGGGACGAAAATACTCAATCTACCCTCGCCTACATTGATACTTGCTGGGTAGAATCTTCTTTGATTTTTATTTGTTATTATCCTCACCTTGACAACACAACACAGATTGGCAAAGCGCTTGCACAAGATTGTCAGTTTCCTTTTAACCTGCTGCTACTCAACCGCTTTTTGATAATCAGAAACAAAAAATGATATTCATTCTAACAAGCTTGACTTTTTTACATTCCGCTTCGTGAAGTTGTAATTTTTGCACGAGGCACACTAGAGACGCGTAAATATATTCCATTCCGTGCATCGGATCCTTCATTATCCGTATAACAGCATATTTTTTAAATATTTTGATCCTCATTGATAATCAATTTTCTAAAATTGATACTCTTCTGCTTCTGAGAATCAAAAACACCAACGACATACGGGCATCGTTGTTTGTTTTGCCCATCTACTTTTGTGCCATCTTCATTGGTACAATCATATTGGTGGTGGTGCGGTTACTTCGATGGTGGCATAAATTCAGTGAATTGAGTATAGAGAGCATGATTTTTTTCGTCCCTGCATCAATCTATGTAATTGAAAACGAATGCTTACGAGACGGTGCCTATTCAACCAAGATAAAAACATAGTCGCCAGCTGTCACTTGGTGATCCAAAATGGCGGAATGAGGAATCTGACAGATAGAATTCACACTTCAGTCGTCGCGCTGTTGTATTTTGTACAACACTGTTGAAAAAACCTCGCTTTTCATTCTCAACAACAGCGTGGTGGTTCTGACGGTGGCAAACCGCGCGACGACTGGAAGGTTAACTCCCTTATAGATACCTTGACCTACATATATCTTAATATTTGGAATAATAATTTCGAAAGTTTGATGGATAATCGAAGCAGTATTCTATATTCTAATTCTGTAGTGAAGTCAAATGTAGACACATTTAAAAAATATAAAGCTTTATAATCACGAACGTTACCGCAATACTAATGAAGGCTTCTGTAGAAACTTTCGGTAGTAACTTCCAACTTTTTGGGAAAGTTTTCCAAGCCTATTTAGTTATCATTAGTTTTGGAAGAATTTTCCTAAGCTACTGGGTGAACCTTTCAACGTTCTGGAAGAAAGAAGTTCTCTAGATTCTGCAAAATTCAAACTCCAGAATGAGCTTTTCAAGTTCCCGGTATAAACCTAGTTTTCTGGAGCAGTACCCCAATCTTTCGTTTGGAGCTTAGCTTCTGGGAGAATCTTTTTGAGCTTCTGAGGAAAGGCTCCCAGGTTAATCGTAGATTGGCTAGCAAACACTTTGTTTTGCTTTTTGGACCGCCGAAATTGACATGATCCTTGACTGCCTTGCTGTTGCAACATCTTCGTTTTTTCGGTTATGAAAGGGGTCCGCGTGGTCTGTAGGGATTTGAATTCTAAACTTGTAACCAACTCAGCCACCAAGTGGCTCGGTAGCTTAGTTGGTAAAGCGCTCGTCTATCATACAAGAGTCCTGGGTTCAAATCCCAGCCGAGCACGTGGATTTTTTTTATAATATAACCCATAATTTGTCCATCTTTACC
Organism: Aedes aegypti; assembly: GCF_002204515.2. NCBI lineage: Eukaryota > Metazoa > Arthropoda > Insecta > Diptera > Culicidae > Aedes > Aedes aegypti. The sequence continues at coordinate 220,785,330 of NC_035107.1, read as the reverse complement.
ACGCGTAATGAGTTAATTAATTTAATAATCATGCGGATTGGATTACCAAACAGCTCAATATAAGCGTCAATTTATCTTCGTTTTTGTTGATTCCTTATCCATTTGGCCTTGCTTCTCGGCATCAAATTAAGTATTAACACATTTTCTGCAAAACTAACAATCTTCACAGTCCTGAATAATATTTGGGTTTTGACTTCATCTAGGAAAATTGTTTCCTACGAAAATCCAAAACTTCTCTGGTGGTCAATTTACATGGTCTAGCAGCTACTGAAACAAGCACCTCCAGGAGTGTTTTAGTGGAAAGATTGTGAAGGACACAGTCATAGCTGGGCTTTTGCTTCATACCACTAGTTCAAGGTTTGGTCGAGAAAACACGAGAACATCTCGTCGGGTTCAATGATGTATGCTAGACCTGATATAAACTAAAATTTTTATACATGTTTCAACAAAATATAATACCAAGCATTCATTTGAGGTACAAATCTCTCAGATCTGACTATTATTGCGAACGCGACAACCATTCATGTAAAAAAAGAGCCAAAATGTGTTTTCAAGGATGTAAGTATTTGTCCCGAGCACTTCCTTTATTCGTGCCTTAGTGAATTTCGTGAATTTGGCACTTTTGTCAGGAAGGTGAACAAAACATTTGTTTTTGGTTCGAACGGAGATTATAAGGTCGCGAATACTTCTTCTTCTTCTTCTTCCTAGCGTTACGTCCCCACTGGGACAAAGCCTGCTTCTCAACTAAGTGTTCTTATGAGCACTTCCACAGTTATTAACTGAGAGCTTACTATGCCAATGACCATTTTTGCATGTGTATATCGTGTGGCAGGTACGATTATACTCTATGCCCTTGGAAGTCGAAAAAATTTCCAACCCGAAAAGATCCTCGAACCCACGACCCTCAGCTTGGTCTTGCTGAATAGCTGCGCGTTTACCGCTACGGTTAACTGGGCCCTTCGCGAATACTTATTGTAGGCCTTAAAAAGATTTGAGCGAACTAATTCATAGAGTTTCGTAAGCTCTTCTCTCCGTTTTATGGCATCGTAGTCATGCCCATCACCGAGTTCCGGTTGGTTTTCGTATTCTTGGCCGTGACTGATCCGAAGTTCACGAAATAGGGTATATGTCCAATGCTTTCATATGCGCTAGTTCGAATGGCTCGGGCTGTAGTTTGTACAGTTGTTATTGTAGATTTGTTTATTCAATAACTCTATTGACTCTCTCGGCTAGATTGGAAGCAAGGTGATAAACAACTAGATTCCACTGAGTAACTCCGTACTCCTTTACATTTCAGGGATTAAATAATTATATATTAGTCATGATTTGGCATAATTTATTAAGTGAATTTCCTCCCCCAAGCTGAATGCTCGTACATTTCTCTTAACACTGCTCATGAGATTTTGGGCGAGGTTTTGCCCATCTTTCTTACGCAATTTCTCTCAGTTTTTCTTCAAAGCTTCATCGCCTTTCTTCAACTTCTTCTTCATTATCGCCCAAAACTTTTCGATCGGACGAAGTTCTTGTGTGTTTGGCGAGTTCGCCTTCTTGGGGACCACATTAACGCCCTTCGCTTCGTATCGGTTGGTGCCGGTTGTAACGTTCGCCTGACAGAACAGGTACTTCTTCGCGAATTTGTCCATCTTTCTCTTCCGGAACCTTAATGCGGGACGTACCGACAAAAAACTCGAAGCCGGGGATTTGTTTGGTGTCCGCCTTGGTAGATGCCTCGTCGTCCATGAAGAGACAGCCACTCACGGTACAGCTTCCGCGCACGCAATTCGACAACCATGTTTTGCTGGTCAGTCCGGTTTGGAGCCATCCTGACCTTAAAAACACGTAGCCCAGCCCGCTTGATGGTCTTCTGGACGAACCACTTCGACAAATTGACCTTTTTGGCCACGTCTCGGGTGGAAAGGTTCGGGTTGTTCTTAAAGAACTGCCTTATCTTCCGCGCCTTCTCTGGCTATTCCGTTTTCGGTTTTCGTCTGCTTCCAACGCGCCACTCGCTGGTCTTCGTCTCCTGGAACATCTTCACAACGTGGAACACGGTGGAATGGTGAAATTCAAGCCTTTTGCCGATTCATCTGTGCGTCTGACCAGGATTATCGATCACCACGCTCAAGTTTTGCTGGCGTAGCTCTTCTTGTTTCAGATGCATCTTGAAAACTACTTGACAGATCGCGATAAAATTTTGCACGCATAAACATAACACTCTAAACTAGTATTACCTGAAATTTCATTAATTTTTACCCACGCAATAAAAAGTTACGCCCAAAACAAAGTGTCACATCTTTTCCGAGTGCAATCTTCAGGTTCTCCATTACAGTGCACACCAAAGGTGCAGTGGATGTCTTCATATACTGTGCCAATACGAATTTTGAAAAGAAATCGCAGATGATCTGAATCCACATATTTCCTTCGCGTGACCGAGGGCATGATCCCTGGTATCTCCCAGGGTCTGGAACACACTTTAAGTTTACCACATGAGAGTTGAACGTTTTGGTTGGGCACTTTTGACTCCTTACACACTTTGCAACTGGAGCAGTACCGTTTAGTGTCGCTAGCCATACTTGACCAAAAGTAGCATTCTCGAATCTTGGTCAGTGTTTTCAGGAAACCGAGCTGGGCTTCACAGTGAACTTCTTTAATAATATTTCGTCGATCAGGTCCTGACACTACTTGCTTCCATCGATGAGCAGGGTCTTCAATCAGGGTGGAATTAGCAATAAACTTAAAGACGGTCCCATTGACTACTTCATAGTCAGGATGTTTCTGTGGATCAATCTGATACTTGAGTTCATCAATGTATGGATCGGAGAGATGAATGTGCACAGTGTAGATGCTTCTGCTGATGCAGTCAACTGGGATGTTGTCGCAGCCCTTTTTTATATCGTAGCTCAATGTCATACTTTGATAACTTCAAAGCCCACCGAGAAATACGCGGACTCCGAGACTCGTTAGACATAGTCTGGAGGAAAGTAAGTCTCATTAGATCGGTTTTCACGTTCCTTCTTAAACAGGTTGGTCAATGGAGTCGTGATTTCCGAGTATTTGCCGATACATTTCTGATAGAAACTTGCAGGACTTAGTAGACAACGAACTAATTCTTAGTTCTTAGTTCGAACTAATTCTCAGTTCTTCTTCGAGTTTTACTGATACTATGCAAGATCTGAGACATATTTGGTATGGGAAACTCATGTTTCTTCGTGACAGAATTCAATCATCGCAAATCCAGACATATTTTCTACTTTCCGTTAAATCTATCGAATGTTTTATGAGATTATTTCTTCCTAAATTGCCTTAACGTGTCGCAGAAAGCTTCTGGATAGCCTTAAATAAGAGAACTCTTGCTCAGTGCACAATTCATGTTCAGTAACGATATCCTTCGAGGTTTTTGTTGAATTTGATGGCAGTTCGACTGTTGGCATCTCCAATGAATGATCGTCTTCCTTCGGATCTAGACATTGATTGGTGTCAAGATCAGGGACCTAACAAAAAAAGATTTTTCCCAATAATAGGGCGTGATTCTCAGACTGATTTGGAACCATTTGCCTTTGATTCGGATTAATCGTAAACTAAAAGTTGAATGCTTACAGAAAATCAATTCCGAGAATCAATATTTTGCAAACTTCTGGTATGATCACAGTAAGAATAATCCTTATGATTTTCTTAAACTCAACCGGAATATTGACATATCCCAGGCAACTATATGAAGTTCAATCAGCGGTCAAAACTTTAAGACGACACGGCAGATTCTTAAGTCCGAGACGGTCTATTAATTTCTGCGAGCTGTCAACAAGACCTTCAACTTCTATGCTCAAAACATTTACTATAAGATGAGACAATGATTAAATTATGTATGGATGATAAACATACTGTTGATCGTTAAGGCTCAGATAGGGATCCCCAAATCCCTCTTTACCTAACCTAAATACAAACAAATTTGATCAATGAAAATTAAAACTACGAATAGGGTTCTAAATTATGTTACAATCCTGTTAGTGCCGATAGCATAGGTTTCTGTTGGAAATCTCTACCTTCTTCATAATTTTTAGGTTCTGTCTTAATCCAGAAGCTTCCTCAATTTCTCAATTTATTACTCCCCTCTGGAATCCACTACTGCCTTCTTAACTTCACAGAGTTATTCTCAAAACTCAAACTTATTTTGCAATTTTTCAACTTTCAACCTACCGAAACCTTCACTATATTCAAGAAATTCCTAAGGTTCCAAGAAAGTCTTTATTTGATCCCGTTACCTCCTGAGTTTAAGGTGAAACAGTTTGGAATCAACTTCTAAGATTGCACTAAAACTTCAAAAGCACAAATCTAACGAAAAAAGCATCCAACAACCGTGCGCTTTTTATTTTGGCTTTGTGCACTAGCAGAAAGCTTAAAATAAGAATATCATAAACGTTCTTCTTCTTCTTTCTGGCGTTAATCCCTACTGGGACAGAGCCTGCTTCTCAGCTTAGTGTTCTTATGAGTACTTCCACAGTTATTAACTGGGAGCTTACTATGCCAATGACCATTCTTGCATGTGTATATCGTGTGGCAGGTACGAAGATACTCTATGCCCTGGGAAGTCGAGAAAATTTCCAACCCGAAAAGATCGTCGACCGGTGGGATTCGAACCCACGACCCTCAGCTTGGTCTTGCTGAATAGCTGCGCGTTTACCGCTACGGCTATCTGGGCCCCTATATCATAAACGTCTTCGAACTATTTCTCCAGTTTTGTGCCTTTTTAAACGTGAGTAGGGGCACAAGTCGGCCATTGTGCCGGCCGTCTTTGGATTCCGAGATGTTTCACCTTAAATGGAATTCGATGAAGCTTAGAAGGAAGCGGACGGGATTCAGGAAGAGGTTGTTGAGATATCCCAGGCAGAATTCGCATATGAAATCCTTTGTAAAATTCTACAAAGTTTTCATTGTTTTATTCAAGTCTTGGATTTTCCAGTTCTTTTAGAACATCCACGTGTAGACCTGTAGGTTTTCTAGTAAGGCAAGTAAATCCCGGAATTCTTAATTTCCAAAAATGTCTTCACAAAGAAAAACATGTTTTTTCGGATGTTCTCTAAAGAAATGAATTTTTTCATTGATGGTTTGATGTAGGATTTTTTGTGAAACCTTGAAAAAATTCTCCTGGAGAAATGCCTGCAAATATTTCTTGAGAAGTTCTGAAATAAAATTTGCCAATTCTAGAGATGCGGAAGATAAATATTTCGGAGAGAACCTGGGAACTCTGCAAAAAAATACGTAGCTCGCTAGTGATTCTAATCATTATTTTATCAATATTTTTCTTGTTCGCTTTTTCTTACAGACATTCTATTCATGAAATTTCAGAAAATTATCGCGTACAAATTTCGAATGTATTGTTGAAGGAATTCCTGAAAGAGTCTTTAGAGATAGCTCTGAAATAGTACACAGAGGAAATTCTTGTCTGTTATAAATATCTACCTAATATTACCTTAATTTCATTTTTTTTTTTTTTTTGGAAATTTTGAGCATTTTTATAATCACCCGTTGTCCTTCAGAGCCCCAGCTTCTATTGGTGGTCTATATTTTTCTGTTATAGCTTAGAAATCCCAATTACACACTTTTAGTGATTTTCAGTCCAATTACACATTTTTAGTGATTTTCAACTCTTAAGCATACTAGCTCGTTATCAAGGTCCTCAGATATTTATCAAATCTAAATATGATTCTTCTGTTTCTGTTCGGGATGAGCCATTCTTTGATCTTTTACCCGTGTGCTTTGTTTTTTGTGTCCTCGTTCTACTTCGTTACTATTGAGAAATAATGAAGTAGTAGTTTTTATACAATTACCATTCTTTACCATTTTCCATAGAGACTTTTTAGGAAAATATATTGCTATTTATACCTTTTGGAGAAAACAGTTTGTTACCATTAAACTCTCAAAAGCGCGCCCCTTCTGACCATGCATCGGTACTCTAGCATATCAAATTATTGCTTTTACTTATAATGTTCAATGTTCAACGTTTTTTGTAACTGTGCGCAGGATTCATCACATTAGACATTTAGGTTCCTTGAAACAAGATGCTTATTTTAGCATGTAAGAATTCGGCTACTCCATTGATTCGGAATCGTTTACCTCCTAGATATCCAAAGATAAGCACTTGAACTCAGAAAGAACTTATGAATTGAAACAAGCCTCAGATGCTGATTGAGCCATTTCTCCACTTTGACCTCCTCATCATCTAAGACAAATAGGTGGGTCTTAGTGGCTCGTTTTAAATACTCTTCCGACCTTAGCTTATAAGTATTAACAAGAACAGATACAACAAGATTACAGAAGGTCATGGATTCAATCCCAGACCCGTGCCTTTCCTCGTACTTTGTAGTTGTATCTTCAACTTTCTCCTAACTTCCACTCTAAATCTATCACAGTTAAAACTATCCCAGCAAACACACGATCGAATACAAGAGTACAAATGTGGAAGCGTAAATTTTGCATGCAGCCTTATGGAGCAAATACGTATATCGCTTCCACGTTTGCACTCTTATGCGCTATCGTATACGAGATTGTGTTTACTGGGATTCATGCATAGCAATCGCTAGAACCAGAGTCAGACAAGAAACCGTTCCATTCTCCCATCATTATAGCACGCCTTTTCTCACGCCTGACATATAGGCAGTCTGCTAACCAAAAGCAAGCAATAAAATTACCATAGCCCTAGACCTTCCCGTACGAACTATCGTAAATGCAGGGTTATACCCGGTTTACTGTGGGTCAATTTAAAATGCAACATCACTTCCTCCCTGTTCCCCACATTGATCTGTATTCCGACGTGGCAGACGCCATTGTTGCCTAAAAAAAGAAGATCTCCAGAGCATATACACTGAGGGATCCCAAGCAGCCATCCTGTTGGTTCCTTGTGTAAGTGCAGCTGATCAGGCGGTACTCGAGTAGCAACCACGGGCGACCAATCAAGGCCCAGCTGAAATTTAGTATCTGACAAAAATGCTTGTTAAAGGTGTACAAGCCACAGACAAACAGACGTAACACATAAAACAATATTCTTTAAAATCCATCACCCACTTCACACCGTCATCATCTGATGAGTATGGTATATGGAACACTGTTAAGTGCGACAAACGCTGCGGAAGGCGCTAGTGTGGAACGTCTAGCACGGAGAAAAACGGTGCGTGCGCCTCTAGTTGTGAGGTTTATATCATAGCGAATTTGAAATGATCGTTTTAAATGTGGTCGATGGAATATTCGACAGGGTTTTGTCTGTTTCAAGCTATTATTCTAAGGTATCAAGCTTATTCAACTCTTTTTTAATACATATCTGAGTTCGGGAGTCTGAATTAAATGTGACTACAAAAAAAAAACGGATGCACATGTTTAATTACAGCAAATTTCTTTGATTCAATTGCAACCGTGTCAAAACAACAGGTTCTAAAAAAAGATTAAAATCTATCGACCGTAATGACATTTCAAATCTTTTAAAGACAGCTCGCCCCGTAATAGATTGTTTGAAAGCTTTTTTTCATTTCTTTGATTTTTAACGTTTAATTTTTTAATTTCAAAAGATTCATAATACATATTTAAATATAGTCGACTCTCCACATCTCGATGTTCTACATCTCGATATCTCTCCCTTTGTCGATGATTGCTTCGGTCCTTTCATTCTGCATACGATTTCTCTCTCCATATCTCGATATCCTCCTTAACTCGATATCTCCATGTGTTCCTGTTGATTTATTGTTCTCAATTTCCTCTCCATATGTCGATATGAACATTATCAAAGGTTACTAGACCAGATTAAGGCTAAGTAGCCCGTCATTCGTTTTAGCAACAATGATGACTTTTCAGCTTGCATTTCAAAGTGATATAACTCAGTCTTGATAGTTTATATTGACTTGAAAAAGTATCACTGTACGCGCTAACATGCTTAAAGTATGCTGATACTTTTTCAGCTGTGTCAGTGCAAAACCATCTGATTTTCTTTGATTCGAAATCGTGAGATGAATTAGCAACAATCATCAACGACGCGTACAAATTTCAATGACGGCCTACCTATCGCCTTAAAGTGATTCAGAACAATTTGGTAACTCGAAATGAAGTTTGTTTGTTTATGATTTTTCGAGTAACGGAGTTATTTTCAATCTAGTGTTCATTAAATTAATGTTCTTTGTCTCGATCGCTCCCTATCTCGACGGTCCGTTCGATATCGAGATGTGGAGAGGCGACTGTGTGTACATTGACACACCAAAACTACCCAAATCTTCTATCAGAACAATCACATACACCAAAGATCGTAGTGATTGAATGTGATCCTTTTCAAAGTTTTAAAATTCGTCAGAGAGTCTTCTTTGCTGTCCAATCTACAATATGTACTTCACATGCAGATCATCTCACACCTTGACGAAGATCAAATTTCCTCATCGGTAGCAATCCCCTCTTTGACAACCAATCATCCAACGCCCCCTTCGATCATCGATCGCACGATATCTCTTCTTGCAACGTGTTTCTATCCCCGGCGATCACCAAGGCTTACCTTCGATCGATTCCAACCGGAGCTGGTTAAATGTCATCTGAATTGAATATTACACACCACGGTAGAGGTTTCCTCCACTCAACACACGCGCACTCGATGACGATGCTTGGGCAATTTTTAAGGGCTCGACCTCGACTAGAGACGACGACGACGACGACGGCAGCTGACCTTTCCACAGCGAAAACAAAGAAAATTGCAGCCCTGAACGCGGTTTGCCTTCTTTTTTTCGTTGTTGTTGCAGCGGGAACATTCGTAATCGTCGTCGAATGGAGAAACACGCGCGCGAGCGTGGTTGCAATTTTAATCGAAATTGTTATCTCCTGTGCGCGGGAAACGTACGCAGAATCGGTTAAGGTTTGCGGGCAGTCCAGTCCCCTAAGCTAGGCGACTAGTGCGCTCAGTGCGATGTAAAGGGGTGATTGTGGGCTGTGTTACTTTTTCCCGAATGTCGGTTCTCCGAATTCCAGTTTCCCGAGCGCCAGTTCTCCGAATACCGTACACCACCGTTAATTTGAACGGTACCTTATGAAAACCATTGGGGTTCATTTTTTATTTGAACATCTAGTCACCCTAGAAACGCGTTTCTGGTTACCTCCTTCACTGTATTGTTTTGATTCTGCGTTCCGTTTCACAGCATTCCATTTTACTTAATTCCGTTCCATGATCTAAATGACGTTTGAACTATTTTTAATCTGAACGATGTGCAAATTAATGGGGTACAAATTAAAAAGTGTTCAGATTAAATGTGGTCAAACCAACGGGGGTATCCGGTACTCCGTTTCCACGAATTGACCGATGGACGAGTTCATTAATTTGACGTTTTAGCGGTGCCAAATTCACTCGTTACCATGACCACATAAATAACATGGCACCGCTCAAACGTCAAATAGTGAACTCGTGCATTGGTCCATAGCTCGTGAGGTAACGGAGCAAAATCTAGATTGCCATGATAAGTGTGTACTGCGATCTGTCAAATTTGGGTGCCTAGTGTAGTACTAGAAGTAGTACTTATTCTGAGACCGAGTGCTATGTATTTATTTCGTCTATGGTAGAATGGTCAAAATTAACCCTTCTCCTTTACTCTTGTTTATTTGGCAGGTTTTAGAGTTTCCAAATATCTGCGTCTGCTTCATCTTTTGATTGCTTATCGTTCTTTCACCTCACCACCCTTTCAATAAAGACAATTATTATTCACCTTATTGAACTACATCACTTTTCAAGAAATTCATATTCGGGAAAACGACATTCGGGGAATAGTAGCGCCATCTTCTGTGTGTGCTGTTCGAGGTGGTGTTGTGTGCGTCATAAATAATAAATTCAGCCTTAAAATATTAATCCAATCGATTGGGTTTCGCTGTTGCGATCGCAAGCATTTCCATAAGCCATGATGGCCAAACAAGAGGCAATGGGGCTGAGAAAGGAATATTAGGTGGGCGGCTAAGGGGGAGGTGTAGCTTGACAGTTGACCCCTGGGATGTTGCCATCGCCGTCATCAAAGTTGGCGTCGTATAAGAGCGAAAATGGCACCGGGTAAACAATTTATCAAGATTATTTGACAAAAACCCGCCTGCTGCCTGCTCACTGTTGCTTCGGCGTTGGCACGGAGTACAGCATTTACATTACGTCTTAAGGACATCTTCGATGATATGGCTTTAATTATAAAGTACCGGCATCATCACTTTTTGTGTAACCCGGTTTGGATAGGAGGGTTGCGGCCGAAGGCTTCACGGATGTATGTCACTATGTACCGCACTAGACAGGTCGAACACTGCCCATCTCAGGACTGAACGTCGGTGAATGGAAGCTTTAAGCTAACTTGAGGCCATCGTCATTGTATGACAATGACAAAGACTAACTATGGTGATTCAATATTCAACTGAGAATTGCACACTTTTTCAAGCGAGTCCGTATATATGACAAATAGTGAATCGCCACATAAAAAGTTCTTGATGCATTTTCGAAAAATTGCAGCTTTGCTTAAGATTCTTCCCAAGATTCTTATAACATGATAGGAAAACTTAGACCACAGTAGAAAAACGCCACAAAAATGTGCACCCAAGTGATATTATTCACCTAAAAATGCACCGATTAGACATGACCTTTTCCGCGTTGATCAACTCTTCCATTTCTGGCGAGAGAGCTCCGACGAAACGCTCAACCGGAGGAACGTACCGTAGTTCGGAATTCCTTCGCCGCAAGTTCCGCAGCACTCGAGCCGTGTATATCTCTCGTTCTCCTCTAGTTCCGACTAAACATGTATGTGCAGTTCCAGTCCGCTCGATAGAGCCATGTAGAACTGTCAAGAATGTACGCTATTGAGTAATGGATACCGAGTGGAGCCTATACCCCCCCTTGGTCCCTATAGGTTTACCTTCGAACCATATTCAGTTGGGTACAGTCAGCGAGCGTAAAAATACTCTTTCCGCACCCCTCGAAACACAAGTTGGACCACATAAACCTTTGAAGAGGGGAGTGGAAGGCGCAGAAGGTAAACACTTGTTCGATTCCGATGCAATGCAATTGCCCTAAAAGCCTATACTTGCCAACAAACCGACCAACCAACCGAACCAAGGCGTTACTGACAGCGAGAAACAAGATACAAAACAATTTCGCAAATTCAATGCCAAATAAATACAAAGCCGGACTCGCCTGTCAAATAGTAAACCGCGCACAGCACACGGCTGGATTGGCAAAAGCCGTAAGCGAACTCAACCTGAGAGAGGAGAACAGTAACAGTATAGCAGTAAGCAGTCGTCGTCAAGCTACTGTGGAACACTCCCGAATCACCCCTCGTTTGACAGGTGGTGTTTCGGAAAGCCGTTCCTACAGAACATCCCATAGGAGGAGGCACCGATTGTGCAGACAAAGAAACTAGCGAGATTCGTTGTTGTTGGTGCTATCTCATAAAGTTTTCTTTGTGATTGGCGCCCAGTTTTTCACGTTTTATTTGATATCAATTTTGTGTTGCAGCAGACTGCTGGGTAAACACGTCTTCAGCACGGCACGACGTTTCTGTTGTGAACTGCTACTTATGTCATTTCCAAACATTAAATGCACTGAAATGGGTTAAATGGGTGCAGCAGTTTCAATTTGAAAGAATTTGATAGGAAAGTATGCCATAATGACAAATAGGGAAAAGAACGTGACGATCTATTGACGAAAATGTTAAAACAATCGAAACAAATTCTTCTGTTTCTTCTCAAACCATTGGTGGATTCTTCTCAAGTCTATCAGCAGGTTCTTAATTGATATCTGCCAAGGTTTTTAAAGAGTTCGTGAAGAAATTTAAAGTGATTTTTTCCAAACATCTTTTGTTGGCTCGTGAATAACTCATTTGCAAGTTTTTATTAATTATTCAAAGCAGCTTGTAGAGTTGATGGTTAGAGTATATCTTGTATATATTTTGAAAATTTACTAGCAAGAGCTTCGTGGATTATAATGGAACGAAATCTTTCAAGACTTGTAATATAATTTTGGGATGATTCTTTAAGAATTCTTCACAGTTCTCTTTGGAACATCTTCGACAAATTGCTGGTGGTTTTTTTATTAGAACTTGTTAAGATTTCTTTGCCAATTTCCTTACCAGACTTTCGTAAATCTTTTATTGTTTCCAAATATTTGGTGGACTCTAGTTTATAGCAGAATAGAAAAGCAGATTTTTTGCATTACCTATGACCCATCACAGACGTGACTCTTGGGTGTGCCTGACAATTGTTTCTATTGATTTATAATAAAATCTTTGAATAGCTTCCAAAACATTCAATTCGAGCACATCAACTTTCACGTGTCCGCGGGACGGTGAAAGGTTGCTTCCTGGTTAGTTGTTTGCATCGATATTCCACCAATGATGTATCTTGGAACTCCTTCAGGGGATTCTATAAGAACTTTGCCAAATTTCCTCCAAACTCAACAGTTCCTCTCCAGATTCCTTCTAGAATATATAAACAGACTACTCTACATATTCCTCTGACAAATTTCCTAGAGATTTGGTTGAAAGTTCCTTCAGGAATTCAATCAAGAAAATTTTCGTCGAGTTCTTTAGAAAGTGTTTCAAATATTTGAACTGCATAAGATATATTAGATCTTTATTATCTATATTGATATCTTAGGTGGAATGTTATCCATGACAGATCCTGATGAAAATTAAGAAAATTTCACATGAGATCCTGAAGGAATCTGCAGGGAAATGATTTTTTATGAGTTTTCAAAACAGGCTCTCCGTTGAAAATATTTTAAAAAATCCGATTCCGAGAAAATGAGATCGAGCCGAGCCAGTTTCCCTACCCCTGATAAAATCTTCCAAGTTTCTGAGAATTTGTTCATGTTTCTGCTGAGAATTTGTTCATGCTTCTGCTGAGAAGCTTCCGAGCTTCTGCTGAGAAGCTTCCAAACTTCGGCGGGGAAGCTTCCGAGCTTCTGCGGAGAAGCTTCCAAACTTCTGCTGGGAAGCTTCCGAGCTTCTGCTGAGAAGCCTCCAAGCTTCTGCTGAGAAGCTTCCGAGCTTCTGCTGAGAAGCTTCCGAGCTTCTGCTGAAAAGCTTCCGAGCTTCTGCTGAGAAGCTTCCGAGCTTCTGCTGAGAAGCTTCCGAGCATCTGCTGAGAAGCTTCCGAGCATCTGCTGAGAAGCTTCCGAGCATCTGCTGAGAAGCTTCCGAGCTTCTGCTGAGAAGCTTCCAAACTTCGGCGGGGAAGCTTCCGAGCTTCTGCTGAGAAGCTTCCAAACTTCTGCTGGGAAGCTTCCGAGCTTCTGCTGAGTAGCTTCCGAGCTTCTGCTGAGAAGCTTCCGAGATTCTGCTGAGTGGCTTCCGAGCTTCTGGTGAGAAGCTTCCGAGCTTCTGCTGAGAAGCTTCCGAGCTTCTGTTGAGAAGCTTCCAAGCTTGTGCTGAGTGGCTTCCGAGCTTCTGATGAAAAGCTTCCGAGCTTCTGCTGATTAGCTTCCGAGCTTCTGCTGAGAAGCTTCCGAGATTCTGCTGAGTGGCTTCCGAGCTTCTGCTGAGAAGCTTCCGAGATTCTGCTGAAAAGCTTCCGAGCTTCTGCTGAGAAGCTTCCGAGCTTCTGCTGAGAAGCTTCCGAGCTTCTGCTGAGAAGCTTCCGAGCTTCTGCTGAGTAGCTTCCGAGCTTCTGCTGAGTAGCTTCCGAGCTTCTGCTGAAGCTTCCGAGATTCTGCTGAGTGGCTTCCGAGCTTCTGCTGAGAAGCTTCCGAGCTTCTGCTGAGTGGCTTCCGAGCTTCTGCTGAGAGGCTTCCGAGCTTCTGCTGAGAAGCTTCCGAGCTTCTGCTGAGAAGCTTCCGAGCTTCTGCTGAGTAGCTTCCGAGCTTCTGCTGAGTAGCTTCCGAGCTTCTGCTGAGTGGCTTCCGAGCTTCTGCTGAGAAGCTTCCGAGATTCTGCTGAGTGGCTTCCGAGCTTCTGCTGAGAGGCTTCCGAGCTTCTGCTGAGAAGCTTCCGAGCTTCTGCTGAGAAGCTTCCGAGCTTCTGCTGAGTAGCTTCCGAGCTTCTGCTGAGTAGCTTCCGAGCTTCTGCTGAAGCTTCCGAGATTCTGCTGAGTGGCTTCCGAGCTTCTGCTGAGAAGCTTCCGAGCTTCTGCTGAGTAGCTTCCGAGCTTCTGCTGAGAAGCTTCCGAGATTCTGCTGAGTGGCTTTCGAGCTTCTGCTGAGAAGCTTCCGAGATTCTGCTGAGAAGCTTCCGAGCTTCTGCTGATAAGCTTCCGAGCTTCTGCTGAGAAGCTTCCGAGATTCTGCAGAGAAGCTTCCCAGGTTCTGCTGAGAACCTGTTCAAGCTTCTGCTGAGAAGCTGTTCAAGCTTCTGCTGGTAATCTGTTCAAGCTTCCGTTGAGAAGCTGTTCAAGCTTCTGTTGAGAAGCTGTCCATGCTTCTGTTAAGAAGCTTCCAAGCTTCTGCTGAGAAATTTCCAAGCTTGTGTTGAATAACTTCCAAGCATCTGCTGAGAAGCTTCCGAGGATCCGAAGTTTACCGAAGATTAAAAACGATAATCAAACCATAATTAGCTCAATAATTAGTGCAAACGTTTACCTTGGAAGCGATCCTAAACAAAATCTGTTTTCCCGCCACAGAGACAGAACTTTTCCCCCGCAACGGCAACTTTTAAGGAATCCATTTTCTAAACAGCACACAACAAACAAATTAAGGCCCCTCTTCCAACCACAACCTAGCCGTACAACTTTTCCTCACCCACATTTCTAACTAGGAGCCATTACTCCACTTCTTGCGAGGGATACGATGCGTTTGTGGTAGAACCTTATCTTACATAACAATTCCACCCTCCCTGGCCCGGAATCGAACATCTATGCATGTTCACCGTTTCTGTCGTGCGAAACGAAGAAACCAAGCCAGTAGTGTAACAGAGCGCAAGGACGCACCTCTGCTAAACGTGCATAGGGTAAAGTGGGGCAAAAGCTTCTATTTAATATTTCTAGCTCAATTCAATAGACATTTTACGAATTTCATGGTGGTTCGAATGCTGTTTGAGTAATAGACTCTAACTCCAATGATTATAGATATTGATTGAGATTTAGGAAAGTTTTGCTATTTGTTATTTTGGATGTAAAAGTTGTGATTTTTGGTTGAAAGTTCATTGCATAAAAAAAAAAACAAAAATAAAGTCTTATTAGATTTTTTATATAAGGGCCTACCATAAGGATGCTTGAAATGTATTAGTTTTTACATGAATGTTTGAATATAATATTTGGTCCATGTTGGGACAAAGGTCCTAATTGCTTAAATGTAAAGACATTATTTTCAATATAAGCGAAATTCGCTAATATTAACTGCTGTTTTTAGGCGAATTTCAGATAAAAAAATAAGTGAGTTTTTTCTTATGAAAGTTACAATTTATGACTAATTAAAGGTTTTCCTGTCATAAAAGTATCAATATTTCATGTTTCAGTCAGCAGACTTTTTGTGACACTACAAACTTTTTTTGCTTAGCAAAATTTTAGCCAATAAATCGAAGGTTCACAGTAAGGTATTTATATCTATTCAATTGTTATGGTTATTTTCGGAAATATTGATGGCTTTTGCCCCATCTCACTCTACACTATGAAAAACCCGATCCGGTGCCGATTGTGCACGTGTACCAAAACACCCTTTCGGAACCGCTCTCCCCCTTTCCTCTAAGCATTCTCGTGGTCCGAAAGAGCAAACGGGACGGCAAAATATCTAGAATGCAAAACTAGAAATAGGGAGACCACCCCAGCGACAACGTGGAATAGGAGAGACCCCCCCCGATTTGGTGGTGCGTTTTTTGGAGCGACACGCACACATTCGCATCATCGGGACCGAACCGAGTAGGCGGGTGGGCGGTATGATTAGGTTAGGGTGTTGCTATCCTAACTGGACCCCTTGTTGCTTGGGTGGTGGGGGGCTTTTCTGAAAACGCGTGCTGGCGAACTTGTGCAACAGGCTGACGATGCAAAAGTTGGACACGGACTCTGACACCCAGGTCGGATGATTGTTTTCCAATTCGAGTTGGGTTTGTTTTGAATGCCATCATCATATGATGACGATGGCACACGCTATGTCCAAAGGGAGTTATTATGAAATTTTTGAGGACGTCAAGTTTTCTTTTATAGAAGATTGTTCTTGATTGTAAGAAACAAACTAGTTAAAAATGCAATGTATTCTACCTTATTTTTTGATAAATCGTCTTCTGAAGGTTTTCAGAATATCCTATAGAAGGTGAGATAAGGAACACAATCAGTATACAGTTAACTCTCCCTTACTCGATATTCCGTATCTCGATTTCGAGTTAGAGAACCATAGTAAAAGTTGGTTTTCATGGCTACCTCGATGGTCCCTTGAATCGCAGTTTCACTGGTTTTGTGTTCTGTAACTCGATACTTACCTAACTTGATGGTCCCTTCAATAACGAGTTATGGAGAGTTGACTGTATTAGCTGTTATTCCGTTCTGAAATTTAAAACAATAATATCGAACATGAGAAAAAATCTTTAGCCTGGGATTATTCCGTGGCAACGCGTTGATCCCCCAAAGAATTTCAGAACACCTCCGAATCCAGATGACCAACAACGATCAAAATATAAACAGATTCAGCATTTTATGAAAACTTTGAAATGGATGGATAATATCGAAAGTATAAGCATTGATGGCCGTACAATTCGCAGTTGCTACTGCGTGATTGACCGGAATAATCAAAATATCACAGGTAACCAACAGAAGTAGCTTGAGAGTATACTACCATCTTCAATGTGCAATTTCGAGGACTCCAAACTTAGTAATGTCAATAATGGCGCCGGCCACGTCTTTACGGTCATCGGCAAGGGAAAGGAATGTATGTAAGTTAACGTTCTTTGCTACTAGAGACCTAGATCACCTCTGCATCTCCATGGGAAGGAGTTTTGTTAGTGGGAAGGTTCAAAAGCTACATGATCAGGATTCACCTTCGTAAGTGATGCGATTCATGTAAGCTCAATTTAAAAAAGTTATCTATAAGTGTGCGACAATTTAAATGTCGAACTATTCAAAGGTTATTTTTAATAATTGTGACATATATATAAAATAACATGTACGTGTAACGTATTTGTTTAAACTGAGATAAAAGCTTATGCCGTGAATAACTATCCATAGTTTGTTTAATTATTAAATAAATGAAAGAGTGCCATGATAGGAATTTATCATGAGCATGAAACGAACTCACCAATTGATTTCCTGTCAGTTTTCATATTAGCAATCAAACAGGGGATATAAATGAATAATCAACAATCGGAAATGAATCAAAACTAAAACTAAGAAAACAAGAAAACGCATCAAATTCAATGAAAAACAAAGGTTTGATTATTTATTTCTTCATTATAGTAGTCCGAACATTCTCTCTCCTGAAAAAAAAAAATGCCAGACGCAGAAAAATACATGTGTCCTAGTCAAGGCCTACTGCAGCAATCCACTTGTGAAAAATGGTGAAAAACATCAAAGAACTAAAAAATCATCATTAAGAATAGCTTATTTTGTAAGATTCCTCTCACTGTAGAAGAACCATTTGAAATATTGCTGAAATTTTTGAAAAGTGTGAATTCTGTTTGGAAAATTCTAATAATCATATCGAGAGGAATTCGCGATAAGGGCCTATCTGACAAATCAGCAACAATGAGAAAATAACCAATGAAATTTTCATGTGCAATTTTTAATCCCAATTGGAGAAAATACACTACAACTTTAACTATTTCACTTGAATACACATTTCATAAACCTAGTTCCAAAATCCCCATCAATACCACACACATCTCCTTCAATTTTCCTAGCTATTTCGTAATAAAAAAATATTATAAAGTTTCGCCTTAAACGCACTCAAGAATGCCAGTATCGCCCAATGTTATGAGCAGGCTCGGGAACTGTGATCACAATTTGCCACAGTTCATCGATTCTGCCAGTCAACCAAAACACAACGCAGCAGCAGCATCAATACCATCAGGCGTTGCGCTGTCAACGGTTCACACACTGTTTGACTATTTTTGTCTCTCCACTATGACCGTTTTCGGGCAGCCATCTCGAGGTGAATGATTGAAAAAAATGTTAAATAATTCAATCGCTAATATTTCGCGTGTGTTCTCAATTAATTGAAATCTTTTAGCGCTAGTAGCAAGAGCACAACCATTTCGTTACGATACATATAAACAAGTTCAATTTCATGCTGCCTTTATCAAGCAAAAATGCAAAACCCCGAAAAGCGGAAAAATCGTGTTACCACTGTGCTCGAGTCATTTCGCATTCGGGTTTGAAGAAACGTTAGGAAGAAGAAGATTACAGTTTTGAAGAGCCGTGACATTTTTTTGTTTTGAACGGTCGTGGTTTGCTTTGGATTGTGATGGTCGTGTAGAAAAATGTGAATGTCGAGGTGGTAAATGTTTGGGACAGTACATTTCCCATCACTGGTTATGAGCCTGTAATCGATATTATTTTCAGTGTCGCCTATTACTTTTGCGCCGTGTTTTCATTCTGGTTTCAATTAAGCCCGCCATGTACACCTTGTTCATGTTTTGTTTGCAGTGTTGCCGTTTACTCTCGCCGTGTTTTGATTTCGATTTCAGATGCGCCCATCACTGTGATAAACAAAAACACGGGCGTAATCAATACAGTGTGTGGTTTTGCATGAGGTGAAGTTTCGTCTTCTACAAATTTGCGTTTTTTGAATAGTTAAATTATCGAAAGGGGAAAAGTTCAAGTGCAGTGAATAGACAATCAAGCTACAATTTCACCGCTATAGTTTCCTAAATTGTGTACATTTTGTCAGTTTCGCCTAATTCGCGAATCTTTCTAGATATATTGAAAACGTCGGTCAAGTTTTCGTATGATTTAACAAACTATTTTTGAAAAATCACGATAAAATACATTCTACTTTTTTTCTAATGAGTCTTGTTTGTAAGTGGCATTGAAATTGGCAAAGTTATAAATGTTGAACCTCTTCAATCGATTTTCGTGAACATAAACACACCGTACCTATTAATTTTATTATTATGGGTCACTTTTGGAAAAACAGAAGTCAATTAATGCACATTGTACACCTCTTGAAATCCTCAGCATACCACTAATACAAAAAAATCCTCTATATTATAAGATGAACAATCTTAATATAGATAATCTAGCGTTTTTTTTTAAACATAAAAAAAATCAATTCCTCCTATTGACTGACGAGAAACTTGCGACGATCGAAGCGCCTCCATCTTTCATATAACGAAGGGTGATGATTTCGAATTTTGGAAGAAACACCCCCAAACACTAGCGATTTGTCGGTGAGATTTTGACGTTTGATCACGAATCTATTTACAAATTGTGATCCACATAATGCAGAAACGGACTAAATGTTCATCTAGATTTGGATAAAACTGTTTTTATTTTATTTTATTTTTTCTATGCTTGAAAAATTTGGAATTCTTATCGATTTGCCAGCACTTTACGCTGTAGATAGAACTTTTCATTTTTAGATATCTATGAAGGAAGAACCAAGTGCTAAAAGATAAACAGTCGTATATACTGTTTTGAAGCTCTCAAATTGGAATACTTATTATACGATTGAGGCTATATCTGATCTGCATTGGCTTGGTAGTTTTGAGGTGAATCGGTTTGGAAATCTAGTTTAATATTGTACTGAAATCTCACTAAGGGAGAAACAAGCAGGTAATACTTTTCTATTCTAGCATTCTGGTAGGGTCCTAAAACTTGTGATAAAACCTTGCATTTATCGAATAACACGATAGAGCATGTTTTTGCTACTACTTTGGCAAAATTTCACGCTCAGATGACGGCTGTTCCATATTAAAACTTTCCCAGGTAACCACTAAGCACTGTTATAAGCGGTATATGAACTGTTAAACAGATTTGCAGTGCCTATTAGCATCATAAGACATTTTCAAATGCTTCTAGGCACTGTAGACTTCAAGCCCTGAAATAAGCCGTATATGAGTATATAACGCTATGTTACAGGGCTTGTAAACCCTGTGTCTATAAGCCGAATGCTACGGCTGTCAATGCTTATAAACGGCTTAATATCATGACGTTTATATCGAATGGAGCAAAACAGATTTCAACCAAAACAAAAAAGTGTTGAGCGATGATGCATATTCGAAACTTTTTTCTCCGATTCATAAATGCTACCCGAGAAATTAATGCGTGAGTAGAGGAAATGCTGGTGAAATGCCTTTGCTCAATATAGATTTTGATAATGAAGTGGGATTGGAAGTTTCTTAACTAATGAGAGAAAATGGGAAGGGAAAAAGTACAAAAAATAACGTGAAATCAATTGCGGGGAAAGGAGATTTACCACGAGAAAACATATTCTATCAGCTATCTGGGCATTCTCATGTAGTAAGAAATGAATCCATGTCTAACTAGCTACCTACACGATCTTGCTGGCATTACCAGTATCTTAAACTTTCTTCTGCTGGATACTCTCAAAGGCTACAGCAAATTTCCTTACTTCATATATGATGCTGGGCGATGTAAATTATTGATGAGTTGGTGGAGCAGTTGGGAAATGCAATGAAAATCGTCCGAAAGGAGCGTCAAATACATAAGTTCGAATCTGGAACAAGCAGCAAAAAAAAAAACTTTGGAGAGGAGCAGAGGAGCATAGAAAGAAAAGAATGGTTCAGAAAATAAACAACATTTTTTTTTTCTTTTTTCCTTAGTCCGCGTGCTATAAAATTTTGACATATTTTATTTCAGCGACTCGGAACGAGTAGGCAGTTTATTAGCCGAATAATTCGCCAAAAGTGGTTTTTTTGCAGCTCTTAATTACGATATAGTTCCAATTAGCCCTGTTAGTCATGCTTTTAAATCAACTATAGAACCGACTTGGGATCGATTTATACGGCCTACTGGTTACTAGGGTTATTTTTAAAATTGGGTCCAAATTTTAACCTTGACACTTTTGATCATGTTTGACGTTCACGAAGTCGACAAAAACACCACAGCGGTTAAGCTTTTTAACACTGGGGTTGTTCCTATCTGACACTTCGGAAGGGACACGGAAAACAAAATATACCTAAAATTTGAGTATAAACCAAGGGTTGTGTAAAAATCTCTTTTTTGGACTTAAATCACAGAAAAACTTTCAAAAATTGAGTATTTATGTGTTTCTGGCCTAAACTTAAGCGTTTGATAGCGAAAATTTAGACAGGGATTTAATACCCAATTAAGAAGATCGGGTGAAGTGGATAATTATTTCTTCATCTTTCCAACTAAGAATAAATACCAAATATTTAAATTTATCAATAATAATATCAAAGAATCACTGTACGAGGATAACAAATGTTGTTTCAATGATTTATTACCCAATAAGGCTCTAGTAAGAATCGATCATTTGTCAAAACTGAAAAAAAAAACAGTTTTCTTTCGAATTGTGAGCTGATTTGAATGATAGTTCTTTCGTTTGCCTCGTCAGGAAGTTTTCGGCGTGACAAGGCTTCCGACGTGTTCGCGCCAGAAAAAAAGTTTAAGAAGTTCAACTGGAAAGTATGGAAAATCTGTCAAAATAAATCTGTCACTTTGTAAGGAAACCTTCATAGTATCATGAAACGGCCTAAAACAGACGGGGTAAGACCGCGCAGCTAAGCAATTTAATTCATATGTCAAAATCAGGAATCAATAAATCTTTTTTTTTCGACGCAGCATGTCGTTTTTTGAAGCCTAAGGCATGATCAAAAAATATCACAGGTATTGTATTTGTAAAAATTATTTAATTTCTTGATGCTTGAAAAAGTGATGCCACGATTATTTTTAGCGACGGGGTAAAACCGCCCACCCACGGGGTAAAAGTGACCACCACGATTTTTGTACATAATTTGCAACAAAAATATATGTGTTCCCTGTGATTCCAAAAAGTATAATGTTTATGAAATCTACAATGATTGACGAGGATATTGAATTAGTTTTAGGGTTAATTAACTAAAAAAACTAAGATATATACTTCTCATCACCTTGAAACACCCATGCTTTGGAAAAATATGTGTATTTGGCTTTTTTTTTAAACAAATTTGATTTTATTTTTCATGAAACGCATTGTTCAACGTAGTTACAACTTTAAAAATGGCCTTATTTCAAAGCTAAATATCTACAATTCATATTTCACTTCGCTGAAGCATATTTCACATTTGTTATGCTTTTACAACAAAATCCTTAAGGTTAAGATGAATCGATGCCAAACCTTAAATTTTAAAGAGCACAAATCCGTGTAAGCTGAAAACTTAATCGATTGGTTACCAGTTGGTGGTGAGGTTTGACTTCGGTTTCACCTTAGGGGCTATCCATTAATTACGTAAGGGTTTATGGGGGGAGGTGGGGTTTGAGATTTCTTACGCGCCATACAATTTATTTTTAATTTTCATACAAAAAATCTTACCATGGGGGGAGGGGGGGTTGGAAAACCCCGAAAATTGTCTTACGTAATTAATGGACCGCCCCTTAAGTGAGCATCTGTCAAATTTAGGCCAAATTCATTATCGACGAGCATAAATTTTGGTTTTTAATATTTGTTGTGAATAATTTAATGTAAATATCGCCCTAAATGGTTCGGAATGTCAAAAATCTTATGTTTATGGAAAGTGCTTGGTGAACTTTTAAGAAAACCGCCATTTTTATGCAAAACTGAAGGTGGTCCATCTTACCCCGGCGGGCGCTTTTACCCCGTCTTCCCCTATACCTAAACAAATTTATGATAGAGTAAAACAAAATCAAACTGTTCAAAAAATCCAGGTGTGAATATTTTGCGGTTTTCATCGACTTGTTTCTTATGCTCAGGAGTAGCTTTTTGCAAAAGAAAATCTGAGGAACATAAAGATTGCATAATAACCCCATTTGAATATAACGCGCAACAGCACGGTGTCAACAGTGTCGAAATTCAAAGCCTGCTTTGTCAAACGACCGGTACACTAAACATCTCGCGGGCTTTTTCGGTAATGCTTCGAGGTTCGCGGAATCCAAGTGTCCGCGTTGGAAATTGGACGCTGGATAGTTCGGCGGAAACAACCACCGATTTCGGCCAGAGCATCAAGTTCCAGTTTTTTCGAGAAATGCGATGCTTCTTCGAAAACGAGGGAGGACGCAGATAAAAGGAAAGGTAGGGTCAAGGGGTGGATCCGTCTAGACGTGATTGGAGAAGTGCCACTGAAGTGAAGAAAAAAAAAACGATGTCTTTTGTGTGGGACGTCGAAGACACAGCGCAGCTGGTAGTGGGCAACGAATGGAGCAGAAACACGGTGACACATGACGATGATGATGAATACCCCTCGTCGTCTGTCACCTCCCTCCATAGGAGCACACTAACTGTTAGCAGCCTCTTTCATTCTGCATCGTCGACGAGCTTTTGTGTTATCATCGTCGGCGTGTTCGGGCTCAGGGTTGATAATTCAGCGGCAGCGATGTCAGATTTACGGATTTGGATTATTTTTATTTATTTTATCTTTATTAAGGGTAATCTCTGTGAAAATATGGGGAGGTATCGAATTGAATGTGAATCTCTAGAGTAATTTTCAGGGGATTGCTTACAGAATCTTTAGAGGAATTTATAGGCTGCTTGAGGATTCTTTTTGAGGATAAGTTTCTGAATGTGTTGCTGAACAATTATCTGGAGATTCCCTGAAGCTGTTTCTCAAAAAGATCTGTGTAGGAATTTCTGAAGAAACTTTGAAAAACAATCATGAAAGTGTAGAGATTATTTTGCTTGAAAAGAGACTATTCAAGGACTTGCATTACAATAGAGACCATTTCTCTAAAAAAAACCTGCTGCCAGCTCTGTAAACGCATGCTTCCATCTCGAGTAATTCACGAAGACATCTATAAAAATACTCCTCTGAGAATTCTTAGTGATTTAAATTTGGACCAAAAATGGTTCTTCAGTGAAGTTGCCCTTATACGGCAATCTTGAATGTTGCTCTAAATACAAATATCTGAAAAAGCAGCAATCCCAAGTCAATATCGAACAAATCCGGCAACACTGTCCAATTCGGCCCTGAATGAAGACGGTGACTGCTCTCCCCGATGCATATACAAGCGCCAAACTGCGCGAACGAGTGTGCGAAAGATACGTTGCAAAATTGAACAGCAAAGATTCAGTTGAGATTCAGGTTGGCTAGAGAGCAAAGAATCACTGTTATTTATTGAGCTGGTCAGTAACCCGATGGAAGTCCCCCAACTCGATTCCGGCTGTGGCCTCCGCTCCTCGGTGCCTCCTTTTTTATGATGCAATTATCGCGTCCGCTTAATGGATGCTCGATTCCGAAACCGCGAGCAGAAAAGGTGATTGAATTCCTTCGCTTTTCGAGATTGATCAAAACGCGGTCTTGAAAATTTGTAATGGCGGCGGCCACATATGACGACGTCGAATTCAACAATTTGTAATCAACGGACCGGTGGATGGCCGGACAACCTAATCATAGAAGATCTCCGGAACATTCTCGTCATCATCATCGTCGTCACAATTGATGATGACGCAGGCCGGTTGATGGTCATCGCACAGTTGGGTGTCCAAGGAGTTTCCAAGCTCCTCACAGACGACGAGTCTTTTGATTGGAAAATCGTTTCGACACCGACCACGGTGCATACACACTGATGGTGGTCGTCAATCTTTCCTTGGAAAAAGAATTCTTTTCAAGCTTGCTCGCCTCAATGCCTCGCCGTGCTCCTTGGCTGTTGAATGCGCGCATAATTAAATGTGCAATTCATCATCGTCATCGAAGCGCGCCAAACATGGCGAGCACTATTCATAGCTCGATTTTGCTATCAACGCCATCTCTACACTGGATCGTATCATCTTCTTCGTCATCCCGTTCCTCCTTCTTGCAATTCTTCCTCAAACTGTGGCAGTCATGTTTTCCGAGGTTATGGGCATGACGCAGAACTTCTCTTTTTTGTCGATTGTTAGAATCTAGTTACTTTCCTGGAATTGCTGGCAGGCACCCTTCTTCGCCGATTACTCCCCGCAGCTCAGTTGGTTTAGTAATTTACGCGTTCTTTGGCGTGCGGTCGTTGAACCAACAGCTAGACGCTTACCGTTTATCGTGTTCCTAGAATTCGACTGCTGCGACGACGTCTCCATCGATGATGGCCAATTTCCCACACTGCTTTCCCACACACTAAATCGGCCCTCCTTGGCAGGTGGTTGTCAAAATCGCTAACTAGACACAAAGCAACTCAGTCACCCCGACTCGAAAGTTTTTTTTCGTGTTATTATTTTTGGACCGATGTGTTGCCTTGAAAGAACCGCTAGCTTGCGGTACTCTTGGCAGGCAGGCAGCGCCGTAGAACAATGTGAGAACCTTCAAAAACCTGCGAAATTGCACCTGCTTCGATCCATGTTTCTGTTTTCCTCCAACATAGCAGGCGGCGATGAAATTCTTAGAAACCAATTTGCCAACCAATCGAAGCAACCCGTGTTTCGTCTCACCACCACCTTCGCCACCACCAATCACTACTGTAGTGTAACTGCAGCGCCAAAAACCGAAAGCGCTGCTTTTTGTTTTGAATGTTTGTGCACTTACTTACCGCGTATTCCTCCGCCGCCTCTTCCCCCGCTGCAACTCGATTCAACTAATTTCGGTTTTGAAAGCAATTACAACTGCAGCAATGAAATGCAATGAATGACTCACCTGCGGTTTTGATTTCTCACCGTGCTCGAATTACGTACGTTCCGAAAACTGCGGTGGTCCGATTGGCGGGCCGATGTTTGACGTTTCCTCACACGATGACGACGACGACGACGACGACGCCGCGATGCGTTGGTAAACAAAGCCGATTGCTCCAATCACGTGACCCTCGGCTCGGTTTGCTCACGCACTTCTCGGATTCCAAGCGGGAAGCAAAAAACCCTGCAACGAATTTTCGATGGTAGTGGTGGTGGTGACCTCTTGAAGAAACGCACTTTTTCCTGGCCCCTCCTTCTAAATTTTGCGGCAGCGGTTCGGTTTCTTCGCACGATTTCTATTCCACCAGGGTCGCTTCGCCGCCGCCGCCGTCGTCGCCTCGTTCTAATGCCTACAACTGACATTGTAGTGTAGTCGGGCCGGCGTTTTTTGTGTGTTCGTTTCCGCACCCCTCAGAGCGGAATTTTCGGTTGTTGTTTTGTTTCACTTCGCGGCTTGCTTCGGAGGGGCCATTCAAGATGTTTAGGCCTGCTTCGATGGTGGTGAAGTGCGGCGAAGAGAACCATCAAATCCAGTTCGGGTCAAAGCAAGCGGTGGTTGGTTGAATTTGGTGCGGGATCTAAGCAGGCCATGTTTCTTTTTTTCGGTCGGTGCGTTCGTATTAGTGCCGATTAGAAAACAAAAGGGAGAAGCAAAATGAAAATGTTTGTGAGTATCGTTCTTTAATTTGGGTCTTTACTTTCCCGTTTTGGTATTCTGAAACTTGTTTATCGTGTAACACTTCTTCTTTTTTCTTCTTGGCATTACATACTCACTGGGAAAGAGCCTGTTTCTCAGCTTAGTATTCTATGAGCACTTCCACATATATTGGGTGATATGAATAAAAAACTTTGAACTTTACTACATGTAGCATCTACTCAAAAACAAAATCCACAAAGTTTACTACACTTTTGGTATGAATAAAAAACTTTTCGAACATGTAGCACTTACTACTTTCGAACATGAGCAGTGACTGAAGCTGCACGTTAAGAAATTTCCATTCAGAGTGCAGAGTGATTCTGCACGTAAAGAACAATCTATTCAGAGTGACGCTTAAAATTAATACAATCATGCATATGAAGGAAATGCATGGAATCTAATCGATTACGCGACAATTTGCACAAAATCATGAAGGTGCTGTAATTTGGCAAGATTTGTAGTGTAATTTTGCGATTAGTCTGGTATTCTCTTTATGTCTATGATTTTATGATGATGGTATTGACCGTTCAGTTCCTAACTGTTCACGACCGTTTGAAACAGTCGTCGTCTGAAACGGTCGGTGAAACAGTCGCTGTCAGATTTGGCAGCAACAATGGGCGAGAAAGTTTTCGCGCGCAAACGTGCACCGCTACTCTTTCAAGTAGAGCAACAAGGACAGCAGAGTGGGCGTCGGATTAGATTTCCAAAACAGCTGTTGTTGACACTCAGCTACCGACTTCACGGTTCGAAAAATGAGGGGTGGTTGGATGGAATGTTTATAAAATTATCTTTCACTAAACAAAATTCAGCTCGTTATAAATGTTTCTAATGCTGAAAATTCAGATTCAATAAAAAAAAATCATTAAGTGGCAATAGTTTATTACGCGTAAGGTATGTATAGTTATCATAACAATGTGTTTCAACAACATCGGCAACATTATTTGATCTGGATGGAATACATTGAGATTCCCCTCGATTCCCGACGAGTGTTTCGAACAGTCTCATAAATAGCCGGGATAATCCAACATTCAAGTGGATATACAATACATCAAAGAATTTTCTGAGTGGTTTTCGATCTTCGCCAACGCCAGTGATTGATGTTTTTTTATATAAGCTTAACATCTATGAAGAGATCTTGAGGCTACAGCTATCAAATTAGGAATAACATATTTTCTAGCACCAGTACTGAGATTCTGGTGAAATGGCGGTAGAATTTTGATGCTGTTCCGCTCAAGAAAAGTAAAAAATTTTGCGGAAGAAATGGTCAAGAAATTTTCTACAGTGAGCTCCATTTGAAATGACATTTCTTTTCAACTGCGTACTGCGATCAAAGAAAAATGCGTTTCTTGACCATTTTTTGCAAGAAATTTTCCACGCATCGAGATAGGCGATTACTTTTCTGTTGAAGTGCATACTTCGTTTAAAGGTTTATATTAAAGCTTTGCTTTGAAATTCCAACGGAACTAAAGATCAACGGAATCTTAAAGGTTTTTACAATAATTACAAAGATTGATTTTCAGAATTACAAATATTCACACAATAATTCGCAGGAATCCCACCTCAATCTCATAGATTCTTACAGAAATACCGTCTCAAAGATACCCACAGTATTCTAAGAGATTAATATCCGGAATCCCATTCCCACCCCAATTCGAGAGTTTTTACCAAATTTCTATTATTTCCGCAATATTCCTAGAATTATATTTGAACTTACAGAATTAAAAAATACGACATCCCTATCGGAATCCTAAAGTTCCTACAGGAATTCCGGAATTCCAAAAAAATCTGACATGACAGAATTTACACTTAAAATTCAAAATGACATTATAAATATCTGAATTCTTACCGACATCCTAAAATTCCTAGAAAATAACATAATTATCGTAATGCCATAATTCACACGGTTATTACAAATTGCTACTGCCGGTAATCTTACCGGAATCTCAGAATTGGCAGGGCGAATGTTTTCGTAACCTCAGAATTCCTAAGCAAAACTCAAAATACCTTCCGAAATATCAAAGCTCATATCGTTTTCCCATGATGTTTACTCAAAAGTAAATTATTCCATTCAATGTCGCAATCTCAAAGCATGTGTAGCAACCTCTGAAGCTAACTACCAGTAGCTTTGTAGTAAATGCTATTATGTATCCGGTAGAAATCAAGACCAACATTTTTTTTATAATTATTGTTTTCTCGGGCCCCGTACGTCGCAGCTAATATGTGAATAGTGCGCTGTATTCATAAAAATCGTAAGAATGCAGCGCCACACTAAAAAACTGATTTCAAAATCGCGCGAGTTGAGGCGCGTCGCGAGTCTCACTGGCGCGATCCGGTTTGGTGGCGGTGCGACAATACCTTTATTTATAGCAATGCGTTGTTTGTAGTATGTTCGAAAGGTGTAGAAAGGAAAATGACACAAACATGTTCCACTAGTGTTCCACATATAGCGTTTACTACCGAGAATGTAGTAAACTCAACTTTACTACATTTTATTCATACGGCCCATTAACTCTAAGCTTTTTTTTGCCAAAGTTGCCATTTTCGCATTCATATGTCGTGTGGCAAGTACAATGATACTCTATACCCAGGGAATTCAGGGAAATTTCCATTACGAAATGATCCTGCACCGACCGGGAATCGGACCCAGACACCTTCAGTATGGCTTTGCTTTGTAGCCGCAGAGTCAACACTTCAACATTATGGTTAGGTAAAGGTCTTAGCGGTAAAGGCGCACCTTTATCAGCAAGATTATGTTGGGTGTTGTGGGTTCGAATCTCGCTGGACGAGGATGTTTCCGGGTTAAACATTCTATACAGGCAGTACTAGACAAGCGATGACATTTTTTTGGTAACAGCACTTTTTGGGTGCCTGAGACAAAAAAGTGATCCGCAGTTAAATAGGGTCCTAAAATTATTTTTGCTACAACTTTGGCAATGTTTCCCGCTTAAATTACGGCTATATCACATTTGAATTTTAATTTTAAAATTGAATCCAGATATGAACATTGACACTTCTGATCATGCTTGACGTTCACTTAATCAACTAAAACGACACAGGGGCTCAACTTTTTGTACACTAGTGTTGTTCCTATCTGACATTTCGGATAGGACACGGAAAACAAAATACACCCAAAATTTGAGTTTACACAACGGAGTGTGACAAAATCCCGTAAACCAACGAAAAGCATTTAAATATTGAGTAAACATGAAGGGAAATGGTAGGATCGACTTGTTTTACACTAATTATCATAACCCACGGTTCCTTCACAGCCAACTCGTTCTCGAATATCTTAGGAGTTTTTCGTAGATTAGCATTCATGCTGGTGGAGAATTTCTTTGATAGCACAAAGTTCTGGCGTGTTCTGTGAGTCTAAGTCAATGTCAGAGATAGTCCACAGACCTTAACGGACAACTGCCTATCGAGGGACTAATCAGGAGAAGGCATACAAGTCCTTAACAGACTTAGTGATCCTTTATTTGAATTTATTTTAAAGGATCACTAAACAGACTTACTGTAGTACTGTTTTTATTGCGTTCGAATACTCATTAGTCTTAAGAATTCACCCAAAAATAGGTAGCTTATTTGTACTTATTATAACAGCCTTAGAAGACATGGAATGTCAAACAAGCTTCAGAAAGATCCTAACATTACAAAATGAGTTTCGAACTTCTGAAGGAAGCTCTTCCGAATTTCTATAAGGAACTTTTAGAGCTTCTGAAAATAACTTTTCCTACAGGAGGAAGCATTTCCAAACCTCTGAAGAAGCCGTTCCAGGTTTCTGATAAAGCTTTGCAAGCTTCTAGGGAATATTCTCCAACATTCAAACGTTCATGATTACAGAAGCTTTTCCTAGATTCGGATAGGAGTCCTTTCAATCTAGGAGAAGAAACTCTCCAGGGAGAATATTTTGTAAGCTTCCCAAGTTTATCGGGGAGTTCTTTTAAGTTTTATCTTGAAGAAGCTTTTGTAAGAAGATATTCTATACTTGAAGAAGAAGCTGAAGTCTTGACTCACCTATTTCTTATCCACATATATGTCACCATCTCACTAGCACCGTCCGTTATGTGTCACCTATCTGAAACGAAAAGAATAAAAACACACTTAAATATTTCAATATTCATCAATCCTATCACTAATGATTTTTCCTCGCTTCCTCCCCTTCCGCAGGGCTAAACCGCGCCTCTCACCGATCGGCGGCCGGCGAACGTACACCGAGGACGAACTGCAGAGCGCACTGCAGGACATCCTGAATGGGAAACTGGGCACACGGCGGGCCGCGGTCCAGTACGGCATCCCACGGTCGACCCTACGCAACAAGGTCTACAAGCTGGCAATGGAGTACAAGCGGGACGTGCTGCACAACGTGCCGCTCGATGACGACGACGACGATGACAAGGACTCGCTTGAAGACGACGGCGGCGGCAGCAATCAGGTCAAGTACAACCAACAAGCGCTGGCCGAAGCCTACTTGCGTCTGTACGGTGGCGGCGGCGGTAGCAGCAGTAGCACTCCGAAGCCCGAACCCAGCTCGGCACCTTCCACACCTCCCCAGCAGCATCCGACACCGGAGCCACCGATGTTGAAACCGATCCATCCGCAAGTCCCTCAACCGCAGCAGCAAACCGCCACGCCACAGTCATCTCCGCTGGCGGCCGCTGCCAACAGTTTGATCGACCCGAGCATCTTACTGCAGCTTCAAAGCCTACTCCTAACGGGGGCTCTTCCACGGCTAACGAACCAAGCTGCCCAAACCGGCAATCCGGAAGAAGCGGCCGCTGCTCAGGCAGCACTCGCTACCCTTCCCGAGCTGTTGAAGAAGCTTATTCAGCAACAGGAATTGATCGCCGAGCAGATCAAGAAAGCCGCTGGCGGCCCAGAACCGCAGCGACCCTCCGCAAGCACTCCGACGCTGAACAACGGTCAACCGATCGATCCGCGGTTATTCCCATACCTTCAACAAAGCAAATCTCGAGCGGCGTCCGGAACACCGGAGACCACCACCTCCTCCATGGACCTGAACGACGGCGGTAGCGATGACTCGCAGGTCATTCTAAAAGTTCCGTCCTACAAACCAGTTCCAAATCAGGCCCCTCTACCGACCACTGCCGCGGCTGCAGCCATTCTGGCTGCCAGCAAAAACGGTGACCATCACAACCTGTCCACTCCATCTCCACCTACCAACAGCGTACCTTCGGTGCGCGATCTCAGCAGTTTTGTCGTTGGAGGTCCAGGCCCCAGCCTCAACAACAATTCCACCCCACGATCAGTACATACCGCTAGTCCCCAGCAACCGAGTTCTGCCCAACCACCAAACCATCTGTCCGTGATATCGCCTCCAATGGGCGGCATCCGACCTCGAAGTAATTCCCAATCGCCTCCGAGCCTGCTTGGCGGCAAGTCCATGCTGTCCATCAACGACGTCATTGCGAGAAGTATAAGCAAAAACTTCCAACAACATCACCAATCCGATCTGCTCAAACAGCAGATGGAATCGATGGAGCAGCAATACAAACGGCCGACCATTTCCGTCATAAAGAATCTGGGTGGTACGGACATTTCACGCTTCGGCACCAATCCCAACATCACGCAGATGACTGCTCAGCAATTGGCCAACACCGGCACCGGAGGCAAAGGAACGAGACCAAAGCGAGGCAAGTACAGGAATTACGACCGGGACAGTCTGGTGGAAGCGGTCAAAGCGGTGCAACGAGGTGAAATGTCGGTGCATCGAGCAGGAAGCTACTATGGCGTTCCACATTCCACTCTGGAGTACAAGGTTAAGGAGCGGCATCTGATGAGGCCCCGAAAACGTGAACCCAAACCCCAACCAGGGCTGGACGGGCTGAAGTCGGATCTAGGAGGAAGCAGCGGCATGAGGAGTATGGATAAGAACAAGAGCATGGGTATGGGATCTAGTGCAAAGTCACAGCAGATGAAGAACCAGTACGCGGGAGCATCGCCAAACGGTGGTCTGAAAATGCCAATGTTCGACCCAGCGATGGCTTCACAGCTACAATATTCGCCATCACTTCTGTGGCCACATCCGTCGGTTGGATTCACCGGCATACCAATGGATTTCGGTCGACAAGCGGGAGCAGGAGGTTCAAGTGGCGCATCGGCGATCATGCAAAGGTTTCAACCAGATCAGCAGGGAAACAAATTGCCCGGTGCGGTGAGTAACAACACCGCAGGAGCGCCGAAAACTGCTCGCGAGCTAGCCGAAAGCATATACGACGGAACGAGTACCAATGGTTCGTTTTTGGACGATATCATTCGACATAGTTTGGACAAGAAGCCAGGCGAGATGCACCACGGAGCGCTGTTCGATCAGCTGATGAAGAGTAACCGATCCGCGCAGCCACCGTCACAACCCTCGGGAACGGAAGATCCCACAACAGCAGCCCTTCTTGCCAAGGTAGGCGCAAAGCGCAGTGCCACCAGCCCGCTGAACTTCCTACCGGAGTTGATCAAACGGGAACGTGCCAGCCCCGGCGCGTCGTCCACCTCATCGACCAGTAGTAAGCTGGGATCCGTCAGCTTCAACGATCATCACCTCCAGCAACAGCAGCGACATCTAAATACCTCCAGCGAAAGTCTATTCGAAAGCCAGCTTGCCAAGAACAACCTGGCAGTCGAGAACCTCATCAAGCTACGTGAGGACCTCACATCGATGTCCGCGGCGCATCACCAAAACAGGACGTCGATGGAAGATCAACACAACGGCGGTAAGGACGAACTATCCCCATCCGTTAGCGAGCAGCTCCAGCAGCAGCAGCAGCACCACCATCAGCTTCTTTCGCAACGGCTTGTTACCAAGTTGCCAACCGACGATGGCAACTCATAGAAGTGACTGCCACCAGAGGCGCTGCTGCTGTGGCGCTCCCACACATTTCTAGGTTAGATGAAATGAAATGAAATGCATACTGTAAGGCAAAGACAGAGAATCAGAGAGGGCAAACACGGCGCAGAGAAGTAGTTCAAATATTATTATTGTAGTTAAAAGTGATTGCAATTTATATTCGGGTTGGCGACGGCTTTTATCCAAGCTCACGTACACACCCGCACCAGACGAACCGTGTGCTGCGTGCGTGTGTGTGAGAGCAACTCTTTTAAACTGGAACAAAGCAACCCAATGCGAAGAAGTAAAAACGGAAAATCAAAATAGCAAAAATCAATGAGATGATGATGATGATAATTTAGTGCAAGAAGGAAAATCGCGAAATCTAGTGAAAAACAAACAGAGAATTTTTAAATGTGAATTAGAGACAGACGCAGAAGTTTTTTGACAATCGACAAATAGGCTCTTGTAAAAATCCTCCCTTTCACTGAAAAAAAATAAGCAAACCTCCCACAAACAAACACAGTGCAACAAATCAAAGTACAGAAAATCGCATCTTTCGGACTGCTCCATTCCTCACGATCCGCTCTCCCCACTTGAAACAATAGAATAAAACAAAACGAAGAAGCAACCAAACCGGTGAAGAAAACAATAGAAGAAAAAAAGACGTTCAGTCGAACAACAACGGGAAGTCTGATTTTTATAATACGAATAAGCGCGAGCACGCACGACGCGCGAACGGTGATTATTTTCCGAGAGACACACACACAAACCAGTGCAAAACCAGGAAGATTTTCTATCATTTTACACACACACACCACATTGTTAGAATATCTACAAGAAAACAAAAATAGTAACGCGGTTAAACACAGCAAAAGTCAGCGGCAGTCTAGGCCCATAACCCAGTTTTCGATCAGTGTATCAGTTTTTGTTTCTTGCCAAAGGGAGTGGATCGCAGAAGGCCATGCGTGACCCAGGGGCGGAGAGGTTGATTGTCGCCAATTGATTTTTGATTTGAGTCAATCACCCCCTCCCCCTCCCCCCCATTCGTCAATCGGCGACGCACCAACGGGAGGCAAATTACTTCCCTGGAAGAATTGGAACCAGTCATCGGGTGTAATGCGTAAAAAAATGTCACATCACCCATCAGTGCAACAATAATAGAGTGGCACAATGCGGAAGGAACAGGGAAAAGTAGATTAATTAATCTGCATTTGTCATATCAGCGTAAATACTCCAAAGCCGGTGCCGGTAACGAGCGAAATAGGGGTGGTTTTAATCGATTTGTGAGCTTCGTAGCGTTTTTTTTTGTTTTGTCGGAATAAGGTGGATTGGAAGATCAGTAGGCCGGGTGTTCTCACAAGGGTTTAAAAGCGATTGAACAGTGGGCTGGGTAAAAACAATATGAGCCAAAAACGGTTATTTTCGAATGGATCATTGAAGGTAGTTTTTGTCAGTGCTCACCGCATCAAAACAAAGGCGCTACTGTATATGGGATTTAACATTGTGACAGCAATGCTGTTCTGTCAAACACACAAGACTACGGTGGCCCTATCTATGCTTTCCATAGCGGCCGTTTTGGTTATTTTAATGATCAATTTCCAGGTTTTCCTGTGAAAACCACAAGTGTGAATAGCTCGCGCATTGCTGCAATGTTAGTAGATCTCTTGAGATTGTGTCGACCAAAATGCAATGATCCTGAAATTCCGTAAAAAATATGAATAACTTCAACCTTAATGAAGGATCCAGCTTTGTCAAAATCCAATGAAATCTTCAGAACCCTGCTAGGATCTGCAAGTTTTGTGTATACAGCACTTCCAGCACTTTACGAGCGCTAATGGCTGTCGCAAACAAGCAAAGGCGGTTTGACATTTGGCTTGTACCGTTTGACAGCAAATCAATAAGATTGATCATCAAACTTATCGATAAGCTGTCAGGAAGCTATCTTCATTATGTTGAAACTAGAGACAAAATTCTGCTATGTCTATAAAACTGCAAGGAATAGAAGTTTTCTCCTTTACCGTGAAAATTGAATCTTTGCTAATATCTTTCAAAAGGTCTGCCGAAATCTTACCATTTCCAGTTGGAATACTTGCGGTCCATGATGTTCTTGTAGCTAAATAGAAATGATATTGGCGAAATATTCGGAGAGCAGTTCAGCAGTTTCAAAAGAGTTTTTGCTAAATATTCCAAGAGCTATCCGGAATCTTCTGCCTTGTAGCGTCTACAGAGAGAATCTAAGTGAATATAAATTTTGAATTAATCTGCGCATCTCTGCAATATTTTTAGATCTCTTGAGATTCTGTTAATCGAATTTCGTATCGTATCGGGGCTTTACTACGATTTTTTTTATTTTTTCTATGTAATCTGCAAAGATCCTGAAACTTTGTAAGAAAAATATGAGTTTCTTTTCATACAATCTTGATTTAAGATCCTGCTTTGTCAAAATCCAGTGATGTTTTAAAAAAAATTTGACAGAATTCCGAGTTTTTTCGATGAGCTCCACTCGCAAGTTAGACCTCTGAAAATCTCTCGTTTCTTCAAAAACCTCGAAGTTTTAATTGAAATGCTTTGATTTTGTCGGAATACTCAGGACTCCAGTAGATAAATGAAATGTTTCTATCAAAATCACTTCCTGGATGATGAAATTCCTACCGAAATCGATAACATTCCATCAGAATCTCAATCCAGCTCATTTTGTCGGAATTATGAAGGTCTGTCAGAAACGAGTATTTACTATCGGAGTTTAACTGAAATGGAAACTTAAATGTATTAAAAAACTCAGAAGTTTTTACAGAATAAGACGAGTTGTTGGAGGAATGTTCGAGGAGCTCCCAAAACGTGACGTGAAATTGGACCTAGGACTATTGTTCTCAAGGCCTAAATACAACGGCAGTACCAAAAATAACAGCAAAACGGCAAGCCAGGATTGATCCACAGTTTACTTGGCAGGTCCTTGTTAAGCCGAATTTGGACACAAATCTCAACAAACATTTCCACTGATGGGAACATCGGAAGTTAAGTCCTAACCTCAAGCGTGTGCTAGAATAATGGCATAAGTCGCATGATCAATTTCTCCTCATCGGTCCTCTCTTCTGTGAATAAAGTGACAAGACGCAAGTTTGTTAGTATTTTTTCACCTCAATACACAATATTGCATCACTGTCAAGCGGTCTGAAGTGAAAAAATGCTTACAAACCCGCATATTTTCACTTTTATTCACAGGAGAGAGGATCGATGAAAAGAAATCGATCATGCGACTTACGCCCTTATTCTAGCACAAGCTTGACCTATCGTTCTCGCTTCAAACCTTCAGATGCCACTTTGATTGACTGTTTAACGAGAAACTTGCGACGATCGACGCGCCACCATAATTCATATAACGGAGGGTATAAGAACTAACTTGGAGGTGATGATTTCGCAATTTGGAGGTTAAAATCACCTCCAAACACTAGCGATTTTGCGGTGGGATGTTGACGTTTGATCACGAATAGGCATTAATTTTTATATAAACCTTGTGGGTTCAGCGGTTTTTTGCTCCTTATAATGCACTGAGGCAAAAAAACTTAATAATTTCTTAAGAAATAATTATGATCTGGCGCCACAACGATTATTGTTGAAATTCTTAAGTTTTACTTATGATTTTGGTGAAGAATTTCATTACTAAATTTCATAAGTCAACTAATGAAAATCTGTAACCAATTCAATGAAAATTGCACATTTGAATTTATCAAATATCAATAATGTATGCCTTTCATTTTAGGCGTGCTCAAAAATTGACATGTTTTGATAACATGTGACCTACTTTCGATTAACTTGTAGCCAACATTGACACCCCGTCACCCCCTGCCGATTGCTAGAAAACATATTTCGAGTGATGGCTTTTAAATAATTTAAAGCTCTCACTTATGAAACTTATGATCGCATATTCGAAATGGTTAAGCGTTCAATGAAACCATAATTTGGCTGGTTCATAAGTAATGATTTATGGAAAACCTAAGTATTTTTGCCTCAGTGTGGCTGCCATAAGCAATCTAACTTTCTGGTAGGGATCAAACGATTTGACGTTTGGCTTAGGTCTGCTCAATGTTAAACAGCATAAGCCAAAAGTCGAAGCTTTTGATCTCAACCAAAATGCGAGCTTCCTTATAGTAGCCGTTGACACTCACTGTCTCCTAATTAAAGTAGTATGCATAAAAGAGCAATAGCTGATCGTTTACGTGTCAAGTTTTATCGTTTTCAGATATCATTTGTGAGGATGAACAATGTACAATAGGTCTATTCACAAGCCGTTTCAAATCTGTTGATCGGGAAGCTCTTTGACAGTTCTTCTAGCAAAGCCTAAACACAGAAGGTGGCTGGCTTCAAGCACTAGCGCTTTCTTCAGGGGGTTGAGACCGTTGAGACGGACCTGTCCCTTGAAAAGACCTGAGGCCATTTCTCGAGAGGTTTCAAATCAGCTGATTCGGAAGCTGTTTGACAGTTCTGCTATGGAAATGACAGCCCTGTCCTCCACCGATGGAAACAAATACACACAATGCTACTTTCTTACATTTTTCCAAGATTGAACCACATTTTATTCTCCACTGTGGCAAAATACACGCGTAAAGTGCGGACGAAGTCGAGCAAAAAAAAAAGAAAAAGCCGGCGATCAAACAGCGGCATAAGCCCCGCAGGCCCATTTAGCCGCAACTCAATTAAAACAAACCCCCCGCTTTCGGTCGTTACTCACACAAACGCACAGAATACGGGGGCTGATCTCCATAATGACTGCGAATTAAGGTGGCAGCCCGCACCCCGTCACCCCCTGCCGCCCCAACACATCGAAGGAAAAAAAATCGATCAAACACGCAATTATCCCGGACCCTCTCGTTCGCGCACGAATCCGGTTTCCATCCGATGACGGATGGCCAAACCGCCGTGAGGGTTAACAACGGGAAAAAAAGCTTACACCCCCCCTCATAATTTCATTAACTTCGAATGCGTCGTCGCCATGTCACGTTCCTGGATCGCAGCAACCTTCGCCACCCACTTCCGTTTTCTTTTGTTTACTTTCATCAAGCGAAAAACAACAAACGACTGAAGTAGCCAAAAATTACAAACTATTTGGACATAACAACACTTTTAGACGTCAAAAACATGAGCTCTTGGAAAACGAAGAAAAAAAATTGCACATTTTGTAAACAAGTCCTAAGAAAAAAAAAATCAATGTCGTGGCTAAAAGTAAGAAACTCAAAATTAAAATTTAAACCCAAAAAAACGTGTATCGATCTAACTAAACAAACAAAAGTCATATTTGGTGTTCAAAATTCTAATCCAAGATAATATCAAAATCACACACACAAGTAAGAGAGAAAACGAGAACAGCAAGTCGTGGAAATATTAATATATATTTATGTTTATCTTTGAGAGGGTATATCGAAGAAAAACAAACATTTTATGAAGGCCGCTTGAATAAGATAAAAAAAAACACATACAAGATGGCGCCCGAAAATACACTAACTCTATGTTTCGACGTTTTTATCTTTAAACAAAAACAAAAATCATCCACCAAAAAATATTTGTGTACTATCGTGACAGCAAACAAAAAAATAATATCAAAATTTAAGGGAAATCAAAAATATCAAGTCTCGTAAACTCGGTGTTTTAACTAAGGTTACTATAGGAAAGGTAGGAATCGGACCTATCGGCCTCCGTACCGCCGGAGGCGTCGACTGTGGGTAAAATATTGCAAAATTTAAGTGTTTCGCATCTCGTAAAATATCATTAGACGGGCGCTTGGATGCGCCTTCAGCGCCGACACGCGGAATTATAACTATCAGATTTGGAACGATAGGAAAAATCGTGACAAAAGTCCTGCCCCTCCCGATCCCCCCTTATCATCACACCCCGCAAAGCAACCAATCAACCAAACCCAAGTCGTTTTGAAAACTGTAAACATTCGCGCTAAAAACGGCGCTTCATTTAGGGTAACTAAACCGCGAAACAAATTCGAGAGGAGAGAAAAAAACGGTCAAAACCAAACCACAGTCAGCGGACAGGAAATATATTATATATGTGTGTGTCTTCACGTCACGTATACCTCAAAAGTAAAGACAGAAAATGAGATGTGAGAAAAAAAGTATCACGGAAAATTTAAACTTATTAATCTACCAAACAACCACAAATCAACCAACAATAACAACAACAACAGCTACAAGAAAACAAGTTCTTTCTTTGACAGTTTGCATCTTCAACAACCACAATGAGAATAGTGGGCTGTGAGGTTCGTGCGATTCGAAGGTTGTACGGGAAGAATGAGAAATTTGGGAATTTGTAAAATCGTTTGACAGTTTGCCTCCTACACTCTTAAAGATTTCTATGCAGAGTCCGAGTTTGATTTGCCCAGTAATCAAAAAGTCTGCTGTTCTTTTAGTCGGTTTTCATTGAAAATGAAGGACTTTTTGTTGCTTGCTGAAGGGAAAAATATAAAAGAACTGAAGATTTATCGCAAATCCAACACAAAAGTCTTATTGTAAATACAACTCAGGCTCTGACATAAAATCTTTATGGGTGTATCATAAACCGAGGTTAACTAAGAGCGATGAATGCTGCCACAACCAAATAAGATTTTACTCAGGAATCAAACGATTAGCGTCGTTCGACAGACAATCTATGAGATCCATATTTTATCGGTCGAATGTCAAATAAAACTGAGTCTGGTTGTGACGACGATCTCAAAAAATTCTGGATAAACTATCAAATTTCGTGATCAACTCAAACCGATCGAATTGTTGAGTCTCGCAGCTTCATACACAATTTTACGTTATTTCTTTCGTTTCTTTCTGTTACACGTCAAAGTGCAAATGATACACAGTATAAAAACAAAAACAATATCAACCGGACAAAGCAAAAACAATAGTACCAAACTCACAAGCAAGAGACTAGTTTGTGTTTCGTTACGTGACAAAAAAAAAACTAAAAACATAAACAAAACGCCATTTTAAATTTCGTACTACTTCAGCGTTAGGGCGGTTAAGGCATTATAAAATTAAAAATGAAAAACTTAGGAAAAATAAATGAAACAAAAACAGAGATGAAAGACAGAAAAAAACACAAGTTAAAAATTTAAAACATGGAGAAAATTTTATATGAAGGTAAAATTATACATGAAAATATTATAATTAATTATTGAAAAGTATATTTATACACTATCTGTGATTGATAATCCAAAATTTTGATGTATATTTTTCTCTAAAACAAGAAAAAACCAAACGCGAAAGAACCACATTTCACGAAGATGTTGCGCTTAAACGGGGAAACCAACCCGAAGAATCGTGTTTGGAGAGGAATCAAAAACACACCTACACACTGACAAGGGTACTTTTAGAAAGAGAGAACTTCGTCGTAGCAAAAGTAAAAGGAAAATCAAAACAAATCGAACCTTTTTTGGTGTATTAGATTTAGGGAAACAAAAACCAATGCGACGAAAGGGAAACTTTGATGGTAAAAACAAAATTTTGGTTCTGATGTAACATCAAACAAACAAAAAAAAAAAACAGCAAGGCAATAGAATCAGCAATCCAATCCGACACGGAAAGTGTTGAGCGTTTTGATCAGTTTCAAAGGGATCGTTTGGTTCTGATTCACACAACAACAACCAAAACAGCAACAATCACAGACACATGCAAAACTTGCATGCAAGCGCAAGCGCTTGGTTACAATTTTGTTTTCAACCACCACCACTCGAATGATTTCATTTTATCTTATTTTCTACCACACACACATACTTACACACTGTGGAACTATATTTCTTGAGTTGTCAGTCAGAGAAAACAGATTGAGAGTCAGATAAAGGTTAAAAAAATCGTGAAATAAAACTAGGAGATATCGATTTGTTTTTGTTAGGAAGCAAAAATACACACTGGAAGCGAAGAGAAAGATAGAAAGGGAGAGTAATTTAATATTAAAAAGTAAATAAAAAAAGTGCAATTAGAACGATATAAACCGTAACATATTCGTTATTTATATTTAACAAAACAAGAAACAAAAAAGGGAAAACCATACAAGTGAGGAAGCGGCGAAACATGCGGAAACCTTGAAAATAGTGGGAAGAGGAAAACAAGTAAGAAAAAACATAAATTAAAATATATAGGAAAAATTATTTAATTCTATATTTACAAAACAAAAACGGAAACCAACACAAAAAGTAAACAAACTTGAGGAAAAAAACGCGGAAAAGAAACCTACAAGAAACTAAAAACCAGAAGGGTGAACAATGAGATGGACAGCAAACATAGAGCAGAAACACACTCATACACACGAGACGGTCTTATTGAA
The DNA here is from genome assembly GCF_002204515.2 of Aedes aegypti. Taxonomy (NCBI): domain Eukaryota; kingdom Metazoa; phylum Arthropoda; class Insecta; order Diptera; family Culicidae; genus Aedes; species Aedes aegypti. Next base: position 220,743,807 of record NC_035107.1, on the reverse strand, counting down.
CGGCAAACAAAGCAGAACAAGCGAATGACGTTTGCGTGAGCAGAAGCGAAGAACACCGGAAGATAATTCCTACCTTTCAGCACTTCCACACCAACACACACTATTGTTTTAATTTTTTTTTTTCTTAATGCTTAGACGAAACTGAAAATCAAAATGAAATTGTTTTTAATTATTAATCGGGTTTACCAAGGGGTATACCAATGTATAGCTAGTGCAATCACACTCTACGGAACGCGAAACGCAATTCTAGGTTCTACTTTTTTTAGTGCTATTTTCTACCACTGTCGTTTACAGCCCACATGGGGCAAGAGTTAGGGAACTCTAGATTGGATTCTGAAATCAAAACCAAAAAAAGCGGAAAAATGCGACATATCAAAAAAAGGAGATGAGTTTTAAAACAGGAATTCAAACACTCGTTTTATTTTTCACGGTTCATATATAGCAGCAGGAAGCGCAAGGGACAAGGTTTCTAGAGGAGGTGGGAATTGGGCGTTTAGCATTCATATGATTGATTTTTTTCAGTGTCACATCAATGCGGTGCCGCTGTAAACGAAAAGTGTAAATATGTAGCTGATATGGCGAGTTCTATGAATAATTTGACCCAAACAGTTTGAAATGTGTCGCTGTAAAACATATTGATTTCATAATGGTTAAAGTCATTCTCTCGATAGGAATTTCATACACTTGCCGCTGTAAACATCTCAGGATATACTTAATCGGCTGGCACAGCTCTCAGATCGCCGATTAAATGAAAGTTTACAGTAGTTCAGCACATATTTGCTGGAATACTTCGTTCAGCAGTATGCTGGTAGAATTCAATCACACATTTCATTCTGTAAAGCTTTCAGATCATATTTAGCCACCTTCACAGTTTTCCAAACTCCGTACAAACGGGAGTTCAGTCGTAGAGCAAAATTTATTTCTTTTTTCAATGAATAGGGTCCAAAAATTTTTAATGATTTTTTTTTTAATTTGATAACACGAAAGCATGTTTTTGCTACTACTCAAGCAGTTTTTCCTTTTTAAATAACGGAAATACAGTGGGGATTCGCTCGTTGGGGGTCCGCTACATGGAATGACTCGATGGTTGGATGTTCGCTGGTTGGAAAATATTCCAACTAAAAAGCACTCAAATGTCAACAGAAAATGTCAAACTGACTTTGATGTCTGAGTACCGTCGCATTGAAGTCTCCATATATAGAACAAATGTGTATGTATATGTGCGTTTCGTGACGATTTGCTCTCCAGATGCGTTAGTGTGGACCATTTTCACCAGCTGTCAGTCGTTCCAATCAACGGGATTCGCTAGATGGAAGGCAGTCGTGTTCCAACCAGCGAATCCCCGCTGTATCACATTTAAAATTTAATTTAAAACATAGGTCCAGACAGATTCCCAAAATCTCCCAGAATTTTGAAAAAATAACTTGGTATCCCAAGGCACAGGGTCAACTTTTTAATACGGGTTGTTCCTGTTTGACATTCGGAAGGGACACGGAAAACAAAATACACCTTAAATTAAAGTTTAATCCAAGGGGTCTGACAAAATGTCAAAAATAAGAAAAAATGTGTTTAGGCCGTAAACCAACAGGAAGCATTTTAAAAATTGAGTAAACATGTGTTCCTGGCCTAAACTTAAACGTTTGGTACCAAAATTGGGACAGGGCTTTAGAACTCTATTCAGTTTTATTAAAAACATTGTTTATTCTTCAAAAAAAACGCCAATGAATATTGGAAATGCGGCCCTGATCAGCCGTATGACGCTTCTTCGTCGCGATGCTCTTACAAGAGCGCTGGACGGCACTGATGTCCATCTTTCGGATACAATCCCGGATCCTTGTGGTCAACTGCTTCATATCCTTGGCCCGCCATTCATTTTTATACACTAGGGCACTGATGGAGCCAAAAAACTCCTCAATGGGAGGGCTGACTGGGGTAAGTTGGTCGGGTTCCCTTCTGTTGGCACGTTCGGTATCTATTTCTGCTCAAGATACTGCAGCCTCTTCTTGGAGTCGACCGAGTCTCCTTCCGACAGATGATGCCCTCCATCTTGAGAGTTCGGTAAATCAAGGTAAGGGTATTCATCACACACTTAAGCTGCGAAGCTTCTCTTCCAGAAGTTGGATACATTTTCTTCCAGAAGCTCGCAAGATTTTCTTCATTAGAAGCTGGAAAACTTCTGCTCAGATGCTGGAAAGCTTCTCTCTCAGAAGCTGGAGAGAGGGCTTCCCATCCAGAAGCTCGAAAACTTCTCTTCCAGAAGTTGGAAAGCTTCTCTTAATAAAACCGGAAACATTTCTTCCAGAAGCTGGAAAGCTTCTCTTTCAGAAGTTGGAGAGCTTTTCTCTTCCGGAAGCTGGAAAGCTTCTCTTCCAGAAGCTAGAAAGCTTCTGTTTTCAGAAGCTGAATAACATTTCTTTCAGAAGCTGGAAAGCTTCTCTAAAATAGCTGGAAATTTTTCCTTTCAAAAACAGGAGAGCTTCTGTTCCAGAAGCTGGAACTTTACCCTTCCAGAAACTGGGAAGTTTTTCCTTCAGAAGCTGGAAAACTTCTATTCCAGAAGCTGGGAAGCTTCTCTTCCAGAAGCAGGAAAGCATCATCACCAGAAGCTGGAGAGCTTTTTTTCCAGAAACTTGAAAGCTTCCCTTGCAAAATCTAGAAAGCTTTTCTTTCAAAATCTTAAAAGCTTCTCTTCCAGATGTTGGAGTGCTTCTATTCGAAAAGCTGGCAAACTTCTCTTCCAGAAGATGAAGAGCATCTCTCACAGCAGCTTGAAAGCTTCTTTTCCAGAAGCTGGAAGGTTTTCTTTCTAAAGCTGGAAAGCTTCTTTTAACAGAAGCTGGAGAGCTTCTCGTTCAGAAGCTGGAACTCTTCCCTTCCACAAACTGTGAAGATTCTTCTCCCGAAGCTGGCAAGCTTCTCTTTCAGAAGTTGGTGAGCTTCCTTCCAGAAGATGAAAATTTTTATTCCCAGAAGCTGGAAAGTTACTTTCCCAAAAGCCGGAAAGTTTTTTCAGAAGCTGGAAAGCTTTTCTCTCAGAAGCTGGAAAGCTTCTCTCCCAGAAGCTGATAAGCTTGTCTCTCAGAAGCTGGAAAAGCTTCTCTCTCAGAAGCTGGAAAGCTTCTCTCTCAAAAGCTGGAAAGCTTCTCTCTCCGAAGCTCGCGGAGTGCTTGGTGTTTCGACGCCAACTTTGATTGAATTGATAGCACCCAAGCGAAAAGAAACATGTCACCCATTTTTGGGAAGTTCAGAGAGCAATTCTTTCGGAGTGAAAAAAAAATTACGCTCTTTACTATTCTCATTTTTACTGAATACCTGTTAATCCAAGATCTTCATTAGGATTATCAGCTTATACAGGTCTAATGGAAAGAAGCTTCTTGAATCATTTTGTGCTTTGCCGATCGCGATTGTTCGCATAATAAGTATTTTGTACAGCTGTAATTCAGAATTATTATGTAATTCGTTTACAACCAACCAGTTACGCAGTCTTAATCCCACTAAACAACCGTTGAAACTTTCCATGTATGAATATAGATTTTTTACATGGCTTTTATCAGCTATTCTGATTTTAAAGAACGCTGATGTTCCGCTACAATCAAACTGATTTTCTGGAAAGAATTCTAAGATCTGACGTTTGGCTTGTGAACTCGATTGTTGAGACGTTTCTAGCTCTAATGGCCGCCATAAGAATCCATCAAAACCTATCGTTTAGTTGTCAGACTGTCGGTACTTTTCTCTTAGTCAAAATTCAAGTTTATTGAGGCGTTTCTATGAGGAAGAATCCAGATTTTCAGGAGCGGCAATTGCCTCCACAACTAAAGTGAGGTTAGCCAGCAAATCGATAAGATCAATCAACAAACTTATCAATCAGCTGTCAAAAACACAAACCAAAGAAAATATTGTTTGATCTCTATCAGGTGCGAGCTTGTTTTTGTGCTGTGCTTGACAAAAACACGATAAAACTGTTACGTTCAAGCGTCACGTTTTATCGTAATTTATTCAATGCAACAAAACGCCAGCTCAATTTGAAACTTCTTTGAATGAAAAGGATTATTTTCAATTCTCACCAGCAGCAAAACCTCAAAAAAACACTGTCAGCAAACCACCGTCTCCGTGCGCTTCCAGCTGTTCTCTTTAGTTCAGTTTACCTACACTTTAAATTCAAATAGGAATTTTCCAACAGCAAATGTTTACAGAACAGCAACATCGATAAGAATGCAATAACAACAATACAAGCAAAATAAGACACAAACAAAACAGCAACATCTCTTGTTGACAATGTTTCTCTTTCGTTGTAATAACCACCACCAACAACAACGATAGCTAACAACAATAGCAACAACTACGTTTCGTTTTACCCGGTTTTCGGTTCGGATTCAGTTAGATTACCAATAAGATAAAAAAAAAAGAATTTGGATTGCAACCAGAACAGATTTTGGACCATCAACTGACCACATTTTGGAACTCTCAAAATAGAACACATACATATATAAATACGAGGAGCGGGGACGGTTGACGTTACCCATTTGACATCTCAGGGAAACGAGACTTTACCCGCTCCGCAAGCACGGATTGGACACACACAACAACAATAATAACAGATATGAACTTAATAATGCAAACTTCAACCTCCCTACAAACAAATCTAAGCCAACAGTCGATTGTTACTATAACACGCACCTCTTTGCGCGGCGTGTGCTATAGTAAAAGCAAAACCAAACATATGCATCAATAGTCAAACAAAACAAACAATAGAAATGGATATAAATCTCTCTCACTCAACTCAAAACACACATTCTCTCACACACACCAACACACATTCGAACAACTGCACTCTCAAATTAAAATCAGATTGATACCAATAGATGTCGCCAACAACGACGACAACAACAATGATGATGATGATGATTATTGCTGCTGCTACTACTACTACTAACAAATCAATCACACAAACCTGCAATAGAGTATTGAAATAGCCCGGATGTTACACTGCAAACAACACTGATTTGATGCCACTCACAACAAACTAACAAACAACAAGTTTTCTGTCAAAACTACAATAGCCTGGTTACTTGGATGTGGCGGCGCGCGTCGCTCGTCCAGTTGTTTTCTACTTGCACAATATACACACACATTTTTATATAATCATAATTACCACACAAACAAACTCACAGTTTTTTAAATCTATCTGTTACTTTTCTAAGGCAGTAATAATTATTATACTATTATAAGAAGTTACAGTAAATGAAATCCCCCTGATCAAAATCTCCCAAACCGACTACACACAAAAACACACAGACACACCCCTCCCTTATCCCCCTCAACCAATACAAAGAAAGTAAAAAATACAAAAAAAATCAACAATTACACACTCCTACAATAGAATAATCGCAAACAACAAAAAGAAAACGCTGCAGAACAGAACCCTAATCGAGCGACCCCCCGAGCGCTCGCTGCTTGGGGGATCCCTCGATTGATAAAAAAAATACGAAAACAAACAAAATACAATAGTTGCAACAAAATGTGCGGAAGTGAAAATCCACTTACACGATAAGAACTCACTCACTTTGAGCAAACCAATATAAAACAGCAGTGAATGAACAGATGAGAAAAAAAAATGTAATTCCAATTCTTTTTACAATAGAAAATGCAAATAAAAAAAACAGTAATAGATCACAAACTCACAAACATTTATACACAAACAAACAAACAACAGACAAAGACATGTTGCTGGAAAATATAAAAATACAAATCAACAAAACAAAAAGGAAATAAGAACAAACTCACACACACAAACATAGAAGAACAGAACAGATTTGTCGCTTGAACAGGTTTTGATTAGAACCAGGAACGAGGTTTGAATGGACGACATCTCCGGACGAGCAAGTAAGAATCGCGTGCCTGCTTCGATCGCGTGATCTTCATTCCGTTTCCGAACCACACAGACAACAATAGAAATAGGAATAAACTCTCTCAGTTTTACACACACGGAGTTGCATGTTTTGTTTTGCGAGAAAAAAAAAAACGTTTCCCAAAACATAAACGAAGAATTAGGATACAAACGGAACGGATTTTCGTTAGTGTTAGAGTACCCCGGGGAAAGTGTCGACCGCGGAGTCACACCGGAAAACACATTTTCCACTTAGTGTTAGGCGTTATTCTCCTGTTGTTGAGCATAGTTTTTTGTTTTAATTTTCACACAAACAGTAAACAAGCGAACCAAGGAGGCGTTTGTTTCGAATCGGATTTTTCTTCTCCGGCTCTTGAGTATCTGTTGAACAAAGGAAAACCCGGAACACCCAACAAACAGAAACAACAATAAAAACAAACAACTTACAAATCTAAGATGGCTGCCTGAAACAATAAACAAACAAAATAGTGAACAAACCGACAAACAAAACCAACAAACAAGATAGGGTCTTAGCTTAGTCTATTGAATAGCGCATTCAGAGTCCAGTCAACCCCGCATACGCACACAAACACAGATACACTCCACTTATATGAAAAGGAAAATCATAGAAACGGAATCCAGTCGATGACAGACGAAAAGGTTGACATTTTCGCGAATGCTAATGGTGGCCGCTAACTGGCACGGCAGCTCTGGGGAGAAAATCTTTCTTTGGGTTAGAAAATTGATCGATGTGATCGATAACTCGATATTATCGATTACCCGTCAGATGACACTAGTCAAACATTGGATTATTTGATTACTATTAGGAAGCGAGCAAGAATGCTAGAGATGACAGAAATAAACTTCAAATTTAACTGATTTTCTCATATGGCTCGAATGATGTGCCATTCGGATTGTGTCCTTTGACAGTTAATCGATATGAACCATCATCAATCTTATTGATTAAATGCCAGTCGACATTATCCTGACGTCAGATCATATCATCCCTACCGGAGAGCGCGCTTCAAAGTCAAATTGATTTATCCATACCGAAAAAGTACTAGATTTGATCGATGTTAAGTCAAATGACATTGATAGTGACTTCCATCAGCGTTCACGGAAATGCAAGAAAGGACCGCTTGTCAAATCGTGGAAACCGTCGTAAATATAATTAGGTAATAATTTTCGGTAGTGAACAGAATTTTACCACCATGAATGTGCCAGAAAACAAAACTAAAACTCAAGCTTTCGATTACCAACTAAATTTATCATTGTTTTGATTGCGTAAAAATGAGAAATGTAGGAGATCTGTCACCCATAAAACAGACACAAAATAACACACACTCATACATTAACACACATTGACACATTAGGAAAAGACGTGTTAAGCAAAATGCCTTATAAACACTTAGAAATGAGTAAGGAAAACCAAAAACAAACCACTGGAGAGGAGGCGAATGAAAACAAAACAAAAATATTAAAAAAATAAATATTACCCTGTACAGCCAATTTGTGGAAATCATCATTACTGTCCTGAAGTCCATCTTCTCATGCACAACCCTAAACCCTTTCGCAGCAAAAACACAAGTGACATTTGGAAGAGACAAAAAGAAATTAAAATTGATGCGTACGGTGTAAAACATGAACTTAAGTAAACAAAAGAACTGTTTTTTCAATGTCCAGGTTAGAGAAAAATCGTGTAAAACTATCGAAGCCGTGTCAAAAACTAATGCACGACGAAATTAAATGAGAAAAACTAAATTGAGAAGTTTCGGTAAGTGACAAGCGAAAAAAAGAGCATATATTTAGGCGGAAACATTTTCTTTTTCGGTTGAAGGAAACACGGAAAAACGGAAGGTTTCACTCGGAGAAAAAAAAAATGATGACTTACACGTACACACTAAATTCGTCCTATCGCTATTATTGTGGAATTGCTAAGCATAACCTAGAAAAAAAAAACGAAATATAAAACAAAGAAAGCAACTTTCTTTGTGCATTCGTTTTCCAAAACTCTAAATTGGCAATACAAAATTGTGATTCGGGGAAAAGTTTCCCACCCTGCGCCTATCAAAACCCTTAGGAGTAGAATGACAACGTCAATCAATATGGACTGAGCAAAAATCTGTGTTCGAAGCAGGGTTGGAAATTTTTCCCACCTTCCCCGGACAGCGGCGGGACAATTGGCAAACCAAAAATGTGATTCAACGTGGAAAACGAGCGCACGCAAAAATCAAAATCTCAATGTGATAACAAATTGGCTGCATCCCTTACGTTTGGAAAAAAGAGGAACAAAAAAGAAATATTCGGATCATTTACTGTGACAGTTCGTGCAAGCAGTGGCTGCGTGCTGTTTACAGTGCCTACTGCTTTAAAACCCCGTGTATGCGAGAAAAAAAAACGTGGAAAACGCAAACAAAGGAAACGAGTAGTGAAATTTATCTGTTTTTGTTGAACTGTTTAAGCCAGATAAAATATGGGAAACTCTCTAATGATAAGGTGTAAACAAAATGGTGCTTTGAATATAAGAGGAATCGCTCTGCACGGCACCGATTCGCGCGGTGGAAGAAGAAACTTCTCTAGATATATTATTGTTTTGATGCTATTAGTAGAAGAGTGGAAAGGCGAAATCGGAAACTGATTTGTATATATTTTTGTTACTTTTTCATGCGAGTTGAATGATTGAAAAAAACTAAACTAGAACGCAAACAACTCGTGATCATCGCATCAAAATTACCCCCTTTGAACTGGAGACGATGGAGCAAGTGAAATCTACTATTGAACAGAGGAAACCATTAACAAAAGTACATATATTGATGTGTGAACATAGTCATTAATCATCATTCGGAGGTAGAAGGCAAACAATAAGAGAAGAAATCTTATATACATCCGATACAATAAGAGAATGAAAACAAAATTACATGATGTGTATTGTATTTTCTGTCCAAATTTACATATATACATTGAGGAGAAGCTGAAGAAAAGCAAAAAAGCGACACTTTTCAGTAAACACAAAAGTAACACACTGGAAAACCATTTAAGGATATATATAAAACTTTATATTTTCATGAAATGTCTAAATGTGATATAGGTTATACTTGAACGAGGTGAACAAAATGAAAAATATGATGATGGAAAATATTGAATGAACTAATTTCAATTTTTAGGAAGCTAAAATGTGAACAAAAACAAAGCCGAACTGGAATATATTTAGGTATCTTTTATAATCTAAATTGATCAAAAGACACGTAACTCGAAGAGTAACCAAAAATGTAAACAAACGTTTATCATCATCTCGTGAGGAAATCTTTCAAAAATCAAAAAGTCGATGATATCCAAATTATATACAAGTACTGGAAATCGAAACAAATCATCAAAAACAAAATCACAACACACACATATGGAGATAAGTAAACTTTGAGGTCCAAAAAAGAAACCAAGTTAGAGGAAGAAGTCGAAAACAAACAAAACTATTACCAAACCAAACAATCAAAACATCACCTTCTGGAAGAAAGATATAAAACCGAAAACATAACCTAACAAGTGAAAACAGCGATCACAACAAACAGACACGTAAAGCGATTAATGACATGTGACAAACCATCATCAAGTACTGCGCGTCATCGATTTGACAACCCACCAGTCGCAGTACTGGAACATTGAAACAGAATCTAGGAAAACTCTCGTTTCGCAAAGAAAAAAAATCTTTCCTTTCATTTCATATCAGTTTAAGTACTTCAACCAGAACGAAACAATAGCCACCATTCAAAGCACACAAATAACCAACAATAACAACAACGGCAAAATAGAGCAGGAACCAAACAAAATAAAAAACGGTTTTTAGTTTTCCACCTCCAACAAGCAAACACACGCGCAACCTAAACACACTCACACACGCATACAAACACATAAAACTCACACACAGCTACATAGGCCAAACCAAATAGACTAAACAATAGACCGAATGTGAATAATTATCAACATGCAGCAACAATAGCTGCATCAGCAGCAACCGGGTATAAGTTTCAGATACTTAATACAACAACAAACAACAGAACAAACGTCACTCCAACGAACGACGGCGACCGATGTAACCAAGGCAACGCACAGCGGCACGGCCCACCAGATCGCACCTTCCGCCATCTTCCCGCACGTCAAACGTCAAAACAGAGCAACAGTAGCATTCCACAAGGCAAAACACGCATTTACGAACATTCAGGGACGCACCGACACACTAACCTTTGAAGACAACACCTCACTCACACGGAAGCCGACCTATCGGTCAGTCAGAAACGAACATTCCTGCAGCGTGCGGCTGTCACAATGGGTGCGATGCTGGTCGACGGGTGCCGCTGTAAGCAAAATGGAACGGCCGCCGTCGTTGGACCGCGCGGACGACTCTTGGAATCCTTGGTTTAGTTTTGTGTGGGAAGCAGATTATGCTCACACACATACAGCGGTACGAATGACGCGTGACCGCGCAGATACATCTCGAAAGCGGGAATTTTTCCCGTTTTATGGGGAAGCAACATAAATAGTTACGTAAACAAAGCACCGGTTTTAAGTTTGTAGTCATTTTTGTTCGGGAATTTTTTGACAGATATCACTGTGGTTTCGAAAGGGCGAATACAGATTTTTCGCGATGTTGGAAAACCTGAAGACTTTCTCACAGCATATATTTTTAATAATTCGGGATTTACGTCGTTTTGTTTAAAACAACGCGTTTTTACGTCATGTTTAGAAATATCGCGTTTTTTGCGCGTTATGTCGGCTAACGTAAAAGGTGCCAAAGGAAGCTTTACTAATATGATGATACCAATTTTGTAAGAAAAGATCCATACAACCGTAAGAAAATTTTCCACTCTGCAGGGACAAACTTAATTAGTATTTTTCATGGACACATTGGTTTTTTGCAAAGCCAATCACCCTGAGTCTTTCAAAGAAAGCTTTCCTTAGCTTCGATAAGGAGCTCATTCTCAAGCACTTCTAGAGAATGATTTTACATGTTTCTGGAAGACGCTTATCCAATGTTCTGGATAAGGTTTTCTGAAAGAAACATTTTTAAACTATATGCTTCTTAAGAAAGCTAATTTAAGCTTCTTGAAGGAAGCTTTTCCAAGCTTCTGGATGAAGCTTTCCCAAACTTCTGAAGGAGCTTTTCCAAGCTTCTGGAAGAAACTTTTCCAAGCTTCCGAAGAAAGCTTTTCCAAGCTTCTGATGGAAGGTTTTCCAAGCTTCTGAAGGGAGCTTTTCCAAGCTTCTGAAGGGAGCTTTTCCAAGCTTCTAAAGGAAGCTTTTCCAAGTTTCTGAAGGAAGCTTTTCCAAGCTTCTTAAGGAAGCTTTTCCAAGCTTCTTAAGGGAGTATTTTCAAGCATTTTAAGAAAGCTTTTCCAATCTTCTTAAGGAAGCTTTTCCAAGCTTCTGATGGAAGCTTTTCCAAGCTTCTGATGGAAGCCTTTTCATGCTTCTGAAGGAAACTTTTCCAAGCTTCTAATGGAAGCTTTCCCAAGCTACTGATGGAAGCTTTTCCAAGCTTCTGATGGAAGCTTTTCCAAGCTTCCGATGGAAGCTTTTCCATGCTTCTGGCGAAAGCTTTTCCAAGCTTCTGATGGAAGCTTTTCCAAGCTTCTGATGGAAGCCTTTTCATGCTTCTGAAGGAAACTTTTCCAAGCTTCTAATGGAAGCTTTCCCAAGCTACTGATGGAAGCTTTTCCAAGCTTCTGATGGAAGCTTTTCCAAGCTTCCGATGGAAGCTTTTCCAAGCTTCCGATGGAAGCTTTTCCATGCTTCTGGCGAAAGCTTTTCCAAGCTTCTGATGGAAGCTTCTCCAAGCTTCTAATGGAAGCTTTTCCAAGCTTCTAATGGAAGCTTCTCCAAGCTTCTGATGGGAGCTTTTCCAAGCTTTGGAAAAAACTATTCCAAGCTTCTGAAGGAAGCTTTCCCAAGCTTTTGATGGAAGCTTTTCCAAGCTTCCAATGAAAGCTTTTCCATGCTTCTGATGGAAGCTTTTCCAATCTTCTGATAGAAGCTGTTCCAAGCTTCTGATGGAAGCTTTTCCAAGCTTCTGATGGAAGTTTCTCCAAGCTTCTGATGGATACTTTTCCATGTTTTTGATGGAAGCTTTTCCAAGCTTCTGAAGGAAGCTGTTCCAAGCTTCTGATGGAAGCTTTTTCAATCTCCTGATGGAAGCTTCTCCAAGCTTCTGAATGAAACTTTTTTAAGCTTCTGAATGTTTTCCAAATGTCTGAAGATAGCTTTCCCAAGCTTCGGATAAAATCTTTTCGAAGGTCCTGATGAAAGCTTTTCTAATCTTCTGAAAGAAGCTGTTCCAAGCTTCTGAATGAATCTTTTTCAAACTTCTAAAGGATGATTTTGCAAGCTACCGGATTAAACTTATCTAAGCTTCTGAAAGCTGCTTTTGCAAGCTTTTAGGAAAAGTTTTTCCAAGTTTTCGAAGAAAATATTTTTACATTGAGAGGCTAAAGTCTAAAAAAACCGATAACAGAGTGAAAGCTGAATCGCCCAACGAAATCACAGTGAAACAGAACAAACCAACCATTCCAAACTTTTTAACACAGAAAAAAATGGAACGGAATGGAATAGAAGAGACGAGCAAGTGTTGAACCTTTCTACGCGAGAGAAGCTGTGCCGCAGTGGGACAAACATCTCTCCCCGTATGGAGAATATTGATCGTAATTGTTTCAGTTTTTTTTTCAGATGATTGTTACGCCTCTGACAGACAGATGCAGAGAAAGAGAGAACCACAAACACATAGAGAGAATATTTACCAATCTTTGTTTTTTTATTATTCTTTTTTTTTAATATAATCTAGTAAGCTTATAGTTTTCATCTTTTTCTTGAATCGCATCTATTTTCCACTGTTTCATCTTACGAATACTTACGTTACAAGAGCTCAGATTATCTTTTCCGTTGATCGAAATGCAAAAGACACCGACGGTGACGACGAGGACAACGACAACGACGACAGCAAACCGATCGTGTTTTCGTTTAGTTTGACAGACGTCAAGCGTCCCCTCGAAGCGAGGGGCGATCGGATGCGTTTTTTGTTTTGCTTATTTTACAGAGCGAAAACCGTCGGTTTTCGACAGATGTTAGACTTTTAAGGGTGTAAACATTCGTTTTTTTATGATTATTATTACGATTATCAGCCGCGGGATTGTGTGAAATGAATCACGCATGAGTTTAGTTTTTTAGTTAGGTTTTGCTATTATTAAGAGTTAAGAGTTTTATATTTTACTACACATCAAAGCAAGCCGTTTAAGTTTAGTTGAATCGAATCAATATTCTTAGGGCAGTGTGGATAACAACAGCGGGGTAAACGCATTTTTACTTAACAAGACATGAAAAGCAAACCACACATACACACAGCAGAACGAAGGGAAAGGTGACTTTTTACCAGAAGAGAAAAAGTGACGCAAGCGAGAAACATGTATGAGAGGTTAACAGGTAAGCGAAGCGAGAGCGAAATGGATAACAAACACATAAATGTAAAATAATGTAAGCTACACAAACAAACAGAAAGAATAATAGAAAATAAATAATTGATCAAAAAAACGGAAAAAATATTAGGATTTATCAGAGCGGAAAGCGCGTAAACAGTAAGTGAAAGAAATAGTAATACTACTCCCCCAAAAACAAAACAACTGAGTAATAGACGAACGATCGCTTAAATCATTTCACATAGAAACAACAACTCAAACCTTTGGTTTTTCAACCTGTACATACAAAGAAAAAGTAGCTAAAACCAGAAAAAAAATCCATTCACAAACACACACACGTTCATGAAACCGATCTTAGTTACGTTTGTTGTTGTTTTCTCTTACCCCAGCTGGATTTTGATTGCGACTTACCTCTTTTGTTCAAAAAGCGCACGTTTCAGCCACCACACACACACCAACAGTCTCGATTGACATCTGTCAATCTGTCAGCTGTAAATGTAAATACAAGCCACAAACCTGCTTCGTTGAAGGGGTGAAATGTCACTGGTTTTCAATTTGAAGAACCGTATTCCCCTATACAACCACACAACTTTGTAAATTCTAGATTTGCGTTTGTAATCCAATCAATCACACACAACTACAAGCTCACCAACAGCTGGTTTGAACCGAACACTTTCTACGGCAAAACAATAGACCGATCAGCAAAGAACGCAGTCACTAATTTTGGCAATGATGGAGCTACCAGAACTACCACAAACAACCGTGCACATATTTTGACAGCTGTGCGAAGCCTACTGCGATCTTTTTCCACTCACACATCGCGTCGGAACGAACCAATACGTAATATCCAACCTGTACAAACAAACGCGCTCAAACAAAGGAACCCTCTTCACAGCCGTGCACTTTTTATTTTTTGGGGCAAAGTGGGGATAAATTTCGACGCGAGAGGCTTACCTTCCGATCGGAGTTCAGTTCAGTTTCAGTTTTGTAGTTTTTAGGCATGCGGCCAGCGTTGGGCGCCTTAATCGGATCAACAGATAGGCCCAACAAAATTGTGCCAGTCTTATTGTTTTAAAACCCCACTAACGATCGATAAGGATTTTGAGAAGAATTTCAAGAATCGTTAAGGTTAGGAATTTAGTTTTCCGCGTAGGTTAGGCTTATGTTTCGTTTATTTAGTTTATTGTATAGCAATCAGGACGAAAATTCACCAGAGACGAGCCCCCGAGGGTGGGATACGAGGTTGCAGGACCTTTTTAAACGTGTACAGAGTGGAATAAATACAAACACAAAGTGTCGGGATCAGAAGCAAGCAAATTTGTTATTTCTTATTTTACTGTAGGCAAACGCCCCGACATCGCAAGGGGTACTAGATTAGGAAGCAAATCTACATACGAATCAAGCCAATGGTTAATTTTTAAGGCATTTAGCATTGTAGGAGAGCTGTAATTATCATTATGTTCTACTCCGTTAAGCAATATTAATTTCATATCACGAGTACAATACAGTTATTAGTTTCTAGCGTTAGAATTACCCGTAGCTAGAGGATAGATAGCTAAAGTCGACTAGAGTTATGCCCCTGGTGCCGGAAAGGGTCCCTGTTGATCGCGTCTGTCAAAACGATTCGAGCGCTGTCGAGTGAAACGCAGTAGGCCTTGCCTCCAAACACAAATTTACAAATTTCAAAGGTTACTTTGATGACCGGTTTCTTTTCACAATTCTCCTTATAAAATCGCAGAATTTAGACAAATTCACTCGCGCACAGCATTCTTATTCCGAGGTCGAACTTGAGGCAGGCCAAAATCTTACAGAAACAACAACAAACATTGAACTCGAATGCGTGAAACACGGAAATGAAAACTCCTACCAAATTGAACAGACGCACGTGTATGTGACTTGTAAATGCTAGCTGAAGATAGTGATCAAAGTAAACAAGAACACACTTTCTGGAAAAAGACAAACAAAAGTATAAGATGACTATCCTTCTCAAACTCATTCAAGATCAAAAAAGAGAGAGAAGAAGCAACCACGATCAAACACAAGAAAAAGCGAAAAATCACAAAACAAACCAGAGAACAGAAAAAAACGAACAACAAAAGTTGAAAACCAACAAGTCGGCAAAGAAGGTGAAAAATCGTGTGTGCAGCTTTACAACCATCGAACCTTCCCAAAATTAAAAGGGATGTGTTTGTGTCGGTGGTGCAAAGTTTGTGAAAAGTAAGAAAAACAAGATGAAAACTGAACGGAACGGTTGAAAATGGGAAATAAAGGAAGATAAAAAGATCAAGAAACTTGTAGACACTCACTCACACAAAAAAAAAACGTACACACACGCACACGCCGAGAAGGTAAAACATGCGAAGCGTGCGTGTGTGTGAATGAGGGCAAGTAAATTCAACAAAAAATATAATAATGATTATTGTAATATATTTATAATGTGAATTTGGAATATAACCAGTATTTATTATACTGTAATAAAAATATATTTAAAAATACTATCGTTTCGAATTGGTTCATTTGATGGAAGATATCCGAAAGCCTGTTTTCCTATTGTTTATACATTCTAACTCGTTGACTTCATCGTTGGCTTTCTTCATCGGGCTTGGTGATACTTCTCCAGTTGCTCCGTGCGTTGAGGCTTCCTGGGTCCTTGTGACTTTCGACGAAGTTACCAGCCCACAAAAGTCTTAGTATTTTGTACGTAGTTTTTCGCCCTACATAGTTTCAATATAAGTTTTCACTCCATGGGAAGAGTCGTTATCACACGTCTCAAGTACCGTAAAACGGGGTAATTTCGATAGTTTCCGGATGAAAATCTAATTATTTCTGCAAACCGACTTTAAGATTTTTAAGTATTTTATATTTTTAAAACAAGTACTGGTATCTTGGTCATCGATGGCAGTTTAAAGATTGCACAACGATTCATTTTTATTGCAGCTAAAATTTTTCATATACCGTAATCCAGGGTAACATTGATCAGTTTTTAGGATATTTCTTAAGTATATAATTCAAAAATGCAAATGTTCCGAGTTTTATATTTTTAAAACAAGTACTGCCACCCATAGCTCGTGACTATATACTGTATTTTGTTTTTTGAAAGATTGAAGCATGTTTACAAAAATGTTTTATGTGATTTTTTCATTTAGCTGATATGGGGTAACATTGATCATCCATGTAAACAACGTTCGGTAATATTGAAAATGTCGTTACTTACTTAAATCATGGCCCCTGAAGCCGAATATGTTGTCCAAACGCTTACATTTCATTTACTTTTTGAGTTATTTTAAAATTGATAACACATCGAACAGCGGAATACGCCTAAAGGTAGGCAATTGCCTAAGGGAATTCTACATTCTTAACAGTAATTCGTTAATGTTCCCTAATTGAACCTACTTATAAAAGTTTTGACTACGGAATCATTTTTGGCGATGCCATTTTTAGTGAGAACCGCATTTTCCTTGCTCATATCGCTTGCAGAACTTATGTGAGATATGAATCTTCGGTAGTGTCATCCTTAGCCATTGAAATAATTGTTTCGCAAACTTGAAAAATTTACGCATAAAGTTAATGCAATTTTTACAAAAATCTTAATTTTCAATAGCTTATCAACATAAGAAAGAGAAGCAACATTCATGCTTTGGAAATGTTTCATCAATAAACGATGATACCAACTTATTACGAGATGACTCATTCTGATCAATGTTTCCCCGCTGATCAATGATACCCCGGATTACGGTAATCAAAAGTCGGGTTTTGGTTACCCCAAACTTTGATAATGGGTAAGGGTATGTAAACACATGAAAAACCACATTAAAACTACATTTCGACATTATTGCTGTTGAAACAGGATTAGAGAATGTTAGTACAGAACGTACATTGGATTTTATGCATTGATATACAGATTTAATCAAAATATGACATATAACAGTGTTTTAAATTGATACAAACATGATAAACGCCACTGTAAATCTATAACATTTTGTATAAAATAATAGTTCGAAATAGATAGGGGTACCGGGGGCAGTATGAACACCCGGGGCAGAATGGACACCCCCTGTATCTGTGCATATGCGAAAAATTTTACACTTTAGATGCAAAAAATATTTCAGTTGCCTGTTGGAAGAGTGATTCATCCACTAAAATTTCAGGAAAATTGTTTAAAACATAGATTTTAAACCGAAAAATTGAGCTTGATTTTATTAGGTTTGAAAATTATAATATTCACACCTCACCAAATATGGTTTCAGAGGCAAATGACTGCAAGTTTATTGGTCAGTGCAACTCTTGATTGAATATTCAATTATTTATGCTATATTCAAAAATATAGTATTTTTTTTCTGCTTCTTTAGGACATAAACAAATTTATATGAAAATTCCTTGTACTGTTGGGACAATATGGACACAGTGTGACAATGTAGAGGTGACACTTTAAAGAGAAAGAAATACAACTGCAAACACAAAAACATCCAAAATATTTAGCATTTAATGCAATGATTATGATGTGTAACCACAAATCGGTTGAAAATCGTCAATTCTGGATCAAAACTAACCTGAAGCAATATTAAACGCATCTCTACGAAAAATGACGTAAATTGGTTTTATTCATGTTTTCAGTGACAAAGTGGCCTGCCACTATGGCTTCCTGAATGTGTACTTCATTTTTCAAGGTTCTGGGAATGATCGCGGGACAATTTTCCTATAAACACTAAGGTGAATCTTTTTTGAGCTAATTTTGTGTGGCATTTTTGTTGATGTTTGCGAGGCCATAATCAAGTTTGAAGCTGAATAATAGCAAACAAACTCATGGATATCTCTTCACCTATCTGTCACAGTGAATAGCGCTCTTCAGCAAATTTGTTCATTATGGTTTGAAGAATAAGTTTTCACTATAGGGTGAAAAGTTTGTACTTACATTCCGGTACCAACGCGTTTGGAACATTTTTCAAAATTTCTCCATAGTACTTTCCATAAGGAGTGTATCGAAAAGTAGTCGCAAACATTCAAAACGGTATATCTCAGAGCATAGTTCATCTTTTAAAAAGCTTTTTTCACGCAAATCTTCATCATGTCACCAAATATTGGAGCAGCTAAAAAAATATTGAATAATATGCAGTCTTCATATAACTACAACAAGGTTTATAAAGCATGGAAAATAAAATCTTGCACAAAATTTCATTTTTGAAGTGTCTTCTGAAGATTCGATGATTTGTATTGAACAAAATGTATATCAAACAAAAAAGTATGAAAAGCTTATTCTATCGGAAAATATGTTTACTTCACACAGCACGTAAAAATAAATTCAAAAAAATAAATTATTGCTCTAAAAAAGCTCAAATATTGGAACAAGGTCGGTTTTAGAAAGTCACTTTTGATTAATCAACTTTTGAAGCTCTGTCATATACAGCGGCAATTATATAGAATAACATTTGTTGCTTACATTACTTCATAAATATGCAAAGAAACTTTTCCAATCAAAAAACAATTTTTTATTCATTACAATCGTTTGATATTACCATTAATGTGTAGAAAGAAAAAATCAAAAAACGAGGTCCTTAAAAATCGACTTTTTTCGATTTTTGTATTTGCTCTCAAATGCTTGTTAATGAATTTTCCAAAATATGTTTTACACTATGTAATGTGAGGTGTGGCACAGAATATATTAGCATAAACAAAAATCATTTTTTCTAAAACTTTAACACATTTATTAACATATCAATTTTTTCAGAGGTGTGCAAGATTTTCATCGACATCTGTTAGTAATTTGAAAAATTATCATGCAAAATGCCACATTATTGAAACAATGGGGGGTCCTGATTGCTGTGTCCAGGCGACTAAGGTGTTGCCTTGATCCTACACCGGTTAGCTCTTCTTTGGAACATCTGTGGATCAAAATCAAGACCCCGTACAGAACTACTAGTATTGGTATTATGTATTTACCCCCTGATCGCAAATCCGATGTGCGCATCATTGAGAGCCACATTGATTCGATTAATTCTATACTCTCGCATTTGGAAGTGAATGATTTCGCGCTTCTGTTTGGCGATTACAACCAGTCTGGATTATTGTGGAACACATCACCGAACGAAGCTCCTTCCATTGATGTTTTGCGGTCACACTTTCCAATTGGTTGCAGCAGTCTCCTTGACGGATTCAATCTCAACGGTTTAACACAAATCAATTCTATTTTCAATAGAAATTTGCGTATGCTTGATCTTGTGCTTACGAATGAATCTGTTCTACCATACTGCACAGTTTCCGAAGCGTTAGAACCGTTGGTCAGCCTTGATCTAGATCATCCTGCGTTAGAAACGTCTGTGAGGTTACCCTTGCCCACTCAATTCGTAGAGATGGCTGATTTGCCTCAACTGGACTTTCACAGAACAGATTACGAATCCCTAAAACGTATCCTCAACAATGCTGACTGGAATGCAATCGAGATGTGCACCTCCGTTAATGAAGCAGTGGATTACTTTGTTATGGTTTTAATGCAAGCTATTTCGATTTCTACCCCTCTGCGCAGACCTGCTCCGAAACCTCAATGGAGCAATAGTCATCTACGTCATTTGCGGCGTCAGCGTTCTAAAGCACTACGAAAATACTGTAAATCTCGTAACCCTTACAATAAGCGAGTGTTCTCTTTGGCCAGCAATGAATATCGGATATACAACAGATACCGGTATATGCTTTACACACGTCGCACACAGGAAAATCTCCGAAGAAACTCCAAGCAGTTCTGGTCGTTCGTCAATGAGAAAAGGAATGAGGGAGGCCTCCCAACTGAAATTCATCTGGGACAATTGGTGGCTCAGACGCCGCTGGAGAAAAGCAATCTTCTGGCTCAACACTTCAAAAGCGTATTCAACGATTACTTTGCAATTCAGGCTCATGCTGAGGAGGCTACAAGAGCAACTCCCACTGATGCATTCAACTTTACAGTCTTCGACGTTTCTCCTGCTCTTGTTGTATCTGCTATCAAAAAGCTGAAAAGTTCTAATGCTTCTGGTCCTGACGGTGTTCCATCCTGTATAGTGAAAAAGTGTTCAACAGAGTTAGCCGAATCTTTATCGATGTTGTTCAACCTCTCCCTACGGCATGGCGAATTTCCGCGACAATGGAAGACATCCTTCATGTTCCCAGTATACAAAAAAGGCGATAAGCAAAACGTAGAAAATTACCGAGGCATCACATCACTTAGCGCCTGCTCAAAAGTGTTTGAAATCATCGTTAACGATGCTCTCTTTGCTAGTTGCAAGAATTACATATCCAGTGATCAACATGGATTTTTCCCAAAACGCTCGGTATCTACGAACCTTGCTCCGTTTATTTCGTTATGTGTGAGGAGTATGGACGCTGGAACTCAAGTTGATGTTGTTTATACAGATCTTAAGGCGGCGTTTGACCGCGTTGATCATGTGATACTGCTGGCAAAGTTAGAAAAACTAGGCGTGTCCTCACAGTTGGTTCGATGGTTCAAATCATACCTAACTGATCGTGTTCTCTGTGTGAAACTTGGTTCTGCTCAGTCGGACACATTTACTAATCAGTCAGGGGTGCCTCAGGGCAGTAACCTAGGACCATTGCTGTTTAGCATTTTTATTAACGAAGTCGGAATTATTCTTCCACGAGGGTGTCGCTCTTTTTATGCTGACGATGTCAAACTATATTTAGTAGTTCGATGCGCCGAAGACTGCCTTCTGTTGCAAAATATGATAAACTGCTTTGAGCAATGTGTAGAGAATAAAGAAAAATATGAACAATAAAACTGTTAAAAAATAACTTGCTTTTAAATTAGTAGTTTGATATTATTTAAAAATAGCTGATTCACATATCCCATACAGTAGGGTCTGGCCTTTTTGCGAATTATCCACTTCGTTGTAAAAGAGGTGTGGCTTACTCTGCTCGAGAACGTGAATAGCAGAGGCAAAATTCGCGTTGAGGTTTCCCTGCCAACGAACAAAGCAATGGAATAAAACAGTGACACCATTGCATTCACACCTCATTCGTATCACGGACGGCAAAGCGAACGGGTCACCATCGGAATCGGGTTGAGACTTCCCCGACAGCAGCGAAGAACAGCAAAAGAGAGGTGCGATCGCTCGCGCAGCTCATTCGTATCACGGACGGCAAAGCGAACGGGTCACCATCGGAATCGGGTTGAGACTTCCCCGACAGCAGCGAAGAACAGCAAAAGAGAGGTGCGATCGCTCGCGCAGCTCATTCGTATCACGGACGGCAAAGCGAACGGGTCACCATCGGAATCGGGTTGAGACTTCCCCGACAGCAGCGAAGAACAGCAAAAGAGAGGTGCGATCGCTCGCGCAGCTCATTCGTATCACGGACGGCAAAGCGATCGGGTCATCACTGGAATCGGATCGAGACTTCTCCGACAGCAGCGAAGAGCAGAAGAGTGGTGCGATTGCTCGCGCAACCCATTCTTGTTTCGGTCGGTTCGTTTTGAAGGATTGTCATCGCAATGGAGAGTCACAAGTTCGTCAGGGCACCTACCGAATCGGGGTCCGCCGATTACGACAATGGCGCAGAAGGTTCGAGAACCACTAGCGATCAGGAGAGGTAAGCAACAAAGATCCAAAGCTGTTGTTACTATGAAGTAAACTGGAACTGTAGTCGAGGCAGAATCCGGTTAATTGACCTCTGATAGTCGAGGCAGAGTGTCTGAATTGTTGATTGATTTAATAGGTCTGTAGTCGAGGCAGTCCTGTTAGTATGAACATAAGAAAGAGAATAATCGGAACTGTAGTCGAGGCAGTTTCCTGATTTGATATGCAATGTGGATAATGAGGATATTCTGCTCTTTCTTGTTTCAGAACAAACTCTAAATCAAAGAAGATTTCGAGAAGGAAGCTTATGGAGGAACTGATAGCGCTCAAAACCGAATTGGTTCTTGCACGGGCTGAAAGAGACCAGTTACTTCGAGAAAAGGAAATCGGTGATAAAGGAATCGATCTATCAAGCCCCAGTGAGGATTCCAATGATCATCCGAAATCAGAAAACGAGTCTCTGATGGTAACAATGAACCATATGTCTCTTGGCTCGTTGAACATCCCGGAATGCAAGCCGTCGGAGGGCGAGAATGATGTGGACAAAAAAGCATACGAGCACTGGAAGGAGATAATCTCGGCATCTTTCAACCTGGTTCACGCCACTGACGAACAGGCAAAAATGGATATCTTCAAGATCAAAGCCGGGGCGCAACTTTTGGAGGTAATGCGAGGAACATCTTCTACAACAGACATGCCGGAAGAACGAACTCATCCGTTTTCCAATGCAATCGCCCGGCTGGATCGATATTTTGGATCGAGGACCTATATCATTGGGCAACGCGGCAAGCTGATGAATACTGTCCAAATCAAAGGAGAATCGAACGTTGCCTTTGTTCGGCGAGTTGCAGCTGCCGCGAAACTATGCGACTACAAAGGTGACGAAGAAATGGAGGCTATTGCGCGAACTCTTGTCAAGGGATCAAGCGACAAGCGAGTACGTGTTCTGGCTCATCGTAATTGGGTCAACCAAGGTGACATGAATAGCTTGATTGCGTTAGTCAGGGATCGTGAGATGGAGGTTTCCAATGAGGAGGAATACCAGAAGCTAAATCGCCACAACACGGCAGCAGTAGCGATGGTGTCGCAAGATTCAGTTCGACAATCCCAATTCCGGCGTGGAGCAACAACACGATTCCGTGGCAATCAAAGAGGCAAAGCAATATACCAGCGGGCACAATCTCACCATCAGGGTTCGTCTAGAAGCTCCTGTTGGCGATGCGCCAGTATGTATCATGGCCCCGCAGAATGTCCCAACCTGGATAAAGTATGCCACAATTGTAACCGGCGAGGTCATCTAGCTCGCACCTGTTCAGTTGTGGCTCGTCAAGGGATTGGTCAAAAGCGTGCACGCAGTGGAGCGGATGAAGATGAACCAAGACCGAAGCTTGCAGCGATTACTCAAAACGGCGAAGACAAGGAAGAGGCAGCGCAAGACTTTGTGAAGGTAGAATAATAGTAGATAAGATTTTTAGCGTTTTATCTCACATTTGGATTGAATTTGTTTGGCATAATGACGATTTGATGTAATGTTGAATTTAAATAAAAATAATTAATTAAATCGATAAACTCAAACGGAAAAAAAAGTTTTAATTATTGGGTGAAGAAATTCTTGATACGGGTTCTCGGTTGGCTCAATTTATCATTCGGAAGCGTTGTTTGTAGTTGGGAGTTTATTTGAGGTCTCCATCAAGTGAAATATTAGGTTCGAATATTGTTCCGTGTGTAGTATAAGCGGAGACAAATCGAAGGAGATGGAAAATATTATTTGCGGCAGGTTTTCACCCAAGGTATTCCGGTCAACCAGTTCATGATTTTCAATAGCGATTTGTTTTCAATCTTCGGCGATCGCCATTATTGGACAAAGAACAATAAAAAAAATGTAACGCTGGTTAATCGGGATAACCGTTGCATAAGTTTTGCATGCCTCATTTACCAACAAAACAGTCTAAATTGGCATTATGAATTTTCTGCACTTATTTGGTTTTAAATGTGAGATAAGACTACTAAGTTGTATAATGTGTCGCAATTTTTATAATTTGTTCGTTTTCAGACCACGAACGACAAATTTGAGTCTAGCATAATCAGCCAAAGTACTAATAAGTTGATATGTAGTGTTCCTGCATGGAATCCGCTTACAGAAGAAGATGCATATGTTGTCGGCTATGTTGCTGGAGCGCGAGTCATTTTCTTCATTGACTCTGGAGCACAAGTTAATACAATCGCAAGGAAGATATGGGACAAAATGCTTCAGAACGAGTCCACTATGAACAAGTTGCACGAATTAAGCGAGATATCGGATAAGAAACTGCATGCCTATGCTTCACCTGGAGAAATCAAAGTAATAGCAACTTTTTTGGCAAAGCTGTATGTTTCGAAAGATAGGCCGGTTATGTTGGAAATTTCTATGTTATAGAGGAGACACGGTCCTTGTTAAGTTTCAACACAGCAGCTCGATACAGCCTTCTGGATGTGGGACTGCGAGTACCAATAAGTGAAACAGGAAGCGTCTGGCAATGTGAGCTCGCAATGGTTAGTAGCGTGACAATTCCACTTGCCAAAGAATTTCCGAAGTTCAACGTTCCCCCAGTTCTACTACATTATAACAAGGATTTGCCTCCAGCTAGAAATGTATATACGCATATCCCTGCAGGATTTAAAAGATTGGCACAGCAAAAGTTGGACGAGCTTTTGGCATACGGAATTATCGAACCAGTAACTGAAGACATGGACAGATCTTTCTGTTCCTCGTTGCTAGTAGTGCCAAAAGGGAAAAATGACATTCGCCTGGTCGTCGACTTAAGAGGTCCAAACAAATGCATTTATCGTACGCCATTCAAAATGCCGACACTAGAATCAATTATTATGGAGCTACACGGCGCAAAATGGTTTTCTACATTGGATTTAAAACATGCGTTCTTCCATGTCGTTCTTGACGAACGCTGTCGTCATTTAACGAACTTTTTCTCCGGCGAAGCACTATACAGATGTCGGCGTCTTCCATTCGGTCTTTGCAACGCTCCAGATATATTTCAAGAGATAATGCAGTCGGTTATCTTAGCGGGATGCAAAGGCACTGTTAACTACCAGGACGATGTTTTAGTGTTTGGCGCTACAATTGATGAACACGACAGAAACCTAGCGGAGGTTATGAAACGGCTTGAAGATCATAATGTAATGATCAATGAGAGCAAATGTTTTCTGCAAAAACAGGAAGTGACGTTTTTGGGATTCAATTTGTCAGCCAGCGGTTGGAGCGTAGAAGAAGAGAAGATTAAAGCCATCCAGCAGTTCCGCGTACCAAAAAATCAAGATGAAGTGAGAAGTTTCTTAGGATTGATAAACTTCATCGATAGATTTATTCCTAACAGAGCAGAGAAGACGTGGCGGTTGAGAGAACTATCGAGAGCTGAACGATTCTACTGGACTGAAGAGCTGGAAAATGAATTCGATTACTTAAAAAACGAAGCCTGGACGAAGATAAAAACTTTGGGATATTACAATCAGTCAGACGAAACAGAGCTATATGTGGATGCTTCCCCCCAAGGCTTAGGGGCTGTTCTAGTTCAATTTGATTCTCAGTCTCAACCAAGGGTAATTGCGTGTGCTTCCAAATCACTATCTGCAGCTGAACAAAAATACCCACATACTCAAAAAGAGGCACTGGCCATGGTATGGGGGGTAGAAAGGTTCTCTAGTTATTTGATGAGTCAAACATTCAAGATCAGGACTGACGCCAAATCGAACGAATTTATCTTTGGTGGCCTACACCGAATTGGTAAAAGAGCCGTTTCGCGAGCAGAGGCATGGGCGCTCAGGCTGCAGCCCTTCGATTTTACAGTCGAAAGTGTCCCAGGCGACATGAATATTGCAGACACGTTATCTCGATTAGTGCAAGAGGATAAATCAGCAAAATCTTTCGATGATTCGGCAGAAGACCATTTGTTATTTAGTCTTGATGCTGGTAATATGGAGTTGAATTGGAACGAAATTGAAATAGAAGCCGAGATCGATAAAGAACAGAATGATATTCGGGAAGCCCTGAAATCTGGATCCTGGAATGCGGATTATAGAGCCTATGAGTGCCACGCAAAATATATGCGAGTACTAGGAGCTCTCATTTTCAAAGAGGATCGTGCTATACTGCCAACTAAGTTGAGAATGAAAGCAATGGAGCTTGCGCACCAGGGTCACCTAGGAGTTTCATCTATGAAAAGAATTCTGCGAAATCATTTCTGGTGGCCCAGCATGAATAAGGAGGTTCAAGCGTATGTTGACAAATGTGAAACATGTCTGAGGCTGTCGAGAAAGAATGCGCCACTTCCACTCACGACTAGAGAGCTGCCTCAAGGACCGTGGGAAATCCTACAAATTGATTTTTCACGGATAAGGATTTCGGTCATGGAGAATTTTTGGTGGTAGTGGACACGTATTCAAGGTACGTGAACCATATGTTTGTCGTTCACTTTGATTGAATGTTTTTATCTGTTTATAGGTATATTCACGTCATCGAGATGAAACATATCGACGCCGAATCAACTAATTCAGCTCTGTTGAAGATCTTTGAAATTTGGGGTTATCCTCTAGCTATACAGAGCGATAACGGACCCCCATTTCAGAGTGACAAGTTTGTTAAGATGTGGGAAGATCGAGGCATAAAAATTCGCAAATCCATACCCTTGAGCGCTCAATCGAATGGGGCAGTGGAACGGCAGAATGCTGGGATTAAGCATGCGTTATCCGCAGCCAAGTTGGATAACATGAATTGGAGAACGGCACTGGAAAAATATGTCCGTGCACATAATAAAGTGCGTCCGTTATCGCGCCTCGGCGTTACTCCATTTGAATTACTGGTCGGATGGAAATTCCGAGGAACTTTTCCTAGCCTTTGGGATTCTAGCTCTCCAGAAATGTTGGATCGGACGGACATAAAGGAAAAGGATGCCGTTTCTAAACTCAAAAGCAAGGTATATGCAGACAAACAAAGAGGAGCTAAGGATTCGGACATTCAGGTAGGAGATACGGTTTTGGTTGCAATTCAAAAGAGGCAGAAATCGGATCCGGAGTTCACGGCAGAGAGGTTTTGCGTAATCGCCAGAGAAGGAGCAAAAGTTGTCGTTCGAAGTGAAAGAGGAGTCCAATACTCTCGCAACGTGCAGGATGTCAAGAAAGTTCCACTTTGTCTTCAAGAACAAGATGAGCAAACAAGCAATAAAGATGATCGAAATACTTCCCACTCAAAAGCAGAAACTCAGGGAAACGATATTGGAATCGAGCTTCATGACGTACACGATAACGACGGAGAAATCAATGGACGGCCAAAACGGGCGACAAGAAAACCAAATCGGTTTAAGGATATGGTACTTTACAGCATATTTGAATAAACATACATAGCTGTTCAAAATGCAACAAAATGAATTGAAATTATCAAAATGTATCAATATTAACAAAAAATAAAAATACTTTTCTTTGTTTTTTTCCTACATCAAGAGAGTACAGGATGGAAGTATTGTAGAGAATAAAGAAAAATATGAACAATAAAACTGTTAAAAAATAACTTGCTTTTAAATTAGTAGTTTGATATTATTTAAAAATAGCTGATTCACATATCCCATACAGTAGGGTCTGGCCTTTTTGCGAATTATCCACTTCGTTGTAAAAGAGGTGTGGCTTACTCTGCTCGAGAACGTGAATAGCAGAGGCAAAATTCGCGTTGAGGTTTCCCTGCCAACGAACAAAGCAATGGAATAAAACAGTGACACCATTGCATTCACACCTCATTCGTATCACGGACGGCAAAGCGAACGGGTCACCATCGGAATCGGGTTGAGACTTCCCCGACAGCAGCGAAGAACAGCAAAAGAGAGGTGCGATCGCTCGCGCAGCTAGGGTTGTCGCAAAATCTCAATTAATCGATTAGTTGGTAATCGATTACAGTCCAAGAATGCCGATTATCGATAACGATTAATCGACTAGTATTTTACGATTAATCGAATTAATCGACCTTTTTTTCTGTCAATATGAGTTCTAACTACTATAAGGTATACACTCAAAAAAATCCAAACGTCATTGCTACGTGAAAAATCACGTAGATCATTCCATATTCATTTTGCCTCCACTTCACCTGACTAACATAAAGATCACTAAGCCGTTCATAACCATCAAATAATGAATCGGTAATTGTTACTGAGCTAACCTATCGCACTTACGTGAAATTCACGTAGGTGTCTAAGTTCATTTTGACATCTGCATATTGTACGTACATTCGGTGTTGAGCGCAAATCCTAAGATGGCGCCCGCTTGATTTTTGCAGAACTTCAGAAGCTGCTGAACTTTAAATCCTGTGTTAGATTGATTTTAAGGTAAATATGCTTTGAATACTGAAGAACCCCTGCATTACTTCATATTTTACACCTGATTTTTAACCTCTATCAATTATAGCACGCGAAGGCTGCAACAAAACAGAACAAACTCACTACATTTGGGAAACAAGATTGACAATGCTCAGATTGAATATAAAAATATCACAATCTTTTAGTTTTGTTTACATTTTCCAATTGAGAATTAGTTTTCTTCCAAAGCCTATTAGAGATAAGGTTGGTCTTTACTACCTATGATTAACGTAAGAGCTACGTGAAAAGTGCGATGGAAAAAAAACCACGTATGTTTTCACGTAACAATGACGTTTGGATTATTTTGAGTGTACACCGGAGTAAGCCAAAACGGGTGGGGCAACATGAAATACTAAGTTTTAAACAAGATGACAATAAGTGTTAGCAAGTTTTTTGTTTCGTAAAGTTATTTTAATTTGTTAGCACAATGTTTTTGTTAGCAAAAAGCAAACTGAACGTCACCAATAGTATTAATGTCCACTTCGAATAGATTAATTATTTGAATGGGCAGTATCAATGACGCAGTATGTCCGTTGGATCACATCCGAGATATTATTGCGTCTATGCCATATGAATTATGACGCGGCTTTAAGCAAAAAATGCCAAAATGTGATACCACCACTACAGGTTACGCCTTTGGTTTCCATCATATGGGCTAATGGATTATGCCCTCCCATCGCGGCAAGGTCGCATAACCAAGGGGAGGGGTTAATATTTCAAGTTACAGCTTTAACTCATATTCGGTTATTGGCTTTTCAAAACTATACTTTGACGAAGGTCTGTTGTGAAAAAATGAAACAAAACTGTGCAACCGTTTTTGGAGTAATAAGCTTTT
Organism: Aedes aegypti; assembly: GCF_002204515.2. Lineage (NCBI taxonomy): Eukaryota > Metazoa > Arthropoda > Insecta > Diptera > Culicidae > Aedes > Aedes aegypti. The sequence goes on along the minus strand of NC_035107.1, from coordinate 220,714,678 downwards.
ATGTTTTTGGTACAACTCCAGCCGTGACAAAATCTTAAATACTTGAAAAACATCATATTGTAGTTTTTGGAATTCCCGAAGGGAACTCAACCGATTCGAATGATTTTTTCAGTGAAGCTTCTTATTACCTGACATTGTATAGTCCGCATTTTTTTTGATAAATCGACTAAAAATAACATGGTGGCCTAAGAAATTTTATATGAGTAGTGTTGGTCCCCCAAGGAATACCGGAATGTATTCAACCAAACACAAAATCCAAAAATAGAAAAGTTTTTTTTAGACCTTGTGAAAAAAGGTGCAAAAATATCGAGAACCAAAAAAGTTATCACAATTTGAATTTTGTTTTGTGGTGATAAGATGAAGCTGCCAATAGAAGGGATAAGAATTATGCTTGGAATTATTCGAGTCGTTTCTGTTTTGATGCTATAGTTTTTCTTCTTCGGATTTTACTATGAATTTCTTTTGGGATTCCTCTAAAAATTCCTGCAAGTATTCATCCAAGGATTCTTGTATAAATGGCTTTGGTAGAACATTTAGGGATTGCTTATGGGTCTCCTTCTGAAATTTCTTCAGAGATGGCTGCAAGTATTCAAGAATTCTTTAAGAAATTTGTTTCAGGAATTCTCCAACCATTGCTTCAAAAAATATCATTTGGCTCTTCCAAAACATTTTCATGTGGTTCTATCAAGATTTCCTCCAGGAAATACTTTCAAAGTTAAAAAAAATCTATTTGACGTTCTCGAAGTATTCCTCCAAGCAATTCCTAGGATTTTCCTTTATAAATTTATCCATTGATTCTCCTATGCCGTATTCTAGGAATTGTTCCAGATACTTTTTTCAAGGGATTCTCCATATTTTACAGTCATTTCAGTTCAAATCGGCTAGAATTTCCACATGTTTTTTTTATTTCAGGAATCCCTTATTTGTTCTTACAAGATTTCCATGAAGTCTACCGATAGTTCTTCAACAAATATATCCTAAAATTCCTTCCAGGGTTCTTTAGTAAAACAACAAGTATTATTCCTGAAATTCTTTGAAGAATGCATGTAAAAGCTCATCCATTACATTGATACATCTGAAAACTCCTCCTGGAATTGACTTTTTTTCAGAATTCCTCCAGTTATTTCTTCTGGGGTTTCTTCAAACATGTCCTCCAGATTGTTTTCCTCATACGATTTTTTGGGGGAATCCCTTGAACAATTCCTAGAAAAAATCAGGAGGAATCTGTAGACTACTCCTGGTGGAATTCTCGGACGAATTTCTGTTTCTTAGGGCATATACTGCACGTGCACATAGAGGACGTCGTGTACGGTTTCATGAGGGTTTTCTTGTGGTGCGTTCCATAGGAATCCTAGATGAAAGTGATAGAGAAATATTTTGGATTGTTTTTGGGAATCGCTAGAGATCAATGAGACAGTTTTTTTTTTCTTTTTGGAAAATGCCTGGAGGGGTCGTCTTGACAATAATGCCTGGAGGAGTCTTGAAATGAAATCCGAGACAATCTCTACCAACTTCTTGGATAAATTCCATGAATCCTTTGAAGAAATGCCTGGACCGAAATAATTTAGGAAGGAATCCATGAAGAAATTTCTGAGGCAATCCCTGAAAAATATGAAGGAATCTCATATATGAGCTTCATGTTGAATTTCTAGAGACATCTACATGGATTACACAGCTATAAATGGTAGGTGTTCAGACAGACCGCACTAGATGATATTTTTGCCTTGCAAAGATAAGTCAGAGACTCCGTCAATTCTGATTTTTCTGATGCTATTTTGATACAGATGTTTCACAATACAGAGAAATTTCATTGTTACAGCAAATAATGCAATTCTTTGTTATTCCGAACGCTTGGGGTACGTTTTTCTGAAATAAAAAAAACACTTAGTTCAGTCTTTTTGAACACCGACCAAATATTCCTAGAGATCTCTATGAAAAAATCTTCGCAGTGTAATTCCTGAAGCAATTTTTGGATTTATCTGTGGAAAATTCCATAAAAAATTTTAATCTAGGAATTCCTGGATAAATTGACGGGAGAATCACTCTCGAAATTTTTCATGCAATATGTTTTAAAAATTCTGGAGAAATTTCTGTAGCCCTATCTGTACCGATTCCATGATCCTAGGTTGTACGTTTTTTACTTTTGTATAAAAAAAAAATTCGTACACTGAGGAAAAAAATATATCGATTTCCATACGAAACGATTATGAAATTTTACCAGAAGAAAATATTATAAATTTCATACGATGGCGTTATGAACGAATTAGCTTGTGGTATAGTATGCTTTTTGCAGTACAGTAGTATAGATTCCATAAATGTTTCGTATGAAATCTATGAATACTTGTTATGAACATCAAATTGTACTCGTATGAATCTCAATATATTTGAGTATGACGCTTGTACGACACTTTATGTAATTTATTTTATATTATTACGACTTTTGCAGTATTTAAATTGTAACAAGACGTTTCTCGTAGTATTTTTTTGTCGTATAGAATATCACTTATAGCGTCCTTTTCATTCTAAACACGACCACTTATTGGAAAATGTTGTTTGCAACTTTTTAAATTGATTATAAATGAGCACTTCAACATATGAAAACTATGCTATATTTTTGCAAAAAATTGACAATAAAAACATCGTTCACTTAAAAACATACATTTCGGTCGCTGTTTACAAATCAACAGTTTGCATCCCCGTTGAAAATGACATCCAATTGAATATTGCCGTTGTCAGAACTAAAATCACCTGGCAGTTCGGCACCGCTCCAGAAAGCTTCTTTGAGATGTTGAACAGATTCTGAAGAAGATAGTCGATTAATTATATGAAACAAATCTAATAACTCAACTTACGTTTTGTTCTACCCTTCTTGAAAACCTCGTATTCCCATTGTGCTCCCATTGCACGAGATAAAGCTTTACAAATTTCTTCTTTTGGCCGCCGTATTTACGCTCTACGTAGAATTTTCGATAATTACTTTTTACCTCTAAACACGGCAAAGGCCTGCATCAAAACTATGAAATTCGCGAGCTTCTTCTGTACAAACGCCATCTTGATCCGAATAGAAAGTAGACCAGACTCGATTCATAAGAAAAACGTATGAACTTTTTCAAACAAGGCTTGCATTGGATTTCATAAGTACATCGTATGAAATGTTATAGAGCCTCGTATGAATCTTGAATTTGATTCGTATGCTCTTCATAAACGATTTATGGGAATCATACGAATCGTATGAATTGTTTTTCAGCTAGCAAAATACTGTTTCATACGAAAGGTGTTATGAATAGTTATGTTATAGTAGTAGTTTCCTCAGTGTACTATCTTCGTGTTTTGTCACAAAATGAAGGATTCGGATATAACCTATTTAATATTTGATATGGTATGTCGTCTTTCTGAATGTGGATAAAAATCATAAATTTTGAGCTGACGAATTATGGTACAACATGGTGTTCAGAAAATGTCCACACAATGATCTACAAGAACCGATATCACATGGCCAAAATCAATCGTCCATGACTCTTGTGAATCAGAATAAAAAAGTAAGCCATACACGCTCATGCAAATTCTGACCATAGGTGTACCACTTCCATGATCAATTTTACAAAAACTGTTCAGAACTCTATTCTAGGGTCTCATACCATTTCATTAGAGCGAAAAAAAAACTAAATTCGGTTCAGAAATTATTTTTTGAGAGCGTTTAAAAGTATTGTAGCGCCGCTCGCCGAGGTCACTGAAAGATTTTTGCAGCATGGATATGTTCGTTTTTTAAAGTTAGTTTTCTTAAGTAAGGGATTATCAGAACTATCTCTTTTTAGTGCCAATGTCCAAAATTACCCCTATGCATAAAGAAAGCAAAAAAATGAGAATTTTTGATAAATTCATTGTAAACATTCGTTTAAAAATGTGGGAGTATCTCAACAGATACTTTAGGAAGATCAAGAAAACGCTGAAAGTGGAGGTAGGAATCTTTCCAAAAGTGAATAAAGGAAATTGAGCAGAATATTTTACGATTTTTTATTAAGATGATCAAAACACCATTAATTTTTGTATAACACGTTACAAAACTATGCCGGTGGACTGTAATGAAGTTAAATTTCATTATGGGACAATTCTGTTTGGTGTTTTTTTTACAACTTTTACTGAACAAATTATGTAGTCTCGTAAGTGTAACTGAAATATCATAGGATTATACGTTGAAAACTTGTATAAACTAAAATTGGACAAAAATGCAGATGGGCCTGGCTTGCGATTCACGGCAGTATAGGACTGTGTTTATCGAAAACAATTCTCGCACAGATGATTTTGGAAAACTACAATTTGGAGGTCATGCGCAAAGAATATCAAAATGAATAACTGCAAGATAATCTGACTTACCTGAGTTACCTCAGGGATGTCAAAAATCCTTGTTTGAACATGACACAGGCCTCTCTGCCAAAGGACGAAGTCTGCGTGTCATCTGTAGTCGATTGTAAAAAAGTTGGAATATTTTTTATTTATACTTGTAAAAATGGAAGATTTCTCCTAATGCTTCCAAAACTCAATTAATAATATTCCCACATAAACCAAAAGCTTTTTATTTGAAACCTTCAACTAGACATGTAATACGATATGTAATACCAGGAAGAAAGCTCTACAGAGAATTCAAAATAAAATTTTGAAAAAAAATCTGTGAGTGCTGTCGAGCCTGTAAGCGTTGCTTTCGTTGTCTCTTGTTATAGATGTCCAATAGTGCATACTGAATCGTTGGAAAAAGTGAAATAGTTGATAATCCTCATAAACGGCTACACTAGTCCCTGTGTGTATGATTTTGTCTTCGTTGCAATCTACCTATGATAACAAATCGGAGAAACTAAATTGTGTATTTCACGACGGCATTCCAATTGATCACAATGGCGAAGAACTGCGAGAAATGCTCACTCTCTATCAAGGTTGAATGTGAGTTATACACAGTGTGCGAAGGAAATTGCGCCAAATGGTTTCACGCTGATTGTGTGGGCCTCACCGAAAACGACTTGTGTGCGTTGTCCAGCAATATCGTTTGGATCTGCGATGCATGCATGGTGCTATTCTGTAGGATGAGGGAGAAAACGAATATCGATGCGGCTACGAACACCGAATGCTCCCGACCCGTCGAAGAGGAAATTAATGACCTGAAATGCGCTGTAGCAAAAATCGCCGACATGCTTTCAAATGTTATCCAAAAACCAACTACCACTGCTGCGCCACCACATCATTCTACACCCGTGTCGTCATCCGAACTTCTCAGCAAAACCAATGATGAGATTTCTTGTGAACCAGTGCAACACGAGCCCAATAATTCTTTACACGCGTTAGGAAGTGAAACTTTTGCTGTATACTTGTCCAATATTGACAAATGTGTAACCGAAAACGACATTAGTGTGATGGTATCACGATCATTGAGAGCTCCTTTATCTTGTTGTAACGATGTAGTGAGGCTTGTGCCAAAACACAAGAACACTAATACTTTGGACTACGTGTCTTTTAAAGTTGTATTGGAAGCGAGTTTGAAACCACTAGCATTGAGTGCGTCTACTTGGCCTAGACAAATCAAATTTCGAGAGTTCAAAAATCGAATGAATGAAACATGGAAACCTAGTGAATAACGATAATCCTGAATTTGTCAATCGGTATTGTTTGTTTTAATCTTTGGTCGTTTATATGATGTTGTATGTTAGAATTTGTTCCTGATTCAATTGATTATTGTGTGAAAAGTGGAAATGTCTTGTAGTTAAACGTTGTTTGATGTAATTGTATGTTGAATGTGTGTATGCTAATTAGTTTTAAGCAGCAGTCTGTACGGCCTAGAGCCGAAGACGGTGAAATAAATAAATAAATAAATAAATAAAATGATTCTGAAGCTTCCTCCCTGGTATAGTAACAATGAGTTACATAGAATATCCAATGTTGAAAAATTGGAACAAATGTCAAATAAATTATATTGATAATTTCAGGAAAAAATCGTTACGATCTTCTATTGCCACGATTAATGCGTTATATATTTAGGTTAAGTTAGGTTAAGAAAATTGAAAACGTGTTTTTTTTTCTCTTATAAGCAGGTGAAATCAACTCACCTGTAAAAAATCTGAACTGCTACGGCAAATGAAATGTAGTATGTTGTTAACAAAATGTTAATAAATCTTACATTTGTTTTACCAAATAAGGATGATAGTGTTGTCCAATAACACAGAACACTTAGATATAAGAATTGAATGTAATGTTTGGAATGATACTAATCAAGAATTAAAAAAAAATGCTAGATCTATGAACATATTTGTGGTTTTATGATTGCCTGTGCGATAAATTTTCGAACCCAACCTTAAGGCTGGTTTGCTACCGACAAGAAAAGGAACCGCCTATATCGATGCGTGGAGAATTTCTTCTCAGAAATGGTTTAGGAAACCACATTTATCTGATCACAGTACGCAGTTGAGAAGAAATGTCATATTGAATGGGGCTCTCTGTAGGAAATTTTTGACCCATTCAGTAAATAAATGTCTTTACTTTTCTTGAGCGAAACGGCATACTTAGCTTTACACAACACAGTGTTTTACAGAAAAACATCAGCGTAGTTTGAATTGGACATTTTATTTTGAAAAAATCGTCAAATAATCGACGTCAATTAATCGATTAACTCGATTATTTAGTGAGCCAGGAATCGATGAAAAATTAATCGATTAGTGAGTCGATTAATCGATTAATCGAAATAATCGATTAATTTGCGACAACCCTACGCGCAGCTCATTCGTATCACGGACGGCAAAGCGAACGGGTCACCATCGGAATCGGGTTGAGACTTCCCCGACAGCAGCGAAGAACAGCAAAAGAGAGGTGCGATCGCTCGCGCAGCTCATTCGTATCACGGACGGCAAAGCGAACGGGTCACCATCGGAATCGGGTTGAGACTTCCCCGACAGCAGCGAAGAACAGCAAAAGAGAGGTGCGATCGCTCGCGCAGCTCATTCGTATCACGGACGGCAAAGCGAACGGGTCACCATCGGAATCGGGTTGAGACTTCCCCGACAGCAGCGAAGAACAGCAAAAGAGAGGTGCGATCGCTCGCGCAGCTCATTCGTATCACGGACGGCAAAGCGAACGGGTCACCATCGGAATCGGGTTGAGACTTCCCCGACAGCAGCGAAGAACAGCAAAAGAGAGGTGCGATCGCTCGCGCAGCTCATTCGTATCACGGACGGCAAAGCGAACGGGTCACCATCGGAATCGGGTTGAGACTTCCCCGACAGCAGCGAAGAACAGCAAAAGAGAGGTGCGATCGCTCGCGCAGCTCATTCGTATCACGGACGGCAAAGCGAACGGGTCACCATCGGAATCGGGTTGAGACTTCCCCGACAGCAGCGAAGAACAGCAAAAGAGAGGTGCGATCGCTCGCGCAGCTCATTCGTATCACGGACGGCAAAGCGAACGGGTCACCATCGGAATCGGGTTGAGACTTCCCCGACAGCAGCGAAGAACAGCAAAAGAGAGGTGCGATCGCTCGCGCAGCTCATTCGTATCACGGACGGCAAAGCGAACGGGTCACCATCGGAATCGGGTTGAGACTTCCCCGACAGCAGCGAAGAACAGCAAAAGAGAGGTGCGATCGCTCGCGCAGCTCATTCGTATCACGGACGGCAAAGCGATCGGGTCATCACTGGAATCGGATCGAGACTTCTCCGACAGCAGCGAAGAGCAGAAGAGTGGTGCGATTGCTCGCGCAACCCATTCTTGTTTCGGTCGGTTCGTTTTGAAGGATTGTCATCGCAATGGAGAGTCACAAGTTCGTCAGGGCACCTACCGAATCGGGGTCCGCCGATTACGACACAATGGTGCTCTTCTAACTTCGTTACATTGAGTACATCAAAATGCAATGTTATCACCTTTCATCGCAAGCTGAAGCCGATTCTACATGAATACAAGATTGGCAGTCAACTATTACAACGAGTTGATAACGTTCGTGATTTAGGACTCCATCTCGATACAGCTTTGACTTTCAACATTCACTACTCGGACATCATCGCTAAAGCAAATAGGCAGCTGGGATTCATCTTCAAAATTGCTAGCGAATTTCGTGATCCATTGTGTTTGAAAGCTCTATATTGCTCCCTCGTCCGGTCGATATTAGAATTTAGTGATGTAGTTTGGTGTCCATATCAAATAACCTGGATTACTCGAATTGAGGCTATCCAGAGAAGATTCATTCGCTATGCTCTACGATCGCTACCCTGGGACGATCCTGTTAATTTGCCACCTTATGAAGACCGATGTCAGCTTTTGGGCCTTGAAACTCTACAGAAGAGAAGAGCTGTCAACCAAGCAGTATTTGCAGCTAAATCCTTGTTAGGAGAATTAGATGCTCCCGCATTATTGGACGAATTCGAGATATACGCTCCAACCAGGAATCTCCGCTCCAGAGCCTTTCTTAACCTTGGACACCGATCCGCCAACTATAGCTTGCACGATCCAATACGGTTTATGTCAGCCAGATTCAACGAGTACTACGAGCATTTTGACTTCAACCGATCAGCTCTCGCCTTTCGACATAGCTTACAACGTAATACGGTACCGTAGGGCATGATCTCTTGATACAGTTGTTTGGCGATTGGCATTATGTTTAATTGATTTTAATATGTTTTTTTTTGTGTGCTTAATTGTTATTGTTAGATATAAGTTGTAATTCTTGTGTAATGTTTTGTGAAGAAAAGATATGGGGTTTTTATGCTTTTTTGAGTAAGGTTTATATGTCAACCAACTCAAGGGGGCTTTTCCTCATCATATATTTCATTAAGACTGTGAGTCAGATGAAATAAAATAAATAAAATAAATAAAATAAATAAAATAAATAAAATAAATAAAATAAATAAAATAAATAAAATAAATAAAATAAATAAAATAAATAAAATAAATAAAATAAATAAAATAAATAAAATAAATAAAATAAATAAAATAAATAAAATAAATAAATAAATAAATAAATAAATATCACCACATCATCATTTTTAAATATATTGTAAAGCATTCCTGATCAAAAAATTGTTTGTAGGTTCAACCCATTATTTTTGAGACTGTTTTGAAAGTTTGCGACTATTTTTCGATACACTCCTTATAAACCTACTTCGTCCTAGGGCCACCTTTAAATCACCACATAGAACGCTGAAAATTACACAGAACACTATTTTTATGGAAGATATGGGAGCTTGGATTTTAAAACTTTTCATCACCCAAGTGTCCATACTGCCCCATGGCGGTATCCACTTTGCCCCGCTAGCTTGATGGTGACTACCAAATGTAAGCTTTTTTTGAACCTCTTTTTGGAAACAAAATATTTTTTTCCAAATCATGCAACAATGTTTAATAAATGGTTAACAACTCAAAAAGCATACCACACATAAAAAACAGTATAATATTCATGTCTTTACAGTCAAAATAGGCAAATTCCTTAGGGTGTTCATACTGCCCCGTGTCCCCCTATCGATCGATTCTCATTTCGACATTGAATTCAACATAAGTCAATCATTTTAGGTATATAAATAAGTATACTTCGAACAATAACGAGTAAATTGCGTCAAGTACAAAGGACGTTGCATACCTCTAGGCGTTTAATGTGATATGGAGGTTTTGGACTTGGATTACAAAAATGGTCCCAATTTGTAAAAATGGTTTTCGCTGAGTGATTTGAGACTGAATTCAAAGTCTACTATGGGCTGTAGATAATGAGTGACAAACTCTTTCAAACTTCATCAAATAGTGATCGTAGAACAAACTGTATCTAAGCGTTTCAAAAATGCTAGAATCTCATCAATTTTCAATATACGATAACTTTGTTGCCTCAAATGTTCTCAATTCTAACGAAAATAGCTCTGACATGAGGTATAATACTAATACTCTTCACATTGTTTTGAAGTTCATGCAACTTCTAATCAACACCACAAAATACAGCGATCAAATATTTAAAATCTATAATTCCAAGCCCAGGGAGAAAATATTGTTTTATTTTTGTCAATTTAAGGTGAAGATTAATCGAAGCCAAACCTCAAATTTTCAAGAGCACAAATCTGGAGAACCGAAAATTTGAGGTTTGGCTCCGATTCATCTTCATCTTAACTACTAGCCAGCAATAATTATAACATATTTTGTTCGAAAAAAAAACGTGCAAACTGAGCAACAACATCTGTTACAATTCTGTTGTAAACCACTCGTCGGGCTATTACACTTAGAAAAGCATTTCTATAGTAAAAATTACCATGAGTAAAAGGCTCATTACCGGTTTGGGAAACTCCAGATTGGAAAATTTTCGAAAATTCGTTTGATAGAGAACCTAAGGGGATGTCCATTAATTATGTAAGGGTTTATGGGGGGAGAGGGGGGTTTGACATTTCTTACGCGCCATACAATTTATTTTTAATTTTAATTTGAAAAATCTTACCATGGGGGAGGGGGGGTTGAAAAACCCCGAAAATTGTCTTACATAATTAATGGATCGCCCCTAATGACAAGCAGTTTCACCCTGGTCAGTTATTGACATGGGATATATAGCAAACACATATATTTCCTTCAAGGCACAGTGAATGTAAGATCGATGAAATATCTAACCCCAATTCTCCTGTACATCACGAGTCAAGTTTGACAATACTCAGGTCATCCATAGGCAAGACATAGACAAGAAGTAAAAATATATCTCTTTTGCCAATATACAATCTATCAAAATGGCCTGAGGGTTGTCAAACTTAGCGAGGTTATGTTTTTTAGTGTAATGAAGATATCTCGTACCGTAAAACGGGGTAACTTTGATAGTTTTTTCGAAGAAAACTTGAATATTCATGCATGCTGTTTCAAAGAATTATAATTTATATTTTTAAAACAAGTACTGACATCCTAGCTATCGATCGCACTTGATAGATTGCCAAAAGATTTATTCTGAATGGATATATTATTTTTCATATAATCGAAAGTCGGTTTTCTGTTTTGGGGTAACTTTGATAATGGAGTATAAATCGAACAAGATTGAATGAATTACGGAACATATATAGGGCGTTGCATACCTCTAGGCGTTTAACGCTATATGGAAATTTCTGACTTAGATTACAAAAATGGTTCCAGTTTGTAAAAATAGTTTTTGCTAAGAGATTTGAGACCGAATTCATGTTCTACTATAACTAGGCTGTCATGGGTAAGTGACAAAAACATTATGACTTTATCAAATAGTGGTCATAGAACAGATTGTTTGAAAGCGTTGCAAAAATGCTAAAATCTTGTAAATTTTTAAAATTTGCATAAAAATCCTGATCCTGATCCAGCATCCTGATTTATTTTCGAACAACTTTTGTAATATGACTTAAAATGTTCTGCTAAACACAATACTTCGTTCATGGCTAATGTATTTGCAGATGCTGAACTGAAAATTGCAATTAGCTTTTTTTTTTATAGGAAAGGAATGATAATTCAAGACTAACAATTCAAAAGGCCTCATCTCCAAAAAGTAAACAATGAGAAAAATGCAATCTTGTTTTGTCAAACAATAAATCAAATTTAAATTATGAATTTAGGCATTGTTTGTTATTTTATCGTCCAGAAAGTCGATGGATAAACTGATTTATAGCTATGGATATTCATTACTATCATTTTAGCAAAAAATCCTGCTAAAAAACGAGTCAAAGGAAATGAGGCTTTTTTTTTCACCAAAAGCTGTGCAGCCCTTTTCATTTGTGCCCATACACGCCGGCCGACGCTGATGAGGCCTGTGAGTTGACGCCTTTGTTTACTCTAAAATGTGTTGAGGCCTTCTAGTTGTGGCTTGTTTTTTCATCATCTTCTGATGTGGCCTTTTGAAAATCATTCAAAATTGATGATGAAATAAGAAATTTGAAGTGTAGAAGAGTGTTAAGTGGTGAAGTCAAGTACATGGAGATCCCTACAGCAAGAGAAGATTCGTGCGGTCGATTGAATATGTGATTGATTAAACCTTTCGTCATCCATGAACATTATGTATGTGCTACGCGAGTTTGTCGTCGAGAAAATGTATGGACATATTGGTTCAATTGAAATAATATTGCAATTGAACGTTATTTTTCATGCAATTGAAACCAAATCGTGTTTTTGTTGATCATTTGTGAAGTACAGACAGGCTGACACAGGTATTATTAGGTAGTATGATACAAAATACATCACTCTACAGGAACCCGATGGAAAACTTGATAATGTTCGCCGTTTAGACAACCACTGTATAAAATAATACAAGGAGCAGTCGCTCCGTAGTATAACCTGCATCTACTTAGTGAATTTGGAACGTTTTTCGCAATCTACATTGCAATTTTGATATTTGTTTAACAGGCCTCAACTCGGTTTCCGTCAGATATAGAAATGAGGCCTTTTTGAGAAAAGGCCGTATTTGCGATGAATATCCTGGTTAGCGGAAAATGAGATGGGGCCTTTTAGAAAAATGTTATTTTTTGAATTTTTATGCATATTTTTAAATGACTATTGTATGTTTTAGTAAGAATAGGCTCTTATACACTGAAATCAGCAGAAAACCGATGTGTTTACATTTTGGACTTGAGGCCTTTTCAATTGTTGGTCTTGAATTGGCTAAACCTCACCTTTTCGAGGAGGTGACATTGGGCAAAAACAACTCTAGCGTAACATTTGAAAAGGGCCTATCTGCAAAACGTAAACATTGAGAAATTCTCAATTGAAGATTCCGTACCACATTTATAATTCCTATTTTAAACCCATTTGCATTTTTACTAGTTTCATACCTGTGTTCGACACCCATTAAAGTCTGTTGCGTGGCCCATTATGTTTCTAATCTCAAATAACACAACAACTCGTAAAAATTGTTGAATTCAAACATCATCGGCAGATAGGCCCTTTTATGAATCTTCAAACCAGTTAGGCCCTTTCAGTTAGGCCCTTTGATTGAACATGGTTTCAGTTAGGCCCTTTTATAATTTGCTAATTTTATTGATTTTTGAATCGGTTTGCAAAAATCTTGAACAAAATTTAGCGATTATGTGAAAAAACACTATATAATAGCTAAATATTGGAAATTTTCGGCTGAAGATTCAGTACCATATTGATTATTCCTATTTCAAACCCATTTGCTTTTTACTATGAAACTAGTAAACTAGTAACTTGGGGAAGATCCAAAAATGACCTCCATCGTTTTTCGGGATTTCTAGAACCCTTCTACCCCCTCTGTCACGCTTTTTCTGATACCCAATCCATGCACTGTCACGTTTTCGTACATCCCCCCATTGGAGGAGGCCCCAATTGATGGACGTCATTTTCGGAGAACCCCTTGTGTTCGACACTTATAATGGTCTATTACGTGGCTCACAACGATTTGAATTTGAAATAGCACAACAACTTGTAAAAATAGTTCAATTCAAACATCATCCGCAGATAGGCCCTTCTACGAATTTTCAAACCAGTAAGGCCCTTTTTAAATTTGCTAATTTTATTGATTTTTGAAGTGATTTGCATAATTCTTCGACAACATTTAATCACAGACAAACAGACGTAACACTTAGAACAAATCTCGATCAAAATCATAGTCACGAGGACATGTACGCCCAATGCTAAAATTAGTGTGTTTGGCCGACGGACCAACAGATAGCGTTAGTGTGTAAACGTCAAACGCGAACAAAAACGATGTGAGCGCTGCGGGTGGTGGATTGGCCACCTACCATATTTTTGAATCGACCGTTAAAAAGGTGGTCGATGGACAATGATGAGAGTGTGACGTCTGTTTGTCTGTGATTTAATGATTATGTGAGAAAACAACACAATATCATACAAGCTTAATATTGGAAACTATTCTATACAAAATCAGCAACATATTGATTATTGATATTTCAAACCCATTCACTTTTTTTTACTAGTTTTATACTTGTGTTATACACTCATTATGGTTTATTACGGGCCCAGATAGCCGTAGAGGTAAACGCGCAGCTATTCAGCATGACCATGCTGAGGGTCGTGGGTTCGAATCCCGCTGGTCGAGGATCTTTTCGTAAAGGAAATTTTCTCGAATCCCAGGGCATAGAGTATCATCGTACCTGCCACACGATATACACATGCAAAAATGGTCAATCGGCAAAGAAAGCTCTCAGTTAATAACTGTGGAAGTGCTCATAAGAACACTAATCTGAGAAGCAGGATTTAACCCAGTTGGGACGTAACGCCAGAAAGAAGAAGAAGATGGTTTATTACGTGGCCCAGAACGTTAGTAATCTCAAATAGCATAACGACTCGTGAAAATGGTTGCATTCAAATATCATCAGCAGTTAGGCCCTTCAATGAATCTTCAAACCAGTTAGGCCCTTTCAGTTAGGCCCTTCGATTGGACATGGTTTCAGTTAGGCCCCTCCAGTTAGGCCCTTTTATTAAACATAGTTCCAGTTAGGCCTTTTTGGAATTTGTTGATATTAGTAATCCTTTATAAGAGAGATTCGCGGAAGCTGACATTTCTGTCAAAGTGTGAGCCAATCGAGCAGCGAGAGCTGTCAAAGTGTGAGCCAAACGAACATGCGTTATGTTTGTTTTGAACTTTTGTTGAAGAGTAATGTAATCCGCTTGAAATTATTTCGGTAAAAGTAATTTTGGATGAGGCAAAAAATGACATATTTTTCTTTTTTAAATTTTTGTCAATGCGATTTTTAGTTGTTGACTTTTTCGACTGTTTATTAGTTTGGATATGTAGCTCAAAGATCTATAAAGAAACAAAATACACATTTTAGCTATGAGGAAGTCATGTCCGTGTTACAATATTATTCTCGACGCCGAGCAAAATCAGCACTGCTGGCCTGTTGCCAAATCATGCCATTTTACTTCCGCTTATCTCTCTATAAAGGATCACTAGTTGATATTATTGCTTATTGAAGTGATTTTCATAGTTTTTAAATAAGATAAAGCGAGAGAAAAACTATGTAATAGCTAAATGTTGGATATTCTCGGTTGAAGGTTCAGTACCTTATTGATTTTATCTATTTCAAACCCATTCACTTTTTTAGTTGTTTTATACTTGAGGGCCTTCCTTAGCCGAGCAGTTTAAGTCCGCAGCTACAAAGCAAAGCCATTCTGAAGGTATCAGAGTTCCATTCCCGGTCGGTCCAGGTTTTTTCGTAATGGAAATTTCCTTTACTTTCCTGAATATAGAGTACCTTCGTACTTGTCACACGATATACGAATGCAAAAATGGCAACTTGTAAAAGAAAGCTCTCAGTTTATAACTGTGGAAGTACTCATTGAACACAAAGCTTAGAAGCAGGCTCTGTCCCAGTGAGGACGTAATGCCAAGAAGAAGTATAAGAAGAATTCTTGCAGAGCTGTTACAAAAACAAACGAATTTGTTTTTGTGAAAATCGCGACTTTTGGAACTCGATCCACAACTAGAGGCAACAAATAAAAATTAACAAATAAAAATTATTCAAAATTTTTAATGTAATTGATTTTTTTTTCAGGATAAAAAATCAGTTTTTCAACTAACTTCGCATTAAGATTATGATAAAACTAGCATAAAAATAGAATGAGCTTGAAATAGGAAACAATATAGTACTGAATCTTCAATAAAGAATTTTTATTAATCAATGTTGATTTTCTCACATACCTAATCGATTGATGTTGATCTAAAACTTTGAAAATCACTTCAATAATCAATAAAATTAACAAATTCCAAAAGGGCCTAACTGGAACTAAGTTTAATAAAAGGGCCTAACTGGAGGGGCCTAACTGAAACCATGTTCAATCGAAGGGCCTAACTGAAAGGGCCTAACTGGTTTGCAGACTCGTAAAAGGGCCTATCTGCCGATGATGTTTGAATTCAACCATTTTCACGAGTTGTTTTGTTATTTAGTATTTAAAACGTTATGGGCCACCTAGTAGACTATTATGAGTGTGAACACAAGTATAAAACTAGTAAATAGGAGAAAGGGTTTGAAATATTAATAATCAATATAGTACTGAATCTGCAATAAAGAATTTTCAATATTCAATGTTGATTTTCTCACATAATCGATTGATTATGATCTAAAACTTTAAAAATCTATTCAATAATCAATAAAATCGACAAATTCCAAAAGGGCCTAACTGGAACTATGTTAAATAAAAGGGCCTAACTGGAGGGGCCTAACTGAAACCATGTTCAATTAAAGGGCCTAATTGAAAGGGCCTAACTGGTTTGAAGACTCGTAAAAGGGCCTATCTGCCAATGATGTTTGAATTCAACATTTTTTACTAGTTTTTATGTTATGTTAGATTTAAAACGTTACGTGGCCCAGTAATAGACTATGAGTGCCGACCAAAAGTTTAAAACTATTAGATAGCAATGAGTTTAAAATAGTAACAATCAATATGTTACAGAATCTTCAATCGAGCATTTCTCAATTTTTACGTTATGCTGATAGACCCTTTTCAAATATTTCACCAGGTTCCATTATGTGAGAAAAACACTATACAATGGCTAAATATTGAAAAATATGGAGGAAAATTAAAAATGCACGGAAGGGCCAATCTGATTTTGATGGAAATTTTCAGTTAGGCCCTTTTATGACCAGTTAGGCCCTCTTAGTTTTATTATTTTCAGATAGGCCCTTTTAAATTTGAATAAAATTACCATTAATAATGCATTTTGCATGCCCGTAAGAGTATGTAGGAGTAATTTACGTAAAAATTGATACGAATAATGAATAATCAAGTTTGTTTACATTTTGCAGTTAGGCCCTTTTCAAATGTTACGCTAGAACTAGAATCGATACGCAATAAGATCAAATCAAGAGAACAGTTTTTCGCTCAAGATTTCCAGAGCATTTCAATAACAATTGATACGATGGGCACACGGAGAAAAAATGAAAAGTAATTTCAACCAATTTTCAATTTTTTTCCTACTAAATCTTAGGTTGAATTTTGCATTATTATTTAAAAACTTTGTTGCGGCGTGCAACTGGGACTTTGGCTCGGGTGAGCGGGAACGGAAAGATCTGTTGATCTTCCGTCCACCTGTTGCCGGGAGCAACAGGGCACAGGACCGATAGCTCGACTGGAGGGGGCTCATCACGCTTTACATAGCTGATCGACTGGATTGCGTACATGTTCGATCATGTCGCTCGGAAGGATGGGAAAGGGAAACAAGCAAAACTAACGACTGTGGCATGTGTGTGTGGGTCAATTGGGATGTTTGTTAGTTGTCGGGATGAGAGGCCGAAATACTCGCGGCGGCTCGAGGTTATATGGAACAGGGGTGGGAAGGACTCATAGACAAACTCATCATAAACTTCGCGTTGGCGCGAAAAAACTTCTTGGATATGTTCTTATATATTTGATTAACCCGTATAGGCCTGAGTGAAAGCAAAAATTCTAAAACCCTCACCGCTCAGCGAATTCTTAATGGATTCAAATGATTTTTTGTCAGTATACTGGCACACATATCTAGTTTCTAGAAGTGGACAGAGGAACGCGGAAATATTCATGTGATCGGAGTTATTCCGGTGGATCACTGGGTCAGGTCGGGTGAGAAGGTTACTGTGCGTTTGTGCCCCTGGAGGTAGGAAAATTTCAAGACACAGATAATTTCCGTAATCGGTTATAATGTGGCCACTACATGACGGAATTTTAAGAAAATTGCATCAGTGTAAACCTTTTGAGAAACGATTGAATTGAATAACTATGAGTTTTGCATTTGATTGATCCTACAAATGACCATTTTCGGGTCCCGGAACGCCTCAAACTTATGATAAAGTGGTCAATTTATATCTGAACATCTGTAACAAGCTTGTGGGAACGTATTTCAGTGAACAATTATGTTTGATTTCTACTTTTCGAGCATTGAAACGGTTTAGTATCCAACAAATCTATAGGCTGTTCTTCCGGGTATTACGTCCGAATGGTTACATCCGGTATATTTCAAACGGTGCAAAACTCTCCATTCATAGTGTTGAATATCAGATCTTGATGATTTATGCAAAATTAAAATGATTGTCATTGCAAGTAATTAAAGGTAACTTTGCATGTCCCAAAAAATAGTCCTTTTTTGAGGGTTTCAGTATTTTTGCTTTCACTCAGGCCTATACGGGTTAATATTTAAATGAGAAATTCAGCTTATAAATTTACTTACAACTATTCACATATAAAGAAGTAATGTCCATCCTATATTTAATATAGGTTTAGTTATAAAACCATAAATTGCAGCCACTTTGAAGCCGCTTGTGTTTCATTATAGCCATACTGTTGCGAGTCTATTGTGCAGAAAACTGTTTGTTCGAGTGCCATCTGTTATTCTGACTTTAGCTGCGAACAAAGTAAAATAGAAGTAAATTTGCATTAAAGATATAATAGAAACCTATTAAAACTATTCGCTTACCTATTGGTGTTTCTTGGTGGAGTGGACTAAATTACGATTGCGGTATGAAACATTCATAAATTCAAGATGGTCACTACTACCTGCGTAGAAAAAAATATTACCAATACATCACTGCTGAGTTCATGTTGAATAATGATTATCAATAACCCAAAAAATGTTAAAAACAAAGCACGAGTTTGTTAGAAGCAACAAAAATATTAGTTTTCTCCAACAAAAAGCTTGTTTTAAATAATCACATATCTAGGTTTAAAACCACCTAAAGAAACAATTTGTTTCAATTGGGATCAACAAAAAATAAGGTTGAAATAACAAAATCTTCAATTTGAATTTCAACCAAAATTTTAGTTGTTTCAAACTACAGTGGGATTCCGTTTTTGGCAACAAAGTTGAAATTTTCAGTTGCCAAAAACGAAACCGTGCCAAAATCGGAACCCATATTTCAAATTTTATTTTTCAACTATTGGTTTTGAAAACATCATTACAATGTTAATACATCATTTTTATGGAATCATAAGGCGTTGAGACTTCGAATAGGTTCACTCCGAAGCATTTTTCCGAAGGGTTATACTATGCTATGAATATAAAGCCACGTAATGTTAAATCTGGCAAACGTTTTTCTGGTGGCGTTTTTACGCCTCAATGTCTTCAATTATTTTTTAGAAGATTTAAGTATAATTTTTGTATAAGTGGGCCTTGTGAAACTAATAATCGCGTAAGTGACCTTTATTCAAGAACTGGACATTTTCTTAAAACTATGAGAAAAAACGAAAAAAACATTTTTTTTTGTTTTCTTATAAAGACGTATTTATGAATCAAAAGCGCTAAGTATTGCAAAGTGGCATTGTCAATGTACGACCAATGACCATTCTGAGGTAAATAAGTGCATACCCGAGACCTTAGTAGTTGGTGAGATTTGGGGAAATATTGACGAAAATGGAGCTCTGGAATGTAATTGATGTGGAGTTGAGTCGATGTCCCATGACTCGATATTGACTCATGGAACTATACTAAAAACAGAATTTCATGGTTACTATGATGGTCCCCTCAAACGGCTTTCCAAGGCATTCGTTTCCACAAGTCGATATTTCCATGTGCCGACGGTTTGAGATATTTCAGATTATGCTTTGACCTAATGTTACACTCGCGACGAAAGTAGGGTTTCTTAGTACTTCGTGGTAAGCGCTATTATTCGTCGCATCAAATTTAAAATCTTCCCCTACTGCGGATTATTAACCTTTGCGGTAGGTACTAACATAGTTTTTGGCACCCAATTTTTAACTTTAATGAGCTGTAAATTAATCAAATTTTAACCGAATTAAATTCTTTTAGCTTTATTCGATCAAGAATCTCTTCTACTTTCTATGGCCAAAGTATGGTTCGCATTGGCTCAACGGTTCCGGAGTTATTCCGGATTCCGTTGGGGTAATAGACTATTTAAGAATGGTGTTTTTCAATTTTCGTTGCCGAATTCATGATGTTTATCCTTTTAATATATGTGTATTGTTCGGAAAAAATGTTTCAACATATTGTATTCATTTGTTAGAACACCATAGGTTCCTCTGGCATCACCTTGTTACCTGATGGATTTGGTGCCCCCGGGGAAGTGGCCACTTGTCGATCTGGATGAAACCCTATCATACGACCCAGCAAAATTCATGAATTTTCAGTGACAATTCATTGGCGATCAAAGTAATTTCATACTGGGAACCACCGGGCCATGTCACGGATTTGATGTCCCCGGGGAAGTGGCCACTTGTCGATCTGGATCAAACCCTGTCATGCGACCCATCAAATTTCATGAATAAGTAGTGCCAATTCATTGGTAATCGAGGCAATTACATCATTTCATGCTGGGAACCGCCCAGCCATGTTACGTACAGTGAATTAAATTATCGCGCAAATGAGATGAAAATGTGCTTTTTCCCAACAACCCGATAATTGTTGCCACATTTATCTGCGAGAAACAGATTTCGGGAACAGCTACAATTGTTGATCATAGTGCTGACGATAAGTCAAGATCATTTTCACTGATCCAACTTAATGGGCTCTAAACTTATCGCGATAGTTATCACAAGGTAAATAACAAAAATTGTTACCTTCGACAGGGTTTGAACCCATGTCCATGAAAAAAAAAGTTTTCAGGGCCTGCGCACCATATCCACACGACCGCGTCAGTAGAACGAGAAGAAAGAGAAATTTGGTATATAAAAGCAACATGCGAAATTGAAGGACTCTTAAAACGACGAAACAAAAAGTAGAAAAGGAGGAAGCCAACTTGTCGTTGCTGGTGATAATATATCATTCGTTGCTGTAGATCTCGAGAAACACACTCTCGTAGTGCCGGACGGGTTTGATATTATCGCATGTCCCTTTCTTCCGAAAAATCACCTTGAGTAATACCGTTGTGACCGATAATTTCACTCCCTGGTTACTAATTTGATGCCCCGGGGAAGTGGTCACTTGTGGACCTTGAACAAACCCTAGCCGATCTAATTTCAAATTTCAAACCCTAGCCGAACCCGATCAAATTTCATGAATTTTCAGCGCCGATTCATGATGATCATAGCAAATACATGTAGTATTCCTTAGCCCAGTGGTAGCGTCCCCGGCTACAAAACAAAGCTATGCTACAAGTTTCTGGGTTAAATTCCTGATTAGTCCAGGATCTTAACGAAAATTTTCTGAACTTTCAAGGAAGTAAAATATTATAATGCCTGCCACACGATAATCGTGATCTAACGCAAAGCTAAAATGCAAAGATGACGCCTTCCTAGAATGGTGAATCCTAGTTGAAGTCACTTGTGATAACTTTGTAAGAAAATTCACCGCGCTTATTTCACTGATTAGAAGGTGATAATTTAAATACAGGGAAGAGTAAATATTAATTTCAATTTTCAAATTTCGCAAAAAAAAAAACCAAAAACACCGGAATTGTCTGAAGCGTGTCTATTTCATTCGGAAGTCAAATTGAATATCCGTGTAAAAAATAATCGTGAAGTGAACGTAGGGTAAATGATGGCTTCGGCACCCTGAGGGTATTTTCGGCAACACTAACTTATCGTCCTTGTTAGAATTTATCTACGGAACAAGGGTTACCTTCAATGTACTCAACATGTTCCTTGAACTGTAATCTTCCATATAAATCACATCCTTCACAAAAATATTATATAACATGGGTTTTATTATTAAATGAAATAAATGTTTACGAAATCATCGTCATTCGTGAGCTGCCGAATAGAACAACACAAGAACAGCTTAAGAAAAACTCACCACTTCGAAAGGTCCAATTCTCCGCTCCAATGCCAATTTTTCACAAAATCTACGCACCGATCACTTATGCACAATTATACTTTTGATTGGTCTATAAAGCACTTGAAAATACTTAATTTTTATTCTTCAAATCACAAGTTAAAATTAATGAACTTTGTTTTCCTCGGCAATCACTTTTTATTACTGCACCAGGTTGCCAGAAAACCATATTCAATTGCGGTGTATTTATTATTCACGATTTAAATTCACAGAAAAGATCGAACACAACTAATTAATTTATTGGAATTAGGCAACAAAGCATGCATGGGTAATAATTGAGCCTTTCAATGCCTTCCTTATTTGAAGATTGTAGCGCATAAACTTCAATATACTGAGAAACATATAAAATATACGTCTTTTAAGAGGTTAACTATTTTGGCAACACTCCTGTTGTTCTACAGGCAATCAGTGAATGATGTAATTGTGTCAAATCAAAAGTGAGTAGATTTGAAAAGGGCCTATTCTGATTTTCTAATACACTGAGAATAATATAAATCTTAAAAATTACTGTCAAGGTTTGAATTTTGATCCGAATTAGCTGATCGAACCATATTCGGAGAGTGCTATTCAAAAACCAAAAAAATAAAATCCTGGGACATCGCAATCGGACCACAACCTCTTTTTACGACCGTTATCGGGGGGGTCGTAAAAAAAAATCAGTCGTTAAAAAAATCAGGGTAATAATTATGTTTTTAAAAAATGCAACGTCTATATGCGGAAATAGTGATTCGAGATATTCGGCAAAGTTGAAGCATCGGTTGAGAACTTTCCAAAATGGTCGTTCAAGTTTTCATATTTTGGTAATAGATGGAAACACTGCTCGATTGTTATCAAAAGAGCCAATTTTATGGGGGTGTGATATGCAAATATCAAAAATTTTAAAGATGACGGTACCGAATGTTCACCAAAGTTGAAGGAAGTGTTGCGTGCTACACGGAGAAATATTTTTACCTAATTTTTGAGTTTACTTTACCCAAAATTAAGTATATCGATTATAGTTTCAACCCAAAATCTCTCGGTTTTCTCTTTCTCCCACACGAATGTTGTCAAAAATAGAGAGAGCTGCATCTACCCAATGGGAGTACTTTGGCCCAATAAGCCAAATTTGGGTAAATGCAACTTTTCTTATGTTTGAGTCGAAAGAACTCAATTTTGCGTTAAATCAACCCAAAATTGAGTAGATTTTTCTAATGGAATTAAAGCCAAACTACCTAGTGGGGACCTTGGAAATTTAGCCAAAATTGAGTTATTGGGCTCAACTACGGAATTGCGTCGAAACAACCCAAAATTGAGTTGAATTCCGTCTCCGTGTATACAGTCGGCCGAATCACAAATGTTCATGTGACTGACAACACTGTTCAAGAAGAATAAAGAAAAGATCAAAACCATAAAACTTCTTAGCGGAACAGAAAAATAGAATAACTAGCAACATAGCAATACTCTTCAAATGCAATCCAGTTTATCATGAAGGGTTCAAAATTTTGTTGTAGCTGGCAACACTGCTTAAGTGAAATTGCGTCACCGACAGTACAAGTGTGCATGCAACTTTTGTTTTGCGGATATCTCAGGATCCTGACCACTTATAAAGATGGCGTCTTCGGCAAAGTTGTTCAGTAGCTCAAGGACTATCATTATTCTAGCTAAGAGATTCGAGATTTTGCCACCAGGCGGCGTTAGTGAGCATAGAAGTTTTGTATAACGGATAGTTCAGGATCCTGACCACTTAGAAAGATGGCGTCTTCGGCAAAGTTGTTCAGTAGCTCAAGGACTATCATTATTCTAGCTAAGAGATTCGAGATTTGGCCACCAGGCGGCGCTAGTGAGCGTCGAATTTTTGTTTTGCGGATATCTCAGATATTATTTAGAAGCTCAAGCGCTATCATTATAAGAGCTATGCGATTTTTCCAAGGGCTATCATTATTTTTGTCAAGAGATACAAGGTTTTTCCCACCAGGCGGCGCTAGTGAGCACGATATTTTTTTTGTTTTACGGATGTCTCAAGATCCTAGCCACTTAGAAAGATGGCGCCTTCGGCAAAGTTGTTCAGAAGCTCAAGCGCTATCATTATGAAAGCTATGCGATTCAAAATTTTGCCTCCAGGCGGCGCTAGTGAGCATGAAACTTTTGCGGATATATCAGGATCCTGACTACATAGACATGGCGTCTTGGGCAAAGTTGAGCTTCTCAACAAGTTTATCGAAGACGCCATCTCTCTAAGTATTCAGGATCCTGATATATCCGCAAAACAAATGTTCGATGCTCACTAGCGCCGCCTTGTGGTAAAATTTTGAATCTCATTGCTTTTATAATGATAGCGCTTGAGCTACTGAACAACTTTGCCGAAGGCGCCATCTTTCTAAGTGGCTAGGATCCTAAGACAACCGCAAAACAAATCTCTTTCCTAGAATTATGATAGTCGTTGAGCTTCTGAACAACTTTGCCGAAGATGCGATCCTTCTAAGTGGTCAGGATCCTGAAAGTTCTATTTTGAATCTCATAGCTTTCATAATGATAGTCTTTGAGCTACTGAACAACTTTGCTGGAGGCGCTATCTTTCTAAGTGATCACGATCCTGAGCTATCCGCAAAACAAAATTTCGATGCTCACTAGCCACCATATGTTAGCCCTTGAACTACTGAACAATTTTGCTGAACATCATGATCCTCTATTTTGAATGCTTTTTAAGATATTGATCATTTATAAAAACGGTCGTTAATCTGAATTTCGGTCGTAAAAAAGTGGTCGTAAAACAAACCGTCGGTAAAGAAAAGGTCGTAAAAAGAGGTTGGAGTGTAATACCATTCATTTTCTCGGTAATAACTTGGTGATAGAGCGTTCAAGAGCAGCAACCTTTACAGACCAAAACCATATCGAGCCATTCAGCTTGTCAGCGAATAGTTCAATAGGGTCCTAAAATGTTTGATAAAAACTTGTTTTTATTCAATGACACGATATAGCGTGTTCTTGCTACTACTTTGGTAAATTTTCCCGCTCAAATAACGACTATATCATAATTAAATTTTATTTTAAAAAATGGGTATAAATTTAAACTTTGACACTTTTGATCATGTTTGATTTTCTCTTAGTCGACAAAAATGCCTGTGGCTCAACGTTTTAACACAGGGGTTCCCAACTAACATTCACTCATTTAACAAACACCATTATGGCAGTTTTATCCAGCATCATGTTTTATAACATTTTAATAATTTCCATGGCCAACCTTTGTTAAAGCATTGTTCACACAAATTTGGAGAAACTTTAAAGCATGTCGTTGAGTACCAACTTTATTTTTCAGCTTTAAAAACGTTTTACAAGCATTTAGTTCAGCTTTTATACGGCTGGTCTAAAAATAATTAAAGACTAATAAAAACAAAAAATATTTTGCTAGGCACTTTATAAATGTAGTGTGCACTATTATTATGATAGTAAATCAAACTTATTGAAAAATCGCCTGTATACTGGATTCGAACTCGAGACCTTCCAATCGTCAGCGGTATGCCTTGCCATCTGGGCCATCTTAATATTGATGATTATACCGTCCAGTGCAAAATATAAACTTCTCATAGCTGAATATTGACCATGTTCGAGCTTCTATTCGACAACGTCTAATCAACACATGGTACGCTAATCTACAACTGAACAAGCATATTATTCAGCTGCTGTTTAGGGCTGATCCAAGCTTAGTTCAGTCGGCTATTTTTAGCGCACAGTGAGAAAATTTACGTCGATGTTGGTCAAAATAATGTTTATTTACACAAAGTAAAAACAGTCTGAAATGATTAATCTAATTTCATAATAAGTTTTAGTTTGTTCAAAACTGATTAACTAACTTAAATTATTTTATAAATTATAGTTTGATTTTTTTTTTTTGTATTTTTCATAAACCTATTACATATGCATTGAAGTAAAAGTTCTCTGTATGAATATATTTGAATCATTTGAAGGGTTAGTCCTCAGAACCCACCTGAATAGAAAAATATTCGAATATCTTGATGGAAATGGCCAAGAAAATCATTTTTCTTAGAGCGCAGTATTTATTCAGTTGTGAAGAAATGTCATTTCAAATGTAGCTGGCTATAGAAATTTATTTAATCAATTCTGTCAAAAAAATTTCCATTTTTCTTGTACGGAAAAACATCCCGAGCAGGTGAAAAAAGCTTAGCAATAGAAAATATAATATGGATAGCTAAAAGTGATATTAACTTGATAGATATATGATATAAAATATCTGGAAATGATATCTACAATAAACTACTAGAACAAAATTGGCATGTCATATTTAGATTCTGCAAGATTTTACCAATAGCTGCGAGCTATTCATTAGATCTGCGTACATCAAATTTTTCATAGGTTTAGAAGTTCCAGGAACAAAATTTTGATATTATCTTCAGATATTTTACCTCTTATGTCAATCAAGTCAATATCACGCTTTGTTTGTCAGTACTTTGCTCCTACTCGGAGTACTTAGCTTAAATGTTTTTTTTTGTTTTTCACAATAATTCTGCATTTCTGGAGACAGACCATGTTTATTTTCTGAACAGCTATTTCAAAAGTTTTAAGAAAGCATAATTTATGAGCTTTGAAATGCATTCGGAACTCAACACAAATTTCGGATATTTTGTCCATTTTATGAAATTTAGCTATAGTGTGATCGCTTTTACAAGGCTCATTTATTGCTGAACAATGTGTTTGTTAATCGTCATTTTGGCCTCTATTGGATCAACTGTTTTTATAATATACTGAAGCTGAATTAGGATTTTATAAGATACTTATTCAGCTCTTATTCATGCTTATGTTAAACATGTGGGAATAGCTGAAGTGCGACGCTAGTAAAACGTTAGTTCGTCTTTTGAATATGCTTTTATACATATACATTTGTTTAGTGGAATATTGGCTTTTTAATTGGGGGAAACATGTCTTGTTCAGCTCATTTGTAGAGCAATCTTGACTAGTCGAATGAGAATCTTTGGAAACGTTTAATAAGTGGCGATTCAACTTTTATTCATTCTAATGCATAACATTGAACATTGATCCAAGTTTGTGTTAAAAAAGCACCTTCTCAGCTCTTTATTGAGCAAATTTTTTATTCAGCTGCCATTACCATTATTGAGCAATAATTAAACATGCATGCTTGTTTGTGGCTCTGAATTGTTAGTTGGGTTGTTCCTATCTGACATTTCGGTAGGGGCACGGAAAACAAAATACACCCATTATTTGAGTTTAAACCAAAGGGTGGAACAAAATCTCAAAAATCCGAAGAAAATGTTTTTTGACCGTAAACCAATGAAAAGCATTCAAAAATTGAGTAAACATGTGTTCTTGACCTAAAATGAAGCGTGTGGTACTAAAATTGGAACTGAGGTTTAGGACCCTATTCACGGTGAAATTCTTGACCTTTCGCATTAAAAAAAATTAAAACAACTATTCAAGTACCGTCGTTGGGGGTGAGATTTGGCCAAAAATGAGTAAGTCGTCATTTATTTTAAATAACTTTCGCAATTCGACTTGATAATATCAACATATTATGTTCGGTTAAATATGAGAATACGTTGCATATGCTGAACAAATAATTGAAATTTGATAATTTTCCTTTAAATAGGAATCATTTGAAAATTGGCCCAAACTCACCACTTCGAGAAGGTGACATTGGGCCAAACAAACTACACTTATGAAAACGAACAAGGCCATTTTAATAACTTGAAAATTCACCTCCAAGACGCTTGCGTCACCTCTAAATTTTAATATTTGTGGCTCAAACTTTGAGGTTTCTCTACTAATATGATTCGAATTCAGAAGAGTACACGAATTTTTGGTTTTGAGAACTTTTGAAAAATAAGCCGCACCCTAATAGACAGTAGCGCATGTGCGAGTAGCGAATAGGAGCATGTATGTAACCCATTCAAACGCAACTTTGAAATTCAAGTAATCCGATAATCGCGTTCTGTGGATTTTTCTTGCAGAGCACAATATTATGAATCAATTAACCATGACGTCACGCTGCAACTTCTAGGTTGGATTCACACCTGTTGCAAGTTTACAACCATGACATGGCAATTTTTAAAGCCGAAATGCTGCCATAGTGAGATTGAATACAAAAAAAAATCGATAAAATAAATGAAAATGAAATTAGGCAGCGTCCATTTATGACATAACGTTAAAATGTACAATTTTCGACCATTGACGGTCCTTGCATGAAAAAAAAATGTTGTGTTTGAGCCGCAACGTTTGAGCCTACTCCCCCTCCCCCTAGAGCGTTACGTAATATGTGGACAGCGCCTTAGTCTGCATAAATTTAGTGGCGTTGTGTATTCAATTTGACTCTCCGCTATTATATTTATAACTGCATTTCTTTTCTCAGTGTAGTCAGTATTTTTCTGCATTGGCCCTTTCAACGAGTAGAACATAATGAGTGACGTTTAATTTCAGGAATTGTCAACAAATACGAAATGTTACCAATACATAATCTAGTTTTTGCGCAGTTTTGGATTGCCGAAGTGAACAGTTTTGTTGCCGACAATAGTAATTGCATTGCCGATAAAAGAACAAGTGCCTCGTGACTTTGATGAGGAAAAATAGAAGATTAAGAGAACAAAATAGTGTTTTATGTATAATAATTAATAAACAAAGAGTGCTCAAGTGTAGTTTAGGTGTCTCCTGCATAATGTTGTGCTCTATTGTTGCGTAAAATTGCCTTCTTAAAAGTTCAGCTGCTTAAGCTGCCGACAATACGTAAGTTCCCCTAGGGTAATTTTCCCATTATTGCGGTATTCCCTATTATTGCGGTATAAGAGTTAAACCCTCATTATCAATTGAAAACTCTATTTCCTATGGATATTATCGATGATGATGAAAGCCTATAGTATTCCCAAGCTGTACCAGATAAAAGCTTTGAAAATTAAACGATTTTGATCGTTGGAAGAACAGTTTTAAATGATGCATCAAGAAAAGCCTATATTTTTAACCAGTCTCTCTATCTACGGGCGGGTTTTCATAAGCTTAAATTTTTAAGTGTAGAACCAAAACAATTGTATGTAGCGGGTATATCAGTTCAGTATGGATGTAGTTACATGATAGATATTGAATTTTGAATAAAAGTTTTATATTTTTGAGAAAAAGCATGTACCGCAATAATAGGACAATGAAAATAGCTTTTTGCGTATTATTGCGGTATCTGTAAATCTCATTCAAAAAATCGTTATTTCAATAGTCATTTTAAATGTAATTGCTGGAAACATTAATTATATTATTAGGATACTAATAAGGGACATAATTTTGAGTTATTCATACATTTATTTAGTCAAACAAAAGGTTTATGTTCATTTTTACCCTATAGTTGCTCTTATTTACAAATATATTGTAAATAAAATCGATGTTTTACCGAAAAATCACGTAAACTGATTGAAATTCGTAACACATGCCAAATATGCGATGAAAAACTAAGATAAAAGATGATCGCAAGGAAGCAATCTTTAAAAATTGCATTGGATTGGTGAAAACTAGTGAAAAAATATTTTTAATAGTGGTTATACTAGAGTCAACAAATACATTTCTTATATAGCGACTAGTCTGGTCTCAGATGGAAGAACCTTGTCTATTTACATTAACATTGTCCAGCTACGACGGAAGAAGAGAGGAAACCACCAGAAAATCATTCGATTCTGTTGATTTGTTTTCGGATCGTGACGTAAAGTAATGAATTAGTTTTCTTTATAGATATGTCCAAAGTCACACAAACTGACAGTACCGTGCAGAGTCATTAACCTGGAGGGAGCATAGTTTTAATGCTAGAACATTGTGTGACATCGCATTTATACTGCATGTAATAAAATCTATGATTTCTTGTATACCGCAATAATAGGACGGCACTACCGCAATAATAGGACGAAATACCGCAATAATAGGACAGCGGAAGAGCTTCAGATTTATGTTAAAAAAATGTATGTTTGATTCCAAAATTTACTTTTTTACTTTTCTATACTCTCGATAAAGGATAGTTTTAACACTTTGCATTGTAAAATATTATAATATTTAGGTTTTGGACACTAATACGATTTAAATTTCAACACCGTGCTTAAGTCCTCCATAATAGGACGGTTACCCTATGTGCAAAACATTATTTTATTTGGAGTGCTTTATATCTCGTGTCGTGACTCACGGAATCAGGTACTTTTCGAAAGAAAATTCGTTAGTTTTTATATTGAATAACATGTTATTTCAGTATGGAATACGAAAGTGATTATGAGAATTCGGATCTGTCTAGCATCTTAGATCTGGACACCGTCAATTTGGAGGACGAAATATCTTGTGGATCTATGGAGTCTCTGTTTGGAAGTGATTTCGAAGACGACCATTCGGATGTATTTATTTCCAAATGCGGAGCTGTAAAGTGGACTCAGCATCCACCTAAGCTGGATTCCGAAGCAGCTCCTAAAACGTTTGATCCGCATTTCAATATTGAATTGAAGGGCATCAAAACACCCGTTGATGCATTCCGAGTGTTTTTTGATGATTCTATCATCAAAAGCATTTGCGAATTCACAAACGCTGAAGGGGATTCAGATCGCGAGTTTGAACATGTGGAAGAAGATGAAATGTGGGCTTGGTTCGCAATTCTTATAGCAGCTGGTTAGAACCATGATTCCAAGCAAAATTACAAGGATATGTGGAGTACTGACGAGGTTTCTAGTCGGCTGTTCTATTCAGCGGTTATGGGTAGAACTAGGTAAGAATTAACATTATAGAATTGTAAGCCATAAAATTATATATTGTTTCATGCTTTTTTCCTTTAGATTCGAATTGATCTATCGGAACTTGCGTTTCGATGATTCAATTTCACGACGGCCGCCTCGTTCTAAACCCCAACGATCTGCTCGATCAACCAAGTCGAACATTACGAAAAAGGACAGTTCTCACCAACAATCACGATCAAAATCTCGTCAGAAAACGGCAGCTTCTTCTTCTTCTTCTTCTTCTGTGACACCAACGGATCGTCTTCAAATTGTGCGGCAGATCACAGAACGTGTAAGACAGAATATATTGAAAGTCCACTCGCCATCACAGGATCTTACTATTGATGAGCGTATGATACCATATCGAGGAAGGTGCTGCTTTCGAATATACATGAATAGCAAGCCTTGTAGATATGGTATCAAAATGTGGAGTGCAGTAGATCCTGTGAACTCCATGTTGTGTAATTTTGACATTTATGTGGGTAGGTCATTCATTGAACAACTTTTTTTTTTCAAATAATATTACTAAAACTAATATAATACTATATTTGTATTTCAGGAAAAGTTGACAACAAGCCTGAACAACAGCAAGGAAAACGTGTGGTTACTCAGCTATTACAACCTTTCTACAATACGAATAGCCGAGTTACATTTGACAACTTTTTTACGAGCTTCATTCTTCTAATTCAGCTTTTGGATTTGGGATTTGTGGCAATTGGTACATTGCGTACCAACAAGAAAGAAATTCCGAGTGAGTTTCTGCCTGGAAAATCCAAACAGCCCGGTACGGCAATGTACGGTTTCCATGAAAATAAGCTAATGCTTGTTTCATGGACCGAAAAAAAACAAAACCGTGTTAGTCTTGTCCACAGATCCTTCAACAATGCCTACTGAGGCAGAGATGAAGGATAGTCTGGATAGCAAGGAAAAGCCCAAAGTTGTCAATATGTATAACTCATTGAAAGGGGGTGTTGACACTCTAGACAAATCAACAGGTTACTATACATGTAAAAGACGAACAAACAGGTATCCCGTAGCTATAATTTATAATATCATTGATATTTGTACCCACAATGCGTTCCACACGTATATAGCTGCCCATCCTGAATTTCGACCCGGGGAAAAGAGTAAAAAAAAGTTTTTCTTAGATTGGCTTTCTAAAGAACTCGCACTAAGTCATGTGCGGAAGCGTAAGTCGGAATCAAAAATTCGGAAAGATGTGGCTAACAACATTGACATTTTTCTTGAAAATTACAATCGATTGTATGGAGTTTGCTATGAATGCAATGAGCATGAAAATATCAAGACGTGCAAAGTTTGTGATGCATTGTGTTGTCAAGCAGATCGGCGTACTTATACTTTGTATACATATCCTTCTTGTGTAGAAGCAGATCTGGTCAAAACGAATTTTCTAAAAAGTCCCAATATCAAGCGATGTTCAGTTTGTCCTCGATCCAAGGATGTAAAAACAACTGTGATCTGCCATAGCTGTGGATTTGCTGTGTGTGGTCGACACGAGAAACGAACGGAAGAAAAGTACGAAATTTGTATGAACTGTTTGAAGAAATAAAAACAAATATCGACAGAGAACAAAGCTTTTTATTACAAGAATTAATATATCAAAGACAGAGATTTGAAACTTTGTGTGATAATAAATAACCGAAAGTCATCGATGTTTCCCATAAATCTAAACCAGAGGGAAAGTTTACAAATAATATAGGATAGTCAGCATTGTTGGCTGAAGTTTGAATCAAAGTAATGCCCAAAAGAAATCTGATTTATTTTTTTAAAGAACTACGATGTACTTGATAGAATTTTGTTAGTATTATTTGTTGCATACATCATGGAGAAGTTTTAGTGGAACGAGGAAACTGTTCATTTCTTCATTCGAACATTTTCGCCAGCTTCATGTAAATGTATCAAGAGATCTACTATGCAGTACATTTTTTAACTTTCCGTAACGAAAGCTTAGCAGTTTTGAATGACAATCATTATTGTAAGGATTTTCAGATACGTGTTTTTTTTCTGGAACTCATGAAGTAAAACTCCTTAAGATTTTTCTGTAAAAGAACAGGTTACATCTAAGAGAAACGCATACTGTTTTCATGAGCTCAGCTGTGTGAATTTCGGATTAATTTTAACCCATATTGATTTATCAAATATCAGGTGCATCAAATCTGACGTCCATTGTTTTTTTTTGGATTTCTAGACCCTCTTTCCAATACCTAATACACGCACTGTCACACCTCCATAGATCCCCCCAAATGGTAGACATCATTTTTGAATGATTCCTCAGTTACGAAACAAGTTTCACTGATACTCGGCTTTGACCACCAGTAAATTGGCGCTGAGAACTCATGTAACTCATGTTTATTTCCTTTGACAGATTGAATCCGTGACATGGCTGGGTGGTTCCCAGTATGAAATGATGTAATTGCTTTGATCACCAATGAATTGTCGCTGAAAATTCATGAATTTTGATGGGTCACATGACAGGGTTTGATCCAGATCGACAAGTGGCCACTTCCCCGGGGGCACCAAATCCGTCAGGTAACAAGGTGATGTCAGAGGAACATATGGTGTTCTAACAAATGAATACAATATGTTGAAACATTTTTCCGAACAATACACATATATGAGAAGGGTAAACATCATGAATTTGGCAACGAAAATTAAAAACACCATTCCAAAATAGTCTATTACCCCAACGGAATCCGGAATAACTCCGGAACCGTTGAACCAATGCAAACCATACTCTGGCCATAGAAACTAGAAGAGATTCCCGATCGAATGAAGCTGAAAGAATTCAAATCGGTTAAAATGTGATTAATTTACAGCTCATTAAAGTTAAAAAATGGGTGCCAAAAACTATGTTAGTACCGCAAAGGTTAAACTTTCCTTTGACATAGATTCATTATCCAAGTGTTATTTTGTTGAAGTTGTTATGGGACGTCCAAAATGCAATACAATTACCGTATTTTGATCAATAACTTAAGTTCAATGATCCTTTCTGCACTCTTTCACCAAAATCGCATGGGTGAATACGTACCGAGCGATATCTGGTTAGCTATGCTGAATAAATGGAGGGAATGCCCGTAGATCTAGTAGATATTCTAGTTAAATATTTTCTTATAACGTTGAAGTGTTGTATTTTGGCCACTCACTATATCACAGTGATCTGTAAGTTGTTTCCGGTCAAGACTTATCAAAATCTTATCGCACTATGCGAAAACTTCTTGGATTTTTGTTTGTGACGGTTTGTATCTGTATCATTCTCTGCAAATCTGGGGAAATTGCAGGTTCTCACTAATAGAAGATTAATACGATGGATGTTAGCACATAACCTTACATGATTTCATTTAGAAATGTTTTCAAATTTGATTGAAAACAAAACAATTTCCTTTGAATTTGTGGACTTATACAATTAAAAGGGCGTTACTTCAAAACGGTTTCCACGATTTTTGTTTAATTTTGCTCAGACATGCAGTTTAACCACAGAAAACGAATGGTGAGCTTAGGTTTGAAGAAGATTTTTTCTTATAATAACGGTCAGATGGGACTGATTTGCGACTCACGGCAGTGCAGACATACCTAAAATAGTTTTTCGTAATATTTCGCAATAATATAATTCACCCTTCTTTTTAAGAATAAGCTGTTCTTTCAATCTATCTGTCTACATTTTATATTTGAAATGACTAACTATAGCTACAACTATGCAACTTTTCTTTTAACATTCAAACGTCGGTTCTCCGAGTGACCAAATTTTAATAAATAAGTGATGATAAAAATGTTCAATAAGATTGAATATGCTACTTTTCCTCGAGTGTCAGTTTTCCGAATGTCGTTTCCAGAAACGTCAATTTCCAGAATGCGAATCTTCCGAATATCCCTTTTCTACCAATGATCAATTTTCACGAACAATTTTCGACAATTATAATCGTCATGACTTTATTTCAAGGTGGCGAATGAACCCGTTATGTGATATGCGCCCTTCTTTATTTAATTGGCGATTCTTTTGAGTTTTACCGATCTCGGCGTTTTTTTTTTTTCTTTTTCATAATCCTGACATAGAATTTAGAGAAAAGATTTACGAAGAAATTTCATTCGGAGAGAATCAACCAGGCAAAGTTCAAGGGAATAGTGGTTGAGGTGTTGTGGTGCAATTGAGGTGCAACATCTCGGCATCCAAAGATGGACGTCACAATGACAAATTGTGTCCTTACGCTCGGTTACCTATGCCTTAAACAGATTTTTGATCTTCTTTTGAGCTTTCTGCAAGCTATAGAGCTAAAATTATAATTGTAGTGTTGTACACACTCCGAAAAAATCGTACGATTTTACGTCTTTTGGATGCACATAAAAGAAGCGAGCCAAATGACGTGAATTTGTGTCACATTTTAAATACGATGGTGTCTGATTCGGGAAATGTCAATCGTAGCGGCATCGTTTTAATGTCCTTCATCAAGT
Source organism: Aedes aegypti (assembly GCF_002204515.2). Lineage (NCBI taxonomy): Eukaryota > Metazoa > Arthropoda > Insecta > Diptera > Culicidae > Aedes > Aedes aegypti. The sequence continues at coordinate 220,679,803 of NC_035107.1, read as the reverse complement.
AGAATTACATTTTTCCTTCAATATCCCATTTTTACGTCATTCCATCACTTACATCATGTGTCATTCAGTCATAATGTGAATTACGATCGGAGTGATTTTCATTATTTTTAAGTGTCTATATCACTTCCTTCGCAAGATAAGTGTATTGATGTTATTATAAAATATTAAACTTGGATTTTGAACTGTTGTATCGACCTGGATTTTATTTCGCATCATATATAACAAAACTTCAATACTTTTCTTTCTTTCTGACCTTGCCTGTGCTTTTAAGTTTTCTGGCCTAATGTTTTAAAACATTGTTATCAGATCTAGAACTAGCTTCTTTTTTTTTTTTCAAATTATATCACAAACAATTTGAACGTATGTACAACCAAGGGCCTACCTTAGCCGAGTGGTTAGAGTACGCGGCTACAAAGCAAAGCCATGCTGAAGGTATCTGGGTTCGATTCCCGGTCGGTCCAGGATCTTTTCGTAATGGAAATTTCCTTGACTTACCTGGGCATAGAGTATCATCGTACCTGCCACACGATATACGAATGCGAAAATGGCAACTTTGGCAAAGCAAGCTTTCAGTTAATAACTGTGGAAGTGCTCATAAGAACACTAATAACCTATACATTTTTTGCAGTTTACGAATCCTATAAGCTTTGCAGAGCAACTTCGTGAATAACCTATCATATAAGGATAATTTCAAAAATCTTTTAGTTTCAATAGGAGAAATGGCCATTTTGACCTATATATAAAACACTACACTAAATAACGTAGTTGCATGTAACATTCAGTAGCATGGTCGAAAAAATACTGAAGAATAGTGTTCCAGTACGCACACTCTATAACGCAATGCGTTTAGTGCCCAACGAGGCCACGAATTTTCACAAAAAGAGCTTAGAAATGACAAAATATTACTATTGTTTACCACTTCATAGGATTACCATACGGCTTCCAAACCATTTCCAAATAAAAGAATCACCAACTTTCCAAACACTTTACCAGAGTGATCGAACGAGTTTTAAAATTTCAGTCAACTCTCCCCTACTCGATATTCCGTATGTCGTTATCGAGTTAGAGAACCATAGTAAAAGTTGGTTTTCATGGCTAACTCGATGGTCCCTTGGATCGCAGTTGCAATGGTGTTGTGTTCTGTAACGCGATACCTCCCTAATTTGATGATCACTTCAATATTGATTTAGGGAAAGTTGTTTGTAGTATCAAGAAAAATCCCATATTTACTTGAATACGTTGTTGTCAAGAATTTCCTACCAGTTTTACCGATTTTTCGAGATTAGACATTTTTGGTGATATTCAGTAACAAACCAAATAGACTTGTTAACTTTTACAATGCAGTTTTACTTCACAGAACAAGCCAAAAGTATATTGAAATATATTACGGCATAAATTGAATGAGTTAAGTAACTTGGAAAAAGTAGAAAAGATAATCCCTTAACACCCCACTTGTTTTCAAAAAGAGACTTTTTCCATAGAAATTATTAAAAGTCTAAATCTAGATAGAATTTTCAAAAATTTTATCTGCGTTATGATCTCAATTAAATATACTTATATTTTAAGTTACTCACATATTTTTTTATATTGTTTCATAGTTTTGTAGTTAAATGTATCTAGCCTATAAAATTCGAACAAAAATGTTTTGAAACGTTTTCAACATCTAGATTCCACAATACTTTACTTCAATACACATCCCTTATCACATAATGCGGCTCACAATCCTCCGAACAAATGAAGCATTTCAGATGACTGATATATCGACTTTCGACGTTTCTGTGATTTGCTAAACTTGATTGAGAAGTTCAATCCCTTAAAACCCCACTAGTCCTTAACACTCCATTTTACGGTATTGAAAAATTCGACCGTTTTCAAGTTTTTCAATTGTTTTTAAGGTCACTTACACCCCTTTGAATTTGGGCCCCTTGCATCTTTGGATTAAACATCTCATTCAAAAATCAAATTCATTATGTTAGTTTGTGGAATGCTGAAACGTGCTAAATTTTATATTAAGAGGCCCCGTTTATACGATCTGACCCGGGCCCCCGAAGCCCAAATCCGGGATTGATAATAATATCAATTTGCGGTGTGGACAATATCTGATCTACTGAATAATACTTTGTGAAGGTATAACACCAAAATATGGTACGCATAGATAAGTACGAGTTTTTCGTTTCAGCTCAGGTATTTATGAATAAAAATGTTATTTTACATTCAAGAATGGATGAACGTCCCACATGACGATAATTATCACAAATCACAGGTGATAGAAACTTAAAATAAAAATTAATACAAGAGCAGACAAATGCTCAAAGAAGAGCTCAGGAGAAGAGAGAGTAGAATATATAGATACAGTAGATTTTGATGGATAGAAATGTAGATAATTGTTCATCTGTTCTAACAATAGACCTGCTTAATGACACCCTAAAAAATTTGACCCGAATAAAGCCCGGCGAAGTGACCTCATTCCATTGCTCTCGAAAACGCTTATCGTCCCCTTTTACACACATGTGTACCCGCGGCTCCCACTTTCAGACGATTTCCGAATCGAAAAAAATACACAAACCGTAAACATGACGCCGCCGCCGCCATCTATCTTGCGCTGCTAAAGATAGCAGAACGAAAAAACTGACCTAAATCAAGAATACATTCCACGTTCACCACACAGAAGCGCGCGCGAAGATTCACAGAATTTCGCCATATCGCACTCCGCGAATGCTGTTGACTTCCCCCAGGGACGCACACGGCTTCTTATCAGTTCGTTCACCGTCGTCGTCGTTCGTCCAAGACCTAACCCAATTTTCGTTTCGCCAACAACCGTTTGCTCACAGTTGGTTTGCTGTTGATTCGATTCGCGGCTGATTATGTTCGCATGTTGCAACACCCTCTTGCAGCAAAACCCACTTGAACTCACTGTTGAGATTGGGCAATGCGCTTGCAGATGGACGTTCTTGAACCTGCCGAAGTGTCTGTGCTGTATGTCTCATCGACCAGCGACGCAACGGAGAAGGTGTGAAACATTTTCCAAACCCTGATAACCTTGTCTAACAAACCGATGCAACCAACCGTCAGTTAAATAGGTGGTTATCTTGTATGAAGGTGTGATAAAAATGGGTCATTGATCATGATCGCGTAAACGCTCGCCAAAAAAATATCGACATCGACAATGTGTTGGCGCGAACCGTCTGCGAAACAAGGAAATAGCCGCACTCTGCTGACGCGCATTCGCCAGTCGTATTGTGGTGATAATACAAATACAGACGACCTTGAGTTGGTGCATCCACCGTTCGTCATTCGCTGGAAGTGGTCGTCGTTTGCTGGTGATGGGGCCGGCTTGAAGTCGCAGTAAGCGGCGGAGGGAGTCGTTGTGCGTGCGGGGATACGGACTAGCCTGCTGCGTTTCTGCTGCTGCTGCTGGGTCGCCATATCTATACATGTGTTGCACAGTTTCGACGAAAACGGCCAGAAGCAGCAGGCTCAGCAAGCCGTGCAAGCTGGAATACAGTGCTTTCCGGATCTTGTAAACAAAGTGTGAATTTACCTAAGTAACTATTAAGCCGTAAGAATCGGTGCTTAGTCGGTTCTATAGCCGATGTTAACCTTCCATCAGTCGCTCAAAAAAAGCTACACCAGCGCACAGTAGGACGGATTTGGTTTTAGGAGGAAAGATGGATCTCCCGCCTTCAATTGCAATTTTACGTAAAAATGATGTTCTACAAAGTTGTTCCTATAATAAAAACTTAGGGTGCTCCTTTGTAAAACAAGATAATCATCAAAACTTTTTTTATTTAAGAACTAGTGGTCCCGGCAAACTTCGTCTTGCCATCAAGTAGGCTGTTGGAAAACGTCAAGAAATCCCCCATACAAAATGACACCTTAGTCTTCTCCCATTTTCCCAATTATTCCGGAGGCTTTCTCGAACTTTTTCTTCACACGAACACGTCGCATCCCTTGCGGAGTGCAACAGTGAAAAACTTGCGTTAATCCGTTAACCCGTTCTCAAGCCATTTCGTGACATACAAGCACCACTCCATTTTTATTTATATAGATATTGGAATATTTTGTTCTGCAAAGTTGAAGATCACAAAATTCTGAGCTGATTTGACAAAAAAAGTTTTTTCCTTGCTCACAAATTGACCATTTTAGAGCATTTTTTGCTATTCATGTAGGGTGTCCCTTCCAAATTGGGTTTTTGTGTTTTATTATTTTTTTAGATTTCTCAGCAAAGTTTTCACCCCTTCACCTTTTGAGCCGATTGAAACGCATATATTGAGACCTGTACAATTTTGCCGGTGAATGATTATAAACATTTTTCATGAAAAACAAACCTTCTTTCACATGGAGATGCATTTGGGGTAAATAAAAAGACGTTTTTTTTCATGATAATAGTTATCTTTCGGCTTTAAACCTGAATAAACAACTATTATGTATCAAATTATTATAAAGGTACTTCTGAATAGAGTTAAAGAAGTTCAGCAATAAAAATAAGAAGAAAAATATTTTGAAAGTACCGTAAAACGGGGTAACTTTGATAGTTTTTTCGAAGAAAACTTGAATATTTATGCATGCTGTTTCAAAGAATAATAATTTATATTTTTAAAACAAGTACTGGCATCCTAGCTATCCATTGCAGTCGATAGATTTCCAAAAGATTTATTATGAATGGATTTATAATTTTTCATATAATCGAAACTTGGTTTTCTGTTTTGGGGTAACTTTGATAATGGAGTATGAATCGAACAAAATTGAATGAATAACGAACATTTGTAGGGCATTGCATACCTCTAGGCGTTTAACGTTATATGGAAATTTCTGACTTAGATTACAAAAATGGTCCCAGTTTGTGAAAATGCTATTCGCTAAGAGATTTGAGACCGTATTCAAGTTCTATAATAACTAGGCTGTCAAAGATAAGTGGCCAACTATTCAAAACTACATCAAATAGTGATCGTAGAACAGATTGTTTGTAAGCGTTTCGAAAATGCTAAAATTGTGTCAATTTTTAATATTCGTATAAAAAGCCTCAAATGCACTTGATTCCAATGAAAATAGCTTGGACATGAAGTGGCATACTAATACTCTTTACTTTTGTATTCGTTTTGCTTAACTGATTAACAGAAACTTCGTTATTTCGTTCAATATGTTGTGGGTCTCGCACTATCAAAGTTACCCGCATTATCAAAGTTACCCCATTTTACGGTACCTATCTTCTAAATTTACCTCACGGTTGAATTTCCTGCTATGGCTCCTCCTAAACTTCCGAACACTTCTGTTTTGGGATTTGCCAGGCTCTTAGGGAAACATTCTGATTGGAAGTAACAAATGCTTAATTACCGTGAATCCGTTTACAAATGATTTGCCCACCGTAGGAGATATATCGTATCTGAAACGGTATGTTGTTAGAGTACGATTTCTGATGATGACGCTGACTTTCCAGCCAAGATTAAGGAGAATAACTATTAGACAGTTTCACAAAAAATCAAAATGTCTGGGAGTCAACCTGTCACCCCCTAGTCCTAGTTGCAATACTAAAACAAACTACCAGACAAATTTTCATCCAATTTGGAGAAGATTAGGAAGTGCCTCAAGTCGAATTTGTGTTTTTTGGCTCTTTTTCACATTTATAAAATTCTAACGAGAATTTGGAAAAATGAAAATCAAAATAAATACCACTAGTTGAACGTATTATTAGTACTCTACAACTTTTGAGAACACTGTATGACGATTAGAGATGGTTTTGACCTCATAAAATTAATTTCTGTTCATTAAAGTACCTATAAAACATACATTTCTCTACAGTTTTTGTTCTACGAGATTTTTAACCTCATGCCTAATCATAAAAGTTCAATCGTAGTAGCATTCCTTTGTCATTTCTGAACATTATTGTAGTACATCATTTTTGTATCCGAATTACAGATAAATTGTAATTACAGATAAATCTTCGGAAATACCAAAGACACATTAAAAACCTCCATGTCCCTTGCAGTTGCCCAAAATTTTATGGCTCATAAGGTATTCTAGAATGTCGTGCAAAGTGTACTGCGATCTGTCAAACTTGGGTACCTTTTGCACTACCGAGGGACCAAATGCAGTACTAGAAGTGTTTCGCGTAAAAATTCTTTGATTTTTATCTACTTGAGATTTTTCGACAAATGATAATTGTCTTGGTTTAAAATTTAACTGAGTACTTACCCGATTTCAAATCAATTTTCATTTCGAATTAAGTTTTAGATTGCAGAGGCTTGTCGGAAATCAAATGTTGCCATTTTAGAACATCCATAAATTTTACAAATTGATCACTACTTACGTGTCCAACATTAACCGAAATGTTTGAATCATCAAGTACAGATTTAATGAGTATCATTTCATCAAGATGGCCAGCATTCTTTTTTTTTCAACTACTGATGTCCTTGAAATTTCAATGTGGTTTCTCTCAATAATTGTTCGAATTCCAGGCTTCATAATTATATCTAGGCCAATAATTGCTTATGCCGACATGGTTAAATCAGAAACAGCCATAAAGTTCACCCTAAATACAACATTTCAAACATAAACATTAGTTATGAAAAAACCTAAAATGGTCAATCATGTTCCTCTGATACCCTTATCATATTTGCGCTCCAGAATCATTGATAACTTCGGTTGAGGTCTGTTGATTCTGAAAAGGAAACCCAGTACAGAAATCTTCCGTATCTTGCATATCAGAAGATATCTGGCTGCTCGAAATCATCTTAAGTTTCAGAGGTATCCCACTTCTGAACTGAAGGAAACACATCAAATCAGTTTGATGATAGTTTATTGAATGTCAAACATTACAATTAATTTCATGTTTAGCCTACTACAGTCGACTCTCCACATCTCGATATCGAAGGGACCATGAGACAGGGAGAGATCGAGACATAGAACAATTTTTTAATGAACAGAAGATTGAAAATCGTTCCTTTACTAGGAAAGTTAAAAAAAACAAATAGACGTCATTTTGTCTTCGTGAATTGTTTCGAACCCCTGAAATCTAGTCTAGTAACCTTTGAAAATGGGCATATCGACATACGCAGAGAAAATCGAGAATGAAAATCACATCGAGATAGGGAGATACCGAGATAAGGAGGATATCGAGATATGGAGAGTGAACATGTATGCAGAATGAAGGGCCTGAAAAGATCATCGACATAGAGAGAGAGATATCAAGATGTAGAACATCGAGATGTGGAGAGTCGACTGTAGTAGCCCTTTCCCTGTTGTAAATCTTCACCGAAGAAGGTATAATTTTGTAGAAAACTTCTTCTGAGATATGAGCGCCCAAAATTTCGAAAATTCGATGTTTTTAGACATTTCTGCAGAATAAACCAACCAACCGCCTGTATAAACTACATTTTATACAGGATTATACAGGAATTATCAACGAAAAGTTTTGATTTTTGGAACGTCTCTTGCCTTTGAACCTTTGAAAACCACAGGAATACTTTTGCTTCCGAAATTAGTATAGTGGTAAAAGAAAAGGTTGAGAACCATTTAGCGAAATAACTAGAAAGGAGAAAGTGACTCATTTAAATATTTACAAAAAAAAAATTGTAAGAATTTTCATTCAGAAAATTTGTTTAGAAACAATTTATCAATTATTGGCGGAATTCATGTTCTTGAATTCTTGTGCAATTACAGGGTGGGATTTCCAGAGGATTTATGGCAGAATTTTGAGAATCCAGAAGTCAAGGAAGAAATTCTGCCTTATTTCAAGGATGATTTGTAATGAAGATTCTCATGGAACTTCTAGAGAAATTTGTTTTTTTTTTTGTTACTAATTGCTTCAACAGTTAGTTGTTTTTTCCTACTTTGCATGACGTATTCTTGTGGAACTTCGTAGAACAATGTCATACTTATCTCATATTCCAGAAAGCATCCACTTAAAATCTTTTAAAGGTAAATTCTAAGAGTTTTGAAAAATAGCATAATTTTCATACGAATGGTTTCTGATTTCTGATGCTTCATAAGGAATTCTTCAAAAAAATTCAAAGAAATGAGAAAATTTCCTCCAAGATATAAATTTAGTTATATCTTCCAATACGATTTTTACCATACGTCATTTTTGTCACACATAAAAATACTGCCTATATTTCCACGTTAAACTTTAAAAAAGTTTTATTTTTAATTTCTGCAAGTGGGAAAAAAAGGGTTCTGCAATCTGTTTGCCATAGTATCATAAAACTTCGGATTTCAAAACATTTTCTAATATGTTTTATACAAATACCTTCAGTAAAATTCCATCCGTTTTAATGCTAATCATTGTAAATGACGAAGGAATAACAATAAGATTTTTAAGTAAATCCTACATAAACCACTCAAGCATTTCTACGACGCATATCGTCAGGTATTTCGTCGAAAATTTTCAGAAATTCTACGCTGATTCGGAAAAAAATTCCAGCACCTAAAAGAATACCTGATGGCATTTCTAGAGAAATGTTTTGGAAAATTCTTTAGTAAATCTTTAAAAATTCCAGAAGCTAGCGCTGTTTGAAGAAAAAAAAAATCTCTGGGAAATATTTGGATGAACTTCGGAGAATATTTAGGAAGAATCCTAAGACGGCAGCATCAAATTGATTTTTTGAGAAATCTAACACCTAGAGAATTTTCTTGGCAACCCCTCTACAAGCAGCTTCAATTTTATAACACAAAAATAAATTCATATCGCTATCACTTTTTTGTTTCCTAATAATTTTGTACCATTTTTTCACAAGTTCTCGAAAAATCTTCTATTTTCAGAATCTGCGTCGATATTGATCATCTGGTCATCTGGTTTTGAAGATATTCCGATGATACTTGGGGGACTGAAATTTTCCATATAAAACTCGTCTGGCCGCCATTGTGAATTCAGCCAATTTATCGAAAAAATAAAATATGGGCTATACAATGCAATGTTAGGTAATAGGGAGTATCTCTGAAAAAAAATCATACAAATCGGTTGAGTTGTCTCCAATAAAACTTTATATTGCATTATGATGACTTTTAAAATGTTCAAGATCCTTCTACGGCCAGAGTTGTAGCACAAACAAATATACTCATATCTCAAACACGGTTGCACCAAAAAGCTTCATTTTTTCAATACAGACTCTCATCAAAGTATTGTTTCGAAAAGTGAATAACCGAGCACGAGAAAAAAAAATCATTTGCGTATGATATTAGCGTGGGTTCTGGCTACTCGTCGGTCGCCAAGGAATTTTAGAATATCTCCGGATACAGATGCAATTTTCCAAAATATTTCTCTAGAAATGCCATCAGGCATTCTTTTAGGTGCTGGATTTTTTTTTCCGAATCAGCGTAGAATTTCTGAAATTTTTTGACGAAATACCTGACGATATGCGTCGTAGAAATGCTTGAGTGGTTTATGTAGGATTTACTTAAAAATCTTATTGTTTTTCCTTCGTCATTTACAATGATTAGCATTAAAACGGATGGAATTTTACTGAAGGTATTTGTATATAACATATTAGAAAATGTTTTGAAATCCGAAGTTTTATGATACTATGGCAAACAGATTGCAGAACCCTTTTTTTTCCCACTTGCAGAAATTAAAAATAAAACTTTTTTAAAGTTTAACGTGGAAATATAGGCAGTATTTTTATGTGTGGCAAAAATGACGTATGGTAAAAATCGTATTGGAAGATATAACTAAATTTATATCTTGGAGGAAATTTTCGCATTTCTTTGAAATTTTTTGAAGAATTCCTTATGAAGCATCAGAAATCAGAAACCATTCGTATGAAAATTATGCTATTTTTCAAAACTCTTAGAATTTACCTTTTAAAGATTTTAAGTGTTGCTTTCTGGAATATGAGATAAGTATGACATTGTTCTACGAAGTTCCACAAGAATACGTCATGCAAAGTAGGAAGAAACCAATGCACAATGGTCGGAAAAAAAATGTTAGGCCAAAACTTATTTTATCGCCTTAATCGAAGAACTATGTGACCTGAATATGTTATTGGGTGTTTTAGTGTTTCAAAAGGGACTACCCACACATTTCGAAAAATATATTTAAAATACAATCGAATTAGGTTGAAGACACAAATTCTGTATGTATTTGATCGAGTTTGATCAAAATGTGTATGGAGAGTGGAAAACATAAAATATCAAAATCACTTTTGGTGGTTTTGGTCGCCCCGACCATCGTGCAATGATGAAAATCGTCGCAGATTATAAAAAAGAAGAAGAGTTTTACGATTACTTGTGAAAAAATGGCACCCAAATATTGTGAAACAAAAAAAAAGTTATCGCAATTTGAATATGTTTTGCTGTTAAAATATGATGTTTCTGAAGAAAAATGTAGACGTTTTGCGCAGACATTATGTATACGCGCTTCACATCAAGAGCTTGACATCAGCTTGCCATGAGCGCACAAAAATAATCGCGCGCTTGAGCACGTGCTATGGTGAGACACATTTTTTTTAGATCTCATGTAGCAATGTACTATCTCAAACGATCACATCTGCACTGGCTCATACGTCGTCTCATGAGAAAATCTCAATGTGACAGTGCATTTGAGACTCTCAGGCCTAGGTTTCAAATGCAAGGAAAAGGGGTTAAATTATGAATTAAATTGCAGTTTGAACGGATTGACGCGGTTCAACGCGGTTCAGATTCTAGTATTTGAATTGGAAAACTTGTACCACCGAAGAAATAGGCATAGACCGAAGCCGAATGCTTCCGTAGGGTTATTGTACCAGGCAAACATAACTGCATGAAAGTACCCCTAGTAAGCGCATGCGACGAGCCTCACGAGATGTCTTATGAGACTCGCTCACTAAGATATATTTTGTACGTATCTGCATCAGAGCGTTAATGATTAACGGGTTGCAATGATTAATTAAATGATTAATGATTAAATTAAATTTTATCTTGATTAATGATTATGATTCATGATTAAAATTTTTGAAGTCATGAATAATGATTGTGATTGATGATTAAGCCAAGGTATGATTAATGAATATGATTAATGATTAAATTAAAATTTTAGATGATTAATGATTATGATTAATGATTAAACTCAGTATGAAAAGTGATTATGATTAATGATTAACCCTTACGTGCCTGATGTCAAATCAAAATTTTCAATTTTAAAATAAAATCAAAATTATGTTTTTCAGTCGTCTTCTAACGAAATTCCGTAAATATCAGTCTTGCTGTTTGTCTTTAGAACTACGGGTATAGCATAGCATAAGCATAAGCATAGATGACCGTACAATTCGTAGTTGCTACTCCGTGATTGACCAGAACAATCGAAGTTGCACAGGGAATTAATGAATGGGGCTTGGGATTAGCTTACCATTCTTCAATGTGCACAAATCGAGAGCTCAAATTTAAAAGTCAATAACGGCGCCGGCCACGTCCTTACGGTCATCGGGGAATGGAAGGAATGTTAGTGTGACTGCCGTTGTTACTAGAGACCGAGATCACCTCTGCATCTCCACGGTTGTCATGGAGAGGATATTGGGTTAGTGGGATAAGGTAAAGATCTGGGAGTCACCAATGTTTGGTGATGCGAGCCATGATATAATCACGCCTAACCGGATTCGCGAAACAATTCGATAATCGCATTAAACGCCGAACAAGTGTTCGTCACTCGCCCACGCAAGAGCAAGCGACGCGATCAATAGATCAAACACTACTAGCGATCCGCGGCGCTTTTTCATTTCTCTGAACGAACGACGCGCGACAAGTTTGATCCTGCCCCCATCGCCCGCCCCCGCAGGAGCAAGCGTCAAGGTCGAAGGATCAAACACTACTTACGAACCGATCACTTTTTCACCGCTTCACTACCGACGCGCGACATATTTGATCCTGCCCTCATCACCCGCCCCAGCAGGAGCAAGTGTCAAGGTCGAAGGATCAAACACTACTCTATTCAAAAGATGTTTTTATTAATGACGAAAACTGAAAATTACATGTATATATTTTAAATTATATGAAACAGGAATAATGCCGACACTTGTAGTGACGAACTATACATAGTTTGTTTGAAAATTACATATGAGTATTACTGTGCATTTTGTCTCGATATGGTACAAGTTTTAAAAAATACGTCAACATTCACAATGTCGAACAATTCAAAAGATAATTTTTAATAACGTATAAAAGAGACAAATATATGTATATTGAAATTGTATAAGAAAAAAACATAATGCCGACACTTATAGTGGCGAACCATACAAAGTTTGTTTTAAAATTACTTAAAAGTTACGCTTTCAAGAAAATATGTGTTATCACAAGAATGAAACGAACTCACCAGTTGGTAATCCATCCTCGACTGAACACAAAACTGATACTGACAGCAAAACTTCTTGGCGTCCCGAAAACAAACCGTCTTGCTTGTGCCTTCCAAATACCTACCCAGCAAGACGCTCCAAAACAGAAAAAAAAAATCTTAGGAGCCGAAAACACGCGCGAAACCGTGAGCCAAATCTATCGGACGACGCAAAACCGAACTGTCCTGCTTGGGCTTCACGAAGCACTACCCAGCAAGACGCTTGAAAACAGGAAAAAAAAATCTCCGGCGACGAAAACATGCGCGAAAACGTGAGCCAAATCTATCGGACGACGCAAAACCGAACTGTCCTGCTTGGGCTTCACGAAGCACTACCCAACAAGACGCTTGAAAACAAAAAAAAAAAAAAAAATCTCCGGCGACGAAAACATGCGCGAAACCGTGAGCCAAATCTCTGTCTTTAGAACTACGGGTATAGATACGAAAATTACGATGGTTGCGGATTCAATTGTTTATTGTTCTATTATTGTTTTGCAGACCAAGTCTAAAGCAGGATGGTTTTCAAGAGCAGAGAGTTAAATTTATCATGATTGAAACATTGATGATCGATCAAAAAACCATGCTGTGAGCTATTCAGAGAGAGATTCAGATTTTTTTTATCATATGTGTACCATCAGGGCACCAGTACCCGCTCATGTTCCAGCAGCCCGCTCACACTGAAAAAAGATTAATTTAAACAAAGTAAATTTGAAAACTTTAGCCAGTAGACGATTTAAATCGATAAATTGAATCATACTGCGGACAATCTTTTGTGTATTTACTCAAATTACCTTACTTTTTAAACTCGTGAGCGGGCTACTGGAACATGAGCGGATACTGGTACGTTGACGGTACCAATATATTTTTAAGAGTGTGATGCATTCGTTGCATCTCACATCATTTAATTATTGTTTTTTTTATTACTCTTTGATTAATCATTAATCATTCATTAACTATGTGGCGAATATATTGGCTTTGTGCGACACATCGTTTTAAACGGATGTTTCAAGCGTTATTGATAAACTGGAACATATGCCGGTATGTAAGGTTTGTCGATTACTCGGGGAAAGTATTCAAAATATTGAAAAAAAACTCTAACTCTAACTAATTGAATTTCAATACGTCACTTTATAAAAGAAAGAACAGTGTAGAATTAGTAAGGCGAGCAAACCCAGGTAAACTCTAATATGTTGCTTATCTTGTAATAATATGTTTATTGTACATATAGCAGATTAATAGCATTTGCTTGCCTTTCTAGTGATTTTCTGTATTTTTTTTTTGTAAAGTAAAATGTTTAACCCGTATAGGCCTGAGTGAAAGCAAAAATTCTAAAACCCTCACTGCTCAGCGAATTCTTAATGGATTTAAATGATTTTTTGTCAGTATACTGGCACACATATCTAGTTTCTAGAAGTGGACAAAGGAACGCGGAAATATTCCTGTGGTTGGAGTTATTCCGGTGGATCACTGGGTCAGGTCGGGTGAGAAGGGCACGCTATGTCTGAACCAGACGATTATAAAAATCGAATGTACATCGGAGTTTTTCTCGCTAGAGTTTAGTATTTGGGTTATATTTTCATAATCGGAAAGTTTTAAAATATTCCATCGGTGAAATTTTGATTTTTTCCACTTTTTAGCCATTTTTCATACTAAATTCCATGAAAATCAAGTTTTCAACGCATTTCCGCCCATACAAAATGTATGGAAAAAATTTCACCGATAGAATATTTCAGAACCTTCCGATTATGAAAATATAGACCAAATACTGATCAACAGCGAGAAAAAATCCGATGTACATTCGATTTTTATAATCGTCTGGTTCAGACATAGCGCACAGTACCCTTGCGTTTGTGCCCCTGAATGTAGGCAAATTTTAAGACCCAGATAATTTCCGGAATCGGTTATAATGTGGCCAGTACATGACGGAATTTTAAGAAAATTGCATTAGTGTAAACCGTTTGAGAAACGATTGAATTGGTTAACTATGAGTTTTGCATTTGATTGATCCTACGAACGACCATTTTCGGGTCCCGGGACGCCTCAAACTCACGATAAAGTGGCCAATTTGTATCTGAACATCTGTGCCAAGCTTATGGGAACGCATTTGAGTGCACAATTACGTTTGATTTCTACTTTTCGAGCATTGAAATGGTTTAGTATCCAACAATTCTATAGCCGGTTTTTCCGGGTATTACGTCCGAATGGTCACATCCGGTATATTTTAAACGGTGCAAAACTCTTTATTTATAATGTTGAATATCAAATCTTAATGGTTTATACAAATTAAAATGATTGTCATTGAAAATAAATAGAGGTAACTTGGCATGTCCCAAAAAATACCCCTTTTTTACCCGACTTGACCCAGTGACCCACCGGAATCACTCCGGCCACAGAAATATTTCCGACTTCCTCTGGCCACTTTTAGAAACTAGATATGTGGGCCAGTGAACTGACAAAAAATCATTTGAATTCGTTATGAATTCTCTGAGCGGTGAGGGTTTCAGTATTTTTGCTTTCACTCAGGCCTATACGGGTTAAATTCAATTAGCTGTTTATTCATACTCCAATAATTCCTCCAAAGTGAAATTTTCCGTGCCCTGGAACTATTTTAAACTTTTTAAATCAATTATAATATCAATATAAAGATCCCTGGGCTTGGGATTATATTTTCCAGGGAGCGAAGAGTTTTGATAATTGATCGCTGTTGTTAGTAGCTTTGATTAGATATTGGGTGTATTTCAAAGCAATGGCAATCTTTTAATTAAAAAAAAATAGATTTTGTCTTTTGACCAAAAGATTCTGGTTAAACTACTGCATAGTACGGCTATCACTCATCAAAATTACTTTCACTTCGGGAAAGTATAATTGCAAACTGGCCAGAAGATTACAAACTGAGGGTGGGTTAGGAGCACAATCAGACCCTTGAATGTGCAATGTGGGGTAGTAATTGGGAATACCATTGACGGTTTGTAATCTTCTACGAGGTTTTCGAAAACCAACAGGGCGCGTGCACCGGGTTGCGGATAGGAGCAAAGGGAGATCAATAGCATCTACCTAAAATAATAGAGCAAAAAGCCATTCCATGATTAGGTAATGTTTAGCGATCTTCTATGGTGTTCTAGTACTATAAAATTCTTCACTCACTGGGAATTCTGGCCTTGATAATATCAATAGTGATGAAAACATACAATAATACCTAATACTTAATAAGTACAATGTAGCTTCAATGTAGTAATAAATGAAATAAAATCAATTTTCTATACTTGATAAGGTTTTGAAGACAATCAATGAGTGAAAGAACTACCTATTAGAAAAGCCACATCAGCTAAGGCTATACATATACAAATGTTGGTCATAGGGTCATGGCGAGCATTCGGTATGTATGTCTATGACTGATTCTTATCTAATAGGGGCACTAGAAGACCACGCGGATAATTTCGAAACAAATTATTCTTATACATCGGGCTTACGATCCGAAAGGCTCAGCTATGCTGCAAAGTTTTTGTAAGCTATTCATTACTACTGTTTAATTGTTTATAATTCTAACAAAACTACATAATTAACTCATTACTAATCACTGTTCCTATATTCTCTTTTTCTCTCCTTCTTATCTGTTGCATGATTATGAGCATCACTAATATAATGCATGAGCATGCACAATAAGAATAATTTCAGGATTGAAAGCATTACATGGATACCTGGATAGAATAGCTTCGAAAAGGGTGCTCAAAATATAATATTTCTGGTCAGGGAAGTTTTATCATCAAGGGTATGTAAAATGTTTCCATTATTTACACCTAGATCACACAAACAAATTAACTAATAATATCAAATATTTTTAAAATATTTTTATATAAATCAGCATCGTCAATCAGTGCAAAAACAGATAAAGATTGTAAATTTATCAACATCGATTGAATTGCGCTCTGTATAGTAATGTTCAATCAGTATCAAAATCTCCTAAAGCGTCGCATTGTGCCATCAGCAACCCTTAGCATCACTCTCATATTGTTATTATTTTGTTGTTTATAAAATTTCTAGAAAGCGATCAGCATATTCTTTCGTACTTGTACAATGGCCGATCTATTTTGAATTTTAATAAGTCAAATCAAACTTCAAAACTCAAATTAAATTGCTTTCAGCACATTTACATTTTGCAGCATTAATCGCATTACTGTGTCAAGTTTTCTCCATTCCCTATACCCTACCCCAGCCCTTCTTATCCTTTCCGATGGTGTTCAAGTGGTCCGCATAGACTATTACGGCCATTACCTATCCCTTCCCCCGGCTTTGGACTGACTTGCGCTCTCATTGCCCCACCAAACGCTGCAAAATGAAATTATAATATCAATATAAAGATATTGAAGCGCAATAAAATTGTGATGTTTTAAAAAAGAATATGATATTCCGAACAAGCTTCAAAACACTGTAAATATTTAATCACTAAAAAACCCTATTCTTTAAGAAATGGTGGGCAAAATCAGTTTGAACATTTGGTGAGAATTTCCTAACGAGATCTTTATGAAAAACTGAAAAAATATTTTTCAAACAATGTTTCGAAGGAATTTTCGTTCTTCCTTGGTTTGAATCTAGATATCCGTGAAAACAGTTTGAGATTAAAAATTGGCTGTAACGAAGCTCAAACGATTTTTGTATCAGATTTATTGCTTTCTGTCATTTAATCATTGGCCTTTGAATAACTAACCATTAATCAATGATTATTAATCAAAATAATGATTGAATGGCATCTCGCTAAGGCATGAATAATGATTAAATGGCATCTCGCATCCACAAATCACGTAATGCTCGAAGGAGGAGGTTGTAGGCTCATGCGGTATGAATCGAACAAAATTTTAAAAAATTTCATACATAAAGCTTTAAGGGATAGGGCGGGGATAGGGCAGTGCTGTCCCCGGGGTTCAAAAATTTAATTTAAATTTCTAGCGCCTTGACGTACACAACGAATGAGCAATAAACATGAAAATGAATGGCTTTATTCATTATTGAAGAGAACAATTCAAATTGAAAAGTTTTAAGTATGGTTTATCGTATATAATCATCAAATGTTGAATCAAGATTAACTTAACGCTCTGCTATATTCAGTGAGTATCTGCAGGCGATGTTAGATTGCAAACATCAAACGTGAACAAAAACAGCGAGGAACTATTAACAGAAATACCACCTACTAAGGAAAATGGACTGATTTTCGATTTTCATACAAAGTATAGAGAAATCTTATGAATGGCTAAAAACCTAGTGCTAGGTTGAATTTTGGTGATCTGTATAGGGGCAGAACGTCGCCTGAAGATATTCACTGAATATAGCAGAGCGTGAAGTTAATCTTGATTCAACATTTGATGATTCTTCACGTGCTTCCAATCGAGTCTTCGGATTCGGACAAATACAACTGAGCAAATGCAACGTCTTACATGGAGGAAATTTTTAAGGGTCTTTTTTACACTTATGGTAACGTCCGTGGATATAAAGTAAAGCCATTCTGTGCTTGGTTGGATTTGGAACTTCCTTGAGCATAAACTATCATTGTTCTTGTCACACGATATAAGAAATGTAAAATTTATTTATATATTTGAAAGCAGTGTAAAATTTGTTAAATTTTGTTCAATGATTGATTGATGATTGATTAAATGTTTGACTTATGATAAAGATTATGATTACTGAATACAATTAGCGATCTTTATGATTATGATTAGTGATTAATGATTAAAACATAATATTGCAATGATTATGATTAGTGATTAATGATTAATTCTTGATTTTTTGTGATTAATGATTAAGATTTTTGATTAATCATAATCATTAATCATTAATCATGATTAAATTTATGATTAATCATTAACGCTCTGATCTGCATCTCGTGTCTCACATAATCTGTGAGCTGCGATATAAAATATCGCATGGCACACTAGCTTATTTAGGTATAGGGGAACTGGGTGTAAAATGCGCCGTTGGGGTAAAACGCGTCACCCTTGTTTTGAACGAACGACGTGCTTTGGGACGCTGTTTTTCACCTGAGATAATGGAAAATGTATTAAAATGCTTCTCTATATATATTTTTAAGTGTTTTCTTGGCAAAAATCGTGAAAAACTCGAAAAAACGTTTTTCGCTGTTTTCGTTGTAATTTTGTGTTATTTTCTAGGCCATTTTTCAGGTCGATAAACAACAAAACTTTTGAAACTATCACCGAGAATCGACTTGTGCACTCCCATAGTTCTTATTCCATGCGAAAAAAGTGTTGAATTTATCCTTAAAAAGCGTATTGAAGGACTTAAACTTTAATCAACTCGTGGGGCAAAACGGCCACTCCTATTTCATAACACCAAAACAGCCGTTTGAATTCAAATTCCAGCAAACGTAATGGTAAGCTGTAGTTACGTGCCAATTTGAACCATACAAATGCACATTTCTCGAATCAGCATGTATACTATAATCGAACAATAACATCTGATCAAACGCCCTTATGTATGCAACGTATTTGCAAGCATGATTGCGCATGCGTGCGCGCGAATGACTAACGCCGAGATCAGGTGGCGCGTTTTACCCCGCAATAAATAAATATGCAGATAAGCAAGCATTTTATAAAAATTGATTTATAAACTCCAGAAAAAAGAAAATGGATGGCTGTTTCTACTATTTGATAGAAAACATGTTTGTCTATGAGATAATGAATAAAAAAAGGCTTATAATAATGTTCTTCGTAGCTAAAAACGCTTCCTTCCTTAGGGGGCGCGTTTTACCCCCAGTTACCCTACATGAGAAATACGACACTCTGGTTCTGCGGAGAGCTTCTCTGGTTATCGCTAAGATCCTCTTTGAAATTGAATCCAATTTAAGGGCCTGTTCACAAATTTCATAATGTTGAAGGGGGTGGGGTGGTATCTACAAAATGTTACAGCTCATACAAAATTTACAAAATTCTCATACAACCAGTGTTACGACGGGGTGGGTGGGTGTCAAACATGGTAATTTTCGGTGTTATGAAATTTGCGAACAAACCCTAATGGTTTATGAAAATCTTGAGGAATATTAGAAGGAATCCTTAGAGTAATACCTCGAAGAATCATTTCAGTCAGGGATAATTTTTGGTTCGAATTTTTCAAACCATCCTTGAAGATTTTGGAAGAAATTTTCTGAAAATTTTGTTTATAGAATGTGAAGAGATACTTTAGGAAGATCCTCAAAGGCAAAATAGGAAAATTATTGGTGAACTCTCTGAAGAATTTAAGGAAACAATGAGTTATTGTACTATTTCTTGGAGATATCCTGGTTGAACTCTTCCGGAGATTTTTTGACGCAATTAGATATAGATTCTTCGAGAAATTTTCTGGTTAGATCAGAAAACGTAGAGTAACTTCAGGAAAAATGTGTGTTGAATAAGAACTGCTAATTCCAGCAGGTAAAGTATTTGAAAAGTTCATGGAAGAATCACGAAGGATATTCCTCATGAGTTCTTTGAAAAAAATCTTAAAGGATTTTTTACTGGATTAGACAAAAAATGAATATTTTCCGTAGTCAAAATTGTAATTTATAAATATCACGGATGTGCAGCGATAGGGGACAAAATCACAAACAAATAAAATCAAATGCAAATCTATGCAAACCATTTTTTTCATTAACGCCCTCACTGGGACAGAGCCTGCTTCTCAGCTTAGTGTTCTTATGAGCACTTCCACAGTTACTAACTGAGAGCTTTTTTTTGTCAAAGTTGCCATTTTCGCATTCGTATGTCGTGTGGCAGGTACGATCATATCATATGAAAAGATTTTGGACCGACCGGGAATTGAACCCAGGCACCTTCAGCATGGCTTTGGTTTGTAGCTGCGGACTCTAACCACTCGGCTAAGGAAGGCCCTATCTATGCAAGCTACGAAATTTATAAATATCGTGATTATTGTAAGACAAAAATTTGTATTTTATTTGTAGCCTTATTAGCAGATGAATTCAATTCACCTGTATACACTCTGATCTGGTATGACAAACGAAATGTAATATTATGTTAATTATATCTTAATAAAGTTTTACCGAATTGTGTTGTAAAACACAGAACATCTATATTTAAGGAGTTAAAGCAATGTCCGAAATGATACTTATAAAGGAATTAAAAAAAAAAACTATGACGTCCTTTGTAAATATCATTATTTTAATGTCAATGCTCACGCTTAAAAATCCAAAAAAATATAATATTTCGTAACTTGTGCCCAATTATCAGTAAAAAACGATTGCCAAATTTGAGAATAATGAAAAGACGTGTGCTGCCAATATCGGGAAGGCACTGTATTGCGTCCAGGGTACCCGAATAGGCAGCAGATAAAAATTGCCTTCTTTTTTGGTGTGTGGTACAAGCGTTATTTGCACAAGTAATCAACATCAAGCCAGCACGAGCTCAGCCGGCCGTTGAAGGGGTTATGCGAAGTGACTACGACCAAGGCGCGTTCAATTCTCTAAGGTGTCCTATTATGCTCACTTTGTGGAGAAAACCAGACAGGGTAGGTGAGGAAGGGCTGGCCGTTTTGTTTACAAACATCTGAGACAGGTAGTCGAGAGATTGACTCATGATTGGTTGGAGAAACAGTGTTGTCAAGAATTATTCCAATCTGGTCGCCACTGCTCCTTGTGTGCTCTACTCCTTTCTTTCTTTTTTGACAATTTCGTCCGCACTGATGGCAGCACAGCTATTTTCAATTTCAGCATCATCCAGGCAAGGCAGTAATGTTTGTAAACAAAACGGCCAGCAAGTTAAAGATGGCCTCCTAGCCGCTTTGGCCAAGTGGTTACACCTTACTCTGGCTACAGAGTAAAATGCACACACCTTGACTACGACAACGATGTGGATGGGTGGCGCAGTGGCCGCAAGACGGTCGAGGGCAGTAAAATTTGCGAACCGAAACGCGATCTGCCTGCTGCTCCTATGCCCGAGAGGAGGCGACAAACGAACGGAGGAGAGCACACCAACCAAAAAGCAACGTGGTCGTAGGCGTCCAGGGGGGTGCTCCCGCTTCGCTGCTCCCCAGGTCGGATGTTTTGATGACTGTGTGTAGTAAACGAACGAACGAAGACCAGGGCCGTCTGCCGAATGCCGCCACCGCCGCCGTTGTCTGTTCAATGTTTTCTAATTCAATGAACTCCTCTTCTATACACGCTATTCTTTCGTTCGCAAACAACGACGACGTCACGCGCCTTTGTCGGCTAGGGCCATTCGGATTCCGGTCGTTTACGCGCTCTAATTCAAAGCAACTTGGGGTAGGTCCGGTTTCGGCAGTTTGTGGCACAGAGATAATGGCTACATTGTGTTTCTGTTTTTATTTTTTCGCAGTTATTTTTATTTCGCATTTGATTAGCGATTGTGTCGCGTTATTCGCCGCTAGAGCATCATCATCGCGAACAAAAACGACCTTCCGTCAGCTGCGTTTGGAAATTCACTTCGAAAAATGAGAATCGAAAATCCAGCAATTACTTTATACATTTTTATAAGCAGCCTCTCCATTTTATCGATTTATACCTTTACTGCCCATAACTGCATAACAGTCACATTCGACAAAATAGGCATTGAGTAAATGGGATACCAAGTTTGCATTTTACTGCAGTACGGGAGGAAACTAAAATTTCAAAAAATCATCAAGAATTCAAAAGAGCTTATTTAAGGCTAAAATTTTATAAAACTCATATAAAATAATTCTGATATAATTTTCGTTGCTACTACATTATGAGGCTCATGTATAATCTCAATGTGACTGTTATGCGGTTACAATTGCCAATGTGACAAAAAAACTTAGTATTCTTTTTTTCGAATTTTCTACAACAATTTCACAGATTTTAGTAAGTTGATCGAAAGTATTTATCATTTGATGACTCTCCATGGTATTAACTCCAATTTATCAAAAATGTCGAATGTGACTGTTATGCAGTTATGGGCAGTTTAGTTTGGCACTAATTCGAATTATTATCAGGTATAGAAGACCGGCTCCAGAGGAACGTTCTCGATCAATTGGGAGATTCGTGACATCAATTTATTTCATCACCTACCCGATGGGAAAAGAAAATTGAAGATGGGAGGAAAAAAATGTCTTAAGGCGAAGTAGGCCGTCATTGAAATTTGTACGCGTCGTTGATGATTGTTGCTGAATCATCTCACAATTTCAAATCAAAGAAAATCAGTTGGTTTTGCACTGACACAGCTGAAAAAGTATCAGCATACTGTATGCATGCTAGCGTGAACAGTTATACATTTTTAAGTCAATATAAACTATCAAGACTGAGTTTTATCACTTTGAAATGCAAGCTGAAAAGTCATAATTGTTGCCAAAACGAATGACAGGCTACTTAGCCTTAAAGAGGGAAAATTGCATAAGCCTATACTGCCTATAACTGCATATTTGTAACTTTCGAGAAAAGTAGGCATTGAGTAAATGGAATACCAAGTATGCCTTTTATGGCAGTATGGGAGGAAACTGAAATTTCTAAAAATTACCAAGAACTCAAAAGTGCTTACTTGAGGCTGATATTTTGTACAACTCATACCGCATACTAGATGAATTGTTAGAAAATTATTCTGATAGAAATTTCATTGCCATTACAGTACGAGGCTAATTTATAATCTCAATGTGACTGTTTTGCGATTGTTATTAGCAATGTGACAAAACAACTTGGTATTTTTTTCGGATTTTCTAGAACAATTTCACAGATTTCAGTAAGTTGATCGAAAGTATTTATCATTTGATTACTCTTCATGGTATTAACTCCAATTTGTCAAAAATGTCGAATGTGACTGTTTTGCAGTTATGGGCAGTGTAGCTCTTCATGATAGCGTGTTAAGGATAACATAATGGCCAGGTTGGCCCCCGCCAAGGGTGTCAGCGTTTAGGGGCGTTAAAATGCCTAATTATAGGTGAAACAGTGAATCAAATTGTCATCAAAACAGACGATAAACAAACAACAAAGCTCACAAACCGTTCGTCCCAACATTTGAGGATTGGGATATAATGAAAAAAAAAATTGTCATGAAAATCACAGAAGCTTACATCGTTGCAACCTCTTTAACTTGTGATTAATCAGTTAATTTAAATACAAAAACGAATTTGTTTAATGCATGCTATTTGATAAAGTGGCAATGTTTACCAACACGGAGAAAGTTCTCGCAAATTGTTGCAACATGAATAGGAGAGAACAATGTCTTGTTGACTATTGATTCACTGCTGATGCACTTTATAAAATTTGTGAAGAGATATCTCGCGTCACTTTTCAAAAAGATCTATCTAACATTGAGAAGCTCTCTTTGTTTACTTTGTTTCTATTTAATCCATAACTGAGCAATTCTCGCTGAAACCAGGCCGCCATCGGCACCCATCGTTAGAATTCCAATTTTATGTCACTGATCGCCAGCTTTCGATAAAACTTAAGGGTGGTCCTTTTTGTTTTCTCAAATTGGTGGACCCCTCGTACGCCAGCTAGCTAAACAGTTTGCAAAAAAGCCCATTTTTTGATAAATCTTGGGTATTTCTTCACGTGATATGTCTCATATTTCCCTTGGAACACATACCAAACTTAATGGCATCGTATAGAGAAAGGATATAGCTTTCATTTGAAGTTAAAAAAAATCCGGCGGCCATTTTGAATTTGGCCGCCATCTTGAATTTTGTTAGAAAAATCGTTTTTTCACCATTAGCGCACCGCTCGTTTTGAATTCTGAGATCACCATCAGAAAGCTGAGGAAAAATTGCGTAAGATAGGCTACAGAAACTAGGTGTGCAATGGTATTTACCCTATGAAATGAACGATTTTCTAAAACATGTTCCACGATTTTGACGTATATGGCGAGTGCAATCAATGCAAACATCATTTTTTGTACAACAAAGATACAAGTTTTCAATAGTTGGTGTATTTTTCGAGTCAGATGAAGAATAGGAGTATTATTTAGAGTGATAAAATCTGGCGGCCATCTTGGATTTTGACGCCATCTTGATTTTGACTAGTAGAATGAATTTTTCACCTTGATAGCACTCAGCATGTCTAATTTAGTAGAGGTTACCAATAAAAACAAGGTTACGTATACTCTTCTTCTTATTATTCTTTATTTTCCTGACGTTACGTCCCTAGTGGAACCGAGCCTGATACTCAGCTTTGTTAGTTATAAATACAGGTTATTAAATAGGAATTTTCTTTTATAATACGATTTTTAATAACAGAATAATTCTCGACATATCTTTGAATTCAGTTATTATGAATAAATAAATTTAATGAATAAAAACCGTCCAAAAACATTGATTGAAATAAACAAATATTTTTTTTACCATATGCTTTTTTGTCATCGAATGAAGTTTATAAATTGTTGCGACATTAGTAAATTTTGTGGTAATATCTGTAGTTTTAACGTAAAACATTTCCGAAAGTGCATTAATTTAGAATGGAAATCTTAAATTTTTAAGCAAAAAAATCCTTGATTTTCTGAATCATAAAGTATTGTTTTCACTAACACCCAACATGCATGTGAAAATTAGCGAAATTGAAAGGTGAGAAGCAGGCTTTGTTCTAATGTGGACGTAATGCCGAAACGCAGGTGAATCATTTTGAGTTTGGAAAATCTGGTGGCCATCTTGGATTTCGACGCCATCTTAGTTTTTAGCAGTAGAATGATTTTTTACCATCTCAGCGCTCTTCATGTTTAATTAATTAAAGATCTCCGTTAAAAAACAAACAGATTCTTTATTTCTTATCTTATTTTAGCTGTTCAACAGATTGTTCATTTCTATCAATGGTTTTAGACCAAATAAATGAAAGAATTAATGCTATTTTTCAACTCGCAGATATGCAGAACAATCATTCAGGTGGCAAATAAGCGTTAAAAAATTCTACTTGTTAATTTATTTTTGAAGCTTAGGGGCTGGCTCTATTCCAGTAGGGACGTAACGTCAGGAAAAAAAAGAACAAAAAGAATAGTAAGTGCAACGGTGGCATTAAAATTCAACATGTTGAGTGTTATCAAGGTGAAAACTCATTCTACTACTTAAAACCAAGATGGCGTCAAAATCCAAGATGGCCGCCAGATTTTTTCACTCAAAATAATACTCCTATTCTTCATCTGACTCGAAAAATACACCAACTATTGAAAACTTGTATCTTTGTTGTACAAAAAATGATGTTTGCATTGATTGCACTCGCCATATACGTCAAAATCGTGGAACATGTTTTAGAAAATCGTTCATTTCATAGGGTAAATACCATTGCACACCTATTTTCTGTAGCCTATCTTACGCAATTTTTCCTCAGCTTTCTGATGGTGATCTCAGAATTCAAAACGAGCGGTGCGCTAATGGTGAAAAAACGATTTTTCTAACAAAATTCAAAATGGCGGCCAAATTCAAAATGGCCGCCGGATTTTTTTTAACTTCAAATGAAAGCTATATCCTTTCTCTATACGATGCCATTAAGTTTGGTATGTGTTCCAAGGGAAATATGAGACATATCACGTGAAGAAATACCCAAGATTTATCAAAAAATGGGCTTTTTTGCAAACTGTTTAGCTAGCTGGCGTACGAGGGGTCCACCAATTTGAGAAAACAAAAAGGACCACCCTTAAGTTTTATCGAAAGCTAGCGATCAGTGACATAAAATTGGAATTCTAACGATGGGTGCCGATGGCGGCCTGGTTTCAGCGAGAATTGCTCAACTGAGCTACATTAATTACTTACTTTTCATATTTTGTATGGAACGCTGGCCACGGATATTGTCTTACGATCTAAAGTGAAAAACTTTCCAAAAGCTGTTACAATCGAAAGAGAGCGTGAGATGAGAGAATCTTTCATTGTAACATAGGTCCATTTAAAAAGTGCGAGAAGCTAATTTCATAAGTCACAGGAATTAGTAATTATAATGACGGGAAATTGAAGCATTTCCAGAATCCCATGTTCCTCGGTATGTTTTCCTATTGTAATAATGAAACTGATATATAAGTTTTGAATACACCAGCGTAACCGCCAAAATATGTGCAGATTGTCCACTTTATCACAGGCTGGATTTATACAATCTTGAATCTTCCTGGCTCCTGAATATTAAACAAATTGAATCATTTGCGACAATTACATAGAATTATGAGCAGGTTTCTAACAAAGCTCTCATACAATAAGGGACAGAATTTGCTCAAAACCTAGGACAGTATACTCACAGTATAATCCTAGATACCTAGGTGTGATTCTACTAGAATTCGCAGCAGGATTTTTTGAAAACCATAAACGGTGTTCTCATAGAGTGCGGCTAGAACTTTTAAAGAGTTTACATTGCAGTTAAATCTAACAAAACTGTTGGAAAGATAATGTTGATTGAAAGAATTGTGAAAGAAACTCAGTGGAGTTTTCCGCAAGAGTCCATAAGCATTTTTTTATATTTTGAAATTAAAACAAAGAGTGTTGCTAATGAATTGTGTTGAAAGGATTAAAAAAAATCTTAAGAAGCCATATTGCTTAACATAAGAAATAGTTTAATAGCTTATTGCTTAACATAATGAATAGTTTAATAATTACTTCAGAATTCACTATATATTTACGATAAGAACTCCCAACTGAATGTTGGGCTTCGTGGCCGTGCGGTTAGTGTCGTCAGGCTATGAGTGCATCGTGTCATGGGATGTGGGTTCGATTCCCGCTTCAGCCATTGAAACTATTCGTCAGGATTGTTTCACAGCTGTTCCACTGGAGCATGCTTGTCCGTTGTCTAGTGTTAAATTACAGTCTGTGCAGCTAAATGGCTGAAGATGGTGTTCGTGTCTTTTTTTAATCCAAACTTGTAAACTCTACCACTTGCTGTAAGATTTTAATACAAACCTGCACACAAAATTTTTCATATTGTTGATTACATCTCAAGTTGAACCGTCACCCATTCAAAGTGTGATAGCAGTTATGTGTTGATGGTGTCTTTGGTGCGGCTCCATCCCATTACCCCGAAAGCCATTACCCCGAATGGGTCATTACCCCGAACGCCACTACCCCGAATGAGCCATTGCCCCGAATAGTATGAGATATAGTGCAGTATCTTGTTTTGCGGGAAAAAATGCGTCTCTAATGAAAACTGGTAATTCATGGCTCGTAAAATTCGTCGGTAAAATGATCATATATTTTCCCTTCTTTTATATGTCAGCTATTCTTTCGAAATATCTTGTTGGCAACTATCTTCCTCTTATTCTTTCTGAGACAGTGCCTGTTTATCAGCTTTCGTAGTTGAAGAGTTTATTCACAAATTTCATAACGCCAAAAATTGCCATTTTTGACACCCACCCCATCGTACCATTTTTTGTATGGAAATTCTACGTATTGTGTATGGGCTGTAACATTTTGAAGACAACCATCCACAACATGTTTGCCCCCTTCAGCGTTATGAAATTTGTGCATGGGCTTGTAATAAAATAATCGTTTTATTGACTGAGAGATTTCCATGTAAATTTACCATTCTTGTACATGTGTCTCTATGCCCAGGGACGCCAAAAAGATGTTCAATGCATGAGATCGGCACCGGAGGAATTCGAACCCATAACCCTCAATATGGTCTTTCTGAACAGCTGCGTGGTCACCGGTATTTGGACTTCTTGGTGGTGTTGATATCTCAATTTTGTTTTGAAACACATATTTTTCTTTCCTTTGATTATAGGATGTGCCATAGAATCTCGTTGTGACGTCATAGGTACAAACATTTCACTAGAAATTTGTCCTTGTTTCTTAAATAGGCTGTTCTTTCAAGTATTCGTTTCCATATAGAACAGCTTAAAACAGACAGGTTTCTTATGGGTTTGCTCACAACTTTCCTGCCATCATAGTTTCTTCATTGTCTTGAATAAAATTAAATATTTTTTGAGGTTATCTCATCGAAATTCTAATTAGAGATCATTACAACGATCAACGAACGTTATGACTGTAGTGGCAATCAGAGGCCGCCGTTTTTCGAACAAATACAAGTGTATTAACGTTTACTTGCCATAGCGGAACGATTGTCTATCAGTTGATCTTTAAGCGGGTTCCATAGAACAACACTTGCAGCGACTATCTCAGGGTGATCTTCCATCATCATCGTTTACGAAACAAAATCTTTAAGAAGATCTTAATGCTAGTAGCTCGACACTTACAAAAATAAGTAAAGGAAGTGGGTACCGACGTCCAATAAGAGACTACTACATTCTAGTTTTATGCATATTATAGCTATCCTTTTCATAGTAAATTCACCCTTCTTTTTGAAATAGGCTGTTCTTCAGAGCATTGAAATGTGGCTGTGTGAATCTTACCAATATTAGAGGACAAATCCAAACAAAATTTAGTATGAAAAAAATGCTAAAAAATTAGCTGTTGTTTTATCTTTTAATATTTGAAAAATACATAGTTGAGCCAAACTCGTTAAATACTCATAAGGAATCGTACCCGCTTTCTATCTAGCATAAGTCTCAAAATGTTATGCATTCGGGGTAATGGCGTTCGGGGTAATGACCCATTCGGGGTAATGGCTTTCGGGGTAATGGCGTTCGGGGTAGTGGCATTCGGGGTAGTGGCGTTCGGGGTAGTGTCATAGAATCCTTTGGTGCACTTATTCCTTGTAGTTCAAAGGGTGACCGGCCATTTTGGTCAAATGCCGTTTGGCCGAATTACGAACACAAAAATAATCAAATTACTACAACGCTGATGAATCCAAACCTCATAAATGCGGACCAAAAAAATACATTATTTTTTTAATAACAAATATAAAAAACAAAGTTTTTGCTCGTAGATACCAAATTTGATCTAAATTTAACAGATGCTAACTTAAGGAGTTTGGAAATGATTGTTTGTCAAAACATAACAAATTATCCGTCCGTGCTTTAATAGAAATGTGAAATATGCTTTAGTGAAGTTAAATATGAACTGTAAATATTTAGCTTTGAAATGAGGCCCTAGTTGTGAAAATTGTGCAAGCGGGGTAGAAGCAACCACTGTTGACGTGGTAAGACCGCCACCCTTAATTTATACCAAATAAAATGTCTGAACCATTTTCAAAGTTTTAACTTCGTTGTACATTACTATTCAAGTAAAATTAAAGCATTTTTGTTAAAAATACATATTTTCGAGCATATTTTTCCAAAATATGGGTATCTTAAGCATACAGTCAGTGACATAAGTTAGTAACCAAATGCTGTTTTTCCATACAAAATGCCCAAGCTTGGGGTGCTGTATCTCAGCTTCAGGCAGTCCGAATTGGCTGAAATTTGGATGACGAACTACAAATATCTTGAAATTTTGCCTGTTAGGGAATTATTACATTGCAGTCATATTACATAAAGTTTCAGAGGGTTGTTCAAAGACAAAAGTTAGTAACCGAGAGACTTTTTAATTTAATTCAAAAACGGTAAGTTGTGGGTTGTTGGTTTGTTCTACAAAGTTGTTCAATTTCAGAAGTCACACAAATTTGCAGAACACAGCAACTTTCCAATGCTTACCGTTTTCGAATTAAATTAAAAAGTCTGTCGGTTACTTACTTTTGTCTTTGAACAACCCTCTGAAACTTTATTTAGAATGACTGCAATGTAATAATTCCCTTACAGGCAAAATTTCAAGTTATTTGTAGTTCGTCATCCAAATTTCAGCCAATTCGGACTACCAGAAGTTGAGATACAGCACCCCAAACTTGGGCATTTTGTATGGAAAAACAGCATTTGGTTACTAACTTTTGTCACTGACTGTATATCTGAGTTTTTTTCTATTAACTAACCCTGAAAATGATTCAAAATCCAAGTTAATCAATGTAGAATTCATAAAACATTATACTTTTCAGAATAACAGAGAACTGATGTATTTTTTTCGCAAAATTGTGTATGAAAATTGTGGTGGTCGCTTTTACCCCGTGAGTGGGTGGTTTTACCCCGTCGTTAAAAAAAATCGTGAGAAGAAATCACTTTTTCAAGCGTCAAGAAATAAATTATTTTTTGCAAATACACCTGTGATATTTTTTTTATCATGCCCAAGGCTTTAAAAAAACGACATTCTGCGTCGAAAAAGGATATTGACGGCAGATTTTGACATGTGAATTAAATTGCTCAGGCGGGCGGTCTTACCCCGCCTTCCTCTATGTATTTGCGTGATTGTTTTGGATGAGAGATTGTTTCACAAGCATTCATAATATATGTTAGAAGAGTTTGGTTGATTAAAAGCACTGATTATTTCAATAACTTTTTTGAGCAGCTTTGTATTCAGGAATTCTAAATCAAAATAGTTAACAACTTCTTTAAAGTCGTATCTTCGATATTCCCTTTCTTTAGCGCAATCCACTATGATTCATACGTTTGATTCGGTTATCCATGTCTAGGGATAAATTCAGCGTCTTAGCAGTCTATCCTATGATTCTGAGGCTCAAAAGACTAAGTTCACATAATTTTGAATATTCTGGCTAACGAAGGAAACAAGTATAACAACTGGAATGCGGGAGAAAATATTCATTACAACCTGTATGATTTTTTTCTGTGGTAAACAATCCTTAACAACCCCATAGAAACGAAACAAGTAAATAAATACGCCAGTTAGCCGGCTCGCCAGCTGTCACCTCCACATCACCCGCAACTGATCACTAGTGTAAGACAAAATTTAGATTCTCGCTCCAGTCCACTTTTTAGGTTTTTAGCATTTAGGTCCCATAACAACTGTGCAAAATTTCAGCTCGATCGGTGAAACTATGGGCCCTATTTTATAAGTCGAGTCGATCAAAATGACTCGACTGGAGTTATCGTCGACCAAAAAATTTGCTCGACACGGCTCTGTCACTCGAGTTTTTCGACTGTTGTCACTCTATGTGACTAGATTACTATGGAAGTCGACGGGTGACATCTGAAATATGCTTGCTTACTTTGATCGACAGTGATTACAGACGAGTCACAGGAATCTGCTCGATTTACAAAATAGACCCCTATATTTACGCACCAGCCGTTCAAAGTTTGTATAGGATTTACTATGGGAAATCTTACTTTTGCAAAGAAAAATCGCCATAGGTCGCCGATTGACCTCTATAAAAATTCTGAACACATACCTCGATAGGTATTTCTACGATGAAGTTGAAAAAAGTGAAAAAAGTTATTCAATGAAAACCTATTAGCAAGGCGACGTTGATTTACACGTAAAGGAATAACAATAATAACAAAATTGGACAAAATTTTCGAATAGTATTTGTTAGAAAACTTTTTTCATAAGCATTGGATTGCTTTGCGGTCCTCGACAATGTTGTTTACAGTAGAAATACCTATCGAGATCGGTGCTTAGCATTTTTATAGAGGTCAATGGGCAACTGAAACGAGCTGAAATTTTGCACAGTTGTTATAGGACCTAAATGAAATCCGAAAAGTGGACTGGGCGAGAATCTAAATTTTTCATATAACCGTGTCTCAGGCTACTGATCACACCTCGCACCTACTGACTGCATCTACTGAACCTTCTTTCAAGAAACCTTGGCTAGAACTATGAAATAATTTAAATAGAACGATTCTCAGGGTGTGAACCGTTTCACCGATTCGTTTAACTCTTAGTTAAAATTTGACAGCTTGATAGTTATTTGCTCTCCGGTTAAAAATAACCCTGCTCTGACAGTTCGAAAGTTATTTTCTGCTCCTGTGAATTTGAGAATAACTAACCATTTGTCAATTTGTTCTGAAATAACTTCCCGACTGTCAAAGCTCAAATGGGTCGACCGCAAAATTCAATTTAACCATTTGAGGGGAAAATAACTATCGAAATGTAAAATTTTAACTTATAGTAAAAACGAATTGGAGAAACGGTTCACAGCCTTAAGAGATCGAAGCAAACCATTCCACAGCACTTAAGATTCGAACATACCTTAAATTTCATCATATGTTTTTCACTTATTTTACTCAAGCGTCAAAGACAATTAGCGTTGGGCAAATGTGTTTATAACATCGATGTAACTGAATCGATTCAAATTTCAACTGTTGAATCGATTCACCGATTTAATCGAACCCTTGGCATCGATGTTTTTGAATTGATTCGAATCGAAATCGAATTGAAATTTATGAAACTTAGAAAATTTCACCGACTCCGGTAAAATTTTCACCGAAATATAACCGCTGAGCGCTCAGTAATCCTTTCGGTAAAGTTAGGAATCACCGAACAATCAGTAATTTAAACCAAAACGCAGCTGTCAATATATTACAAATTGCTCGTTAATGGCTACCGAGCAAATTGTAAGATTATTACCGAACGCATTGTTATTATTAGCAGGCAGTCGATATTCCATTCCGGAGGATTGAAAAACACAAAAATTATGAAATTCATTTTGATAGTCGATAAATTTATTTCAGATTCTGTTCTTTGTCTATCAAATTATAGAAATGTATAGACATTTGGTTTATATTTCCACAGCCACAAGGCTCTAAAGCACAAGAAGGACTAGGGAATCAGTTCATTTTTCCGAACATCCTTATACGTGACGTTGTTATCCGGAACGTGATTTGGCTCTTGTATCCTATAACGAAAACTTTTTTAATTTAAAATAAGCTCCTTAATGAAAATCCACGGATAAGTACCAGACGCTCATCTTGTTGCATTAGTTTTTCAAAAAAAGTATCAGAAAACACAGAATTAAAAAAAAAAACTTCGGGGACAATCCAAAGCGACGATTTGCACTTCAAAACAAATATGGCGCATGTTTGCAGATCTAAAAAATCCCAAATTACCATTTGTTTGGTAAACTATTGTAGCACTATGTACCGAAGTACGGTAAAATGTTACAGTCTACGGTTAATTTATACTATGTACCGTTTATTCGGTAAATAAAACGACGATGTCAGTAGAAGAAGATGAAGATATTTTCTATCTCCTTATTTTTTCAAATTTTTTCGATTATTTCAGTTTGCAATACCGGAACTTCAGTAAATTATTTATTTTCAGTTCGTTTTCGGTAATAATATTTACCGAACAACGAAAACAAATCGAAGTGTGGAACAAATGCATTTTCATCATCTTTCAATTAAATACTCCATAGTTGATTTAAATTTCTATTTCGTTTTCATAATCTCATTACAAATACTAGTTGATTTAAGCTGGGAGGGAGAAACCAATACAAAACTTATGTACGTCATAGTGAGCCGGGATTCCGCTGTCACGAACTGTCACTGTGAGCCCAGATCTCAAACATTGGACTAACATGGAAAAAGCGCGTAACTGATTAAAACACATTTTCGCATTTCATCAAAAGTGATACAAAACGAATGAAAATCAATTCATGCACACAATGCAAGTAATGCCACGTGAGCACCTTTCAATCTGATTGAATATAAAGCATTGAAAAACGCATCGTTTTACTTGTTCCAATGAAAATGAATATTTAGTGCATGAAAAACTGTGGCCCGTTTTCCATGTTTGTCAGGAAAGATCGAAAGTACACAACAAAAGAAAACTAGCGATTTTCCCCAAGCCTGCCTTGATTGTTGTTGGCAAGCTAGAGTTATCTTGCAGTTCAAACAAACGTTGTTCTATATTTCGTGTGTAGTATCTGTGCCTCCCTCCCAGGATTTAAGAAAAATGAATCGAATCAAAAAATCGAATGAAGGGAATCGATTCACCCGATTTAAGGAGCTCCAAACATCGATTTAAAAAAATCGATTAATCGGAAATAAAACATCGATTTTCGGAACATTGATTCAAAATCGCCCAACGCTAGTTAGATCACGAAATGGTGATCCTTAGCTGATTGAAACCACCGCTACCGACACTACATAGCTTTCTAGGCTGATCAGGAAAAGGAAATTATGCTTTCAAAACTCAATTCGAAAAATGAGAACCGAAAATTCTGCAATTACTTTGTTCATTTTTATAAGCAGCTGACACCTGTCTGTCACGACGAAAAGTGCCCTGAGCCTTTCCATTTTTATCAATTTGTTCCTTTAGTTTGGCACTAATTCGCATCATTACGTCGGAGCAGAAATTTGATTAACCACAACAACAACCGTTCGGTCGGAATGGCATAAATTAGGGCGGTGGAGTGAAAAGTCGGAGGGGAGCTTCACAACACTTGCCGTTATGCAGTTTTTTATTTTGGGGTTTTGTTTTCCCGTTTGAAACGGGTTAATAACGAGGCTCGTATTGCGGTAAAAAGTTTCGGCAGTCCTTCCGGGCACGCAATAACACACCCATCAAAAGTAAAGGGGGCAGATGTTTCGGTTATTTGTTTTTTTTTTGTTCTCGGTGTATTGAAAGGCTGTAGAATTTGAGCTGAAAACAAATGTTTGCACTTACGTTGCATAGGTATCAACCTACTTTGTCTTCATCTTAAAAAATACAACTTCGTATTCCAATAAAACATTGGTTCAAGTCAGCTCGAATGATCTACTTACAAGAAGAAATTCAGTGTTAAGTTTTTATGGATGGGCATTAAATATATCTAAATAAGGGCATGGTACACTGGATCTTTAATTTACGAACAAGATTTGTAGTTTGCATGGATTTTTATTGATTTAATTTGTTTGTGGTTTTGTCTTTTATCACTGCGCATCAGTTATAATATCCCTTGTAATTTTTCCGCGAACTTTTGAGGTATTCAACCATGTGATTTAAAAAGATTCCTCTCAGTATTCCTACGGGGATTTATGAATTATTTCCGTATCTAGTTTTTCTCCAAGAACTCCTTTACCAGGTATCACTGAGTTCCTCTTCGGATTTTCACGGAAAATTTTGCGTCTGTTTTGTCCATATTGCGCAGTTAGAGTTATTGTAGTATGGAGCTCCATGCTCTCATTTCGCTCTTTTGATTTTCCATTTTTAAGGGACCTAATCCCTAATTCATCCCATCTTTCCATACCCTCGTCAATCCCAGTCGGTAAGATGATGATACAGGCTCATTATAGGGCGATGGCACAAATCTACCAATTAGTGGAGAACTTACCTCTGGACCCAGCCATCTGATATCTGATACCAATCAACCGCAATGTGCAGTTCCCCCATCAGCTAATGGTTTCAGTTCAGTAATCATGCTTTTTTATAAATGGGGAACAAAACATCAAACAACAATCAAATGTAATAAGCCCAAAATATCCGGACCCCAAATTTCCGATCCTCAAATACCGTTAGCTAAATTACAATTTAGGTACACACCCGAAAGAAAAGCGAAAACACTATCATTACAATGTATCGAAGCGGAAAAATAATATTACGCAAAAGCAGCTTGCACCTCATGTCCCACATTTCGTTATCCTACATGTAAGTAGTGGCCATATGAAAGGTGGAAGGAGAAGGTGGTATGGCGGTCCAATTACCGGAAAACAAAACAAAAAATGCCCAAATTGCAACCTGACCCTTTTGTTCTGTTTATTTTTGTTCATTCTTTCTTACAGACGTCGAGCATGCGATCGGTTTCACGTCATAATGCAATTTGGAGATCT
Source organism: Aedes aegypti (assembly GCF_002204515.2). Lineage (NCBI taxonomy): Eukaryota > Metazoa > Arthropoda > Insecta > Diptera > Culicidae > Aedes > Aedes aegypti. The sequence continues at coordinate 220,644,106 of NC_035107.1, read as the reverse complement.
CCTGCACCAGTGCTTTTCTGAAGGAATAATCAGTTTATTGAATGGAGTCAATACTTGAACTAATCTCCATTTTTGATACTGAATTTGTCTTGTGATCCAGTATTGGGATTACTTACTATTTTATTGGAAACATATATTTTGAAATACACTGGCACAATAAAAAATGTGCATATTTCTGAATCTTTTCGATGGAGTTGATCTGAGATCCATCTATCATATTAAGCGATAACCCCAAAATTTGTTCATTTGGACCCCAGAAGCTACTGTGAAACCTGTGGCTGTGATGTTCCTAGATTAATTTTTCTCAGAATTCCAAAAATGTTTTTAAATCCTTTTAAATTGTTCATTTTTTATTTATTTAGTTAACATCTAAACAGATAACACTGAATCAACGATTTTACACCACAATACTCGGTTCGTGGCCGCATCTCTACATCCTCGGTTCTGCCCCACGCTCGCCAAATCGATACGCACTTGATCCGCCCACCTAGCTCGCTGTGCTCCTCGCCATTTTGTACCAACCGGATCCGAAGCGAATACCATCTTTGCAGGGTTGCTGTCCGGCATTCTTGCAACATGCCCTGCCCATCGTACCCTTCCAGCTTTGGCCACCTTCTGGATACTGGGTTCGCCGTAGAGTTGGGCGAGCTCGTGGTTCACCCTTCGCCGCCACACACCGTTTTCCTGCACACCGTTGAAGATCGTCGTAATCACCGGACGTTCGAAGACTCCAAGTGCTTGCAAGTCCTCCTCGAGCATTGTCCACGTTTCATGCCCGTAGAGGACTACCGGCCTTATGAGCGTTTTGTACATGGTACATTTGGTGCGGGCGTGAATCTTTTTTGACCGCAGCTTCTTGTGCAGGCCCGACTTCCACTGATGATGCGCCTCCGTATTTCACGGCTAACGTTATTGTCAGCCGTCAGAAAGGATCCAAGGTAGACGAACTCGTCGACCACCTCGAACGTATCCCCGTATATCGTAACACTGCTACCAAGGCGAGCCCTGTCTCGCTCGGCCCCACCAGCTAACATGCATTTTGTCTTGGCCGCATTCACCACCAGTCCAACCTTTGCTGTCTCGCGTTCAGGCGGGTGTACAAGTCTGCCACCTTTTCAAATGTTCGGTCGACAATGTCCATATCATCGGCAAAGGAAACAAATTGACTGGATCTCGTTAAAATTGTGCCCCGGCTGTTGAGCCCGGCTCTCCGCATAACATCTTCTAGCGCAATATTGAACAACAGGCACGAAAGTCCGTCACCTTGTCGTAGTCCCCGGCGGGATGCAAACGAACTGGAATGTTCGCCTGAGATCATCACACAACTTTGCAAACCTTCCATCGTCGCTCTTATCAGTCTCGTGAGCTTCCCGGGAAAGCTGTTCTCGTCCATGATTTTCCATAGCTCTACGCGGTCGATACTATCGTATGCCGCCTTGAAATTGATGAAAAGGTGATGCGTTGGGACCTGGTATTCACGACATTTTTGGAGGATTGGCCGTACAGTAAAGATCTGGTCCGTTGTCGATCGGCCGTCAACGAAACCGGCTTGATAACTTCCCACGAACTCGCTTACTATAGGTGACAGACGACGGAAGATGATCTGGGATAATACTTTGTAGGCCGCATTTAGAATGGTGATCGCTCGAAAGTTCTCACAATCTAACTTGTCGCCTTTCTTGTAGATGGGACATATTACCCCTTCCATCCACTCCTCCGGTAGCTGTTCTGTTTCCCAGATTCTGCCTATCAGCCAGTGCAAACAAATGGCCAGCCTCTCCGGGCCCATCTTTATGAGTTCAGCTCCGATACCATCCTTACCAGCAGCTTTATTGTTCTTGAGCTGGTGAATGGCATCCTTAACCTCCCTCAAAGTGGGGGCTGGTTGGTTTCCAACCTCCGCAGTACTGACGAAGGCATTTCCTTCGTTGTCCCGTACTTCATTGCCTGTGCTCTCAGCGCCATTCAGGTGGTCGTCGAAGTGCTGCTTCCACCTTTCCATCACCTCACGCTCGTCCGTCAGAATGCCCCCATCCTTATCCCCCTGCACATCTCGGCTCGCGGCACGAAGCCGTTGCGGGATGCGTTGAGCTTCTGATAGAACTTACGCGTTTCTTGAAACCGGCACAGCTGTCCCATCTCCTCGCACTCCGTCTCCTTCAGGCCGCGTTTTTTTCTCCCGAAAGAGGTGGGTCCGCTGTTGCCGTTTCCGTCTATAGCGTTCCACGTTCTTTCGGGTCACTTGCTGCAGCATGACCGCGCTGCATTCTTCTCCTCCAAAACCTCCTGGCACTCATCGTCGAACCAATCGTTCCGTCGACTCCGTCCCACGTACCCGACGATGCTGCTTTTACTGTTCTCCAGCAGTGCTTCATCCAGCTGCCCCTCTTCCGGTGATGCAGCCTCGAGGTGCTGCGCGTATGCAGCTGCGACATCCAATTGCTTGAGCCGCTCTAGGTCATACTGGGGCGGCCGTCGGTACCGTACGTTTTTAACGACGGAGAGTTTTGGGCGCAGTTTGACCATCACCAGATAGTGTTCAGAGTCGATGTTAGCGCCACGATAGGTCCTGACGTCGATAATGTCGGAGAAGTGCTGACCATCAATCAGAACGTGGTCGATTTGCGATTCTGTCTGCTGTGGTGATCTCCAGGTGTATCGGTACGGAAGGCTGTGCTGGAAGTAGGTGCTACGAATGGCCATATTCTTGGAGGCGGCAAAATCAATTAGTCGTAGGCCGTTTTCGTTCGTCAGCCGGTGGGCGCTGAACTTTCCAATCGTCGGTCTGAATTCCTCCACCTGGCCAACCTGAGCGTTTAGATCTTCCATGATGATTTTGACGTCATGAGTTCTCCTATGATGATTTTGACGTCATGACATTTATCCAGGTATATATTAGAAAAAAGTTAGGAGATTTTTTCAGGATTTCCTTTAATACTTCCTTCAGGTTTTTATTTTATAAGGCCGGTTTGCTACTGACAAGAAAAGGAATCGCCTATCTCGATGCGTGGAAAATTTCTCCCAAGAAATGGTCAAGAAAATCACTTTTTTCTGATCGCAGTACGCAGTTGAGAAGAAATGTCACTTCAAAGGGGGCTCTCTGTAGGAAATTTCTTGACCCTTTCAGTCAAGGAATTTCTTTACTTTTCTTGAGCGAAACAGCATACTTAGCTATAATCATAACTATCGGTCCCGGCAAACTTTGTCTTGCCATCAAGTAGGCTGTTGTAAAATGTCATGTAATCTCCCATACAAAATGACACATTAGTCTTCTCCCGGTTTCCCAATTATTCCGGAGAATTTCCCAATTTTTTTTTCTTTTACTACAGTCGCCTCTCCACATATCGATATCGAAGGGACCATCGAGATAGGGAGAGTTCGAGACAAAGAACAAATTTTTAACGAATACTAGATTGAAAACCACTCCGTTACCAGGAATATAATAAACAAACAAACGTCTATTCGTGTTCCCGAACTGTATTGAATCAATGAAATCGGGACTAGTAACCTATGATAATGAACGATATACGGAGAGGAAGTCGGGAGCAGAAATCAACTAGGAACACATCGAGATAGGGAGATATCGATATATAGAGGATATCGAGATACGGAGAGTGAAAAGTATGCAGAATGAAGGGACCGAAGAAATCATCGACATAGGGAGAGATATCGAGATATAGAACATCGAGATGTGGAGAGTCGACTGTATCACGTTGCGTCCCTAGAGTTCAGATTTGGAAAACTTACCTCAACTCGTTTATAAATACGATGAAAATGAACAAGATTTTTTATAATTAATCCTACAAAATACACCAAAACTTTTACTGCGAGTTACATAGTCAGGACGTCAAAAAGTTTAAAAAATCTACGGTTAATTCTTGAATTTTCCGACAAGAGTTCAATATTTTTTCAAATTCAATTTGAACTTTAATAATAAAAAAGAAGAAATCTCTGAACAAATTTCTCGGGAAGTTTTTTAATATTTGCACGGAAGAGTTTATGAAAGAATAGCTGAACCAATTCCACTAAAAACTTTGAAATGATTGAATTGAAAAAATATGGGTAAACGTTTTTGAAGAAATTTTCAAATATTATATGCGATAGATAATGTTCAAGGAATTCGGGGATTTACATTAAATGGATTTTCAGATAAATCTATAGAAACAATTAGAGAGTTGTCTCAACAATTAAAATGTATGTGTAATAAATACGTAGTTTAGCTTCATGGAGAAATTTTTAAAATTTGGATGTCTTCTTTTGAGCAATTTGATACAAATTCGAAAAATGTCCAGATTATAAAGCCTAAAGAAACTCCGGGAAAAATCTGTTTAAAAATAACTGCTAATTCCGTGGGGTCCCAGCAAAAACTGAGTGAAAACTAGTAAAGGCAAACTTGCACTGGAAAAGTATGAAAATAGTTCACAAAAGCTCCCCGATACCTGAAAAGTTTGTGCAAGAACTACAAAGGGATATTCTTCGTGAGTTCTTTGGAAGAGTCCTCGAAGAATTTTTTTTACTGAATTAGGCAAAGAATTGATATTTTCCGTAATGAAAATTGAAATTCACAAGCATGACTGATATTCCGAGATAATAGCTGATATGAGACAAAAACACAGACAGATAAAATCAACGCAAATTTATGCAAACCACGACTTACTTCGGTAAATCAAGAATTTTCTGGGCCCCCTTCAGGAAAAAATCCTAGCTACGCCAATGATAACCATAAACAGTCGTTGAACTCAAATCTTGTCATAGTATTTTTTTATAGGTGTTACTCTCTTACATAATCCTCCGAAAGATACTGGTTACGCTTGTAGAACTGATGGTCAGTATTCAAAGAAGTTCTTGTAAAACTTTATACGAACGTTGAACTCATAACTTATCAGAATATATTTCCATGACCCTATTTTATAAACCTTCGAGAGATCACAAGTCACTCTTTTAGGTTTGGATACCTGTACACAAAAGAGGTTCCGATAATCGTTGAAGTCAGAACTTGGTAAAACCTAACTGTATGAATCTGTATGTAATCCTAGTTTGCAAGGTTTATCTATGAGACTTCTCTATTTATATGGAGCAAGAAGAAATGTCGATCAATTTCTCTCCCCTGAAATCTTTTCAATGCGCTAGGGCTTTGTTTTGTGGGTTAAGTTCTGTTATTTCCTCTACGAGAAAGAATGTTCTTCAAATTCTTTCTATTGATGTTTCATTGGTGAGGAAAGGAAATCACTGTTGTTCAATCGCCGAAGAGAATTCTTTCTATTTGTAATAACTGGGCGAATAGGAATGGTTAACACACACAGTAGCTTCGTTTATAAGGAACTTATATCCTACCTTATCACATCAGCAGCTTTAGCACAGGACACCAACGTGCCAGGCATCCAGCACACCATCATCCTAGTTGTGGGTTCGAATCCTGATTTCAACAAAAAAATCATTGAGATAGTAAAGAAAACCATTGAAAGGTAGCCAATGGATTCATTGTTTTGTTTACTTTTAGCGCAAGACCTAAATATACATTATTGTAAGCTAATATACATCATGAACCCTAAAAATACAAACATAAATGCTTTAGTAGGGCTTGTGCATTAAAATTGCTTTACCAAGTATTGCATTAATTTGGTTATTGTGCACGCAGCGAACTGGACTATCGAAATTCATGCTTTTTGCCTTATGAAAGATGGAACGATTATCGCATTACGAACGCTTTATGTATCGTTTTAGCATCACCTCACACTAAGGCGTCGATAGGCGCGGGGTGTACGCACGAGCCTATCGATCGCAAGGTTCTTGGTTCGATTCCAGGTTGCCGCGAAAACTATTTTTGTTTTCAAATTTCGGTTTCACAAGGCAAATTTATGAATTTCAACCCCGATTCCTTGTGGCGAATTTTCGTAAGGGGTTCCTATGTTTATCGATAGTCCATTTGCCTGAGTGTGGGGTCCTTTCCCACTTAATTATACTTTATAAAGCTATTATATGGTTCCGAATTCTGCATTCTGGGTAGAATATAATAGATACTATATGTTCTTTCAGAACAAACCTCGTTCCAAATTACAATCCCTTTTTGAATACCCTCATCCCCACACTATACTAAGGAACAAATCGCAATTACAATTAAAATCCCAGACATTTGGCTCAGCAGTTTTTCGTTCTCACCAGGCCTGAAAGCGAAACTGGCCAGACGGCGTTTCTGGCCGCATATTCCACACACCGCCGCCGCTGCACAGCTCTTAATTTCATCCGTAAAAATCCCTGACCCAATTTCCCAAATAGCATCCGAGACGACGAAGACGGTCGCATGAAGAAAAAAAAACTGCAGTTTAAGCTTAACAGCCCCTCGTCAGTATTTTTCCGTCTTGCCGTAGTCTCGATCCTCGATTCGCGGTATTACCCCATTACAGTATTGTTGTTTGGGGAACTAGGTGTGGAATGCGCCGTCGGTGAATACGTGCCAACGCAATATCTTCGCGATACAAGGTATTTTAGTCAAATTCGATCGTTTCATACGACATCTCTTTTAGTTTTAACACTTCTAATGGAAAAATATGTCCAAATTTCCGTCAAACAATTGAGAAAAATCTAAACCAATTTAGACAACCTTGGAACAAAATGCGCCATACTTAATGGTTTCTGAGAATAATATTGATATCGCGAAAGTCCAAACACAAACGAGATATAGAACTGCATATTATCTGCTGCATTCACAAGAATTTTGAAAATATCTGGATTTTACTACAAACAAAAACATTTAGAACTGGAGTGAAGTGTTATACCCGCTGTTTTTAAAATTGTTGACTATGGTTTCATTTCTTTTAAATTTAATATCTTAGACTATTATCTAAATCAAATAACTTCTTCTTCTTGGTATTACGTCCCCACTGGGACAGAGCCGGTTACTCAGCTTAGTGTTGTTATAAGCACTATCACAGTTATTAACTGAGAGCTTTCTTTGCCAAAGTTGCCATTTTTGCATTCGTATATCGTGTGGCAGGTACGATGATATTCTATATCCAGGGAAGTCAAGGAAATTTCCATTACGAAAAGATCCTGGACCGACCGGAAATCGAACCCAGATACCTTCAGCATGGCTTTGCTTTGTAGCCGCGGACTCTAACCACTCGGCTATGGAAGGCTCCTGGTTTTACTATTAAGCTTATTTGTACAATTTCCCTGTAAACTCAATTAGAACAACGTTTCCGTCGAAATTCAAAACTAAAAATTGAGGAGACGCATATTACCCCGTCTTTCCTTATTACTAAACCCCGTCTGGTCGCTATCCCCAATCCACGGTCAGCTCCAATGTCGATTTGGTTTTCTCCAAAAAACCCGTCCATGTTCGGAGCGACAGCAGTAAATCATCCAAACCGCGCGCGGTTCACAAAAGAATAAAGATCGACATTGAACGCATTAAATGGCTTGGCCCTGCTTGCCGTCAGTATTCAGTATCTTGCAATTGCATTTTTGCTCGACGGTCGCACAGTGGCGCGCTTTCATACAAAGGCTGGACCAAACCTCAAATGTGCCCAAAATCGATTGAAAACGTTAACTTATCATCTTTACTTGATACTTAGAGTAAGCCTAATGGTAATAAACAAAACAAAGTTTTTATCTGTTTTCATATAGGAATAAATATTAGATGAAACGTGGTTTAAAACATTAACTTGTACAAGGAATCGGAAAATGTATCTGATATTTCTATATTTTTCTTAAATTCATTGACTGTGCTGTTATATTAATCATTCTTCATTCATTAGAATCTATTATTTTTCTTACCTATGTTCTACAGAAAAAACAGTTAAGAATATTTACTCTAGATTCTTTTAACAGAGGATAAGAATGATGAATAACTTTGCTGTGAGGTCTTCGTTAGAAGCATGATGTAAGTTAGTTAGTTGCTTCTTTCAATATACATTCGCTTGTCATCAATCTCCTAATGTTTATATTATTTGAAATTTCTTATTACTCATTTATTATTTGATCTTTGGTTTCCAATTCTTTTCATAAATGCCTAAATATACATGAAATTACATTCCGCATGGAAGGTTTTCCAAATAAAGTAACTTGCTAATTGTTATCTCTTGACCCTGAGCAAACTATATAACTGGGCACTTCTATCGTACGTAATATTAAAAGCCACCAGGAGCCTCAGCTTGCTGATTTTTGGCAGCAAATTTCTAACAGACATAGTGTTTATGGGTATGGAGTGTTTGTATCACAAACAGTTGTGGAAGGAATTTGAAATTTACAGTGGAGTTTTCTCCTCATCAAAATTATCTATGGAATGATTTGTTTAGATCTAATGCCAATGGAAGCTTTTGTCCTAATGGTGGTCGTACTATGTCTATTTTGATTGCTATAACTTCGTGGATTGCTCAACAGTATAGAACTGTACGAATACCTTAAATCTATGTGAACCTCAATTTTATACATATTTCTGCCTTTTGCTGAACTATAGATTCTACGTAACCATCACAAGTCTACTTCCACTTTTGACTATACTCACTCTCTAACACATCCATCAAATGATTTTCTCAATAGCATGAACGAACCTGAAGTGTCAATCCATACATTCACGTCGAAAGATCGTATGTCAGAAGTCTAACATACAAATTAAAATTCAAATCAATTTTTTCTACAAAAACAGTGGCTGTCTTTACATACCTACAAGATTTTTGCCACGAACTCTTCAACGTTTCCAAAACAATTATTATGCTGAGTTTCCCAACTATATTTTTTGATACATGTGGAATTACGTTAAGGGTTCGTGCGATATAAAACATGCACAACTAACATCCAACAGGTTCAGGTATTTTGTATACGTCACATACATTATAATATCATTTCGATTCAAATATAGAAAAGTGTTATCAATACTAAACATATCATTTGCATTATATCGTGAATACTCAGTACTCATATAAGAAATCATAACATGCTGGAAAATTCTACAGATTTGCGTATCATTTGAGAGCAAACCTCTTGATTGTAGAGTGGATATCTTGACATGCATGAAGGCAAAATAAAAGGGCACTTATTTACTTCTCATCTGAGAGCATCAACCTTTTTTATCTATGGACGATATTATTTATTCAACAGCTCCAACCTGTATTTGTTTTCGCTTCATTTATTTTCTATTTTCGCAATTAAGATGGATTATCTGAAATTTCTTTTCAATCATTTAAGCGTATTATTTTTCTTCTTTATTTGCATCATCCAAGAATATTTTATTTTTTAATATTTTTTTTTCATCATCCAAGAACGTGTTTCATTTTCTTTCACGTCATCCATGAGCCATCATTTCAGCGCATCATTCAAGTGCGTTCTACAGAGCTATCATATGATTTTAAATTCACATTATTCAAGAGCGATTTCTTCTTCCTTTCGTTTCCTATCCTTATTCAATTTTTTTTTTGCTTTTCTTTCGGATCAGTCAAGAATCATAATATGATTTTACATACACATCTTTCAAGAGCGTTTACCTTTTTATTATATTCTCTTTCGCTTGATCCAAGAGCGGTCATATGATTTTTTTTTAATCGTATCATTCAAAGGCAACCATTCGATTATTCATTTGCATAATTTTCGATTTTCTTTATCCTTCATTCGCATCATTCAAGAGCGATCATCTGATTATTCAATCGTATAATTTCCATTCATAATCGTTTTCCATTTTCTATTCTTTTCTTTCTCATCATCCAAGAGCGATCAGTTGATTTTTCATCCGTATCAATAAAGAGCAATTATTTGATTATTCATTTGCATCACACTCCATTTTCTTTTCCTTTTCTTCACATCATTCAAGAGCGATTCATTCGCAACATTCATGAGCGCTTTCCATTTTCTATTCATTTCTTTCGCATCATCCAAGAGCGATCATTTGATTTGACATTCGCATCATTCAAGAGCGATCATTTGATGATCATTTGCATCACACTCCATTTTCTTGTTTTTTTCCTTCGCATCATTCAAGAGCGATCATTTGATTTTTATTCGCATTATTAAAGACCGATCATCTGATTCATTCGCAACATTCATGAGCACTTTCATTTTCTTTTCATTTCCTTCGCATCATCCAAGAGCTATAATTTGACTTGTCATTCGCATCATTTAAGAGCGATCATTTGATTATTCATTTGTATCATTCTCCATTTTCTTTTCCTTTCCTTCGCATCATTCAAGAGCGATTCATTCGCAACATTTATGAGCGCTTTCCATTTTCTATTCGTTTCTTTCGCAACATCCAAGAGCGATCATTTGATTTGACATTCGCATCATTCAAGAGCGATCATTTCATTTTTCATTCGCATCATTCAAGAGCAATCATTTGATTATTCATTGGCATCACTCTCCTTTTTCTTTTCCTTTCTTTCACATCATTCAAGCGATCAGTTTTTCATTCATTTCGCATCATTCAAGTGCGATCATTTTACTTTTCATTAGCATCATGCAAGAGCGTAATATATTTTTTTTCTTACGTGTCATTCAAGATAATCTATTTATTTTTTCTTGGCCACGTATGTTTATTTGATTTTTCTTGCACATCAATTAAGAATATTTGTTAAGCTTCTTTCCTTTTGCATCATTCAGGAGTAATCATTTTTTTTTTTCGTTTGCAATCGTTTGACTTTTTGATTCGTTTTATTGACGAACGAATTACATGTTTCCAAAAGTCTGAATAACTTCAAATATGTGATGTACATAAGTCTGCCTTACGTAATTCATCATCATTATTATCTATTATTGGTATAATGAAAATTAAAATCCTGTCCCTGTATCCTTTACGCGAAAACAGTTGCGGTGCGGTCGGTCCTATAACAACTGCCCAATAATACAAATAAAAATAGAAGGTCAATAACTCGTTTGTATTTATTACAACGATCATGAATCCAAACTGGAAGAGACCAAGTTATCAATTGCAACAGCGTTTATAATTCTTCCGATCTGAGCAGGTTGTAAAGTCCACAACTATGCTCTAACCCTATTTTATTACAGAAGTTGAGCAAAGTACAGAACATTTTAATGCTTATTGCTTCTCCGATGGTATGCTTTTACCACATTTGAAATGAAAGCGAGGGCTCTTACGAACTCAATATACATATTCAAGTCATCATATTTGAAAACTATCTTCTACATACTCCTTTCATTTATGAGTATCATGATCGATAGAGTCAATTCAAAAGTAAAAATGATAAACAATAATAGTCAATAACTCTCAGCATTAATGACAAACTTACCTTAAATAACAGCCCATGAACAAACCTGGTAGCTACATCAACACATTTCGATGAACACCAATCAAACAAATCACATGATCATTATCATGTGGCTCTACTAACATGCAAGATCCGTGTTCACTTTTACTCACATTCGACCTTGAATGCGACATTCGAACAAAGCGAGCAGCGGCGATACAGCACAACGAAGGGAGAAATAAAACAATAAGCACCCGTTCGTATCTCCACTGCGTGGCGGATTTGTTCACTTTTTCACCTTTTTCGTTCGCCATCAATTATACACAGCGTATAATTGCAAAACAATTTCTTCCTACACTCTATTAATTATTTTTCTTCACCTGAGAAAATCATCACATAATTAGTTCAGTATTTGGAACTTTTTATTGGGATTCTACATCCTCGTCGCCATCTTGTGGTAACGACCACAATGTATAATGAATCCAAAAACCACGCGCGCTGCGGAGCGAACGAACTATCCTCGTCAGAGGTGTGAGAGCGACTGCCTGAAAGCATAACTATTTATTTGGAAGGATGTCGATCGGGAAGGCATAAAGTAGTTGATAACGAATGTTAATGAAGACTCTACCACAAGTTCCATTTGGTTCATTTTCCACCAATTCAGATAAAATGGCTAAAATTTTATCAGATTTTCAGTTATGTGTGGTAGAATTGGCTTTGGTCTAATAAATCCTAAAGGCACCGCCCACAAATTAAGTAACGCTCGAAGGAGGTGGTGGTAGACTAAAGCATTACAACTCATACATAATCAAAAATTTCCAATTTAGGCGTTATTTTACAAATTAGGCAGCATTTAAAATTTAAGTAACAAATATTGTTCATTCAAATACATGGATATTGCTGCCATGTAGCGAACTTTCTCCGAACCACTTCACGGTTTTGGATAGGCAATAAAAAAAAGAAATATGAAGGTTCGAAAGTAAATCAATCCCGGATTTGGGGGATCTCTTGACGGGGTCCTTGGTACAAAATGAGCGGGTAACGCTAAGCATAAGAAGAGTAAGTATTATAGAAAAACATACAGAATATTAAACAAAAAGTTATATTGCTTAAATTTGACTATACCCACATCACTTCGTGAATGTTACGTATAATAAATAATCTATAAAAAATACACAATGAATAATGAGCTTGAAATTTGACCGAATGGTTCTTAATGAAACATGGACACATTTAAAATGAGGCCAAGCAAAATCAAATTTGAAAAATATGAAATTTTAAGAAACGTCGTTCACTAGTAAAAAAAACTATAAAAATTACATACAGTTTTATAAACTCAAATTTTTGAGATTTTGTCCGGCCATGCGCCACTGTGGGTCGGACGAAGTGCAGTACACAGTGCGAGTACCCAGCCTATGGACGGGCATCGGTAAGTAAGGAGAGAAAACACGAAGGAAGATATCCACCGCCCTGCAACGAGACGATGACAACGAAAAGAGTCCCAAACTGAACCCAGTCATACGAAAAAGCGCACAATACAACACGCAAGTCACCAAAAGAACGCTTGCCGTCGATAGCCTTGAAGAAATGTGTACGAGCGAGGATCGATCGCTGTTCGAGCAGACTGAGACGCGCCCAAATTATAAAGATAAATCCCACTCTAATCGAGTCTATGGTGATTAAAGCAGATGTAATTTATTTCTTCAAAAAATTCTCATTATGATACTATCAGTACAACATCTCTCAAATAACACTGATAGAGGTTCTATCTTTATCTATTGATAATATTATAGAATAAAAATTGTTCGACGATGGGTATATAAAATTAATTTAATTCCATATTTAGCAATCCAAGGTGGCGGCTTAAGAATTGTTGGAAACCCATGCAATATGGGTATTTTCGGAACGGGCACGATGAGGATATGGCGAAATTCTCTGTCCGACGCCATTTTGAAATCCAAGATGGCGGCCTCCGGTCAAGGAATATTGTTGAAAACCCTGGCAATATGGGCATTTTTGGAACGGGCGCGATGAGGGGATGACGAAAATCGATGTCCGACGCCTTTTTGAAATCCAAGATGGCGGTTTCCAGATCAGTAAAATCATTGAAAACCCATGCAATATGGGCATTTTCGGAACGGGCGCCATGAGGGGATGACGAAAATTGAGCCCGCCATCTTAGATTTCAAAATGGCGTCGCACATCGATTCCCCTCATCGCGCCAGTTCCTAAATTACCCATATTGCATGGGTTTTCAATGTTTTTCCTTAATCGGAGGCCGTCATCTTGGATTTCAAAATGGCGTCGGACATCGATTTCCGTCATTCCCTCGTCGTGCCCGTTCCGAAAATATCCATGAGAACATACCTTGAGTTATTTTTATTAGCTTTTTCCCATTATGCGCAAGATTTTGGTTTCGGTTTTTGTATCAACGATAGGATAGATAGGGATAGCTATAAAATTTTGCAGATAGTATATTTTTCCCCAAAGATAGATGCTAAAGATATGCTTGATCCATCAGTGATGAAAAAATGCTGATAGTATCTCCAGCCGTCTATCAATCGATAGAGATAATATAGTCTATTTTCTGTCCATCATTTTTCAAGAAGTGATAGTATACCCTACTAGACTGGCCCAGCTCAGTATGGGAGAAAAATAAAGTTGTATGATTCCACGGGGCACCCCCCAGGATTATTTCTTGGGATTAGAGGAAGCCTTTCTGAAAAATTCAGCTCATTTGGTCGTTCCATGAGCTGGCGCATTTAAATTGAAGTTAATATGGGATTTTCAGCTCAAACATAAGAGCAACAGCACATCATCTACTGTTTGGTTCAGGAAAATTGATGATCGCGTTCAATTGGACCCAGAATGTCAAAAACACTACTTGATATAATAGCGAAGAATATTGTAGAAGATTGTACCACGATCAAAATTAATAAAGTTGGTGTTTTGACCATCTGAAATATATCATGCAATACTGCTTGTATTTCTTCAACATAGCGTGGAGGTAACCACTAAGCGCATCATAGCCACCTATGACGCTGGGCGAGCTGAGGCACATGTCGCATGCATATAAGTGACTGTACGGGAGTGCTGATCTAGACCTAACTTTCAACAACTGAAAAAGTAATGAAAATGAGATTAAATCCAGATACAACCTTCTGCAATTATGTTCATTAGGGTTTCAACTAGTGTATTTGTCATTCTGGGCTTATTTGAATGCGAACAATTAGTATACGGAACGAAACAGTGACATAGGGTCAATTTTCAATATATTTGAGACGAATATCCCATACAAACTTCATAACAATTGCGCCAGCTGGTGGAGCAACCAATTGAGTTGGAATTTTGAGAGAGCGTTTTTCTTACCCTAAGGCTCATATCTAGGGGGTGCCCCGTTAAGTTTTACAACTTTTTTGTTTAAGGGCCAGTCTAATACCCTACCCATAGTGATAGTATCATTTGATAGTATCAAAAGATCGACGTTATAATGGTAATTGAGAAGGACAAATTTGAAGCCTGTCCAGGTTGCCGTGAAATATATTTTTGTTTTTTGTTTTGGGCTAATTTTACGTCTCCAATTTAAGGAAAATAATCAAATTTCAATTATTTGTTCAGAATTTGCAATATATTCTCATATTTATCCGAACACATCAAGTCACATTGCGAAATTTACTCAAAAACAAATGAGGACTTACGCAGTTTTGGCCAAATCTCACCCAAAACGACGGAAGTTGCACATTTGTTTTCAAATTTCTTTAAATTCGAAAGGTAAATAATTTCACCGTGAATTGAACTATTCGCTGATACGCTGAATGGCTCTATATGGCTGTGGTCTGTAAAGGTTTCTTGCTCTTGAACGCTCTATCATCAAGTTATTACGGAAAGAATGAATGGTAACATTAAAAAAGTTTCCGATTGCGCTGTTCCACGATTTTTTTTTTTTTGGTTTATGAATATTGTTCGATCGGCTCATTCGGATCAAAATCCAAACTTTGCCAGTCAAATTTATTTGCGTTTCTATTATTATCAGTGTATGATAAAATCAGAATAGGCCCTTTGCAAATCAATTCACTTATGTCTTGACACAAAAACATCATCCTCTGATTGCCTGTAGAACAACAGAAGTGATGCCAAAATAGTTTAACTATTAAAAGACGTATATTTTATATGTTTCTCAGTATATTGAAGATTATACACTACAATCTTCAAATAAGAAAATATTAAAACGCTCAATTGTTACCAGGCTTGATAGAAACTCCTCTGCGAGGCAAAGAGAAGGCGATTTTGCCGTTTTTCTGAGGAGAAAAAAATAAACTCAAAATTTTCAACACAGATCCTCAAGCGATTCGAGTGAGAGTGCAGAAAAATGCGAGGATTTTTTCAGACACTCTCTCTCTCTCTCGTTGCGATGCTCACCATCACTCACACTTCAAACGAACTCTCGAGTCTGCCGCCCGAACAGACAGTCCTCGGGGAGTTGTGAGAGCACCCTTTTTTGATGGAATTTAACTCGTTTTTTTTTGTGCTGCATCTTCCTCGCTCATTTTTCGTTGCCTCGCTGCTTAGCATTTTTTGGCTCCCTCGCAAAGAGGCACTAGCAGCACGCTGCTCTAGAGTATGTCACCGAACTCTGATGATGTTGAGGAGAATTATCAAGCCTGATTGTTACCAATGCATGCTTTGTTGCCTAATTTCAATAAATAAATTAGTTGTGTTTTTTTTCTGTGAATTTAAATCGTGAATAATAAATACACCGCAATTGAAAATGGTGGCGTCCACAAATTACGTAACGCTCTAGGGGGAGGGGGCGAGTTGGCTCAAGCGTTACGGCTCATACACAAATTTTACATTTTTCATACAAAAAGCGTTACGGACGGGGGGGGGGGGGGTCCAAAAATTGCACATTTTAGCGTTACGTAATAAATGGACGCTGCCTATGGTTTTCTGGCAACCTGGTCCAGTAATAAAAAGTGATTGCTGAGGAAATCAAAGTGCATTAATTTTAATTTGTGATTTAAAGCATAAAAAATAAGTATTTTCGAGTGCTTTATATGCAAATCAAAAGTTCAATAGTGCATAAGTGATCGGTGCGTAGCTTTTGTGGAAACATTGGCATTGGAGCGGTGAATTTGACCTTTTAAAGCGGTGAGTTTTTGTAAGCTGTTCTTGTGTTGTTTTATTCGGCAGCTCACGAATGACGATAATTTCGTAAGCATTTATTTTATTTAATGATAACACCCATGTTATATAATATTTTTGTAAAAGATGTGATTTTCATGCAAGATTATAGTTCAAGGAATATGTTGAGTACATTGAAGTTAACTCTTGTTCCGTAGATTAATTTAAACAAGGACGATAAATTAGTGCTGCCGAAAATACTCTCAGGGTGCCGAAGCCATCAATTACCCGATGTCATCATTGCGCAACGTTCAAAAAAAAAGTTTAGCCATAATGAGTTTTATCGCCTTAATCTATGAAATATGTAATCTGAATATGTTATTTGGCATTTTTGTTGTTTCAGAATGGGTTATTCACATATTACGTAATATTTTACTAAGTTTTTTTCTATTAGAAATGCAATCAAATTTAGCTGTAAGCACAAATTTTGTTTGTATCTGACCAAGTTTGATCAAAATGTGTATGTGTGGTTAAATATATTTCAAATGATTTTTGTATGGAAAATATTGCCAAAATATATGTAAAACATTGCATTATTCAAATAGCTTTAACTTAAAAATCAGCAAATTAAGGTAAAAAATGTTAATGAATCACCCATTTCCCGGAAAATCGTTTCCCGGAATACCCCATTTCCCGGAAAGATATTCAAGAATAATTAAAATAACTATACAATTTTTTAAAACAAATGATGTACCGTCGTTTGAGGGCGAATTTCGATCACTATTTTTACAGCGAAGTAATATCAGAATCATGCAAATAATGTAGCAAGCTTTAAGAATACTTTGTAAATAGACTTTAGAATGTCATACATTAGTTTTTTGACGTTCATGCTAGCCATAAGATGCTTAGAAAAAGGCGATCGAAGTCACCCCTAGGCCCAAAGTCATGGTGGTAATACTTTATTGATGTAGAGTTTGAGAAAATATTGCTTGATTGCATCCTCACTTTTTCATACTAAAATAAAATGTTAAAAAAATATCAATTTAACACCAAGTAAAGTGATTTTTAATTTTGTCCTTCTATTTGATATGTATTCTGATTACAAAAGCAGTATTGCTGTGTGCGTTTGAAATGCAAATAACAAATGCGGGAACACCAAACGCGATAGGATTTTTAACAAGGAAGGCGAAGTCAAAGATTGATTTTCTTTACTAGGCTGGCGGTGGTATTGATCATGGTTGCTAAGTATCTTATGGTTACGTTGTGTTACCGCATTTGAAGCTATGTTAGACTGGATTCGCACGTCAAACGCAAACAGCAATGTTACCGGTCAATTTAGTAGCTCATTAAAAAGACATTCAAGTGAAACCCCTGGAAAAAATAATTTTTATCCATCATCTTCTTCTTTCTGGCGTTACGTCCCAACTGGGACAAAGCCTGCTTCTCAGATTAGTGTTCTTATGAGCACTTCCACAGTTATTAACTGAGAGCTTTCTTTGCCGATTGACCATTTTTGCATGTGTATAATCATGTGGCAGGTACGAAGATACTCTATGCCCTGGGAATCGAGAAAATTTCCAACCCGAAAAGATCCTCGATCAGCGGGATTCGAACCCACGACCCTCAGCATGGTCATGCTGAATAGCTGCGCGTTTACCGCTACGGCTATGTGGGCCCCATATTATCCATCATATTTTCAGTTAATGGGCGAGGTTAAGGGTTGGGCTAAGTATGTATGAGATTGAGAAATTTTACGGGAAGGATTTTTTGTTTCGAACAATCTGATTGCAAGTTTAGTCTAGTCTATTTAAATATCATGTAGACCAACATTCTAGATCTAATATCCCAACATATGGTTTTCAACTGGAGATTTACTTTAATACTAAATAATCTCAAGACATTTCAATTCTTTTCAAATTTCTATGTACTGAATCTAAGAATCTTTTCGGCCGGTCTATTTTCGTTTTATTGAATTTGTTTATCAGCATATCAGTCTATTTTGCTCGAAGTAAGCAATGAACACTAGATGAATAAGTACCGTAAGGGCACGGCGAGAGAAATTGGATTAGATGTTGAAGAGGGCATACCATATGAAATTGAAGATTGGCTGTCTTGGTAGTGTCATTTTCAAAACACACCCAAGCCGTTCCCATAGGGGACGTTAGCCACAAGGAAGGACGTTTCAAGTAATACTGTTTCATATGGTATGCCCTCTTCAACATCTAATCCAATTTCTCTCGCCGTTCCCTTACGGTACCTATCCATCTAGTATTCATTGCTTTCTTCTCCATAGAAGAGTGCATGGTGACGTCACGAAAAATTTTCCTTCTCTGTCCCTCTTTCATCACGCTCAATTGACTGTCCTGCTCTTTGACACTCACTGCTGGAATTGTTTAGATTTTTTTTATATGGAGTTGACATTCACTGCTGGAATTGTTGACATTTTTTTTTTATATGGAGTTTCGAGGTTAGGTCAAGCGTGCAACGATCTATGCTCCTTCTTACTTCGAGCAAAATAGACCGATATGCCGATAAACAAATTCAAAAATATAATTATCACGGTCTATACCTTTGAATATTTTCGTGTTATTCTGGTAGAGTTATTATAGTCCAAACTGTCTATATTTTCAAAGGATAGTTTCCCTTCTTTCTTACACAGGCTGTTCTTTCGAGTTATGCCATTAGAACCAGTAAAGTGATAAACAAATCCAACAAAGTGATAAACAAATCCATCAACATGAATTCCAATTATAATTACTGTCATTTTCATAGATAATAGACAATTTCACATAAACCAAAATGTCTGGGATTCAACCAGTCACCCCTAGTCCTAATTGGAATACTAAAACAAACTACTACACGGATAAAAATCTGATCCCCACACCATGATTTACAAATCATGAAATTCATAAATTGGTTAGGTCATAATATCAGGATCACAAATCATGGTTCCTGGAGTCATAATCATGATTCATCATAACCGTAACATCCAGTGTGAAAACACTAAGCGGCGCACTTTGCTTCATCTCATTCGTATCGATCATTCCGAATTCAAGATGACGAAGCGGTTGAGTGGTAGAGTACGTGGCTTACAATCAGAAGGATCTTGGCTCGAATCTCAGTATATGCTACATTTAACTTTTTTTATTTTGTCGATCATAAACGGATGCGCGACTCATCATTTTCAGCATTTGAATCATGATTCCGAGCAATCAGCTACAAAAATCTAACGCGTGTGTTGCGTTACGGCAATCTGACTCATGATATCATGAGTCCAAATCATGGTGTATTTTCATAAGACGAAAACACGCTGGAATCATGATATCATGAGTCATAATCTTGTTTTTGGATTCTGATTTCTACCCGTGTAGACAAATTTTCATTCAATTTGGAGAAGATTGGGAGGTGCCTCAAGTCGAATTTGTGTTTTTTTTGGCTATTTTTTATCTTCAGAAAATTCTAACGAGAATTTGATAAAACGAAAATCAAAATAAATACCACTAGTTGAACGTATTATTAGTACTTCACAACTTTTGAGAACACTGTATGCCGATTAGAGATGGTTTTGACCTCATAAAATTGATTTCTGTTCATTAAAGTACCTGTTAAACATACATTTACATCATCCATCATTGAAAATGCAAAGCTACTATGTTCAATTTTGTAGCATGTCAGCAATTGCGCCATTTGGCAATAGCTCTAAATGCCGAGAAATGAAGAATGCCGTATTTCCGACGATTTTTTTACAATTTATCTGTAATTCGGACACGAATATGATGTACTACAATAATGTTCAGGAAAGACAAAGGAATGATACTACGATTCAATTTTTATGATTAGGCATGAGGTTAAGAATTCCGTAGAACAAAAACTGTAAAGAAATGTATGTTTAACAGGTATTTTAATGAACAGAAATCAATTTTATGAGTTCAAAACCATCTCTAATCGGCATACAGTGTTCTCAAAAGTTGTAAAGTACTAATAATACGTTCAACTAGGGAAAGTATACCAGTTATGGCCATAGTGGTTCCCTATTTGGCCATATGTGAAATTTTGATATTTTTCACATTTTAAATCTTTTTGAATGTTTTAACATAAAGAGATATCTTAAATCTAACTATTAAAAAACACACAAATTTTCAAAATTTGAAGACTTTAATGTAATTACGTATGGCGAAATAGGGAACCACTATGTCTATAACTGGTACACCTACCCTAGTGGTATTTATTTTCGTTTTTCCAAATTCTCGTTAGATTTTGTTTTAAGATAATAAATAGCCAAAAACACAAATTTGATCTCCTAATCTTCTCCAAATTGGATGAAAATTTTTCTGGTAGTTTGTTTTAGTATTGCAATTAGAACTAGGGGGTGACTGGTTGAATCCCAGAAATTACGATTTTTGTGAAATGGTCTAATAGATAATCACCCTTCCTTTGAACATGTGTCATTTGACAGAAAAATGTACAACGAAAAGGCTGCAATCAAACATCAGAAATTTTCCCTTCATTCAAAGTAAGATTATTCTGTTGAGTCATTGGATTATATACAAATTATTCAACGCAAAATTTTGACATATTTGAGCAACTCCCCTTTGTCAATTTTGCAAGATTTGTGATGCTTCCCTCAACTCCTTCCCACCTTTGGAATTGGCATGAACTTTATGCCGTAGTAGCAGTGAATAAATTGTCACCCAACACGCAGCAACAAAGACATTGTCATCTTCTATTCTTGTTGCAACAATTTTATTCCGCAACATCTGTTTATCACTACTTGAACAGAATATGACAAAGATCGATCACCACCAGCAATATTTTGGGCTTCGCATTGCAATTTTGGAGAACCTTATCTGTGTTGGTAAACATTGGTATATTTTCGAACAGCATGCATACAATATATTTGGTTTTGTGTTTAAAATAACTGATTAATCGCGAGTTGAAAAGGTTGCAACAATTTTGTGCCCTGTGATTTTCATGACAATTTTGCTTCTGATTGTATCATAATCCGCAAAAGTATGGATAAACGGACTGTGAGCGAGCTTGCTTTGTGGTTTGTTTTTCGTCTTATTTGTTGACAATTTGATTCACTGCGTAGTAGTGATTTAATAAGTATCTTCCTATCAGCTCAGCTGTGAGTGTCCTGTTTTTCACCCAATTACCCTTACATCATAGTTTTATATCCTGCAGATAAAGAATAAAATAATATGAATTAGTCCACAGTCCGGGAAGTCTTCTCTTCTGCGCTTACGGCAGCCAGTATTCATAGCTCATAAGTTCCACAGGTACGAACAAGTAAAAGGTACCAGAGTCATAAAAATATCACTTGAGATAGGTAGACATGACACATAGGGCTACCTATTTCTTTAGTAGAGAAATCTTATGAACAAATTTGAACTCCGAGGCTCATAATTTGGTGTTGTTCGAGCACGTATCATTCAATAAGCGCGCTACAGAATGCAAGCTATTTAAAGTATCTGATTTACGATTAAAATTAGCGATTTTTGTTTAGACACTGAACACAATTTTAATTATAATGCTTAAAGCAAAGTATAATTATTCATATAATAATTTTGAGGACTTGTTGGCTAGGCAACATTATATTCAAGTAGATTTGAAATAAATTTAATTTAGAAAAATTTCGAAGCTTTTTGTAGAAACTCTAGTTTTTTAATTAGCAACACGGCTGGGATACCAACAAAGTGCCCAGTTGCAATTCAACTCAACAATGTGACAATCGACAGGCAATTGCTTTCATTTTTTAACTTTGACCTAGCTGGTCTTGTCTTAAGTATCATTTTCTCCTTTTTTTCCTTCTGACATGACGTTACAACTGGATCAGAGCCAGGTTCTAGGCTAAATGACGGATTTCACGCCAACTCAACAAAAGATGATAGTGTCATAAGAAGGGACATTTTCAAAAATCTCAAATTATCATGTGTTTCTTATATTTTTGAAATCTATTGATAACATCATTTAGAACAAGAGGTGAGCTTGCCCCTACACTGGAATAAACTTCAAAAATGGTGCTAATCAACCATGATTTGAACCTATGTATCTTAAGGTGTCCTTCTTGCCCCCAGCCCCCCTACCACAAGGGCTCGAAGTGGGCATGGAATTAGTGAAACAGATAAACAGGTTGTTATTGATTTCTTTAATAGTGATGATATTAGTAGGCCTATGCCAGGAGCCAATGACTTCGTTTCTGAGTACCGAAATGGTAGTAAAGAACAAGTTCAAAAGCGTCTATTGATGATGTCTCTTAAAGAGGCGTACATGATTTTTGAAGAAAGATGCCAAAATGTAGAAATTGGTTTTACTTTGTTTACTATGTTGAGGCCTAAACATTGTAGGCTTCTCGATAGCACAGGAATTCACAATGTATGTGTGTGCACATACCACGAAAATGTTAAATTAATGCTTAACAGTTAAGGAATTGTCTCTCAGCCAAACGGTATGCCAATTCAGAGGATGAACCAAAAATATTCAATTTATTCAGTAAAGCCCAAAAATAATGTAAATATTCATGTGCAGATACTACGTTTTAGGATATATAGCAATAATAAAAATAATGATGCATGATAAAAAAAACCACGACTTTTTTTATAAGCATAATATTGACCCTTTCCAGACACCTGTTAAGATTGGCTTTGACCAAATAAGAAATAAAATATTATTGTGATATCTTTCCAACCATTAAAAACCCATCGGATTGTTAGACGAAGTTCATTTTCTCAAAAGCGGTTTGGTGCGAGATCAATTGTATTTAATTAAAAAAACTCTGTATAATTCCGTTTTATTTCTTTTAACTACTCCCAATAAAACAAATATAATCTATTTTGTGATTAAAACTCATTTATCACTTCAAAATATGAGCATACTAGATTATTTGAAGCGAAATAAAAAAAAAATCAAAAAAAAATTTTGGACTTAAAAAATTCGTTGTTAGAAAAACTTTTTTCCCTAAAATATGCCCAATTTGCAATGTATGGACGACTTTTAGTAAATTTAATTACGAAACTTTTTGCTTAAGGATGATCAAAACCTGAAATGGCCGTTTTTTTAAATCGACTTTAAAGTTTTGAATCATTGTTTTTTCGGTGTAGAAAATGTTTTTTTTTATTTTTTCAATATTTTTTTCTAAAACTTCAGAAAATTTCACGACAGTCCCCCATACAACACTTTTTTGTAGGTCTTACCGTTTTCGAGTTATACGGGTTTATAACAAAAGTAAAAAAAAACTTTGACCCTTTTCAAATGTTAGTCTAGATCGATTTTGAAAATACAAAATATGCAAAGTATCTTAGTTTCACATACTTTTGACATCCAGAAAGTTTCATTGAATTCTGAAGGGGTGCTGCCAATCGCGTGTCGAGTTGGCGTGAAATCCGTCAAATGTTAAAATTAGCATTTCCACAGTGATTAACTGAGAATATTCTACGCCAAATGCCAAATAAAAAGATCCTCGATCGGCGAGATTTGAATCTGTGACACTTAGCTGTGGTCTTGCTGAATAATTGCGCTTTAATCGCTACGAATCTTAACTAAGCCGTTCAGTTCTGACATTTTGAAAAAAAAACAGACTTCACGGAAGTTTAATTTTGGTACATTCCAGGAAGTGGCATTTCCGGGGATTGTCATAGATTTGTTTTTTGTATGATCTATGGATGCTTTTCGATGTGCAATATTCGAAATGGCGGTGACATGACGCGACAAGAGTTCAAAATTATCAAAATTAATAAAATGTAGCATTGAATTGAAACATGGATTATAACTTCAACCAAATATTTTTTCTCATCCTCATGCTCGATAAAAGTGTTGAACCATAAGATATCAGAT
Organism: Aedes aegypti; assembly: GCF_002204515.2. NCBI lineage: Eukaryota > Metazoa > Arthropoda > Insecta > Diptera > Culicidae > Aedes > Aedes aegypti. The sequence continues at coordinate 220,619,957 of NC_035107.1, read as the reverse complement.
AGTGCGTAACTTTGGGGGAATATTGCATTTCTTAAATATAAATTTTGTACCTTATTTTATTGTTCCATTTTTCAATTTTTTGACTTCAGTCATTTTGATGCTAGTCAAAGAAATTCAAATTTTAGTTCAATTTTAGTTAAGGATTATAATAATATAATACATGAAGTATATTTTAAAATGATAAAAAACACCAAATTCTCAAAAAAGTTTTTGGTAGTTTTGGCCACCCCTTTATATGGAGCCTGAACATTTTGCATTGGCTACAAAAATAGTTCATTGATTTATTTAGTTTATACCAAAATCAAGAATGTTTTCAACTGCAATAAAAAAGCATCAAAATGTTTAGACACATTGTGTAGCTTATCAGCAAAAATGTTTCTGTGTTGTTTTGTAGTAAATTTCATTATAATTTTGTCTTTTAAAATCGAGTGATTCATAAATTATGAGTGATTCAACTATGTGGGGTGACTGTAATCGTGTAAATTGCCATGTTATTACGTTTTATAGTATTATACGTGCTCCATTGATTTACGAATAGCGTAAAAACAAACACCTAAATTGAGTTAGATTTAAATTTCAGATGTGCATTGGTCATATTTCCATCCGCGGAAATATGCGTATTCAATGTATTGTTCATTCTTTTCAGAACAAATTACAAACAGTACATCATATTCAGCTCATAATCGAACCTCATATCAAAGATCCAGCTTGACATTAACTCCGCACCGTTTCCAAACCGGACAACTGCAATTACATCCCCCCACGTCCAGTTCGGTCTGTGGTGGCCTACTTTCGGTTTCGAAGCTCCAGACGAAAATAAATGCACTCAAACTCAGACACACCGTGCTGCCCGATGCCGACTTGTCCAAAAATGAGCAAAAAATAAATAAATGAAGCAGCCACAAAACCCTGAGCCCTTTTGCCGAAAAAACCTTGAGGAAATAAAAGTGAAATTGTGCATCGGCGTAACATTTTAACCATATCCATCCTGCTGCCGCCAATGCACAGTGGCCGAGCTCCATAGAAAAGTTGGACGATATCTCAAAAATTGTCCAAAAAAGCTGACATTTTGACAATTTGCTAATTTTGGTGATTCCATTCTTGGCGCCAACTTTTAAACATTTAGTGTATTTTCAGGGATGAATAGCTCTTGCTATGGTGTTTTTTAATATTGTAAATAAATGAAGAAATAAATCAATCTATACTATGGCAAGACAAACGATATTAAAGTATGAAGCAAGATGTACACTGGAAATTATAAATCATACAGGCATCTTTTTATATGATCTAATGACTTTATTAACAGGAAAAAGTAATCACCCTGTACATCTTCTAACATCGAAAAATTCCAGACGACTGAATTATTGTTTAACAGAGTTGAAAATGAGGTTTTGTCCGCCTTTATGCCACTGTGCGACGGTGATGCGAATTATGCCCGATGAGGTAAGTGCAATGTGCAGCAAGACGACGAAAACCGGTTCCCTGCCGCTTGCGCATCGCACAATGCACATTTCGGTTGTCGTCGTCATCGATGGGATCTGGATGCACTTTTTTCGGATATTACATGGCCCGAAAATGTGCATAACGAGTCACACGACGCAACCGAACCGAAACGCGAAGGGAAGAAACCTGCTGGCCTTGATCCCATTTTCACTCTCTTTTGGGGGGCGAATGCAGCCGAGAGCCAGGCAGACTGATCCGATGCAGCGGAGTGCAATTGCAGTTGTGAATAACAACATCCAACGACGATGACGACGACGACAAAAAAAGAGACGCTTCGGCCGTTGATGTGTTTATTCGTCTTATTTCATCGATGCAATAACCCGAGGTCTGCCGGTTTTCTTTCCTGATGGCCATAAGTAAACTGAGGGGAAGAAACGAAAACAAAAAGTGCATGCGGTCACAATGCAGCACATCTTGATGCACACGCACGTTTGGGGTGCGGTTTTCAAATTATGGAAATGTGCTGATGGTTGGAATATATAAATATCTGAAATTGGGTGATTGCTCTTGAGTACAATTGATGAACTAACACTTCAGAATTTTCATCATTTTTGACCATTCCAAATAATACTTTGAGTTTTATCAATCAAGACCATCAAACTTGAAACTTGACCAATTTGGTCAGTATTAGGTCAAACTGCACCAATGCTTTTCAAGGGTCGCCAGGTTCTCTTTCACTGGGTACAGCCATCGTATTCGTGGTCTTCCATAAAGTCGCCGGACTCTACCTGGTTCCCTGCTGAATACGCGGAGACGGGATTCAACTCAATTTTGGCTTGTTTCAACACAATTTCGTAGTTGAGCCCAATTACTCAATTTTGCTAATTAGGTAGTTTGCCTTAATTCCATTGGAAAAATGTACTCAATTTTTGGTTGATTTTACGCAAAATGGAGTTCTTTCAACTCAAACATAAGAAAAGTTACATCTACCCAAATTTGGCTTATTGGGCCAAAGTACCTCGATTGGGTAGATGCAGATCTCTCTATTGGTGCCTTCCTTGGCCGAGTGGTTAGAGTCTGCGGCTACAAAGCAAAGCCATGCTGAAGGTGTCTGGGTTCGATTCCCGGTCGGTCCAGGATCTTTTCGTAATGGAAATTTCCTTCATTTCCCTGGCCATAGAGTATCATCGTTCCTGCCACACGAGATACGAATGCGAAAATGGCAACTTTGGCAAAGAAAGCTCTAGTTAGTAACTGTGGAAGTGCACATAAGAATACTAAGCTGAGTATAGCCGGCTCTGTCCCAGTGGGGAAGTCAATACCAAGAAAAAAAAAGAAGAAGTTCTCTCTATTTTTGACAACATTCGTGAGGAAGGGAGAGAATATCCTTTACGTTACCGGCCTCCGACAAGTCATTTTGAAATAACTGCCTTTTCTTCAATTCCCATTCGATTTTTTTTTTTGAAACCACCGTCAGTTTACTTTAAACAGGTGTCAGTTATTTGTCGTAAATGGACAATTCTGTATTCGAAACCATGCCGGAGATAATCCGGATTGTACTGGGGTCACAAGGGTGCCAAATTTGGGAAATGTGATTATTTTTTTTGTTTATTGCAGTTACAACATTGAAGTTTTTAAGTAAAATATAATATAATGGTCTATTGTCATAATTTCAATATAATTCGAATAAGTGAACCGCTCCGGAACATGGTAGCCGGTTCTGCCAGGGCCAGTTTGGGGACATTTCCGTTTCATGTCCAAAACATACCGTACGACGTCTAAATCTTCTTCAATTCGGGCGAACATGTCAATAAAGGAATAATAAACTAAATATCTATAGATGTGGCCACTCCAGAGCATCTGACACAGGTTCTGTCAGGGCCTCTTTGTGGCCACTCCAGAACTCCAGGCACAGGTTCCACGAGGGCTTCTTGGGGAACATTTCCATTTTATGTCCAAAAACACACCCTCGTGACAACCCGGAATATCTCCGGCATGGTTCCGAATACAGAATTGTCCATTTATGATAAATAACTGAAACCTTTTTAGAGTAAACTGAGGGTAGTTTCGAATGAAAATTGACGAAATGGCAGCTGTATGAAAATGCCTTGTCGGGGCCGGTAACGTAAAGGATATCGAGTTATTTTGGGTACAAAAATTCGAATATTATCAAGCGTATAAAGTACGGCAGACTTCAGTGAGCTGGTCACTTAGTGCGAATGTCGGAAGAAAGAATTGCGAAAATAATATTCAGCAGGGAACCAGGCAGAAGTCGGCGACTTCGGGGAAGGCCACAAATACGCTGGCTGTACGCAATGGAAGAGGACCTATTTAAAAAAAACATGGATGTAGCAGTCATCTATTTTTTTAAATAATTGTGAATTCCACAAGAATTGTCTGGACATGCTTGACGCTGAGTCTGTAGTTTTACTGAGCTTAAAAACATCTTTTTTGTAACATTAAAACATTTAGTATTCGAAAATCTAGCGAATAGCGATTAATGCATTTAAAACTAATCATTAACAGTAATGAAATAATAGCTAGATAAGCAATTCGACTTACACCCTATAGTCTGGGTACTGCGAACTGAACCTCCTTTTATTTTCAAGCAAATCTTGAAACATGTTTCTTGTGACGAATTGTGTTTGTCGCATTGATCCCTCAAACGTCATTCAAAGTTCTCTGCTCTCAAAATTTTGCTCACCGATCTCTCTCTGAAGAGCTTGAATATGTTCAAACACCCTTGACTTTCTCAAAGTTTGGTTACATTTGGACTCAATCGACTCCATGTGAAATATAGATATGATCATATGAAACTCTTCGGGAAGTTGATTATTGTCTATCTATTCTATTCTTACTCATAACTAACTTGACTTGACGATGCTCGGTTAAAGGTTGCCGAAGGAACAACAGGAAGGATCGTGTGAGTTTCTATCACTTCCCGACGGATTTTATTCTCCGCTCAAAGTGGCTCAAATTTTATGATAATAACTAGACAAAAACGAAGACATTGAATTATAGAGTTTCATCTTCTTTTGTTCAGAGTAATGATACCACTAAACATGAATCTTTGTAGCATTTCGTTTCGATAAAAACACGCAAATCAGAATTCCACAGCCGGTTGGCAGCATGGCTGTATACTGTCGAGCGTGATAACCATAAATTATAAAGACAAATCAATATGAGAATCATAAATGCAAAAAATATAGATTTTCAAACTATACTTACAAAATATGAAAAAGTAAATAAAAATTTTTAGGGTTTTAATTTTGATAGGATGCAATACTCCTTGACTCTCATTAGTTCAATTCGGTCTTCGGACCAAGTAATCCATTGTTATAATTAAATGAGATATCACATCCGTTAAAGTAGACAGAAGAAAGATTTCATAAGAGTGATTCAGTATATGGCCGTCGGGGAAAATGAAACGTTACAATTAATTTTCGACATAATTGCAATTTTGGGCTTGAACCAAATTAATCATGTAAAAAATCGGCAAAATTGTTACCTTGACTTTCTATTGACAAACATCCAAGAAGATTTCTACGTTAATGAAAGTATTGCACCCTTGTGGAAAAATGAAGCATTTCATACAGCACTGGAATACTCATTATTTATTCACAATAACTGCAGACCCACAGTGTGCGAATATGAGGATATCTATGAATACGATAATGCAAATTATGAAAACATAAAAAATAGAATAAACTTAATTGACTGGCAATCACTGATCAGAGAAGAAAATAATGTCGAAAAAGCTGTTGATATATTTTACAGTTTACTAATGAAAATTATTAGTGAAGAGGTACCTCTCAAAAGGAAAAAACTTTTTGGTAATTCAAAAAATCCCATCTGGTTCAATAGAAATATCAGGAATTTAAAAAATCGAAAGCAAAAGGCTCACAAAATTTATAAAAAACATGGAAGTGATGATAATATGCAGAAATACCTGGACTTATGTGAACAGTTGAACATTGCTATAAATTCTGCACTTGAAGAGTACAATAGAAAAATTGAGAGCGATATAAAGTCATCACCAAGAAGTTGCTTTAATTATACTAAAACAAAATTAAAATCAAACAATCTACCGTCAAAAATGCAACTTGACGATAAAGACGCTAACAACCCGGAAGAAATTTGCCACCTCTTTTCAACGTTTTTTCCAAGAAATCTATACGACATTTTCAGAAGAGGATCGGGACCTAAATTATTTTTCATTCTTCCCTGCCCCCTCAAATGACATTAGTGTGCACCAGATAAGTGTACAAGACATCTTATCAGGCTTGAAAGGATTGGATGCCACAAAAAGTGCAGGACCTGATGAAATCCCTCCAGTATTTATGAAGAAGCTTGCTGTTGAATTAACATCTCCTTTGTTTTGGCTGTTCAATATGTCACTAAAATCCGGCAAATTTCCTAAAATCTGGAAGAAATCATTCTTAGTACCTATTTACAAATCTGGGAAGAAAACTGATATTCGTAATTATCGTGCAATTGCTATAATTTCCTGTATTCCGAAGCTATTTGAATCCATTGTTAATAGAAAATTGTTTGGGCAATTAAGGAACATAATTACAAATGCACAACATGGATTTTTTAAAGGCCGTTCCACTTCTACAAATTTACTAGAATTCACCAATTATACTTTGAATGCTATGGACAATGGTAACTATGTAGAGGCTCTGTATACTGATTTCAGCAAAGCATTTGACCGCATTGACATCTCTATGTTACTCTTCAAGTTAGAAAAAATAGGATTTGATAAACCATCTTTGAACTGGATACAATCATATTTAACAAATCGGCAACAAATAGTGAGATATAATGGTAAAAAATCGAATCCTATCCATGTAACATCAGGAGTTCCTCAAGGCTCACATCTAGGACCTCTTCTTTTCATATTATATGTAAATGATATTTCCTACATTCTTAAGCATATAAATATTCTTATCTATGCCGATGATATGAAGTTATTCATGGAAATCAAGTATGCTAACGACATTGACATCTATCTGAGTGAAATATCTATTTTCGATGAATGGTGTAGTAAAAGCTTACTTCAGTTAAATGTTAAAAAATGTAATTTAATTACTTTTAGCAGAAAGCGAAACACTGAAGAAACAACTGTAGTTTTAGGAAATCAAATCGTCGAAAAATGCGATAGGGTCAGAGATTTAGGCGTAATTTTAGACTCAAAACTCACTTTTATCGATCATTACAACACCATTATACATAAAGCAACAAATATGCTCGGTTTTATCAAACGCTTTGGTTCTAACTTTAATGATCCATACACTATTGAAACTTTGTACGTCGCTTACGTGAGGTCTATATTAGAGTATTGTAGTATTGTATGGTCTCCTTTTATGAAGACGCATGAAGAACGTCTTGAATCAGTTCAAAAGCAATTTCTGTTATATGCTCTTCGTAAATTGGGCTGGACATCCTTTCCTCTTCCATCTTATGAATCAAGATGCATGCTCATTGATATTCAGACATTGAAAAAGCGCCGCGAATTCGCTATGGTTTCATTCGTGAACGATATTGTTTCGCATCGTATTGATTCTCCTAACCTATTAAACAGTTTAAATATTTATACTCCTTCCCGGCAATTGAGGAATCGTAACTTGTTTTTTATTAATCACCGTCGTACTAATTATGCAAAATTTTCTCCTCTAAACCGAATGATGAGTTTATATAATCAACATTGCGAGACAATAGACTTAACAATGTCGCGTAGTAACCTAAGAATATACTTTAACTCTGTAAGATAAAGCAGTATATAGATTTAAGTGTTAACATGTAGTCTACTTTGATTGACGATAATAAATAAATAAATAAATAAGTCATTCATCCGAAACAAACATAACCTCAATTTCAAATGTTTGGCTCCGGCAATCAGGCTCCCGTTTGACAAGCATATCGAGTCTGTCCGCAGCACCCAGTTTTCTATGAACTAATCTACGATGACGTCACACAGCAACTTCCAGCGGGAAGAAAACCTTTGCTGCGGGCCGTGTTTATAAAAAATGAACGATTTCGCTGCGCATTCATCCACTCCATGTTCATCTGGTGAACATTCCTTCACTGGATGTTAGTCCGGATGTCATTTTACGTAAACATGGCCCGCATTTAGAAAAAGAAAGTCGATAATAAAAGAAGACCGTGGATAAATCCATCGTCTCTCATTCATTCTGCTGTGAATATTTACACTGTCATTTCGACTTGGTTGAAGCTTAACGATGACCAGGTGAATTGACAAACAGTAATAAAATTCCCTACAGAATGAAAGAGAGAAAAATAGTCATTATTTACTAAAATATAGTAATTCTGTGACTACCCACGATTCTGAGTGTTCACTTTAACCACAGACAAACAGACGTAACACTTAGAACAAATCGCGATCGAAATCATAGTCAAGAGAACATGTACGCCCAATGCTAAAATCGGTGTGTTTGGCCGATGGGCCAACAGATGGCGGTAGTGTGTGAACGTCAAACTCGAACAAAAACGATGCGAGCGCTGCGGGTGGTGGATTGGCCACCTACAATATATTTGAATCGACCGTTAAAAAGGTGGTCGATGGATAATGATGAGAGTTACGTCTGTTTGTCTGTGCTTTAACTATGGATCTATAACTCAATATCGAGATACCGAATATCAAGTAAGGGAGAGTTGACTGTATATTTAGTAAGTTGTGAGACCGGCACAAACAAAGTGAGTTCTGTCTGATCTTTCGACCTTGACGCTTGCTCCTACGGGGGCCAGCGACGAGGGCAGGATCAAACATGTCGCGCGTCGGTCTAGTAAGTGAAAAAGTGGCGTGATCGGTTAGTTCTTTTTGATCCTTTGACCTTGACGCTTGCTACTGGGCAGTGCGTCAAGAAAGCCAAGTTTTTTTTCCTTTTCGGGTCGCGCGCCTATTTTTTTCTGAGTGCTTTTATATAGCCGAGCAAACGAGTGAGGCTGAGAGGGGATTGTGGCTGCACAGTGAAGGATAAAGGATCAATTGGTGAGCTCGTTTCAGAACAGAACACCCCTTTTTACCTTTATTTTTGTAATTAAAAAAAAAACTTTGAATGGTTCGACACTACAAGTGTAGACTTGCGAAAGGTTCACTTTATTCAACAAACTTTGGATGGTTCGCCACTGTAAGTGTCAGCATAAGAATAAGAGTGTTCTATGATGTTCCAACCAATCGAGTTTTTTGTTTCTTTTCAAATAAGTAAAATATAATAACACATGCTTTCGTCCTGACAGCTGTAGGAATGTTACATTTAGGTATTTGTTCAACAAACTTTGAATGGTTCGTCACATCAAGTGTCGGCATAATTTTCCACTACATAGAAATTGTTCATATCAAATGAAAATATTATATTTACAAATAAGCATGTATATATCTCACAAATCATTATTTATCATGGTCTAATCGCTTATCAAAGTGAATCCTGTGACCCAACGATCCTTCCCATTAACAAACATCCCTCCCAGTAACCTTTGTGGAGATGCAGAGGCAAACACGGTCTCCAAATAGCAAAGGTTACACACTAATATTCCTTCCCCCAATCCCACCTGACTGCAAGGACGTGGCCGGCGCCGTTATTGACCCTGTATAAATAGAGGCACTGAATTATGCACATTGAAGAAGATTATGGCCAATCCCAGCCGAACTTCTAGTTGATTCTTTGTGCATTTTCACTGACTTCGGTCAATCACGGAATAGCAACCATTGATATGTGTAGTCAGTCTAAGCTAAGCTAAGCTAAGCTGTGAGACCGGCACAAACAAAGTTACCCGCATTATCAGAGATACTTCGTTTTAGGGTACCCATTTAGAATATCGACATGGGTAATTTGTAATGAACTAAGGCTGGTATACTTTCATCAAATAACTACATGGTTCAAAAAATAGTCTAATTAACTAACTGGGGTTCGCGTACTATACGCGTGTACTATAAACGGAATTGTACAAGAATATTTATCTATGTCATTCGGATATATTTATTCGGAAATGAAACAAATGATTACAGTAAAAATCATTACATAAATTTCCAACAATAGCCACCTATCGTACAATAGCGTAACTTCTTAGTTTAATTTATCCTTCATGGCGACATTTCGCCATCACCACATTCGCTCACAAAAACGAGCGAATTCGCTCCACTTTTCAAAAGCTTCAAACCATCGACTTTCGGAAAGCTTTCAAACTTTTTAAACCCACTCAGGTTCGGATTTCGCTCAACGTTAACATAATCTAGCTTTTTCCGAAGATCATTTCCAGCAAAATACAATTCTCCTTTGGAACTTATCACCACGGTATGGCAATTCCCACAATGAACATTTTCTATGGAGATTTCTTGCGACTGATCGTCTTCCTGTTCCGAAACTTCAATCACCTGAGGTAGCGCAAACACAGTTCCCCTGACTTGTTTCTCGTCCATCAGTCCCAACTGCCCTTTGCTGTTCCATCCCCAGCAGTACAGATCTCCAAACGAGGACACGGCCGCCGAATGCCAACCGCCGGCTGCGATATCCACGATTTTGACTCCCGCCAGGGCTTCTACCAGCTGCGGTTGCTCCTTATGGGGAGTTATCGCACCGTTGCCCAACTGACCGCGTCTGAAACGGAAGTGATGGTTAATAAATTGAAAAGAGTGGTTCGAGTTGGATTTTTTTACAGATTACGTGGTATAACTTACAATCCACAGCCCCAACTGTACACGTCGCCATTTCCGGTCAACAGCAAGCAATGCTCCAGTCCCACAACTACTTTTCGGATGCGAACATGCTTCGGAAAAGTAAACGTCTTGTTGGGAATGTTGAATACATATTTCCCTGGGCTAGTAACTGCAATCGATACCTTATCACCACATGCGATGTGAGAAATTGACTCCACGCTTTCAGATTCCGGTGAATTTTCAACCGACAGAAAATCAAGTTTTTTCGTTTGTTGCGAATAGATATCATACTTCAGAAGGTGGCCATTCTTCAAAAGGATCAAACAGTACCAGTTGTTTGCCGAAAGATGAGCAATTCGACTGCCACAGTCGACGGTGTGCGATGTTTCCGTAATGCAGGAGTATGATAAAAGCGAACTTCCGGTTGCAACCAAAGCATGAGTAGCAGTAAGTTCGATTATAATCTCACCCTGGGTATCTTTGACAAATTTACTGAGATCTAATTCTGAAGTAAGAAAAAATCATGAAATGTATAATTTATTCTTTGTTATTAAACTTACCTTGCAAATCTCCATTGCCGTCTATTTCAAAAGGGTTGAAACCGTAGATCCAAAATCTAGGCGCCATTTTCAACCGTCAAATTGAAAACAAGATAAGCTTTAAAGCTCACCCGTTTTCGTTCTCACCACACTTTTCACCAAATGAGCAATGCAGAATCCACCTCCAGCGACTTGCGAACGCGCTCTTCTCGATAACACAAAGTGGTATGCGTGCGGGATCGTGTTTTGTTTTCGTACCGCAAAATTACCTCTAATTCATTGGTAAATCGCAAAATTTTGTCTTGAAAATTATCAACACTTTCCACTGGACATGGTAAGATTTTGAATCACATGGAAATACCTACCTTTTTGCGTTGATATTGGCTTAATCCATGGTGATTAACACCGTCGAAATCTTGGTGAAAACAGCCGAAAATTGTTTGGCGATAGTCGCTAGGCAACCGATGGATTGACAGAGCACCTAATGATAATTTTGAAAACATTCGCTTACACTTGCACCCACTCCCTGACATTAACCCACTGAGAATATTACGAGCACGTGGGCACTAGTGGGTGCAACTACGTTCACGTGTTTCATTCAAAATCGTTTGTTTTTCTTTGAAAGGGTTTGCTGTCTCTGTTGAGGAAGCTACGATCCGCTCCAGAGAAGGAACTAAGGATTCTACTGCTGGGGTTGGACAATGCTGGCAAAACGACACTGCTGAAACAGTTGGCTTCCGAAGAAGTAACTCAGGTGAGTTTAGTTCTACAAACAATTTGATTAGGGGTATTCACTTATCGGCATAATTTCCCGCGCATATCGAGATAAACGGGTTATCTTAAATATATCACAAAATTGCGTAAACTGCGTATAAAATATTTCAATGTGTTGAGATTCTACAGTAGATTAATCCAAGTATGCGTCGGTTGTTATAACAATTTCCATCAAATGTGTCATAAACATTTACAGTCAGTCTTCCCATGAACCGAACCGATGTGCAACATTGGTTTGAACCTTGTAACTTATGTTGAACCGCAAACGCGCTTCGTCTCTGTACCAGTGTATCAAACCGAACCCGGTACATGTGTACTTCGATTCAAACTTGGGTTCAAATAATGGCACAAAGCAGGCAGACAGGGAACGGTTGAAATCCACGTGGATAAATTTCTACGATCATAAATGGAACTTTTTGGTTCAAATCGCAAGTCTCTTGAGGCTTGAATAAATGTTTAAATTAAGCAGATCAACTGAGATCAATACTTTAAATAACACTTATCGGTAACTTTATGAAAAAATCACGGATTTTACTATACTAAACAACAAGACACGATGAGTAGAAATTGGTAAGCGTGGATATCAACAATTTCTGTTTCTCCGTTTGTGTCTTCGTTCTGAAATTTGGATGCAACCGAAGATTTGCACCAAAATTTGAACCGCGGTTGCAATCGAAGTACAAATCAAGCGTGTGCTAGAATAAGGGCGTAAGTCGCATGATCGATATCTTTTCATCGATCCTCTCTTCTGTGAATAAAGGTGACAAGACGCAACTTTATTGCCAATTTTTCTTCCCCCGATGCAAGAATGCATCACCGTCTAGCATCCTGATATGAAAAACTGCTTAAAAGTTTGCACCTGGTCACCTTTATTCGTAGAAGAGAGGATCGATGAAGAGAAAACGACCATGCGACTTACGCCCTAATTCTAGCACACGCTTGAAATGGACTGGTTTTCGAACCGGCGTTTGCACTGATGTTCACTTCCCACATGTTTGGGGTTATACTTATGACACACTTGTACGAAAAGTGCTTAAATACGCATAACACAGTCTTCAAAGATCATCATTGCTGCACAGATATTTTGAAAAGAATGCTTTGAAAATATAATTGCTTCGCGTAGGATTCGCGCCTTTTCAATTCAATTGCTCCTGTGCTCACTTGATCAAAAATCATTGATTCAAATCATTTCAACGCAAATGCATACTCTAGACCTCGGATTCCTAGCCTCGGTAAACATAAAACAACCCCATGCAAAATTCCAGTTTTCAGCGAGCTTTGTATACAATTGGAACTTCTTGATTCCCCTTTTAGGAAACCTATCTTAGGGCCTATGTTATCAGTATAGTAAATGAATAAAAGTGTTGAGATCTAATATACTTACCATGGGAGTTAACTTATAATTTATATAAATAATAGAATTAGTTCAAAGATTAGCTCTTTCAACGAAAAAAAAAAAACAGTTTGGTGTAAAAAGTTAGTTATATTTTTGCTAGTTGAGGCCATTTATTTCACCAGTATAACTGCAGTATAAACTTATCATGCCAGAGGCAGTTCATATGTTCAATAACGTTGTAGGCAAGACATCTATGCATAATAGAACTTGCTTAACGGATACAATGGACTTAAATAGGGAAACTTTTTTTTTTTGTCTAATTTAGAGTTAGAATAGAGCTGTCAATAATTTGAATTGCTTTGGTTTGGCACCCAGTCTTATGAAATCAGAGGAAATATATTACGCCGGAATGTCGCAAAATAATAAAATTTCTTTTGATTTTTTTTTTTCAACTGGATGCCAAACCAATGCCAATAAAATTAGAATAGAGGTGTGTATAACATGTGAACTTCTTTTTTCGTGATGGTAGAACTTTCACAGGTAATACAAAACATTTTTATTGACATTAAACATGAGATAACATATACATATTGCTAAGTATTGAAATACAATGAGTCTGTTCCAAAAATCACATGCAAATTTGAGACGATCCGCTACAGGGTTGATGCTCCTGTTCGTACATGACGTCAATGTCGTAGGAATGCATATATGATGAAACATCACATCATCATCAACATCATCATTCTCCAAGAAAGACTGTTGAAACTGGTTGTGGCTATAATAAAAAAGATAACATTAACATCTTCAAAAGACTTTTGGTTCAATCAATTGATACTACACAACAGCTTCATGAGAATCACTATGTTCACGCAAGATAGTTCACCATTTATAGAAGCAGACATTTTATTTGTCAACTGGATAGGTACTGACACGCACTTTGGGACCTTGCGATGAAAAGAAAACATTGTTGGTTGCTAAGCCTACCAACAATTTTTATTATCCTTCTGCAGCGTAGCCCGCTTAGTCCAAGGAGCCACAAATGATTCAGAAAAATGATGCAGTATTTTCACCGAAATGATTCAAGCAAATCAAAGCCTTGTTGGATTGAAAAATAAGGATCGTGCATTCTCTTTCTCCTTGTTTTCTGAATCAAAGCAACGCAATTCAAAGGCAATTTTGAAGACTGGCAGTACATGGAAATAACCTATTTTTCCACTAGCAGAAGAATGAAAGAGACATTAAAAGACACAAATAAGTTCCGCAAAGTTTTGTCTTTTAAAAACATACACTTTATCCTAGAACATTGTAATCCATGTCAACCACAGTCAAAAAGATAAGTGAATAGTTGTATTTTTAAAGTGTTTTTACATGAACCGTCCATTTCAATAGATAAAGGAAAAATGTCTTCGACAACTTTTTTTCACTAAATATTTTCAACAACTTTTCCGAAGACATCAATTGCTTTTATCGACAAACAGAAAAAAATGTATCTCACTTATAAGTAAATTCATCGATTTACAGCGGTCTCATGAATCCTTGGAAAATTTTACTAATTACTGATAGAGTATCTGAAATACTTCTTGTATGATTTCTCAGAGCACTTCCCGACTTTCCGTTGTAAACAACATTCGGTACCGACACCCGCGACGGTACAATCTGGAGCGAGTCAAAAGACCCGAAATCACAACTGAGTATTTGTAAAGCCTTGAAACAGCGTTACGGATGAGAGAATGCTCTCCGAAACCCTTCTTGAGGACAGCTGGAGTAGTGTCAATGTAGCCATTAACAACGCAGCAGAAGGTGCCATCAGTGGTGGAAATATTCGTATCATGAAGCACCTTTACACTGGAACTAATACAAAACAAACATGACAGACTCGAATACAGGCTTGGTGTGAGTAAATTCGCACTCGCCTGTGTCATGTTTACCTATCTCAAGTGATATTCCTCATGACTCTGGTACCTCTTATTTGATCGTACCTACGGGATTTCTGAGCTATAAATACTGGCTGCCGTAAGCGCAGAAGAGGAGACTTCTCGGACTGTGGACATATTAACATATTATTTTATTCTTTATTTGCAGGATATAAAAGCCTGCTCGAGAAAACATACCACAAGAAATAGCAAATAGTTCGCGAACATTAACTCGCGAATATCCGAACGGGGTGTGATTTATTGTGGTTTTGACAAACAAATCAATAGTATATCCATAAAATCGACAGTAAACTATAGGTTGTACACACTCAATCTGTTCGGTAAAAATAACTGGGTTTTGGAACTACCGAAAAAGTCAGTACACTAAAAAAATGTTAGAAATCGAAAAACAAAGATTTTTCACTGAAATTTTGCAGAGAGCTTTCTTTTTATATCATACATTGATAAAAAATAAAACATGGTGAAATTTGCTTTTCAATTACGCGTGGCGACAGTTTTCATTTTACTGACTTTTTCGGTAGTTCCAAAACCCAGTAAAATTTTACCGACCCCAGTTATTTAATCTAAGTGTGTAGTCAAAAACTCTTGAAAGCCAAGACCTTCCTTGCGTGGGAGGAAATCGACAAAACGTTTGGCTCAACGAGGAGTGTCAGACGGTTTTGGTCGAGAAGAATACAGCGCGGACGATGATACTACAGCACGGTACCTGTCAAAATGTGGAACGATACAAACAGAAGCGAAGACAGCAAACCCATTTATTAAGGGATAAAAATCGCCGCCTGGAAGAGTTGGAGTGCGAAGAGATGGAGCAGCTGTATCGTTCTCAAGAAACACGTAAGTTCTACAAGAAACTCAATGCATCCCGCGAAGGCTTTGTGCCGCGAGCCGTAATGTGCCGGGATCGGATAGAGGTATCTTGACGGACGTACGTGAGGTGATTGAAAGTTGGAAGCAGCACTACGATGAACACCTGAATGGCGCAGAGAGGGGAGACCAAGGCAGCAGGAGGAATGGCTTCATCAGTACGGCGGATGAGGGTGGCGTGCCAAGCCAACTCCCACAATAAGTGAAGTTAAGGATGCTATCAAACAGTTCAAGAACAAAAAAGCACTGCCCTTAACCGCATATTTGTAACATTCGACAAAAGTAGGCATTGAGTAAATGGAAAGGCAAGTGTGCATTTTATGGCAGTATGGGAGGAAACAAAAATTTCTAAAAAATACTAGGACCTCAAAAGTGCTTATTTGAGGCTGATATTTTGTACAACTCATATTACATACTAGGTGAATAGTCAGAAAATAATTCTGATAGAAATTTCATTGATATTACATTACGAGGCTCATTTATAATCTCAATGTGACTGTTATGCGGTTATAATTACCAATGTGACAAAACAACTTGGTATTTTTTTTTTCGAATTTTCTAGAACAATCTCACAGATTTCAGTAAGTTGATCGAAAGTATTTATCATTTAATGACTCTCCATGGTATTAACTCCATTTTGTCAAAAATGTCGAATGTGACTGTTATGCAGTTATGGGCAGCAGCAGCTGGTATGATTGGTATTGGAGAGGAACATGGCTTCTTGTCTGCACCGATTGATAGTCAGGATCTGGAATACAGAACGTAACGATTCTATCCCATTACCCTGAATGCCATTTCCCCGAATTCCATCACCCCGAATGCTATTTTCCCGAATTCACAAATAGCTCGATATGATGATATTGATGGCATTTCCCCATGATATTGAAATTCGGGATAATGTCATTCGGATGATGGGTCGTTCGGGGTTTTGGAATTCGGTGTAATGGCGTTCGGGTTAATGGCATTCGGGG
The DNA here is from genome assembly GCF_002204515.2 of Aedes aegypti. Taxonomy (NCBI): domain Eukaryota; kingdom Metazoa; phylum Arthropoda; class Insecta; order Diptera; family Culicidae; genus Aedes; species Aedes aegypti. The sequence continues at coordinate 220,603,419 of NC_035107.1, read as the reverse complement.
TAATGGGATTCGCGAAAAGTAATGCTTAACTTTGACGAACAGTTTTTCTTAGGAGTTTTTGGAAAAACTATTTAGTTTTTCAACAAAAACCATTTTGTAAGATTTTATATTTCCATAACATTGTAGAATTATAGTTGAACGATGCCCAGAAAACCGATTACGATTTTATCAATATCAATAAAAATCAATCAATAAAAAAGATATAGCATGAACAAAGTGTTCACTTTATAAAATGAACAGTCCTTATACCCAATATACAAAACGGGTAGGATGACAAGTTATAATGTGAGAATCACTATCGAGCGATCACTATTCTTAACACAGCCTATGAAGCGGTTTGTCTGGTCATCTTCCATCGTCTACCACTGCAAGCAAGCAAATTTATGGGGAGTAATCAAGCCGGTTTCCTGGACAGGCGATCGACAACGGACTAAATTTTTATGTTGCGGCAGATCCTACAAAAGTGTGGAGAATATCAAATTCCTACGCACCACCTATTCATTTGTTTTCAAATCGGCCATCGACCGTGAAGAGTTATGGGAAATTATGGACGAAAACGGCTGACTATACGGATCAAGGCAACGATGGATAGTGTACAGTGCTGTGTGAAGATATCGGGTGCGTTATCCCTCTCGCAATGTACTTCGACAAGGCGACGATCTTTCCTGCCTAATATTGCGCTAAAAGCGGACTTAAGCCTCTCTTTCCCATGGTAGCATAGGTGACTCACCGATTTTTGACGAACGCTAGCTAACCCGGATTGGTACGATTAGCTCAATAATGATTGGAATGAATGTATGCGCTCATTTGTCCCATCAAACATCGAAATAAGTAAACTAAAGGTTAAACTATTTAAAAACAATCAACAAAATTTCATAGAGATTTGGAATAATTTTGCAGCTTATTGCAACAACTTTTGTTCAAGCACTCCTTTTAGAATCGCCGCTTTAATAGTTGAATTGTCGAACAAAGCTGTGGGATAAAAAGGGTTAAGCATGCGGGGCACGATCTTCAATAAATCCAGTCAGATCATCTGTTTCACTGACGACGTGGACATTGTCGGAAGAACGTTTTAGGTGATGCAGTATACCAGGCTGAAACGTGAAGCAGAAAGGGTTGGATTGAAGGTAAATACGTCAAAAACGAAAGACGTGTGATGATCGGTGGAGATGAGTTCGAAGTGATAGTTGAATTTGTCTACGTCGGATGCAGCAATGAAATTCGAAGACGTATAATTGTCGGAAGTCGTGCTTACTACGGACTTCACCAAACTTTGCGGTCTGGCAAACTTCACCTACGTACTAAGTGTACCATGTACAAGATGCTGATACAATACTCGAAGAGGACCTGCAACGGCAAGGAGTTCTTGGAAGCACACGTCAATCTTTGGCGGAGTATGTGAGGAGAAACATGGCGGAGTATGAAGGAGAAAAATGAACCAAGGGTACGGTATTACAAAAAAAAGATACATTGCTGCTGTTCTCCTTGGCCAAACAGATATATATTTTATTTAAGAAATATGCAGCCTGAGGCTGACTGAAAATAATCACTACAAAACCATTTGGAGGAATATTATGATAAAATTTTCGACATTTGATATGATATGATATAAAATACTTTTGGGACGTGACGCCAGGAAGAAGAAGAAGATGAAGGAGTATAAAAATACTGGACCAGCAAGTGGACCCTAATATCTGCCTTAAACTTGCACTATGGGCGGTTTCCATACAAACTGGCGGCAAAAATATGTTTTCTATCTCATGGCGTATTCATTAGTTTTGTGATACAAATTTGATGTTTTATTTTCAAAAACAAGTTTTCGAGACTAACTTTTGAATAGGGCCTATAGCGAAATAATAAGTTTTGTTACTAATGATGCATATAAGCCATATATGCGATTAACTTTGTGCAAACCATTATAAATGTTAGAACTTACATAGAAATGATGATATAAATGATTTAGTGATATTAACATATTCTCTGAGTTATTTTTAATAGAAAACGGTTAAAAATATTGGAAAAATTCAAAAAGCCCTAAATTAAAAACGTACAAATTTGTGTATCTAAATTCTTCACGATCCTTTCGTTAACATCTCAAAGTACCCTTGGAAATAAATTTTAGCCTGGGACAACTTGGGACAAAAAAGTGTGGGATGTGTAAAGTTTCGATATAAAATCAAATATATTTTTTTCAGTGCACTCCCCGCATTTTTCCGACCTAAAGTATTTTATTTTTCTTAGATAGCTTTTTGAATAAGCTTTCGGACAGTGTATAATAATCTGTACAAAATATTACGATTATGCAGTATATTGTATTCAATGTGTACCTTGTGTTTGCTTTGAATTTATCATTTTTCTTAAAAAATCTAACTTTGACATACTGTATCAATGAAAATATAAAAGATCTTACTCTGATATTTCAGGAGTAACTTTATAGAAGTGTTTACTATGAAAAACCTATCAGAACAAATTATTTTTTCGATTATTGGCCACCTGATCGCCCATAGTGACTTGTTCGACTCGAATTGATTGACTGCTTACTCGTCAAGGAACTGAATATCTGCCAGGCTAACAAAGTTTATCCCCACCCATGCTTAGGTAACACCCACTGCTGGCTTCAACATAAAATCCGTAGTCTCCGATGGTTTCAAACTGAACGTATGGGATATAGGCGGCCAGAGCAAGATCCGGCCCTATTGGAAAAACTATTTCGAAAACACGGATGTTCTGGTAAGATGTTTTTAAATAGCATACATCAGAACCTACATCCTACATCCCACTTTTCAGATCTACGTGATCGATTCAAGCGATCGGAAGCGCCTCGAGGAAACCGGCGACGAACTGGCCGAACTGCTCCTCGATGATAAGCTCAGGCAGGTCCCGCTGCTGGTATTTGCCAACAAGCAAGACATAGCCGGGTCACTTAAAGCGTCGGAGATTGCCGAATGTCTCAAGCTGGTCAAGCTGAAGGATCGAACCTGGCAGATCCAGGGCTGCTCGGCACTCGAGGGAACCGGTATAAAGGTGAGATTTTTAGATGGGTAGGAATATAATATTGTAATATCGAATATTTTATTATATCCGCAGGATGGAATGGATTGGGTTTGCAAGAGCATTAAGAAGTAATTCTGATTAAGGCGAGTGTATAACGAGACCACACTTTGACTTATCAAGGGCACACATTTTTAGAACCAGGCAGCTGTTTCAGCTGAAAACATGACTAATAGGTCTCTCGCTAGTGGTGATCAATCGATCTGCACGGAGCTCCCTTAACCATTACCATCAGAATCAAATTTGAGCTCATTAGTCGACTTATATGACCAAACTGCATATCTGGAAAAAATAAAAGCATTCTAAGGCTTTTAATACGAAATAAACTTATTAAGTATGTTAGAGAAAGAAAATTCTCAAACACGAGTACTATAGTTTACAATTTTTCCAAATTAATGTTCTACAAAAAATAAGTCTACCTAGTTAGCAAGTTTCAACATTTTTTTTTTTTTTTAATTTTGTCCAGACATGAAGTTCTGCTTTACAATTCGACTGATCAGCACAAATTTAATTGATTCGTTTTATGATAATAACGGTCTGAGACGCAGCATGATCAAACTTTCATGTTTTTCTAGAATTGTGCTCTTAAAATTCTTTAAGCTGTGCTTTCGGATCATCTACACTTCTTCACCCTAAATCGATTAGAAATAGGATCGCTTTCCCAACTTCAATGTATTTGTGCGTCTTTCACTGTTCGTGTATTGTCCATGTGTCGTCAGGCTCTGCACGTAGAAACCTAAAATCCGAACTAAAATGCCTTTAAAAATGTGTCTCATCACAAGTGCAATACATGTAGCAAATAAATTAAAGTCTCAATGTAGATTTTTGTAAATTAATTTATTTTTTGGATTTTTGTTGTTTTTGGGTGCGATTTCCCGAGTCTCCGAGCCACTCTCTGATCCGAACTTCCGTGCGACTGACCGAGTTTGAAACTCACATTCAAAATGGAAAAGGCCCCATTGTCTCCCCTTTATTTTTTGCATACCCACCCAGCCGAACGGTTAATTCTACGCTACCGCTACGCGAAATGAGCTTGTTTTAAGCCTAATTTTGCTTTTCCTTCTCCCGAGAGCGGCGGCGCGCGTTTTGCGCAATCAAACCGCGCTTTTATTTTCGGCGTTCCGCTTTGTACTCCCTTATTTAACCCTCCTCTGTCTACTTATGCATATGGATAACCAATCAAATGTGAATTTCAAAACATACGGCGTCGATTTTCTATGTTTCCGTGCAGCTTTTTTCATTTCTCGTTCGATCGAGAAAGCTCTGAACACTCGCATGAATATCGCCCGATTTTCTGCCTTTTCCTGTAACAATCACATTTTTTTATGAACAATCTCTCCGCCGCTTCGCCTCCTCTACAGTTCGTTGTGTGGATACTCCGTGGATACTCGGTATTCGTTCTCGTGGTAATCTGTACACTCGACCGGATGTTTGACCTAGAACATTTCGATACATGGATTAGTAAACAGTAGGGTGCAGCTTATCTTTAGGCAGTACTCAGATTAAAGGTACGTCAGCTCTTTTAAACTAGAATCATATACAGCCATTCCATGAAAACCCGATCTAGTGAATCACCGAATTCCATGAAAGTTTGCTATTTTGTTCCTTATATGAAATAAGGATACACGTGTTTTTGGATTTTTTGATTAGGGTGACCATTTCCAAAATAAAGTGACCAAACAAATCGCGACTTTGCAAAATAAGATTATTTTTTAAAAAATCATAAATTTTGAACCGCTTGACCGATTTTTAATTTTCTTGGACGAAATAAAAGCTAAAGATTTTGACTTTTCAAGATAAAATCCCAAAAACACGTGTATTCTTATTTCGGATAAGGAACAAAATAGCAAATATTCATGGAATTCGGTGACCCACTAGATCGGTTTTTCATGGAATGGTTGTATAATAAGGGAAATATCGAAGTTCAGGCCAAATATATTCGGATTTGGAGGTGATGCACGCAATTTGAAGGTAAATTTTCATGTTATGAAATATGACTTTCAGTGCATTTCTCAAAACTTAGTTATATTTTAAACCAAATTTTAATTTTTCATCCTCACAATTTATTATCTGAAAAACATGAATGAACATTAGATTTGTCCAAAACTAAAGTCAATAATTTTAATTAGCTATTAGTTTCTGTTTTTTTTTTTCAAAAATGAATTGTATTTGGTCGGTTTTTAGACAGGCCGTACTAGATGAAATTTTGGCGTTCTAGAGATATGTTAAAAACTTCATAATATCCGATTTTTCCTATGCTATTTTGATACAAACGTACCATCAAACAGATATGTTCAATTTGTTATAACAGCAAACATTTTTTTTCTTTTTTTTTATTAGTATTATTCCAAACATCACATTATATTCATTTCTTATATCTTGGTGTTCTGTGTTATTAGACGACACTATCATCCTAAATTGGTAAAACAAATTTAAGATTTTATTAACATTTTATTAACAACATATTACATTTCATTTGCCGAAGCAGTTCAGATTTTTTACAGGTGAGTTGATTTCACCTACTTATAAGAGAAAAAAAACTCTTTGAATATACTTAACCTAACTTAACCTAAACATATAACGCATTAATCGTGGCAATAGAAGATTGTAACGATTTTTGCCTGAAATTATTAATTATTTTATTTGACATTTGTTCCAATGTTTCAACATTGGATATTCTATATAACTCATTGGTACAATACCAGGGAAGAAGCTTCAGAATCATTTTCAAAATTTTATTTTGAATTCTCTGCAGAGCTTTCTTCCTGGTATTACAACAGCTAGTCTATATTGGTACAGCATACAACATGGCTGGCCTGAAAATTTGTTTGAATATCAATACTGCGCAATCGTTCGCAGCCTTCTCGAATATGCTGTTCAAATCTGGGCACCATATCAAGAAACGCATATTTCTCGCATAGAAAGGGTGCAACGTTGTTTCATGCGGTTTGCGTTACGGAGACTACCATGGAACGATCCGCTCAGACTGCCTCCTTACGAGAACCGCTGTGAACTAATTAAGCTTGAGCCTTTGCAAACACGTCGTGTATTTCTCCAAAGAATGTTTGCTTTCGATGTCTTGACGAATCGGATTGATTGCCCTGATCTTCTGCAAGAAGCGAACTTTTTCGTTCCGGCTCGGAGATCCCGCCCACGTTCGTTGTTCTGGACCGCGAGATATCGTACGGTATTTGGACAAAATCACCCGATTGAAAGATGTTTTAATTTGTTAAATGTTGATGTTTTTGACTTTGATGTGAGAAGAAATAAGTTTAAAGCTAGAATAAGAGTATTGCATTAGATTAAGACCAATACAGTCTGTACAGCAATGCCGAAGACGAAGAAAATAAATATAAATATAATATAAAAAGCTTGTTCTTAAGACAAAGTTTTGATTTTCTGTTAATAAGGGGATAGAGACATTTTACATATTTATTACATTTAGCTTGAATGCCCTCAATGTGATTTTTGAAGGTTAAACTCTTATCTAGCATGAGCCCTAGATACTTAACTTCATCTGGCCAATTTATTGGAACCCCTCTCATCGTGACAACATGTCTACTTGAAGGTTTCAAATAAAGAGCTTTTGGTTTAGTTTTCTGCTTCCAAATTAGGAGAAATCTTCCATTTTTGCAAGTATGAGAAAAAATATCCAAACTTTTTTGCAATCGACTACAGATGACACGCAGGCTTCGTCCTTTGGCGGAGAGGCCTGTGTCATCCGGACACAAGGATTTTTGACATCCCTGACGTAACTCAGGTAAGTCAGATGTGGAAATATTGTATAATATTGGTCCCAAAATGCTGCCTTGAGGAACACCAGCTCTTACAGGAAGTCTTTCAGATCTGGAGTTCTGATAATTAACCTGAAGTGTACGATTTGACAGATCTTTGAATTATTCTTACAATGTATGTTGGAAAATTAAAGTTTTTTAATTTTACAATCAAACCTTCATGCCAAACACTGTCGAATGCTTTTTCTATGTCTAGAAGAGCAAGACCAGTAGAATAGCCTTCAGATTTGTTGGAACGGATCAAATTTGTTACACGTAAAAGTTGATGAGTGGTCGAATGTCCATGGCGGAATCCGAACTGTTCATTGGCAAAAATTGAATTTTCGTTGATGTGGACCATCATTCTGTTCAAAATGACCTCTTCAAAAAGTTTACTGATGGAGGATAGCAAACTGATTGGACGATAGCTAGAAGCTTTTGCAGGATTTTTGTCTGGTTTTAAAATTGGAACAACCTTAGCATTTTTCCATTTGTCAGGAAAATATGCTAATTGAAAACATTTGTTAAATATATCAACTAAAAATGATAAGCTACTTTCTGGAAGTTTCTTGATGAGGATGTAGAAAATTCCATCATCGCCAGGAGCTTTCATATTTTTGATTTTTTTTAATAATAGTTCTCACTTTTTCCAAATCAACAATGGAATTTGTTAAAGTTTCAAGAGCATTGTCAATAACAAGTTTTGTTTGTAAAGGAATATTAACATCTAGATTAGAGTCAATAAATGTTTCATAAATATTCCAGTCGGCTTGAAAATAATTGAAAGTGGAGCTGATAGAATTGAGAATCGCTTCATGGGATATTTGAAATGTAACAGGGACATGATCAGAATCAAAATCAGCATGAGTAACTAATTGGCTACAAAGATGACTAGAGTCGGTTAGGACCAAGTCAATCGTAGATGGATTTCTAGAAGAGGAAAAACATGTGGGGCTATCAGGGTATTGAATTGAGAAATATCCTGAAGAGCACTCATCGAATAAAATTCTGCCGTTGGAATTACTTTGAGAATTATTCCATGACCGATGTTTGGCATTAAAGTCACCAATGACAAAAAAATTTGACTTTTTGCGAGTCAATTTTCGCATGCCAGTGCTCCAGCAAATTAACTTGCTATCCAGAGCATTGAAAAGGCAAATAGGCAGCTATGAAAGTATATTTACCAAGTTGTGTTTCAACTGAAACACCTAAAGTTTCAAAAACTTTAGTTTCAAATGACGAAAACAGTTGATGTTTTATACGCCTATGAATGATGATTGCAACTCCCCCACATGCCCCATCAAGTCGATCATTACGATAAACAAAAAAGTTAGGATCTCTTTTGAGTTTAGATCCAGGTTTCAAATACGTTTCAGTAATAACTGCTATATGCACGTTATTAGCTGTAAGAAAATTAAACAGCTCGTCCTCTTTACCATTCAGAGAACGAGCATTCCAATTTAAAATATTTAAATTATTATTTGGATCCATTAGAAAAACGTAATCCAATAATTTGATAAATAAATTAGCAAACACATTTTGATATTTCTAATGCTTAGGATACATTTTCCTGAAACCATTAAAAAAAACTTAGCCCAGTCTGTCTAAACAGCGACCATTTGATCATAACATCATGAATAGGGGAATTAAGGGCATAGTGGACACATTATGCGATTCCTTATTATACGATTTAATATAAGTACGACGTGCTGCATCATTCGAGTTTAAAAAGTTTTCTGCAGGAAGCCGTCCATTAATTACATAAGACATATTTTGGTATTTTTCACACCCTTTCCCCTCCCACATAAAAAGACTTTTTGTATGAAAAGAAAAAACAAATTGTACGACTCGTAAGAAATCTCCAATCCACACTTCCATCATAAATCCTAGGGTGATTAATGAATGGCCCCATACATTTTTTTTTTTTGAAATGCCAGTCATACTGCTTTTCTACGCTGCCTTTCCACATGTTCTATGTACACCATATGGACCGCAGAACGGTAGTATCAATGAGAATATATACCATGGTGTGGAAGAAGAAGCAATGGCTATGTATTAGTACTAAGAAAAAACGTAAACAAAAATAACTACGTCACTAATTTACGCGGCTTCTTATGGGAGCTCACACGCTTGTAGTTGTGAAACATTTAGCACCGTACACGGATATCACGTACACTAAATGTCTTTTCCACACCTCGGTATATATTCTCATTGCGGTAGTATAATGTTTGAAATCATGAAAAAAAAGTTTCTTATAATGATTAAATTCAGGTTGTCGTTGTCGGAGGATCGGATGGGTAAAAACGCGTATGTTCAAGTTGATTGTTAGGTAACTCTCGTAATTTAACCTAAAATATGTTTATGGTATGTTAATATGTTCATTTGTAACGCATTTACAACTTTTTTTCAACATATTTGGTTTTTTTTTCACTGATTTGTAAATGTATGAAAATTATCCTATTGTCACCCCGTAGAGAAGTTCACATTGCACATTGGTCTCAAAGCCATATCTAGGAAGATAAGAATGACGTCGCCTAAACTGTCAATTTTACATATATGGTGTCTTCGACAAAGTTTCTCCATATTTTTCAGACATTTTTTTCAGTGATGTGAAATTAGGATGGCCCACATGGTTTACGAGATCAGCACATAAACTTTTTTGCTGACGCATTTAGGCCTACACAATGTTTTAGAACAACCGATTTGGAGCAACTTTTCCGAAGAATCTAAATTTCTATCTCTTATGGGTCGCGAGTTATGATTTTTTTTTCGACAAAAAAGTTAGGGTGGTACTGAAAAATCAAATTTTTTCTTGCTAACTTTTTATACGATAATTTCTCGCAAAAACTTTGTTCAGAGCACTTATAGAACTTTTGATTGCGTAACTTTTTGCCGAAGAAACTACTGTTCTATCTTTTATGGTTACAGAGTGATCCGATATTTTCTTCGAAGAAATGTTTTTTTTTTTCAAATGCCGATATCTCCGAAAGGCGCAAACGGATTTTCAATCTTTTGTCGCCATTAGAAAGATTATCTCTTTCTCTGTTTATGGTGAAAAAACTGTGGGGACGTTTTTTGTTTGAAAATATTGACAAAATTTTGATAATAATATGTTTTTAAACGAAAATCGTCCATAACTTGAAAAATAATCGACATAGCTCTTGGGTACCTTCAGCAAAAATGTGCAAAATTGAAAGTTCTGGAAGTGTTTCATACAAAGTATTCGGAAAAAAAATCAACGCTTTAAGATGTATTCACCATAAACCAAAATGTATATGGTAAAGAAAGCGAAAAACGAGATATTTGCTAAAACAATCGAAATAACTGTATGTAAAGTCATTTGAAACTGAATACACATGTATTGGTATCGATCATAGTAAACGGAATCTGAGGAGTTGAAAGAAGGAAAATTATTTGCTGAACCAGTTTTTAAGCGATCAAGGCCCATCTTCTGGTTCGTTACCTTAGACAGACTTTTGGGACTTATATCTGGCTCTTGTTTAAGATTCATGCATTCCAGGCGAATGCTGCCCTTACGAAGAGAGGATATCACGGGAAGTAAGGTTTTGGTAATTTGAAGGAATTCTTCAAACTATACGTTTTGTTATCGTGTAGGGTTGATAATATTATAAATGGGACCGGTATTGCACGCATGACCTTCTGCTTAGTAAGCCGAAGCGGTAGCACGTCATAGGTTAGTTGGACAAACTTTATGTCACGTGAAATAACATAACTTTGTTGATGTATTAATGCTCCATGGATCACTGTTAAAACTGCTTCAGCAAATAACTTTCCTACTCCTAACTCCTTAGTTTTCACTTACTGTGATCGATCTTATATCAATACATGTATATTCAATTTTAAATGACTTTACATACAGTTTTTTGGTTGTTCCAGCAACTATCCCTTTTTTCACTTTCTATATCATATAAAATTCGTTTTATGGTGAATATATCCTAAAGCGTTGATTTTTTATGAATACTTTGTAAGAAACACTTTCAGAACTTTCAATTTTGCACATTTTTGGCATGATAAATAAAGTAAAAAATAACATTTTTTACGAAGAAAAGCTCCGATAACTCTGTAACCATAAGAGATAAAACAGTAGTTTCTTCGGCAAAAAGTTGCGCCATCGAATGTTTCAAAAGTGCTCGGAACACTTTTTATTTAAAAAAATCATAACTCGCGACCCAAAAATTTTCTTTTCTTCGAAGGAAATACGCGCCGGAATTCGACTATAGGTGCAACCACTTTTTTCTTCCAAGATATGGCTTTGGGACCATTGTGCAATGGTTGCTTATTAGCTTTTTGTTTATATTTGTACGAATGAACCATGTTAAAACAATAATCGCAAATTGAAATGTAAGATTGTGAAAAATAATAGAATCGTTCTGGTGGGCTTCGATCCCACGACTCCCAATACGCTAGACTGGGCGCGTTAACCAACGGATAACGGATAACGATTCTGCAGCGCCATCGGCCAACCTGAAACCAAAGTCCGTCACGACCCCATTTTCTCCTTCACAACCCTACATCTCCTTCGGCTCTCTGAGATGCCCAATTCAACTGTCCTAAGCGTGCCTACGAACAACAGTGAGAGATTTTGTTTTTAGCGTCGCACTGTTGCCTTGTTTGTGCCACACTACTCATAAGCCAACGTTGGCTCAATGAGATGGTTGGTATGGTAAGTATTTGTCCAAATTGACTTTTGTGTCTACGACCTTCAGGTATTTTCAGCTTAGTGGAGTCTCAGCTTATGAAGCATTTTACAATAACGTCGGCTATACGTTACGTTTTCAATTTTTAGCGAAGAAAAATATCAATTGAAATCCTCAAATCATTAAACCTGTTGAAATTCATGGAAGCATAAGCAATACTCATGGATTTAGTCAACTGTCATTTATGATTCCTATTTTTGATACGAAAAGTGGCAATTTCGGTCATGAAATCATGAAGCAGGATCTGATATCATGAACACAGGTCATGAAAACATAAGCACTTTTCATGTATTCAGATGTCTGTTATTTATGATTCCAATTTTGGTGCTGTAAAGTAGCAAGTTAAGTCATGAAATCATGAAGCAGGATCACTGAATCATGAACTCAGTTCATGAAAACAAACTTCATACGTCTATGATACCACTTTATATCTGCCATTGGTAAACAAATAATATTAAGATTAAAATTGTTACTGCTTTTGTGCCGGTAGTTTCGTAATAAACCGTGAAAACATTCCTCAAATGTCAACCTAACTGTAGTGGTTACAGCCTGACTGTTGGAATTGATTTGGAATGGATTTGGGTTGGATTGGATTTGGATCAGATTGGACTTGGAATGGATAAGAAAGGAAATGATTGAAAATTAGTGCTACAACTTGTTATTGGAATCAGTTTTTGAGTAAGAGTTCAGATTTTTGTTCGAGAACATGGAGTTTTAAGGGTGACTCAAGAATGAGCTTAGTAAATACATTGGGTTTTACTGTGATCAGCAAAAATAATCCACAATACAACTGAATGTGCTATACTGAAGAATTTATGGAGAGCCTTGTAAAACTTACTTCTAGATGAAATATTCTTATAAAATCAAGGTTTTATAGAGCACACTTCAAGTATTTGTTAAGATGGTTTGAAGCGAATGAACTGGAGGAGATTACTGCAAAGAGAAAATAAAATGTTTTAGAAGCAAATGAGAAAAAAAAACAAGGCAAAATAAATAGAAACGAAAATTGATAATATTGGTAAAGAAAATCGGATTGGATTTGATTTGGAATGGATTTGGGTTGGATTGGATTTGGATCAGATTGGACTTGGAATGGATAAGATTGGATTTGGATTGGATTGAATTTGGAAGGGTTTTGGATTGGATTGGATTTATTTGGACTTGGATCGGATTGGATTGGATTTAGATTGGTTTTGGATTGGTTTGGGTTGGATTCAGATTGATTTTGAATTGGATTGGATTGGATTTGGATCGAATTGTATTGAATTGGCTTGGATTGGATTGGGTTAGATTTGGATTAAATTGGATTTGGATTGGATTTGAATTAGACTTGGATTGAATTTGGAAGATATTTGGATTGGATTGAAAATAGATTGCATTTGGATTGGAATCACGAGAACGAAAACAAACATGATTATGAACGTAATACACTTGGATTAGTTTTGGATTGTATTTGGATCGGATTGAATTGGATTTGGATTTGTTATGGATTGGATTGAATTGGATTGGATTGGATTTGGATTGGATTGGATTTGGATTGGATTGGATTGGATTTGGATTGGTTTTGGATCGAATTGGATTGAATTGGATTGGGTTGGATTTGGATTGGATTTGAATTAGACTTGGATTGAATTTGGATAATATTTGGATTGGATTGAAAATAGATTGCATTTGGATTGGAATCGCGAGAACGAAAACAAACATGATTATGAGCGTAATACACTTGGATTGAATTTGGATATGATTTGGATTTGGATTAGATTTGAATTGGATTTGGATTGGATTTGGATTGGATTTGGATTTGGATTGGATTTGGATTGGATTTGGATTGGATTTGGATTGGATTTGGATTGGATTTGGATTGGATTTGGATTGGATTTGGATTGGATTTGGATTGGATTTGGATTGGATTTGTATTGGATTGGATTTGGATTTTTTATGGATTGGATTGAATTAGATTGTATTTGTCTCGAATTGGATTGGATTCGATTGGGTTGGATTTGGATTTGTTTTGGATTGGTTTTGGATTGGATTTGGATTTGTTATGGATTGAATTTGGATATGGGCTGGATTGGATTGGATTTACATTGGACTTGGATCGGATTGGATTGGATTTAGATTGGTTTTGGATTGGATTGAATTGGATTGGGTTGAATTTGGATTAAATTTAATTTGGATTGGATTTGAACTAGACTTGGATTGAATTTGGATAATATTTGGATTGGATTGAAAATAGATTGGATTTGGATTGGAATCGCGAGAACGAAAACAAACATGATTATGAACGTAATACACTTAGATTGGTTTTGGATTGGATTTAGATTGGATTTGGATTGGATTTGGATTGGATTTGGATTGGATTTGGATTGGATTTGGATTGGATTTGGATTGGATTTGGATTGGATTTGGATTGGATTTGGATTGGATTTGGATTGGATTTGGATTGGATTTGGATTGGATTTGGATTGGATTTGGATTGGATTTGGATTGGATTTGGATTGGATTTGGATTGGATTTGGATTGGATTTGGATTGGATTTGGATTGGATTTGGATTGGATTTGGATTGGATTTGGATTGGATTTGGATTGGATTTGATTTGGATTGGATTTGGATTGGATTTGGATTGGATTTGGATTGGATTTGGATTGGATTTGGATTGGATTTGGATTGGATTTGGATTGGATTTGGATTGAATTTGGATTGGATTTGGATTGGATTTGGATTGGATTTGGATTGGATTTGGATTGGATTTGGATTGGATTTGGATTGGATTTGGATTGGATTTGGATTGGATTTGGATTGGATTTGGATTGGATTTGGATTGGATTTGGATTGGATTTGGATTGGATTTGGATTGGATTTGGATTGGATTTGGATTGGATTTGGATTGGACAAGGCAGAAAATTTTAATTTATTTTGTTTTGAGTTTTGATGTACAGCATTGGCAAAATTAATTGAAAATACATGTTCACAGAGTAGAGAAGAGGAATAATGTAGTGGGTTACAGCCTGACTGTTGGATTATTTGCTAGAATAGGTTATGCGTGTATGGAATGAGAATTGAACGAGCAGTTTGAACACCCCTAGTCGAATTTGCGTGTAAACAGGTCGAAAGGCAAAGAAGCTTTGTGTCGGCGGGAAATTGAAGCAATCGTGTGAGATCGGAAGATGCGAACACAGAGCTCAAAGCTGCGCTTCGTGTGACGAGTTGAGTGTCGAAGCAAAAAGCTCTGAGATTGAACCGAAACAAAATTCGTTCCACTGGTTCGCGGGCTTCATTTGAGACGAATGAAAGCATTCTGTTAACCATCGTTGTAGCGATCAGATGCAAATCTTAAAATGGCATCTTTCGTTTACTACACTAACGAGTGTCACATCTTTAGCAAGAACGCGAAAATTCGGTGGTTAGGTTTGTACGCAAAATGTAGTTTCGAGCATCCATTGAATTGGCAAATGGTCCCTAGGCTGGTGGATTGCATGAATGATGGAATACTCCTTAACGACTCTGCGGATGTGGAAAGTGGAACTGGAACATCCGGCTGCCGAAGGCCTTTTGTGAGCTGCTCTGTTATAGGACTTCCGAACAGTTAAAATCGCCGACGAGCTTGTCAAGCAAAATCTTCGCTCAAAGTCAAACATTGTCCGGTTCTGCAAAGTCAAGATGAAGTAAGTACATTATGAAACATCCAATAGCTCCGGCAGAGAATGTCATCGATATGATGACAAGGTTACGAAGAATTCAAACTTTTCCAACATCAAAACTTTTTTATATAATTTCACTAGACAACATCACCGATCGCCATGATACACGTTGACTAAGGTGAAGAAAGTGACAGTTTGATTTGTGTAACGCCCTGAGCATACGAATACTTGCATAAAAGTCACGATTTCATGGCTTTAAGTCATGATATCATGAAACATAAAATTTTATAAATTCATGACTTTTTGTTCCGGCAACGGATTTTTTTCCGTGTATGCCAAGGAAGTCAAGGAAATTTCCATTACGGAAAGATCCTGGACCGACCGGGAATTGAACCCAGACACCTTCAGCATGATAATGCTGAAAATGGATAAGCCTCGAAACAACTGGGGGGGGGGGGGGGGGGAGGGTTTGCTAGCCCAAATCCGCTGGGAACATATTCAGCATTCTCAAGATTTTGCCAGAAATAGTCCAAATATCTAGAAATCCACAATTTCCTGCAAAGAATTTGCAGTACGCCCCAGAAATCTTAGGAATCAACTATGAATCGCCGGATGTTGCGTTGCATTACCAATAACTGATTATACATGCTCTAAATCTAAACCTTCCCTAAATAATACTCAGGATCCCGCAAGAAACTCCCAATCTCCAGATTGCACTCAGTATCTTCAAAAATCTGCCTAGAATTCTTTGAAACCCACTAGAAAAACCTAGGATTTTGCAAGTATTTTTCAGGTTCTAGTTAGGATACTATTAATTCCGGCTAACGATCCCCAAGATCTCGTAAAAAAAAATTTGTGCGGCCTGTATATTCGATCTTGATATGACACGTAATATATGGCTTGATCACCATTGGTAAAGAATGTTGATATGACGATAAGATAAATATCTTCTAAAGAGTGAACGCAGCTCTAAATAATTAGCGCAGATAGATCAACATACACACTCATACCATAGACAAACATTTAAAACACTCTCAATTGTATTCATCGCACGCTTTTTTGAGAACAAAACGTAGTTTCTGTTTAAAACTCTGTATGAATCATAGACTTTTTGTTGCTCTTATGCGTTGTTCAATCGCGTGGTTCCGAATCTGCACAACAAAGTTTTTTAATGAGTGTATCACCAACCGACAGACTCAAATGGGCTGGTCACACAGCATGAATGCCTGAGTATCAATGTGGGAAATCAAGTTGACATAGTAATGTAGATAAATGACTGTATGAATTGTTACGAATACATAACTATTCCGAGATGAAAAGGCGTGTAAGGGAGCCCTATTACTTAGCTGGTGTAATTTGGGAGAATATCTGACGCATATGAAGTTCTGGAATGCGGTTCGTATGAAGCTGACCTGCTGTTTAAATGGCTAGAACAAAATACACAATGATATTTACAAAAAGTCACTTTTTTCATGGCTCTCAAATATGTTGCCAAAAACGGGTCATCGATCAAACGATTTCATCCATCTTGTAGTGCGGGTTTAATGTAATTTGTATAAATAAACGATTTTGTTCGTAAACTGTTAGGTATTTTTCACTTTTAAATCGCTTGGGTCTCCTCTAAATCTCAATATTTTTGGCTCAAACTTTGAGTTTCTTTTTTTATGTAATTTGAATTCAGAAGTGCAAACGAAATATAAGTTTTGAGTGCCCCAATATACAACTTCGGTACGTATCAAATCGCAAAAACTCTACCCACCTCGCAGTTGTGCGGATCGTTGATAATGGCAAACAGCGTCCAGAAGGGCGTTCCGGTTTCCTGGCTGATGAACCACGAGGCCGCCATGCTGCCGAATCGGGTCACACCCTGCTTGAAGCCTCCCAGCGCCCGCTTCTCGTTCGGATCGTGCGAATTGATTTCGCACAGAATGTATTTATCGCAGTGGGGCGTCTGGATTGCATGTCGGTAGGCGCGATGAACTTTCAGTACCGGTTCAATTACCTGGAATAACGTGTGCGAAAAATGGAACGAAATGATCATTAGCAGTCCAGACACGTGCGCGATTCGGCGTGCCCCGCACGGTACGTCCAATGGGGGTTATTATGCGACTTTCATGTACCCCAAGTTTTCATTTACAGGAAGTTGATCATAAGATACAAGCTAGTAAACCGCAAAATAGTGTACCTCAGATATTTTGTGAAACCATATTAAAAGCTGGTTTTTATGGCTACATGAAAATTGCATTATAACCCCCTTCCAACATAGCGCGATCCCGTTGAACAAACCTCCAAATTCAGCGTATCGGTCAGTTTGTCGGTCATTTCGGTGACGTTGTACTGCTTGAGGATCTGCTTGGCTTTGCCCAGCTTCAACAGATCTTTGACGTAGTTGACGGCTGGCTTAACGTACGTCACCGAGTTGATCTTGACCTGCAGGTGCTTCTTGGCGACGTGATCGATCAGGTTGGAGATGCTCTCGCTGGGCCGGTCGATATCCAGGAGCGCTTGCTTGGGGTATCCCTGCGATTGCAGGAAGCCGTTGGCCATCATTTGTCCGGTTGCGACATATCTGATAAAGAGAGATAAGGTAAGATTGATGATTAATTCTGAAACTATGATTCTTGGGGCCCAGATAGCCGTAGCGGTAAACGCGCAGCTATTCAGCAAGACCAAGCTGAGGGTCGTGGGTTCGAATTCCACCGGTCGAGGATCTTTTCGGGTTGGAAATTTTCTCGACTTCCCAGGGCATAGAGTATATTCGTACCTGCCACACGATATACACATGCAAAAATGGTCATTGGCATAGTAAGCTCTCAGTTAATAACTGTGGAAGTGCTCATAAGAACACTAAGCTGAGAAGCAGGCTCTGTCCCAGTGGGGACGTAATTCCAGAAAGAAGAAGAAGATGATGATTCTAGTTATAAGTATAAATTAAACTGACCTCAATGGTTAGTAGTCAAACTGAAAGCATTAGTCCGAAAATATGACAGCGAACGAAAATTTTATACAAGAACACATATAATCTTAGGGAAAGCATTTGTATAATTCTCTGTATGCCAAACGACCATTATGCGAAACGACCGGTTCCCCGTTATAATTATGGATAGCAATCAGTCATCTGCAGTAAACAAAAACATACCTGAACAGTTAACTGTCCTAGACAAGGCTTGTTTTTCAAAAAGTCAATCATCCAATTACAATAGAAGAAATCTAGAAATTCGAAATCTATGAGCTTTTTGGAAATATATTTCAAAATTAGTTCTTGAACAATTTCAATGGTAAATTTTGGATGAAAATAATACATAATATATTGGCGGAACCCTTAGAATTTTTTTGGATATGTTGTGCTGGAATCGACAGAATCCAGACACAAGATTAAAACAAGAAACGAAGAATGATTTTTTTTCATAATTCTGAACAAATTTATTGTATCATATTTGATTGGAACTCTGGGGAAGTTTCTAGCTCACATTTCTTAAGAAGTAAGGTACCCCGGAGCAAGTGGGACATAAAAAAACGATAGTTCAAACAAATAGTTCAATAAAATTTTCAAATGTAAATATTTTTCAAATCCAACAATACAATCACATATTGGCATCATATCGTCCCCTTAATGCTACAACTAGATAACTCAAAAATCGAAATTTTGAGATGCGCAACTTCGAAAATATGACTGTTTTACAAGGTGATGGTAATTCGCTGAGAATATGATTGAAAAATAAACTTAAACTTGTGTATTTTGAACCACACGCTAAGAAGCCTTGGATATTTCAAAGATCTAATTAAGAATAAGGTTTCAAATTTCGAGTTATATAGTTGTAGCATCAAGAAGACGATATTTGCTAGTGTATGCATGAAATTGATCGAATAAATTCGAAATTGTGAAAACTTTAGAAGACAGTTTTAGAAAGAGCCATTAGACACAGTTAGCTCGCTAGACGGGGCAAGTGGGACACATCCAGTTTCATGCGTCAATCCACATCAATAAATCAACCATTACAATAATAGGTTTGATAAATCATAGATTTTCTATTTTGAGTACATTTTTGATGTACATAAGGAACCAACCATAAAATACGTAAAGCTTTAGAAAGAAAACGTTTATTTTAAAGTATGTCACATTGCACTTGATAGCAACTGAAAATTCCTCAATAAAAGCGTAAAGAGGAATAAAATATGTTCAAATTATATCATTTATAAGCTATTCATTAAAAAGTAGCACATAAACATTTAATAATTGACGAAATTATTAATATGTTCTCTTATTACTTAATGCATGGTAGAAAACTACTTAATGAAATGAAATTGTTTTCCGTAACCACTAAATTTGGTAGAAATAACAAATAAAGTTCAATTAAAATAGAAAAGTAATCGTTCTCATGAAGGCTTTCGAATTTTATCTCTGTCTGTTCAATTTCGAATTCGTGTTTCAAAAATAAAAAATAATATAGAAGAATTACACATATTTTCTCCCTCTTATGCAATAACGTAATTTAAGATTGATTTTTTTTTTTTTTTTTTTTGATAAAAATCATTTGTTTGAATGTTTTAGTGCTACTCTCTAGGAATATGTTTGAAACGTGTAGAAAAAGTTTTGATTCTGGTTTTTGTTTTGATAGGTCCCACTTACACCGGGCATAATGATATTTTGGGGTAAGTTAGACCGTTGAAAATTTCATATGAAATGAAAACAAAATACCGGTTTATCGTTAGCAGCTTGTAATAATACTTAAAATTGTAAGTTCGATTTATAACACATTTATTTTTTGCAAGTTAATACAAGACGTGAAACGTGTTACAATTCATCATGCAAATTGAAAATGGCGCTAAATTGACAACTGTTATTTGAACCACATGGTAATAAAAATAACAATATTTTTTATACGTAATACATTCCTTGCCATTGTATCTTCATTTTTCTAGAAGAATACTCCCATGAGAAACTTTTCCTAAGTGAGCCATGACGGAACGCCCCACTTACCCAGGATTCTCACTTGCCCCGGGGTACCTTATTCTTGATACATACTTCTTTGAAACATAAGATAGACATCCCTCCTGGCTATCCACCAAAAATTTCTCCAAACCAACAATTCATTGAACAGACCTGTCAGAAATATGTCACGGCTTCCGGTCACACTATTCAAACACTTCTCCTCTGTAAAAAAAAATCTGCCCTAATTTATTTCTCAAATTTTGTCTAAATTATCACCACATCAACTTTTACTATTTGAAGCTTTCACTCCATATCGCTGACAAAAAATGTTCATACATTCTGCCTATTCTTGACGTTTTGATGGTAACATTTTGAGATTTTGGCAAAATTTTTTCACATTTTCTCGAAAAACTCTTCTTTACTAGCATTTGTTTCGAAATTGTTCTTGCGATTTGAATATATTTTGTGGTAAAAATTGTGGTACTTATTACCACAGACAAACACACGTCACACTCTCATTGAAGTCCATCGACCACCTTATTAACGATCGATTTAAATATACGATAGGTGGTCAATCGACCTCCCGCACCGCTCGCTTCGTTTTCGATCGTGTTTGACGTTTACACACTATCGCCACATGTTAGACTGTCGGCCAAACAAGTGGGATTTAGCATTGGGTGTACATGTCCTTGCGACTATGATTTTGATAGCAATATTCAAACTATCGTTTGTAAAGGTTTTTTACAGCCATGAAAAAATGCGTCCATTATATATTTGTATAAAAGTTATTCAATTTCTGTATACTGCCGTGAATCGCAAGTCATCCCATTTGCATTTTGGCCAAAATTGAGTTGAGTTCAGTTTTCAACATATCTTTCAGCTGCACTAATGAGATAATATGATTTGTTCGGAAAAAATATGAAAAAAACAGCAAGTCAAATTGTCCCATAATGAAATGTAATCGCATATCAGTCACAATACAGATTTCCGTACCGTGTAACACAAAAAATAATCGTGTTTATATTTTTTTCGGAAAGATACCGTAGGGAAAAACAAATTCTCGCGTTCAGTATCACAAGGGCGTAACTGCGATGATCATTTTCTCTTCGTCGATTTTCTTTTCAACTAATATCTTGGCAGGGTGAATGATTATGACTACTATTCTAGATTCACTACTCATCGTACTCCATCATTCTGAATGGTTAAACATTCTTCTTCTTCTTTCTGGCGTTACGTCCCCACTGGGACAGAGCCTGCTTCTCAGATTAGTGTTCTTATGAGCACTTCCACAGTTATTAACTGAGAGCTTTCTTTGCCGATTGACCATTTTTGCATGTGTATATCGTGTGGCAGGTACGAAGATACTCTATGCCCTGGGAATCGAGAAAATTTCCTTTACGAAAAGATCCTCGACCAGCGGGATTCGAACCCACGACCCTCAGCATGGTCTTGCTGAATAGCTGCGCGTTTACCGCTACGGCTATCTGGTTAAACATTATGGAAATCGATTGAATTTTGTATACTAATCTAAAGAGAAAAACGTGAAAATTGTGAAAGAATGAAAGTTTCATTAAGATTTGAACATGTTCCAATTGTCTGGAATTTTTTGAATATTCGTATGGAAAACGAATTTGGAAACTTCACAGTTCATTTTTTCAATGCCTATTTTTTACATATGGGACTGACTTGCGATTAACGGCAGTATAGTCCCCCAAAGCATTTCTTTTCGAACGATTTCGTTAGCAAATCGTAATTGTTAAATCAAATACAAATGGAAAGATTAATACTTTTCAACTTGCTTTTCAAATGACAACCTAGATTGGTTTCGGTTTCTTGAGATCTAAGAACAACTTCGCTGGTGGCCCAAATCATCATATTAATCAATATTTTATTGGATTAAGTTGAATATTGAAACTTGCAACTCAAATTGTTCCAATTTTATTTAATGGTTTTGTGGTATACTGCCGTTCTACGCATATTTGTCCCGCGGTCCACAATGTTTACAAAGAACATGGGACAAGTAGGCAGAGAAGGGCAGTATATGTCTTGGAACTGGACAGTTTAGATTTTTCTCGCAGCAACTGGTAGAGCAGGTTTATTATGAGTAATTTTATGCATAGAAGAAAAATCATATTCCTGTAGGTTTGTGTTGAGGAATATCTGAAGAAGCAATTGATTAAATTTTAGGACAAGCACTTGTTGAAAGGTCCCTGAAAAACGTTGATGTTATTATTAGGGACAATGGAAATTCGCGGCAAAATTTTGGAAATTTTGCGTGTGACCAAGGCGATTAATTCAAAATTTCGCGGCTTTGTCGCGGTCCCATACTTTTGGCCGTATTTTACCCAAAAATAAACAGTTTTGGAAAAATTGTCTTTGTATATGAACATTTCGTGGAATTTCATTAAAAAATTTGGTTTTTATTTTTAAAATTAAGATGACAATTTTAATATTAGAGTGATAATGCAAAATTTGAAACAAAAGTAGCCAACCAGAAAGTCGTCCAAGTTAGAACTAAAAATTTTATGGATCTTGGATTTCAAGATAAATAAACCATTTTCATTAGCAAAAAACTGGAAATCACTGTGATTTTTATAAAAATCTCCAAATTTGACTAATTTCGCGGCATTTCGAGAGATGTCTCAAATTTCGCGGCGAAGGCTGAATTTCGCGGCCTCATATTCAGAGCACTTTAGACTTACAGCAACTTCAAATGCATTCGATATACATAAATCAGCTGATATTTGAGAATTGTCCAATTTCTTTGCTAAATTTATCAGTAGTGTAGTAGAATTTAACGTCTTATACTGTTATTTAGTTATTTTTTCAAATTGATTAAAATTCAAATAAATTTACCTAGATTCCGAACTAAGGAATAATAAAAACTCCAAGTATTTAAAAAAGATTCAAAGACATTCAAATTGACTGTCATGTCACATTCATAGGAATTGAATGACACATTCCTGTGAAATAATTCAACAAAATATCTATACAAAATGCCAGTACTGGGAATTTATGACATAACGGAATTCATTATGTTTGTGAAAGCAAAACCTTTAATTGAAAAACATGATATTTCATTCCCAGATAATTCTCAAATTTCTGATGGCGTTCCTGGAGAAATCATTACATGAATTTTGAGCTGAAATCTTAAGGTTATTTCTCAAGAAAAATTTGTTTGCTCGAAAAAAAAAACTTGAAAGAAACTTGTGGTTGTTATTTATTATTTCATAGTAAAGTATAATAGTACACGGTCTACTTATGGTTGACGGCATAAATTTTACTATTTCTGTTAGGGATGAACCACTGCGACCATTTTTCTTTGTTATTTTGTGGTATACCCGTGTCCTTTGTTAAGTGCATATCGTTCTACTCCATTACTATTGAGAAATAATGAAGTAGTCGTTTTTTATATAATTATAATTCTTTACCATTTTGCATAGAGCCATTTTAGAAAAAAAGATACCGTAAATTCGGGTGAAATTGATCAGTAGGGTGAAATTGATCACTGTGTCACTCGATTTTATTTCTTCCTAATGGAGCACAAATATCAATGTAACCTACAGTGAATGAACGTTGTTTGTCGTAAGTATGTCCAAATTGTGTATTGTGAAGTTTTTTGTGTTCAAAAATGTTCATTTCTATGTAAATAATGTAAAATTTCATAATCTAGTACGGTGCAGTGTCAACAAACATCAATAAACTTCTAATTCTAGACAAGGATTTGGACCTAGTATAATCCTGAAAGTTTGTGAGGATACTTAAGATATATCCCCAAACTAGATTTCATAACCAAAACTCGTACCAATTCGTTAATTTGGTTGAAATTATTGAATTTCTGTTATATATCAGGAAATTCCTTAGGAAATTGCATACATTTAGGCGTTTTCTGCATTATTCTTGAAATTTAAACATTCATTATTTCTATAAATATTGTATTGTTAAGTGTTTGACAAGCATATTCGGATTCAGGGAGCTCAAATTTATTATGTGAAGTTGTTTTGAAAACTAACAATAATGGCATTGATAAGTGATCGATTTCACCCCGAAATGAGATCTCCTGATTTTTTATTTTAGACATATTTTTAGCACTAAAGTTACATTCGTTAGAAATTTCGGTACTTGAGTCAATGAGGCTCACCTTCATACTTATTTTCCTGCATTCAGGAAGAAAAATCATACTGAAGGTGTAGAGATATATCATTTTGAAAAATATTGGTGAATAATGCCTATGAAACAGTTTGCTTATTTATAAGTCATGAAAGTCCCAAGTAACCACAAGCACTAATAATAAGCCCTAAATCAGCATCATAGATGCATACAGGAATTATAATACCACTACAAATTCAGACACGCCTAATAACAGCACTTCCACTGCAAACAAACCCTTGCATAATTAATGCTTCTATGCCTGATGCATACAAGTATTAAATAGGCACTATTATAGTATAATATTCGCTCTATATTCTATGTTTTAATGTCATCCAGTGTTTTGACAGATATATCACGTGCTTAGTGTTTTCATGTAGTGGTAAGAGGGAGCAAAACATAAATCTTCTGATTACCACAATGTTGGTTTCTTTTCTTCCCAACAATATTTATCTTTTGTGGCCGAAGGAGCAAAGAATCAGGAGTACGGTTGTCGCTGTCACTGGATCGAGATGCAAAATGAGGTATGTTCAACATCTTAGAACAAAATGTGGCAATGAAATGTCCTAAAAAGGGCGATAATTTTCTCGACTTCTGGCTGCTTGGGCACATCAGGAGTTAATCATCGATATTAACCTCCTTTGCCCGAGCAGATAACGATCTGGTTTTTTCGTTGCTGATCTTTTTCGTGCTGAGATTGCAAAAAGCTTAATCCTGCCTAGTTTGAGTAGTGGCTACGGTTAGGTTAGCTCAAATCAATCTTCAGCATAAAAGAACAGCGACGATCAATCTTTGCAGACTCATGCAAAATGGTGCAGCCTAAGTGGCGCTAGTTTAAGAACCCTACTTTCGTAGAGGGAACTTCTATCTAGGTAACGTTGTGGACATAGTTTTTGCTACTTTCAGCAAACTTAAAATGGCAAACTCGCGCTCCATGCACCGCGCATGCGTGCTCGTTAATAAAGCAATCGTTGCTACACTCATTTCTGAGTTAACTACCAGAGATGTATGTGCTGTCACAATCGATGTTTCTGTTGGTGACCTCAACAGGGAATACGTCTATTGTTTGGTATATTTACCACATTATGAACCATCCCCAACTGATGACTTCAAACGAGTTGTCGTACACTGCGTAACAATAGGCCTTCCGCTGATTGTGGGCAATGCTCATCACATCATCTGGGGCAGCTCAGATATCAATTTGAGAGGCTCCAGTCTGATGGAATACTTAAGTAGTACAGACCTAGGATTGGGCAATCGCCCAACTTTCATGGTTTCTAATAAAGAAGAAGTGTTAGACATAACGCTCTGCTCGAATAGAATCAGTCGCGAGTGAACGAATTGACATGTATCAGATGAGGAATC
Organism: Aedes aegypti; assembly: GCF_002204515.2. Classification (NCBI taxonomy): domain Eukaryota; kingdom Metazoa; phylum Arthropoda; class Insecta; order Diptera; family Culicidae; genus Aedes; species Aedes aegypti. Next base: position 220,577,788 of record NC_035107.1, on the reverse strand, counting down.
ATTATCTGATCATCGCTACATCTTCTTTGAACATTCAAATGTAACTGCGCAGACTTTGCGTTTTATGAATCCCCGCTCAACAAACTGGGAACTCTATATTGAATTGGTTGCGTCCAAATTTCATGGATATTCTCCGTCCATTGAAAATCCAAGTGATCTGGATGATGCCGTTGATACTACAACATCCTACATTATGGAAGCTTTTGAAGAAGCATGTCCTCTGCGGTCTGTAAAGACTACAAGAGGGACCCCATGGTGGAATTCCGATCTGACTAGACTCAGGAAACAATGTAGAAGGAGTTGGAACAAACGCCGTTCAGCTGGATCAGAGTCGTTCAAGTCGGCTCGCAAGGCTTACAAGAAGGCTCTTCGTTCTGCTGAACGATCCGGCTGGAAAAACCTTTGTACAAATGTTTCCAGTTTGAGTGAAGTCAGTCGGCTGAACAAAATCCTTGCAATATCTAAGGATTTCCAAGTGAACGAAATTCGCTTACCTAATGGTGGCTTTACTTCTTCCGATGAAGAAGTATTAGAATGTTTATTCAATACAAACTTCCCCGGATGTGTGGGCATAGCATCTACGGATGAACGAAATGTCTTTTCATGTAGTTACGAGTCTCTGGCCTCGGCTTACAGTATCGTAACTACTGAATCGATTCAATGGGCACTTAACCTTCGGGCTGTCGCGTTGTTGTACTTTGTACAACAGTTGTGATTTATATGCTATCATTTTGCAACAAAGATATCTATCGACACCAAACCTAAATGTATTCCTCAAGAATCTTCTTAAGAACAATGATCGGCAGTTTTTATTTACAGTATGACCCTTTATATTATATAATACGGTAAATCAACAAATGTACATGGAAGTCGCATAATAATGAACGCACTATGTACGGTTCGAGGAAACCACAGTTTGAAATCGTGATATCGCGAAATCCAGATAATATAGAAACTTGGGGTCTTTAGAAAAGTTGTTCTGGAGGTGAAGCGCTATCTGATGGTACTTTATTTCATTCGGAATTTAACCGTTAGATGGTTTTAGTGGGCATGGAAGTTTTACTTTTGTTTTGCAGATTTTTCAGGATCCTGACCATTTAGAAGGATGTCGTCTTCGGCAAAGTTGTTTAGTAAGTTAAGGACTATCATTTTTCGAGCTAGATGATTCAAAATTTTGCCACTAGGCGGCGCTAGTGAGCACGAAACTTTTGTTTGCAGATATCTCAGGAGCCTGACTACTTAGAAAGATGGTGTCTTGGCGCTAGTGAGCATGAAATTTTTGTTTTGCGGATACTGCAGGATCTTGACTTTTTAGACAGGCACCTTTGGAAAAGTTGTTCAGAAGCTCAGGGACTATCATTATTTTAATAAATCTCTAACTTTAAGGATTAAACAAAGAAAGAATTTGAGCTACTGAACAACTCTGCCGAAGACACCATCTTTCTAAGTGATCAGGCTCCTGAGATATTTGCGAAACAAATGTTTTATGCTCACTAGCGCCACCTAGTGGCAACATTTTGAATCAACTAGCTCAAACAATGATAGTCCTTGAGTTACCGAACAACTTTGCCGAAGACGCCATCTTTCTAAGTGGTCAGGATCATGAGATCTGGGAAACAAAAGCTTAATGCTCACTAGCGCCGCCTAGTGGCAAAATCCCGAATTTCTTGTCTATAATAATGATAGCCCATAAGCTACTGATCAATTTTGCCGAAGACGTCATCTATCTAAGTGGTCAGACTCCTGAGATATTCGCAAAACCAAGGGTGTTGTACAAAGTACAACGCGCGACTACTCGCGTTACAAAAATTCGCGCGACGACCGAAAGGTTAATAGTTTTGCTCCTTTCAAATCTCCAGGAGCGGATGGGATTTATCCTGTTCTGCTCCAAAAGGGATTTGAGTTTATCAAAACATGTTTTGAAAAAGCTACTTGTAAGCAGTTTTGCTACCGGGTACATTCCCAAATCCTGGCGTGATATTACTGTAAAGTTTATCCCGAAAGGAGGACGTGCGTCGTATGAAGAAGCGAAGAGTTTTAGACCAATCAGTCTGACCTCTTTTCTTGTGAAATGTCTGGAACGCATTATCGATCATCACATCCGTGATGTTTATTTGGCAAACATGCCTCTTCATGTGAATCAACATGCTTACCAATCTGGAAAGTCCACTGTGACTCTTTTACACAAAGTTGTATACGATATCGAGAAAGCATTCGCTCAGAAGCAATCCTGCTTGGCTGTTTTCTTGGATATTGAGGGTGCCTTTGATAACGTGTCTTTCGATGCCATATCGGAAGCCGCGCGAAACCATGGGCTACTTACAATGATTACCAATTGGATTCATCAAATGCTCAAAAACCGACATCTCTTCTCGATATTGCGTCAAGCAGCGATTCGAAAATTTAATGTTTGCGGTTGCCCTCAATGGGGAGTCTTGTCACCACTTTTGTGGAATCTCGTAGCAGATACGCTATTGAGGCAACTCAATAATAGCGGTTTTCCAACATATGGATTTGCCGACGACTATCTAGCTCTGATCGTTGGTATGTGCATAAGCACCTTATTCGACCTGATGCAAAGTGCTCTTCAGATAGTCGAGAGTTGGTGTCGCCAATATGGCCTTTCGGTTAACCCGAATAAAACATCTATTGTTCTTTTTACGGAAAGACGAAACCGCGATGGAATTCGACCTTTACGTCTTTTTGGCCCTGAGATTAATGTGACTGATCAAGTAAAATATGTCGGAGTCATTCTAGATTCCAAACTTTCTTGGACACCTCACATTGATTTCAGAGTCAAAAAAGCTTGCATGGCCTTCGGTCAATGCCGGCAAACCTTTGGTAAAACTTGGGGCCTCAAACCCAAATATATCAAATGGATTTACACAACAGTTGTTCGACCAATATTGGCATATGGATGTCTTGTGTGGTGGCAAAAGGGCGATGTGAGAACAATCCAATCAAAATTGGGCCATCTACATCCTGATGGCGAGGTCTGATGTGTTCTCTACAACTCCCACAGCAGCGCTTGAGGCCATTTTCGATGTTGCGCCACTACACATATATCTTAAACAAGAAGCACTTTCTTGCTCTTACCGTTTATGGGTACTGGATCTACTGGAGAAAAATCCAGTGAATCGTAAATCTACACTCACTTCGTTGTTTCTACTTCTGGTGAATTGGGACAAAATTGTCCTTGCTCCAAGTGATCTCACAATTGCTTGTCACTTTCCTTACAGGACATTTACCACACAATTCCCTTCACGGGAAGAGTGGACGTCTGGCTATTTGGAAAGAAGTATATCAAACAATATAGTATGTTACACTGATGGCTCCCTTCTTGAAGGTAGAGCTGGTGCAGGAGTATATTCTCGTGAGCTAAGGCTGAATCAGTTTTACTCACTTGGTAGAAACTGCACCGTTTTTCAGGCGGAAATATTTGCTATTATGTGTGGAGTGCAATCAGCACTTCAACAGCGCGTAATGGGTAAAGTCATATTCTTCTGTTCAGATAGTCAAGCTGCTATAAAAGCTCTTGCTTCGACCAACTCAAGGTCGAAGCTTGTTATCGCATGTCGAACTCAAATTGAGGAACTGAATTCAGTCAACTCTGTTAAACTTGTATGGGTACCCGGCCATTCTTCCATCGCTGGAAATGAATTGGCAGATGAGCTAGCTCGCGATGGAGCATCGCATGACTTCATTGGCCCTGAGCCTGCTATTCCAATTTCGAAGTGCTGGGTGAAGCTTCAGATAAACTCTTGGGCGGCAACTCAGCACAAGCAATATTGGAACAGATTGGAGTCATGTCGTCAAACAAAATTGTACATTACTGAGCCATCTCCAAGGGTGGCGAAGTATTTAACAAATCTGTCAAAGCAGGATTGCAGTTTCTTGGTCAGAGCGTTGACACTGCCGACTCAACTATCACATGGCAAATATTCAGCGTGCTGACACATTTGTGTGTGTGATAGTTGTGACTCCGATTATGGAACTTCGTATCACCTGATATGTAACTGTCCAGTTTTTTCGCAAATGCGATTCCAATTAGGGGCCGTCCATAAATGACGTAGCTTTTTATCGCTGATTTTTTACACCTCCTCCCCCCTCGTAGCATTTCGTCACAAATGCTGATACCCCCCTTGGAAAATACGTAGCATATCAAGCACCCCCCCCCCCCCCTCGTCTTTTTGTTTTGTTTTCATATTGCCAATATTCAGAAGGTTTTTGTCTAATTAATAGAAAATATTTTCCTTAGGGTGCAGAATATTGATATATCTATCCTATCATCGTGCTTGCCACACGATACACTGATATCAATCCAGACGCTCGACCTGTGTGTTTAAAATTATGGATCGACTCATGAACGTCCATATCGATTTGCTGTTATTTTCTTGCAAACTTCGTGTGTAGTACACATTAAATTCCTTTGTTTTGCTATATGGATTAATTCATCAACCGTAAAAACAGTTTTGGATCCAATTCTAATATTGTGTCAAAATATCGAAACATTAATCTTGCGAGGAAAGCGACATACAACAGAACAATTCTTATTTTAGCTTTTTGAGTTGCGGAAAGCCCAAAAATAGATCAAGAATTAGTTTAGTGCCTTAGCTATAGGCTTGACAGAAACTCCTCGGCGATGCCAATATGAGGCGATTTTGACGTTTTTTGAGGAGTAAAACGATTCGAGTGAGTGTGCATCTGGTGTTTATCTGGTACTCTTTCTCTCTTGTTGCTGCGCTCACCATTACTCACACTTTAAAGAACTTTTGAGTGTCCAGCCCGAACAAAACAGCCCTCACGGATGTGATGTCAATATTTTTCGATGGACTTTTGCTCTGTTGTGTTTTGTACTACATCTTTCTCGCTCATTGTTTGTTGCCTCTCTGCTTAGTATGTTTTCGCTCCCTCGCAAAGAGGCAAAAGCAGCACGCTTTGGATTCCAAGGTGTGGCACCTCAATAGATCAACTTTTCCCATTAAATTTGCCTGATTGAGCTATGTTTCTCCTAAATGTCATATCTTTGAACGTTTATTTCCCGAATTCAGTGCCAGGGTGATAAAAAAGTACGATAAACAATCATAATAAAAATATATTTCTCGCGTTCAGTATCATAAGGATGTAAGAATGATCGATTCCTCTTCATTGATTTTTTTTCAGCTAATAACTTCTCCAAGCGACTATTTTTGACTGTAGCTAGGCTGATACAAATATTAATTTTCTTTTATGTCCGAGACCACTTGGAAGGTACGAGGGGAGGGGATAAAAATAAATAAGGAACAAAAAATAAAAATGAAAAAAAGTTAGGTATTAATTGAATTTTTATTTTTAATGATAGTTGTTAAACTTTTTACAATCGTCATCTGGATCATTACTAAACCTGGTTTTTACTATAAAAATTAAAAAAAAACCTAACTGATGTCAAAAAATGATGAATTTTTTTTTCTCCCCTTCAAAATTTCCGGATTTTTGAAGAGGGGGGGGGTGACATAAAAGAAAATAATATTTGTATCAGCCTTATGATTTACCAGAAAGTACTCATCGTCCTTCGCAGTGTTGCATGTAATTTTTATTTTTTCGAATAAAAGGGAAAATCGCTTAATGCAGATACGCCTGCGATACTGAACGCGAGATTTGGTCATTTTAGACTAAACACATATTGCTAAAAATGCCGAAATTGGTCAAACTCCAAACAATCGCCTAAATAAAGGGTTCATATCAGATGACCCGAAATGGGTCATTCGAGGGATTTGCATTCGGGTAATTGACATTTGCGGAAACGACATTAGGAGAACTAAAACTGTATGCAATATTATAATCGTTGCTTATTTGTTAACTTTCGGACACATGGAGAAATGACGGTCGAATGTTAAAAAAAAAGTTGCATAGCTGTAGCTGATTTATCAGTTCAGCAATGACAAGCTGCACGAGTGCACAGATAAGTTGAAAGAACAGCTCATTTTTAAAAAAAGGATTAATTACCTATGAAGCCCAAAAATTTGGAGATGCTGCATATATACATGATGTGAAGAAATCTTAGACTCCTCTTTTGTATTTTGAAGGAAGAACCTCCTCTGCCCATTATGTTCGGTAGTAATTTCAAACATTTTTCAGTCAACATTGTACAAATTTCCGGTATATAGTCCTTCCGGGTAATGGTTCTCCGGTAAATGGTAATGGTAATGGTTCTTCCGGTAAATTGCATTCAAGGTATCGATTTTCCGGGTTATGTCGGAGAACCATCCATAACGGTAAACGCGCAGCTATCCAGCAAGACCAAGCCGAGGGTCGTGGATTAGAATCCCACCGGTCAAGGATCTTACAGGAAATTTCTCGACTTCCAAGGGCATGCAGTATCTTCGTACATGGGATATGCAAAATTTTGATCAATTTCAAATGCTTATAACTTTGTGACAAAAGAATGATATTGGATGCATCCGGAAGCAGTCCACGGTAAATTTGGTCTATTTTCAGTAACTTGCTTGACCATGCATATTGGCCACAAGACTCCGGAGATGTTCCGTATTTTTTCAAGGTTATGTAAAATGACTGTTATTGGATTTGCAAACTATTGTCATTTGAAAATTATATTGAGCAACTACCGTTTTTTAGGTCCAGTGTTTTATACAACTTTAATGATTTGTAGTTTAAAATTGTGACGTGCTGGAACATTTCTGAGAGCAGATTCTGCCACCCAAAATTTACTGGAGACACATCATTTTGCTCCCTTGTTGCTAAATAACTCGAAAATCCAAATTTCGAACTATTCAACATTGAAAGTTTGACCGTTGCACAAGGTACAGATAATATTATTGAAAAGTAATCTTTGACTTCTTTACTTTGAATCACACGCTTATGATCTGAGAAAATCTGTCAGATTTAATTATTATTTATGTTTAGACATATTGAACCCTAAAAATAGAAAGTTTGAGTTATCTAGTTATAGCATTAAGGGGATGATTTGATCCCTGAGACACGCAAACATGTTATTTTTTTTTCACTGTAATAATCAATCCAAAGTCCTCAAATTATTTATGACTTAGTTTGCCACGGTCACCTCACAGTCATATTTTGAAACATCAAAATGAAATTAGTTCAAGCAAACATAAACCAAGAAGGATTTTAATGTAACTTTATATTCAAACATACGCAGTCACAACGGATTGTCCTCTCATCAATTTTCACCCCCAATTACCCCAACTGATGACTAACTCGCTCTAGCTAGTTCCAGCTAGGTTTTGCGCGCAACTCTCTTGCCCCACAGTTAATTCAACATGTTTGAAATTCGTCATCACCACGCCACTCACCTCTGATAGACCTCCGGGTTGGCAATATAATTGGCCCAGTCAGCCAGATAGATAGTGGCCGCCTTAATCCACCGTCGCCGGAAGCTCTGGTTCTGCAGCGTGGCAAACAGCTTATCGTAGTCCAGTTTTCCATCGCGACCCACAAATCCCTTAAACACCGTATCCAGTCCGATCTTGGTCCACAGGGCTTGTGCCAGCTCGGATTGTGTAAACTGATCCCACATGACGTGGATGTGCTCCAGGAAGGGTGGCAGAACCCACGAGTGATCCTTGTGCTTTTCCTGAGTCTTTTCCATGTCTGGACCGGAGAAGGATTGGAACGCCTGGACGGCTAGTGGCAATAGATTGGCGATCGTGTCCCCATTGAATCCAGGATGTTGAGGTTCCCGATCTTCGTCATGATCGACGCTGTTCTGATTGGCCAGCCAAGTTTGAGCAACGGTCAGAACGGTATCAAGGATGGGGTTACCCTCTTCGGCTCTCTGCTGACGCTTCTGTCGTTTGTTGGATCGTCTCTGGGGTTGTTGATCCTCGTTCGCTCCAGCGAACATTTGGATCACATTGCCAATCAGAGCGGGATCAAATCCACCACCACCACCTCCGGCATTGCCACCATTGGCCCCGGCCAACATGCTTCCGATTCCGGAAAGGATCGCTCCAACACCATCATTGTTGGACTTGGCACCACCTCCGGCATTAGCATTGGCCATCAGTGGCAACAGCATGGAAGCGATTCCCGTCAGCCCAGCTGCCGCATTTCCACCGCCTCCATTTTGATTTCCAAGAGACTGCAAGAACTCCGAGGCCATATCCAGGAACGGACTGCCTTCGTCATCCCGGACGTTCGATCGCTGTGTCGTATAAGCACTTCCACTAATCGAAAATATCACCAATGATATCACGCACAGGTATTTACCGTTAACCTTCATCATGCTTCTTTTCCTATCTAAAGTAGGTCACTATCAGTTGCGAACTAACAAAAAAAAAACGCGGTGCTAATCGATTCTGTGTTTGCTCAGTATTTCTCTCCAAAAATGTTTCGTCACTCTTATTCCGAACCCACGAAAAACATCTCCTAACCCCCCTGGACTTAAAAAAAAACTGTGTCACGCCCTCGAAAGAGCCCTTTTGCTGACGAGGGCAAACCAGGAGCTAAACGTAACGTTCCACGTACGATTCGAACCGATCAAGATCTAGCACAGCACTGAGCCATCCGGGACACGTAAGACGTTCAAGAAGTCTCGCTCTCGGCGGCAAGAGTTGCGCTCTTCCCATCCCGGACGGAGCCCCGGAGAAACAGGTTGGCTGGCTGGCTGAACAGAGCAACACACAATTGTACAACAGAAGGAGAAACCAAGAAAGAAAGAAAAATGTATCTTTATAACAGTAATTCTTTCTTCACGTCTTCCCGGCTGGCCGGCTTGCTGGCTGGATGGCTGATTTCATTTGCCAGCACTTGGTTGCATTCATACGATCGAATTTACACCCAAAGCATTTTTCAGCGCATTTTTTCACACGCAATTTTTCTGATCATTAATATGATACCTCTTCGGTTATTTGCAAATATTTTTGAAGCCATTTTATTATTCTTCCTTTAGAGTAACGTGGCGACCTTGATGGAATGGAAAATATTTCCAGAAAAACTGTTTTAAAGACACAAATACCGCACAGTAGACCTTTGATAAATTGGCTACAATTTTGCTGAACATACTTAAGGGCTGTGACGAACTAAAATTCAAAGTCCTGTATATTTTTTCTTAGCTATATTTCCGCTCTTAAAATGTTATTGAAGTTCGAGTATATACTTCAAAATTAGTATACCATGAGTGAACTTACTATTCCAATTTTCACTAAACATCGTAAAGATCTCTGCTAAGAGATTCTCAACATGATTTTGTGTTATTGGTTAAATTGTTTTGCAGCAACAATAGAAGGAAATCTCCCCTCCACCTGGGAGGGAGAAACCAATACGAAATTTATGTACGTCAAGGTGAGCCGAGATTTTGCTGTCACGAACTGTCACTGTGAGCCCAGATCTAAAACAATGGACAAACATGATAAAAGCGCGTAATTCATTAAAACGTATTTTAGCATTTTATCAAATATGACAAAAAATCGATTGAAAAGCTATTCATGCTTATTCAAAAGTAATGTCACAATACAGTCATCCCTCCATGAGTCGATGTTCCATTACTCGATATCGACTCATGGAACCATACTAAAAACATAAAATCATGGTTACTATGATGGTCCCTTCAAACAGCTTTCCAAAGAATAGCTGTTCCATGACTCGATATTTCCATGAGTCGATGGTCCCTTCAATATCGACTCATGGAGGTTTGACTGTAGCACCTTTTATCCTGATTGAATATAAAGTGTTCAAATGCGCATTATTTAACTTTATCCAATAAAAACAAAAATTAAATGCACAGAAAACTTCGGCCCTTTTTCCATATTTGTCCAGAACGATCGAAGGAACACAACAAAAGAAAACTAGCGATTTTCATCAAGTCTGCCTTGACTGTCGTTGGCAAGCTGATGTTTTCTTGCAATTCGAAATAACTTTCTGTCATATTTTGTGTGTAATATCGGTGCCTCCCTCCCAGCCCTCCACCAGCTTGACGATGATTCCCCTTTCCGTATTCTATGTCAATGCATAAGCATAAGCATAAGCATTGACGACCGTACAATTCGTAGTTGCTACTCCGTGATTGACTAGAATAATCGAAGTTGCACAAGGAACCAACAGATGTAGCTTGGGAGTAGCTTTCCATCTTCAATGTACACTTTCGAGAACTCCAAACATTATGAAGTCAATAACGGCGCCGGCCACGTCCTTACGGTCATCGGGGAAAGGAAGGATAATGGGTGTGACATCCATTGTTACTAGAGACCGAGATCACCTCTGCATCTCCATGGTTGTCACGGGAAGGAGTATGTTAGTGGGGAGGGTTATAAGCAACATGATCAGGATTCACCTTGGTAAGTAATGCGATTCATGCAACTTCAGTAAAAAAAAATCATCCATCAGTCTTCGAAGGCAACGTGAACCTATAGTAAGTCGATACTTTTAGTGTCGAATTATTCAAAGGTTTGTTTTGTAATAACAAAAAATAGGTGGAAGGAAAAGGATCAGTAGATTATGTCGACACTTTCAGTGACGAACCATTCATATTTTGTAGAATAAATATATAACAGTAAAGTAACCTTCCTACCGTTGTCGTGATAAAAAATCATTCAATGCGCGTGAAACAAAAAGAGAATAAAACTTGTGGCTCCTATGTATTTCGACAACCAAATGTTAACGTGTTTGTGAAAAATAAGAAAAGAAATTGCTCTATCTTTTACTCCTTCAAGTCATCTCTATCGTTCCTTTTGTGTTTCCATTCCATTCTACATTTATTCAAGTTACGCACACTCAGGCCAATGGACTATAGAAATACACTGGAACGCCCTATGAAAACTCGCCACAAGAAACCGGGTTGAAATTCACAGCTCTGCCCTATGAACCCAAAATTCAAATACAAAAAAAATCGCAGTGACCCGGAATCGAACCAAGAACCTAGCGATCGACAAGCCGGTGCGCACACCACGCGCCCAACGACTTCTTGATATGGGGAGATGCTAAAACGATACACAAAGCGTTCGTACTGCAATAATCGTTCCTCCCTCCACAAGGCAAAACGTATGAATATCGATAGGGGAGGTATTGGCAAAATGAACACCGTGCCTTTTACCGCAAAAAATTAATTTCAATGAATATTTATCACGCACGGACGATTTGGAGCATAAATCGGAGTGTTCGGGTTAATGCGAAGGTCAAATGGAGTGAAAATATCAACGAAAACTAAAATTTTAGAAAACCACGTTTGAAAATTAGATCTTACGTAACTTTTAGCTCGGAGATCTTGAGGATTTCCAGTGTGGTGAATATGATATCATGTCAATTTTGATACCTTAAGATGTTTTTTTTTGAATGCGTTACAATCATTTATGGATATATTGTTGGATATGCAGTGAAAAAAAAAAATTGTTTTGGTCACGTTTTTTGCATGATGTTCATTTTACCACCACAGTTGTTCATTTTACCCACATAGTACAGGTAAAATGAACATTTGCATCCTATTTTTGCTAGCGATAAAAATAAGAGAAAATTTAGCTATTTTAGTCTGAATTCGTATCTCTGCTGTAGATAACATCCCTAATTTTTGATGTTGTGCGAAAGAACTATACCAATTCCTCGTTTCCTATCAGAAACAAGATGATATCCTAAATGTATTCATTATACCCCCCCTAGTCCAGCTCGCAGCTGGACTAAAGATATTCATTTTACCACCCCCTCCCCTAGTCCAGCTCGAAGCGTGCCACCAATTCCCTCCCCCACACCACCGCTGCTCATATGCAGAGCGTTACTATTTGCTCTGCACAAGAACAGCGGGAGAGCAAAAGAGACAACCAGTGCAACGCCTCGATGATCCGCGCCACCCGACGCAGACGCGATGTCCAAAATCATGTCCGAAGGAGAATATCAACCAGCCGTCACACCGTATCCAACTGTACGTTTTCACTGTCTTCTCAACGCGCTGAGCCAAGATACAGCGACCAACCATCCCACTCAATTTGAACACACTTTGCAAAACAGAAAACCCTACTATTATTTAACAACATCTTGATAAATCCGAGACAAAGTACACTCTTTGATCTAATCCATTCCAGCAAAACGTGTAAAAACATCCATTATTGTACTCTGCCGCTACTCGAAGGGTCATCAGAATGGACCAATGCACGGCCACGCTAATTTGACGCTTGAGCCGTGCAAAATTTACTCGTTCTCATGATCACGTTAATAACACGGCACCGCTCAAATGTCAAAGAACGAGCTAATGAATTGGTCCAGAAACACATCGCGATTCCTCACACACCAACACTGGTAAACAGCAACGATTTTTTCTTACGAAAAAGAGAAAGGTAAAACACCTATTAGGCTATCGCACCCCTCTCTTTCCAGCAACAAGATCAAATGGGATTTTTTGTTTGTTGTTTTCATACGGAAACTGTTTCCGTATGAGAACAATCCACAAGCGTGTGTGTGCATGAAAGAGAAAGGTGATTGAACGTCAGATAGCCTTATACCTAGAAATGAAATGAAATGAAATAATGAAATAATACTCCCTTTGTCGATGGATGCATCAGCCATTCTTGTAGTAATGACCATGCTGAGCATTTTCTTGATTTCACAGCTTTCAAGCACTAAACTTTCACAATAATTTCACAAATCAAACGCGGTACATATTAATTATTAGTCAGAACACATTTACGGAAATATTCTGCACAAATATAATGTATAAAAACGAAAAAATATCGGACACAACATTTTTACTATCTTTACTTGAGCAGTGCTGCCAAGAACCTCCTTTCCGTATTCTATGTCAATGTACCAGAAATGTGGAATAATAGAGACATTGATGTTATGAGTAACATTAAAAAAAATCCAACAAAAAAATCAAATCCCGATATCTGTCCAAAAATAACAAACTTTCGGTGCACCTTCGAATGAATGATGTTTCTTGTTAATATAAGCCTTTCTTCCTTTTGCTTGTTTTGAGTTTTTGAACTAACACTCTTGAGGTTCTGAATGGAGATCGCAGTAAGCCGCGATAGCGACCGGTCGCAAAATTGCTCCAGTCACGAATTTTCACTCTATAATTTTAGGGTACTGGTTGATATTCGGCTGACGATTGTGACATTTACGGTGACACGGGAGAGCGTGTTATTTTCCCTATCTTTCGTCTCACTCCAACAATTATCATCAAAACTTTGTGGAAGCAAATCTCGAGTTTTACTGAATCGATGAAGCTGAAAATGTATTGGGTTGTGCACTACATGTATAGAATCATAGTGAGACATTTTCGCAACGATATATGAAGTGGATCTTGGGATTTGCTTCTAGGAATGGATAGAGTAATTATGATGACGTCTCGTGTGGCCTTAAAAGTGACTTGGATTTTACAGTTTTGTTAAAGAAGCATTTATTGTTATCATATAAAAAGTTTGTAAACATAGTAAAAAGTCTTTGCCGTAATTCTGCAGGGAGAAAGATCAACTATTCCAATCTGAAGAAACTGAAACTGAGAAAAGGAAAAGTGTTTCTCATCGGTCAAGATTTGTGAAATCGAAGCCTTCGCAAGATAAAGAAGAGCAGTATTAGAGTTGGGTTTCTTTTGCATTTCGCTAGCTGAAAAATGGTACCTCCGGCAGCTACAATGGATGAAATTCCCATGAAGACATGCTCTGACATTCGGTGAGAACTTTCCTTTCATCATTCTACTTTATTTCTTACATCATTCTACTTTATCCTTCATCATTCTACTTATTTTGTCGCAATAACTAAAAAATAACCTTTCAATAGTTCGACAATAAAATTGTCGACGCATAGATAGATGACTTTTTCAAATTGAGGCTACATGATGCGATTCATGTCATAACCAAGATTAATCCTGATTATGTAGCTTTTGAACCCTCCCACTAACAATCATCCTTCCTGTAAAAACCATGGGGATGCAGAGGTGATCTCGGTCTCTAGTAGCAATGGACGACCTTTCCTTCCCAGATGACTGTAAGGACGTGACCGGCGCCTTTATTGACATTACAGTCGACTCTCCACATCTCTATGTTCTACATCTCGATATCTCTCCCTATGTCGATGATTTCATAAGTCCCTTCAGTCTGCATACATTTTCACTCTCCATATCTCGATATCCTCCCTATCTCGATATCTCCATATCTCGATGTGTTTCTGTTCATTTTTCGTTCTCAATTTTCTCTCCGTATGTCGATATGACCAATATCGAAGGTTACTAGACCAATGTTTTGGGATTCAAAACAAATTAGGAGCGCGAAATGACGTTTGTTTGTGTATTACTGGTATTACTTTCTTGGCAACGGAGTGTTTTTCAATCTAGTATTCATCAAAAATTTGTTCTATGTCTCGATCTCTCCCTATCTCGATGGTCCCTTCGATATCGAGATGTGGAGAGACGACTGTACTATGATTGGAGTTCTCGAAATTGTACAATGAAGATGTATGCTACTCCCAAGCTGCATCTGTTTCCCTGTACAATTTTGATTATTCCAGTCAATTGCGGACTAGCAACCACGAATTGTACTGTCATCAATGCTCATGCTTATGATTATGCTCATCGTTCTAGTGGTTCTGTATGTTTTTTGCCATATATTTCATAGAGAACTCTATTGGCCTAAAATGTAAAAAGATCAAAATTGTAAACCTTCTTGATAATTAAAATCATGTATAATTATCAGTTTAAATGAAAATTAACAGGAATAATTGTAAAATCTCTAAATCTAAAATGTGAGTAATTGGAATGTTCTGTCAATTTGGCAAAATTTTTTTTAACGCTCTTTATGATCTATTGTCACAAAGAAACAAAGCTAAAAAGAGCTGTATATATGCGCTTGACATATTTTTGAGACTGTTGATTGTTAAATGGAACAAACCTTAAGTGTCAATGTCCTTAAGGTACTGCGAGGCAAGTGGGAACTAAAAAAACGATAGTTTGAACAAAATGTTCAATATAATTTTTAAATGAAAACATTTTGCAAATCCAACGACGCGGTCACATTTTGGCAAAATATTTGCTAGTGTGTGTATGAATTTGAATAATTTCGAAATTGTTAAAACCTCAGAAGAAAGTTGTAAAATGAGCCACTGGACGCAGTTACCTCGTTAAACGGGGCAAGTGGAACACATCCAAATTCATGCAATTCATAGGATTGATAAATCATAGATTGAGTGCATATTTAATGTTCATAAGGGATCAATCATAAAATACGTAGCTGACGCTTTAGAAAAAAAAGTGCATTTAATAGTATATCACATCGCACTTAATATTAACTGAAAAAGAAGCACAAATAGCATAAGAAGGAATCAAACATGTTACAAATAAATCATTTATAAGTTATTAATAAAACAGTAGCACGTAAACTTTATTATTGTTACACATGGCAAAAATCTTATTAACTGGATGGAATCGTTTTTTGTAATCACTAAATTTGGTAGAAATACCAAATAAAGTACAATAAAAATAGAAAAGTAATCTCATTATACATTTCAAATTTCAACTCTGTCTTTGTTCAACTATAAATAGGGTAGAAGCACCGGTTTTGGTCATACGCCAGTTGGAGCCATAGTGGATTATGAACCGTTTAAAAGCCAATCAACATGAAACCTTTTGTGTTCAGTAGATCACTTTCACATGATAGAGTCACATTTATTTAAGCGTCCAAATTCTTCAAAACATGAGAAAAACAATTAATTTTCCTTATAATTTTAACTCCCATACACCTAATTTGGTCAGGGCATCCTATATAATTTTTATTAACATTTTCTCTTAGGCTGGCCAAAACCGCAGCTTTTACCCTACATATTTCGAAACTAAAAAACAATAAAAATATATAGAAAAATAAGTCATTTTCCATTTTTCTTATGTGTATTTTGTTTTCTGCGTCCCTCCCGAAATGTCAGATAGGAACAACCCCAGCGTTAAAACTAAAAGCCCTGTAGTGTTTTTGTCGACATAGCGAACGTCAAACATTATCAAAAGTGTTAAGGTTCATTTATGAACCCAATTTTTGAGTTAAAGTTTAAATATGTTATAGCCGTTATTTGAGCGGGAAAAATTGTTTAAGTAATTGCAGTAACATGCTCTTTCGTGTTACTAAATAAAAACAAGATTTCATTCAACATTTTAGGACCCTATTATGATAAAAATCATTCTCCCAAAATTTGAAGTGATTCGGAAGAAATTTGTTTGTGCACATTCCATTTAAAGTTTGTATGGAAATTACTATGGAAAAGGCGCACTGTAATCTCCATATAAACTTCAAATGGCGTGTGCAAATTTCTTCCGAATCATTTCAAACTTTGGGAGGATGCTACTTACTATAATAAAAATCGTTTAAGCATAGGGGAGCTAAAATTTCAAAATTTGCATCACTCTAATAGTTATATAATATTGCTGTGTGCGTTTGAAATGCAAATGTCAAATGCGGGAACACCAAACGCGGTAAGATTTTTCACAAGAATGTCAAAGATAGATTTTTCTTGCTAGGGCGGCGGTGATTTATATAATCGTTTCTAGGTATCCTTTGATTGTTTTGTGTTACCGCATTTGGAGAATGTTTGCTCAAGATTTGCATCTCAAATGCAAACAGCAATATTACATTATATTAAATGCTTAGCTAGTAAGCATGCAACTTTTGTTTTGCGGATAACTCAGTAGCCCGAAGACTTAGATAGATGGCGTCTTCGGCAAAGTTATTCAGTAGCACAACAGCTACGACATTTTGTCACCAGGTGGCGCAAATGAGCAAGAAACTTTTGTTCTGCAGATAGCTCAGGCGCCTGACCACTTAGAAAGATAGCGTCTTGGGCAAAGTGTTTCTGGTTCAAGGGCTAACATTATTTTAGCAATGAGGTTCGAGATTTCGCCACCAGGTAGGTGGCTCTAGTGAGCATGGAACTTCTGTTTTGCGCATAACTCACTAGCCTGACAACTTGGAAAGATAACGTCTTCGACAAAGTTGTTCAGTAGCGCAAGGAATAACGAAATTTTGTCGCCTGGTGATGCTATTCGTGATCAAACGTCAACATCCCACCGCAAAATCACTAATACCCTTCTTCTTTCTGGCGTTATGTCCCCACTGGGACAAGGCCTGCTTCTCAGCTTAGTGTTTTTATGAGCACTTCCACAGTTATTAACTGAGAGCTTACTATGCCAATGACCATTTTTGCATGCGTATATCGTGTGGCAGGTACGATGATACTTTATGCCTTTTATATCCTGCAAATAAAGAATAAAATAATATGTTAATCTGTCCACGTTCGGGAAGTCTGTCCCTTCTGCGCATACAGCAGCCATTATTAATAGCTAAGAAATTTAGTAGGTACGAACAAGTAAAAGGTACCATAGTCATAGGGTAGTATAATGACTAATACTTGATATAGGTAGACATGACAGTCCTTTCCCTTTATAAACATTCTAATAACTCTTTAAAAAGACACCTACACGTTACAATAACTCATACAATGAACAATCGAAAAAATACCCAGAAAATTCCACAATTTAATCTTCAAATCACAAATTTGTTCATGACTACAACAAAACATTCAAACCATTGGATTCATACTGCTTAACATTACATTTGACAAATTCGTCAACACTAAAGAACAAATCCGTTTATCTCAATACAGCAATCGCTACACAAAGGAACAACTATGTTCACAATAAACGACAATTTCGTCAGCTCTAAAGAACAATTTGGCTCAACTCATATAGGCAATTTCACCACACTTTTCAAAAACAAATTAAATTGGCAATTCGCCATCCCAAAGAAAAACAATTATCTCCAACACACGTTTCCATGATCCTCGTCGCCACTTTTATATCCTGCAAATAAAGAATAAAATAATATGTTAATCTGTCCACGTTCGGGAAGTCTGTCCCTTCTGCGCATACAGCAGCCATTATTAATAGCTAAGAAATTTAGTAGGTACGAACCTGGGAGGGAGAAACCAATACGAAATTTATGTACGTCAAGGTGAGCCGAGATTCTGCTGTCACGAACTGTCACTGTGAGCCTAGATCTAAAACAATGGACAAACATGGAAAAAGCGCGTAATTGATTAAAACGTATTTTTGCATTTTATCAAATGTGACATAAAATCGATTGAAAAGCTATTCATGCTTATTCAAAAGTAATGTCACAATAGCACCTTTTATCCTGATTGAATATAAAGTATTCAAATACGCATTATTTTACTTTTTCCAATTAAAACGAAAATTAAATGCACAGAAAACTTTGGCCCTTTTTCCATGTTTGTCCAGAACGATCGAAGGAACACAACAAAAGAAAACTAGCGATTTTCATCAAGTCTGCCTTGATTGTCGTTGGCAAGCTGGAGTTTTCTTGCAATTCGAAATAACTTTGTGTCACATTTCGTGTGTAATATCGGTGCCTCCCTCCCAGGTACGAACAAGTAAAAGGTACCATAGTCATAGGGTAGTATAATGACTAATACTTGATATAGGTGGACATGACAATGCCCTGGGAAGTCGAGAAAATTTCCAACCCGAAAAGATCCTCGACCGGTGGGATTCGAACCCACGACCCTCAGCTTGGTCTTGCTGAATAGCTGCGCGTTTACCGCTACGGCTACCTGGGCCCCACTAATACCCTCCGTTATATGAATTATGGTGGAGCGTCGATCGTCACAAGTTTCTCGTTGAACAGTCAATAGAGCGCTGCATATGACGAGCCTAACCTCACTTATTTGACAGCTGCTGGTCCTGTTGTTTACGTTTCGGACTTAGTCGTTTTTTCCATCATTTTTTCATCTTCGCATTTCTATCACCAGCATGTTGATGGTGACGATTTTCCACGGTAGGAAGATAGAATAATACGATCCGTGGGTATCTGCAGTGGATTTGACCTCTTCTCGCAGCAAACTTTCACGAAGTTAAGAATGATTCGAAAAAAGTACTAAGTCCAAACTGTAAACAACAGGACCAGTACCTGTCAAAATTGAAGCATGACGTCACAGTGCAGTGGGCAATTGAGCATTAAACTTTTGGTGGAAGTGGTCAGGCTACTGAGCTATCCGCAAAACATAAGATCCATGCTCACTAGAGCCGCCTGTTGACAAACTCTCGAACCTCTTTGCTAAAATAATGTTAGCCCTTGAACCTGAAACACTTTGCCCAAATAATGGCTGTGGTAATTTCATCATCCGGAATTCCACGTATCACTACAAACACAGATATTACTAAATACTATTCGTTACGCTCCACAATCTTCATGGCTCTTCCAAGCCTTTATGCTTCCCGCACAAAGCAACAATTACACTCTAAACTTGCTGCACCCATTCTGCATCACCTTTCACTACGTAACAAGATATATTTACCTAGCCGACCAAGGTTGATTCATCCAAGGCACCACATCAACTTTTTTTTTTATAAAACGGAAATAATGTTTACATTTTAGTAGTTTCTTGTTTTCCACTTTAAAGACAAAATCCCTATCAGAGTTAGCCAACTTTTCCTGTAAGTCTCCTAAATAAAAAAGTCTATTTTTTATAAATGCTTAATTGATATTTGTTTAGCAGTCATTTGCTCGGAATCATTTACTTTACTCCTCGAAAATCTCAATATTCTTGAAAGTCTTCTGCTTATGCTGTTACTGGTTAATTAATATTTGATTTTGAATTCTACCACAGATGTGTTATAATATCTCTATCGTCAATCAACTTTATATGCACGGAAAAAAAAGTCTTGTAAGATTGACATAATCGTTCCGATAGTTGCTTTAACACGGCATCCGATTATTTACTATGGTTTCTTCTAAACTATCGAAATGGTTCACCCATTTAATCTTTCTGTTGTTTCTACTTTGAATAATACAATCATACAATATTTTTGAATCAAGTTTATTTTTTTCGGATGAGCTTATTCTCGATAATTTATATGTTTTTTTTTTCTGTTCGGGACATAAACCACTGCGACCAATATTTGATCTATTGTAGTATATCCCGTGTCCTTTGTTTAGTGCATGTCGTGTTACCTTATCACTATTGAGAAGCGATAAAGTATTCGGTTTTCTTTCAGTTGTAATTCCCAACTTGATCACAGGAAAAGATTCTAATTGAAAGGTTCCGCTATCTATACCCTTTAAAGAATGTGGTGGGATCACTCTTCACAGGCGCGCCCCTTTATCAGTCAAAATCGGATCCCTTGATAAAGCCAAGAAGTTACCCCGATATTGTCCATGTATCAGAATCCAAGTCCTTTCTTCTTCAAACTAGAGAACTAAATAAATAAAAGATTAGAAAACAAATTGTTGCATTCGACTCATTTTTTTTTCCTTGTCTCAAGACCATTCTCGGCAACTGGAAAAACCAAGACTTGTCACTTTCAACAAGGTTTAAAAATGTAACAAGGACTAAAAAATGTTCCTTTGATTACTATAATATCCTGTTCTCTTAGTTTGAAGCAGTCAGAACTAGGGTTCACTGGTAGATGGGGTAAAGCATAACGCACCAGGAAAAGGTTATCTACCCGCGTTATGGGTTATTTCAGTGGCACAACCAAGGGGGGGTTTTGGGGGTCAAACCCCCCCCCCCCCCCAGAGCTGAAAAATATATGTGACTTACATGACCATTTTTAAATTTAACACTACAATCTACAAACACCGGACCAGTAGGCTTTATTACCAGTTGTAGTATTCTGAATGGTGCCTTTGTTTTGAATAGGACCTCACGATTTAGGTATTAGTAAACGTGAGAAATTTACGTTTCTATGCTGGCTTTGAACGATATTATATGCGTCAAACATTTGTACATGCATATATATTGGGACATTTTTAACAGCTGATTGATGTATTACCCAAAGCTTCTACAGTCTTTTCGTTGGCTTAGCATTTAGTTGAATTTTAAATCATTCAGGGCACGTAAATTCTCGATTATTTCGATAATTTTCTTTGATTACGAATAAAATCCTACAAACGCTCAAAGGGGATGGCAGTTCCGTTCTTAATCTGAAAAATAACAAATATTTGTGTACAAGCTAGGAATGTTTCAAAATCTGCAATGCCGATTCCTTTTCATCCAACTGCTTATAGTAAGGACGAACATGTATCAAACCCACAAATCAAATTTTGAAGAGCACAAATGTTGAGAACCATAAAGCCTTATTCTTCTAGGCATTACGTCCTCACTGAGACAAAGTCTGCTTCTCAGCTTAGTGTTCTTATGATCACTTCCAGAGTTATTAACTGAGAGCTTTCTTTGCCAAAGTTGCCATTTTTGCATTCGTACTTCGTGTGGCAGGTACGATTATACTCTATACCCAGGGAAGTCAAGGAAATTTTCATTACGAAAAGATCCTGGACCGACCGGGATTCGAACCAAGACACCTTCATTATGGATTTGCCTTGTAGCCGCGGACGAGCAGTCACCACCAGCGAGTAGACAATCGTTCAAGTTTTCAGCTTAAACAGTTGTCTGGTTCTCCAGATGTGTGCTCTTAAACATTTCAAGTTTGGCTTCAATTCATCTTTACCCTAACAATTTATTTAAAAAAAAAACCTTTTTTTTTCATCTTTCCAACACAGGCGTATTTCGAAAAATTTTGGAAAATTTCAAAGAAATACTCTTCAATGGTGTAAGTCCATAAAAAAGGTATACCTGGAGTGGACAAGAGAAGCTTAAGTTAGCAAATGTGTTTTCACCGTCTTTGAATGTTGGTCTAGAAATGTATTGATATTTTACCACCTCCAAAACCCCCCCTAGAGACAAATCCTGGTTGCGCTATTGGGTCATTTATATGGTTGATCGACCAGAAAATATAATTGACTGTACTTTTCTTTTTTTCCGTGGTTTTCATGTAACCTCAATCATTTTTTTTTTTTAGATTTTATTTTACTACCCACAGTTTAGAGATCCCTTTGCAAACAATTTCATTTTCGTCAGCCAGTTAGCTGCCCAGTTGAAGGAGACATCTACTGTATTGTATTTCTTTATGATTTGCAACCGGATGTGGACGGGCTAGCCTCGCTAGGATCTGCGTGGTCTTAGCGGACTAGCCTTTCAACAGGTTATGGGCCCAGGAACGTGTTCTTACAGCATGTATCGTTCTGGAGGAGGATTGGCCGCATAAGCCGCGTTGCGCAGCACGGGATCCTCAGGCTGGATGGATTGGCCGCAACGAAGAACGGGATCTATCGGGAACGTAGGCGATACAGGACACTGGATGGCAGCTGGCTGGTCAAAGGCTAAGAAATAAGTCGATTCCCATTTAGAAAATTCACTGGGTATTAACTGATTCAGTCACATTAGGTATATTCATCATTAATTTAGTTAACATTTAAACAGATAACACTTAATCAACGATTTCACGCCAAAATACTCGGTTCGTGGCCGCATCTCTCCATCCTCGGTTCTGCCCCACACGCAATGAAATAAATCCAATAAATCTTTAAACGGAATTCAAGATAATTTGTCCCATATGTGTATCTACCTATCTGTCTATCCTTTGATTTTTATTAGAGTAATAGTAAAGCCATATTATACGATACTAGTTTGGTGATAACTTTTTCAAATCACTTCGTCAACATGCAATATGTTTCAGAAATACATTTGAAAAATATAAATTCATGAAAGTTTCTCAAATATAAGCATTTTTTAACATATTTTCATCATGTTTTCAAACCACCACAACAAAAAAGCCCCACGTGGCCCCACTTTTCTTTCTTCGGGACAATGAAACTTTTAGCTGCCGCCATCTGCTGCTTCAAGAGTTATCCTGGATTTTGTAAAACACTATTTTTAGACTGTTTTTACCAAAAATATAATTAAATCTGAAAATTTTGCTAGTGAATGATGTAAATTTACTTTGTTATAGTTAAGCTTCTAATACTTGATGACAAAAAATGTTTTATTTTTTTTTATGAAAAAATGGTCAAAATCGATCTTTTTTGACCACAGCTTCTTGTGTCTACTTGAAGGCTTCATATAAAAAGCTTTTGGTTTATGTGGGAATATTATTAGTTGAGTTTTAGAAGCATTAAGAGAAATCTTCCATTTTTGCAAGTCTGAAGAAAAAATATCCAAACATTTTTGCAATTGACTACAGATGACACGCAGACTTCGTCCTTCGATCGAGAGGCCTGTGTCATCCGCAAACAAAGATTTTTGACATCCTTGAGGTAACTCAGGTAAGTCAGATGTGAAAATATTGTATAATATTGGTCCCAAAATGCTGCCTTGGGGGGGAACACCAGCTCTTACAGGAAGTCTTTCAGACTAGGAGTTCTGATAACACAGCGTAACAAAAATGACATTTTTGCGTGTCTCAAGGATCAAATTATGTGTCTCAAGTAGATTTTGGGTCGCTGAATTTGATGCCGTTCTCAGAAATGTTCCAGCACGTCACAATTTTTTGCAACATGTCGCCAAAGTTGTATAAAACACAGGTTTTATTGATGTTTACATGAAAATTAAAGTATGATTTATCAAACTTTTTTTGTGATTTAATCAACCAATCGTGCAAAATAGGACTTGAACTTTTAATTTAGATATAATTTGATTGTAAGTTTTACCATTAATTTCACTTTAAATCGATTTTTTCAACATGCTTGCAGCCTCCATATAAAATTCTTCGTTTCTCTTATATGGCAAAAGACAATACTTTTCAGAACCAACAAAAAATAACATTTTACCAGCGGAAAAATTATGAACTTTGTTGAAAAGTATTGTTTAACACATGAAGTTTGAATTTTGTGACAAATTAAGCAAATAAATAGCCATACAAGTTGGAAAACTTCTATGCAAGTTGGCTGAAAACGTCAAATTTAGCATTTTCAACAGTCAATATCTCAAAAACTAGACGTGCTATGATATTTTTGAAAACGGCAATGGATTCAGCAACCCCTATTCGAGTAAATAGTGGTACTTTGGTGCTTGAGACAAAAACGTGTTCCGCAGTGTAATTAACCTGAAGTGTACGATTTGACAGATAACTTTGAATTATTCTAACAATGTACGTTGGAAAATTAAAGTTTTTTTTTTTAATTTTACAATCAAACCTTCATGCCAAACACTGTCGAATGTTTTTTCAATGTCCAAAAGAGCAAGACCAGTAGAATAGCCTTCAGATTTATTGGAACGGATCAAATTTGTTACACGTAAAAGTTGATGAGTGGTCGAATGTTCATGGCAGAATCCGAACTGTTCATTGGAAAAAAATGAATTTTCGTTGATGTGGGCCATCATTCTGTTCAAAATGATGTTTTCAAAAGGTTTACTGATGGAGGAAAGCAAACTGATTGGACGATAGCTAGAAGCTTCAGTAGGATTTTCGTCTGGTTTAAAATTGGTACAGCTTTGGCATTTTTTCATTTGTCAGGAAAATATCCCAACTGAAAACATTTATTAAATATATCAACTAAGGACCACAAGCTACTTTCTGGAAGTTTTTCGATGAGGATGTAGAAAATTTCATCATCGTCAGGGGCTTTCCTATTTTTTTTATAATAATTCTAACTTCATTCAAATCAGTCTCCCATGAATTTTCGAAAACGTTCTCTTGATTGAGAACGTTTTCGAAGTCACGAGTATCTTGATTTTCTTTTGAACTAGTAAGTCCTAAATTAAAATTGTGCACGCTTTCAAACTGCATAACAAGTTTTTGAGGTTTATAGCAATTAGTTGGTAATAATTTGTTTTCTTCTTTCAATGCCAGTATTGGCTCCTGAGGTTTTTTTCAAAAATTTAGATAATTTCCAAAAAGTCTTAGAGCCAGGGTTTAATTAGGAAATTTTATTTTCATATATTTTGTTTCTTTATTGAAACGAATCGTTTTTAATGTTTTTTTCTGCAGATCCTGCCATATAATTTTCATAGCAGGATCGCGAGTGCGTTGAAATTGCCTTCTTCTCACGTTTTTAAGACGGATCAAGAGTTCAAGATCATCGTCTATAATCACGGATTCAAATTTTACTTCACATTTTGGAATTGCAATGCTCCTGGCTTCAACAATGGAATTTGTTAAAGTTTCAAGAGCATTGTCAATATCAAGTTTTGTTTGTAAAGAAATGTTAACATCAAGATTAGAGTCAATATACGTTTCATATATATTCCAGTCGGTTCGAAAATAATTGAAAGTGTAGCTGATATGATTGAGAATCGCTTCATGGGATATTTGAAATGTAACAGGGACATGGTCAGAATCACAATCAGCATGAGTAACCAGTTGCCATGGCTACAAAGATGACTAGAGTCTGGTAAGACCAAATCAATCGTAGAAGGGTTTCTAGAAGAGGAAAAACAAATAGGGCTATCACCCTAAGCAGCAAATGTGTCACGTTAAACACTTGGGTGTTCTTCATCGATATGATGAGCTTCATGAGGGGTTCGTCGCTTACGCCGTCCAAAGCGCACACAAATCACTGCTCTTGTCAAGGAAGCAAAAGCATCGACAGCCTAAAGGAGGTAATCAGTTCCAGCGTTTAGCATTCTGCTCGGCATGTATGTATATGAAGCGTCCCATATATGAGACCACAGCTCCGTGCACCGGTTTAGGCGGTCTGGTGGTTAGCACCGATCTCCGTGACTTGGGAGTGCGCTCTAGTAAACATGTGGAACCCAGTGCGGTAGTTATTTAGCTATCTGATAGTTGATTCCAGTATCTGCTAATTGAGAATGTTGGACACCGTAAAACGGTGATATCTGTGGTGGTTCTTTGGCATCGTTTTTGAATAATCCTTCGAATTTCCAAAGCTTCCCTCGTGTGAAATATTGAAGAAAAGTACAAAATACAGACCCAAAAAACCGTAGCGATTAACTTACAGTTTGAAGGCAAATATATACACGAAATACAATTGACTTATGAGTAAATTATGCTCTTAGCAATTAGGCGTTACCAACCCAAAATGCTCCCTGGGCCAATCAAGAGAACGTTTTCCAAACATTCCTGGGAGACTGATTTGGAAGAAATGAGAACTATTAATAAAGAAGTCAAAAATATGAAAATATGGTTTACCAATTTTAAAACCGAACAAAAATCCTGCAGAAGCTTCCAGCTATCGTCCAATCAACATGCTTTCCTCCATCAGTAAACTTTTTCAAAACGTCATTTTGAACAGAATGATGGTCCATATCAACAATAATTATTTTTCTTTTGTCAATGAAAAGTTTGGATTTCGGAATAGACATTCGATCACTCATCAACTTTTACATGTAACAAATTTGATTCGTTCCAACAAATCTGAAGGCAATTCCACTGGTCTTGCTCTGTTAGACATAGAAGAAGCATTCGGCAGTGTTTGGCATGAAAGCTTGATTGTAAAATTAAAAAAAACTTTTAATTTTCCAACAACCATTGTTAGAAAAATCCAAAGTTTTCTGTCAAATCGTACCTTCAGGTTGATTATCAGTACTCTGAATCAGTCTGAAAGTCTTCCTCTATAATCAAAAAATATTCTCATAAGTGTGAATAACTGCCTCCTGCATTCCCGCAAAAAATAAACCGTGATGATGTCATCGTCGCTACGTTGAGCAGCAATAAATACTGTGCGACCTCGGTGAGAAAAGCGAAAGCATCCAACATCGAGGGGTCAACCTTTCTCTTCCATTCATTCTCTCCACAAGAAGTCTCCCGTGTAGCGAAGCATCGTTCAGAAAACCTACAAGTGAACTTCACCTTCGAAAACCATGCCTTTCCCATTCCACTCCAGGAATGAGGCGAAAGATTGAAACAAAAAACAGTATTGTTTTCTTTTTTTGCCTATGGTTTTATCTTTTCTCGTTGCTTCTTATTTTCAAACTTAACCCTACGTTTTTGGCGTTTTATTGCTGTTTTTTTTTCGTTCCATCGGGTTCAAATGGATTCAAATTGATCTATCGTTTCGGGCAGTTCATTTTTCAAGCATGTCATCTACTTCTTGTTACCGAACGTAATATAAGCAACATGACCTACATTCTACTCCAGGGAACAGAGGGGGAGAGAGAAGAATGAAAACCGATACTTTTACGAAATTCAGGTGGCAGAAATTCCTGAAAAAATAATTGCGCCTTTTAGAATCAGATCGTTTTTTAAATGCTGACATGTCCGGAAGTCATAAAACATAGAAGTTTAGTGCTTTTTTATTTCCCAAACCAGCCATAAAATAGATTAATTCACCTAGAGATGATGGAACCTTTCTCGAATTGGGTGCAAGCAACCATCACAAAAGGAATCAAAATAGCAAAATTGAGTTTAGTTCATGTGTAATTTGGTCTTGATTTATCAAATTCAAATAAGAGCAATCCGGAGTAATAATGATCGGTTTTTTCATTATTTCCTCATCAATTATTTCACATTTTCTTTTCTTCTCTGGTACAGGATAATTTTTTTGTAAGTATTTTATTGTAATCCGGTAAAATAGGAATTCATTACAAACATAAAGAGCAATTTATCCGGAAGCCCAATCAATGCGGACTTCTGCAAAGTTGTTGCTGAGAAGCTTTCACTTAGGTAGAGTTCGTGAACTTTCACTTAAAATATCATGACTTTGAGATGGAGGGCTGACCACTAAAGGTTGGCTTCTATGTAGTAATTTCCAGATAAACTTTAAATAGATTGAGCACAGTCCAATTTCCTCCGAATCATTTCAAACCTTGAGATGATGCTATTCACCATAATTTACAACGTTTAAGCGTAGGGGAGCCACAATGACTTGTGAATGAGTGACTTGTTGTATATTTGGCAGCTTTGTTCTCTTCGTCATAGGTGGGTTTCTAAAACCTTTCTTCTTTCTTTTTTTCTGGCATTACGTCCCCACTGGGACAAAGCCTGCTTCTCAGCTTAATGTTCTTATGAGCACTTCCACAGTTATTAACTGAGAGCTTACTGTGCCAATGATCATTTTTGCATGTGTATATCGTGTGGCAGGTACGAAGATACTCTATGCCCTGGGCAGTCGAGAAAATTTCCAACCCGAAAAGATCCTCGACCGGTGGGATTCGAACCCACGACCCTCAGCTTGGTCTTGCTGAATAGCTGCGCGTTTGCCGCTACGGCTATCTGGGCCCCCGTTTCCAAAACCTATTGAGCTCAAAATCGTTTATTAGAAATAATGCAATCAGTTTTGATTCGTCTCACAACTAACGGCTCACTGTGATGTAGTGATAGGTATAAATACACCCCGTCAACGTATTATAAAATGCTCAACAAGAAAATTTAAATCTTCTGGCTACCCTCTCCATTCCCACAGCATGATGAAATCTGTGGATTTCCCTCAAAATTCATTTATTCCATCAAAACACAGCCCACACATATAAGCACAATTACTTTTGACCGACAAAAAAATGCTTGACGGCTCACAGTGCAGCAAAAGCAATTACAATTAGAGGAATCGTTTTCTATGCCAAACATCACGCACACAATGATGCGTGCAAATTATTCTCTCAGTTCAGACGGATGAAAAACTTTGTTTACGTTCTCAATTATATGCGGTCGTTGAAGGAATTTTTTAAAGTTTCGAGAATTATAGAAGTTTTACGGCGTGTGATTGGAATGAAATCCTACAGTGAAGATGTACAAAGGTTTTCCATAGTGTAAATAAGTACCCGGTGAAGTAAGCCACCCAGGGGCGGGAACAAATTTGAATCGTAATGTGGTGTGGCTCAGTCGATCGCTAATCAGATTTCGCTCGGTCTTCGTCCATGCTATTTCGGTGGAAAAGTGCAAAGAAGTTATTTATCAAAATACATATATATTATTGAATTTTTAGTGTACAACTGGATGAACCATAACAGCTTTCACCAAATTTCACTTGGAAAACGAATATATATTGTAGGTAAGTTCGAGTATCCGCCGTAGTGGAACATTTAAAGCTTTATACGACGAATAATAGCACTTGCGACGAAGTAGATCGAAACCCCAGCAAATTATTTATTCTTCCGAAAGAAAATCGTTCTTACACGATATTTCCATTTCCTTCTTCTTTTGATGTTTTTGGCATTCGATGCCACCCAACTCTGTTTTACGATTTACTTGCAATAACTTTGTCAATTCACAACCGAAGGTTCTGCCACGGTGTCTAGGGCTTGACAAAATGAGCCACTTTGCGTTCCCAGTTTTTTTTTCAAAAATTTGTCAAGACTATCTATCATGTGGAAGGATACCAGATTTTTTTTACAAAATAATGCAATCCAAAAATGGCAACTCCAACAAAAAGAGATGTATTGATGTTTTATAGAAAATTTTGAACAAACCATACACATCCCAACCTCTTTTTACGACCGTTATCGGGGGTGTAGATAAAATCAGGGTTATACTATTTTTTGTGAAAAATGCAACGTCTAGATGTGGATATACTGATCCGAGATATTCGGCAAAGTCG
Source organism: Aedes aegypti (assembly GCF_002204515.2). Taxonomy (NCBI): domain Eukaryota; kingdom Metazoa; phylum Arthropoda; class Insecta; order Diptera; family Culicidae; genus Aedes; species Aedes aegypti. The sequence continues at coordinate 220,548,524 of NC_035107.1, read as the reverse complement.
AAGCATGGGTTGAGAACTTTCCAAAATGGCCGTTCAAGTTTTTATATTTTGGTAATAGATGGCAACACTGCTCGATTGTTATCAAAAGAGCCAATTATATGGGGGTGTGATACGCAAATACCAATAAATTTTAAAGGTAACGATACCGAATGTTCACCAAAGATGAAGGAAGTGTTGCGTGCCATACAGTCGTCCGAAGCACAAATGTTCATGTGGATGGCAACATTATTTAAGAAGAATAAAGAAAAGATCAGAACCATAAAACTTGAATAGCAATACTCTTCAACTGTAATCCAGTTTTTCATGAAGCGTTCAAAATGTTGTAGTAGCTGGCAACACTGCTCAAGTGAAATTGCGCCACCAGGCAGTAATAGTGTGCATGAAACTTTTGTTTTGCGGTTATCTCAGGATCCTGACCTCTTAGAAAGATTGCGTCTTCGGCGAAATTGTTCATTAGCTCAAGGACTATCATTATTCAACCAAAGAATTTCGAGATTTTGCCACTAGGCGGCGATAGTGAGCATATAATTTTTGTTTTGCGGATATCTCAGAATCTTGAACCTTCCTTAGCCGAGTGTTAGAGTCCGCGGCTACATAGCAAAGTCATGCTGAAGGTGTCTGGGTTCGTTTCGCGGTCGGTCCAGGATCTTTTCGTAAAGTAAATTTCCTTGACTTCCCTGGGCATAGAGTATCATTGTATCTGCCACACGATATACGAATGCGAAAAATGGCAACTTAGGCAAAGAAAACTCTTAGTTAATAACTGTGCCGGCTCTGTCCCAGTGGGGCCAAAAAGAATAAGAAGGATATATCAGGATTCTGACCACTTAGAAAGATGGCGTAGTCGACAAAGTTGTTTAGTAGCTCATGGACCATCATTATTCAAGCCAAAATATTCGAGATTTTGCCACCAGGCGGCGATAGTGTGCATATATGTTTTGTTTTGCGGATATCTCAGGATCCTGACCACTTAAAAAGACGATGTTCTTCAGTAGCTCAAGAGCTATCATTATTCAAAACAAGAGATTCGAGATTTTGCCACCAGGCGGTGCCAGTGAGCATAGTAGCTCAAGAGCTATCATTATTCTATTCAAGAGAGTGGCTAAATGTTGAACTTCATAGCTTTTATAGTGATAGCGCTTGAGCTACTGAACAACTTTGCCGAAGGCGTCATCTATCTAAGTGGTCAGGATCCTGAGAATATCGCAAAACAAAAGTTTCATGCTCACTAGCGCTGCCTGGTGGCAAAATCTTGAATCTCAGAGCTTTTATAATTATAGTCCTTGAGCTAATGAACAACTTTGCCGAAGACGCCATCTTTCTAAGCGGCCAGGATCCTGAAATAACCGCAAAACAAAATTTCGATGCTCACTAGCGCCGCCTAGTAGCAGAATTCCGCATTTCAATGACCAGCACATGTTAGCCCTTGATCTACTGAACAATTTTGCTGAACATTCATTTTGAATATATTTTTAGATATTGATCATTTATACAAATGGTCGTTAATCTGAATTTTGGTCGTAAAAAAGTTCAGTTTCTCTCACTAACCGCCGAGCGGTGACACTGATGTTTGTATTCCACTCACTTATCGCGCTGCGCTGGATTCTCAAAATTCTCAAACTTCCAACACAAGCGCATGGAAGAACGGTAATCGAGAACTGTCAAAACGTATGGAAAATAATGAAAAACGTAAAATATTTGCAATTTGAAAACTGGATCGAAAATGTGGAGATTAGAACGTAATGTGAATGCATAACTTTCTGTGTTTAGTTCATCTTCCGTGGTGCTTTCTTTGCTTCGTAATTTCGATTTTACTACCACTGAAAAAGAGCCATCTATTGCCAATTCAGTTTTGAATATCGCCCTATTAAGATTAGTTTGAAAATGACACGCTAAAACAATCATTTAAGACAAGAAAAAGTTTTTGTTAGAATGACGTTTTTTCCCTAAAAGTACTCATCTTTCATTGTATGGATGATTGATAGCAAACATATTTTTTTATCTTGACAAAAAGTTTCTTTAAAATGAATATAGCCCCATTTTTTACATCGACTTTAAAATTTTAAAATATTTTTTTTTCGTTTTTTTTTTTGGAAAAAAAAATCGGGTAAAGTCTGCCTCTTTTTAAATGATAGTCTAGATAAATTAAAAAAAAAACATAGTATGGAAACTGGCTTATGCTGGCAAGGTCTACGCATCCAGAAAACTTAATTGAAATTTGAGATAGTTTTGACCTTCATTTGTTTAGTTTAGTTTGAAAATGAAACGATAAAAAAAATAATTTCCTATCTTGAGAAAAAGTTTCATTAAAATATATATATCCTTTTTTTTAAATCGAGTTTAAATTTTAAAAATCAATTTTATTCTGCGTAGGCTACAAATTGATTTTTTTCGGGCTTTTTTCAAAAATTTAGACAATTTTGAATATTTTTTTTTTTTGAAAAAAAAATCGACAAAAAAAAGTTTGTTCCTTTTTAAATGATAGTCTAGATATATTAAAAAAAAAAACAAGTATGCAAACTGATTTATGTTCTAAAAATTTCATTTAAATCTGAGAGGGTGCTGCCAGCTCGGAATACGATTTGGCACGTAATGCGTCTATAGCTTTCAGAAACATATGAATAAATTTGAAAACTGACAAGGTTAAAAAATAGTGACAATGGGTGATATAAATAAAAAGTGTTGAACTTTACTACATGTAGCATCTACTCAAGAACAAAATCCACAAAGTTTACTACACTATTGGTATGAATAAAAAACCTTTCAAACATGTAGTACCTACTACTATTCGAACATGAACAGTGACTGATGCTGCACGTTAAGAATATTCTATTCAGAGTGCAGAGTGATTCTGCACATAGAGAAAAATCTATTCAGAATGACGGTTAAAATTAATACAATCATGCTTATGAAGGAAATGCATGGAATCTAATCTAATCTAAACGCGACAATTTGCACAAAATCATGAAGGTGCTGTAATTTGACACCGCTAGCGCATGACGGCTCACCATAGTAGCATGTCCGAAAGAACTTGAAACTATTGAGAACCAGAGCTACAGGTCCAAAGCCCTGATAAAGGTAGATGGTTGTGATGACCGTGGTCATCATGTAAAGAACAAGCGGACGATGCTGTATCGTGTCAGCATCGAGGAGGCAGCCCCTCTAGCACGATGTAGGTAGCGCAACCCTGGTTAGGTGGCCTATCGAAGACTCTTCACCAACCAAGAAAGGCAAAAGTAGAGCAAACGGATTGATTTTACGGCAACAGACCCGGCAACGAATAAAGGACAACGATTGGAAAGTTGGATCTTGGAACGTGAGAACTTGGAATGAATCCGCGCGTGTTGGGCTCCTGGCTCGTGAACTGCGGAATGTCGGCGTGAACGTGGCAGCTATCCAGGAATTACGCTGGCAGAGAACCGGAGAACGCGAATTCCGAGCGGTGGACCCCATCGCCAACACTTCATTCAGGTACCACATCTACTACAGCGGTGGCGACAGAGCAGAACGTGGGGTTGGCTTCATAGTGATTGGGAAGCAGATGAAGCGAATTATTCGGTGGAAACCGGTAAGCGACCGAATCTGTGTGTTGAGAATGAAGGGCAAGTTTTTCAACTACAGCCTGATCAGCATATATGCGCCAACGAACGATAAGCCCGATGACATGAAGGATCTTCTTCTTCTTTTCTGGCATTACGTCCCCACTGGAACAGAGCCTGCTTCTCAGCTTAGTGTTCTTATGAGCACTTCCACAGTTATTAACTGAGAGCTTTCTATGCCAATGACCATTTTTGCATGTGTATATCGTGTGGCAGGTACGAATATACTCTATGCCCTAGGAAGTCGAGAAAATTTCCAACCCGAAAAGATCCTCGACCGGTGGGATTCGAACCCACGACCCTCAGCATGGTCATGACATGAAGGATGAGTTCTATGAGAGCCTAGATAAGGCCTACGGAGAGTGCCCAAAACAAGACGTCAAGATAGTCATCGGCGACGCAAATGCGCAGATCGGGAAAGAAGATTTCTTCAGACCCGTCATTGGAACGGAAAGCCTTCGTTCCGTTACCAATGATAATAGCCTGCGGCTAGAGGGATGGCAATCAGCAGTACATACTTCGCGCGAAAGAATATCCGCAAACACACCTGGCGACATCCGAGTGGCGATGCCTGCTCCCAAATAGACCACGTGCTGGTTGATGGGCGACATTTCTCAGATGTCATTGATGTCAGGACCTTCCGAGGCCCTAATATCGACTCGGATCATTATCTCGTTGTAGCTAAAACTCGGGCGCGGTTATCCAGCGTCACGAGTTCCGCAACACACAGAACGCTACGCTTCAATATACAACGCTTGTCGACTGATGGGGTAGCTGCGCAGTACCGTCAGCAACTAGACGAGAAGTTGGGAAGAGTCAACGTTGCTGGAGACGTCGACAGCCTGTGGGACCCTATCCACGAAGCTGTGACAACAACGGCGCGGGAAGTGATCGGCACTGGTCAACGACGAAGACGGAACGACTGGTTCGATAAAGAGTGCCAGAGGGTGACAGACATGAAGAATGTCGCCAGAAGCCGTATGCTTGTGGCCGGTATCCGACAGAACAGAGAGCGGTACAGGGCAGCGAGAGCCGAAGAAAAGCGAATCCACCGCAGAAAGAAAAGGCAGCACGAAGAAAGTGGGGTAGCTGACGCACAAGAAAGCATGAACCGGAATGATATGCGGAGATTTTATGCAACGGTCAATGGTGCGCGGCACAATACCGTACCAGTGCCCGCCATGTGCAATGACCGAGAAGGGAATTTGCTGACCGATAAAACGGCGGTGGCTGCCAGGTGGAAGGAGCACTTTCAGCAATTGTTGAACGGTGAGAATGGAAATGTAGCGAGGAACAGGATGAACATACATGATGACGATCAAGCTGTGGACCCACCGACCATAGGAGAGGTTAAAAAGGCTATCAGCGAGCTGAAGAACTGTAAGGCTGCTGGGAAGGACGAGATCCCAGTCGAGCTTCTCAAGCACGGAAGCGAGCAGCTTTACCAGTCGATCCACCGAGTACTTCTGAAGGTATGGGAGGACGAAGAAGTGCCCACCGGCTGGTTGGATGACCTCATCCCCTATCTACAAGAAAGGGCACAGACTGGAGTGTGCCAATTACAGAGGAATCACCCTGCTGAATTCGGCGTACAAAATTCTGTCGCGCATCCTGTTTAACAGACTGAGACCGCTCGAGGAGTCCTTCGTCGGCGAATACCAAGCTGGTTTTCGTGAGGTCCGTTCGACAACGGACCAGATGTTTAGCTTGCGAATGATCCTAGACAAATTCCGGGAGTGTAACTTGCAGACTCACCATCTGTTTATTGATTTCAAGGCGGCGAACGACTCAGTGAAAAGAAATGAGCTTTGGCAGATAATGTCTGAAAATGGTTTTCCGGCGAAACTAATTAGGCTGATACGTGCTACGCTGGATGGTTCGAAATCAAGTGTTCGGATCGCAGACGAGGTGTCAACCTCGTTCGTGACGTTAGACGGATTGAAGCAGGGAGACGCACTTTCGAATTTACTGTTCAACATTGCACTTGAGGGTGCTATTAGGAGATCTGGCGTGCAAAGAAATGGCACTATTATCACAAGGTCGCACATGCTCCTTGGCTTTGCGGACGATATAGACCTGATTGGAATCGATCGCAGGTCAGTGGAAGAGGCCTTCGTGCCTCTGAAGAGGGAGACAGCGAGGATAGGCCTGACCATCAATCCTACCAAGACGAAGTACATGGTTGCAGGTAGAGATAGAGTCAGGCATGGTGGTGTAAGTGCTGAGGTAGTGTTTGATGGGGATGTGTTTGAAGTTGTTGAAGAATTTGTTTACCTTGGAACACTTGTGACATATGACAACGACGTTTCCCGCGAAGTGAAAAGACGTGTTGTGGCTGCGAATAGGGCCTTTTACGGACTACGTAACCAGCTTAGGTCCCGCAGCTTGCAAACCGAAACAAAATTCTCCCTGTATAAAACATTGATTCTTCCGGTGGCTCTCTACGGGCACGAAGCGTGGACGTTGAAAGAGTCAGACCGGAAAGCTCTCGGTGTTTTCGAGCGTAAAGTGCTGCGGACAATACTCGGTGGGAAACTCGAAAATGGTGTGTGGCGCAGACGCATGAATCACGAGTTGTATCAAGTGTACAAAGATGCGAATATTATCAATCGTGTAAAATACGGCAGACTTCAATGGGCTGGTCACTTAGTGCGAATGTCGGAAGAAAGAATTGCGAAAATAATATTCAGCAGGGAACCAGGTAGAGGTCGGCGGCTTCGGGGAAGACCACGAATACGCTGGCTGTACGCAGTGGGAGAGGACCTGGCGACCCTAAACGATCGGGGCAACTGGAGAAGTTTCGCCCAAGACCGACGAAGATGGAGCTCTACAATACGCCCGGCAATGGCGTGATGCTACGCTGTAGCCATCAAGGTATCAAGGTAGGTGTAGTGTAATTTTGCGATTAGTCTGGTATTCTCTTTATGTGTATGATTGTAATATGATGATGGTACATAAAAAAAATCTGGGTAATTTTCGATCTTCAGTGATTGACGATTTTTCAATTTCAGCTTAAAATCTATGAAGAGATCTTGAGATTACACCTATCAAATTAGGAACCACATATTTCCTAGCACCAGTACTAAGATTCTGATGAAATTGTGGTAGAACTTTGATGCTCCCCGTGTGTTTTCTTAACAGCATGTTGAATTCCCGAAATTCAAAGTCTTTCTGTGATATTCTCGTTATTTCGGTGGGGTTTCTGATAGTATCCTTGGAATTTGTAGAATTTAGAATGTAGAGATTTTTATGAGAATTGTAGTGATTTCGTTGGCAGTCGTTAGAAATCAATGAGGATCTTCCCTAAAACACCAGGGTTCCCTTTGAAATTATTAAAATTCTTAGCGATTTCACAAAAAATCCTATTGAAATCTAGAAAATATTTACCGATATTCAAAAGCTTCATATTAAAGCTTTGCTTTGAAATTCCAACGGAACTGGAGATCAACGGAATCTTAAAGGTTTTTACAATAATTACAAAGATTGATTTTCAGAATTCCAAATATTCAAACAATAATTCGCAGTAATCCCACCGAAATCACATAGATTCTAACAGAAATATCGTCTCAAAGATACCCACAGAATTCCAAGAGATTAATAACCGGAATCCCATTCCCACCTCAATTCTAGAGTTTTTATCAGATTTCTAATATTTCCACAATATTCCTCAGAATTCCTAAGCAAAACTCAAAATACCTTCCGAAATACCAAAACTCAAATCGTTTTCCCATGATTTTTACTCAAAAGTAAATTATTCCATTCAATTCCGCAATCTCAAAGCATGTGTAGCAACCTCTGAAGCTAATTACCAGTAGCTTTGTAGTAAATGCTACCTTTATTCACCTACCTACCTTTATACCTTGTTTTTAGTATGTTCGAAAGGTGTAGAAAGAGAAATGACACGAACATGTTCCACTCGTGTTCCACATATAGCGTTTACTACCGAGAATGTAGTAAACTCAACTTTACTACATTTTATTCATACCGCCCAATATCCCGTGGGGTGCCAAAACAGGAAATTCAACAGTAAGTACAGTTGTGTTCAGAATAATAGTAGTGGAAGCCGATTTTCATACAAAATGCTCAACTTTGGCATGCTGTAACTTTGTGTCCATATGAGCAATCGACATGAAATTTTGACAGTGAACTACAAATATACTCAAATTTAATATCACAAGATTTGAAAATTTTCACACTACCGGCTAAAAAGTTAAGCACCAGGTGAAATCGCTCAAAATAATAGTAGTTTTTCTTTTGCAAATTTTTGTTCAGTAACAATTTTGTAAAAAAATGGGTTGTTTATATATTTATTGCTTGGGTGGAAATGGTTGAAACGATGAATAAAGAAAAATTCAAAAAATTCAAATACAGCAGATATTTAAATTATTAAAACTACTATTATTTTGAGCGATTTCACCTGGTGCTTAACTTTTTAGCCGGTAGTGTGAAAATTTTCAAATCTTGTGATATTAAATTTGAGTATATTTCTCGCATAACTTCTGATCTCGCCCTAAAAGCCATTGGTAACCATGTGTGTAGCTCGTTGTTTCTGAGCATTTGAATGTATTTTCATGTTACTTACCAACGCTATGGGAATGAAAGGATCATTATCTACCTGCCCGTGATGTTAGTTTGGGTGCTTATTCTTTCATTTGCTCAGAAACAACGAGCTACACACGTGGTTACCAATGGCTTTTAGGGCGTTATCTCAGAGTATGCGAGATTTGTAGTTCACTGTCAAAATTTCATGTCGATTGCTCATATGGAAACAAAGTTACAGCAAGCCAAAGTTGAGCATTTTGTATGAAAATCGGCTTTCACTACTATTATTCTGAACACAACTATACATTGAATCACTTCAAATCTCCGACCTCCGAACCTCATGATTCAACATGATGGATACTTATGTAAGGGAAGACAGGGTACAGCGCTCCCTAAGGAACAGCTCAATTTTAACAGTGAATTCCGTCAATAACTTCTGATTTGATTTTTTTGGAACAGGATTGGGCCAACCATATCCAAGTAATTGAATTTTAAAGAAATAAAACCACAGTCAACAATTTTCAAAACAGCGGGGTATAAAGCGTCACCCCAGTTCCAAACGGGGTTGCTTGTATTAAAATCCAGCTGTTTTCCAAAACCTTTTGTATGCAGGATGCGTTAGGCAGTTTTTTATCTCGTTTGAGTTAGGCTTTTGCGGCACAAGTTGAATTTCAATGATAGTTTCGGAGCAATAACTAAATATGGTGCATTTTGCCGTGTTTTGCCCCGACGGCGCATTTTACTCCCAATTCCCCTACATGTCAATGGTTGCTACTCCGTGATTGATTGGAATTGGTAAAAATTGCGCTTCTATCCAAATCTATTCCAAAAAATAAGGGATTTCCCGTTTATTCTCGAAGTGCACATTTAAGCAGATCTCATATTATCAGTACTTGGCGACGGCCAAGTCCTTACAGTAATTTGGGATGGGGAAGGAATGTTAGTGTGTAGTGATTGTTGCTTCTAGAGACCTAGAATACCTCTGCATGTCCACAATAACCATGGGAAGGATGTTGATTAGTGAGAGAGGAAAAAGATCTGTGAGTCATCTTTAGTCGGTGAAGCGATCCATGGATAAGAAAACTAAATTAGTCATTTTGTATCGCGTTGAAAAGATAGTGGTAAAAGATTACTATGAAATAGAAATTTGATAGAATTCAAAAACTTGTTTTCAGCATGAGACAGAAATTTATATCATAACAGGTTTAAAAATTAAACTGTACACTCAAGTTTTCCTATGAATTCAGAAAATATATTTTTCGTATAAATTTTATGTAGCAATAAATTGCTTTTATATAATTTATACATGAATAAAAACAATTATGAAGTGTTCAAATGTTGTTACAATTCCGTAAAATATAGTAGTTTGAAGATATTTAGCAAATAACAATTTATATTACAAATAAAATATTCCACATTTTGATCGGACCAGGAGAGTTTCTTAAATAGTTGCATTGAAATTTCATTCAAAAATATCATAATCCAATATCCTTCATCAAAGAAACTCGTTAAATTATTATCGAACACCAAAATGTTAAGCAAACATTCCCATCAATACTATTATTTTGTTTCCAATTGAAAACCTTTCAACGAATTTGGAGAGAACCTGTTAAAAAATGCCTTCTCATCCTGCTGACCCAACACTGAAATCTGGGACACTGGCCCGGCAGGGGGCTAATGATGAATAAACCGGATTTTTTTCCTCTACCGGGCAAGCACTTTCGTTGAACTGTAGAATTTTTCCACTGCGCGGTAATTTATTTATAAACATATGATGATTTGCCCCGCAAAACTTGAGACACCACACTCCAAGTTGCAAATCAACGATCCACCGCAAGTCAACAAAGAGCAGCCAGCCAGCGAGAGTGTGGCAGACTCTTCTTCTTGCAATGTGGTCCAATGAAGAGGTTGACCTATTTGCAAAATAAAATCAGTTGCGGGCGTGTTTCTCGCGTTCGCCTTGGGCGTTTGATGTTTGTTCTGTAAGTTTCACGCGCCTGGATGGAAATGGGGTTAGGAATATACTCTCGTGGTGAAAGTTGGCCCGGAGACCGGAGAGAACAATGCCAAGGTTTTTTTTTTGTGTGGTCGTTCTCTCTTTTCTTTCTATTTTCTTGCGACGACTTGAGGTGAGGTGTTTCATTCTCGTTAGTGGAGCGGACGGAATTCAGGTTCGTCGCTTGATGCGATAGTCTTGTAGGGGTCATCGCGCTTTTTAGGTATCAAGGTAAAAAATCAACACGTTCGATTGAATGGATTGATCTCTTGACTCGATTCAAACAAGTGATTACCCGAATTGAAGTGAATAATAAAATGAATATATAATTAGAATAATTTTTGCAACCGTATCTAGTTTGACCATTATTATGTTTTTGATATGTGGAATATAACATCACATCAATAACAAAATAAGCAATCATAGCAAAATTTGTTATTAATTTGCTATCCTTCAAAATCGTCTAATAACTAATATATAGCACAATACTATCATGGTAAAAATAATAAATAAAATGAATTATAATAATAACAAACTTTGCCATCATAGTAAAATATGTTATTATTTTGAAATTTATGACTTATGAAATTAAGGCATTTGAAAAACCTTATATCAAAAATGTTTGATTGTCGGCATTTTTAAAATGTACAAATACAAATAAATTCCACATTTCAAAATACACATAAATAATCGTTCTCATGATGCATTTAAAATTTCATCCATGCTTTTGTTCAATTTTTGAGTATCAAAAAATAAAAAAGATATATGTAGCAAAAAATAGACATTTGCTCTCCCTCTTAGACAATTACGTAATTTAAGATTGATGTTTTTTGATAAAAATCGCTTGTTTGGATGTTTTAGTGCTACTCTCCGGGAAAATGTTCGCGATACGTATAGGATGTTTTGATTCTGGTGTTTGTTTCAATAGGCCCCACTTACACCGGGTATAAAGATATTTTAGGGAAAATTAGACCATAGAATTTGTCATATGAAATGAAAACAAAAAACCTGTTCTCGTAAGCAACTTGAAACAATACTTAAAATTAAAGCTTATTGAAGTAATTTTTTATCTTTATTAACGAGATTTTTATCTCTAGGCCATCTCGAGACCAACGGTTTTACTTCACTGTCAAGTCGTCATTATAACTTTTTACGTCATTCCGGTGTTGTCATGATTTCTTTCAAAGATCAGTCCATAGATTATATTCTTTATAGGATTCCTTCATATAATTAGGAAATCGTTCAGAAATTTCCCCGGGAATACTTACAGATAATAGCAACTTGTAGCTGTTTTTTGTCATTTCAAGCCTTTTTTTTACCCTTTTAAACTATATTATGCCGTTTTAAGTCATTTCAAGCCATTCAAAGCTATTTCAAACCATTTTTATTCATACAGGCCGTCTTGGTAGTGTTATTCGAACAACACGCCTAGCCGTTTCCATAGGGGACATAGAAGTCCTTCCTTTCAAGTAATAGTGTTTCATATGGTATGTCCTCTACAACATCTAATACAATTTCTCTCGCCGTTCCCTTACGCTACCTATCCATCTAGTTTTCATTGCTTCTCCTTACTCCCTATTACTTTGAGCAAAACAGACCGATATGCCGGTAAACTAATTAAATATCCAATTCAAGCCGTTTTTAACCATTTGAAGCCGATTAAGACCATTGTATTCCGTTTTTAAACCCTTTCAAGGCATTTTAAGCCGTTTAAGCCATTTTGATCAGTTTTAAGCCGTTTGAAGCCATTGTTAGCCGTTTTTAGTCTTTTTAAGCTATTTTAACACATTTTGAAGCAATGTTAACCGGTTTTTAGCCATCTTAAGGTGAAGATGCGTCGAAGTCAAACCATATGGCCATTATCATGAACACAAATCTAGAGAACAATACAACAGTTTGATCTGAAAACTTATTCGATTGGTCAAACGCTGGTACCGTTAAGTCACCAGTCACCGTGCGGCCTCCATTCACCGTGCACAAATACAAATTCCTACAGAAAATTCATAAAATTTTCACAAATTATTCTTTTGTCAGCAAAACAAGATAAAACTGATGAAACGAAGTAGTTTTTGTCACAAGGCATTTTGAAAAACCTAGTTTTTGTAGTCAAAATCATGTGAATTCTGTTTAATAATGAGATCTTTCAACACTCTTAGTAGAAACGCCAAAAAAATACATTTTTCATTTTATCGATGGAGTATAAAATTATTCAAAATTTCAACAAGTTTTCATTGTTGATACTATAAGTAAGATGTATTTCATCGTATGAGCATTGAGCTTTTATGCAAATTAGAATTTTTTTATTGTGTTTCAGCCGAAACCCAAATGCACGGTGAATGGATCCTATTCAATATATATGGTTCCTATTGCCGTGCATTAGTGTAAAAGGCATGAAATTATTCGGTAATCTTAGATTTATTGTTATGTGGTCATTAAACTACTTCATGTTTAGTTTTTGAGTGAACATGGAATGGTTTGGACAATACAGTCAAACCTCCTATAACGATTGTAATGAAAAATAATAATTTGGTAAATTTTTAACTTTTTATGGTTTTTATTGTAAATGAAGATTTAAATACTCTTAAAAATGAGTGCGCATACTACTAGCAACATAGTTGCTCCATCAACAACGTTTCTTCAAGATACAAAATTGAATCATGACGAAAACTATATGCACGGTGAATGGAGCACTAGTGTGCACGGTAAATGGTGACATAGAACGGTACGAGGCGACCTAACCATGACATTTTCAAACATAATTTTTGAGTTATTTTTTGTTATGCATCACTAGTTTTAGATTTTTCCCTGAATTATTATATAATTGCACACTTCGTAGTAATATTCTAGTACGCTTCAAATTATTTGGAAAAGTTATATAATTTTTTGCAGTGCAAATTTTTCTTAAATGCACAGTGAATGGTAGCTTGACGGTAATGACCAATCGATTAAGTTTTCAGCTTCGATTTTTTGTTGTCTAGATTCGTAATCTTGAAAATTTGAGATTTGGCATCGATGCATCTTCACCTTAAGGTGAAGATGAATCGAAGCCAAACTTCAAATTTTCAAGAGCATGGATGTTTGGTTGTGCAGATCCGTGCTCTTGAAAATTTGAAGTTTGGCTTCGATTCATCTTCACCTTGAGCCATTTAGAATCATTTTCTTTTGGTTTAAGAGTTTAAGCAGTTTAAGAGGTTACAAGCAGTTTTTTACCCTTTCAAGCCGTTTCAAGCATTTTGAAAGCCGTGTTTAGCCATTTTAGGCCATTTTAGGGTGGTAAATGGCCATTTTTGGGTAACAAATGACTGGACAATGCGTACCATTGGTACCTCGCGTACCCGCAGGTATAAAATAGACCCCATTTGTGGTCCTTAGCCTCTTGTCCAGTAACTCCTATACCTACCACCTCGTGGTGCCGCCAGAGGTACGAATAACCGTAGAGAAGATCTGGTAACCAACCCTGGTGGGACCTTGGGCATATGCTGACAGGGAAGGGGGGCTCCTCTCTTCTGAGGGAGTAGCTTATCAGAGCGACTGTTCTCCATGTTAGGAGCGGTTGATCATCGTCCTAGTGCCAGCGTTTGACTCTAAACAGTGCTGTGCACGATGATCCTCCGGCGAGTCAGAGGGTTGGTGCAGGCCTTACAAGCCAGCCCAAAAAATCACCAGTACAGGAAGCATACAATGTAAATTCGTACCGGAACAATCGGCATAGACCCAGGCATCGAAAACGGACTAACGATTGGAAACTCGGATCATGGAACTGTAAGTCTCTCAATTTCTTGGGAAGTACCCGCATTCTTTCCGAATTATTGAGGGTCCGCAAGTTCGACATCGTAGCGCTGCAGGAGGTTTGCTGGAAAGGGTCGACGGTACATACGTATAGAGATGGTCATACCATCTACCAGAGCTGCGACAACAGACATGAGCTGGGCACAACTTTTATCGTGATGGGCGAAATGCAGAGGCGCGTGATTGGTTGGTGGCCAATCGACAACAGAATGTGCAAGTTGAGGATCAAAGGCCGTTTCTTCAATATCAGCATAATCAACGTGCACAGCCCTCACCTTGCAAGTGGAAGCAGCTCTACGATGAACACCTAAACGGCGCAGAGGAGGAAGATCAGGACATCAGTACGGCGGATGAGGGAGACGTGCCAACTCCCCCAATAGGTGAAGTTTAGGATGCTATCAAACAGCTCAAGAACAACAAAGCAGCTGGAAAGGATGGTATTGGAGCGGAACTTATTAAAATGGGCCCGGACAAGTTGGCCACTTGTCTGCACCGATTGATAGCCAGGATCTGGGATACAGAACAGCTACCGGAGGAGTGGAAGGAGGGAATAATATACCCAATATACAAAAAGGGTGACAAGTTTGTATGTGAGAACTATCGAGCGATCACCATTCTTAATGCAGCCTATAAATTGCTTTCCCAGATCATCTTCCGCCGTCTATTGCCACTGGCAAGCAGATTTGTGGGAAGTTATCAAGCCAGTTTTGTGGACGGGCGATCGACAACAGACCAAATCTTTATGTTGCGACAGATCCTCCAAAAATGTCGCGAATATCAAGTCCCTACGCACCACCTATTCATCAATTTCAAAGCGTCCTATGATACCATCGACCGCGAAGAGCTATGGAAGATTATGGACGAGAATGGTTTTCCCGGGAAACTGACTAGACTGATCAAAGCAACGATGGATAGTGTACAGTGCTGTGTGAAGATATCGGGTGCATTATCGGACCCGTTTGAAACACGCAAAGGACTTCTACAAGGCGATGGTCTTTCCTGCCTCCTGTTCAATATTGCGCTAGAAGGTGTTATGAAACGAACGGGCTTCAACAACGATCTTCAATAAATCCAGCCAGTTCAATTGTTTCGCTGACGACGTGGACATTGTCGGAAGAACGTTCCAGGTGGTTGCTGAACAGTATACCAGGCTGAAACGTGAAGCAGATCGGGTTGGATTGAAGGTAAATATGTCGAAGACGAAATATCTGCTGGCTGGAGGAACCGAGCGCGATAGAGCTCGCATAGGCAGACGCGTGACGATCGACGGGGATGAGTTCGAGGTGGTGGACGAATTTGTCTATCTCGGATCATTGATAACGGCGGATAACAACTGCAGCAGAGAAATTCGAAGACGTATCATTGCCGGAAGTCGTGCTTACTATGGACTCCACAAGACCTTGCGGTCTGGTAAACTTCACTTCCGTACTAAGTGTACCATGTACAAGACGCTAATAAGACCGGTAGTCCTCTACGGGCATGAGACGTGGACAATGCTCGAAGAGGACCTGCAAGCGCTAGGAATTATTGAACGACGTGTGCTTAGAACGATCTTCGGCGGAGTATGTGAGATCGGCGTATGGAGGAGAAGAATGAACCACTAGCTTGCGCTAGTCTACGGTGAACCCAGCTGGAAGGGTACGATGGGCGGGACATGTTGTGAGAATGCCGGACAACAATCCCGCAAAAATGGTGTTCAACTCAAATCCGGCCGGTACAAGTCGAAGGGTAGCGCAACGAGCTAGGTGGTCTGACCAAGTGGAGCAGGATCTTGGAAGTGTGGGACGATCGAGTAATTGGAGGTTAGCAGCCATGGACCGAGTTAGTTGGCGTAACATTGTGGCGCAGGTCATGTCTTGAAGGACGCCAACAAAAGTAAAGTAAGGCCATTTTAAGCTGTTTTAGCCATTTCGAGCCGTTTTAAACTTTCTTAAGCTATTTAAAGCTCATTATGAGCCATTTTAAGCCAGTTTAAGCCATTTAAGCCTTTTAAAGCTATTTCAAACCGTTTTATGACAATTTAAGTCGTTTTAAGAGGAAAATAACCATCATCGTTTTGCAAGTTTTCAAAACCTATTTTTTCACTCAAAATTGAAACAATCTTCATGATAATCTATCATTACATTGCGCTTACTCTCTGTAATGCAATGATAAATTTTCATAAGGTTCCCTTAACATTTGAACGAAAAATCTGGTTTTTAATATTCAATAATTGCTGATGATCGAATGATGGATTATTGAGCCTTAAGCCATTTGACGTCATTTTAAGTTGTTTTAGTCCGTGTTGAGCAATTTTAAGCCGTTTCAGACTTTTATATCCTGCAAATAAAGAATAAAATAATATATTAATCTGTCCACAGTCCAGGAAGTCTCTCCCTTTTGCTCCTACAACAACCAGTATTTATAGCTTAGAAATCCTTTAGGTACGAACAAGTAAAAGGTGTGGCATCCTACGGTATTTAGAAATATTGGAGAAGGTCTTTTCTTTGTAGAGTATCCAAACTATGGTGAGCTCGAGAGCTATCACCAGTAAGGACTCAATAAAAGTCGAGACTCCTTTCCCAGTTTCTGGTTCGTAAGAATCTATTTATTATTTCGTCGTTTCTGGGTTTATATATTGTTACAAAAGCTTACAATGTTTAACTGCTTAATCTATTTTCTATTGGTGAGAATGAGACAACTGGAGTCCACACTTAAAAATTATTCATCTTTGCAAATGTGGCATTTTGTATGCCTAGGTGGTCCGTGCCCAAAAATGTGCATCTTGCTATTTCGGCAATTCGTATCTCGGTGGTCCGGCCAGGGCGATGCAATTTGAAACCTTTCGATTTCGTTTGCCTGTCCGTGTAGGGCTCACGCGGAGGAGGGAAAAAGGAATGGAAATAATTCTGGCACTTGAGGTGCGGTTGTCGCATATGGTTGTAATTTCAATATCTTGCACTTTTCGAGTGCATTGGTCGGTTTCAGGCGGATGGCCTTTGAGTGTGTTTATGATTGTGGGTTTCGGTGATCAGTGGTTCTCAACCCACGACAAAGGTACCAGAGTCATAAGACAGAATAAGGAATATCATTCGAGATAGGTAGACATGACACAGACCATTTCAAGTCGTATTAAGGTGCTAGAAAAAATGGCTCAAAAGTCAGGACTGGAAAAGCAGTTTTCTCCTTCTAAAACAATAAATTGATGAAAATAAGGACAAACAGCCTTTTTATTTGGCAAATAAAAGACCTGTGTGTTCGATTTGTCTATTCAAAAAGAGAAAACTGCTTTTTTAGTTTTGACTTTTGCACCATTTTTACTTGGGCCTTAAACCATTCTAAGCTGTTTTAAGTCATTTTGAACCGTTTTAAGCCCATTTAAGCAGCTTAAAATACCGTTGTTAACTATTTTAAGCAATTTAAGACATTTTTAGCCTTCAAACCGTTTTAAGCCATTTTAAGCTAATAGCCGTTTTAAGCTATTATCAGCCATATATAGCCGTATAAGCCATTTTTAAACATTTCAAGCGTAAGGTGAATACGAATCGAAGCCAATGTTCAAATTTTCTAGAGCACAGATCTGGAGAACCAAATATCCGTTTGAGCTAAAAACTTAATCGATTGGTCACCACCACCCAGTGAACACAAACTCGTATACGATAGGGTATAAGAGTACAAAAGTGGAGGCGATATACGTACATGCGCCATAAGGCTGCATGCAAGATGTACGTATATCACCTCCACCTTTGTACTCTTGTATACCATCATATACGATGGTATGTTTACTGGGCAGATAGTGACCAATCGATTAAGTTTACAGCTCAATCGGATGTTTGGTTCTTCAGATCCGTGCTCTTGAAAATTTGAACTTTGGCTTCGATTCATCTTCACCTTAAAGCTATTTAAAAGCGTTTTTAGCCAATTCAAGACATTTGAGACTGTTTTAAGCCCTTTCAAGTTGTCTCAAGCCGTTTTAAGCAATTTCAAGCTGATTTAAACCCCATTGAACCATATTGAGCCATTTTAAGTCGTTTTCATCCATTTTAAGCCATTTCAAGCTATTTAAAACCATTTTTAGCCATTTAAGCCCATTCAAGTTGTTTTAAGCCGTTTTATGTTGTTTGCGAGTGGATACGAGTAACTGACACTGAAGATATCCATAAATGCAATGATGCGGCGGAATTAAAAGGTACTCCAATCTACTTTTTCGTCTCTCCATTTTAAGCCCTATAAAGCCGTTCTAATTAATAACCGTTTTTAGCCGTTTTAAGGCGTTTTAATCAATTTTAAGCCGTTTTAAGCCATTTTAGGCCATTGTTAGGCTTATTAAACCATTTTTAAGCAATTTTAACCCGTTTTTAGCCATATTAAGCCATTTATAATAATTTTCTTTCGGTTTTAGCAGTTCAAGCTGTTTTAAGCCGTATGTTACTCCTTGAAGCCCTTTTAGGCCGTTTCAAGCCATTTCAAGCCATTTATTACCGGTTTGATTTAATTTTAATCCCCTTTTATCCATTTAACGGCATTTAATGCAGATTTAAGTTATATTGAGCCGCTTTAAGACATTTTAAGCAATTTTAAGCCATTTCAAGCAATTTTGAATCGTTTGAAGCCCTTATAAATCGTTCTAAGTGTTCATTGGAGCTTTTAACAAGAAGAGTTATATTGATCAATGCGCTAATATACTTACTATTATGATATGCGAAAAACTGGCGAGATTGATCCCTGTGAAACAAAAAAAATAAGAAAAAAAAATCTCTATGGAACACTCCAGGGAAACACAATTTGACGAGACTTCTGCATAGGATCTCAAACAAACATGTTTTACCACAACGGCTTTCGTAATGCATGCGAAATGGCTCTGAATTGGATAAAAGTTTCCTAAATTTAGTTCAAAATTAAAAAAAAAAATCTCCAAAAAGTGGTGTATGGGAAAGTTATAGATCTAGCTAAAACCTACAACTTTGCTGAAGACAGCACGCCGTTAACTTTAAAATCTTGTGAGTTACAGGCGAATTTCGAGGTTTTTAAGTGTATTTTTGAAGTGACTTTTCTCAATTTACAAAAATTACGTTCTCGCAGTTTTTGCAGCAAAAGTTGCCTATTAAATGGCCTCTTGAATGCCGCTAAAAGAAAAATTTTATCAAACCAACTCCATGAGTTATGGTCGTCTAAAAATTTCATAGTTTTTCACTTAAATTTGCTTATAACTTCAAAATCACAAGAATTACAAACTTGCAATGTTCAGCCAAAATGTGTATCATTACTTCTTCTGCAACTCTTTTGAAGACCACTTTCACGTAAAACTGAAAATAAAAAAGTTACTCCTAAATAACTGATTTTTGGGTCCACCCTAAGTTAAAACTTTCAAAATCAATTTATATATTTCAAATGAAGAGTTATATCAAAAGTGTCTTCGACAAAGTTGTCCAAAATAACATTTTCTAAAAATTTGCAGAACAGCGCAGCCACAAATTTCATCAAACAAAAAAGTTTGAGTCAAATTTTTAACTTAAATAAGGGTCACCCTATTCAAAAATTTTCTCAAAAGGCGCACAACTCAATTAAGAATAACTTATCTGAAGATATCGAACGTCTAAAATCGACGAGAACAGAGAAAACACTTTTTTTTCCGGCTAAATTGTCGATTCGGACCATTGTGCAGTGAGATCTGTCAAAACGTGAGCCAAACAAACATGCGTTATGTTTGTTTTCGAGTTTTCTTGATTGATAAAATTTGTTTTGAATAGAGCAAAATATATGAAATATTTTCCTTTTTTGATTTTTTGTCAATACGATATTATTTGTTGGTTTTTTCTGTTGTTTATTAGTTTGGAAATCTAGCTCAAACATCTACAACAAAACAAAATACATTTTTAGCAATGGTTATATTGTTATATAGCAATGGTTATACTCTTATATTGTTGCTGACGATATGGACTTCTGTGAGTTTTCGGATCTTCTTTAGCAAATCCAGCGTTGGTGTGTGAATGGTTTAAGCTGAAATGTTTTATTATGTGATAATTAGATTAACTTTAAGTGTTTTTAATGTGTTAGACTTACAAATTTTAATCCTCTTCACGTGTAAAGTCCATTGTGTCAGTCTTATGGAATCGACTATCTGCATGTAATCTATTTCATATAAATGTTGCTATCTTTGTCGCTTCTTCTACGGAATCCACGCTATCCAGATAATCGTCAACATAGTGGTTGAATATTATGGCGTTCGTTGCTTCTGGAAATTCGTTCTTCAATTCTTCCGCATTGCGATTTTTAATATACTGTGCGGAACACGGTGAGCATGTCGAGCCAAACGTGGCAGCGTTCATGACATAGGTGTGCATGTCGGTTGATGGATGATCCCGCCATAGAAAGAGCTGACTTTGACGATCTTCAGGGCGTATCAAAAGTTGGTGAAACATTTCCCTGATGTCACCTGTCACCGCTATTTGACGCTGTCGTAAAGTTCCGGTGGTCTTCGCTCGAGGCACTTGAGACGTCGCTCTGCCATTGGTCTGCTGTCCGGAAACTCAAAATAATCGTAGCGCCATAGTAAACCGGTTTAGAATCGTCCTGAAGATGTACGAATCGTAGTTCGTTCCATAATGTCTCGAGCGCGAAGATCATCAGCTGTTTCAACCAGGGGTGCAGGCATTACACCAGACCAATCAGAATTCTAGGCGAGGTTCCATCATAGCTTTCTACCGGTATTCGATATGGGAATTGTTGAACAAGTTCATCAAAATTCAGCGACTGAGTGGGTAAATCCAAACTCTCAACATTATGTACTCGCTGTAAGGAATAGCGCTTATTAATACCCTTACCAGAAATTTCCAACGGGATTACTCTTGACTCCGATTCGGTCCGAGTTACATTGCTTGTCCATAGTAAACAAAGTGGTTCTACATCTCCTTTTACTCCGAGTTGATCTGCAACTTCCTTCTCCACTAGGGTGAATTCTGAACCATCGTCGAGAAAAGCTAAGACGTCGATTGAAGAATACTTGCTATGCAACGTTACGGGAAGGATGCGAAAGAGAGTAGATCGCTGTTTCCGTCTATGGGTATTTACCTTCCCAGTAGCAGGTTCACTTGGTCCCGGCAGCTGTCGGGATGTTGTTGCGTTATCCTCGGGTTTACCAGGATGTAACAGCGTGTGATGTCGCAACTCGCACCCTTCTATGCCACAACCCGATGCCTTTCAGGGCCGCTTACCATGGGAAGTTAAACACCGTCTGCAGAGATGGAGCTGTTGCACCAACTTCCAACGTTTATCGATGTTCCGGCCTTTGAAGACGTTGCAATCTCTAACTTTATGGCCGATTCTCTGACATACATTACACGGTCGTAGCTGTTCTGGCTGTCTCTCTTTGGATGTTCCTGTTGGGCGCTTAAGTTCGTGACTTTTGTGTTTCTTCTCCATCTCTTCAACATGTGCGTTGATAAAGCCCTTCTCTCTTCCCTTTTGCTTGTCTGGATTTACGGTAACATTACTGGCAGCCGACGCTATCATGGCCATATAATCGCTGAAAGCTCGAAGATCTGCTTGAGCAATTTGTCGTTGATAAAGCGCCCAGTCTAGCTTGATACCAGCAGGTAGTTTGTCAACCAATTCTTGCAATAGCAAGTAGTAGTGGTTCTCCATGTTCATGGCTATTAAATGTCCACACAAGTTCTGAACGGCAAGTCCAAAACCTATTACACTCTCTAATTTATCTGCGGTGTAGCACGAACTCTGTTGATAAGACTATTAACCACCTGTTCAGGCCGACCATACAACATCTATAATGATGCTATGATTTGTGGTACCGAAGACGGATGCAGAAGTTGACAGCCAACAGCATTGAGGGCATTACTTTTTAGACAACGCTGTAGCCGCATCAAATTTTCAGCTTCAGTGTAGCCACACATTTCGGTTGAGGTGGTGTAACTACTATAAAACAAAGGCTAATCCATTGGATTGCCATCGAAAATGGGGAGATCCTTCGGTACCACGTGGCGAGCAGCGAGTTGCTGCGCATTTGGCCCTATATGGACCACTGCAGGCACGGAAGAAGAAGTTGTTGCTTGTGACGACACAATCGGATTTGAACAACTTGAAACGAACGTAATCGGCGGACGTAAAATCGAACTCGAAATCGGTGGATAACCAAGCGAACTAGTGGTCGATAAGGAACTCGGGGTAGGTCGATTTATGCTAATATTAGATACAGCAGAGGCATTCGGCGTCGAATGATGTTCCGGATGTTCCAAATCAACCGGTTGAGTGTGATTGAAAGGGAAGGAAACTTGGGTTGGATTTAACATACCTTCACGTGCCACATTAGTAGCAAACCTGGTTGTCTGACCTGCACACCTTTCCACCATTATTGAACCAATAGATTGGCGGCTATACGGCAGCATATTCTGACGACGACGGACATCTTCGTCAGCTGGTTGCTCCGCTGACTGTAGACGTAATCGATCTAACTCACACTGCAGCTCTCGTACCTTCTGTTCGAGTTCATTAGCACGAGTTCTGGAGTCCCATGATATTCTGGGTGATGCTCTAGCCATTTCCATTTGCTTGGATGTGGGCGGTGATATAACATTGAGCGAATGAGCGGGAACGTGTGACGGAAAACAATCCTCCTCCAGATGACCAATAGGGCCGCATACCGAACTCGGCGTTACAAACGTCTCAGTCGGATTCGCAGCTGCGACACGGAAACTAACGGTTCTTTGGTCGACGCCGAGCGGTTGGAGAGACGTCGAAGCAGGATTCAATGAAACTTGAGCGCATACTGTCTGGTTCCTAGATTTAGTAGCGACTTGTGCTAACGAGACTTGATTGTTGAATTGACTTGTGCTAGTTTGAACGTTGTCGGCCGCTTGCTGCTTAGCTGTAGTTTCTTTCGGTACGGTTCCAGTTCGCGACGTCGAGGAAGTTGGGGCTTTTTGTTGCCCGGAACTTGTCGAGACCGCTTCTGTCTGGGATTCCAATTACCGACGAACTGAGCTAGATGCACTACGTAGGCTTCCGAAGCTCTTCACACTGCCACTTTCATCTTCATTTAGCTCATTTTGCAGAAGATTGTACTTTTTCTTAATGAACTCCAATTCGCGCTCCAACTTCTGTTTCATATTATTGGTCCGTATCTCGATCTCCTGTTGAAGTGCTTTCTCCCTCAATTCTCTAGCATGATCCACAGCTTCCCGCATCAACTTCTCCTGTGCATTTTGCTCCTCCGCTAAGCGTTGAATCTGCAACTGGATGTTCACTAAACGAGACGATGATGATCTGCTTGATCGAGATGAGTGGGACGAATCAATTTTTGCTGCGTTGTTTTGTTCTTTCACACAGTTGTAAGTAACGGTCAGCCAGTCGGGAGCGTCTTAGAGACTCCCCGACTCAACTGCCCGCTTACCGTAATTTACCGCGGACAGGGAATCTTCGCACTAGAATTAGGAAAACCCACAGCACTTCACTGGTCAAAACTCCTACTTTATTTCCTTCACAAACGCAGTTTTATTTGGGCTTCAACCTACTCCTCGCTATTCACTTCTTTCCCACTTTCTTATGTACTAATCTGACCTTTCACTTAGGGGCCCCTTCTTCTCACAGCTACCACCTGTCCACTCCTTCCTCTCGGCCTGGTATCGGCCGCCGGCGTTCTTCTTCCACACAAGTATGTTTCAGCCACGTCTGGCCACGCTCTCCTCGGGTTGGCATGGGGGGACTTCGGCTGCAGACTGCTGGGACCCTCCTACGCGTCCTAGGCTACCGATTTGGTGACGGATCGGTCTTCAGCTAATACCGATGCAGGAAAGTACCCGGAATAGGCCTCTAGGACGTCGTAGTTCGGTAATAGAAATACTGTGGTTTCTATATAAAAAAACGGCGGGGTCCTGGTGTCCACTTTCCGCTATCTTCTTCCTCAACTCTTTGTCTGCTTTCCACTTAACTTTTTGAATTCTAGCTTAACGACTAGCTTCTTCAGCTGTATCCGTCGGTCATTCCCCTTATTCATTCGGGTTTTCAACGATGCCACCCCTCATGGCCGCCCGAACGTTATGCTACCAAACATCTACGGTGGTGGGTTTTGGGAGCTCGGTGGGTGGTAGCCTGCATGGTTACGGTCATTTGACATACTACTGCCCTAGTTGTATGCCTAGTGCTACTGGGGAAAAACCTAGACACCTACTACGAATATTTCCTGTCGTTTTAACGTACAAACAAAATACAAAATCACCTTAAGGTGATTATAAAACGAAGCCAAACTTTGAATTTTCAAATGCACAACACTGGAGAATCTGACTACAATTCGCGTTGAAAATCAATCAAATTACTTACTTGCTGGTGGTGACCATTGGGCAAAAATTTCAACGCGGAGAGCTGTTTGGTTCTCAAGTCTTGTGCTCTTGAAATTTTGAGATGTGGTTTCGTTCTATAATCACCTTAACATTAACAATTGACAAATCAAACACTTACACAGTGGCCGCAACTAAAACTGCAATCCTTGATTCCCTCATCAACTTTCGCGCAGGAAAAATGATACCACCTCTCACATACATCGCACTGTACCATATATCGCTCAGCGGCGTCAGGACGATTGCAGCCGGAGCAACTAGCTTCTGTGGCTGCTTCTTCCTCCGAGAGTTCTCTAACAATGCTCAATCGTTCCGGCCGTGGCCTGAGAGTAGGCATTCTGCTCTGGGTAGCCTTGGAACTATCCAACTAACCTCAAATTGGTTGGATAAAATTTCTTAAAGTTTGTTGCTGACGATATGGACTTCTGTGAGTTTTCGGATCTTCTTTAGCAAACCCAGCGTTGGTGTGTGAATGGTTTAAGCTGAAATGTTTTATTATGTGATAATTAGATTAACTTTAAGTGTTTTTAATGTGTTAGACTTACAAATTTTAATCCTCTTCACGTGTAAAGTCCACTGTGTCAGTCTTATGGAATCGACTTTCTGTATGTAATCTATTTCATATAAATGTTCATTTTAGCTAATTCTATAAATTCATGTTTTTACTTACGATTAGGATACAAATTCAATCAAGATTTTAACTAATATGTACTAATAAGATATAAGTTTTAATTTGCACAGTTACTACTTACTTTTCTGTTTTCTTTCTCAATGCCAATGTCAGTTGTCTCATCATTATAATTTGTCCTGTCAATGTCAGTCGTTCTGTCAGAATTTGTGATCGGTTCAAGGCCAGTATACACCAAGTGACCGTCGCTAACATATATAAAGGATCGCTAGTATAGACTAAAGAGTCTAAAATACAAAGACACTAAATCTGATCATATTGAAAATAAATCAGCTAGCAATTATGCCAAATCTATTACGCAGCACTGCCAATGTTGAATCACACGCTTAAAGTAGGTCACAGGTTTCATGTGTTGAATTTACATAGATTTGAGTAACGAATGGAACATTGACTAAATGTGTGGAAAACCAATGTAATGAGTAGAGCATACTTTATGCAAAGCATGAAAATGGCAACCGAAAATATTCTACTTCAGCAGAAGCAACATTTTCGTTGGCGGTACATTTTTGTGTGAGCCGTTTTCAAAGTGTATCAAAAGTGTTTGACAAATCTCCTGCTGGATTGGAATGACATTGACAGTAAATTTGGAGTTCCAATTGGAACATTTCGTTTCTTTGTTTATAGTTTCTTTAGTATAGACGAAGTAATGTTTATGCATAAGTTAGAATATAACTGTTTTTGGATTCCAAAAACATATGGTGGAAGTGTGCTACACTTTTATTAATAAAATACCGTGCTCCCCGTTTATTTGCAATTTGAACTTTGCTTTATGCGAAACGTCTTTATGTGAAATGAGGAACTCTCCATTCCAGTACCTAATGCATGCACTGTCACACTTTCACATACTCAAAACACCCCCATGTCACCTCCCCAAGATGAACGTCATTTTTCAATGTACCCTAAAACTACCCCAGATGTCCCTATAAAATAATAGGCTGCTGGTTTGATTTGCAAAACATATCTTATTTCCTTTCTTTCTTCGATTGAATGCTAAATAAGCTTATACTCGTGTACCACCTAGCATATAATATGTGCCTGGATCACTACTGGAATTATCTAACTCACATCCACCTAACGGTTCCACGAGCCAAACGCCACAACCTGGAATAAACCTGTCCGGGTGGGGAAAGAGTAAAAACACGCGCGCGCATTAGCACACCTTGCTCAAAAGCTGCGAATCTCCTGCGCGCGAATGCGTCTTATCTATCTGGGGGAGACTGGGTAGTCTTGATCACACCCTATTTTCCAGGAATCTAAAACAGCTTTATTCCAAGCAATTTTTTGCAATACTTTGTCTATAGGAAAGACAATGTCAGAGCAGGAAGGTCATCCGATGGTGTAAGAGATAATATATAAGAAGCAGTTTGTTTGTTGTTCACTCAAAAGCAAACAAAAAATAACGGAAAACCGAATACGCTTTTAATGATGCTATTGCAAAGCATCTTTACTAGAGAGCTTGTGCGGAAATTTCGTCAAATTTTGTTTTATCTGCAGAGTTACGGCTTATTTAAGAAAAACAGATCAAGTCTCCCCAGTCTCCCCTATATGTAATGCTCTTCTTTCTGCGTGTTGCTCTGCTAGTACCATTTCAAACCTAGTTCTGCTTGATACGCCACCGCGTGTGTCGATATGGTCATGGCGATCGATCTCGCCGGTTGAACCAGTTTCCTGGAGTCCCACTTCTTGGGTCGGAATTAGGTCTAATCAACCTCATCCGCTCGCATCTACTGGCTGCGGCGCTTAATTTATTCCCAGCTTCATAGCTTTCTGTTCTACCTTGCTACCTGATTAGACAATTTGCATGACATTTTCTGGTTGGCCCTTTTTGCAAAAACGACTGAAGAGACCAGTTACAATATTGGACAATACATGTGTAACTTATTTGATTTTCCATACGAAATTATCAACTTAGGAGGGTTAGATCTGAAATATTTATGGATCTATTTGAAAGAAATTTTCACATCAGGCAGATATAACTTGAATTTTAAAATTTATGTTTGAGTGATTTTTCCACCAACGAGTTCAAAAGCAATTAAAGTTTGACTAAAGTGTTTTTTTTTTTTAACTTTCATAATTGACATAATTGAAGAAATCGAACGAATAGTTTCATTGTGTGTTCAACTGAATTGTAGTTTTGACAAGATAAGTAAGTTTGCTAAAGTCAGTTTTTGTGCAAGGCTCTCATATTTTAAGAAAAATCACTTTTAATTTTACATAAATAGTAAGTTCGTTATTACATTTAAACTCATGGTAAAAAAAAACTCAGAAATTCAAGTTTTGTCTGATGTGCTGAGAAAATTTCATTCAAATCGGTCCATAGATAACTAAGATTTAGCATACCAAATTTCACCATTTTGTAAGGAAAATAGCAAAGTTGCAAATGTTTTGTTCAATACTGTATATATTAAAGTGGGGCAGAGGGGTATTGCGTTGCGTCGTGTTCGATTTGACCACTTCGTCAGTGATTATCATGCTATCCCAATTATCTAGATTGTCACCCATTCCATTACACAGGAAGATGTTTCCACAAACAAATAGGCGTTATTTTTGAGATGCTTTATTGATTCGTAGGTATTTTGACCAACCAAAAATTAATGTTGTTTACTGTTTTTTTTTATTTTAAGTCGAAACATTTTTAAAAGTGACACGAAAAATACTAGCCCATTTTTTCAACAATGGGTTACTTAAATTAAAAATCATGCGGCATTCTAGCCGTAATCTTATCTTACTTTAAGATCACTTGCTAAATTTTGGCGGAGAATTTTAAACACTATTTTGAATCAAGTTTCAATCAAGTCATCGTTAAAAAGTTCGGAGTCACCCCTCAGTATGGTTTATCCAAAAAGTTTTCCAATAGCGATTTTTCTTTTTTGATAGTTTGTGTATAGCATGAAATCTATTTCCTAAACTTATCCGCAATAATATTTTTTGTTGACTGTGTAGGATTTGAGCTATAAATCTAAAGTTCAAAACTTAAATGGATCATTGTTAATAGTGATCATAATAAATCATTTATGATAATTATTATTTTTCATCTTTGTGGCTTTTCGCCCGAGGTTACCAGTCATGTATGATAAATAAATTTTATACGAAATAGATTTATAACATAGAAAATTATTAAACAACGGGTTAACAGGCTAGAATCAATTTCATAAACTTGAGTTGGATAAAACAACCATTAAGCATAATTTTAACATCCGATCGCACTGTGATGATTTATTCAGTCTTTTAATTTTGTATTTAGATAAGTATCCTACATTTCTTTATCAATGGCAAGATAATTGCACATTTTTATATGCCTCATCCCTTCAGAAGATGTTGCCATGACCTGTTTACGGTCTCCGTTATCTATGCTTACCGTAACCATAGAGATTAGAAGCATACAGCAAAAAGTAGGGTTGCTGCGACTACTCTATCCCATCTACAAAACTCGTCCCATTCGTCTGCATCATGTAGCAAACAGGAAGTGGTACTGGTCCGGTGGATGGATATCTGTGCAAGAAACCAGCTTCGGCCTGGCTATAAGAAAGTGCACCGTGATGATATTGCTGTTATGTTGGTTACGTAAAAGCAAATCCGCTACTGCTGTATTAGCGGTTAAAATGCTGCTAAGCTAGAATAGGATTTAATTTCGCGTGCAAAAACTGGTAGGGCGTCTGTGCCAGTAATAGAGGCGGTAGTAACATGTTGAGAAATTGAAAAATCGCCAAAAAAAACAAACGAGCTCGTTTTTTATACCTGAATATGTCATTCAAAAGTTTTTCTAGTTTATTTCACGAAAACAATAATCCTAGAATGATCAAATCATTGAATCTAATAAAAAGTAGTTCTTCCGTGGAACATGTTCCAGTAATAGTGGGATTTGCTAACTTTTGTTCCTATAATATTGGTTTACATTTATTTCCCATTAGTATTACATCAAAGTTTTAGAATGTAATTCAATGTTTTCGCACCTTATGTTAAATCGGAGGTAATGAATTAAAAAACAAACAAATTATCTTAAACTGCTGGAGAATGAAAACATACAAACAAGTTAAGGCCTTCCTTAGCCTAGTGGTTAGAGTCCGCGGCTACAACGCCAAGCCATGTCTGGGTTCAATTCCCGGTCGGTCCAGGATCTTTTCGTTATGGAAATTTCCTTGACTTCCCTGGGCATAGAGTATAATCGTACCTGCCACACGATAGACGAATGCGAAAATGGCAACTTTGGCATAGAAAGCTCTCAGTTAATAACTGTGGAAGTGCTCATAAGAACACTAAGCTGAGAAGCAGGCTCTGTCCCAGTGGGGACGTTAATGCCAAGAAGAAGAAGAAGTTAAGGCACAGATAATAGATGTTTATGCTAAAACAAAAATTTTCTGAAAACATGTGTAAATATTCAACTCCTTACAATCACTTGCGCCGCCACACAGCGAATTGCGTCAATCAGTGGTGAATATCAGTATCTTGGAATATTTCATATTCACCACTAACATCGTCATTGAAAGTTACCGATGACAGCGTCACCACGATGTTGCTACTTGTGTTGCCATTCTAAATGTCCGTTAATTGTCTTACACAGTTTAACAATCGACTTCAACGTCTGTTATCTGTGGTTAAGGTGGTGAATATCAGTGGTGAATATCAGTATCTTGGAATATTTCATATTCACCACTAACATCGTCATTGAAAGTTACCGATGACAGCGTCACCACGATGTTGCTACTTGTGTTGCCATTCTAAATGTCCGTTAATTGTCTTACACAGTTTAACAATCGACTTCAACGTCTGTTATCTGTGGTTAAGGTTTTTTCTACTATATTTTTCTTCTAGCAAGATTTTCAAGTGAGGAAACAAAAAATGTCTCCTTCCAAATCGCAAAGAAAGGAGACTGTCGCGTTTTGCCGGAAACTCTTAAAGATCGCAAACTTCAGCTTAAACAACCAAACTTCTCCATTTGAAGAGAAGAAGCATTTTTTTAGCTTTTGACGACAAAACTGAATGTTTGTTCAATGTCGTCTTGAAAGGTCACTCAAGTGATTACAAGTCACCTATAGAGATCAAAATTGGAATAAAAGCTTCATATGGAATTTCTCTTGTCCAAGCTTATGAAAAAGAGAACCCAATCTGGCATTCGTCGAAAGGGCTTTCTCAAGGAGTATTATTTAGTTTACTTGAACAAAAGTGATTTAAATAATATTCAAGCTTTAGAAAAAGCAAGACTCATGTTCGATGTCCGTGTGACATGGGAACATTTTCAGAAACCTCGTTGAAATTTCCAAAAACCCACTCAGTGCTGTCGGTGCCAAAAGTGGGGTCATGCTACAAAGCATTGCCGCATGGATGCTAAATGCATGATTTGCGGAGGTTCTTCTCACGCTAAGGGTGTCTGTCCTGTGAACGAGGATACTAAAAAGTTTGTAAGCGCAAATTGCGGTAGCAACCATAAGTCTAACTTTTGGAATTGCCCTTCGCGTAAGCCAGCGGTTTTCATATCGTGCTCCGCGAAGCCTTGGCAGGTGCTCCGCGAGAGATTTTTAATATTTGTATCAATGCTTTGAAATATCTCATCTTTTTGCTTTAAAATACTCTTCTAATTATATCAAACCAAGCCATATCAAGGATTTTCAAAAATATTAATTTAAGCGACAAAATAATCGATCGCGCTAAAAATGTGATCGATTAGTTGTGATAAATTTAGAAAAAATCGCAGTACCGTGTTGATTCGAATTACCTGGACGCTTCGAATCTCGAACACCGGCCCTAGGCATTCTAAAATGATTATTTTGTCAATTTTAATGAGTGGTGAATGTAGAAGACGTGATAATTATGTATCTTAAGCTAAAAAAATGCAATATAATTAAAAAAAAAATACCGTTAAAAAGGCGAATGTCCGGCAAATCGAAGCAGCACGATATAGGGGTACCGGGGGCAGTATGGACACCCGGGGCAGAATGGACACCCCCTGTATCTTTGCATAAGCGAATACTTTTACACTTTCAATGCAAACAATATTTCAGTTACCTGTCGGAAGACTAAATTATCCACTAAAATTTCAGAAAAAATGTTCAAAACATTGATTTTAAATCGAAAAATTGAGCATGATTTTATTTGGTTCGAAAATTATAACATTCACACCTCACCAAATAAGGTTTCAGATGCAAATGACTGCAAGTTGACCGATAATGTAGCTCTTGATTGAATCTTCAATTATTTATGCTATATTTAAAAATATAGTAGATTTTTTTCTGGTACTTTAAGACATTGAAAAACTTATATGAAAATTTCTTATACTGTTGGGGCAATATGGACACCAGGGGACTAAGTAGAGCTGACACTTTAAAGAGAAAGAAATATAACTTCAAATACAAAATTATCCAAAAATATTAAGCATTCAATGCAATGATTATGAAGCGGAACCACAAATCGGTTGAAAATCGTCAATTTTCTAGATTAAACTAACCTGAAGGCTTTCAATATTGCATCTCTACGAAAAATGTCGTAAATTGGTTTTAATCATGTTTTCAGTGGCACAGTGACCTGTCACTATGGTTTCCTGAATATGTACTTCATTTTTCGAGGTTTTGAGAACGATCGCGGCACAATTTTCCTATAAACATAAAGGTGTCCATACTGCCCCATGGGGGTGTCCACTTTGCCCCGCTTGCTTGATGGCGACTACCAAATATAAACTTTTTTTGAACCTTCTTTTGAAAACAAAATATTTTTTTCCTAATTATGCAACCATGTTTAACAAATGCTTAAGTACTCTAAAAAGCATACTACACATAAAAAACAGTATAATATTCATGTCTTTACAGTCAAAATAGGCAAATTCCTTAGGGTGTCCATACTGCCCCGCGTTCCCCTACTGTAAAATAAATCTCCGACTTTGAACTGTAAACCGCAAAAATACAGATTTTTCTGTGAAATCTTCTATTTGAGCGACAAAACCCGTGAAAACTAACAATTTTACTGTCATCTTGTAAGATACTAACGTGACAGCATTATTTTTACCAAACTTCTGTGATAACATTTTAAAGCCGCTCTGGCAGGCATGAGCTCCTTTTGATTCAGTTTTTGCATACCACTTATAATCATTGAATGCTGGCGTAGTGGTAACACGCCTACTTTCTGATCGGTAGGTCGAAATATCAATTCACGGTTAAACCATTTTTGAGTTTGTTCAACAATTTCACAGATTGGTAAGTTATTTTTCACCAAACGTTCAGCTGTTGAGATCGAATTTTCATTTGAAATCGCTGGTTTGTGCTCTTGAAAATTAAGAAGTGGTTTTAATTCAACTTCGCTTTATGCTTTCGACGTTATGGTGGATGACGGAACACAGTTTTGACGTTGGATAACGTCTTACGGCAACATACTGGTGTACAATTTCGAAAAACGAAAAATCGCTCGCGTCACGAAAAGTGGTTAGATTTTGACTGTTAATAACTTACTAATTCCCGGATAGATTTTCTAGATTCTTGCACCAATCGATTGGAAATCTTTCTACGAATCTACTCCAATAATGAAAACTCTTGGTTCTCATGGCTAAACTATTGAAAAATTGAGAAATATCGAAGCATGTCTTATTTTTCACACAAATTATGTCACGCTAAATTTCAACTTTTTCGAACACCCCCCCCCCCCTCCCCCATTGTCACGTTTTTTTGTATGAGTCCTCCGAAATTTTTGTAAGGCTTGTCACGCTTGGCTTGACCCCCTCCCCCCTCGGAGCGTGACGTAATTTGTGCATGACCCCTAACACCGTGATACAAAATTAGGAATATTTCAAGATTTTCATCAAAATTTCGAATATTTTCGATAGTGCTGGATTTGCGGTACATTAATAAAGCTTAAAAAAGAAATATTTTCCTATAGAAACTCGCTTAATTGTTCGAACCAACTTAAGTCGGAAAACTTCTCAACTAAAGTAATTCTGCTGTTTTGAAATATTTGACGAAATCACTTTAATTTTGATGCCTAATTGTCGTAGGAAATCATTCAAATTAAGAAGTTCGCTTAATCAAATAAACAAATCTTTTAAGGTTAAAATAAAATCAAAATTAATGGAAGATCGTTTGAAAATAAAATCTGGGATATCAAACAATGTAACGATGAAGAACAGGTGCTCCGCGCAGCAATTTTATTTCAAAAAGTGCTCCGCAAGCCAAAATGACTGAAAACGCCAGGGGGTGAGCGAATCTCGAGGCTCGTACTAGGCAGATGAACGGTTACTTTTTTCGCAGCCGGAAATAAATAAATAAATAAATAAATAAATAAATAATAAAATGTAATTGTTGAATGTTGGTCCATTTGCGTTAAATCACTAAATAATGTGTAAAATGCCTTAAGCAAAATGGACTGGTATAAACAATTAAATGCTTCAAGATAGCATACACTGAGGCAAAAATCTCGCATGATTTTCATAAGATCACACTAATGAACGCGTTTTTAATTATTTTTTTGTGGTTTCATAAGACACTTGTGTATTTCATACAACTAGATTGAAATTTATACGACTAGTGTACTTTTTTCATAATTATAAATTGTCAATGTCATAAGAATGCTTATGAACCCCATTGTTCATCATAGTGGTTTCTGCGCTCGTGTACATACACGTTACATGTCACCAAAACTACTTAAAGAGTGCTGGTTGAAAATATAAACAAAGATCAGCTGTTCCCAGCAAAATCAAACGGCAGTATTTTCAACCAGCAACTTTGCGCACGTGTTCGTGACACCGCTCGGCGAGAGCTCAATTGTGAAAAACCTCGTGAGATAAAATTTCTCAGTGCAGACCTTTCACTGACAGAAATTCAATATGGCTTCCGAAATCGACTTGTTTGCTGATTTGCCGCTGGGTGATTCTGTTTTTGCTGCATTAAATGGTAAATATTTCCCATTTATAATCAAATCCGCTATAACTAACACTTTTTTTTTCGATCAGATTGTGGAATTGGATCCGAACACTAATACTTTTCACCGAAGAGAACTTACACATCTTGGAGCAAGCCAAGGAGAACTGGCCCCAAAACTGGCAATTTAATCTTATTTGGCCGTTGATTAAAGCCTGGCGTGAGCGTAACGTATGTATTTTATTGTTCAAAACAAAATTATACGATTTTCATTCGGTACATTTTATATAGGGTCTTGATAACATCCAAGTTATCAATGTCGCTGCATTGACCGATCCGGACCCGTTGTCAGCAAGCCAGGAAGATCCAGAAGATATTCGGATTGAAGCATCCATCAAACAGGAGATTCCAGTACCGCAGGCAAATCCGCCAGCAGAATTTTGCTCAGTTGCCATTGAATCTTCATCAGGCACCAATTCGGAAACACAACAGAATTCTTCAGCAGTATCTCATTCTTCTGAAGATCCATTCTCTGGATGCGAATCGAGCAAAGTATCGCAATTATCACAGGTAACAAATATACAGATCTGTAAATAACTCAATTTTCACAAATAGCACTAACTAGTACTTGTAATTGTTATGGTCTAACTGTGAAAGTTCAATATTGTGGTTTCAACCTGTTTCAACACTAAATAAGATATGTTAGTAATATAGTTTGTTTCCGTTGTTCTTACCATATTTCGTTAAAATGGTCGGAAGTAGTGCGCAAATCAACGATCGGACGTTGGAATGCAGCCTAATGCTAAATCCACAATAATAATTTCAGTTCGGAAAATGAATTACCAATTACAGTTACAGTCACTTCATCAACAGTCTGGTGAACAGATCGATCGAAGTCTTCGTTATGTTGTTAATTCTTTGAAATCAGTGTAAATGACACTACCACAACTATAGGTACATCCGCAAGTAATGGATCACTTACCCTTATTCAATTATGAATGAGTCATTTTACGAAGACTTGACGTCAGACCTGGGAGAAAAGTTTTCCTTTTCAATCATCGTCATCAGTTTTTG
The DNA here is from genome assembly GCF_002204515.2 of Aedes aegypti. Taxonomy (NCBI): domain Eukaryota; kingdom Metazoa; phylum Arthropoda; class Insecta; order Diptera; family Culicidae; genus Aedes; species Aedes aegypti. Next base: position 220,513,671 of record NC_035107.1, on the reverse strand, counting down.
CGAAGATAATGCATCAACCAACAAACCGTGCGCATTTCTAGCGTAGCTTTTCACACAGGCGAAAACTTAAATGGAGAATATTTATTAAAATATTTTTCATCACAAATTTGTTTTTTTATGTGAAATATAGATAACAAAGAGGTAGCTGATACAATAATTAGGTGTAATGTTGCAGTAACAAACATTTTTGGATCTCTTTTTTGTTATTTAATACATATCCCTGTTTGGTAAGATGAGGCGTTGTTGAAAATCACGCTGGATTTTATCATAACAAAATCCCAGATCTTCTGGGACGCCGCAGCGACGATCAACTGTTCCGAAACGTCTCGTAAAGTGGCTTATACAATTTCTTTCAACAAGTGGTTTTTATAACGAATGGATTGTCCTCGTTACATGCAAATTTATAAAATATTTAAGTGAATAACTATTTCTAAGCAATATCTAAGAGCTGAATGTTAAAATATGTTTTTTTTTTACAGGAATGCAGCAATCCATCAACTGGCACCCTAACTGTTGAAGCATTTAAGGCACTGCTTCTCCAAACGGCGACCGGGGAGGATCTGCTGGCCAACGCAGAGACTTTCGACCTTTCCGAGAACAGTCAAAAATTAGTGGTAGATATCATTGCGCGATATCACTTGACGCAAAAGAGAAAAACAACTCTGGAAGTTCTTGACGATTACGCAAAGGTTGTGACGCGTGTTTTCAAGAAAGAGCGGAAGGTAATATAATGTGGTAATATCACTGTGTCGTTTAGTAATGATCATTTTCTATCGAACAGGAACCGTACTTCGTACGAAAACCAAAAGGAAATCCTGGGGGTCGACTGTTTAATAGGATTAACTATTTGAAGCAGTCTGACCGCAAAAGAATTCAGGCGGAAATCGAACATCGAAAAACTAGTAGCGAATCAACCAGTCTCAACCCACAAGTGAATGGGGCTATGATATACTGCTTCGCGTTAAAAAATGGGTTAGCCAACTCGACAAAATCGAATTTTCATCCACTTTGTCGTATCGCAGTTCGATTCCCAATAATACACATGATGCGCGACAAAATTGGTGGAAATTTGATTTTTTCTAGTTGGGTAATCCATTTTTCAACGCGGATTAGTATAATTCATTTATTGAAGTTTATAATCAGAAGCTCAAATTACACAAGACAGTCTTATGGAACCACGAATAAATTGGAACGTTAATTCATAAGACTATCTATGGATTTTGTTATCATGTTAATGCTGTTTCATAAGATCATCTTGCAAAATACCTTCGAGAGGCATTATGGAAACAACATCTGTGGAAAGTCATACGATGGTCTTATGAATTTCAAAGATTTTTCTTGTGTCGTAATTCCATAAGCAAATCTTATGACAGTCTTACGTTCGCTTTCCTCAGTGTATGGTTTGTGACGTGTTCAAATAGCCCGAAAGAAGGCAAAATAAGGACTTGATTAGTTTGTGCATTTTATTGCTTCCCGACCCCAGACATCAACTTGTTAATGTCAAAGGGGTTGATTCATTTTTGAGGGTGCCCAGTAGGAGATGGAATCCTAGACAAAATTCAGCTATGAGGATAGAACTTTTGCCGCTGTCGACTAATAGCAATAAAGTTTATTAAAGCACTTGTATTTACGGGAATGACATTAGGACCCAAAAAAATATGAAACTTCGTCATCCCGTAGGGCTCAAATAGTGACGTTCTCCATAACAGTAGTATTGGGAACGTTACAAATGTAACTTGATGTTCTGTGATTTGTAAACTCGTGTAATTGTCTTAACTTATTATGTTTTGTAACACCCTCTGAGTTACCAGACGTACTCTTTTTAGAGAACATGTACTCTTTTTTGGCTTATTAATTGGTGTACTATTCTTTTTTGCTAAATGGGCTCAAGTGTACTCTTATTGCTGAGAATTTCCGAACAAATCAAATAACATGTTGAAGTAACCAGCCCAATAAACATTTTTGTTAAATACTAGTTACACAAATCACTCTCATGCATGATTCACGTGAATTATCGTACTTGGGAGGTTAACCTCTTTCTCTTGATAAAAAAGGTGATCCACCAATTTTCGACAAATAGGGAGCCAGATCCTATTCTTGGCACTTTTGAATCACTTCGGCAGTAGGGTCTTTTGAAAGCAACTGAGCTCATATTGGGCCACGATATGCGTCGTATTGAAGTGCTTCTGATTGTCAAAATTCAGACAATTCGGCCGAAAAAAACCTCCCATGCCAAAGTGAATTATGGAAGTGCCCAAGTAGCTCCGCACCCTACTGGCTTAAACGAATCGGTACGATTAGATTAAGGTGAAACAGTTTGGAATCAATATTCAATAATGTACTAAAACTTTGAAGGCACAAATCTCGCGACATAAACATCAAATTACAGTGCAATTCCTATTTTTGGGTTGTGCACTAGCAGAATGTATAAAATAAGAAGGTCGACTTAGTACGCTCATGACTTCAGCAGATTAGTGCCTTTGAGATCGCGAGTAGGAGCACATGCCGGCCATTCTACCAGCCATGTTTGGATTCCGACATGTGTCACCTTGAGAATGATTAGAAAGTACTTATGGCCCATTGCACGGTGACGTCATCAGAAAATCGCTCTCTTTCCCTCCTTCGGGAAACCTGAAAACAACGGTGCCAGTACCTGTCAAATTTGACAGGTACTGGCACCATTGTTTTCAAGCTTTGTTAAAGAGCGAAAGAGAGAAAATTTCGCCGTGAAATGCCTAATACGCTCATTTATCTCATTCAATACAGGAATAAGTGACCTAACGAAAACAAACTATTTATAAATATTCAACTAACAGATTTTTGAAAATTTAGCCAATTTTATTCGAGATTTTTTTACAAAAACGATATGTTGATGATGGAATCGTTAAACAAGGTGTGTTAAACTTTTTTAACAGTAAAATACAGTATAGGGTAACGACTGTTCATTTCATTCTTAAACGCTAACAGTTGGCACCAGCGGCAAAAAGTACAGACAAAAAAAAAGTGTTGTCGCTGGCCGTGAAGCTTCCATAAAAAAAGTTACAAATTGTGACTTAGGCTCGTTTTGGATCCGAAAATTCAAACAGCTCGCAAAAATCAGTGTGTTGACCGAATTTCTGTTGGGCTTTGTCTATTTTCAGAAACCCTCCTGGAGATCCGAATTTGGTCACTGTGGCCACCGGGAACCCGCTACATCTGAAAAAAGTCCCTTTAGAGACTCTTACTTTCGTAACTATACAAGTAATCTGAACCGTCCTCATGTTATTGAATAGGTATTCACGTGGACTGTGAATAGAGATTCTCAAATCCCTTAGTTTTCCATACCCGTTTCCGGAAACCCGGAACATCCGAAATGCAAGTTCTCATCGCAATGTTGTATATGTAATTCACATCGGTACTATTCGGTTAATGGATATTTTGGCATAAAATCTCTCTGTAATAGGAAACCAATTACCGGCGTACATCTCTAAAAATTCGGTCCAGTATGGTCAATGCGGAACCGCTCGAGAAGTCCCGGAAGGTGGCCAAGCTGGCCAATTCGATGAAATAACTCGGATTCATGCCACAAAACCTAAAGAATTGTGGCCAATTCCTTACGATTTTTTATAATCGAATGTATTCTGCCAAAAGAATGAACCATTACAAGACACTCGACGCTCAGTCTCCCTGTTTTTTGTGACTTTTCTCACACAATAATAAGTAAATTTCCACTCAGGTTTCAGGTTAGCCGACGGCGCTGCAGAATCCATTCTCCCGAATTCATGGAGATTGAGACGTCGCACGTTATGTTTTAGATAAAAATTGAAATGGGTAATGTCTGTTACATTACCGCGGGGATGACGTAGAACTACTATGGACACAACTTCGATCAATTATGGGTCAGACAACAGTGCGGTAGCTTTTTGCAGGTGATAGGATGTTTGATGATAGATGATAGGTGCTGTGATTGTGAGTATTCAATAAGGGAGATCTGTCATTTGGTTTGGAAGCTTTTTCAGAGTTTTGGATTTCAAATTTCAAAGTAAAATGCTTTAAAAAGGATTTGATTTGATTATGATGTTTGAATAACGGTGAAGTTTGAGTATGAGTGTAATGAAAGATTATTAATAATTTTTCATGTTTATGAATTTGTAAGTATACTAGTTTTGTGTTGTTATTGATAGGAAGAAGTTTTCAGAATTTTACTCTTTTTGGACTCATTTTGGTGGTCCTGAAAAGGACCATTTGTCGTTCTGTGGTTCCGAGAACCAGTGTTTGGTGCTCCAGGTACAATCCAGTGTTGTGCCAGATGATTGAGTTTGTTTGTTTGGTCGTCGCTTCCTCATGTTGTTTGGTTGGGTGATCGGCTTCAGTTCTGGCTCCAGCTATAGTTCGCCAAACTCCTCCAGTAGATTAGATGTTTGATAGCTCGGGTGCTTTGATCGTGATAATTGGTCTATGGTACGAAAAGTATGAACAATATCGACTGCACTCTACACTTATATTTTTAATAAACATTAAATCGTACAAGAACCACCTAATGTGGTCGCTTCATTTGGACGATTTGCCAACTTCAAATTTATGAAATAGACAAATTTAATATATTCTTGTTTGGAAACGTCAATATTAAAGTAACCGTTGACTACAATAGGAGTATCTTGTTTTATTTAATTGAATAAACTACGGGTCATGAACATTTTCGTATCTTGCACAGTATGTTGAAGGCCGTATCCTTCTGGTAAATCGACACACCTCCAGCTCTCACACTGGAGCGTTTGAATTGGCTATGCAGCTGGAACCAGCAATGTCGACGGAGGAGTGATCGTCTAGCCAAATCTCACTCAGTGCAAGGAATTCTACACTGGTCAGAATTCGGTCTGTAGCAATATCCATTGCATGAGCATTTAGGCTCTGTACATTGATGTCGTATTCACAAGGGAGCACAACATTGTCGAGATAAAATCACTGAGTATTATATTTTCTTTTATTCCATTGCACAAACAAACCGTTCGAAATCACCAAATTAATAAAATTCTTATTTTAATCACTGTTTTAAACACACAGACATTTATTATAAGTATTAATTTAGTTGCACAACAAATCGCGTTACGTTTTTTTTAAATCACACCGCAAAGTACGCACAACAATTCGCCCAGAAAATCGCCAATAAACTGATCCGCTTCAACGCAGTTCTCTTCGTCGAACTCCCCAAGTCCATCCCGTCTGGAAAACCGCTTCCCATCTCTTTTTCATCTTCATGCTTCATCTCTCTCTCTCTCTCCTATTCGTAGCCATCATTCCATCGATTCCATCATCCCGGCTCAGCGCGAGCCCGCTTCCCGAAAGGAGACGAACATCTTCGTGTCTCGCCCGTTTCCACAACCTGAGATCACGATCGGCTCTTGATAAATCTGTGCGAAGATAGAACACACTGAAAAAATAGCTAAATAATTTTGTTGTTATATTAAATTTTATTCAACTCATCTGATATACTTCGTCCATTATACTACAATTGATACTCATCAACGTGCAGGCAGGGTCACTATGATCGTCTCCAAGCGTCCGTAATCGATGACTGCCCAGCGCTGCAGCTCGTTCCTCAAGTCAACCATCTTGGGGACCGTCCTTGTCGTCATTTGCTTTTCACTCTCCGCTGATCGCATCTCAGCAGGCAACAGATCGGCTTGCTCTGACCAGGCGTGCTTCTCAGACTGACATCCGAGAAGAAGGAGGAGAAAAAGAAGGCAATTTCTGAGCAAAACCGCTTCAAGTTTCAAAGATCGCCGTGATGAAGAAGACCCCGAAAAAGCCGCCATCGCAAACCTCATTGGGCGAGGAGGATTTCAACCAGTGCGCCAATCAATCAATGCATCCGTGTGACTCAAATTCAACAATTCAATCGGCCCTTTTCAGAGCCAACAAATGTGTTCTAAAGAGTTATTTGTGCAATATTTCCTAATATAGCTACCAAATGCAATATCTGATTCATTACGAATAATCGACAATACGATAATTTGAGGATGTTTCCGAGGACGCTGCTGCAGTGCCGTCGGGATGCAATAACACCATGATGCTATCTTGTAGATCCCTTGCCAAGACATGAATTTCATATAGCTTATTTCCTATTTGGGCGGCATCCATTAATTACGTAACGCTAAAATTGAAAATTGTTGACCCCCTCTCTCCCCTCCGTAACGCTTTTTGTATGAAAATTTTTAAATTTTTGTATGAGCCGTAACGCTTGAGCCTACTCCTCCCTCCCTCTAGAACGTTACGTAATTTGTGGACGGCGCCTTAGCCTATTTCTTCGCTTTCTGATCTGGGAAATAGACTATATGACAACCACAGGGATTAAGTCGAAATCTGGAAACGTAGTTCAGTCTTGAGCAATTGCACATTCCCGAAAATTGGCAGATTTTCAGATCAGCCGATCATGAGGCTTCTTGTAGTGGTGCCTAACGGGATTGTATCTTAACTGTACCGATGCTGCAACTTTCACGAGGAGCTTTTACTAGCTCGAAAGTTTGAATAAAATGAACCGAATCAGTCGAAAGTAGTATGTTTTACACAATTTGAATAGCAGACGATATTCCTCCCTTCCTTATTCTTCACCTTCTTCTGATCGACCAATCTGGGACATAAGGTATATAAAGTTGATGTCTTGGTTAGGGATTCACATATCTTTGAAAATTCATGGACGCATTCGGATGAACAATAAAACATTATTTCAATAGTTTACAATAAATGCAAAAACACGAATGTTTTGCATTCGAGCAAATTTTAAATATTTCTGATAAATATTCTGATTCGTGAAAGTTATGGAAATCGGAATTCGAAACCCAATATTGACTTCGCAGCACCAATCTGGAGTTCGCAGGTTGGACTTCCGAAGCGAAGTTTTGAACGAACTAACTGTCATTGCTCTGCCGGCTCGGCTTTTATCTCGACTGTTTTTGAAAACTGTCCAACATCACGTCGACAGAAGAAGTTTCACTACAACGGAGGATTTGTCAGTTCGAGCGCGCCAAAATCCTTCCGATTGAAAATGTGTTGGCGGTGCTTAAGGTGCAACTGTTTGCTATCCGTAAATGATTATCAATTTTGCAGTTTTCGGGGTGTGATATCGGTTCTACCAGACAGAGATGAACTGAAAGTGTATCAACATGCCTGTTGCTAGCAAGCATATGATCCGATAGATCACCGAATGACCGATATGATATAAAATAGAAATATTTTCTTTTCAACGATAGTTTGAACATAGATTGTTCATGGATGCCACGATGAGTCTATCGTGTGTTACCTAAAGTTCGTTGATAAAGAAGAGGAAAATGAACGAAGTTCTCTTTCTGAATTTTATCGGGATGCACAATACAAGCGTTAATATGAATGCTCTGCCTAATATAATTTGACATTTGCAATGCATTTCTTCATTGAAACTAACATGTAGAAAAATTTCAGATCAATAGATGCTTATTACAACTGGTCAAGAATCAGTTTAGTGAACAGTATTAAAAATATGTTGCAATTTTAATACATTTCCCAATTTCCGTACTCAAGAAATGCCATACAATGCTGAGTACTATGATGTTATTACGGTCCACGAGTAAATTCTCAAATTTCATGAGATTATGTGGGATAAATTATGTGAACCAAATCAAGTTTTGTACAATACCGCTAGATTTAGATCATGATAGATAAATTAGGAAATATTATTCAATAAACCCTTTTAACAACGTTTGTTAGTCCTGAAAAGCCGATTGAGCATGGATGCTGTCACAGATGAATAGCACTACGGGATGTTATCAGTTGATTGCCATGGTTAAACAGGGAAACCCCAACGAAAGTGTATATGTGAATAAGTTCTCTGTTTATACGACAAACTAGCTGAATATTTCATGGGTGCACAACATCAACAGGGTAGCGGATCACAGGGATTAAGTTGAAATCTGGAAACGTAGCTCAATCTTTCAATCTTGAATTTCACAAATCAGATGCTGTATTGACAGCTTGAAGGTTAACAGCTCAGCAGGTTTCTAGCAGCGAGGTACTTCTCGCTAAGCAAGTTCGGAGGAGCTCTTACCAGCTCGAAAGTGGAAATGAAATGAAACTGAATCCGACGAAGAAAGTATGTTTTATAACCATAGAATAGCAGATGATGCTCCTCCCTTTTGTGCTCTTCGCTTACTGATCGACCAATCTGGGAAATGGGTATGTGCCAATAATGTGTTGGGCTTAGAAATACTTGAAAATTGCGGAGAATGCTAATACGTGTGAAATTGGTCGAAAATGAACTGTTGGAAGGGTTGAAATTAACTAAATATTCAATACGAGCTATTGTAATCAATAGTTTTCTTCGTTATAAAGGTAAATTTCTGATCCATGGGTGCCAAAATTAGTACAATTGTTCAATGAGAATTTCTTTTCAAAAGTATTCTAAATATGTCGCACTTTTATTACATGTGATAGTTTTTCTTATCAAAGTGTTTCTATAAAATATGACGCTGACATCAAAGACGCTGTTGGAAATGCCACTCTATTTTACAACCGTTGTGAAATGTTGAGCGCTCACCCCGACGGCACTGCAGCAGCGCCCGCGAATACAGTCTCAAATTGTTGAGTCATAAATTATCATGACAAATGAAACTTTGTATGAAATTGTGAAATTGATTTAGGAATATAAGAAGTCATAAATCAAGTCGGAAATATTTCTCTTTTATCTCTTTTAATTTGATGGCCCTGAAAAGAGCCGATGACTTTGTTAGCTTTGATGCTCTTACAGATAAATAACATTGCGGGATGGTATCAGTTGATTGCCATGGTCAAACGGGGAATCCTTAACTCAAATGTATAAATTTGAGCAAGTTATTTGCTTATACGACAAACCAGCTGAATGTTTCGTGGCGTGGATGGCGCACAACAGCAACGGGTAGTGGATCACCGGGCTTTAGACGAAATCTTGAAACGTTGCTCTCTCTCTTGAAATCTTGAGCGATTTCACTAGTCCAACATTCGATTAGCAGCTCTTCGGTATGTGTACCTAACGGGATTGCTTCTTGACCACCAATGCTGATTTTATCACGAGTTGAAATCTTGAAGCGCGGGTCAACAGCTCCTCGACCGATGAAATTTGCGGCGGCGATGACGATGGCTGGGTGAACGCAAACAAGTGGTGAACCATAAAGCGAGAATGACTAGCCCGACCGTGTTCACAGTTCGACCGCAAATTCTCCTATGGACTGCTTCCTCTTCTTTTTCTTCTTGGCGGCGGCAGCGGTGATGTATTTGGCTTCGGACGGCATCTTCTCTCGCTTGCTCGACAGTTTGATTTGAGCGAAGCAAGAGAAACGGGAGGGTTCTTCGCTATCGATGTCTGTGCCTTAGAAGCACGCCCGGTCAGAGCAAGCCGATCTGTTGCCTGCTGAGATGCGAGCCAATCGGAGAGTGAAAAGCAAATGACGTCAAATTTTCTCTAGCACCCCTATTTATAGATTTGCTTAAAATCAACGTTCTTTTATAAAACAGTTATTAAACTATTTGAACAGGTATGTGGGATTCAGTAAGTGAACGACATGAGCCTTTGATGTCTTGTCCTTCGATTGAGGTTCTAATCAAGGAATTTCGTTAATTCATCAAAAAGTTATAAGCGTTTAAAATATTTTATGCCAACGTACAGTAAAGTGGGGCAAAAGTTCGAGTGGGGTAAGAGTTTCTTTTTAAGATTTCCAGCTCAATTCAAAACAAATCTTATAAATGTCATGGTGGTTCGAATGCTATTCAAGTAAGAGACTTTCAATCCAAATATCATAAAAATTGATTGAGATTTGAAAAAGTTATGGCTATTTGTTGTTTTTCGACGTGAATATTGTAATTTTTGGTCAAACTTTCGTTGCATGGAACCAATTGAAGATAAAATCTTTTTCAATATTTTATGTAAGGGCGTTTCTAGGCGTATCATAAGGTTGCTCGGAGGTGTATTAGTTTTTGCATAGATGCTTTAAAACAATTTTTAGCAAATAGTGGGGCAAAAGTTCGAATCAGCGGGGCAAAAGTTCGACCCATGTATAAAATCACGGAAAAATTTGCAAATTGCCTAAAATCCACATATTATCTTCAAATGCAGTTAAATTTGTCTGATCGTGTGAAAATTGTCACCAAAATGTTTCATTGCCACATAGTTTTGTGAAAAACTGCTATTTTTGAGTATATTACAATCAACCCGGTTTTGGACAATTTTTTGACAAAAATTTAGTATGTATTTTTCGTCAAACTTAAGTTTACGGCTGGTGTAAAGTATGCCTATCATAAAAAGATCGATATTTTGTGTTTTAGCCAGCGAACTTTTGCCCCACACTAGATTCGAACTCGTGCCCCACCGGTGGGGCAAAAGCTCGAATAAGACAATTAATTTTGAAACTGTTATAACTAAAAATGGGTAAATATTTTGACACAAGTTTGTTCAGCAAAATTATAGCCAATACGTTGAAGATTCAATGCATGGTATTTGTTTTGTTTCAACTGCTATTGTTTTCCTGGAAACTTTGATTATACCACTAAAGTCGAACTTTTGCCCCACCTTACTCTAACGATCTTGGTTTTGAAATTTCAATTTCACTCCTGTATAGAGAAGAAAGACGTAGTTCTACGTCAAAAACGAAAATGTCCTCAAATGTGCCCTGGCAGAACCGGATTTGGTGTTCCTATTTGAATTTCTTATTGTTCTTATGTTCTAATTCAATTTTTTTTTAAATGATAACCATCGACCATTATCTAACGTCCAACATAAAAAATCTTTGATTCAACTGCAATAAATAAAAATATAATCACATTTCCAAAATTTGGCACCCTTGTGACCCCAGTAGTGTCGGGGGCCTTCCTTAGCCGAGTGGTTAGAGTCCGTGGCTACGAAGTAAAGCCATGCTGAAGGTGTCTGGGTTCGAATCCCGGTCGGTCCAGGATCTTTTCGTAATGGAAATTTCCTTGACTTCCCTGGGCATAGAGTATAATCGTACCTGCCACACGATATACGAATGCAAAAATGGCAACTTTGACAAAGAAAGCTCTCAGGTAATAACTGTGGAAGTGCTCATAAAAACACTAAGCTGAGAAGCAGGCTCTGTCCCATTGAGGACGTTAATGCCAAGATGAAGAAGAAGTGACCCCAGTACAACCCGGAATATTTCCGGCATGATTCTGAATTCTGCATTGTCCATTTGTGACAAATAACTGGTAGGTACCTCTTTAAAGTCAACTGAGCGTGGTTTCCAAAACAATCGAATGTAAATTGATGAAATGGCAGCTATTTGAAAATGCCTCCGATATATCCGACCCCCGAGGTTACGGATATATCTAGAATCAAAAGATCCGGAATCAAAGATATCTGAATTCTGGAATCGAATCCAAACACCTAAAGCAGTGCTTTAATCTATGTCCATCAGTTTAAAAAAGCTTTCAGATAATTTACATTGCATTCATAGAGCTCAGTTTCATAAATAGAGCATTACAAATCCCGACTATACATAATTTACAACAATCACGGAATCACTTCACTCATTCATAGAAGACTGCACGCATGAATAAAAAAACACATTGAATCCACTCGCCAAGCTACCAATCATAACGGTGTGCGGCGATTTTCCGTCACGATCGACTACTTTTCCATACGGGAAGCTTGATGCACCAGATTACTTTCGCACTGGAAGTGCATTTTGCAGACCGCCGATTGAATAATAATCACTCAACGAACCAACTGAACTGCAAACGACGTGTTTTATCTGGTCTGATGTTTTACGTTTTTATTAGCTAAACCAACGCACCCCCACTATGAACTACATACATATATGGCCTTATAAAACTAATGCACAAACGGTAATAAAAAATCGAACATAATTAGCAACCACCACGCGCGCCGTTATTCGTAGTCAAAATCAAGCCCCGTCCCGTCAAAGTGTTCGCTAATCCAGGCGTCGAATCGCCGCGACAGATCGCCACTCATGTGGTTCTTCCAGTCACCGATCGCCCCCTTTCGGATGAATTTGACACTGGCCTTGTCATCGATCTGGGCCGAGTTCTTCATCAACGGCTCCATGTTGACGGCTGGGTTCTTCTGCATCCGGTCAAACTGCAGATGGTCGCACAACTTCTGAACGTCCTCATCGGTGATGTTCCGGGACACGTTCATGAACTCGGCAGTCTGACGGATCACCGTTGGCAGATTCCGCTTCATATCCTCGTATTTGAGGAACAGGATGTTGGGTTGATTACGTCGCTTCCAGAACGAAAGCATATGGGCCCACATCGGTCCAATAGGGGCGTTGTCAGCCAGAAAGATTTCACAGAAATCCTCAAAACTGCCCTCGGTTTGGTGGATCAGCTGACAATAGTAATAATAGGACACGCACAGATCCTTGGGGTTCCTGGCTATGTAGATCATCTTGGGGCGTACATGGTCCATCTCGTTCGGCAGAAGCTGCCAGGGTAGGTGACATTTGACGAACCGTGGACTTGGCATGTTGTGCACACAGGTTACGGAGTTGACCTTTTTGTGTTCCCTGTAGAAGCAAATGTTGATATGTGATTACAATCTAGGACATTCCCTTTCATCTTGTCACAATCCACTTACGTTACAAAGTCCTCCACGCTTCGATCCTCGGAGAAAATCGCGGAAAGCTCCAACAGGGGCGTCCGGACTTGTTGGATATTCTTGGCCCCCTCATAATCCAGGTTGTTCCCCAGAAGCCAAATCATCTCCTGGGCCCAGGTAGAACCTGTCCTCGGATAGGACAGCAACCACACATCATCCGATCGAATCTCGAACTTCTTGATATCTTCGCCAATTTCCTGGAACTTGCTGGGCATCAACACCCGCCCCGGGTGAACCTCAATCAGTGCATTATTGGTGCGAAAAAAGCCGTCCAACCGTTCTTGCAGATCTTGGTCTAACTTACGGTACTCTATGTTCATGGTTTTGCTCGCTAACCGTCGCGAAGCTTATTGGGATTGGGAATTTCAACGCTACTTTCACTCGCCACCGTCACTCGCAGACGACTAAAGTTTGCGCGTAAATTTACCGACTTGCACCGTCGCAGGAAAATTGGACTGGGGACTTCAACGATCGATGGCGGTGGCAAAAGTACCCAGTGCAACTCGGATCATTGAGCTTTGCGTTTGATGGCAGGAAATGTGCAGCCGTAGGTGAGTATGGGCAAAGTAAGTAAGTAATGATTGTGCCCCTCAAGTAGTGGGAGATTGGATTGGGTTTCGGCCAATATATAAACTTAGGAAGTGCATTAAAAATAGGTGGTAACGTTCATTGAGAACTAGTTTTTTTTCTGCCTAGACCAATGGAGAAAGTGAATGTGGCTTGCAATTATGTACCCGAATAGAAGTGTGACGTTCAAGTTTAAGATATACCATGACCCCACAGTTATGGATCAAATAGTGTGGAGTCCAACCTTTAAAATTCAATAAAACGACATGGAAAACGTAAAATTGTAATTCAAAAGCACGAATCGAATCGTTTCAAATTGGAACTTCGGTTAGCAAACTGTTTTGTGTGTAATATTTACATAGGATTGCATAAAAATTAAAAATTGTATCGATTCCTGAAAACCATATTATAGATCAATTTTCATATTATGGATCAAATTGTGACATATTACGGATCAGTGCGCAAAATCAAGAGATTTTCAGCTCAATGCATCTGTATTGCATGGTATGGCGAAAGTTAACAATGTGTCATATATAACTGCAAAAAATAGCAGTGTTAGAGCTGGAAACAAGGGTAAAAAGCCCTTTTTTGTGATACTGCATTATAGTAACTGAGACATGTACTGTTTTCGCTCCACACCATGTTTTCCACCCATTTTTGTCTGCTGAAAAATGAAATTTACAAACCTTGATGTTTTATTAGTTTTATTCTGAGTGCTATTGTCTTAAAATGTTGAATCCAATGCATAAAATAACAGAAATCTACATTCTTTGGAAGTGATCCATAACCATGGTAAACAATCCTTTCCTGGTCCATATTATGGATCACTAGTTAGAAGTGCTAATATTCGGTATTTAGAATCAACATTTAAGAAAAATGTTCTCCAAAGCTGAATTCATACTAAATCGAAGCGAACGAGCATAAAACATGCTTTAACATTTGAATTTTACCACCTGTGGGAGCTTATGAATGCTGACGGCACTTCTTACAGAAAACGACCATATAATGAAAGCTGTGTGGTACCAACTAAACATTTGTCAAATACACCGTTATTTAGCGGTTGAATGTTGTGCTTAACATTACAAATGGTAGAAGACAAATAGTATAACATGGGAAAAATATGTTTTACGTCAACGTTTACGTTTTGAGAGAGTTATCCGATGTTGAACGCCAAAGTGATCCGTCACTGTGGGTGATCCGTAACTGTGTGGGCATGGTATGTTTAAGCCACGAGCTGTTGGATGTTGGGGATTGAGTTTTATCTCTTTCGGAGCAAGATCCACTTCGAATGAACATGACATATTATGCCATAGGTTCCCAAACTGTGGGTGCTTATTTTATATTTTCGCCTTTGTGTTGGATGCCTCTTAATGATTGTACCCCGTTTGGCATAAAGCCGTTTGGCATAAAGTCATTTGGCATAATGGTCGTTTGGCATAATGGTCGTTTGGCAAAATGGCCATTTGACATAATGGTCATTTGGCATAATGACCGTTTGGCATAATGATTGACTTAGAAAGTATATCGCCATTTTCGAAGCTTTTACCGAGATCAACACCACCGAGCCCATAGCAAAAATTTTCGTAGTTTCTCAATAAGCGTGGTGGTTGTTCAGAGATATTCCAAGCTATGAATGACAAAAATTGTAGTGGCATTGGAGAACATTAGACACATTCCAGCGTAACGCGACACCATGAGGAACCGACTTTCATTATCAAATTAGGCCTGTTCTCGGAAATATGCCTTGTGACCATGTGATTAAACAGGTTTTATATCTTGCATATTAAATGTACTTGATGTTGTGACATTCATTTTGAAACATAACACTGTATATAAGGTAACTAAAAGCAGTTGCATTTCGTAACGCGACACCATCGCTGAAATGCACTTTTTTAAACATCACTCTATAATCGCCTATATCTGCTCTGCTATAATTTTACAATCTGGGTTTGTTCTAGGCAATCCTTCTATGTATTGATAAGAATCAGAGTGTGACTTCAAGCTGGAAGGAAATATTGAATAATTGCAGAAATCATTGATTTCATTATTTGAGCGCCGCGTTACGTTTATCTTCCAACAGGGTTCTGCAAATGGTGTCGCGTTACGCAAAAAGCATTTTTTATTTTTATTGATAAAATCGGTAATGTTGCTTTCAGGTTTCAGAAAAAATGTATCTAGTATTGTTATTTGTTTAATACATTCGACATTCTGCCTCACAGTGGGTAAATTTGATCCGACACTGGTTAAAATTGTTTTTTAATGTTTCTGTGAAACCTTTTGAGAATGTCGTGCTTTGTAAAAGCGTAGATGGCGCTTGTGGTCACCATATAAATTTGACTAAATTCTTTGCAATAATATTTAGATATTTCTGTGATTTTTTAAGAATGTTCCCGGTACAGTGCTTCCGGATGGCGGCGTGAATAATCTTGAGCTTTGATACATGTTAGAATGATTGAATTTGATTGTAAAACAAAATTATGTGAACCTTTCAGCGATGTACTTTTAAAAGTATGCTTTCGGCAAAGTTGACAAGCAGACGTTTATGGTTGTCGGAACTACCCGAAATTCAATAACACAGTGGAGTTAATGGATCTGATAAATGGGTAAAATTATTAAAAAGATTCAATAAATTATTCTAGGAATATTGTTTCAGAAATAGACGATCATAAAAGCTTCCTAATGATGTTACGAAAAATACGTAGAGCTGCTATACAGTGGGATTATTTGTACTTTTTTTGGGTTAAATTTTTAAACCGTTCCTTTGATCTTTTTTGAAGATGATGAAAATATCCGATGTACATTCGATTTTTATAATCTGCTGGTTCAGACATAGCGTGTGCAGGTGTTTATGATTTACTAATGGTGGTCTGAAGGATACAGAATTTTGTGGCAGAGGTGTGTAATTGAACCAGCTATTGGGCCAATAAAATTTCAACGTAGCCATGTAGTATTTTGAGGATCATGTTTTAGCAAAATTGTTAAGGACGTTTATGGTCTCAAAATAGTGATCTGAATATCATGGAATTCTGCTGCATAGAAGAGTTATTAAATAAGATTATTAGGCGAAACTGTAAATACATTTTAACTCATAAAATTCAATTCCTCAATTATACTACTGATTATTTGAGATTTCATTGAAAGGAAACAGTTGTACCAGATTTAAGCGTTGGCGCAATTCTTCTGAAACCTTCCTCGTTTTTGTGAGAGGTAAATAGGGTAGGTGTACCAGCTATGGGCATAGTGATTCCTTATTTCGCCATACGTGATTACTCTAATGTCTTCAAATTTTGAAAATGTTTGTATATTGTAGTAGTTAGATTTAACATATATCTTGATGTAAAAACATTCAAAAAGATTGTTATGTTTCTTTTTTTTTTGCACAAAGCCAATCAAATAGCTCTGGTTTTAGGTCTGGTTTTAAGAAGCGACCCAAATCTTATCAGAAAGGTGCCGGTCAGTGAAAAGATAGCCTCACACATGTTGGGGACTGCTTGGCTTCAATGGTAAACAAGAAAGCTCTCTGATAATAACTGTGGAAGTACTCATAAGAACTCATCCCAGTGAGGACGTAACGCCAGGAAGAAGAAGAAGTATAATTTGTATTGAAATAAAAGACCGCCTTGATCACCGAAGTTTATTGCAAAATTAATCAAATTAATTATTATACAACTCAAAGGATGAATGTCAACATAGATAAATGTCAAGTAAGGTGCATACTTAGCATGAGAGTTATTTTTTCCTAGGGAGGGCTTGAACTTTTCTATGGGGGTCTAAGCACCCCCTAGCCGCCCCCGTATTTACGCCAATGGTCATGACTAAAGAAACTATATGCAAAGAAGCGAAATGTTCCAATAGGGTCCTAAAGCCCTGTCCCAATTTTAGTGCCAAACGCTTAAGTTTAGGCCAAAAACACATGTTTACTCAATTTTCTAATGTTTTCCGTTGGTTTAAGCCCATAAATCATTTTTTTAGATTTTGTCACATCCTTTGGCTTAAACTCAAATTTTGGGTGTATTTTGATTTCCGTGTCCCTTACGAAATGTCAGATAGGAACAACCCCAGTGGTCGAACTAAAACCCCTGTGGTGTTTTTGTCGACTAAGCGAACGTCAAACATGATCAAAAGTGTCAAGGTTCATTTATGGACCAAATTTTTAAATTAAAGTTTAAACATGATATAGCCATTATTTGAGCGGGAAAAATTGCTAAAGTAGTTACAGTAACATGCTTTTTCGTGTTATCAAATAAATACAAGATTTCATTAAAAATTTTAGGACCCAATTGGAATTCCAAGTTTACTGTCAATGTCATTCCAATCGAGCAGGAGACTTGTCAAACACTTTTTCACACAAGCTGAAAACGGCTCACACGAAAATGTAACCGCCAACGAAAATGTTGCTTCTTCTGAAGTAGCATATTTTCTGAATACACGAGTGTCGGTTGCAATTTTCATGCTTTGCATAAAGAATGCTCTACTCATTACATTGGTTTTCCACACATTCAGTCAATTTTTCATTCGTTATCCAAACCTGTGCAAATTCAACACATGAAACCTGTGACTCACTTTTAGCGTGGGATTCAACATTGGCAGTGCTGCGTAATAGATTTGAAATAGTTGCTTGCTGATTTATTTTGAATATGATCAGATTTCGTCTCTTTGTAATTTAGACTCTCTAGTCATGACCAGTGAATCAAATTGTCATCAAAGGAGACAGAAAACAAACAACAAAGCAAGTCACTCACAACCCGTGTGTCCATACTTTTGCGGATCGGAATACAATCAGAAGCAAAATTGTCATGACAATCACGGGGCCCAACATTATTTTGAAAACAAAACCAAATTTGTCTTATGCATGCTGTTCGATATTGTGCCAATGTTTACCAACAAAGAGAAAGTTCTCGAAAATTGCAATGCAAAGCCCAGAAAATCGCTGCGTATGTGGTGATCGATCTTTGTCATATTCTACTCAAGTGGTGATAAACTGATGTTGCGCAATAAAATTGTTGCAACAAGAATAGGAAATGACAATGTCTGTGTTGCTGCGTGTTGGATGACAATTTATTCGCTGGTCATGACAAGACATCCAGAAGATTTGAAAAAAAAAAACTACGTGTCTAAGTTGATTTTTACGAGATGACCATTTTTTACGGTTGCTCCATAGTGGCCACCTATATCCAAGAACAATCCCAATCATCCGTTATGTTTAGTAATTGATTTCTGATATGTTTTGAAAAAAGCGCAGTGATCTAGGATGATTTTCACGAAATGACCATTTTTACGGATGTTCCGGATCTTCCAGAGGCCATTATTGTGATTACCTAGGTCCAAGAACAATTCAAATGATCTATTGCGTTTTATAATAAAGCCTGTCCACGTTAAATTTCGGACACCCAAATAATGGCAGCAAAAAAAAGTTACTCATAATTCAACAAAAACAATTGTTTATTTCAGAATAAAAGAGTTATATCTACAAAATAAACAGTTGACAAGGATGTTAATCCTTCTTTCTGTAAAATTCTCGAACTTTCTGTGGTACACCCGCCATCCGTGTCCGAAATTTATCGTGGACAGGCTTTACACATATTGTCTTGGATTATTTTCATGAATTGACCATTTTTACAGATATTCCGGATTATCCGCTGGAGAACCACATTGTTTACCATCGAAGCCAAGTATTCACATGTTAGAGACTATTCCTGCACTAAACGGCACCTGTCTGATAAGATTTGGGTCACTAGCCAACGAGTTCATTAAAAACCAGAGCTATTTGATCAGATTTGAGTGAAAAACAAGAGAAAACAGACATACCCACATTTTACAAAAACGGGGAGGGTTTTAGTGGGGTGGCACCAACGCTGAAAGCTAGTATAACTATTTCCATCTATTAATAAGTAAAAATTTCGAAAATCGGTTGTAGCATTACTGAGAACGAGCATTTTGAAATTTGTAGTTTCATCCTGAAAATTTACGGTTAAAATTAACGTAACGCGACACCAAAACTTTGCACCTAGTGTAACTTTTCGAAGAATGGTCCGATTTTAAATCTTTTTTTATGGAAACACGTATCTTCACGGATAAAAATCTGATCCCCACACCATGATTTACAAATCATGAAATTCATAAATTGGTTAGGTCATAATATCAGGAACACAAATCATGGTTCCTGGAGTCATAATCATGATTCCTCATAAGCGTAACATCTAGTGTGGAAACACTAAGCGGCGCACTTTGCTTCATCTCATTCGTATCGATCACTCTAAATTGAAGATGACGAAGTGGTTGAGTGGTAGAGTACGTGGCTCACAATCGGAAGGTTCTTGGCTCGAATCTGAATGTATGCTATTTTCTAACTTTTTTTTTATTTTGTCGATCATAAACGGTTGCGCGACTCAGCATTTTTGGCTGAATCATGATTCCGAGGAATCAGCTACAAAAACCTAACGCGTGTGTTGCGTTACGGCAATCTGACTCATGATATCATGAGTCCAAATCATGGTGTATTTTCATAAGACGAAAACACGCTGGAATCATGATATCATGAGTCATATGTTTGTTTTTGGATTCTGATTTCTACCCGTGTTGACGAGTACGAAGAGAATCCAAAATATAAGAGTTCTATAAGAAGTATTTATTTCACAATGTCAAAAATAAGGCAACTTTCGTAACGCGACACCATAATAATGTGACTACAGTCGAATTTCGTTCGTTGCACTACGTTTAATTGCACTTCGTTTTAATTGGGCTCCCGTTAAGTGGGCTATAGCCCACCTAAAACGAAGGCAAACGTCACTTTCTGACATAAACCCTAATTTGTCAATGTTGGTAGCACTGAATTTCTATTGTAATCGGTTATTTGACAGCACAAAACTTAGCCCGATTAGTGAAAGTCTTTCACTAGGTGGGCTACGGGTTTAGTGCAACGAACGAAAGTTGACTGTATTTGAAAAAAATACGTTTTCAAAGAACCAATAATTCGTTTAAAAAAAATAAACCCGCACATAACAATGTCATCTAATACACTTCTAGTTAACGGATAAGACAATCATATTACACTTGATAAACTATGATTCAGTGCTTTTATAAAAAAGTTGTTAAATGTCTCAATTCCTCACCAATAAATTATATAAACTTTATATAACTTTTCAGATAAGTTTTTCGCTGTATTTTCAATCAAATTTATGTTCTTCATACAATTCAACATATTGTCTTCTATGTTCTGCATAGCTTTGGAAATATTTCAGAGTTTGAATTTTTATATCTTGGCGTAGATGTGCGTGGAATGTGTCATTACTAAATAAAATTCGTGATGGGACTGGTGGAAGATTTTTTCGGAATAATAATTTTCTCTACATCCCAGTATCTTTAAGCTTGTTGCGATACACATATTAGAAAATAGTAAATTGGCAAAGAAAGTTCGCAGTTTTTGATAAAGAGAACGCTCATAAAAATGCCGATCAAGCTCTGTCCCAGTTTGGACGTAACACATGATGAAAATTACTTGGTAAAAGAAGGGAAAATTTATTTGCAAAATATTAAAAGCTCTTATCCAAAGATCTATTATTAAAGCATAATGCAAAAATAGCCTAAATACGGAATCAGATTATTTTTCGTTTAAAATGTTTACGGCTAACGCAAAAAAAATCTTTTCACAGCAAAACTCAAATGAACAACACATTTTTGAAAGAAAATATTTGTGGCAAAACTTTTGAAGATTCAATATAAATTTTATTTTGGAAGTGTACATCAAAAACACTGTCTATTATCGAAAGAAGGAAAAATTTGTGATTGAAATAATATTTTCTCCAGTATATCTCGAACGAGATTATGCGTCTGCAAAAAAAAATAAGATAAATATTGGCAGGGTCTAAAGTAATTATCATTCTAACAGCACGTCTTACAAGAATTGATAAAATAGCAAAATATGAAAATAGTTAATGTTTAGCTGAACTAAATAAGTATATAACAGTATAAATATCAAGAACAGCCTCTTTTTAAAAGAAGGTTAAATTGATGATTAGGCCAATAGAAAATTAGACGCCAAAAATAATTGTGACATAATAAAACGAAAAGGCATAAAAATTTGCGTTCAGTATCATCGAAGTGATTGTGCTACTTTTCCCCGAATGCCAGTTCCCGAATGATCCGTTTCCCCAAAAAGTGGTGCAGTTTAAATAAGTGCTATAATATACTTCAGTGGTTGGAGAAAGAACGATAAGCAATCAAAAATTCTGTCATTCTCGGCTATATACATGTTGGCAAAAATGCTGAGGACGGTAAAACTCAAAAGAACCGCCAATTAAATAAAGATGGCCAGTTGGTTCGCCACCCTGAAATGTATAAATTTACAACAATTATGAATGCCAAAAACTTTCCGGGGAAGTGGGCAATTCGGGGAAGCGGGATATTCGTGGCACTGGCATTCGGGGAACTGGCGTTCAGGGTAACGACAATCGTGAAACCGACATTGGGGGAATATGCCAAACGACTTTATGCCAAACGGCTTTATGCCAAACGACTTCATGCCAAATGACCTACCACCCTTCTTAATATTGGGTGTCCCACAAAGTATGGGCACGACTTTGATAACGAGAATCAAAATATGTTTTCAAACAAATATACAGACATTCCATGAAAAACCGATCTAGTGGGTCACCAAATTGCTGGGTGTGTGAAAATTTGCTATTTTGTTCCTAATCCGAAATAAGGATACACGTGTTTTCTGATTTTTTATTAGGGTGACCATTTAAGAAATAGGGTGACCAGAAAAATCACGATTTTGCAATTTTTTTTTTTTTTTTAAATTATAACTTTTGAACCGTATGAACAATTTTCAATCTTTTTGGACGATTTTGGAAGATTTTTACTTTTCAGGAAAAATATAAAATTTCACAAGAATTGTTTTTCTTGGTTCTTTTTTTTTCGTGTTTTGAAGGCCTCGGGACCAAAGGGGCTATTGCTGTTCTCATTTTTTCCTGAAAGATCAGAAAATTTTACGTTTACTGTCAAATTTTCAGCGATGTATGTTTTTGAGATATATTTTTTTGAAAACAAAAAGTCAGTCATTTTTCATCGGCACACACTGTAGGTCTCAGCGCATTAGATTTTTTATTTAAAAAATCATAACTTTTGAACAGCTCAACCGGTTGAGCTGTTCGAAAGTTATGTTTTTTTTAATAAAAAATCCATTGCGCTGAGACCTACAGTGTGTGCCGATGAAAAATGACTGACTTTTTATTTTTAAAAAATATATCTCAATAACTAAAAAACATACATCGCTAAAAACTTGACAGTAAACGTAAAATTTTCTGAACTTTCAAGAAACAATGAAAACAGCAATAGCCTTTTTAGTCCCGAGGGCTTCAAAACACGAAAAAACGGGAATTATTTTTTTGTTTCATGTAAAAAAAACAATTTTTGTGAAATTTTATATCTTTCCTGAAAAGTCAAAATATTTAGCTTTCATTTCGTCCAAAACGGCTGAAAATCGGTCGAACGGTTCAAAATTTATAATTTTTAAAAATAAAAATTTTGCAAAATCGCGATTTTTCTGGTCGCCCTATTTCGGAAATGGTCACCCTCATCGAAAAATCCGAAAACACGTGTATCCTTATTTCGGATAAGGAACAAAATAGCAAATTTTCACGGAATTCAGTGACCCACTAGATCGGTTTTTCAGGGAATGGCTGTATACATATATTTTATAATTTTTGTATTTTTCCTTGGGACATTTGACATGCTGCCTGAGAAAATTTTGTTCGAAAAAATAACCTTTTACATTGAAATGTTTGATTTTAAAAAATCAATTCTTATCTAGCCAGCACAGACCCTACTTTTGTGTTTTGTTGGAATTTAACTAGTAATGAATGCTTTTACCTAAATTCTTCGATGTAATGAGTGCATTGCATCTAAGAAGTTACACAATTTTTTTTGTTTAAAAATTCATTTGGCTTTGCTAGAAAACTGCGCCTAGCCACGCGCAGTACCAGCGAGAATCCAGACGTTGCAGTAGGCCAAGATTTTGATTTTCGACGATGTAACCATGAAGCCGTTATTGATGATCTACATCTGTTGAACTGGGAGGAAATCTTCAACGGAGCAAATATTAACAAAGCGGTCGATACTTTCTACACATTGGTATTCGGAATCATTAGCAGACACACTCCGCTCCGCGAAACTAATCCTCAGCGGTCGAACTATCAGCCATGGTGGAATTCGGATCTTCGACACCAAAAAAACGTTCTTAGCAAAACTCGCCGTCGCTTCTTACGCCATCGCACTGATGAAAACAAGGGTTTTCTCCGTTGTCTTGAATCTGAGTACAACGAATGTGTGTCTTCTTCGTTCCGTGAGTATATTTTTCGTATTCAAGATGAGGTCAAGGCCGATCCTTCCTCTTTTCGTCGATTTTTTCAAAAGCAGAAAAGATGCGCAGGCAATCCCATCCGAAATGTCGTATACACACTTAATCTTGGTTTCGCTGTTCGGTAATTTATTTTACGGGGTTTGAACTGTAAATTGCTTAAAATACTGAGTTTTCATTAATTATGTCGACAAATTACTGACGATCAGTATTGATTCATGCTTTTAACGTAATTCAGTAGATTTTCTTACCGACTGCACCGTAACATTGCAACCTTACCGTATGTAGTCAGTAAAACTAAAAACATCAGTAAAAATAAGAACCGGATTTCATTCAAATAATGTTTTGCTGAGATGTCGGTAAAACAAAATCAAAACATTACAATGCGCATACGCAACATATACTCTTCAGAGAAACATCAGTAAATGGAGTCCCTGCAGCAGGATCTAGAACGGTTGAGGATCGATACCAGAAAATCCGCGTTTCGTCAAGAAGCTTTGGTAAGTTCATTACCGATATCTTTCATATCAGTGGATGCTGCAGAACTAAAATAGTCATGGGTAAACTGCAACATATCATCCGGATGAAATTATTGAGGTTATGTTAAGAATGTTTGCAAAAATATTTCGTTACAGATCCGGAACAAGTGTTGGCCCGATGCATTCAAAGCGCAATGGCGCGTGGGAAATCCGCAAATTTGAAAAATTAGTTATCTGGTGTATACAATAAAAACTCAATGAACACACATTTTCCGTCGAATTTTACTGGGAAGAACATTAAGTTGGGAAGATCACAAACAAATGGGAAACAGATTGCATGAGCCAACGTAACAGGATAGGAGGGAGGGGAAAGCTGGGTACCGTTTTAATAGCTGGGAAATTCAGTAATCCAATGTAAATAAAACTAATTTTGCTGTAAAAACCGGTATTCTTCTATTGATAATGTTACTGACTAAGACGGTATTTTTTGACATCACGGGAATTCTCTGCTTTACGGATCCTTCGGTAAAGTTAAATTTTACTGAGTTTACTCTGCTGTTCAAAAACCCAGTAAAAGTTTACCGACTTCGGTAATAAAATCTAAGTGTGTAGCGACTTATTAAGTTACGACATCGAAGGGAACTTTTCGCCGACTATTTCAAATCCGTTTATAACGTTGAAACACCACCGGATCCGCATGAGATTCTGAATTCCCTGCCGTCTTTCGACATACATTTGCCGTTTCTAACGTTTGCCGTGGCAAAATTCGTAAGTGCCCTCAACTCTGTCGATCCTTCCAAGGGTCATGGACCTGATAAACTTCATTCATTCAACGATGCACTGAAAGCGCAACCAGGATTTGGATTTGGGGGAGGGGGTCTTTGATATCTTGAAGGTAATGATTTTTGGAAAAGTATGTTTCAACAAAAAAATGGGTTGTAGAGTTTTAGTATATTTTGTTTTATTATATAATATAATATGCATACTAAGTAATGATAAGTTAAACAAGATTAAAATACATAATGCCTGATATCGCTCAATCTGCATTTACTTATCTGTGTTGCAGTAGCGTAGCTAGGGGGGTGCGGTAGGTGCGGTCCGCACCGGGCTCCAAGTTCCTAGGGGCCCCAAAATTACTGTAAGGATTTCGCCTACCATGAAAAGTTATAGGAAACTGATAACACAGCGTAACAAAAATGACACTTTCGCGTGTCTCAAGGATCAAATTATGTGTTTCTAGTAGATTTTGGGTCGCTGAATCTGATGCCGTTCTCAGAAATGTTCCAGTACGTCACAATTTTTAGCTACAGGTCGCCAAAGTTGTATAAAACACTGGTTTTATTGATCTTTACATGAAATTTAAGGTATGATTTATCAAACTTTTTTGTGATATAATCTACCAAACATGCTAAATAGGACTTGAACTTTCAATTTAGATACAAATCAGTTGAAATTTTACGATAAAATTTAGGTTAAATCGATTTTTTTCAACATGTTTGCAGCCTTCATATAAAATTCTTCGTTTCTCTTATATGGCATAATAAAATACTTTTCTGAACCACCAAAAAATAACATTTTACCATCGAAAATATTATGAACTTCGTTGATAATTATTGTTCTATACATAAAGTTTAAATTATGTGGCAAATTGAGCAAACAAATTGCCGTACAAGTTGAAAAACTTGCATGCAAGTTGGATAAAACAGTCAAATTTAGCATTTTCAACAGTCAATATATCAAAAACTAGACGTGCCATGACATTTCTGAAAACGGCAATGGACTCAGCAACCCTTAATTTAGTAAATAGCGGTATTTTGGTTCTTGAGACAAAACCGTGTTCCGCAGTGTAATTAATGACCTTAAATTAAAATGCGCATGGTAAGAACAAGTTTTGGAGGACACCTGGATTAGCGATGTACAGGGGCCCCATGATTGTCCCTTATGGATACACCAGAGCTAATTCTAAAGTGAGCCGAGGGCCCCAGGAAACCGCTGCCTTGAGCTCCCACAGTTTAGGGCTCTTTACAAAAAAAAAAGTTTGCTGATGTTGTTCTTATAAGCCATAAGCTAACTGATAGTTTTATGCGGCCCTGAGATAGATATTCCAGTAGACTCGGAACCCTTTTTCAAATATGTGGAATCTATTTTATCAATCTATCCAAGTTAAACTCAAAAAATCTGAAAGCTTTAAATGGCTGATCTACAAACATTCACAATAATTCATGAAAATTCTGTTCAGATTTTTTTTTTTTTTGATATTATGTCATAGGTTCCACCATATCCAAAAATTTCTCCAAAATTTGGAAAAAAATACGACGGAAATTCCAAGACTTCATTCGGACATTTTTTACAGGAGTAATTTCAGAATCTTAATTAGCAATAACTTCAGAAAAGTTTTCCCAATGCTTCAATATAGAAATTATATATAATATTCAAAGCAATCCCACCAGATTTTTTTTCTATTAATTTCTTAAAAACTTGTATTAGGCGAAAATTAACTTCAATAGAGCTAGTAATAATCTAACTTGCGTTTCTATATGGAGGGACAGTTCTTCAGTTAATTTTTTAAAGGATTCTCCAAGATCTGTAATGGGAATCAATCTTGGAATATTTCAAGTGGGTTTACACTAAGGAGACCTCCAAGCTTTTCCTTTTAAAGGACGCTAAGAATTCTTTTCACAGGTTTTACGAAGAACTTTAGGGATTCTTGCACGAGTTATTTTAGTTATTTTAGGTTAATTTTAAAAAATTCTGAGAAACGTTTTTGCTAGTATTTCTCCTTGTAGCTTGCGAGAATTTCTTAGATAATTGACAACCGGTTTTTGATTCGTCTTTTAGTTTTACCAGGCAGTCCTTCTTGGATTCGTTCAGGATTAATCCCAGGCATTACTATAAGAAGTTCTTTAAATAATAAATGTTGCATCTTTTCTTAGCGATTCACAGATTTCATTTCAAAGCTTCTTCTAAACATTCTTGTGAGAATTTTTTTAGGCGCATTACTAAATGTTTCATTAATGAAGTAAAAGAATTTTGACAGAGTAGCAGAAATTTATTTCAAAATCTCAGTGAGATGAGAATGAGAAGCACTTCAATCCGATGCATTTTGAGGCCAAATATGAGTTCTGTAGCATTAAAAAAAAACCACTGATGAAGTGAATTAAAAGTGCCAAGAATAGGATCCGGCTCCCTTTAATAACATCATCTAGCATCAAACATTTTATCTTGATTGTCTTTTAGATTTTTTTCCAGTAATATGTGCAAAATTTGCTAAAAATTCAGCATACTTTTGTCCTGTGATTTCACCAGATGTTTGTTCAAGAATTCTTTAGACGATTCTGGCAAAAGTTCAAATATATATTACTCTAAGCATACTTCTTTGAATTATTCTAGGTAATTTTCTTCTTCAGTTGCTACAGAAAATTATTCAAGAATACCTTTCAAGATCCTTTTGAAAATTCATTTTTGTTCAGTTTCTGAAGCAATTCTTTTTTTTTCGCAAAATGTTGCTCCAGAAATTACTCCTAACGGAAATCCTGGCTATTCTCTTGTATGTATGTTTATTTTTCCGGTAGGATATATTTTGAGTTTCAGTTAAAAACATTTTAAAATAACAAACCTTTCAAAAAAAAAGTTGAAGGAATATGAATGTTTAGTGAATGTACTAATCAGCCATTCCATGAAAAACCGATCTAGTGGGTCACCGAATTCCGTGAAAATTTGCTATTTTTTTTCCTTATCCGAAATAAGGATACACGTGTTTTTGGATTTTTAATTTGGATGATCATTTCCGATAAACAGTGACCTGGAAAATCGCGATTTTGCAAAATTTTTATTTTTTACAAAATTACAATTTTTGAACCGCTTGATCGATTTTTAATTTTTTTTGGAAAAAATGAAAGCTTAAGATTTGGACTTTTCAAGAAAAATATGAAATTTCACAAAAATGTTTTTGTACATGAAAAAAAATAATAAAAAAATCCGAGATATATTTTTTTGAAAATAAAAAATCAGTCATTTTTCATCGGCACACACTGTAGGTTCAATTTTTATTTAAAAAAAACCGTAAAATGGGGTGTTAAGGGATGAAAAAAAAATTCCACTTAAAATTCGAGCAACTTCTAATATGCCAATAGTAGAACAAAATACAGTCCTACCATTCTCCCGGCGTGTATATTAAAAGCCAATTACAATGAAGACGATCCTATGGCAGATTTCTGAGTTAATCATAAAAATGTGTGATTTTTGGCGAAAATGCAAAATGGGGTGTTAAGGAATTTGAGCTTTGTATATAAAACTATATTTTGCCAACTGCAAAAAAAAATATTTTGGTCAACATCGTTGATGTGTCCCTTCAACTCTTAAGGTCTTGTTCAATGTAAAGATGATATTACTTCCATATAATTCAAGTTGGAACTCCTGTAAACGCTATTCCTAACTGCTAAATCTCCCATACCTATTGATTCTATTTTCAAGCAAGCTATCAGTGCATCGCACAATTGTCTTGAAAAGATTTTTATACTTATATGCAGTATTCGTATCCTAGAACAGTGCAGAGCAATCTTGTCATGACTTGTCAAAAGAAGGATAATTTCAATAAGCTTTAAGTGTGAATAGAGTAAGTGTCCAATTTGTCTTTTAAATAAAGCACCACACCAAATTCAGAGTTCCTTAATATAAAAAGTACCAGCTGATTGCTGATGCTCTAAAACTATCAATATCACTTGCGAGCTATCAATATCACTTTGATTTGACATCCAACAGCATTGATGCGACATAGCAATCTAGATCATAATCACTGCAGAATGAGTGATCACGAGGTAATTATCCATGCTTTTAAGGTTTTTCAGTGACCAACACGTAATTTCAATCTGTTTGCAGCACTGTCAAAAAAAAATCATACTAATGAATTTCCATTTTATTTGCCTAGTTTTAGGCTAAACTTAACCCATCAGTGATATCGATAGTCTATCGCCATCAATGCACTGGAGATGGAGTAGACAGCATGATGTTGATGTGATATAGAATGTTCCGAATTGTATCGCAGTTGGCCTGTACAAATCAGCAAATTTTAAGCGTTGATAGTGACAGCGAGCAACTCTGCACCAAATAACGGATTTGCATGTAACACCCAGTGGCATGATCGAGAAAAATCCTAACGAAAACTTTTCAATATAGAGCGTAAATCGCTCACACTATACCACACACTATATATTTTCCAAAAAGAGCTCGGAAACAACCTTATATTATAATTGTTTATCTAGGACCTAGGTTATGCTTAAAAGATATAATAGCTCCAAAACCATCTCAAATAAGATAATCATTCTTATATGCAAATTTTTCACCAATGTGAACAACTTTTGAAAATATCATCATGAAAAACCCATATTCACATTAATCAGTTTTTATCTACATTTTCCTACCAATTTTACCAAATTTTGAAATAAGTCGTTTTTGGTGATATTTAGTGACTTACTAAATAGATCCCTTAACTTTACGTTGCAGTTCAACTTCACGGAACAACTCAAAACTATATTGAAATATATTACGGCATAAATTTAATGAGTTTAGTTACTTAGAAAAGTTATAATTGATAAATCCTTAACACCCCACTTATTTTCAAAACGAGACTTTTTTCATAAAAGTTTTTAAAAATCGAAACCCAGACATAATTTTAAGAAGTTTTTGTCTGTACTATGATCTCAATTAAATTTCCTTATCTTCTACCTTACTCGCGAATTTTTCTCAAACATCTATCATGGTTTTGTAGATAAATGTATTTAGACCATAAAATTTGAACAAAAATGTTTTGAAAGGTTTTCAATTTCTAGAAACCACAATACTTCATATTAATAGACAGCTCCTATTACATAATGCAGTTCACAATCCTCTGAACAAATCGAGCATTTCAGATGACTTACATATCGACTTTCTAGGTTTCTGTGATTTGTCGAACTTGATTGAGAAGTTCAATCCCTTAAAACCCCACGAGTCCTTAACACCCCATTTTACGGTAACTTTTGAACAACTTAACCTATTTTCAATCTTTTTTATAGAATGAAAGCTTAAGATTTCAACTTTTTCTGAAAAATATAGAACATTGAAAAAAAAATTACATGAAAATATATAAAAATTTCCTGAAAACAATATTTTTTTAACAACTACCGAAAAGCTAAACATTACATATACTTTGCAATTGGATTAAATGGACAAATTGATGTGAAGTTTTGCGAAAAAGTTACACGTCTTCTCAGTGAGAATCGAACTCACGACTCCCTGATCTCTAGTTAGGGCGCGTTACCACTACGCTATGAGAGGACTCATGAACGCAGAAGTTAACCTGAATTCGATTTCAGCTCAATAATCACGTGGTCCTTTTTCGCAAAGTGCACCTCTTTCGGAAGAATTAGATGCCCATTCAATATTTATTTAATATTTTTTTATGTAAATTTTTTTTCGGAGTTTTATGTATTTAAATTTTAAGCTTTCATTTCGTCCAAGAAAATTGAAAATCGGTCAAGCGGTTCAAAAGTTATTATTATTTTTAAGAATATAGATTTAGCAAAATCGCGCTGGTCCTTCTATTTCGGAAATGGTCACCCTAATCAAAAAATCCAAAAACACGTGATACACTTATTTCGGATAAGGAACAAAATAGCAAATTTTCACGGAATTCGGTGACTTACTAAATCGGTTTTTCATGGAATGGCTGAATAGGCATGACGGATTTCCACAGGACTGAAACGGCTGTCATCTACGAACAACTTGAGTGAAGCCAAAAATTTGGTGCTGGAGATGGTGCTGATTTAACAGCTTGCCGTAAAACGATGCGTTAAGCTCTAAACACACGCGTTTCGTAAGCGGCGTGAATGCATTATTTGCATTTCACTTGTTTTTCTGGTGTTTAATTCGTACTAGACTGCTCAGTTTGCCGTGATTATAAGTTACTAAAATCTCCCAACTATTTTGGCACAAAATCTGCGTTAGTTGTACGTATGATATTTTGCTCGTACGACATATGTCGCTTACGCGCGGGGTTTCCTGTACACAGAGCTTATACTTTGTTTACTCAGCACTAGCGCCACGCACAAAGTGGCTGGCTTCAAGAACTAGTGCTTTCTTCAGGGGGTTGCGGATTTCACGACACCTCGACAAAGGGATTGGCAGCACCCCTTCAAAATTCAATGAATCTTTATGGGTGTGAAGACTATGTGAAACTAAGATACTTTACATACCTTGTTTTTTCTAAATCGATCTAGACTAACATTTGGAAAGGGTCAAAGTTTTTTTTTTACTTTTTTTATAAACCCGTATAACTCGAAAACGGTAAGACCTACAAAAAAATGTTGTATGGGGGACTGTCGTGAAATTTCCTGACGTTTCAGAGAAAAAAATTGAAAAAATAAAAACACATTTTCTACACTGAACAAAAATATTCAAAACTTTAAAGTCGATTTAAAAAAAACGGTCATTTCAGATTTTGATCATCCTTAAGCAAAAAGTTTCGTAATTAAATTTACTAAAAGTCGTCCATACATTGCAAATTGGGCATATTTAGGGGAAAAAAGTTTTTCTAACAACGAATTTTTAAAGTCTCAATCGGAATTTTTTTTTCAAAGATTTTGTCACAGACAAACAGACGTCACACTCTCATCAGTGTCCATCGACCACCGTTTAAACGGTCGATTCAAAAATATGGTAGGTGGCCAATCCACCACCTGCAGCGCTTGCATCGTTTTTGTTCGCGTTTGACGTTTACACAGTACCGCCATCTGTTGGCCCGTCGGCCAAACATACCAATTTTAGCATTGGGCGTACATGTACTCATGACTATGATTTTAATCGAAATTTGTTATAAGTGTTACGTCTGTTTGTCTGTGGTGATTATGTTTTTTAAATGAAGGCAATCAATGGGCTTCGCCTCTGCCTATGAGAAAATTAACTCCGTCTAACCATCCAACGGATTTTTATGGTTTGAAAGATATCACAACAGTATTGCAAAAATTGCAAAGTAACAACTTTATCCATACCCCATTAAATTCTCTTCTAGAATTGAATTTAATGAAATTAATGCTTAACTGTTTATGAATTGTCTCTCAGGCAGAAATTAGTTAAAAACTGTTATGCGATGTTTTAGTAAGAACGACTGATTGTTTTTTTTTTCGAGAATGTGAAAATTGTAATTCCAAAGAAAATATTACAGGAGAACTAAGGAAAGTGACAAAGAAGATGTAGTTTTTCAGCAATTGCTCACCACCAATCGCTGTAACTTAGAAACTATAATAAAGCCTGTTGAAGAATTTGTTACGTATTTCGTGGAAAAAATTGATAAGCTCATAACTCATGATTTTATTTGCAAAGAACAGTCTTCTTTTCTACGAAACAAAAAATATTCCTTAAAACAAGGTGAAA
Source organism: Aedes aegypti (assembly GCF_002204515.2). Classification (NCBI taxonomy): domain Eukaryota; kingdom Metazoa; phylum Arthropoda; class Insecta; order Diptera; family Culicidae; genus Aedes; species Aedes aegypti. The sequence goes on along the minus strand of NC_035107.1, from coordinate 220,481,237 downwards.
TACTGGTAATTAGCAACTTTCCTGAAAATTATAGTTTTATCATACAAAACGCTGCTCAAGGATATCACTGGAATAATTTCCAAGCAACGATACACCCATTCGAAATTTACCATAAAAAAGATAATAAATTGGAAAACGTTAGTTTTCTTATAATATCAGAAATGTTGATCCACAGACAAACAGACGTCACACTCTCATCATTGTGCATCGACCACCTTTTTAACGGTCGATTCAAAAATATGGTGGGTGGCCAATCCGCCACCTGCAGCGCTCGCATCGTTTTTGTTCGCGTTTGACGTTTACACACTACCGTCATCTGTTGGCCTGTCGGCCAAACATACCGATTTTAGTATTGGGCGTACATGTCCTCGTGACTATGATTTTGATCGAGATTTGTTCTAAGTGTTACGTCTGTTTGTCTGCGGTTGATCCATGACATCCATCCATGATTTATTTCAAAATTGATAAATTTTGTTAAACAAAAAATAAATTTCTCAAAAGTCATTTCTATGTCATAAAAATAACTAATACTAATTAAATTTCTGTTATATACAATATTCGTATGAACAATATGTTAAAATGTCTGAGGAATTGGTGGAATTGTTTGATAATGTTAAAACTGTCCCCGGTACCCAAAAATATCATTGCTTTATGCCTATTAGTGATACACAAATTGCAGCCAAACGGTATACCAATTCAGAGGATGAACCAAAAATATTCAATTTATTCAGTGAAGCCCAAAAATAATGTAGATATTCATATGCAGATACTACGTTTTAGGATATATAGCAATGATAAAAATAATAATGCATGATAAAAAACAAACCATGACTTTTGTTATAAGCATTATATTGACCCTTTCCAGACACCTGTTAAGATTGGCTTTGACCAAATAAGAAATGAAACATTATTGTGATATCTTTACAACCATAAAAAACCCATCGGATTGTTAGACGGAGTTGATTTTCTCATAAGCGGTTTGGTGCGAGATCAATTGTATTTAATTAAAAAAAAACTCTGTATAATTCCGTTTTATATTTTAACTACTTTCAATAAAACAAATATAATCTATTTTGTGATTAAAACCCATTTATCACTTGAAAATATGATCATACTAGACTAGACTATTTAAAGCAAAATAAAAATAAGAGAAAAAATTCATTTTGTTTTGGACTTAAAAAAATCGATGTTAGAAAAACTTTTTTCCCTAAAATATGCCCAATTTGCAATGTATGGATGACTTTTATTAAATTTAATAACGAAACTTTTGGCTTAAGGATGATCAAAATCTGAAATGAACGTTTTTTAACCCTCTAATACCCAAATTTTTATTTTCGATCTAAATATCATTTTTAGTTATCTAAAATCGTTCTAAACACGTTTTGGGCAATGATTTATTTTTATTCGCAAATCTATGAATTTTGGTTCTTGATTTTTAAAATATTTATTTTTGAACATCCCTATCCCTTTTCATTGTTTCTTGAAGCCTCTTCTAGTTACTGATTTTTGGCAATAATAAAAATTCAAGTTTTTACGGTACTTTTATTTTTTTATTATTTTTTTGGAAATATTTTTATTTTCCGTGTAAATAACGGAAAAACAGGTTTGAAATTATTTTAATACCCCCAAGCTGTTCTTCTGTGATAGGTTGATAGTAGAAAAATATAAAAGGTACGATTTGTTATATTACACGTTAAATGAACCCCACGCATTTGTATGTTATATAAGAATACAATTTTCAAACAATTTTCAAAAATACAAAAAACTTTCAAAAGTCATAAAAAACTTTTCTTATATGCGTGTTATGAGTCAAGGTTTAAGCCAAAAATAAAATTATTTTTATTTCCGAGCTACGAAAAAATACACAAAATTCCAAAGTGCACCCCGTCTAAAGGCGGGGTTGGGTATTAGAGGGTTAAATCGACTTTAAAGTTTTGAATCATTTTTTGTCAGTATAGATTTTTTTTTCACCGAAATCTCGAAAGTTTTGCTGAGAATCGTCGGTTCGAAAAAAGATGAAATTTAGCGTGACATAATTTGTGTACCATCCCAATGATCAAACACTCACTGAAACAAGCGTTGTAGTAATGAGAACCATGAACGTGTTTTTAAATTTACTATTCCAACCACGATTGAGCTATCATGAACGCTTTTTATTTGCGTTTCGTTCCCTCTCAATCCAACCGCGTCGATAGCCGAGCGGCTAGCGTTCGCGCTTGGCAATCACCAGATCCTCGGTTCGATTCTGGTCTGCTGCAAGTTTTTAACCATGATATAGTAATTTTTACTATACAAATGGTGCCATGGTAAAATTGAATGCACAAAATATTCTAAATAAATGCGAATTTAGTCTGCACAAATCAAGTGGCGTTGTGTATTTAATTTAACCCTCTGATATAGTATTTTCAACCGCAAAGCTGTTCTCAGTGCTGAAACAAGCGTTGTAGTAATGAGAACCATGAACGTGTTTTTAAATTTACTATTCCAACCACGATTGAGCTATCATGAACGCTTTTTATTTGCGTTTCGTTCCCTCTCAATCCAACCGCGTCGATAGCCGAGCGGCTAGCGTTCGCGCTTGGCAATCACCAGATCCTCGGTTCGATTCTGGTCTGCTGCAAGTTTTTAACCATGATATAGTAATTTTTACTATACAAATGGTGCCATGGTAAAATTGAATGCACAAAATATTCTAAATAAATGCGAATTTAGTCTGCACAAATCAAGTGGCGTTGTGTATTTAATTTAACCCTCTGATATAGTATTTTCAACCGCAAAGCTGTTCTCAGTGAAGCTTAATGAGCCTACACTGAAACAAGCGTTGTAGTAATGAGAACCATGAACGTGTTTTTAAATTTACTATTCCAACCACGATTGAGCTATCATGAACGCTTTTTATTTGCGTTTCGTTCCCTCTCAATCCAACCGCGTCGATAGCCGAGCGGCTAGCGTTCGCGCTTGGCAATCACCAGATCCTCGGTTCGATTCTGGTCTGCTGCAAGTTTTTAACCATGATATAGTAATTTTTACTATACAAATGGTGCCATGGTAAAATTGAATGCACAAAATATTCTAAATAAATGCGAATTTAGTCTGCACAAATCAAGTGGCGTTGTGTATTTAATTTAACCCTCTGATATAGTATTTTCAACCGCAAAGCTGTTCTCAGTGTATGCATGCTATAAAACGTTTGAGTTTTACTGTGCGCCCTGTTTTCAAGTTGCCCGTGAGAGAGAGCGAGACAGCACCAACACACGGCGCACAGTAAAAGTCATGAGAACAAAAGAATTTATGGCACGTACAGAGGCTCATACACAGCCAATTCAGATTACCGACCCCAGTAAAATTTTACTGGGTTTTGGAACTACGGTTTTTTCGGTAATTTTTACGATTACCGAAAAAACCCAGTAAATCACAATATGTTTTGATTGATGGAAATTACTGACTTAGTCAGTAAAATTGTAGAGCGTTTTTACTGACTTTCCAGTTTCCCATGCTCCGTGCTTTGCTTTTCCGGATACTGTTTTTTCAGAAATCAATACAAATTAAAACCCTATCGACATGAACATGGACATCGACATGCATTTTTCGTACGAATAAACATTTACGGTAGTGGAAGTAACCGAAAAATGTGTGACAAAATCATTATTTGGATGGTTTGCATACAAGAGGCAAACTCAATGATGCAGATGAATTTACCTCTTGTATGTAAACTAACCAAATTTACCAACGTAAGCAGTCCTGAGCCTTTTTGGTTGCTTAAAATGGTTGAGTTTCTCACTAAATTTCGACTACTTACCACAAGAAAGCGCAAAATAAGTGCAGGAAAAGATTGGTTGCCATAGCCGTGTCTCCCGGCGCCGGACGATTTTACAGCAGGTGATTCTCATTTGACACTTCCCCGCATGCGCATAAGTTTGTTTTGATTTTATTTTGACGACAAGTCAGTAAAAAACATCAACTACTGAATAGTCGGTAATTGTTTTTACTGACTTTTCGGCCTGTTCGGTAATGCTGGAAAATTGGGTCACGATTTGCTTGTTCGGTATTTTTTTATACTGGGTACGAATTGTAAATCATAAAAAATACCGAACTTTCAGCTTTTTGATTGAAAACTTCTGAGGTTCAGTAATAATTTTTACTTTTTACTGAACTACGGTTGCTGTCAGACCCAATTTTCCAGCATTACCGAACAGGCCGAAAAGTCAGTAAAAACAATTACCGACTATTCAGTAGTTGATGTTTTTTACTGACTTGTCGTCAAAATAAAATCAAAACAAACTTATGCGCATGCGGGGAAGTGTCAAATGAGAATCACCTGCTGTAAAATCGTCCGGCGCCGGGAGACACGGCTATGGCAACCAATCTTTTCCTGCACTTATTTTGCGCTTTCTTGTGGTAAGTAGTCGAAATTTAGTGAGAAACTCAACCATTTTAAGCAACCAAAAAGGCTCAGGACTGCTTACGTTGGTAAATTTGGTTAGTTTACATACAAGAGGTAAATTCATCTGCATCATTGAGTTTGCCTCTTGTATGCAAACCATCCAAATAATGATTTTGTCACACATTTTTCGGTTACTTCCACTACCGTAAATGTTTATTCGTACGAAAAATGCATGTCGATGTCCATGTTCATGTCGATAGGGTTTTAATTTGTATTGATTTCTGAAAAAACAGTATCCGGAAAAGCAAAGCACGGAGCATGGGAAACTGGAAAGTCAGTAAAAACGCTCTACAATTTTACTGACTAAGTCAGTAATTTCCATCAATCAAAACATATTGTGATTTACTGGGTTTTTTCGGTAATCGTAAAAATTACCGAAAAAACCGTAGTTCCAAAACCCAGTAAAATTTTACTGGGGTCGGTAATCTGAATTGGCTGTGTACGGTGGGTGTCACGGATTGAAATACAATGCTTTGTAGTGGATGCTACTATGGACATAGTCAAATTTACTGCACTGCTCAGTGATTTTCACCAGATTATAGTACACTTAACAGATTTTTGTAGTCGGTTGAAAATCGTTGGTGCAGTTCTTAATTCTACCATGGATACGGTAGATTATTCAACAAAATTTGTTTGCGTGTATATTGGTTACCTGGATATGTGAAAAATGTTCAGCGTGTTGTGTTCGATTCATCATCGACCTAAACCATATTAGACCTGTTCGTTTTTTTTGCCAAAAATATTTGTATCTAGTCTGCCGCTGTAAAACTTAGCATGCCATAAACATAAACTTTCCGGATTTTTAATGAAAATGTACTTTATGTACGCAACTCATTCAAAATTCTAGTGAATTAAAGGATGAAATCGGTGTAGTTTTCCATTAAATTTCAATGCGGAAACCCAGAACGACATGTTAGTTAGTACGAAATAAACTCATTTTGGTGTGAAATCTTTTGGACGTGTAAGAGAGACTGCAGTTTGACACTTCACGCGAGAGAGAGCGAACAAAAACAAAAAAATCTTCGTGGCTGCCTTCATCTCGTTCGCAAAAGGCAAACTAAAAAATTTTTGTTTTCCAATGTTACTTTTGTGCTGGCAATAATAATAAAACCTAGTGGACCGTGTCCGCGACCGAGGGAGGACAAGCGCGACAGGAAGTTAAAAAGTGAGTTTTTCTCGGGCCAGTGCAGGTGGCATCCTTGAAAATTTGTGCACAATCCAAATTTTGTTGATGGTCGTCTCTTCCGGTGTCGAAACGAATCGAAACCATTCCTGGGTGGAAGTCCGCAGTCGATTCCAAGCTGTGTTTTCTGTCGTGCGTACGGGTGGATAGTTGTGCGTCTTGTCGATCCGCTAGAAGTGAAAATCCAACCGGAGAAGTCGAGTCCGAGTGCCGTCAAGGGGAATCGTGCCGTCGCTGCTCCGGAGAAGCAGCGGCGCAAAGTTCCCGTTCCCCAATGGGGAAGTATACGCACAGTTCGAACCTAAGTCAACACCGGAACTTGGAGCAGATCAGCAATGAGCTGATCCAGGAAACGAAAATCTGCAGCGACCAGAGTCCACTGCCCAAAGGTCTGCGGGAGCGACTGGAAGGGTAAGTCTTGCTGCGGGGGAGGAGGATGGGATTTTTGCTGGGTTCGGTAGTTATTCGGGAGGGTCATGAAAACAACGCACAGGCAGTTTCAAGGTCGCTGTGTCGTAATCGATGTCAGTTTTTTGTATGAATTTCATCAGCTGAGGCTCTTTTGGTTGCTTATGCTTATTTGTATATTGGTATACAGAATTTTTACCTACGTGTCGTATAGAACGATGGTTTTCAATGTCTTTTTTTGTTTTAATTCCTTTATTAGTATCATACCCTGGCCACGATCACAGGGTTTGACGGTGCCAAAGTAGAAGGTGCACCATAATAATACCCGTCTGTGAAACATATCACCTTCCCAATACTTTGGCACACCTCTAACGGTTCATGATTTATCATGAAACGGCTGCATTCAGGCGGAGGATCTGTTAATATGTTTCGGCGTATTATCAGGTCCTCTTCGAACGGAGGGACCGCCAGGGCTCATTAGTTACTTATAAACCAGTGCTGGTTGTTGATGGTTCAGTTCGTTTACCACGAGCTGTAGCATCCTTTGTACTAATCAGTAATGGTTGTTAAGTTTCGAAGCTAACGTGTGATCAATCGTTTTATAATGCAACATAAGAATGGGTGTTTGGTGGAACTGCGCGTAATACTTGTTGTTATTAAATTTAGTGATTGTGTTGGTGCTAATAGTGTGTTTATAATAAAATCTATGGTGATGAAAATTCGAAAATGAAATTCTAAGTGATTCTGATAGTTTTGTTAGAAATATAATAATAATGATGTATAATTATGTGAACTCTACTAATTTAATAAATTCCATAATACATTTTTCAATCATTTCTCTGAATATAAACATTATTGCCTAGTTCTTCAAACATGCATGATAAAAGTGTTAATAATGACAGCGAGTGCAATGGAGCAAAATGGATCAAAGTGATTTTGTTTTACTGTAACTTTGTTGATAGTGCTAAATTGTAGTTTGAATAGTAATGACTCTACAGCAACAAAAATAATGAAACATTTAAATTGAATATCTTTTAATTACTTAGTAATGCTAACAGATGGTAAATGCTATTGAATTTATATGAAAATGGTGTGACGTGAAAAGTGATATAATGGAAAGTATATCTGAAGTGTATTACGAAAGTTGATGAGTGATAATCGGTGATAAACGTGATAGTGTCGAAAATAAAAGTGACGACAGTGAGTGATGAAATGAAATGGGAAATTAGGACCTTTTAATAAAACTATTTCGTTCTTCACTTTAACCACTCTAGTAGCATTTCAGGCCTTATCATAGTTTGATAGTAGTCTAAAGTACTAGACTGCAAAACTACTACGGTAAGGGCTGATTGCTGCTAGGGTACACAGTGACCATTTGAGCAACATTGCTTAGGAACGTCTGTGTGATGAACGCAATAGAGGCTTATAAAAGCAAATGCTGGGAAGGAGCTTAGGGCAGATTAAGAGTGCCAGTACTACCCCTATCGCTACCGACAAAAAAAAAAAAAAAAAAAAAAAAAAAAAAAAAAAAAAAAAAAAAAAAAAAAAAAAAAAATCCTTTATTAGTATCATTGCAAACATTACATTCGTTTTTTACATCTAGGAGTTCTATGTTAGGCAACACTATCATCCCAGTTTGACAAAACTAAATTAAGCTATTATTAACATTTTGTTAAGAACATATTACCACAGACAAACAGACGTAACACTTAGAACAAACCGCGATCAAAATCATAGTCACGAAGACATGTGCGCCCAATGCTAAAATCGGTGTATTTGGCCGATGGACCAACAGATGGCGGTAGTGTGTAAACGTCAAACGCGAACATAAATGATGCGAGCGCTGCGGGTGGTGGATTGGCCACCTACCATATATTTGAATTGGCCGTTTAAAAGGTGGTCGATGGACATCGGTGAGAGTGTGACGTCTGTTTGTCGGTGATATTACATTTCATTTGAAGTAGCAGTACAGAATTTTTACAGGTGAGTTGGTTTCATCTGCTTATGAAAGAAAAAAAAACGCTTTCAGTTAACGTAAACAAAATATAGAAGAAATTGATCGTGGCAATAGAAGATTGCAGCAATTTTTGTCTAAAATTAATATTTTTTTCGACATTTGTTCCAATGTTTCGGTACGCATCCCCCGTGCAAAAACAGAATCGGGTGTAACGCGAATTCCGAGCGGTGGGCTTTATCGCCAACACTTCATTCAAGTACCACATCTACTAAGTCGGTGGCGACAGAGCAAAACGTGGAGTTGGCTTCATAGTGATTGGGAAGCAGATGAACCGAATTATTTGGTGGAAACCGGTAAGCGACCGAATCTGTGTGTTGAGAATGAAGGGCAAGTTCTTCAACTACAGCCTAATCAGCATATATGCGTCAACGAATGATAAGCCCGATGCCATGAGGGATGAGTTCTATGAGAGCCTGGATAAGGCCTACGGAGAGTGCCCAAAACAAGATGTCGAGTCATCGGCGATGCAAATGCGCAGATCGGGAAAAAAGATTTCTTCCGACCCGTCTTTGGAACGGAAAGTCTCCATTCCGCTACCAATGATAATGGCCTGCGGCTAGTAACCTTCGTTGCTGCTAGAGGGATGGCAATCAGCAGTACCTACTTCGCAAATATGTCTGGCGACACCCGAGTGGCGATGCCTGCTCCCAAATAGACCACGTGCTGGTTGATGGGATACATTTTTCAGATGTCACGGATGTCAGGACCTTCCGAGGCCCTAATATCGACTCGGATCATTATTTCGTTATAGCTAAAATTCGGGCGCGGTTATCCAGCGTCACGAGTTCCAGAACAAGCAGAACGCTGCGCTTCAATATACAACGGTTGTCGACTGATGGGGTAGCTGCAGAGTACCGTCAGCAACGAGTTGAGCAGTTGGAAAGAATCAACGTCGACAGCCTGTGGGACCCTATCCACGTAGCTGTGACAACAACGGCGCGGGAAGTGATCGGCACTGGTCAACGACGAAGACGAAACGACTAGTTCGATGAAGAGTGCCAGAGAGTGACAGACATGAAGAATGTCGCCAGAAGCCGTATGCTTGTAGCCGGTACCCGACAGATCAGATAACGGTACAGGGCAGCGAGAGCCTAAGAAAAGCGAATCCACCGCAGAAAGAAAAGGCAGCACGAAGAAAGTGTGGTAGCTGAAGCACAAGAAAGCATGAACCGGAATGCTATGCGGAGATTCTATGCTACGGTCAATGGTGCGCGGCACAGCACCGTACCAGTGCCCATGTGCAATGATCGAGAAGGGAATTTGCTGACCGATAAAACGGCGGTTGCTGCCAGATGGAAGGAGCAGCTTCAGCAATTGTTGAACGGTGAAAATGGAAATGTAGCGAGGAACAGGATGAACATTGACGATGACAATCAAGCTGTGGATCCACCGACCATAGGGGAGGTTAAAAAGGCTATCAGCGAAGTGAGCAGCTTTATCAGTCGATCCACCAAGTACTTCTGAAGGTATGGGAGGACGAAGAATTGCCCACTGGCTGGTTGGATGGCACCATACGCCCAATCTACAAAAAAGGACACAGACTGGAGTGTGCCAATTACAGAGGAATTACCCTGCTGAATTCGGCGTACAAAATTCTGTCGCGCAACCTGTTTAACAGACTGAGACCGCTCGAGGAGTCCTTCGTCGACGAATACCAAACTGGTTTTCGTGAGGGCCGTTCGACAACGGACCATATGTTTACCTTGCGAATGATCCTAGATAAATTCCGGGAGTACAACTTGCAGACTCACCATCTGTTTACTGATTTCAAGGCGGCGTACGACTCAGTGAAAAGAAATGAGCTTTGGCAGATAATGTCTGAAAATGGTTTTCCGGCGAAACTAATTAGGCTGATACGTGCTACGCTGGATGGCTCGAAATCAAGTGTTCGAATCGCTGACGAAGTGTCAACCTGTGACGTTAGACGGGCTGAAGCAGGGAGACGCACTTTCGAATTTATTGTTCAACATTGCACTCGAGGGTGCTATTAGGAGATCTGGCGTGCAGAGAAATGGCACTATTATCACAAGATCGCACATGCTCCTTGGCCTAATTGGAATCGATCGCAGGTCAGTGGAAGATTTCGTGCCTCTGAAGAGGGAGACAGCGAGGATAGGCCTGACCATTGACTCTACCAAAACGAAGTACATGGTTGCAGGTAGCGATAGAGGTAGGCCTGGTGGTGTTGGTGCTGAGGTAGTGATTGATGGGAATGTGTTCGAAGTTGTTGAAGTATTTGTTTACCTTGGAACACTTGTTGCATGTAACAACGACGTTTCCAGCGAAGTGAAAAGACGTGTTTCGGCTGCGAATAGGGCCTTTTACGGACTACGTAACCAACTTAGGTCCCGCAGCTTGCAAACAGAGACAAAATTCGCCCTGGATATAACATTGATTCTTCCGGTTTCCGGTGGCTCTCTACGGGCACGAAGCGTGGACGTTGAAAGAGTCAGACCGGGAAGCTCTCGGTGTTTTCGAGCGTAAAGTGCGGACAATACTCGGTGGGAAGCTCGAAAATGGCGTGTGGCGCAGACGCATGAATCACGAGTTGTATCAAGTGTATAAAGATGCGAATATTATCAAGCGTATAAAATACGGCAGACTTCAGTGGGCTGGTCACTTAGTGTGAATGTCGGAAGAAAGAATTGCGAAAATAATATTCAGCAGGGAGCCAGGTAGAGGTCGGCGGCTTCGGGTAAGACCACGAATACGCTGGCTGTACGCAGTGGAAGAGGACCTGGCGACCCTAAACGTTCGGGGCAACTGGAGAAGTTTCGCCCAAGACCGACGAAGATGGAGGTTTACTGTACGCCCGGCAATGGCGTGACAATACGCTGTAGCCATCAAGGTATCAAGGTATGGTAGGTTTGTAAAGTAAACTTCGCGTATAATTTCTTCGTTATCCGTTCCGTAGAACCGCAATTAGTCCGCTCCGTGGCATATCTTCCCACACTAGCTTACACAATTCCTAATGAACCATAGTTCTTTTAAAGGGTCGTTTATGATTGTTTGTTTAACGAACTAGCTGTGTAATTTATTTTTTTTAAACGTTTCATGAACTCATTGATTGAATGGGAATGTTTAATACTTTCCGGCAATTGATTATATATTCTTGGTTCCATATTCTCGTAATTTCTTGGTGCACTATTGATGGGACTGAAGAAAATTGTTCACTGTTTCCACTGGCTTCGTCTTGAGTTTATCAGCTAGACTGATGAGATTTTCGACTGACATTTGTCGTACAGATTCTCGAAAGATTTCTGCAAAGATTATTGACAAGATTTATGATGAAATTCTAACGTTTTATTTTTTTGACGATTCTTCCTAAGGTCGTTTGTTGACTTACAAGTAGCCCATCAGCAAGTTTCTTGAATTATTCAAAACAGCTTGGAGAAGTGATGCTTAATAGATACCTATCTTTAGCATTTTTAGAAAATTTATTGATGTGAATTCTTTGGTTACTGATGAAACTTTGAAAACATATGCAAAAATTCAAATCATATTAAAAATAGCATAGTTTTTGAAAAAAAGTTCAGTTGCTACTCATCTTTCTCTCACACGAGACGTACGTTGTTTTGCTCCACCCGATTTCTATTATTTTTTCGTGATCATGCCGGTGTCGAGGAAAAATTGTATTGACCAAGCATTCCGGACATCAAGAAGTTGCTTGATGAGGAACTCAAAGTGGACATGACGGCAGTGAAATGCTTGCAGCTCCACAATGTTAAAAATGTTGTGGACCTGGTGTTGCATAGTGAGCAAGCCGCTTCTAGTTTTGCTTCGAAGCACCATCTGAAGCATTGTATGGTGTGCGATGGGATAAAGCTGAATATTCCACTACCTATTTACGTCGATAGCACGGCTTTTGACGTGCGTATCCATGACCTCCAGGAGGAAATTGATAACCTTGCGATCATCAACCATATGTCCCAGTATGGTGATGTGTTCAGCTTTAGAAATGATGTCTGGAAAAACTATTTTCCAGGCCTCAATAATGGTGTTCGCACCACTCGAACACCATTATGAAAATTAACACACCTTTACCATCATACGTAACCATACAACATAAAACTACGTCAGTTAGACATTTTCAACAAATCCGTCCGTAGGGGGGTCTGTAGCCTTGAGGTTACGCTTCCGCTTCATAAGCGGAAGGTCATGGGTTCGATTCCCAGCCCCTCCACAAAAAACCCGTCCAGCCACCAGAAGACGCCTCACGGAGCACATCCATCCTCCGTCAGTATCAGATGGTGACTGAGACAAACTGACCCTCTTCGCAGGCAGCTAGCCTCACTAATAGCAGAGCTCTCTCCTACCTGCTCGGTGTGAGAGTAAAAGAGTAGGAGAGAGTGAAACTAGATGTACATATAGATAAGTTGAAAATAGATCTGTATCGATAAAGCAGCTACAGATCAACTGAGTCCGGCACAGTAGTGGCCACGAGCACGGAGTGCCTTAAAAAAAAAAAATCCGTCCGTGTAAAAACTGCGGGAAAAAATGCATCCAAATCTTCGGTGTTCAGAAGCCGCAGCCAAATCTGAAACGGTTTCTGTTAGCCCATCACCTCAAGTCCAGAAGCAAATAAAATCACCAGCTACACAACAACAGAACGAGACGATAAACATCGACAAACAATGGCCATCACTGTCGAAGCCTCTGGATGCCGATAGCAAACCAACAGCACCTAAACCAGAAACAAAAAGACAGCGATCAGTCGACTCGGACACAGCGAACAACCAAACTGCGAAAAAACCCGCACCTTCAGCCTCGACCATAGAGCAGCAGCGTTGCTGTGGTACCTGATGTCTCTCCCGCGGTTTCGTATTCGTGGATCGACGATGTAGAGTTGCGGAAACAGTATATTGAAGAAGATGATATAAGGATAAATGAACTGATTTTACAAGGTTATACATGTAATTGAACTTTGTAATCAGTGTTTAGCAATCGGCTCCGTTATGCCTTAGGGCGCTTGAGCCTTCCAAATAAACAAATAAAGAAAAAAAAATCGATGGCTTCTCAAACAACAGTTTTTTGGTATATTTTGGTAATTTCCTTTTAAAAAGATTCTTATTGAGATCTTGTAAACTTGCTCGGTAAACTCCTGTCCTGATTCCTAGTGGACTTAGTAAATTCAGATTATGGTGGATTACCGACGTGACTTTTAAATGCTTTACAAATAATATATTTTGATTTATAATCATTACGAGAATATTCATTATTAGGAGAATTAGCCCTGCCGAGGCTGGTCCCTTGCCCTGGACAGTTTGCCTAGGCTTCTGCTGCATGTGTTAAGTGCTATATGCACTGGCCCCTCCCAGAAAAAAAAAATACCGTTAGGTGATCCCGGGCAGAGTCTATATACAGAGAGTTGCGCAAAGAGACTTCATTGAATAGTTGTTCTTCTTCTAAAATAGCCTTTATCTGTTTTGCTGCTCTGCTCGATAGGTACCGTAAAACGGGGTGAATAGAAAAAGTGGGGCGAATAGAAACAAAGTGACCTTCAGTTAAAAATGTGACTGTTATGTAATGATGAACTTTTAAAACCTACTGAAAAAAATTTTTCCAGTAGTTTAAAAACAGCAGAGTATCGCTAGACTATTTTCAAATTAAAAATTTTGCTACATTTCTCATTAAAAAATAGAGAAAAAAATATTAAAGTCTCAATAATTTTTGATAGCTTGAAACATCCGCCATTTTAGCTGATTCCAAAAATGATCAAAAATTGAACTTAGTTTTGAAAATTTTGATTTTTTTTTCTTCACTAAGTAACTACATGTTGATATTTCTTCAAGATGCACTTAAAAATGTGTTTATTTTTCCATTAAAATGAAAAAAAGTATTGATATTTACTGAACAGTGTTTCTATTCGCCCCATTGCGGGGTGAATAGAAACATACAACATTTTCATAAATCTTTGTATGATTTAATTTTTATTTTTTAACAGCAATTAGGGTCTTAGCAAAGGAAGACGCGACCCATATTTAAGGCTAATAAAATTGGTTTTTATCCACACGGTTTAAGTTGTACACATTCAAACGTGTCGAAAAGTGTTTCTATTCGCCCCATTTTACGGTAGACGGTTCGACAGTTCGATAGATAGGGTGATGTGTTAGTATCCATCGTATTAAGCATTGATCAGTGAGAACTGCAATTTTACCAGTATTGCAGTGAATGATGCTGATACAAACCGATGTCAAACAATTCTTTCTCAAAACGGCTTTAGCATTGTACAATAACATTTTGATAAATCTTGATCTCTTTTTGGAAATAATGCAAAGAAAATGCATCAATCCGTCGTATCGTTTTCAACTCCGTCGCAATCAGTTTCCAGATTCGTCTCACAACTTACGGCTCACTGTGTGTATTGAATGGTTAAAACACAACATATCAATGCTATAATAAAATGTTTTGCTAGAATATATAGATCTACGGGCATCTCCCTCCATTCCTTCAGCATGATGGAATATACTAATTTCCTTTAAAATTAATTGTTCGTCATCAAAATTCAGCCCAAACATATGAACACAATTCCTTTTGACCGTACAATTATGGCATTTGCTCACAGTACAGCGAAAACAACACAATCAAAGGAACCGTATTTTTACGTCGAGCGTCGCGCACACATTGATGCGCACAAGCTTTTTTATCTCAGTAAGACGGATAGAACTTTGTTTACATTCTCAATTATTCGCGGCGGTTGAGGAAATTTCGTAAAATTTGGTGATTTATTGGAGTTTTACGGCGTGTGATTGGAATGAAATCCTTCAGTGAAGAAGTACGAAGGTTTTCCATAGTGAAAATAAGTGCCCGGCGAAGTAAGTCACCCACGGGGGCGGGCAGAAACTTGTGTTGGAAAGTGGTGTGTGGCTCAGTCGATCGCTAAGCATTTCTCTCAAATCGTGTTCGTCCATGCGATTTCGGTAATAAAGTGCAAAGTGAATTATTGAACTGAAGTTATTTACCGAAATACACTAGTTTTATTGCATTTTTGGTGTACAAGTGTACAAACCATAACAGCTTTCACAAAATTACACTTGGAAAATGAATCTATGTTGCAGGTAAGTTTGAATATCCAAGTGTAGAACTAGCCCTCGTGCGTTAAAATACACTCAAATAAAGATATAAAAAAAAAAAAAAAAAAAAAAAAAAAAAAAAAAAAAAAAAAAAAAAAAAAAAAAAAAGTTTGAATATCCGCCGTAGTGGAACATTTAAAGTTTAATACGACAAATAGTTACGCTTACGACGAAGTAGAACAAAACCCTAGATTTGGTTTCACTTTTTGCTCCATTCATAGTCTATGATTCCGGGGAGATAAGGGTCTGAGGCCAAGGGTAACGTTTTTGCACTCTCTACACCACTTGAGAAATTCAACAGGCTGGTTTAAGTGGGTTGTGATGTGCCATCCCCACGCTTCCTGAGTTAGCTTCTTCGGGATTTGGTTGCAGATTGCCTCTTTGTAAAAAAAAAAAGTGATCGTTAGTACATTGCTATAGATACACGAGATCTAAAAAAATCTAAAACACGTGCTCGAGTGCTTGATTTTTAAAGCTGTGCTGAAGGTGTCTAGGTTTGATTTCCTGAAGGTCTCAGATCTTTTCGTAATGGAAATTTTCTCGATTTATCTGGGTATATAATTGTTTCCTGTCATACGAATGCAAACATGTTACTTTGGCAATGACAATTTTAGTTATTAACTGTGGAAGAGCTTATAGAACACTAATATGAGAAGCACGTTCTGTCGAAGTAAAAACGTTACGCCAAAAAGGATAAGAATGATGAAAATGCAACAATTTGGGAAAAATTTAATAAAATAATATATGTGTAAAAAATACCCTTAACATATTTTTTTCTACAGATTACCGCGCCACATTCGCAAGGAGGTGGTAAAGCGAACCCGGGATGGATGCTCACCGTTGTTCATTGCCTGCCGCCGGGGAAACGTCAAGATCACCGAGTATCTCATCACGGTCTGCGATGCGGACAGCGAACAAAAGGGCCTGTACGAAGTGCCGGAAGACCGTTCCGTCCACTGCGTTACACCGCTGTGGTGTGCATGCGTTTCCGGTAAGCTCCCGGTGGTGAAGTGCCTAGTTCGGTTGGGCGCCAACATCAACGCTCTCTCCGATACGGGCTCGACGCCGCTGCGAAGTGCCTGCTTCATGACGCACATTGACATAGGTAAGTGAGCATGGAACTACATATTGATTTAAAAAATGGTCTTGGAAATAATGTCATATTTGCGCTAATGGATATGGTCGCCAGCAAAACCTCTAGTTGTACACTTTCACTAGTTTCATCCAGAAATCTTATCTCCACGAATTCGTTTTTGAACCTTGGTTGGTACTGGCAAACCCGTTCGGAATCATAGCTGCAGGAAAAAACACAGTTTCAAGCTTTTTTGCTTGACCTGGCGAAAGGTATACCAAATGTTTTCTAATAGGGTATCGTTGACTTATAAAATACCAATTCCAACAGATGTTATAGCTTGAAAAGAATCTACATATGCAGCAACACACATATTTATATTAGAAATCAGCCTGAACTAAAACTTTCTAGGAAATTATTGTGACTGTCGCATTTGAGATATTCGTAGAGTCTGCCAACAAATGTAGCTAACCCCTCTTTTCGTTCACTTTCAGTCCAATACCTGGTTGAAAACGGAGCCGACATCCGGAAGCCCAACTACAACGGTGGAACATGCCTTATCAATTCGGTTCAATCGGTGCAACTGTGCAGCTACCTTATCAGCAAGGGAGCCGACGTAAATGCCCGTGACATCCAGGACAAAACCGCTCTCCATTACGCCATCCAAGAACACCGACTGGAAACTGCCCAGCTGCTCCTGGAGCACGGTGCCGATCCGTTCGCCAAAAGTCGCTACGGGGATGATGCCCTTCAAACAGCGTGCCTCAAGGGTGCGCACCAGATTTTCGATTACTTGAAAAACCGCATCAACTACTCGTCGGAACGGTTGGCCGACGCCCACGAACTGATCGGATCCACCTTCATCGACGATCACAACGAAACTCGGGTAGCGATCCTCCACTGGCGACTGGCCCATCACATCCGCTTGCGGGACGCGAACTACATCCGTAAAAAGCCGGAGATTCCGCTCCGGTACGCGTACGGCAATGCGGTCGAATTCTCCACGATAGCCGAACTGGACAATATTGCCGCCGATGTGGACGCCATGCGAATTCAGAGCTTGCTCATCTACGAACGGATACTGGGCATCGACCACAAGGACACCCTGTTCCGGTTGATGTTCCGGGGTGCGTCCTACGCGGACTCTTTACGCTTCCAACGATGTATCGATCTGTGGCTGCTGGCGTTGCAGGTTCGGGTACAAAAGTATTCCATTCTGTACTCGGACACGTGCCTTACGGCACAGGCGATAGTCCGACTGATGCTGGATTTGCTCGATAAGTACGCGGATGTGATGCCAAATGGGTTCGTCGAGCAGGGAATGCCGCGATTCGAAGATGTGTACGCCGTGTTCCAAGTGCTGACTTCGAATATCAATGGTGAGTTGGAATGTGGTGACCTGGAGAGGTCTAACCTGTTTGGTCTAATGCGTTTCAGCTTAATTCTGTTTGGTATACAGTCGATTGGCATAATGGACGTTTGGAATAAATCTGAAAAACTTTTAATTTGATCATATTTCTTCCATAAACTGATGATCGTACATTCAATTTCAGGTAATAATAAAATATAGGAATGGACGGGCCAACATAGGCTACCTTAGTTTTGAGCTTAAAAACAGAGTATGACCCCTTAATATCTCATAAAGGATGCTTCCACTAGCCAGAACCCTAAAAACTGTGAAAGTTTCAATAGCTGATTAGTTAGTTTATCTTTATTTGAGTGGCTGTTTGACCTTGACGAATTCGCGATTTGAAATATGAAAATTTTTGGCTTCAAATACATTTTTGTCTGTTGTACCGTGTCATGCTCTATGATATCATAAGGTTAATTATATGACAAATATTAAACCCATTCAAAAATGTACAGGTTTTATTTGCCTTTAAGATAACGATACAATATTCAATATTATATGTATTTTTGGTGAAAAATAGTATTTGATTTTTTTGATTCGATTTTTACATGAAAATAGCAATATTGCGGAGTAATTTAAAAATTTGAATTGCTTCGCGGAAATATACACATTAATATTTCAACAACTTTTAATGGTATTCAAGGCAACTTTGATTTTGCATAAGTTTGAATCACAAATAAAAGCAAATAAGGCATTTTTTCGTGGCGTAAAAAAAAATCAGTGAAGGCCCGTCGGAGTAGACGTCATTTTTCTAATTTTCTTAGCGTCCGTGCTAAGACTGTAGGACAACAACAAACGCGATTCTTTATCAAAAATATTTTATTTTTTATGCAATATTCCAAGGAACTATATGCTACAGATATGTTTCATGGTGCTTCTATGAAATCTTATCAAATATTACCATAATTATTGAGTTTCATTCAAAAAAGTATTGCGCGGAATTAGGCTACCTCTTTTTTCCATAATGCCCTAATTCCGTGCACTTTTCTTCGTATAACAACAGACAAGTAAAACATGTTATATCCGTCTTCACATCTGTCTATTTCTCTGAAAAGTAACTTCATGCATACATACGTTTCATATACAAGCGGAATATAGGGAAAACCCACTTAGGCAGCGTCCATAAATAACGTAGCATTTTTTGACCAATTTTTGACACCCCCTCCCCCTTCGTAGCCTTTTTCTCCATACTTAATACATGGTTCGTAGCAAAATCGTAGACTTCCCCCTCCTCCTAAAATGCTACGTCATTTATGGACGGTCCCTTACAGGGAAAAATACTACGTGGTTTATGCACAACCCCAAAAAAATAGTCTATACATCTGTGCGCACAAAATTGACTTAGCATTATGAACCACACATAACATTACCAATGTACACTTGTTTATGATTCTTATTTATATTATACAATCCATATAGAATTATTGGAAAAACAACATATGTCGTAATTTATAGAAGACCCCACAAATTACGACACATTCTCGGGAAATGATTCACGGAAACGTTACGATCCCTACATAATCTACGAAGCCTTCATACAAAAAGTATGATAATACGGAGGAGAGGGATTGAAAATGACCATATTTTGTGTGACGTAATTTATGGATGACCCTTAGGTTCTTCTGAGGTTTCTTTTTTGCTTAAAAAAATTAAGTTTCAGTTACCCGTGGTATTAATGGATACCATTAATTGATTTGCTTAAAACTTTTTGATTCCAAGCAATAATGCGAACTAGTCCTTGTATTGTATGAAAACAAATAGGGGTAGTCGGGGCGGTTTTGCCAATGGGACGGAATGATTCACATTGGCATGGAGGTTTTTCAGGGGCCTTCCTTAGCAGAGTGATTAGAGTCCGCGGCTACAAAGCAAAGCCATGCTGAAGGTGTCTGGGTTCGATTCGATATTTCATTTCTCAACTTAATAAATAATAAAATATTTAACTTGTTAGATTCTATGAGATAATTTCACAACATAAAATAGGGTGCTCATATCACCCCATCGACAAAAAAATCGACGAAAAGCTCATTCGTGATTTTTTTAAGACAACGGAAATCGTGCATATCTAGTGTATTGATCTAAAAATTGCAATACTAACGACTTTTCTTAAGATGGCCAAATTGCCCCACTTTCCCCTAGACGAAATTCACACGTACCAATGCCACGGTATTGGTTATCGTTATTTCATGTGATAGAAAAAAATAATAAAAAAAACTGAACGTAGACTGAAAAATTACGGTTCATACAAAACTCTACGTTTTCTCATACAAAAAGTGTTACGGAAGGGGAGGGGGTTGAAAATTTTCAATTTTAAGTGTTACGTAACGAATGGATGCAGCCCCTCATCAAAATTAATGTTAATTTGATTGTTTCATGAGTGCGCGGAATTAGGCATTCTTCTGCGCGGAATATGGAAAAGCGTTTAAAAAATGCGCGGAATTAGGCAATTACGAGTGAACTATTTCAAAAAATTCACGAATTTAAATTATGAATACAGTCTAGTTTATATGTTTCTCATAATCTAGAATAGATTTGCTAGCGATCCACCCAAAAAGCTTTTTTGTTGATGCAATACTATTTTTTAAGTCACCATTTGAATCGTTTTATTCCTTAACTGCGCTGAATTACGGCACTTTACGGTACCTTGACTCATAACACGCATATAAGAAAAGTTTTTTATGACTTTTGAAACTTTTTTGTATTTTTTTGAAATTGT
This sequence comes from Aedes aegypti, assembly GCF_002204515.2. NCBI lineage: Eukaryota > Metazoa > Arthropoda > Insecta > Diptera > Culicidae > Aedes > Aedes aegypti. Next base: position 220,460,916 of record NC_035107.1, on the reverse strand, counting down.
TTGAAAAATTGCATTCTTATATAACCTACAAATGCCTGGGCTTCATTTAATGTGTAATATAAAAAATCGTACCTTTTATATTTTTCTACGATTAACCTATCACAAACGAAGAGCCTGGTGGTACTTACTTGATACTTGATGAGCTACAATCCGCTACGTTGAATTTACGCCGAATGGATAATTCTTCTCCACTGGGATCGGTCCTGAGCCAATCTCTTCCAGTCGCCCTGAACGTTAAGTGCCCTTAAGTCCTCTTCAACTGCAAAAAGCCAACATGTGCGCGGCCTACCACGAAGCCGACGGCCTCGTCCGGGTTCTCTACTGAATATTATTTTTGCTTGTCGTTCTTCCGGCATTCGTACCACGTGACCAGCCCAACGCAGCCTGCCGTGTTTTATGAGCTTGATAATATCCACTTCTTTATATACTTGGTACAACTCATGATTCATGCGATGCCGCCAGATGCCATTTTCTTGTTTACCGCCGAGTATTGTTCGCAGCACTTTACGCTCAAAAACTCCAAACGCTTTCCGGTCGACCTCTTTTAACGTCCAGGATTCATGGCCGTATAGAGCAACCGGAAGGATAAGAGTCTTATATAGCGCGAATTTTGTTTTCGTCTGCAGGCTACGGGACTTAAGCTGGTTACGGAGCCCGTAAAAAGCCCTATTTGCAGCTGCAAGACGCCTTTTCACCTCGCGGGTAACATCATTATCGCAAGTCACTAAAGTACCAAGATACACAAATTCTTCCACTACTTCAAATTTTTCGCCACCTAGCACCACTACACTACCAACGTCACGATTGGAACCACGCTGTCTACCAGCGATCATGTACTTAGTTTTGCTGGTGTTGACGGTAAGTCCAATCCTCGCTGTCTCCCTTTGAAAAGGCATGAATGCCTCTTCTACGGCTCGACGATCAATTCCGATTATATCGATATCGTCCGCAAAACCCAGGAGCATATGCGACCGGGTGACGATGGTACCGCTTCTTTGCACGCCCGCTCTCCTCATAGCTCCTTCGAGAGCAATGTTGAACAAAAGGTTCGAAAGCGCATCTCCTTGCTTCAATCCATCTAAGGTTACGAAGGAGGTTGAAGTCTCATCCACAACCCGCACACTTGATTTCGATCCATCCAACGTTGCACGAATCAGTCTAATCAGTTTCGCCGGAAAACCGTGTTCTACCATTATCTGCCATAACTCATTTCTCTTTACTGAATCGTACGCCGCCTTGAAATCAATGAACAGATGATGAGTTGCAAGTTGTATACCCGGAACTTTTCAAGCATTTGTCGCAAGGTAAACATTTCATCCGTCGTTGATCGGCCCTCACGAAAACCAGCTTGGTATTCGCCGACGAAGGACTCCTCCAGCGGTCTCAATCTGTTGAACAGAACACGCGACATTATTTTGTACGCCAAATTGAGGAGCGTTATTCCTCGGTAATTGGCGCACTCCAATCTGTGGCCTTTCTTATACAGAGGGCAAATGAGGCCCTACAGCCAGCTAGCAGGCAATTCTTCTTCCTCCCATATCCTTAACAGGGTACGGTGCAGTATTTTGTACAGCTGCTCACTACCGTGCTTGAAAAGTTCGGCCGGGAGCTCGTCTTTTCCAGCAGCCTTACAGGTCTTCAACTCCTTAATCGCTCTTCTAACCTCATCTAGCGTCGGGGGCTCCACAGCTTGTCCATCGTTGCTGATGATTAATCTGTTCTCAGACGCGCTCGTGTTCTCTCCATTAAACAATTGCTCGAAGTGTTCTTTCCACCTGGCAGCCACCAAGATTTTGTCTGTCAGCAAGTTACCTTCGCGGTCATTGCACATGACGGGAGACGGCGCAGTTTTTCTCCGTACGCCATTGACAGTTTCGTAAAATCTCCGCATATCGTTTTGTTCGCTGCTGTTTTGCGCCTCAGTAATGATGTCTTCTTCATACTGCGTTTTCTTTCTGCGGTGAATTCGTTTCTCGGCTGCTCTAGCTTCCTTGTACCGCTCTCTATTCTGCCGGGTACCAGACACTAACATCCGACTTCTGGCAACATTCTTCTCATCCGTCACATTCTGGCACTCCTCATCAAACCAACCGTTTCTGGGTCGTCTCTGAGCAGTACCTATCACCTCTCGCGCTGCTGTGCTCATCGCACCGTGGATAGACTCCCACAGATTGTTGAGGTTTTCGCCTACGTTGTATCCCCTTATCCGCTCATCAAGCTTCCGGCGGTACTCGTCTGCTACACCTTCTGTTGATAAGCGCTGGATATTGAAACGCAACGGTCGCTGTGTTCTTGTGTTCGCCACGGTAGACAACCGTGCACGAATTTTACTAACAACGAGATAGTGATCAGAGTCGATGTTTGGGCCTCTAAAGGTCCTCACATCGATGACATCCGAGAAATGCCGACCGTCCACCAAAACGTGGTCTATTTGGTTGCAGAGCTCGCCATTTGGGTGCATCCAGGTGTACTTTCGGATGTCTTTGCTTGCAAAGTAGGTGCTGCTGATGGCCATCCCTCTAGCTGCAGCAAAAGTTATTAGCCTTAGGCCGTTTTCATTGGTGGCGGAGTGAAGGCTCTCCGTACCAATTATAGGGCGGAAAAAATCCTCCCTTCCGACCTGAGCGTTGGCATCCCCGATAACAACTTTTACGTCATGTTTTGGGCACTCTCCGTAGGTCTTGTCGAGACAATCATAAAACGCATCCTTCGTGTCGTCGGGTTTATCGTTTGTCGGCGCATAGATGTTGATCAGACTGTAGTTGAAGAATTTGCCCCGTATCCTCAATACGCAGATTCGTTCATTAATCGGTTTCCACCGCATAACACGCTTCATCTGCTTCCCGATCACTATGAATCCGACGCCATGCTCTGCCTTATCGCTGCCACTATGGTAGATGTTGTATTTGAAAGCTGTGTTGGCGACGGGTTCCACTGCCCTGAATTCACGTTCTCCAGTTCTAGGCCATCTTACTTCCTGAATAGCAGCCACGCTCACTCCAACCTTCTGCAATTCACGAGCCAAAAGGCTCACTCGTCCGGGTTCATTTAACGTCCTGATATTCCAGGTACCGAGTTTCCAATTATAGTCCTTATTTCGTTGCCAGGTCGGTTGCCGAAAATATCGTTCGTTATTTCTCCTTTCTCCATTTTTCGTGCTAGGTAAGAAATTCGATATGCTACCTTACCAGGGTCGCGATACCTACATCACGATGGTGGGGGGGCTGCCACCTCAGGTGTAGCTGACGTGATACAGCATTTCATACTCAGCCGCTGGATGCCAGAACAGACGCTGTTTGAGCCGCACCTCCTTGGTGGACAGACGCTCGAGACGCACCTCCTCACTCTAGCTGATGTCAGAAGGACAACAGTGCCCAGGCTGCACTACCAGCTAAGTACGCAACCCTTAGCTGGCGGTCTTTGTCATCATTTGACCCGTGGAAGCGCGAGGAAGGAACTTGTGAGGACCAGAGCTGTGTTGGTCGCTCCTTCCTTATTGTCGACTCACAATTTTGCATGAATATTATACAGTTTTTGTATGGGCCGTAACATCGTTAGGACACCCACCCACCCCCACCGTTATGAAATTTGTGAATGGGCGCTTTTATGGTGGCAAGAACCTTATCTAGTTAATGCGATTTTCCTTACCCACTTGCCTCACGGTACCTTAGGCCAAACGACTGTATGCGTCACAACTTCGACAGGGTTTCAATATTTCTGCTTTTTTTTATTTCTTTTTACTATTTCCAGATGCCCGCCAGTTGCTCAACATCCGTCCGGTGCATCGGAAGCAGCAGGAAAACTTCGACAGGATCCTCAAGTGTCTAACTCATCTGATGTATCTACTGATCTCGACGACCAAAAGCGAAGAGGACCGGGAATTGGTCAACGTCTCGGTACAGAAGCTGGTCCGTAACAACATCCGCAGTGCCATCACCAACGACACTTTGCTACATCTGTCCGTGTCGAGGTTGAACGTGATCAAGAGTGGATATTTTACCGACGACAGCAGTTTGAGGGTGATCTTTCCGAATCTGAATGTGGCCAAGTTGCTGTTGGAGTGCGGAGCTCATGTCAATGCCAAGAACGAGAGCAAGTCGACGCCTCTGCTGGTGGCATCCATGCCGTACAATTACGAACGGGAGGTGAGTTGTATCGGTTTGTAATAATCTTCCAGCGATTTTTCAAAGCATGCTTAGAAGAATTTATCCAAAATTTGCTCCAAGAAATGCTTGAACATTCCAACCAAGGTATCTAAAAGGGAGGTAATACGATATGTCAAATTGCTGAAACCGCCATATTGGAAAAGTATACGACAGCTGGCCACTTCGTTTTCATGGAATAGTCCAGCATGCCATGAAATCTAGTCTGTTTTTTCTCTTCACAGTTTGTTTTGTTTTGTGCACCAACTGAAACGTCAATATTTCACTATGGACCGATGCACGAGTTCACTAATTTGACGTTTGAGCGGTGCCGAATTCACTTGTTGCCATGGTCACGTAAATAACACGGCACCGTTCAAACGTCAAATAGTGAACTCGTGCATTGATCCATTGTAGAGAAATCAGTTGGAAGCTTTCTAGGATAATGAAGTTCTTTTATAGGTAACATAGTAAAATGAAGAACATACCTCAAGATCTATTGGCAAAAAGGTAAATGATAATCTGACGCATTTCTCATCCGCGTTCGGAATCTTTCAGGGCACCCTCAATTGGCTTTGTCAAACTAATGCTTTGGATTCCTTAAATCGAAGAAGTTGCATCGGACAGAGATACCGTAAAGTGCCGTAATTCAGCGCAGTTGAGGAATAAACCGATTCAAATGGTTACATTAAAAATAGTATTGCATCAACAAAAAAGCTTTATGTGTGGATCGCTAGCAAATATATTCTAGATTATGGGAAAAATATAAACTAGACTGTATTCATAATTTACATTCGTAATTTTTTTTGAAATAGTTCACTCGTTGGAATTGCCTAATTCCGCGCATTTTTTAAACGCTTTTCCATATTCCGCGCAGAAGAATGCCTAATTCCGCGCACTCATGAAGCAATCAAATTAACATTATTTTTTATGAGGGGCTGCATCCATTCGTTACGTAATTGAATTGAAAATGTTCAACCCCTCCCCTTCCGTTACACTTTTTGTATGAGAAAACGTAGAGTTTTGTATGAACCGTAACTTTTTGGTCTACGTTCATTTTTTTTTTATTACTTTTTTGTCTATCACATGAAATAAAGATAACCAATATCGTGGCATTGGTACGTGTGAATTTCGTCTAGGGGAAAGTGAGGCAATTTGGCCATCTTAAGAAAAGTCGTTAGAATTGCAATTTTAAGATCAATACACTAGATATGCACGATTTCCGTTGCCTTAAAAAAATCACGAATGAATTTTTCGTCGATTTTTCTGTCAATGGGGTGATATGAGCTCCCTATTTTATGTTGTAAAATTATCTCATAGAATCTAACAATTTAATTATTTTATTTACTCTACTGGAAAGTTAGAAATGAAATACTCTTTCGAAATCTACTGAGCTCATATTTGGCTTCAATATGTTTTTTATTGCATAGTTTTGAACAATTCGGTCGAGAAAAAACCCCATCTTCTTCTTGGCATTAACGGGAATTGGCAGCATGGCTTGGCTTTGTAACCGCGGACTCTAATCACTCTACTAAGGAAGGCCCCTTGAAAACCTCCATGCCAATGTGAATCATTCCACCCCATTGGCGAAACAGCCCCGACTACCCCTATTTGTATTCTGCACTGTTCGTACAATACAAGGACTAGTTCGCATTATTGCTTGGAATCAATAAGCTTTAAGGGCCCATTCACAAATTTCATAACGCTGAAGTGGGTGGGTGGGTGTCCTCATGATGTTATGGCTCATACAAAAGGCGTTACGAGGGGGTGGGCGGGTGTCAAAAATGACCATATTCAGCGTTATAAAATTTGTGAATGAACCCTAAGCAAATAAATTAATGGTATCCACTAATGCCACGGGTAACTGAAACTTAATTTTTTAAGCAAAAAAGAAACCTCATAAATTACGTCACACAAAATATGGCCATTTTCAATCCCTCTCCTCCGTATCATACTTTTTGTATGGAGGCTTCGTAAATTATGTAGGGATCGTAACGTTTCTGTGAATCATTTCCCGAGAATGTGTCGTAATTTGTGGGGTCTACTACAAATTACGACATATGTTGTTTTTCCAATAATTCTATGTGGATTGTATAATATAAATAAGAATCATAAACAAGTGTACATTGGCAATGTTATGTGTGGTTCATTATGCTAAGTCAATTTTGTGCGCACAGATGTATAGACTATTTTTTTGGGTCTGTGCATAAACCACGAGGTATTTTTCCCTGTAAGGGAGCGTCCATAAATGACGTAGCATTTTAGGGGGAGGGTGAAGTCTACGATTTTGCTACAAACCATGTATTAAGTATGGAAAAAATAGGCTACGAAGGGGAGGGGGCGTCAAAAATTGGTCAAAAAATGCTAAGTCATTTATGGACGCTGCCTAAGTGGGATTTTCCGATATTCTGCTTGTACATGAAACGTATATATGCATGAAGTTACTTTTCAGAGAAATAGACAGATGTGAAGACGGATGTAGCATGTTTTACTTGTCTGTTGTTATACGAAGAACAGTGCGCGGAATTAGGGCATTATAAAAAAAGACGTAGCCTAATTCCGCGCAATACTTTTTTGAATAAAACTCAATAATTATGCTAATATTTGATAAGATTTCATAGAAGCACCATGAAACATATCTGTAGCAAGTAGTTCCATGGAATATTGCATAAAAAATAAAACATTTTTGATAAAGAAATCGCGTTTGTTGTTGTCCTACAGTCTTAGCACGGACGCTAAGAAAATTAGAAAAATGACGTCTACTCCGACGGGCCTTCACTGATTATTTTTTTATGCCGCGAAAAAATGCCTTATTTGCTTTTATTTGTGAATCAAACTTATGCTAAATCAAAGTAGCCTCGAATAGCAATAAAAGTTGCTGAAATATTAATGTGTATTTCCATATATAAATAATTTTGTATGAAATGCGCGGAATTAGGCACTGCGCTGAATTAGGGCACTTTACGGTAATCGGAAAAACTAGAATGTTGGCAAATTTCAGCGAGAAGCGATTGCGAAAGATGAATGCCAAAAAACGACCCGATCAATTGAATACTGTTTGATTCATTCCATTGGTTCAACAATAAAATAAATTTGTTTCAACATCGTTAGTCTTAAAGCGTTTTATCCCTGTTTTAGGATTTTGATCCAGGCAAAAAAATGCAACAACGCTTTTAATGAATGAATTGAAACTATCTCCTAATGTACACAGAAAACTTAATTTTAATACAATTCAATTGTGGCTCTTTTTACTTAGCAGAATGCGTTGCATATTTCCATATTACTTGGTTGTTCTGTGACAACCGACCATCGTATTGGTCACATGACGATAATCACAATTTTGTTTCGTTTCGCTCTCGACCGTTCGGGGATTGATGAAAAACCACACTACGGTTTTTAGTGATGGCGACCGTATTACCGTAATCTCTAACAGCAAAAAAAAAACAAATGATGGCGCCTAAAATAAAATAATTTGATTTAATCTTGGAGACAATGAAACTTTATCCTGCTTGCCTTCACTTATCAGACACGCAACGATCTTGCGATAAACATCTCTATGGATATGAAAGAAACTTATGGATGGCAAAATACAAAAACATATCGACCAGCTCGCCGACTCGCCAGCTGTCACTTTGTACACCCTTTTGGTTTACCACTTCCCGCATCCAGTGACTGCTTAGATTGTTGTACCTGTACTTTCAATATACCTTGATTCCAACGCTACAACCACCAGTAATTTACTCTGAGATTACTGTGATTTTTTTTATCCAAAGGTTACCGTACGATTTTTTTGTATATATTTTTCACTATAATTTCAACCGATTTCGCCAGTTGCTACTCTAGGCGATCTTCCAACAAATTGTTTAAGGATTTTTCCATGAAACCCTACAAGATTTTCTACGATTTGTGAATGTGTGCGTGTGAATTCCTTCAAGAATTTATCTATGATTACTCCCAGGAATAGCTCTGAAAATTCCTCGAGAGGTTATTCGAAAAAACTATTGAGAACTCTTCGATGAATTCCTCAGTAAATTCAATCGAGGATTCATCATGAAGATCCTCTTGATTTTTTTTCTAGACATTTATCGAGCCTTTTGTTTTATAGGTCTCTATAGTTCCTATTTTTAAGTCGCTACCAGTCCTGTTAATGTTACTTTTTGCTTTTTCCTTTACAGTTAGTTCACACCCTGCTGGAGTACGGTGCGCATCTGGATCAACCGAACCGGAACGACGATCGACCCATGTCGCTGATAGCGATGAACCCCGTCAATGACATCCCGCTGGTAAACTACATCAGTCTGAAGTGTCTCTGCTCGACGGTAATCACCAAGTTCGGTATTCCCTACCGCAATCAGATCCCAAGAACGCTGGAGGATTTCGTCCGGTGGCATGAACCGTAATGACTAGCTCCACCGCGTGTGTAATTCGTGAGTTACGCTTTCACATACCTATCTAGAAGGGACGGTTTTATGTTGGGAAAATTGGCAACACTGAGCGTTTTCTGCGCCATCTATGTGTCAACGATTAAAAAAGGGAGTTGTTGCGTTAAGATTGAAAGATATTCGTTCTGTCAATTTTCTCAATATGAGATCTCCACCCAAAAACCTGATCTGTAGCTATAGTTTGTTGAACCAATCTACTTTCATTTCGACTACTCAACAAATGGTCTCGCCAGATGCCCTCCGTTCATAATATTTAGCATATTTGTGTTTTGCATTAACGGGCTATACTAGTTTTTAAGCAGTCGAGAGCACATACCTGCCTAATAATAGTGCATCTCTTCTTCTCTGTACATATTTTTTTACGAATCCTTCCCAATTATAGTTTTACATGGAGTAGACTTTGAAGAGCATCACACTTGGTGGCTCTACTAAATACCCAACTTTTCCAATGCCACACACTTTACGGTAAACTGATTCGTCACGTCAAAGTCATCTCTTACGCTAATTCTACTGAAATAGAAGCATCAAATAATATACACTCCCGTGCATAAGTTTGGGTTCACCCCCTAAAAAACATGCAAAAGTGTTCTGTCCATATCTCTGTTATTACACGTCCAATTAAAACTCTTTAAGCCGCATTCGAAAGGCAAAGAGTTATTCTTACTTCGTATGTATTTCTCCAAAATTATTTTTTGAACTTTGTATACTAAATTTGTACTTAAAGTTGTGATATTTTTCAAAAAACACACTGAAAAATCATATCTAATTTCCTCAGCATTGGGTCGACCAAAATTTCAAATCAAAGTGTCATTAGAATCATAATCTTATATTCTTTGAAGAGACCCCACGAAATTTTGGCGGAAAAATCTGAAAAGTATTCAAAATCAATGAAACAATCAGTCAAGTCATCGTGCAAAAGTTTGGGTTCACCCCTCAGTATGGTGTATCGTGCAAAAGTTTGGGTTCACCTGAACTTACTTAAATTTGTGAAATCTCAAACCAATCATGTACGCACCATTATTTGCGCTCAAAAAAGCTTTAAACTTTTAAAATCGGTTGAGAAATGGCAGAGATATTGACAAAAATGATGTGCGTGTGGCTCAGGTGAACCCAAACTTTTGCACGATTTGCATCATACTGAGGGGTGAACCCAAACTTTTGCACGATAACTTGACTGACTGTTTCATTGATTTTGAATACTTTCCAGATTTTTCTGCCAAAATTTCGTGGGGTCTCTTCAAAGAATATAAGATTACGATTCTAATGACACTTTGATTTAAAATTTTGGTCGACCCAATGCTGAGGAAATTAGATATGATTTTTCAGTGTGTTTTTTGAAAAATGTCACAACTTTAAGTATAAATTTAGTATACAAAATTAAAAAAAAGTTTTTGGAAAAATACATACGAAGTAAGAATAACTCTTTGCCTTTCGAATGCGGCTTAAAGAGTTTTAATTGGACGTGTAATCACAGAGATATGGACAGAACACTTTTGTATGTTTTTGAGGAGGTGAACCCAAACTTTTGCACGGGAGTGTACATGATTAGTAGGTATATCAGACTTCAAGCATAGAAGATGACAAGTGTTTAAATGTCTGTGTGGGATGAGAAAAAATACATACAATGTGACTCTCACATAAAACTATAGGAAACAAGTTAAGCTTGATGATAGCTGCAATAATTTAATGAGATTCGAATTCCAAATTCAAACGAAATAAACAAATCAATAACATATTTTATCCAACAACAACAGAAATCAATTCGGAATATTCAGTCAATTGAATCCTACTTTAAGCATACAAACGTAATTACTAACATCAAACAAGCATCAATCAGCAGTATTCGACTAGCTCCCTAAATGCTATTACAATCTTATAGCCACAAGAGTAACCATCCAGCCGGATCTGGGTCGTTTGGCATAAAGCCCTATGACATACAGCACATTTGGCTAAATGTCGTTCAGCATAATCTTGTTGTATCACGAACAAGGCCTTTTGAAAGAAGGGATATAATTCTGCTTATGCTAAATGATTTTTATGTCATATGTTTGAGGGTGGGTCGTTTCGCATAAAGGCGTTAATTATAAGAACGTTTTTCATAATGAACCGTTGACATAATGAGAATTATATGCCTTCTTCCAAATTTTATCTGTTCCTATATTCAAATGCTTTATGTGAAATTTCCATTATTCCAAACGTCTTTATGCAAAATAGGTCACTTCCCAAATGATCATTATGCCAAATGACCCGCTCTAGCCATCTTAGTAACTCATAGAAATCGATGTGTGATTGTGTAGAAAAAAAAACAGAATTGGAAGTACATACATTATTCCAAATGCCATGCGTTCCCAAGGGTTGTACAGTCAAACACGTTCTTCAGGGTTTTTGTTCTGAAATGCTGGGCAATGCTGTTTACTGAATGGCTGCACTGGGAAGCACTACATTTTGAGTAATTACGTAGCACAATGCAAGTAAAAACTCTACCATATGTGAATCGCATAGCGAAATTGAGTGTTTCCAAAAGCACAATCAACCAGGAGTAGAACTTTTCGCATAATTTTAGACGTCGAGGTTTCGCATAAAGGAAATTTGGCATAATCCATAATTATATGTCTTCTTCAAACTGCAACGACTATATGCGAAACGTCCTTAGAGTGAAGTGAGTCACTTCCCCAATTAATCGGTTGATTAGAGCGGAAAGATTATAATAACGAAATTTGAAGCACAAAATAACGGCTGAAACTACAGTGACATTTATAGATTGAAATCAGAACCCCACAATCAAGTGACAGATATATCGAATAATTAACCAAATATGATAGAGGATAGCAAGCGTTACTGTTACGGCTAGTGTGTAGTGTAAGTGTGAATGCTTCGTCTACCATGGGACTACCCCCATAATGCCCATTTGGCATAACAGGAACAGCCAATCCGTAAAAAAAAAACCGTGATGTCACATGAGCATTACGCCAAATTGAGATGCTCCAATCTGCATAAGCACTTCGGTTATTCAATATAAAATACGACATAGTAACAATAATACGACACGATCACTATATCCGGACTTGGTAAAATAAGGCGCAAACACTTATTTTTATGCAATTCAGTATCATAATTCTTATGTTTTGCAATCGTTTTTGGAACAAGGGTGACCTCTTTGTTTTTGTTGGTTTATGTAACTAGTTACAGTTGAATGATGAATATGACTGTTATAAATTTAACTAACAAGACAGCATGAATTTCACCGAAACATACAATTAGGAAAAACATGATTACATATTCTAATCTTCAGGATTGTTGTTTCGGGATTAGTTTGGAAAAAAAATTGTCTTCTTTTTACACATGGGGATTTTTTTTAATTTCCGTACAAAGTGGGCCGAAGGGTCTCAGATTTTCATGAAACCTTTTCCACAGGTTTTTTTTTTGCTCATCAATATATGAATAAAAAAAAATTAGAAAAATTCAGGGTCGCTTATTTTCCCGGAAAACTCAGTTGGATTTTTTTTGTTTTCCTCTGACACTACTTACTTTGAAAAATCATAACTCAAGAACGAAGCATCGTAGAAACAAAGTTTTTTTTATGAAAATGAAGCAAATTTTCTCAGGAATAAAAAAAAAATATTAACTGGAAAAAGTTTTCCACAAAATTTTCCACCGTTGAGAAAATTCGTAAAGAAAAGCCGGAAAAAATATGCTCCAACTCGTGGAAAATTTTCAAAAAAATATTTTTGAGAAGATAATTTCATAAGCTTTAACCGCTGAAATTTTTGAAATGTACTTTTTTTCGTTTTTGAGTTATGGCCAATTTTGTAAAAAATGTGCAAATGTGCCATTTTGAGCCTTTTGTTTGAAAAATCATAACTCAATAAAGAAGCATCGTACAAACTAAGTTTTTTCATGAAAATGAAAGCAAATTTTGTCAGGAATAAAAAAAATATTACCTGGAAACAGTTTTCCACAAAATTTTCCACCGTTGAGAAAATTCGTAAAGAAAAGCCGGAAAAACTATGTTCTAATTAGTGGAAAACCTTCAAAAATATATTTTTGAGAGGGTTATTTCATAAGCTTTAATCGCTGAAATTTTTGAAATGTATTTTTTTTTTTTCGTTTTTGAGCTATGGCCAATTTTGTAAAACAAAAAAACAACAGGGCAGTCTTAGTTGAGCTGTCACGTCCTGTCCTAGAGAGTGACAACTGTCCAAAAACTCGAGTGACAGAACTGAATCGAGCGATTTTTTAGGTCGACAGTGACTCCAGTCGAGTCATTTAGATCGACTCAACGGACTCAACTTATAAAATACGGCCCTAAAATTGAAATCTGGATGTGAATGGAAGAAAATTTTGGATAAAATACGATTTTTTTTTATGAATGATTCGATTCGTTATTGATTCTATTTATTCGGTGAATTTATGGGAAAATAATTTCTGAAAAATCATTTGAAAATTTCTAGAGGAATCTCCTAAGAAATTACTATATGAATCCTTGGAGTAACTTCTGGAAATGAATTCTTAAAGATACCTTGAAAAAATTGCTGGAAAAATTACAGAAGAAATCCTTGAAGATATCCCTGGAAGTATCTATCATTCGAGCAATATCTATCTAAATTCCAAAAGAAGTTCTGAAATGAAACGTCTTTATGAGAAATGGGTCCTAATACCCAGACTGGATTCAAATAAGAGTGGCGTCAATGTAAAAATTGGAACAGCGGGGAACTGTCATTTCCATACAAATCCGCGTTCCAATCGAGCAGGGTACCTGTCAAAACTGGAACATGACGTCACTCTTGTTTACAGACACTCTACTAATACCTTGTTGCTAAAACGTCTTTCCTACATTCGAATTGATACCTCCAATAAATCATTTTATTTGTGGTAAAATGTTAGAAATTCGACCGTTATTATGATCATTTTATTATGATACTGAATTGCTAATGTGCACATAATTAACTTGTATTGTAAATGCCTTGGTTAAACATTGTTGTCCGGTGACGTTGTTGCAGAAAAACATTGATAATGTAATTGTAATGCAGCTTCAGCACAGTTATTCAAACACCACTGTTGGAGGAATCATTACACACGGAAAATGTTAGTTCCAATCATGCAAATGCTCAAAATAGACTGAAACAAACCCAAGTCAGATTGATGTCGACATACAAACGTTTGTCCTTGTGTGATGGTGACTTTGAACGTCGCTACAATAGTTACTAAAACTGAAAATATTATACAATCACCAAAGCAAATAGGACAAGTTATCAAGCATCATGGTAACCTCATACTTCTGCGAAATATTAACGTTCTTTATATACCTCTAAATTAAACAATATTTATTCTTATTTCCTTAAAAATAAAATTTAAGTTTCAGTTCTGACGTTTAGTTGAGGTTATAATGATCACACACTTGCGGGATAATCTCAAACACACTGATTGGAAAATGCAACTTAATCAGCTGAATACATCAATATACCAACCGTATTATAAATGTGTTGAAAGTATTAGACGAATAATTAAACACTAGGTACATACTAAAATTAGGTGAACTAAATTACCGCATAACCTTGCTACACGTAAAAAGTTGAACATGTATACACCAAGTGAAGTATAGTAATTAGAGTAAAATATACACCACTCGAGAAGTTAAATGCCCGCTTCACGAAAGCGCAATAATAATATAAAAATTCCAGGTTGTTATTTGCATCCGAACTTTCTTGATTCTCCAACTAAGGACTTAGGTCATCGTGAACAAATCCCCATTGTACACCGTTTCTCTTCATGACATTTATTTTCTCGAACAATAATTCTACCGTCTGATGAATTCTACTCCTACGAATCAACGAAAAACGAACAAATAATTAAATCTCTCCCAATCGGCTATCTACCTGAGACTAATCCACCCATCAGCAGCGTAGCAGTGGCCGCTACGATCCCAACCATCAGTCTTATCTCAACCCACGGCGCAGCACCTGCGCCGTTTCTCGCCGAGCTACTATAACTATCTATGATGTGGATCTTCCAGCCCATGTTGGCGTGGGTAAAACTGTTGTAGTACACCACGTCGGGCCAGCTCGAGTTGGGCGTGATCTCCAAGATCGCCGGATCGCCCTTCTCGCAGCTCCATCGGAGCGTTCGGTTGAACTTCTTGAACGTAGCAAAGTTATCGTCCAATCGACGATCCTGATTAGGCGGATGCTCTGCCAAACAACGCGGACCAGCTGCCGTTGGCTTAGGACGTCCACGACGAGTGAACTCCACGCCCGCTAGGACACGGATTTCACTCTGCTTGGCGTCCGACAGACGGTCAAATCCTCCGCGCGGTTCGTCTGTGATAACCAACGGGTGGTAGAACTCCGGCGAGTGGGGATTGTTGCCTCCGCGAACCTTGAATGAGTATGTCAAACCTCTTCGAAGCCACAATTCTGGTACCAAGAGTCCGTTGATGTACCACGCCAAACCATTGGAGACGTGTCCGGTGATACCTTGGTAGCCTCGTTTTCCTCCCGCTGGACCAAGCGTAGCCGTGAACGATCGTATCGTCCGATCGAAGATCTGCGCCTTCTCCCAGACGTCCTTCAGGTTGACTTCGCTGCGTGTAAAGCTGAAGCAATCGTTAACTGGCTCCGAGGTATTGAAAGAAATCACAATATCCTTTTTCGGGTAGATATCATGGTATGTCGGCTCGTTGTTTGAATCCAGCCTGCCCATGGCCCAAATCATGTACATTGAACGGTCCAACACAAACGTCTTGTCTCCATTATCCGGGGAAATCAGCATCCTTCGGAAAGTGATTGTGTTAATGCCGTTCTCTCGGTTAAACGTATGCAACTGATAACTGTCTTGACCTCCAACGACGTCATCCCGACAAACTCCCTTGTTTTGACCCAAAACTTGAACACATGGCGCCAATGAGGTTATGTTGTAATCCACCGCATAACCCTGATGTCCTTCAATATATGCTACCGCTACGTCAGCTCCCTGCATCTGACTTTTATCGTCCGCCCCGCTTATTCCAAAGGCCATGTACTCATCCTCCTTCACATTACCCGCCAGCTGCAGCGTTATCTGCGGTCCAAAAACCTCCCACGAAACCCGGTAGTCCTTGTGCAGTTGCCGACAGTTCGGCAGCGATTCGATGTGCGGAGTTATCTTGACCAACGACGGCGGCACGTTCAAATCGTCCGAAATCAAAATGGAACCAAAATCTTCCTTCGTTTCCACGTCGTACACCGAGAACCAATCGATGTCGAAGATGGTCATATCGCCCGGCAACTCTAGGGTTATTGTCTCCCGATCGTATGCCCGAATAGGGTCCAAACTGCAAACAGAAACCATATCAATTACTCACAAAATAAAACCCTTTCCATCAACGCAATACTTACTATCCCATCTCATCCGGAATTTTCCGCCCCTTGGAGGACGGTGAAGGTCCAACGCCCACCCAGAAGTGCACCTCTTTACCCTTCCCATCGTAGCTGAACTCCGGTATCCGGATCGTCTTCGAATCCAAGATGTCGATCGCTTCACTACTCACGCCGTGGCTGTTCCGCGACAAACTGCCGGCCTTCTGCGGCACCGGCGGCTCAAAGTCCTCCGGGATGTACACGTCGGCGAAGTTGTTCTGCGAGTTCAGATCGTAGATGGCCAACCACTTAACCTCGGTGATCTTCTTGTTGTCCGGCAGCCTCAGCGTGAAATCCTTGTTGAAGTACCGCTCGAGGATGTTTGTCCTATGGGAAGCAAATACTTAACTGAGACAATATTCCATTAATCCAAATCAATAAACCCATACTTTCCGAACTCATCCGGTACGATGAAGCCCTGAGGTCCGGGTCGGTTGCTAGCACCGGACCAGAAGAACGTGTCCACCCCGTTGCCGTCGTAGTTGAACCCTGTCAGTAGAAATGTGTACTCATCTACGGCGTACACGTCCCCGGATGCCTGATGATGGTAGGAGTTGAATTTGCCAATGTACTTGCCCCGATACGGGCCATCTTCCGGTTTTTGAGAATCTGTAATCAAAGTTGATGATGAGTAATGTCGCGTATGAGTCCAAACTTTTTATAAAACATCATATTTTCTAGCGTTCTTGTAATTCTTGAGTCATATGGCATTCTTATTGCACAAACAAAAAAGCAGTTCACTGCGAAAATCCTTTGCCTTTGCTTCGAAATGTATTGAGTACTAGTGGTCCCGGCAAACTTCGTCTTGCCATCAAGTAGGCTGCTGAAACATGTCATGGAACCTCCCATACAATATGACAGTTCCGTGCACTCTCATTTTTTCAACTTTCCCGGTGAATATCCTGGGATGTTTATACACACAAACACGTCGGAACACTTGACGAACAAAACGGAATTATAATCATTCAAATCCGTTGACCCGTTTGGATGCCATTTCGTGACATACAAACACCATTCCATTTTTATTTATATAGATATAGAAGATAGATGGGATTGAATTTTTGGGTTTTACGAGTATGATGCAGAAGCATCATCTCATAGTTCCGTTCCATGTTTTAACGTTCTCGTTTAGAAACTATCGGCATCCTAATCGTTTTTCTTCTACAATTCAGCATTGATTTCCTTTTTTAATGTGGCATTCCTTGGGACATATTTCGGAGTTTCTTCGCATTGCCTGCCGATAAAATTTATAATGTGACGGATTTCACGCCAACTCGACAAAGGAATTGGCGGCACCCCTTCAGAATTCAATGAAACTTTCTGGGTGTGAAGACTATGTGAAACTAAGATACTTTACATATTGTGTTCTGCTTGATCATCCTTAAGCAAAAAGTTTCGTAATTAAATTTACTAAAAGTCGTTCATACATTGCAAATTGGGCATATTTTAGGGAAAAAAGTTTTTTTAACATCGAATTTTTTAAGTCGCAAATTTTTTTTTTACTTTTTTTATAAACCCGTATAACTTGAAAACGGTAAGACCTACAAAAAAGTGTTGTATGGGGGGCTGTCGTGAAATTTCCTGACGTTTTAGAAAAAAATGTTGAAAAAATAAAAACACATTTTCTACACTGAAAAAAAATATGATTCAAAACTTAAGAGTCGATTTAAAAAAATGGCCATTTCAGATTTTCAACAGTATTATTGAAACTTTGAATTTATCCCCAATCTCGTCGAGAAACATGAGGAGCTTGGACTATCGAATTAAAAAGTCAGTGGAGATCACCAAAGCTGTACGTCATGACATACTAGGCATGGATGCAATGGACGTCGACAAGGTGGAGGCATTCGAGGAAATCATCAATCAGTTGAAAGAAAAATTCAACTCACCTGGTATTGACAAAAATGACCAGTTGAAAATATTATCGGTTCTTCCTAAGTCGTGGTCGATCAACAAAATTGTCGAGGAGTTCGAGGCACCAATTTACATGGTAAGACAAGTGAAA
Organism: Aedes aegypti; assembly: GCF_002204515.2. Classification (NCBI taxonomy): domain Eukaryota; kingdom Metazoa; phylum Arthropoda; class Insecta; order Diptera; family Culicidae; genus Aedes; species Aedes aegypti. The sequence goes on along the minus strand of NC_035107.1, from coordinate 220,442,933 downwards.
CAACTTGTGAATGAACAGGGCATTCTATGTACTACAAGGGCTCGAAGTGGGCATGGAATTAGTGAAACAGATAAACAGGTTGTTATTGATTTCTTTGATAGTGATGATATTAGTAGGCCTATGCCAGGAGCCAATGACTTCGTTTCTGAGTACCGAAATGGTAGTAAAGAACAAGTTCAAAAGCGTCTATTGATGATGTCTCTTAAAGAGGCGTACATGATTTTTGAAGAAAGATGCCAAAATGTAGAAATTGGTTTTACTTTGTTTACTATGTTGAGGCCTAAACATTGTAGGCTTCTCGATAGCACAGGAATTCACAATGTATGTGTGTGCACATACCACGAAAATGTTAAATTAATGCTTAACAGTTTAGGAATTGTCTCTCAGGCAGAAATTTGTGAAAAACTGTTATGCAATGTTTTAGTAAGAACGACTGATTGTTTTTTTCGAGAATGTGAAAAGTGTAATTCCAAAGAAAATATTACAGGAGAACTAATCTCGCTTTTAGAGGAAAGCGACAAAGAAGATGTAGTTTTTTAGCAATGGCTCACCACCGATCGCTGTAATTTAGAAACTATGATAAAGCCTGTTGAAGAATTTGTTACGTATTTCGTGGAGAAAGTTGATAAGCTAATAACTCATGATTTTATTTGCAACGAACAGTCTTCTTTTCTACGAAACAAAAAAACTCCTTAAAACAAGGTGAAATACTGGTAATTAGCGACTTTTCTGAAAATTATAGTTTTATCCTACAAAACGCTGCTCAAGGATATCACTGGAATAATTCCCAAGCAACGATACACCCATTCGAGATTTACCATAAAAAAGATAATAAATTGGAAAACGTTAGTTTTATTATAATATCAGAAGTGTTGACCCATGATACAGTAGCAGTTCAGCTATTTATTTCAAAATTGATAAATTTTGTTAAACAAAAAATAAATTTCTCAAAAGTTATTTTTATGTCAGATGGAGCTGCAGCTCATTATAAAAATAAAAAAAAAATTGCCAGCTTATGTAATTTCAAGAAAATATATGGATTGGAAGCAGAATGGCACTTTTTTGCCACATCCCACGGCAAAGGCCCCTGTGACGCTATTGGTGGCACTCTCAAGCGAATGGCAAAAAGAGCAAGTCTTGCAAAAGGCTATGGAAACACAATCGCAACTCCGCGAGAACTTTTCGACTGGGCAGTGAAACAAACTGATACATGTATCACCAAATTAAATTTCTGTTATATATCTAATGAACAGTATGTTAAAATGTCAGAGGAATTGATGGAATTGTTTGATAAGGTTAAAACTGTCCCTGGCACCTAAAAATATCATTGTTTTATGCCTATTAGTGATACACAAATTGCAGCCAAACGGTATACCAATTCAGAGGATGAACCAAAACTATTGAATTTATTCAGTAAAGCCCAAAAATAATGTAAATATTCATGTGCAGATACTACGTTTTAGGATATATAGCAATAATAAAAATAATGATTCATGATAAAAAAACCACGACTTTTTTTATATAAGCATAATATTGACCCTTTCCAGACACCTGTTAAGATTGGCTTTGACCAAATAAGAAATAAATTATTATTGTGATATCTTTCCAACCATTAAAAACCCATCGGATTGTTAGACGGAGTTCATTTTCTCATAAGCGGTTTGGTGCGAGATCAATTGTATTTAATTAAAAAAAAAACTCTGTATAATTCCGTTTTACTTCTTTTAACTACTCCCAATAAAACAAATATAATCTATTTTGTGATTAAAACTCATTTATCACTTCAAAATATGAGCATACTAGACTATTTGAAGCGAAATAAAAAAAAATCAAAAAAAAAATTTGGACTTAAAAAATTTGTTGTTAGAAAAAACTATTTTCCCTAAAATATGCCCAATTTGCAATGTATGGACGACTTTTAGTAAATTTAATTACGAAACTTTTTGCTTAGGGATGATCAAAATCAGAAATGGCCGTTTTTTTAAATCGACTTTAAAGTTTTGAATCATTGTTTTTTTCGGTGTAGAAAATGTTTTTTTATTTTTTCAATATTTTTTTCTAAAACTTCAGGAAATTTCACGACAACAACACTATTGTTTTGAATTTTTTGAAATTACAACACTTTTTTGTAGGTCTTACCGTTTTCGAGTTATACGGGTTTATAAAAAAAGTAAAAAAAACTTTGACCCTTTTCAAATGTTAGTCTAGATCGATTTTGAAAAAACAAAATTTGCAATGTATCTTAGTTTCACATACTTTTGACATCCAGAAAGTTTCATTGAATTCTGAATTGGTGCTGCCAATCGCGTGTCGAGTTGGCGTGAAATCCGTCTGTTCTAACATTTAACAGACTAATTTTGTACTCTTTATCATCATCATCATCATCATCATTATCATCATCTTCTACTTCTTCTTTTTTTCTGGGACGTCCCATCTGAGACAGAGAATGCTTTTCAACTGAAAAGTTCCTCGACCGGTGTGCCTCGAACCCACGACCCTTAGCTTGATCTGAATAGCTGCGCGTTTACCGCTATGGCTATCTGGGCCCCATTTTCATCATTTGCTTCCTAAAGCTCTGTTTTTTCGTCATAGAGAATTTTTTTTTCTTCCAGCGATTCAAAAAAAAAACGGCATTGTGATAGAAACCACAAAAATTGCTGCCAGCATACATCTATTTTTTTTGGATATTTTATGCTATCCAAAATATCAGTAATATCAACACTTCAAGTTCTGCGGGATCAACACAGGCTCAGACGACATTCCCTAAGTAAAATTGGTAGCTGAATAACAGCTTAGTCTGCTGAAGTTCTGTTTGTACAAATTATTTCAGTTGAATAAATTGTTATTCAGCTACGAATGTGACTTGGGTTCCTATCAGTCTTTTGCGACCCCTTATATTGAGTGATACCACTACTGCTATGTTTAGGTTTTTAGGATATTGTAGAACGTCAAACATATTGAAATATATGCCTTGAGGATCTCCGAAACCGATATTGATCAAAATGTTTATTTTTATATTTCACTGTATCCATTTATGTCCAAAAAATCTCAAAAACTTTTGTAAGTTTTTCATCATTTATATGGGGACTTCCTTAGCATAGTGGTAATGTTCGTGACTATACAGCAAAGCCATGCTGAGGGTGTCTGGCAGAGTTTGGATTTTGATTCGAATAAGCCGAATGACCCATATTCAGTGAGTGTAACGATTCGGAAACCGTAACAGTTTGAGGCACATCGCAATCGAGGAACCCTATGAATGTTGATATACGCTCTCTCGTTAAATACACAGTTCGAACGAAACGTGTAAATTTCTGAGACATATAATGCACATAATTGGAGCGTGTAATATGATGGATATTTACATGATATGTCATGTAAACTTCAATTATATGTCATGTAATCCAGCAGGATCCTGAGTGATTACATGACATATAACACATTTTTACATGATTTCAGATTTAAATTTACATGACGTCATGTTTACATCGTATAAATGAATCACGTGTAATCTTCATTATTTTTAACAGTGTATGTGGCGAGAGAGCGTTATCGGGCCATTCGGGAGATTTATGTTTAGCTTAAAATTTGGAAAAGCCTCCATATTTTCTGGTAATACTGCCATAAGCAACCTAATTATAATCTATTGCTTCATATAACACCCAAACATATTCGCTTGTGAGTCTTGATCAGAATAAGAGAGTGTCAGCAAATGTAACACGTGATAACACACAGTGATGGGCACCGAACAGAGGATGTCTTTTTTTTGGCGTGTATCTTTTTTTCTCTATCGTGCCTTATTATCTTCGACGAACGATAAAAATCATGCGTGTTGTATGAATGCGGGCACATGCAAGGGATAATATTATAACTCACAGTGCGCATCGTACCTTCGTGCCTTCGTGCTGTGCGTACACAAATTCTCTCTGCTCTTGGAAGTTTTCTTAAAAACTACTCAAAGCAATAAAACAGTACTTTTCAGTGCTACAAAAACAGTTCTGTTCAGTGCTAAAATTAAAAACGGTACTTTTCAGTGCTACTAAACAGTTTTCAGTACTATTTTTCTACTATTGATCCCTTTACGATCCTTGTTTGGACCCGTGCCTTCGATTTTTCGTTGGACCCGTTGGCAAAAGCTAGCGGTGGTAATCCTTCTTGGACACCGTCTTGGGAAAAAACCTCCTGACGGTCACGTCTTCTTTCGTTTATTCACTAGAAATGGTTGCAACCACGAACAAAAGGAAGGGTGAATCTCTGAATTCACAACTTCCTTCCAAAAAAGTGGGATTTAAAACTGTCACTAAACGTGGCAAAAATGGAAGAAAGGACGTTTCTCCGGAATGCGAACTTTCTTCCAAGTGTGAAATGAATAATTGTATCGAAATGAGCAATCATTTCGATGCTCTAGACAAATTTCCCGAACTCCAAATCGAAGCAGCCTCTAGCCCAGGCTCTTTGATTCAAGTGAGGAAGCAAAGAGTGCCGCCTATCGTGGTCAGTTGTTCCGAATTTGGGGGATTTAGGCAGGAGATCTTGAACTCCATTAGGGGAATCAAGGTTTCCTTCCAAATCGCAAAGAAGGGGACTGTCGCGTTTTGCCGAAAACTCTTAAAGATCGCGAACTTCTCAAACATCTTGAAGAGAAGAAGCACAATTTTTTACTTATGACGACAAAACTGAACGTTTGTTCAAAGTTGTCTTGAAAGGTCTCTCAAGTGACTATAAGTCACCTGAAGAGATCAAAAATGGAATAAATGATTTACTTGGATTTTCCCCCAGTCCAAGTAATCATTATGAAAAAGAGAACCCAATCTGGCATTGTTCGGAAAGGGCTTTCTCAAGAATATTATTTAGTTCACTTTAACAAAAAAGATCTAAATAATATTAAAGCTTTAGAAAAAGCAAAACTAATGTTCGATGTCCGTGTGACGTGGGAACATTTCCAGAAACCTGGAGGAAATTACCAAAACCCCACTCAGTGCTGTCGGTGCCAAAAGTGGGGTCATGGTACAAAAAATTGTCGCATGGATGCTAAATGCATGATTTGCGGAGGTTCTTCTCACGCTAAGGACGTCTGTCCAGTGAAGGAAGATACCAGAAAGCTTGAATGCGCCAATTGCAAGGGCCCTTATAAAGCTAACTTTTGGGAATGCCCTTCACGCAAGAGAGTCGTTGAGGCTCGTGCCAGGCAGATGAAGGATAATATCCGTTACGATAACGGCCGTTTCCGGAATTTGCCTGGTAGAGTATCGAACAATGCTCATTTTTCAGTTAACGATCGCTTGATTAGGAATCATACCCACCAGGAAGATCATAATCATGCTAATTCACAAACAAATTTTAATCCGGCGGGTAGCCGTTCGAATCTTTCAATTTCGAATGTGCCTACTCACGGAAATCCTTTGCTAATATCGTAGCAGGTAATTTGAACTCCTCCCCTGTTCGTACTATGAGTACCCATTCTACTTGTCTCAAATCAAATGGAAAAAACCCTACCGCCACAGGTAACTCCGCTTCTTCGTCTACCGGAAATTCTAATGGGAAATCACATGACATGTCTGCCTCTGATTTTAATTTTCTAACTGAACAATTGAATCTAATGATTGATGCAATGTTCAAAGTCACCACTATGACTGAAGCAGTCCAAGTAGGTGTAAAATTTACAAATCAAATTGTTATTGGATTACGTTTTTCTAATGGATCCAAATAATAATTTAAATATTTTAAATTGGAATGCTCGTTCTCTGAATGGTAAAGAGGACGAGCTGTTTAATTTTCTTACAGTTAATATCGTGCATATAGCAGTTATTACCGAAACGTATTTAAAACCTGGATCTAAACTCAAAAGAGATCCTAACTTTTTTGTTTATCGTAATGATCGACTTGATGGGGCATGTGGGGGAGTTGCAATCATCATTCATAGGCGTATAAAACATCAACTGTTTTCGTCATTTGAAACTAAAGTTTTTGAAATGTTAGGTGTTTCTGTTGAAACACAGTTTGGTAAATATACTTTCATAGCTGCCTATTTGCATTTTCAATGCTCTGGACAGCAAGTTAATTTGCTCCAATCTGACTTGCGAAGGTTGATTCGCAATCAGTCAATTTTTTTGTCATTGGTGACTTTAATGCCAAACATCGGTCATGGAATAATTCTCAAAGTAATTCCAACGGCAGAATTTTATTTGATGAGTGCTCTTCCGGATATTTCTCAATTCAACACCCTGATAGCCCTACATGGTTTTCCTCTTCTAGAAATCCATCTACGAATGATTTGGTCTTAACCGACTCTAGTCATCTTTGTAGCCAATAAGTTACTCATGCTGATTTTAATTCTGATCATGTCCCTGTTACATTTCAAATATCCCATGAAGCGATTCTCAATCATATCAGCTCCACTTTCAATTATTTACGAGCCGATTGGAATATATATAAAACGTATGTTGACTCTAATCTTGATGTTAACATTTCTTTAGAAACTAATCTTGATATTGACAATGCTCTTGAAACTTTAACAAATTCCATTGTTGAAGCCAGGAGCATTGCAATTCCAAAATGTGAAGTAAAATTTGAATCCGTGATTATAGACAATGATCTTAAACTCTTAATCCGTCTTAAAAACGTGAGGAGAAGGCAATTTCAACGCACTCGTGATTTGCAGAAAAAAATCAAGAAACGTTTCTCACATTTAAGGAACAAAAATTTTGAAAATAAAATTTCTCAATTGGACGCTGCCTCAAAGCCCTTTTGGAAATTATCTAAAATCTTGAAAAAACCTCAGAAGCCAATACCGGCATAAAAAGAGGAAAACAAATTATTACTAACTAATTGCGAAAAAGCTCAAAAACTTGCTATGCAGTTTGAAAGCGCGTACAATTTGAATTTAGGACTTACGAGTCCAATTGAAAATCCAGTTACTCAGGACTTCGAAAATATTCTCAATCAAGTGAACGTTTTCGAAAATGCCGGGGAGACTGATTTGGAAGAAGTGAGAACTATTATTAAAAAATTCAAAAATATGAAAGCTCCTGGCGATGATGGAATTTTCTATATCCTCATCAAGAAACTTCCAGAAAGTAGCTTATCATTTTTAGTTGATATATTTAACAAATGTTTTCAATTAGCATATTTTCTTGACAAATGGAGAAATGCTAAGGTTGTACCAATTTTAAAACCAGACAAAAATCCTGCTGAAACTTCTAGCTATCGTCCAATCAGTTTGCTTTCCTCCATCAGTAAACTTTTTGAAAAGGTCATTTTGAACAGAATGATGGCCCACATCAACGAAAATTCAATTTTTGCCAATGAACAGTTCGGATTCCGCCATGGACATTCGACCACTCATCAACTTTTACGTGTAACAAATTTGATCCGTTCCAACAAATCTGAAGGCTATTCTACTCGTCTTGCTCTTCTAGACATAGAAAAAGCATTCGACAGTGTTTGGCATGAAGGTTTGATTGTAAAATTGAAAAACTTTAATTTTTCAACATACATTCTTAGAATAATTCAAAGTTATCTGTCAAATCGTACACTTCAGGTTAATTATCAGAACTCCAGATCTGAAAGACTTCCTGTAAGAGCTGGTGTTCCTCAAGGCAGCATTTTGGGACCAATATTATACAATACTTTCACATCTGACTTACCTCAGTTACCTCAGGGATGTCAAAAATCCTTGTTTGCGGATGACACAGGCCTCTCCGCCAAAGGACGAAGTCTGCGTGTCATCTGTAGTCGATTGCAAAAAAGTTTGGATATTTTTTCTTCATACTTGCAAAAATGGAAGATTTCTCCTAATGCTTCCAAAGCAACTAATAATATTCCCACATAAACCAAAAGCTCTTAATTTGAAACCTTCAAGTAGACATGTTGTCACGATGAGAGTGGTTCCAATAAATTGGTCAGATGAAGTTAAGCATCTAGGGCTCATGCTAGATAAAAATTTAACTTTACAACATCACATTGAGGGCATTCTAGCCAAATGTAATAAATATGTAAAATGTCTCTATCCCCTTATTAATAGAAAATCAAAATTTTGTCTTAAAAACAAACTTTTGATATTCAAACAAATTTTCAGGCCAGCCATGTTGTATGCTGTACCAATATGGACTAGCTGTTGTAATACCAGGAAGAAAGCTCTGCAGAGAATTCAAAATAAAATTTTGAAAATGATTCTGAGGCTTCCTCCCTGGTATAGTACCAATGAGTTACATAGAATATCCAATGTTGAAACATTGGAACAAATGTCAAATAAAATAATAAGTTAGGTTAAGTAAATTGAAAACGTTATTTTTTTTTCTCTTATAAGCAGGTGTAATCAACTCACCTGTAAAAAATCTGAACTGCTACGGCAAATGAAATGTAATATGTTGTTAATGAAATGTTAATAAAATCTTAAATTTGTTTTACCAAATTAGGATGATAGTGTTATCTAATAACACAGAACACCTAGATATAAGAAATGAATGTAATGTTTAAATTGATACTAATAAAAAAAAATTAAAAATCTAGAAAAATATAAGGATGCATATCTATGTCATTTCTAGAGGAAAATGAATCTATTTAGAAATCCTGGTTGGAGCACTGGAGATTTTTTGAGTAATCCGCTAAGGATTTGTAAGAGACATTCTTGGTAAAAAATCTAAAAGAACCCTGAAAGAAAAGCCTTTGTTACCTGTTGAGAATCTTCGCTTAGAATCCCTGCGAGAATGAATCCCGTATGTCCAGCAATTTCAAGAGAATATATAGATCTCCTGAGTTTATTCAGGTACTCGCAAAAGGCTCATCCGAAAAAAATGTGTAGGTGTTGCTGAAGACAACGATGTGAAACTAAACGAAAGATCCACGGAAATCACAAAAAATAAAATGAACGAAAATTCTAGAAAATCGTTGCGACGGATATCACATCTCTGACCCTCAAATATGGTAGGCCTTCCCTAGGCTCCTCCAGAAAAATAATTGGTACGCTTATGACCAGGGTTTATAACAAGCAGAAAGAAACAATTTTGGTTAAAATAATGACTTATAAGACATAAAAAACAGATATTTTTTTATAGACATCCATTAAGATAGAGACTATTTCTCTAAAAAGATCTATACTAGGAGCCCTGGATACTATTTGCATGAGGTGTACGGATTCCAGTGCACAACTGTACTGTCGTGCGAGACAATCCTGGCTTGTTTGGAGAATCATATCCATCGGGCCAACTCGGAGAAGCAGAAGCGACTTAAGCACAAAAGAAGCCGGAGATTACTAATTTGAAGAAGCTGATCAAGGTGCAGGCGGGTAACGATTCGGACGAAGCCATGGCCACTGATTCGGGCCGTGAACTGGCGGTGGGCCACCAGGATCCCCGCAAGAAGTCTACGAAATCGAAGATCTCGGGACAGATGCCCTAGAGAAGAGATTGATATAATACAAGGCTGGTAGCGAGTCACTTTTTAGTGACTTGGTCACTTTTTTGAGGCCAGTCACTTTAAAGTCTCTTTTTTGAAGCCATTTCAACTAAAGTCACTTTTTTCGTCAAAAAGTCACTTTTTTCCACTATTTTGAGCTAAATTTTCGGGAGAAAATTAAGAATCGGCCTTTTTAATTTAAGCTAAGTTTTAAGTTAGCAGGGTGTCTACTACCTGGTAAAACCTGGAATTATCAGGGAATTTTATTCAAACTGGAATCATCAACGAATTCCTGCTATATGCAGGGAAATTACTTCGAACCAGTAATTATTATGGTAGAATATGTCCTTTTTGTAAACAAAATTTGTTCAATAAAAAAACATTTCGGCTGCGCCGCTATTACAACACTACTTGAGATATGCAGTCAATTAATTATTAGTTATTTTTATTATTCCGAATAAGACTTGTTTAAATAAGGAAGTAGGACTTAGAATTGCAACAATGGAAAAGGCAAGTACGATTCCCAGTTCCATATGAAATAAATAATTTTATAGGAAAAGATTAAAGCTTACAACAGGTACGAAAAATAGTATATTTTCAGGAAAGCAGATCTTTTTTAAGGCTTGGATACTAGTTCAATGCATATCTCTAAAAAGTGTTTATTTTTAGTTAAGGTCTCCAAACATATTATAATCATTATGGTATCTACAGCCACTTTGTTGCCTTAACCTTGTCTTTCCCATGGTAGCTCCAGAGCTCCATTAATTTTTGACGAACTTGAAGCAAACCGATCCAGAGGAATACTGTTAGATTATGATTCTATACTTTCCAAAGTCAACTAACTTTTTGAATTGTAAAACTATTGGTAACCAATCATTTTACTGTTGCAAAACAACCAACAAATTTTAAACTGGTTTTGAAAAAGTAGACTCTTTGAAAAATTGTTTATTGAATTACTTTTTATAAAAACGCTTTTTCATAAAGAAACTGTCGATTGACGTCGTCGGAAAGAGATAGTTAATCTGCTTGCAGTGAATTCTGGTGCAACATTCTAGAGGCTCCAGAGAAACCTTCAGAAACTATTACGTAACTATTTATCCAGAGATTCCTTCTGGAATAATTTCAAGAACTCCACCAGGAACGCCACCAGTTTTTCAATAGAAAAATTTCTCCAAGCGTTACTTCTAGGATTCTTCCCGCAGGCCTTAAAAAAGTTCTTCCCCAAAGGTTTATTGCAGAGTTTTCGAAAAAAAATCGACATTTTTACAAAAAACCCTACAATAATTCCAATTACACTGCGGAATTGCTCAAGCTAGTTAAGCAAGTTTAAGGTTTTATTGGATAAAATCTTTTCCAAGAATTCTTCGATTAATGGCATCTGGGATTCATCATTAGATTCCTCTAGAAATTTCTCCAGCATTTTTTATTATCATAACAATTTATCAAGAAATATATTCTTCAAGAATCCAAGAGATCATCGTAGGTATTCATCATTATTACTCACACAAGTTTCATTAGAAATTACACTAGGATTTTTTTAGAAATTCTTCGCGGATTTTTCAAAAATTTTCACAAATAAATATTATTTTTTTTCTTGACTTCCCTGAAGACAACCCGACTAGTGAATTGCAAAAGGGTTGCAACAGATTTTGTTACTCAGTTAGCGCATTTCTTCGAGCAAAATATTATATAATTTTGGCGGGTTAGTAGTTAAAATAACAAAAAAAAAATAATACAATTCCTTCCACACTGAACAAAATTGATACAAAATCTGTTATAATTTAAGCAAAAATATTAAACATCATGTTTTAAATCAAACAAAAATATAACTAGATTTGTTATATTCCATTACTGAATTATGACAAAATTTGTTATTTTCTTTCCTATCTTTTTTAGAACAAATTGTGGAATAATTCAGTTTTAAAATGAAGCAAATTTGAAATAGCTTTTGTTATTATAACTGATTTTGTTTTAATTGTGTTATAATTTCCACCATCACCTCAAAGTGCATCTAACAAAAATTGAACAAGATTTGTTATTTGTAAGAAATCTTGATATAATTTGGATATAATTTTGTATAAAAAAGAAAACAGATTGAATTCATGAAGGTATCTAAACGATTCTTTTAAGAATTACATAAAAAGTTCGTAAAAATCACATAACAGACACACGAAGAGGTCTTCGGAGTAATAAGAAATGTACGACAAAACGAGCAGATACTTGTCGTAATTTCACGAGGAAGTCTTAGAATGTGAATTCGACCACACGTACCTCCCATTAAACTTACTGATGAAAAATTTCATTGTCATCCAGGCTTATATCAACCATTTGTTCATCCTTAGTCGTCGTTTGAAGGACGCGGTTTTAAGCAGTATTACATTCAAATTCGATTTTCTGTCATCATATTTTATTTGAAATATTGATTAATGCATAAAAATATTGATTTTACGAGGTAGAAGCTCCAGCTCTTCTATATGGAAATGTAAAATGACAAAAATTCTAATTTTACAAATGTTCCAAATTCAGATTAAAATTTACAAAATAACATACTTTGGTAATATAAAAGACACCAAATTTTGAAAAGATTGAAAACATGCTAAAAAAGGATTATGTACGAAAATATTAACAATGAAGTTTAAAACAAATGTAGGCAATATCTTGTAATTTTGAAAGCACAATAAAAATGTCCAAATATGGTTCTCAACTAAACATACTACCTGTAGAAGATCATAAGGAATATTCCCTATCATATTTGATATTGATCGTAAAACCAAAGACAAATTAAAGACCCCGATGTCCCTTGCAGTTGCCCAAAATTTTATGGCTCATAAGGTAATCTAGAATGCCGCGAAAAGTGTACTGCGATCTGTCAAACTTGGGTACCTTTTGTACTACCGAGGGACCAAATGCAGTACTAGAAGTGGTACACAATCTGAGCCCTAGTGTGACGGACCTGGTAAAACAGTATACTAGAATTGAAATAAAATTGCTTATGACTTGATTTTCAAGTCACTTTTAGTCCCTTTTTCGAAAATCGAAAGTCACTTTTTAGTCACTTATTTCTCAAATCCGGTCACTAAAATAACTTTTTTCGGTGCCCATTTTTGCTACCAGCCCTGTTGATATACCATTTCTATGTTAACTTCCCTTCGCTAAGACTCCGACCGAAATTTTCTTTCATTCTAATTCTCAATTCAGTTTGTTTAGTTCCAAATCCTCGAGCTTAAGCGCGACAAGGAGCGCAAGGGCGCTGCCTACAAAAGATCCTTGGCGAGGGTGTCGAGGTGAGGGCTCTAACGCAGTCAGTGACTCTGAAGGTGATGAACCTTGACGAGATCACCAACGCAGAAGAGCTCGTCACTGCACTGCGGCAACAGTGCGATATTCAGGTGCCCACCGCTGCCGTTCAGCTACGGAAGGGTCCGGCAGGAACTCAGGTGGCCTTAGTACACCTACCTGTGGCGGACGCAAATAAGGTAAGATCAAGGTTGGTTGGTCAGTATGCTCACTGACCATACAGGAGCAACCGGTGATCTGCTTCAGGTGTAGGGAACCAGGACACATGTCCTGGGGCTGTAAAGGCCCTGATAGGACTAAGTTGTGCAGGCGTTGTGGTAAGGAAGGTCATAAGGCACTAGGCTGCAAGAACCCTCCCAAGTGCTTGATTTATTCCGGGAAGTCCGTGAACAACAAGCATCCAACGGGAGGCTCAAGGTGCCCGACCTTCAAAAGAGCCATAAACGAAAAGTCACAGTGCAGGTAACGCAGCTGAACCTGAACCATTGTGACGCAGTTCAGCAACTGTTGTATCAGGCAGTTGTTGAGTGGGGGATGGATATCGCCATCATATCGGACCCATACCGAGTACACGCCGGCAACGGCAATTGGGTCGTGGATGGATCCGGAAAAATGGCGGCAATATGGACGACGGGTAAATACCCCGTCCAGGAGTTGTTGTCTACTACCTACGAGGGCTTCGTGATCGCCAAGGTAAACGGGGTCCTCTTCTGTAGCTGCTATGAGCCTCCGAGTTGGTCGACCGAGCGGTTCACGCAGATGCTGGACTGTATGACGACCGTGCTGACAGGTCGAAGGCCAGTAGTAATAGCGGGTGACTTCGATGCCTGGGCCGTGGAATGGGGAAGCCGCATCACGAACCAGCGAGGTCAAATCCTGCTAGAGGCACTGGCCGTGCTAGATGTCGATCTGGCTAATGTTGGTACCAAAAGTACCTTCAGCCGAAACGGAGCGGAGTCGATTATCGACGTTACTTTTTGTAGTTCTGGCCTAACGAGTAGTTCGAACTGCAGGGTAGACAATGCCTACATTCACAGCGACCACCTGGCGGTTCGCTACAGTACCGACTACAACAACAGCAGGCAGCGTGTAGAGGAAGCGGCTAGGTCAAGGCCAAGCCCTCGTAGATGGAAGACATCGTACTTCAATGACGAAGTACTTAGAGAGGCGCTCCGCCGTGAGCGTAACCTACTCGGCCTAAGCGGGGACGAACTGGTAGCGGTGCTTTCGCGTGCATGCGATGCGACCATGCCTAGGAAATTCCACCCTAGGAATGGGAGACCACCGACGTACTGGTGGACTCAAGCAATTGCGAACCTGCGCCGTGCCTGCCTACGGGCCAGGAGGCGGATGCAGCGAGCACGTACCGAGCAGGAGCGTGAAAACGACGGGCGGTGTTCACCGCTGCCAAAGTAGCGCTGAAGTCCGAGATAAGGGCAAGCAAAAAGGTCTGCTTTGAGGGACTCTGTCAGAGTGCCAACGCGAATCCGTGGGGCGATGCCTACAGGATCGTAATGGCGAAGACAAGAGGTGCAATGGCTCCTACAGAGCAATCTCCAGAGATGCTGGAGGGGATTATCGAGGGGCTCTTTTCGCGCCACAACCCTAGCCCATGGCCTCCTTTCGTAGGACAGCCGGGGATTTGGGCTGGCGATGAGTATAGGGTAACCGATGAGGAACTTGTAGGGATTGCAAAATCCCTCAGTATGGGGAAGGCACCAGGTCCGGACGGAGTTCCAAACCTGGCTCTCAAAGTCGCAATCATGGACGCTCCCGGGATGTTCAGATCTGCTATGCAGATATGCCTGGACGAGGGAGTATTTCCAGATGTGTGGAAGAGGCAGAGCCTGGTACTATTGCCAAAGGCGGGAAAACCAACCGGTATCCCGTCGGCGTATATACCAATATGCTTGATCGACACGGCGGGGAAGGTGCTCGAGAAGATCATCCTCAACAGACTGTTGAGGTACACTGAGGGTGTAAATGGTCTCTACAGCAACCAGTTCGGCTTCCGGAAAGGGAAGTCCACTGTAGACGCTATTCTGACGGTTAAGAAAACCGCTGAGATAGCACTCCAGCGTAAGAGGAGGGGGATTCGCTACTGCGCAGTAGTGACTCTGGATGTAAGGAACGCATTTAATAGTGCCAGTTGGGCAGCTATTGCTGATGCGCTCCTGCGTCTGGGGATTCCCGAGTACCTGTACAAGATTCTCAGAAGTTACTTCCAGAATCGGGTATTAGTCAATGACACAGAGGTGCGTAAGCTTCTGGCCAGTGTCGCCTCGTCCTTACTGAGGTATGGTGGCCCGGCTTGGGCCACGGCTTTGAGTACCGATAGCTACCGTAGCAAGCTAGAGAGTACTTATAGGCTAATGTGCCTGAGGGTTGCGAGCGCGTACCGTACCGTGTCACACGATGCACTCTGCGTCATCACCGGTATGGTGCCTATTGGTATCCTTATCATGGAAGACATAGAGTGCTTTGAAAGGCGCGGCACAAGAGGCATACGCAGGACTGCCAGACTGGCCTCCATGGTCAAATGGCAGCGTGCGTGGGACCGTTCCACCAAGGGAGTGGCTAGTGCAGACGCTAAACGACAGGTGGTCCAAGGGTTCGCAGTCGGCTACGTAGATCATACCGGTGCCCTACGGTCGATATCGACCCTTACAGCGATTAAGTGACCGCGGGGAGAACATCCTGGTAGCGCTGCTGTCGTGGCGCCGGCCTACTGGGTTGGATACGAGCCTCTGGTTGTTCGGGGAAGGTGGAGGCCCCTTCGTCAGCAATCTCAGCTGGTGCTAGCTGACAGGGCCTGAGCCTTCAGTAGGTCAAATTGCGAAGCCCGCAGTATCAGTTCTTGATACCTGCGGTGTAGCTGGGCGCGGGCGTTGTGGTCGACCCTGCCCGCCTTCAGCGGACAATGGGAGGTGAGGACCACCTGGGAAGCTGGCAAAGCGCCAGCATGCTACTTTAGTAGACCCCCCTAAGCGTGTCATCGATGTTCGTTGCTGCATGGCTACGCAGCCAACCTGGAGGATGCGATGTGCAATAGCCCCTCTCCGAAGCAATGCCCTCTTGGTGGTCCCGGAGAGACGAAGGGTTTGGCGGCAATGGAAATGGTTTAGTGGGTCGGGGGTGTAGTCCTGTTTACTGCTTGCATGTAGTAAATGGTCCCCAACCCCGCACTCCCGGACCTCGGTCCGGAGTCTGTTGAGCAGATTATCCCCCTATTGCTAAGAAGGAAAAAAAAAACTGTACAAAGAGCCACCCATCTTCAGAATGCAACGCATCAAAAGATATGTGAAATCGGATCACCACCCAATTCTGTCTTTAATTTGGTCGACGTTAAGTCAGAGTGGACCAAGTGTCATTTTTCATACTTTGTAAAAATGGACTTAAAGTCTAACACTTTCAAACAATATAATATGAAGTAATAATCATGAAAAAACATAATCCAAACCTCTAATAGAATGATTTTTTGATCAACTATGTGCACTTGGTCCACTCAGATAGCAGCAAGCCGTGCGCGCCGGCGGCTGAGTTTTGAATTTTGTGTCACGTTTACCTCGCTCTGCGTTTTTTTTATTCTGCTTGTAAAAATTAGATCCTGCGGATGGTGCAATGCCACGTGCAAATGTTCGGTGGAATCATGTTTTTCAAAGTAATAAAAGTGTTTTTTTTTTTTTTCGGGAGATGATTTGCTTGCGTTTTGCTCGAGAGTGCTCCAGTAATTTAAGTCATATCACGCGACTCGTTTTTTATCTCCGGTGTGTGTTAAGCGTGTTGATTGAAAAATGGAATGTGAAAAGTGACGGATTGCAGAGGAGTTTCGAAAAAGGAATTTGGTGAGTTTGTTCTGATCAGCAGCGCATGATCACAATGCGTAAATATTAACCATTTGCCGCCCAGAACGTCTACCAATCGTATCCTATGGCACTACCCTTTCCATCAACATTCCACAACATCCCGTAACACCTATGAGAGGTCGTAGAGTTCTCTGCATCTTTCTTAAGTAGGTGTTCAACCAATCATCCTTTCCCATTCCCCAGCTTTCGCAAGGACATGGCCAGGACAGCTCTCGATTATTGGAGAATGCGTCAATCTTGTCTAAGAGATAGAAGTTAGTCCCAAATTTCTGACTTTGGTAACGGACAGGAAGAAGGCAACCCTCATACTAGGTGGTCTAGGACTGTACCACCTACGAATTTGTGCGAAATGCCTAATGCTATGCTAGAGTTCGGTTTTCATCTGGAGCGAGTGAGGACGTGTCGAGTTTTCCGGCCCGGTCTCGAAGTGAGCCTTCTAGCATTTCGGTCGTAGTGAGTGGTATGAAACTGCGGGGCTGTTATAATTTTCAGTTTGTGGAAGCTTTTGCCGTTTGTGAAAATATCAAATATGTGTCAGCAGGAACTGATTTTCGCTGCAAGAAATTTTCAATGACCAAGGCATTTTGGTGAAGAAAAAAATCTACGCTTGCTGGGTTTTTAGTGTGCAATAATGCTGTTACGAGTGGGAGAGAGTGTTAGTGAAATGTTCTCGATTGGTGTTTGGTTTTTATTTGTGTTGTTGGGTGATGTTAGAATGAAGGGTAGAGAAGGTGTATGTGAGGAAGAACTAAATAGTGCATGTGGAAAAGGGGGTCAATAAAAAGTGTGCATCTTGGGATGGTGGTCGCTGTCGAGAACGTCAAGACGCACACTCGTAAAAATAGCAATGAATGCCGCTTCGTTAGTGTGCGTACCGAACGGTTCGAAGAGAGCATCTTTGCATGGCAACCAGTAACATGAGGCACCAAGCTAAGTATCATTTTAAATCTTACATCTAGAGCTACATTTGTTTTACAATAATATATACTTCTTCACGGCTTGACACCACCATAACCCCAATGTGAATATATTTATTTTTTTTTTTTCATTTCACAACAGCCATTGAATGTGTTCAATGATTATCATTTGTATGTTTATTGAGTGCTTCGTGAAGCCCAAGCAGGACAGTTCGGTTTTGCGCCGTCCGATAGATTTTGCTCACGGTTTCGCGCGTGTTTTCGTCGCTGAAGATTTTTTTTTAGCGTCTTGCTGGATAGTGCTTCGTGAAGCCCAAGTAGGACAGTTCAATTTTGCGTCGTCAGATAGGTTTTGCTCACGGTTTCGCGCGTGTTTTCGTTGACGGAGATTTTTTTTTACGCGTATCGTTATACGATCCGATGACTCTGGAGGGATCGGTTTTGCTTTTTACTGGCTATTGAGCAAAAACATTACTGCATAATCGACAAGCATTTCGCGAAATACTATTTATACTATAAATAAACTCTTGTTTTCTTTTTTGATTGCCGGCATTCAAAAGATTAAATTGAAAACACTTAAACAACAAATGTTTATGGTCTATCGCCAGCTTCTAGGCGAATCCTGACAATATACCTTCCCCCACCTCCAACTCCGTAGCACTTATGAGGGTGTCGCTGAGTCGGTGGCCTCTCATTAAGTAAGTGCTACATCAACATTTCCTTCCCCTATCCCAAGTTACGGTAAAGATGGGCGTGGCCGGGAATAGTGATATTCATATTCGCGCGCACTTTAACGGACTTTCGGACACTGCACTAATTGATCCGTTTTTACATATCAACACACAAACAGTTTATTTAACGTAATAACAAAACTACACTTTATTTCACGCGAACACAAACAGTAATTTATTGCCGTCTTATACGGCCGACTGACGATGTGTAGATCGCGACGGATTGTTTTCAACTGCCAGCTGATTGCTGGCTGGCTGGCGATCGAGAAGCGATCGCAAGGGAATTATACATAACATAAATATGAACGTACACAAACAATAGGGACGGACTGACCAGATGCGTGCGGCAGAAAAAGACCACTCTATCAACGTTGGTTGTGGATCGCATCTGGTCGCTCACGATTCCCGTCGGTCGGGCAACAGTGGTAGATTGTTTTTTGGCTTCAACAGTATTCTTGTTTATGATTTGAACAAGGTATACTCCCCTGCCTTGTTCCTGAAAGTATTCAGGATGAGATTATTAGAAAGAAACATGAATGTTGCTAGTATCCAATCTACGAAGTATACCGTAACTACGCTATCGCTAACGCTAACGCTAATGCTTAATGCTATTCTATGCTATGTGCACTTGGTCCACTCTGACTGAATTGTAGACCATCGTTCAGTGAGTTGGTTTACTTTGAAAATTGCTTGGAAAATAACAATCATTCAACGCTTGCATGGTCAAACTGGGTACATATCTCTAAGTTGAACAGATTATCCACATAGAAGGTCAGTACCGAAAATTCTTCAAGAATCCATATCATCAATCCCCAAATCAATAGCATTAGGATGACTTAAAAAATAAAATTTTGCAAGACCAGGATATTGAAGACCAGAAATATTCAAATGTGCGTTCAGTCAGAGAGAACCAAGTGCAAATTTTGAGTACCGGCCAAAATATACTGGTTCAATAAGCGGATTTCATGCAGACACTATAGAACTACCAAAAACTTCTAAAATCGACTAAAAAATGCAAAAATCATTGCTTTTTTACACTTGGTCCGCTCTGTCTGCACAGAAATTGTTGCAATTTCCAAATATGAAAAATGATAAAAAAATCTAAATCAGATGCATCGAATTAGATAATATCTATGAAATTCTATTGATGGATGAGATGAAGAATCATTCGATGTCGGAAAATCTGACTAATTACTTGAAATGTCTTTCATTTCCTCGTATTCCTCAGCGTGCTGACCATTTTCGCTGTTATGATAATGAGTACTTACCCTTACACTTACCCTCAAGTGGTCTTCTACGAAATTGCAAAAAATGTTGTACGTAACTCATTGCAGAAGTCGATTTTTACAGCATTCGTCGCAATTATCCTACTCGGCAGGCCTCGTAGGATAAATTTACGACTCGTGCTGTAAAAATCATCATTCTGCAACTTGTTTCGTAAGCTACTATTGCTGTATATTTCTCGCAGTTTACAGCATTTATCAAATTTGATCAAAGTGAAATGGAGGTAAGGTAATTTCGCATCTTTTGAGAGAATACTCCAACTTTCCCAAGTTTTGTACTTGGTCCACTCTGACTTAACGCCGACCATTTTCGAGTCAAATGATTCCACATTCTCGATGAGAACAATCACCACGGCTTGGTACCATTTCAATGGCAAGCTTCCAAGGTGATAAAGTAGGTGATTCTAAACAGACATCCGCTATATTGAGGGATGAGAATGATCCGAGGAATTGAAATGTCTGATACACGTCATTCTCAAACCGTCTCTTAGTGGAAGATTGAGTGTTACTTGATGTCAGTGACTTCAACGCCATCGCCCCAGCGACGAACTTGCAAATTATGATTCATGCATGAATAAATTTCGAATGGTGTATCACCTGCGTTAGTAACGAGACGAATGTCATCCTCATAGTTGAGTGCCCTCGTTTGGACGTCCTTTCCGAAAGTAATCTGAAGGCCGTTCCAAAGCTCCGAACTCAAGCTCAAGAATAAGAACGTATACTTAAACTATGCGTAGCCTTGCTTATTGTGTCTACCGAAAGGTAGGTATGCGCTGTGCATTGAGGCTTGAGCGGTACGACTTTTTCGCCGACTTGAGTTTCCCGTTTCTATACGCGAGTGCCTTTTTTATTTCCTTTTGTTCTGCAACCAGTTTGGCCAGTGCAGTGGACTAAAAAACGTAGAGGCATTATATAGAGAGATTGGTTGCTACCTCGCTAGGTTTGCAAATCGCACAAATTGCTGATCATTGTTTTGTCACACAACATTGGCCCAATACGAGATGCAGGAGACAAGCAGTAGGTACGCAAGCCAATTATCAGCGTTTTTTTTTCGAAATTCCTTTCACCCATTCGCGAGAGCACGATTTAAATGTTTTCTCGCATCACTGAGGTGTGAGGATAATTTATGCAATAAAAACAATTAGGTATTTTTGGAAATCGATTCCAGCATTCCAGTTGATTGGAGAATACCTACCAGCACCGATAGCACATAGTGCATAGACTAGAGCGAACTGCACCAGGATCATTCCGGGTCCGAATTTCCATCGAACCGCTGCAGTGTTGAAGAATATTTTACATTTCCGCGACAAGAAAGTCGTCATTTTTGCTACTGTCTCGATTGTCGGGAATCTGCTGTCCCTTTCTCTCTCTCTCTCTCAAATCGCACAGACGTTGTATTTTCACGCACCACGTTCACGTATACTGGTATGTGTGTTAAATTTCTGCTCTCACTTTGAACATATTTTTTACATTTCACTTAACTTTTTCCCAGAGCCACATTGATTTGACAATTTTTCACATTCAAACACTTTTCTCCATTTTCGAACGATTGATAACTAGTTACATTCCGATCGCTGAAACCCCCGATAAGGCACAAGTAGGAGGAGCTTTTCCCTAGGCAGGCCAACTTTGATGACGAAGACAACGATCACGATCACCACGAACCAGACATATGAGTACGTACGCAACGAAAGCAGATCAAGCGCACAGGCTTTGGGGGACTTATCGCCGCCGCCTTCGATGTCTGCATTCAACGAACCACACTGAAGTGCTCTGCACACGACGAGGTTCCGCTCTAAACTAGCTTGGCTTGCTCGCTCGCAGACTGGTACGATACAGTGGACAGCGGCAACGTCCTAACACAACAAGTTTGGTGGGTCTTGCTGGCGATGACCAACAACAGCGTGATCGCGAGAGTTCATTTGCGCGATCGCGGCCCCACGGTGCTCAACAGAGCATTATTATCAGGAAAAAATCTTTCTCAAATCTGTCGTTTCTAAGGCTAAGCTGCATGATCGGGTAAAAATAAAATCGTTGCGTCCCTTCAAGATGGTATAACCTCCAAAATTCAGCACTATTTTGCTCATATCTTTTGACTCAGTATACCAATTCTCAAAAAAAATCAACTGATTTGTACAGGTGATTAGTATCACCTCCAAATACTACCACAAAGACTCAGATACCGCTGGCCAATTTTGATAGACGGATTCTGGAATTCAAATTCCTGTTTAAGGATTGATAATCTTGTGTCAAATCAATTTGTATTTTAAGGAAATTCTTATCAAGAAAAATATTAAATCCAACTGTTCCGTAAAGGTAAAATAGGAGCTTCATTGAAGTATTTTAGATACTTCGATAATTATACCGGAACTCTGGTTTAGTAATAAAATTTCACTTCTTGATTTCAGGACATCAATGTTTTGATTCTGATACTTAAATTTTCAATAGAATCCTACAATATCATTCAAATTTCTTCTTTCATCAGATGAATCGTCACTAGATTTTCATCATAATCATCTCTGGATTCCTTCCAGAGCTCTCTCAGGATACTCACAGGAATCCTCTCAGATCTCATCAGAATCTTCTCAGGATTATTATCGAAATCATCTACGGATTCTTATCAGAATTCTTCTTCTCTTTATTTAATATTTTCGTGCTCTCATCAGAATCTTTCCAGGATTCTCATCGAAATCTTCCTAGGATTCTCATCGGAACTCTTGCAGAATTCTCATCAGAACCATTCCTGGAAATACAGATTTCTCATCGAAATCCATCCCAGAATCACATAATTTCATCATAATCCTTCACGGATTCTCATTATATTTTTTCCAGGATTCTGATCGCGGTTCTATCAGGATTATCTTCAGAATACCTCTAAAATTCTTCTAAGAATCGTTCAAGGATATTATTTAGAACCCTGCTAGGGTTCTCATCTGAAACTTTCTACTATGGTTGCCAGAAACCTCTTATCAAAATCTTTCATCAGAAACCTTCTAGGAGAGGATTCTCAATAGAATTTTTACAGGGTTCTTATAAGCTTCCGTCTACCATTCCCAAATAAAAAAAACCCTTCAGGATTCTTTCAAGAACCATCCCAGTACAGTAGTTATGGTTTTAGCTAAAGTTCCGACACCATTCTCTGAAGAAAATTAGAACTAAGAAAGAAAAAGTTGAACGTAAGTGCATTGTAAAAAAAATGTAGTATAAAAACGAATACTATCATTCTGGGGCACCGTTAGCCCGTTCATGCTAGCTCAGCAGCACTGTACAGTGTATGGTTATGTTTTCGCAATCGCAGGAGAGCTAATTTTCCTTTCATTTTCATACCGATATTTTCTCTCTCATATATGAGCTGTGGCTCCAAGTCGTCTTTCGACCAGCCGAGCGATCAGTTCCATACGGGTTGTGTTGGTGGACGACGCCTCAGGCTGTGGTGAATGTAGTAGCGCGTGGCGACTGGATAGTTGCGTTACCACAATCTTGAGTGTGAAACTGATTCAGCCAACGAGTAATACATGTAACCGGCAAGACGCATTGAACGCATAGAGGTTCATTGAGAGTACGCCCCAAAGACCGTAACGTACTTATCAGACTTGGTTATACGTTACAGCTGTTACAGCTGAATCTTATCGAACAGATTGTGTTATCAACGATAGATTCAATGGGAGCCAGTTCATTCGTTTCTTAAAATCGAGATCGATCCGTGCAGACCTTTTGAAAGTTTTACAGTCGCGGCTTCAATGGTGGTTCACTGAGTTGTTGCTTCGCTCATATTTACAGTAGATCAAAGGAAAAAAGATCTGATTTCATATTTAAAAAATGCCTATTTTGTGAAAAAATGATATACTCAGATTGTTGGAAATCTTAAACTGTATAATCTCGATAAATAAGTTGTGAATTGAATTCTGATTTTGGAACAGGCAATAAATATAGAT
This sequence comes from Aedes aegypti, assembly GCF_002204515.2. Taxonomy (NCBI): domain Eukaryota; kingdom Metazoa; phylum Arthropoda; class Insecta; order Diptera; family Culicidae; genus Aedes; species Aedes aegypti. The sequence goes on along the minus strand of NC_035107.1, from coordinate 220,419,511 downwards.
TTTGCTCATCATTAAGCTACTAGTAGGGGAGGCTTGGTAGACTTGATCTCCGGTAAGATGTACGACAATAATGACCAATGGAGGATCCTGGACGAAAACAGTACCGGGATACTCAAAAGATTGATTAAGCAGGGATTCTCACATTTGTTTGGTTATGCTTCCGTTAATCAAGAGCAGTGTGTGGTGGTCTTTTGATTCCGTTACATGCTCCTGTGGGATGAGCGACGGAATCAAAAGATCAATAGTTTCCGGTTCGCGTTGTGCGAGTTCAGGATGAGGAGTGATACAACAACAACGGTACTGGATTGGAAACTTATAATCTAAATACAATATACTGTGTACTTTATTTTGATTAGAATTCATGTTTGTTTTATCAAAGATTTATCCTTCTTTTAATTATCAGCTATTCTTTAAATGCCAAATAAGAACAAAAATCTCGTGTGTATTCTATTTTGCGAATGTGACTGTGGCAATACATTGGGGTCATGCACAAATTACGTCACGCTCCGAGGGGGGGGGGGGAGGTGGTCAAGCCAAGCGTGACAAGCCTTACAAAAATTTCGGAGGACTCATACAAAAAACGTGACAAAGGGGGGAGGGGGTCAAAAAAGTTGAAATTTAGCGTGACATAATTTGTGTACCATCCCATTTATCGAAATGATGGTAATGCTGATCCCAAGTAACCAGTAAGCACGATAATGCGGCACGGTAACAGCATTATATGCGCATATAGTGTAATCATTTGATGCATGTCAGTTTTATACACGCATATAATGCTATTATGATGCCAGAAAAGGCGAAATAGCGTGCCATTATAGTGCCAAGATATAACCGTGCTTCTCTGCACCACTAATGCTGATATAAGACCACGTGAGAAACGTCAGTTGTTTTCGCCAGATTTTTAGGGCGAATATTTTGTGCTTTCGCATACGCAGCCAGAGAGCTTTCGCGTATGCGGCCAAGCAACTGGTACACGAGGTAAATAAATGAATGAATGAAAACGGAAACCTCGAATAGTATGTAAAAAAATTAATAAAATGATACAGATAGGGTCGATGTACCAATAGCCGCATAGCTAAGAACAAATATTCGTATAAAATCGAAAAATAAAGCCTGCGGAATTATTTTTAGATCATCTGAAAGCTTTTTATCTTGCCTTTGTGGAAAAATCATGAAACATATGAAAACTCATGTTTTTGTATTCATTATCGCTTTATTATCGCTTATTATCGCTATAGGAACACATGTGCCTATAGCAGCACTATTCCTAATTTCTGTTCCTATAGTAGCACTAGCCTCACGGGATAGGCAAAACACAAATCAAAATCGTATTTTTATAAAACTTTTATATTTTTCCTTAGAAGTGTGGATCAAAAGCGTTCGATTGATGTAAAAAAGTTCCTAATTTATCAACTATTTTGTTTAATAACAAAATAGTTTCTCTTAGTAGTGCTACTATAGGAACAATAGGTTAACTATAGGTGCAAGGGAGCTACAATTTTAAGCGAAACTATTTCGATCATTTTTTGAACAAAATCGAACTGTGTGTCAATGGTACTTAGATAAATAGCTACTGATCTTCATGTCAAAAATTATTTTGCTACGATTACCAGCGAAACGGCCGTAAAAAGCCACTAGTGCGACTATAGGGGACCGTCCACAAAGGGAACACCGACCCTAGTACTTCTCCGTATCAGACATTTTCGTTTTGGTAGTTTTCATCCTTTTGAGGACTTGCAATTGCCACATTTTGATCCTCGTTTTATGATGATGAAATTCCTCATTTTGCGTCTCGAACCTGCGACACCCGTATTGTTGAGTTTTTGTCCTGCTCCTTTGCTCCTACGACCACATAAGATGAATAGTATTGGAAAGAAAAGTGACCAATTTAAACCACCACTTTTCCCCGTCATAAAACCTGCAATTGTAGTAGTGAGAAGATTTATGTTTGACTCCCTCTTACCACTATATGCAAACACCAAGCACGTGGTATATCTGTCAAACCACTGGATGGCATTTAAACATGCCTTGTATTCGAATTTAAAGCCAATATAGCTTATTTATTTATTTATTTTTATTTTTTATTTATTTATTTTTATTTTTTACCGGAGCAGGGAAAAGCCCGCTGGAGTAGAATATTCTCCACATTTATCCTTCCTCCAACAGGCATAAAACCTCCTCATCTTTTCAATTTCACAATTCCAATAACAGAAAGATTTACATTTTCACCTACAGTGAGTGTGCAATCTTCAAAGGAGGTGGGATTTTAAGTTTTCACAATAATTGTGGAGTGGTAACTAACTTAAAATTATTTAACAAGTGGGATTATTTGTTGGCGATGTGGTGCTTTGATGTGGCGTTGGGCGGCGGTGGCTGGCGGTGGCGGGTTGTGCTGGGTGGTGGCGGGTGGCGTTGAGGGTGGCGGAGGAGCGGAAACGAAAAAAAAAGGCATACAAGAAACGGTTTGAGATTTAGCAACCATATTTTCAAATTATGTAGCGGATTATATGGAGCTTTAAATATTGCTTCAGTTTTTTCTTGAACAAATAAGGAGATGAAAGGTTCTTGATCGAAGAGGGTAGCTCGTTGTAAGATTTACTACCGAGATAGCTAAATCTCTTTTTGCCCATTTCGCTATTGGGCCGGGCTAGACGAATGTTGCCATGATATCTGGATGATCTTGCCGAAGTATTCCGGATTATTTGCACGTTGTGGTGTGTGTTGGCGTTAGTGATAATATTATGCATGTGAATTAAAGTTTGAAGCATTTGAAGTCCGCGAATTGGAAGCAATGAACTGTTCTGATCGTTGTACAACTGATGTGTTGGGAACAAATGGGGTTTCTTGTAGATGACTCTTAAACAACGGTTTTGTAACACCTGGAGCTCACGTAGTCTAGATGCACTAGCTTTTCCCCAAATGCAAACTAGGTACTGAAGTCTTGAATGTACCATTGAATAATACAGTTGTAGCATCCATCTCAATGGAATGAATGAAGATAGCCTTCGGAACGTTCCACACAATGCTGCAAGTTTGTTCTTCAGATTGTCGATGTGCTTCTCCCAACTCATAACGCTATCCAAGGTGAGACCCAAGTATTGGAAGCTGTCCACGTTACGAATTTCGACCGTACCGATTCGAACTGTAGGTAATTCTTGAGGTATTCGTCTAGTCGAGTGGAATATCATGTAGGTAGTTTTTTGTAGGTTTAACGAAAGGACGTTCGATGTGAAATAATCTTGTAGACACTGCAGATCTGTTTGAATAAGCCGCGCTATATTAGCGGCTTCTGTGGCACTATACAGAAGTACCGTATCATCAGCAAAGAACTGCATTCTTCCATGAAGTTTAAGGCGTGATAGGTCGTTGATAAATACAAGGAACAATAGTGGCCCAAGATTACTACCTTGTGGGACACCAATCGATATATTGCGTAAGCAGCTTCTTTCACCGTTGACGGTAACAAATTGTTGTCGATTACCCAGATAATTTTCCAACAACAGCAGCGCTTTTCCTCGTATGCCGTAACATTCGAGCTTACGAAGGAGAAGAACATGGTTTATAGTGTCGAATGCCTTTTTTAGGTCCAGGAATAATGCTCCAGAGAACTTACGCTTATCAAGAGAACTGTATATTTCGTCTACCATTTCACACGTGGCGGTTAAAGTACTACAGCCTGTTCTGAAGCCATATTGTCTTTCGTATATAAGGTTATTCCCAAAAAGAAAGTCTGAAAGCCTTGACGCGAGCATTTGCTCCAGCAACTTGCTCATGATTGACAGCACTGATATGGGACGGTAGTTGTTTGTATTCGCAGAATCTCCAGACTTGTAGATCGGCACCACACGAGCAATTTTCAAGCATACCGGAAATTCTCCTGTTTCTATAATCTCGTTGAATACTTCCGTCAAAATCTTGGCAAACGAAATGTGGTGGGTTTTTATAGTTTCAGCAGATATGTTGTCAGGTCCCGGAGACTTGTTGCAATCGAGTTCTTTAATGAGTAGAATTACTTCTGATACTGTAGCTTGTCGAAGATGAATGGAGGATGACTGCATTGGTAAGGTCCGGAATTTCCAAATATTTTTATCGCTGTCTATATCATTAGCTAGATCCTCTCCAACTCGACAGAAAAAATCATTAAAAGTATTGCTTACTTGGATGCCATCGGTTACGTCTTTGCCATCGATCCTCAATAAATAATACAGCGCGATTAACATTGGTCTTTCGATGCGTGCTTAAGAAGGTTTTGCAGGTGTTGGTCGTTTGGGTGGCGTCTACTTGATTTGAGTATATTATCCTTAATCCTCATCATTTTCCATGCATCAAAGGTCATCCAAGGGCATTGTTGCTTAATTTTGACCTGAATGATTACTTTCTTTGTTGCTGACGCTTGAATTTCGTGGAATTTTTCGATCACCGTTAAGAGTTTCTCATTGGCAGACAAATTCATGGGAATATCCATCAGCGCAGAAGAAAGCCTTTCGTTCAGTTGAGTGTGGTTGATTATTCGTTTCGTCAGCGTTTGCATCCCTTTCATGGAAGAAGATGTTAGGGTTGTATGCATCAGGCTTAGAAGCATTAATGATGCTGTAATAGGGTTTCTATGCAGCGGAAGTGCTGTTATAAGGTGTGTAAGCATTTGTGGTTCTATTATAATGCATGCACGCATTTATGATGCTGCTTAAGGGCTTATTATTAGTGCTTATGGTTACTTGGGATATTGATACTGCTTTCACAAATTAATGTTAGAATGTTAGAGATCTTCCCAAGTAACCATAAGCACTAATAATAAGCCCTTAATCAGCATCATAGATGTGTAAATGCATTATAATAGCATCACAAATGCTTACACACCTTATAACAGCGCTACCGCAGCATAGAAACCCTATTACTGCATCATTAATGCTTCTAAGCCTGATGCATACAGGCATTAAATAAGCACTATACTGCCCATAACTGCATATTTGTAACATTCGACAAAAGTAGGCATTGAGTAAATGGAATACCAAGTGTGCATTTTATGGCAGTATGGGAGGAAACAAAAAATTCTAAAAATTAACAGGAACTCAAAAGTGCTTATTTTAAGCTGATATTTTGTACAACTCATATCGCACACTAGTTGAATATTCAGAAAATAATTCTGATAGAAATTTCATTGCTATGACATTTCGAGGCTCATTTATAATCTCAATGTGACTGTTATGCGGTTATAATTACCAATGTGTCAAAACAACTTGGTATTTTTTTCGAATTTTCTAGAACAATCTCACATATTTCAGTAAGTTGATCGAAAGTTTTTATCATTTGATGACTCTCCATGGTATTAACTCCAATTTGTCAAAAATGTCGAATGTGACTGTTTTGCAGTTATGGGCAGTATATTGGCTCTATATTTGCATATAGGGCATGTTTAAATGCCATCCAGTGTTTTGACAGATATACCACGTGCTTTGTGTTCGCATATAGTGGTAAGAGGGAGTCAAACATAAATCTTCTCACTACTACAATTGCAGGTTTTATGACGGGGACTTTTCTCTCCAATACTATTCATCTTATGTGGCCGAAGGAGCAAAGAAGCAGGACTTCAACAAATGAGGAATTTCATCATCATAAAACGAGAATCAAAATATGGCAATAGCAAGTTCTTATAAGGATGAAAACCACCAAAACGAACCACCAAAACCTGATACGGAGAAGTACTATCTGAATCATTTTATTACATTTTTGCATACTGTTCGAGGTTTCCGTTTTCCTTCATTCATGCATTTACCTCGTGTACCAGCTGCTTGGTCGCATACGCGAAAGCTCTCTGGCTGCGTATGCGAAAGCACAAAATATTCGCCCTAAAAACCTGGCGAAAACAACTGACGTTTCTCATGTGGTCTTATATCAGCAATAGTGGTGCCGAGAAGCACGGTTACATCTTTGCATTATAATGGCACGCTATTTCGCCTTTTCTGGCATTATAATAGCATTATATGCGTATATAAAACTGACAGGCATCAAATGATTACCCTATATGCGCATATAATGCTGTTACCGTGACGCATTATCGTGCTTACTGGTTACTTGGGTTCCCCTCTCTCAACCAAAAGTGTTACGTTATTTGATGACAACGCATTTCTTTTTATATTGCTGCGAGTTAAACATATTTCGGAATGATACTAGACAATGGTTCTCAAAATGTAAGATAAAAATGTTGATTGGAATAATACTGAGTATTGATGGTTTTCTGTGAAGTGACATAGGACGTTCATTACCACAAGTTTCGATAAACCCATATTATCCTGTTTCATGTAAGTTTAATATGCACACGCCTTTTGCGTCAGTATTAAAAATAAGCTTTCAATAGAGTGCTTCGGAAGGTCCAAGCAAGACGCTTCGTTTTCGGGACGCCGGGAGTTTGGTTTTCGTTTCGCGTGTTTTGCTGGGCAGTGCTTCGGAAAGTCTAAGCAAGACGGTTCGTTTTCGGGGCACCGAGAAGTTTTGCTATTCGCGCTGTGTGAGTGCGAAAAATATTCGTGTTCAATCGAGGATGGATTAGTGAGCTCTTCTTCTTCTTTCTGGCGTTACGTCCCCACTGGGACAGAGCCTGCTTCTCAGCTTAGTGTTCTTATGAGCACTTCCACAGTTATTAACTGAGAGCTTACTATGGCAATGACCATTTTTGCATGCGTTTATCGTGTGGCAGGTACGATGTTACTCTATGCCCTGGGAAGTCGAGAAAATTTCCAACCCGAAAAGATCCTCGACCGGTGAGATTCGAACCCACGACCCTCAGCTTGGTCTTGCTGAATAGCTGCGCGTTTACCGCTACGGCTATCTGGGCCCCTAGTGAGCTCCTTCCATGCTTATGATAACACATTTTTTTTTTTCATGAAAGCGTTAGTTTTATGTAATATTCAATCAAACTTTGTATGGTTCGTCACTACAAGTGTCGGCATTATGCTTGTTTTATACAATTCTAATATACATATAAAATTTTTGATATTACTTAAGATACTTTTTTGAATTATCCGACATTATGAAAGTTGACGTAATTTTAAAACTTCTACAAAAGACTTTTCTTCTTGAGATAAAAATGCACAGCAATACACTTATGTAATTTTCAAACAAACTATGTATGGTTCGTTACTACAAGTGTCGGCATTATTCCTGTTTCATATAATTTATAATATATGCATATATTTTTCTCTTCTCGCCATTAATAAAAACTTCTTTTGAATGGTTTAGCATTATAGATGTTGACGTTTATTTTAAATATTTTACCAAAAACTTTTCGAGACAAAAAAAACTAGCTTTAAGTAGAAGTCGTATTTTCTTCCTTATCCATGGATCGCATCACCGACCAAAGGTGACTCCCAGATCTTTTCCTGTTCCACTAATAAACACCCTTCCCGTGATGATTGTGGAGATGCAGGAGGTATTCTCAGTCTCTAAAAGCAACAATCATTACACGCATACATTTCTTCCCCATCCCAACTGAATGTGCACTTTGATAGTAAGCGGAAAGCCCCATCCCGTTTGGATCGAAGTGCAATTTTTACCAGTTCCGATCAATCACGAAGTAGCAACCATTGACATGTACCCAATTTTATTTTATTTTTACAAGAGGGAGATCAGCAATCACATAAACCGACGACCCACATAAAACCAGCACATTCACTGTAGGTGATCATTTTACGCTGAAATGCTCAAGTGCTGTACAGAACACACAGACATTATCATTGGCCTCATACGATTTTTTCATCGGAACCACCCAAGCTACCAAAAGTTCGGATTTGACTTAAGCAGTGAACTCAAAAGTTCACTTCTAGTTTATTTTGAGTTTCAATTAAACTTTATTCTTCTTGGCATTAACGTCCCCACTGGGACAGAGCCGGCTACTCAGCTTAGTGTTCTTATGAGCACTTCCACAGTTATTAACTGAGAGCTTTCTTTACCAAAGTTGCCATTTTCGCATTCGTATATCGTGTGGCAGGTACGATGATAGTCTATGCCCAGGGAAGTCAAGAAAATTTCCATTACGAAAAGATCCTGGACCGACTGGGAATCGAACCCAGACACCTTCAGCATGGCTTTGCTTTGTAGCCGCGGACTCTAACCACAAGGCTAAGGAAGGCCCCTTCAATTAAACTTTATCGCTGAATAAGCGAGCTTAACGGATACTAACAGTACTCGATTCTCGAAAAAGTAACACATTCACTAATTAACAACTTGACAGTTCATAATAAGTTCTAGTCGATGCACATAAAACAAAAGAAGCGAGCCGAATGACGTAAATTTGTGTCGAATTTAAAATGCGTTGATGTCTGATTCGGGAAATATCGATCACAATTCTATCGTTTTCGTGTCCATTAGCATGTAAAATTACATTTTTTGTTCAATACATCTTCATGGACATATTTTTGTGTCGTTCCATCACTTACATCATGTGCCATTCAGTAATAACCAGAATTACGTCCACAGTAATTTTCATTATTTTTAAGAGTGCACCTCTCCGAATGACCCGTTTCCCCGAATAGTGATGCAGTTCAAACAGGTGCAAGAATAGTCTTCAAGGACTGGGTGCTGAACTAGAATGAATGATTAGCAATTAAAAGAAGAAGATAATATAGATTTGAACGTCATCCTCGACTAAATATATCTTGCCAAAAATATCATTGGCATTTGGTGAAATTCGAAAGAATCGCCAATCAAGTGAAGAAGGGTGCATATTAGATGACCGGTTCGTTACCACCTCGAAACACAAAAGTTATGATAATTATAAGAGCTAAAAACTTTTCGGAAACTAGGCTATTCGGGGAAACGGGTTGTTCGGGGCACCGGCATTCTGGGAACTAGGAACGAGGAAAGTAGCTCGAGTAGCACGAGTAGCTCAAACGTTTGACGTAAGCTGTTCCTACATATGCCATACTGTGTTTTATGATCAAGCTTGATCCAAGCTATTGTTTTTTTGTTTTCATAGTTATTCTTCCTTCTTTTAAAATTGGCTGTTCTTTCTAATTGTACTTTCAAAGGGAGATTGGTGTAGTGTAATATGTCACAAAGTAAATTAATGGAATTTGTTTTTCGGCTTTCATGGCATATTCTCCCTTCTTTTGAACATATACTGTTCTTCCTGGTTTATTGTCTAAATAATTAGGGATGGTACACATATTATGTCACGCTAAATTTTAACTTTTTCGACGAGAAAATCGTCAAAAAATATAAAAATCGTCCAAATGGTTCGAATTACATTTCCGACCATAGGTGGTTAATTTTAAAGAATTTTTGATTTAAAGATTCTCCATTCAATAAATGAAAGACTGCAACAAACCGAAAGTCCTACGGTTAAAAATAAAAAAAAAAACAATACGAAAATGTTTTACCTATGAAAATTATGGTTTTCCTCGAATTTTCCAGTTAGATGCATTCACTATTTACTATTTACCATTTTCCTGGATTTGAACACCTCAAAGATCTCTTGTTATTTTTTTTTCTGGGGATTGTCCCATTCTGGGGAATGGTTTTCTGGGAATGGATTTCTGGGGAATGTCCAATTCTGGGGAATGGTGTTCTGGGGAATGTCGCTCTGGGGAACGTCATTCTGGGAAATGTCGTAAAATCCCTTATTTGAATGAATGATTTCACCAACACAACCCCATATGTACGGCCCTTATGTAGTGTTCCCGAATTTTATTCTATATTAGCAAGCGATGGGTGATGCGGGAAGAGTACAAGTACCGTAATCCGGGATAACATTGATCAGTTTTTCGGATATTTCTTAAACATTTCATTTAAGAATGCAAATGTTGCAAGTTTTATATTTTTAAAACAAGTACTGCCACCAATAGCTCGTGACCATGTACTGTATTTTGTTTCTTGAAAAATTTAACCATGTTTATAAAAATATTTTAGGCGATTTTTTTGTTTAGCTGATATGGGGTAACATTAATCACTTATGTAAACAACGTTCGGTAATATTTAAAATGTTGTTACTTACTTAAATCATGGCTTCTGAAGCCGAATATGATGGCCAAACGCTAACAAAGAAATTTATTTGCTTAGTTAGGCTGATACAAATATTAATTTTCTTTTATGTCCGAGACCACTTGGAAGGTACGAGGGGGGGGGATAAAAATAAATAAGGAACAAGAAAATAATAATGAAAAAAAAGTTTTTTTTTTCGAGTTTTTATTTGTGACACTAGTTGTTAAACTTGTTTTTATAGTCCTCTAGATCATTATTTTATCTGTTCTTTTTTTTTGACCCCTTCCAAATTTTAGGATTTTTAAAGGGGGGGGGGGGGTTTGTGACATAAAAGAAAATTAATATTAGTATCAGCCTTATTTCAAAATTAAAAACACCTCGAACCGCGGAATACGCCTAAAGGTAGGCAATTTCCTAAGAAAATTCTACATTCTTATCAGTAATTCGTTGATGTTGCCTAATTGAACATTCTTATGAAAGTTTCAACAACGGAATCGTTTTTGGCGATGCCATTTTTAGTAAGAATCACATTTTACTTGGTCTTATCGCTTGCACAATTTATGCGACACATGAATCTTCGGTAGTGTCATCCTAAACCATTGAAATCGTGTTTCAAAAAGTTGTTAAATTTACGCATGAAGTAAATGCAATTTTCGCAAAAATCATAATTTTCATTAGCTCTTGAATATAAGAATGGGAATGTAAAATTGAAGTAAGAAGCCTTTCCTTATACAAAATAAAATGAGAAAAAATCAGCATCAGCAGGAGTCAACTGTGAACAAGAGCAAAGCAGATTATCCATTGGTGTGAAACCTTTATACACAGACAAACAGGCGTAGCACTTACCTAGAACAAATTTATGTATTCACTTTACACTTGATTTCTAATCACTACTTTTTTGATCCAGTTTTCTTAATTGCAAATAATTTACGTTTTTCATTATAATTTTCCATACGTTTTGACAGCTCTCGACTACCATTCTTCCATGCACTTGTGTTGAAAGTTTGAGAAATTTGAGAATCCAGCGTAGCGCGATAGGTGGGTGGAATACAAACACCAGTGTCGTCTCTCGGCGACCAGTGAAATAAACTGAATGTTCGAAAGGTTGTTACCTGTACTTTTTGCCGCTGGCGCCAACTGTTCGCGTTTAAGAACGAAATAAACAGTCGTTACCCTATTATACTATTGCGAATCGCTTGATGATCGCTTTGAGTATAACTGTCATCAGCGAGTCCGCACCATTTCTGCGGGAGGTGCTTTCATTGTACCCACAGCGACCTCCCTAACACATTACGAATGGATAACCAAAATTGCCTGAATAATAGTATTAACAGGTGAAAAGCCGCTATCAACAACAATTACAAATATATGATCCCAAATTACCGACATTGTACGCTTGCAACCAGATAAGACTACATTCGCAACAAACCATTGCGCCGACTGATAACCACGTACCTATACCATCTTTCTATTTTTGCGCTCCCAAAAATGCGACTTCCATTGAATACGTTACCTGAAACACCATTTGCCATAAATCTTGCTCTTATTTTAAATTATGTCCAACAGCCTTCGCTGACTTACAGGCATATTTTGCCAATCGAGTATTTTTTGTGACTCATCTTGCTTTAACTGCGTCAAGTAATGAATGGATGGTCAACAAGTGAACAAGATCGCTCGTTGCGTCAGCAGTTACAAAGATTAGAAGCTTTCGCTTCCTATCTGTGCAGCGCTATGTCGTCGTTTTGATTTTTGTTAATTTGTATCATCGACCATTGTCAGCAGTTGTTCAATCAGTATATGACCGTTATTGGACACGTAAAGACATACAGAGAATATGCCAGAAAGACAGAAGAATCAGGACCCAGTATTCCTGCAGCTTAGCGAACTGGCTTCGGAAGGGGTGAATTGCTAAAGTTATGGTTATCTAGAGTGATATTCTAAAAACAATCTAAAATATTCCACAGAGTGGAGGTCGAATCTGCTTCGCCACGGATGATTGGTTTGCCCCGGCCGAATGGATGCTGAAGGATTCCGAACCGGTGTTCATCCCAGATAAGTACACCACCTACGGAAAATGGATGGACGGTTGGGAGACACGGCGTAAGCGCATTGCAGGTCACGACTGGTGCATAGTACGACTAGCCGCGCCGACCTCGATCAAAGGCATCCTGGTGGATACGGCGCACTTTACTGGAAACTACGCGCCACAATTCTCCATTCAGGGCACTCGTCTGGAGCAAGGTGAAGAGGAACTGATACCAGAACGTGGACCGGAGATGATCGGTACGGCCTGCAGTGAACAGGATTTGAAACTGATGTCCGCATTGAAGAGCGACCAGTGGACAGAGATCATCGGAATGACTCCACTGCAACCGGGCTACGAAGAGACTAGAAAGCAATACTTCACCGTTGACAAAAGTAACGAAGTGTTCACCCATCTGAGAGTAAATATGTACCCGGACGGGGGAATTGCTAGATTGAGGGTGTTCGGGGAGGTCCAACCGGATTTGAACGCTCTCAAGAAGTCCCAAATCGATCTGATTGGCGTTCTGAATGGAGGCCAATGTTTGAGCTACTCGAACGCCCACTACGGACATCCTCGAAACTTGATCAAGCCAAACCGAGGCATCAACATGGGCGATGGCTGGGAAACTGCCCGTAGACTTGATCGTCCGGCGATTCTCAAGACGGACGAAAACGGAATTCTTCAGGTGCCAGGTTGTGAGTGGGCCATTTTCAAACTATGCTCGAAGGGATCGGTGGAAAGTATTCTCGTGGATACTAATCATTTCAAAGGAAACTTCCCGGACAATGTGAAGATAGAGGCAGCTCTTCTGGATGATAAAGAAACTCTGCAATCGGCTCAATGGAAGGTAGTATTGAATAACACTAAGCTATCGGCGCATAAAGAGCATGTGTTCAGAGAGGAAATGCTACAATATAAGGGACCGTGTACTCATGTGAGAATTACAATGGCACCGGACGGAGGCATATCACGGGTTAGACTGCTGGGAAAAGTACTGTGAGATGAGGAAATAAACAACTGATGCTGCATACGTTTTGTCTAATCACTGTGAGAAATGCGTTGTTCACGTTGTCCATACACGCATCGCGCCATGAAACGATTATTTTCTAGTAAACAATCATTCTCCAGATCGCCTTATCTTGTGCAGAGCAGACGGTAAATATTTGATTTTTAATCGCTTCTAAACTGCTGATACAGCGACACTACAAGTTAATGTATTACAAAAACGTGACTGGATTCGTTTTTCGGACGGTTTAGGATTTTTCGTGATGGATATTTCCTTTGACCTCGTTGGGCATAACATATCATCGGTTCCTGGTAGGTGACAACCTCGAAGAAAACAGTGTGCATCGTACCTTCGTGCTGTGCGTACACAAATTCGCTCTGCTCTGGGAAGTTTTCAAAACAATATAAAGCAATAAAACAGTACTTCTCCTCAGTGCTACAAACATTGTACTTTTCAGTATCGTAAACCGGGGGCAAATTGATCTCTGGGGCGAATTTGATCAGGTACCGAGAAACATGTTCTCCCAAGGATGCTGAAGGTTTCGTTGACACCAAAGACTTTCCATGTTTTCAAGTTTATAGATGCCTTATGATGATTTGTAACTATTTCATTTTAATAAGTGTCAGTTTTGCATAGAAATACTCACACTTTTTGAAGGTGTAAGCAATATGGTTGGTAATGTCGATGTTAAACAATCCACTGGTGCCATGCCTACATGTCAACTATGAATGTTTAAAACGTTGTGCAAGCTTTAGTAAGAACTACTGAACTCATTTTTGATATCATACAGCATAGAAAGTATAGTGTTTTGCTCATAACATCGTTTATTCTCAAATAATGTGCTTATTTCAAGGAAAATTGACTACATTTAGGCGTATCAGGCAGATTTTCAAAGTTTGATTTTGTAATAAAATGATCAAATACTCGAGTTGTAAGATTTTTGACATCATATTCAGATTCAGGAGACCCTAATTTAGTAGATAGGGAAATTTTTTACTCTTAAACCTGCTTTTTTATATGGTGATCATTTTTTTTTTATATTAAAACTATTTTATAATATGTTTAATATTATTTCATGAAAAATCGATTACATAAACAGATAAAGATCAAGAGTACTGGTTTGACTGGTTTGAATTTATTTGACAATATTTGAATTCCGAAGGACAGCACAGCAACAAGTTATAAAATAGTGATCAATTTGCGCCCGGATTACGGTACTATTTTTCTACTATTGATCCCTTTACGATCCTTGTTAGGACCCATGCTTTCGACTTTTCGTTGGACTCGTTAGTGAAAGCTAGCGGTGGTAATCCTTCTTGTACACCGTCTTGAAAAAAAACTCTTAGAAGGTCTCTTCTTCTTTCGTTTATTCACTAGAAATGGTTGCAACCACGAACAAAAGGAAGGGTAAATCTCTGAATTCACAACTTCCTGCCAAAAAAGAGGTATTCAAAACTGTCACTAAACGTGGCAAATATGGAAGAACGGATGTTTCTTCAGAATGCGCGTTTTTTATAAGGGTCAAATCTAATATTAAAGCTTTAGAAAAAGCAAGACTTGCCAAGTAAACATTAGGCCGAAAAAAAAATCGGCCCTTTGTCGATTCTATAGCCGATTTTAGGGTAGACTTTGTGAGACTGATTTGGAAGAAGTGAGAACTGTTATTTAAAAAAATCAAAAATATGAAAGACCCTGGCGATGATGGAAACTTCCAGAAAGTAGCTTTTCATTCTTAGTTGATATATTTCCTCATTGCGGCAGGGCAAATTTCCTACCAGTTGGAAGTCGTCTGAAATGTTTCCAGTGCACAAAAAAGGATGACAAGCGCAATGTTGAAAATGACCGCGGTATAACATCACTGTGTGCCTGCTCCAAGATTTTCGAGATTATCATGAATGACATGTTGTTTGCTTCTTGAAAAAACTACATCACCCCAGATCAACATGGGTTTTTTCCTAAAAGATCAACTGCCACAAATCTAGTCCAGTTTGTTTCATTCTGCTTATGTAACTTGGGCTCTGGGTCGCAAATAGATGCAGTATATACGGACTTGAAATCCGCCTTCGATCGTGTGGACCATGGGATACTACTCGCTCGACTTGAGAAACTTGGCGTCTCACGTGATCTCGTTCACTGGTTCAAATCATACCTCCAGATCGTCAACTCACAGTTAAAATTGGATTAGACTCATCCGAACCGTTTTCCAATTTGTCCGGAGTGCCACAAGGGAGCAACTTGGGTCCTCTGCTGTTCTCCATATTAATCAACGAGCTTTCTAGTGTGCTACCACCCGGATGCCGTTTGTTCTATGCAGATGATGTGAAGTTATTCATGATTACCAACTGTCTCCAAGACTGTCTTCATCTTCAACAGTCCATTAATCACTTCGTCGACTGGTGCAACAGTAGCTTGTTAACAGTGAGTCTACAAAAATGTCATGTTATATCGTTCCATCGTAAGCGAACGCCCATCACTTTTGACTATTCCATCGCTGCTCAACCTCTAACACGAGTAACCGATATTCGTGACTTAGGCGTAACATTAGATACTGTCTTAACCTTTCGGGTGCATTATAACGATATGATCTCCAGAGCTAATCGGCAGCTCGGGTTTATGTTTAAAATAGCTGACGAGTTTCACGACCCTCTGTGTTTACGATCTCTGTACTGTGCACTTGTTCGGTCTATTCTGGAATCGAATGTTATTGTATGGTGCCCGTATCAATCAACATGGATCTCTAGGATCGAAGCTGTTCAACGAAAGTTTGTGAAATACGCCCTACGTAGCCTTCCATGGCATGATCCTACGAATCTGCCAAGGTACGAAGACCGCTGCAGATTGCTAGGTATCGAGACGCTTGAGCAAAGAAGGAATAATTCACAGGCTGTATTCATTGCAAAAATCTTGTTAGGAGAGTTGGACTCTCCTGAAATACTGAACCGCATCAATAGATATGCTCCAACGCGGGTGCTACGACAACGTGGTTTCCTAATGTTGGAATCCAGAAACACAGGCTATGGCTCACATGATCCTATAAGATTTATGGCAGCAACGTTTAACGGAGTGTACGAGTTGTTCGACTTCAACGCTTCTGCTGAACGTTTCAAACGAAGGCTTCGGGAAATGAACCGTTAACGAAACACCGAAAAATTCATCAAATTACAATGTTTTTATTCTTTTTATAGCACAAAACTGATTATTGTTAGAATTTAAGAACTATTTGTTTGTTGTACTGTAAGTTATTTGTTCTTAGTTTTATGTTGTATTTGTATTCTTTCTCTTTAAAAGATGTGGGGTTTTTATGCCTATTTGAGCAAGTCAAACGATGTGGCCAGCTCAAATAGGCTTTTCCCTGCCAGGCTTCATAAGGACTGAACGTCCGATGAAGGTTAGAAACAAATAAATAAATAAATAAATAAATAAATATTTAACAAATGTTTTCAGTTGGCATATTTTCCTGACAAATGGAAAAATGTATCCATTTTAAAACCAGACAAAAATCCAGCAGAAGTTTCTAGCTATCGTCCAGTCTGTTTGCTTTCCTCCATCAGTAAACCTTTTTAAACGGTAATTTTGAACAAAATGATGAAAGATTCCCGAAGACATTCTCACCTGAATACGAGCAACCACTAGCGCAACATACGACTGATATGGCGAATCGATGTATGGCGCTGAACAAGGAGTTTATAGAACTGACCTATGATCTCGCTAATATGCTTCATACGCTGTACATCATGCAGAGATTGAACCCACAAGGCAGGTGCTGACATACGAAGCACTCCTTGGCTTTTCAATGGGTTTGGTGTAAACTTTGATGGTGCAAATCATAGTGTCCGAGCATAGAGGACACATTTCAGTGCAAACGATTTTTGGTACATAGTAACCCACCAGAAAAATTAATTGTAGGGGAGCATGGTCCAATTCGGACCTAGTAACAGTTTTTTGGCCATAGCTTTTCAGCACGATGAACTACATGTTTTATGGATTCTATAACATTCCCCAGAAAACCATTCCCCCGAAAACCATTCCCCAGAATTCCGTTCCCCAGAACAAACCATTCCCCAGAATCTCATTCCCCAGAATGTAACATTCCCCAGAATTCCATTCCCCAGAATGCACCATTCCCCAGAAAGCTGTATGAATATCCATTTTTTTTCTTTTTTTAATTATTGCTTTGCGTGAGTCACCTTATGTGGGGGCGCAGATTGCCGTAGCGGTAAACGCGCAGCTATTCAGCAAGACCAAGATGAGGGTCGTGAGTTCGAATCCCACCGGTCGAGGATCTTTTCTGGTTGGAAATTTTCTCGACATCCCAGGGCATAGAGTACCTTCGTACCTGCCACACGATATACGCAAGCAAAAATGGTCATTGGCATAGTAAGCTCTCAGTTAATAACTGTGGAAGTGCTGATAAGAACACTAAGCTGAGAAGCAGGCTCTGTCCCAGTAGGGACGTAACGCCAGAAAAGAGGAAGAAGAGTCACTTATGTGACAGGCTAAGGTCTGATGTGACAAAACAAATATGTAGGTAGGAGGGTTAGGGACATAATGAACACACGGGGCGAAATGGACACCCCCTGTCTCTCTGGGAATATGCATATTTCAGCAAAACTGTATAAACTGTACGAAATCTGTATTGTATATGAACGTTTTGACGGTATAAAAGTTTACGCTTTGCTTCATTTGTCCTCTGAAATTCTACTATATTTTTTTCTCAGCTTCAAATTAGTTTATAAGCAAAGCAGAGGAAGCGGTGGATTTATTTTAGAGCAAAGAAACATATTTCCATTCTATGTAAAATAAGCATTTACCTAATGTGTCCAATATGCCCCTAATCCCCCTATTCATGAGTATTTTGCATATTATGATAATACACCCTTTTATTAATACATTCCCATAAAATATACAGACTATATGTTTATTTTTGCATATATAGTGATGCACCCTTCTTTCAGTATTATCTCATTAATGATATAGGCAAAATATATCGATATAGAGCCCATATAGCAAAAGGTCAGTTGGCATAAAATAATTTGGTATAAAGCCATTTGCCATCCAGCCATACTTATGCTCCTTCTTTTCAAAAAGGATGTTCTTCATGTCATGCCAAATGGTCATTGGCCAAATGACCATTATACCAAATGGTCCTTGATCATTTAATCAATCATGCCAAATGCCTTCTTGCCATTTGGTATCCTTACGGAAAATTTTGTCTACATCGT
The DNA here is from genome assembly GCF_002204515.2 of Aedes aegypti. NCBI lineage: Eukaryota > Metazoa > Arthropoda > Insecta > Diptera > Culicidae > Aedes > Aedes aegypti. The sequence goes on along the minus strand of NC_035107.1, from coordinate 220,401,282 downwards.
CAACAGGATAAGACTGAAAGAAGGGTGTATCACTATTTTGTGCAAAATTAAACAAGTCATTTGTAATTTAGACTTGACGCAAAGAAGGGCGTATAATTTTAATGTGCAGAATAGTAAGTTTTTATTCTGCCGAGTTTACGTAATCATTATATCAGAAACGTATAATATGATACTACGAACGTCTTTATTCTAATCGGTGTAGCCCTAAAAAGTAAGAGATGATGCACCTTCTTAAAACATTGATGAAAAGCTGCATACATCACTACATTTGATAAAAATTGGACATACATGTGAAATTATACATTTGGAATCTACTATACCGAAAGAAGGGTGTAGCTCTATTTTGTACAGAGTAGTGATGAGTTGTATATTCTTTTAAATAAATATTGGATATTGTGTTTCCCCATAGACTGATCTATCAGTTTTTATAAGTGCCAATAAAAGTGAAACTGCAAATTAAATTTGAATTATGCGTAAAGTGTTCATAATTAGCAGCACCAATGCTAATCTTCTCATGTACTTGTAAACAACTTTGTATGGAGTTTAATTTTCAAGTTTTTTAAATAGATTATTTCAAAACTTTAAAGTAGGTATATAATTTTCTGGGGAATGGTCCATTCTGGGGATTGGTTTTCTGGGGAATGGTTCATTCTGGGGAGTGAAATTCTGGGGAATGGTATATTCTGGGGAATGAGATTCTGGAGAATGGAATTCTGGGGAATGGGTTTCGGGGGAATGGTTTTCTGGGGAATGTTATAGAATCGTTTTATGCTTTCGTGAAAGCTACAAATTTATGCTTTCGTGAAAGCCTGATTCGCACACTTTTCGCTCAGAGAGTTTTGTGATATCTCCTACCAGGACATGACTAGACATGTTTGAACAAAATTCCCCAGAAGGTCCAAATTGGGCCAACCCTGTTCTAATTCGGACACCCCGTGTTCTTATTCGAACCACCCTATATATTATCGTTTTTTGCTATGGTACTTATAAAATATAACTCCGATTTATTTGGTATCAAAGCTTATTAAACTTCTTCTGTAAGCGCAAGCATAAAAAATAAACTCAATGCGTGACAAATTACATTTTAATTCGAGTCAGAACTAGCTCAAGTAAAATGTGAATTTCATTAAAAAAAAACATAAGTGCAATGCGTTGATGTCAAAACTAGGTACAGTCAACTCTCCCTAACTCATTTTTGAACGGACCCTAGTGTATGGTAGGTATCGAGATAAAGAACACTTTTTTTTAAACTGGGGCTTTTTGTTGTTTTGACAAAATGCATTTTATCTTTGAATGCAGTAAAATTTTAACACATTGATACTTTGCATGACAATATCGGGATAACAGGTGAACTTGTATGATGCACTGAAACAGACAACATCGAGGCTCAGGACATCAAGTTGGAGAAGTGTGGACTTCGATATAGGGGTCAAAGAACACTGCGCATTCTATCGAGTTTGTGAAAAAACACAGTATATCGGGTAAAGAAAAGTTGACTGTATTGCTCTCAGCACTCGTAAACGTTTTTTTATCGAATTTCCAAACTATTTTGGATACAGCTTGGCTGTGCTAGTGATGGAGATGATTTTCAAGTAGCTGGTTTATTGATTTCCTTAATTTTTGGTAATCTACCATATTAGAGCGGCTCCACGCCAAATCGGTAAACGATGAAACTCGACTACCTTGGATTCAAATGGAATTTTGCACATAGTTTTTTATAATAGAATAAGTTTTTTCCACTGATGGAGAGACCATTTAAAATCAAGAGTAACTTCTGATAAGGGCGTAAGTATTTTTAGCATCACCATTTAAAAAAAATGTACCTCGGAAACCGTTTGTTATAGAGAAATAGTGTCTGAGGAGGGATGGTAGACAATCAAATAGGCTTTGTAAAAAAAATATACACTGAAAAAAAATACTTTTATTTTCATGAAAAAATCGAAATTAAACCTTAAAACACAAATTGCAAAAAATAGGTATCTTCGATTTTTTCAAATTTTTTCTGTAAAATTTCAATGTAAAACCAAATGTTTTAAGCACAGTTTCAACATGGTGCAATCTAAAATAAAAAAGTTTTTCTAAGAGCAACTTTTGGTGCATTTCTGAAAATTCAATTTCTGGCCGTAGAAAAGACGTTTTGATGCTGTAATATGATTCTTCACCCAAAAACAATTCAAAATGCTAAAATAACAATGATCTTCCTAAAACTAGCCGTTTTCAAGATATTTAGGATTCAATTATATTAATATCATAAAACTTAAGAAAATACGCCCGTTTCATAAGTTACTCCAGATGCTCCACCAACAATGTTACGTTTATCTCTTTCCACATTAATATCCCATGTTTTAAGGGCAGTTTCAACATGGTGCAATTTAAAATAAAAAAGTTTTTCTAAGGGCAACTTTTGGTGTATTTCTGAAAATTCAATTTCTGGTTATAGAAAAGGCGTTTTGATGCTGCAATATGATTCTTTATCCAAAAACAATTCAAAATTCTAATATCAATGATCTTCCTATAAGTAACCGCTTCAAGATATTTGGGATTGAATTATATTAATATCATAAAACTTAAGAAAATACGCCCGTTTCTTGCATTATTCCAGATGCTCCATCAACAATGTTACGTTAATCTCTTCCCACATTATTGGGTATTTCGTTCACCACTGGACTGCGCAGTCAGTTTTCATAAGTGCGAGAATGTAAATAAAAGTGCGATCCTGCATCAAATCTTGTTGGTGTCTTCAGCGCACTTATTCTACGATTTATAATGAATGAGTGCGCTGAAGACATCAACAAGATTGGATGCAGAATCGCACTTTTATTTTCCTTCCCTCACTTATAAAAACTAACTGCGGAGTCCAGTGGTGAATGAAATGCGCAATAATATCCCATCAACTTTATCTTTGACACTTACACAAATAAACGAATTGTTGAGAAGTAACAATAACAATATGTAACAATATTATTAGCCGCCACCAATCCCTCCAAAATGATCCGTCAAACAAACCAAGACAAATACGGAGGCAATGAAAACAATAGTTGATCAAGTTGAGCTTTGTTGTTGTGTCTGAAGTCATGAGTCACGATACAGTAGCAGTGCATGTTTTTATATCTAAACTAATAACATTTTTGAAACAACGAATGCATATCAAACGAATGATATTTATGTCAGATAGGGCTGCATCCCAATATAAAAATAAAAAAAATTGCGACCTTATGTCAATTTAAATCAAAGTACGATATTGACGTAGAATGGCATTTTTTTGCCACTGCACATGGTAAAGGGCCATGTGATGCCATTGGTGGTACATTGAAAAGGATGGCTACTAGAGCTAGTCTGGCAAGACAGCATGAGCATCCAACCACTAATGCAAAAGCTTTGTATGAGTGGGCTAGTAAGCGGAGAGAAGAATACCTGACAAAATTGTCATTTTGTTTTGTGTCACAGGAAGATTACGAACAAGGATCAGAAGAACCATCAACAAGCAAAGCTAATTCCAGGAACACAGAAATTCCATTGCTTTGTACCCATTTCCGAATCGCAGCAAAACTGTATTCAAGTGATGAGGCAGTAAGCTATTATAATGTTTATAGAAAAGTAAAAACATAATCAAATAAGTTGACATTTAATATCTGTTCTATACCAATATATATTAGGACAAATAAAAATATTGAAATTATGTACAATAATCGTGAGAATAAATAAATAAGGTTAAGAAGTTTAAAGGCGTTTTTCCTTCTTCCCCTCCTTAACATCATTCATATTATCATCTTCCATCGTAATACCACAGACAAACAGAAGTAACACCTAGAACATTTTTCACAAAATTCTCTCGACCACAAATACTACCACCATCTAGTGAGCTTATTGAACGAAATAACTTTTTGTGCCACATGTCCAACAGGTGGCAGTAGTGTGAAATGTCAAACACGAAGGAAAGCGACGCGCGCAACTCTGGTTGTGAACTTGACAACTGTTGTATTTTAAACTGATCGTTAAATTCGTGGGCGATGGAAATTTATCCAGTGTTACGTCTGTTTGTCTGTGGTAATACTTATATTAATTCTCAACAATATTCCAACAATCATCCTGTATCTTTCGAACAGTTCATCCAACCGTCTAAATGTCAAAGAAAAAGTAGATGGGATATTAATGTGGGAAGAGATTAACGTAGCATTGTTGATGGAGCATCTGGAATAATGTAAGAAACGGGCGTATTTTCTTAAGTTGATTATGATATTAATATAATTCAATCCCAAATATCTTGAAGCGGTAACTTATAGGAAGATCATTGATATTAGAATTTTGAATTGCTTTTGGATAAAAAATCATATTGCAGTATCAAAACGCCTTTTCTATAACCAGAAATTGAATTTTCAGAAATACACCAAAAGTTGCCCTTAGAAAAACTTTTTTATTTTAAATACACCAAAAGTTGCCCTTAGAATTTTTTTTTTATTTTAAATTGCACCATGTTGAAACTGCCCTTAAAACATGGGATATTAATGTGGAAAGAGATAAACGTAACATTGTTGGTGGAGCATCTGGAGTAACTTATGAAACGGGCGTATTTTCTTAAGTTTTATGATATTAATATAATTGAATCCTAAATATCTAGAAAACGGCTAGTTTTAGGGAGATCATTGTTATTAGCATTTAGAATTGTTTTTGGATGAAGAATCATATTACAGCATCAAAACGTCTTTTCTACGGCTATAAATTGAATTTTCAGAAATGCACCAAAAGTTGCTCTTAGAAAAACTTTTTTATTTTAGATTGCACCATGTTGAAACTGTGCTTAAAACATCTGGTTTTACATTGAAATTTTACAGGAAAAATTTGAAAAAAAAATCGCAGATACCTATTTTTTGCAATTTGTGTTTTAAGGTTTAATTTCGATTTTTTCGTGAAAATAAAAGTATTTTTTTTTCAGTGTATATTTTTTTTTAAAAGCCTATTTGATTGTCTACCATCCCTCCTCAGACGCTATTTCTCTATAACAAACGGTTCCGAGGTACAATTTTTTTCAAATGGTGGTGCCAAAAATACATACGCCCTTATCAGAAGTTACTCTCGATTCTAAACGATCCCCAATTATATGAGATAATTTTCGTCTCATATACTTAATACATCTGCGCAGTTTCATCCAAATCGGAATGGTACATGTCAGATTTCAGCATTTTATGGACGATTTCGCGTGGAACCGCTCATTACTTAGATTTTTTCGAAGCCTTTTTCTTGACTGCAACAGAAACAAAGGCAACAATAATCAATATTACAACTGCTGTGATTTTCTACCAAGTCGAGAAGACTTTCAAAGGGTGGAGTTCTTAGAATAGACGAAAATCAAAACGTCCATATTGAATCATATCGAAAGGTCCGGATTGGACCAACACACATGCCTATTCTGCGCGGCGTGTGAGGTAAGGGTTCATTCATTTATTTCATAACGCTGAAATTGGTCATTTTTGACACCCACCCACCCCCTTGTAACGCTTTTTATATGAATATTATTCAGTTTTTGCATGGGTCTTAACATCGTTAGGACACCCACCCACCCCCTCCGGCGTTATGAAATTTGTGAATGGGCCCTAACACCAGTCGAATGAGGTGACAATTGTCGACTCGCTCCCATTTGATTAACATTAGTCTTCTCACGTCACTAGCGGTGAGAGCGACTCGTCTCGACTCACACGCCGCGCAGAATAAGCACAATTTTGTGATGTTAGAACTAGTTGAGGCAAAACAGTGCATAGACATATCAAAACCATATGGTCAGATGAAAGCTTAGGCTTTGGGGATTCCATTAAAAAATAACACAGAAAGATTGGAGAGTTATTGTCGCGTAAATAATCTTGGAAATAATTCTAACTGACGGTACACTAGAGCACTTCAAAACAACAAACCAATGTAAAAATCAAACGAATTAACTGAAAGGCGTCGAATTTATTGTGTTAGATCCAAGCCGAAAGGTGAGTAGAAAACGGTACAGACGATCTTTACAGTAGCGTAAGTATAGAGAAATGCTTGATGCTCCGAATTAGAACAGGGTCCGAATTGGACCAGGTTCCCCTAAAGGTATATTTTTTTTCATGTCATTTTTTACCTAAAATATTGTTAGTTATTCAGATTGTAAAAAATCAACGGTAAAACTAATGTAGATTCTGAAATATCAACAAAATACAAAAAGTGTCCGGGCATAGAGGACTTCCCCCTAAACCTTCTCTATAAAATGTAGAGTGCCCAGAGTTTGAAGTAGAACGGTGCTTCCAAGCAGAACATTATCTAATTTACAGACTCTACAACAGCTAGGATTTTCGAAGCTTCTATAGCCAATGAAGGAAAAACTCCGTTTTTATCTGTTCCAACAAAAGCGTTCGGTCGGATGATGATGACGACGACGACGAGAAAAGCGCTTCATATCCCTCCCATGTTTAGCCCCTTTTCCTCTAAATTATTCCCTCAAACTTGCTTCGCCGCTTGCATTCTCTCGTTTTCACTCACATCAATCAATCCAAACCAGATGCCGTTTCTTATTTCCGAATGTTTTGTCTGTTCCACCTACTCGCATCATTCCGTACAATAGTTGTTGTTCTTGCTTTACTTGGTTGTAGTTTTTTTTTTTTTGTTTGCTTGCTGGCTAATGGAACTTCCATTTTATGTTTAAAAAATAAAATTTAAAAACGAAATTTATGTTCTTAAGAGTTTGTGTTTCTGTTTTGAGTGGATCCGTCGGCTGAGGAGTGTGTGTGAAGACGCTCCCGGCCAATTAAAGCAAAATACTTTCAATCAATCAATATTCTATATGTTCGTAATTATAAAGAATGCAACAAGTAACGATGGCTTTCTGGCCATCGCGGGGCTTAAGTTTGTTTGTAAGTTTAACTGTACCTATATGTTGTGTGGGGTTTCTTGATTTGCCGTTTTCGTTTTTTGATTACAACGCGCGCGCGCACAAAGTCGTCTTCTAATGTCCACCGATAAGGACTACTGAACGTTAAAAATAAAACAAAACTGACGATGAATGATGCTGCTTTTGATTAGGGGGAGTGATGGCAATTTTTTGCAATATTCTAGTGCACGGCTCTGGAGCCTTCGTCAGCTGTGTGTGTGTTTGTGGCGGATGCTTTTCTTGTTATCTCGCTCTATTGAGTGTATCGTTGATGATGATGATTATGATGATAAAGATGATTCAAAGTTAAGTCTAAACTCTATCAATTAATATTGACAATAATCGTAATCAGTTTCGGCTGGTGTTGCTGCGGCGGTGGCGGTGTAAGGGACTGCTTTTTTTACTATCTCATATTGTTCTGTTTTTTAAACATTTTTATAACTACCTTACATACACGTTTCCATGCACATCCCTCCCGCGCGAACATACACTTTTCTGATCGTCTCCATCCATTCAAGCATCCATACACGATTTATATGCGCTGCTGCTGCGATTTTGTTTGTTTTACTGCCGCACTCGTTTTCTCATCTTTCATTTTTCTGAGTGTGTTTTCGCTTATCCTGCAAATTTATTTTTTTAATTATTATATTTATTTTTTTCTTCTTTTCGCTTCTGCTTGCTACTTTTTTTTTTGTTTTGTTAAGGATAATTCTGTGATAATAACTGCATTTTCTTGACTGTGTGCCATTTTCTGAAGATGCGACTAACATATTCGCCAAGATGTACCGTTTGTGAAAAAAAAAACACTTTTTCAAAAAAGTAGCGAAAATGGCTGTAATGTGTATATCCGAAGAATCAAACAGCTCAAATGTAACTGAATTCTAAGCCTTTCTTTCAAAGTCCGTCAGATTTTTCGATCCGACACAAAAGTGCTTCAAAAATTCATATTATTATCAGTGAACCTTTATTTTAATCTATCTAACAGCTGTACAGTAACATATCAAATTCCTTTAATCTGTTGTATTGTCTTAAAGCTTGACAATTTTCACAAAAGCAACATGGATTTCCGCAATAAGTTCTTCGGAATGTTTAATTGAGCATACGTTCAAATGTATCTAGAGTTACTTTGAGGAATTCATTTGATTCCGTTCGAAAAAAAATATGCTGAGTTTAACTACACAAAAACTAATGTGGCCTGATTTACAACAATTTCCAAAAGAAATTATCAGTCACAAATGACTTTTTTCATTTCATACAACAAGACTCTCATCAAAGCGAGAGTCTCCCGGCACTTTTCAAATTAACAGTACATTTCGGATATTGTCCTCGCTCCTCCCAGAAAACACCACACAATCGATTCGCTTTTTCTCCTCTCCGTTTTCTGATCTTGTCTTTTTTGTTCCTTCAGCCTTCGTTCCGCATGCGACTGTTTTTAAGTGCGTGAGTTTTTTTTTCTGCCCGTTTCGGTGTTTAATTCTCTCCTCTCTATCTTTGTATGGTATATTATAAAAAGCTTTCCCATTGTTTGTTGTGTTTCTTTTTTGTTTAATTTCATAATCTCTCCTTCCTCTTCTTTCCCCTTTCATTTGTATCATTTCTAGATTCGAAATATACCATATGATTCTATGTTACGCTATTATTACGATTTCCTTTCTCTCGAATTCATATTTCTCTCTGTGCCTCTTTCTGTTTGCTCTCAATACTTAAATCTGTGTTTGTGTGTATGTGTTTTTCTTTTTTGTTTACCACTTTCGGCCTTTCAGCATACCCTTACGACGACGACACTCAATCTATCGCTCGATCACCGCGTTTTGTTTTGCTCACCAATGTCTGTTAATCTGTTTCACCTTGTTTGTTTCTTTCTGTTTCAGCCTACACATTTATAATTGATTATTACTACTACGCTTACTATTAGCTAAAACTTATCCTGAAATATAAATAGATTATTGGTAGCGGCGACGGCGATGATGTTCTCGAGCGGGTGCCAAGCGGTGTGCAGGATCTTCTTGTTAAAGTCCAAACAGTCGACGCTGATTTCGTCCTTTTTCCGCTTGCCACCGGTACAGACCTTGCGCGGCTTGAGCACCGTCTTCGGCTTGATGATGTCCCGGGACGCCTCCAGCGTGACGTCCTTCTTGCTGTTGCGGTCGAACACGCGGAAGAAGTTGTTATAGCTGCCGGTCATGATCGAACTGTCGTTGCCGTTCCAGCAGCACTCGAACTTGTCGAAGATGCAGTCGTTCTCGTACAGTGAGCACAGCTTCGTGCGGAGGTATTCATGCACCTATGGATAGTAGAACCGGAAAATAGCGGAGAATTAGAAATTTTTAATTCAATTAGGACAGCTCATAAGTCCAATATGTAACCCCTAGGAACATCCCCCACTAAATTCATCGATATTCACTATAATAACTTTGGTAGATTGTCGTCTCGTAATCGACGGAAGAATCCACGACTAACTTTAATTCTTAATAGTCAACGATCAACTGAAGAATGCGTTTGCTGAATATTCGCTTGCTACAACCCAAGTAACATTGGTAGCTGAATGTCCTTTTTCACAAGGGACAAATATGCACACAGACGCTTGTGAGGGTAACTCAGGCAGTGTGGAGATGTCGCACCAACGACGACCCACTTGAACCAGCCCATGCAATTCTAGCTGAATTGGTCAAGTGGTGTACAGAGTGCACCGACATTACCCTTGGTCTCAGATGCTTATCTCCCAGGAAGCACCTTACGGTATTTCTTCGAAGAGGAAATTCTGAGTGCTTGAACTAATGCAGGTACTGCCTATAGCCAGGCTTTATTTTGCTCATCTTGATCTGATAGATGGAGCGACCTCGTACGCTCACAACAATGAGTTAGCATTCGATGTTGGTTGAATAATCCGTGGCTGAGAGAGTGGAGAGAAACGTTGGCTCTATCCAAACGCACATCTTCCATTTGACAGCTCTAGCTTACTGCGAGGCTCTGCAAACACATCATCATTGCTTTTGGGAAGAACTGAGGTTGGTTTCTCCGTCAACGCAAGAGCATGATTTCGCTTTCCTCTTTGCCCTTTTGGACAAAGAGCTACAAAAAGACAGCGAAGAGCTGTCTGTAAATGCTCTTCCCCGAACTGAGAAATGGGAAAAAATGCTCTCCTCGTAACTGAGAAAGGGAGAAAATAATCTCTTTCTCTTTTATGCACTGAGGTTGTCAAAACAAACTCTTTACCACTGTGGGAATGAAAATAAGCAAATACAAACGTGTGAACTCTTCATCCCGCAGAGCTCGTACGCTCAGTTTGTGTGTGGGTAAAATCGCTTCTCTTTTCTAGTTGATCATTAAAAGGGGGAGAAAGAGGATAAGTCAAGAGCAAGGAAGAAGCCTGCCTATAGCAAACATGTCCTGACAGAAACTGCGTCAGGTGGAAGTTCACTTCCCCATGTTTTTTTATACCGATCTGACACATTTGGTATTAGCTGATGAAACCATCTACCTTTAGAGGAATTATCTTATTCCTGCTGTCAACCTCTGAGAGTTGCCTCTTCACACGCGTTGCAGAATCCACTGGTACCTCTTTGGTTGAAGCATTGAACATCTTCCTTGATGATGAGCCTGATGGGCGTCATCCCGCCTATGATACACACGGCCTCTTTAGAAACCGTTCGGTATGTGTATGCTAATCTTAAGCATATGATCCTATACGTGCTTTCCAACCGCTTTAGATTTCTGCCCGTTCTAAGCGCTTTTGACCAGTTTGGTCCTCCATACCTTAGTATGGATAGCGCCACGCTTGCCAGGAGCTTGCGTTTGCTGGAAATTATAGTGGAGCCGTTAGACATCATCCTCGAAAGCGCCGCTGCTCCATCTGTCTTCTTCTTCTTTCTGGCATTACGTCCCCACTGGGACAGAGCCTGCTTCTCAGCTTATTGTTCTTATGAGCACTTCCACAGTTGTTAACTGAGAGCTTACAGTGCCAATGACCATTTTTGCACGCGTATATCGTGTGGCAGGTACGAAGATATCTATGCCCTGGGAAGTCAAGAAAATTTCCAACCCGAAAAGATCCTCGACCGGTGGGTTTCGAACCCACGACCCTCAACATGGTCTTGCTGAATAGCTGCGCGTTTACCGCTACGGCTATCTGGGCCCTCGTATCCAGCTGTATCGTTCTAAAGAAACGCGTAAGTTCTACAAGAAACTCAATGCATCCCGCAAAGGCATTGGGCCGCGAGCCGAAATGTGCCGGGATTAGAAGGGAGGTATCTTGACGGACGAATTTGAGTAAATTGAAAGGTGGAAGCAGCACTACTGTGAGCATCTTAATGACGCAGATGGGGGAAGACCAAGGCAGCAAGAGGAATGCCCTCATGATGGCTGGGAAGGATGGTATTGGAGCGGAACTTATTAAAATAAATAAATAAATAAATAAAAGCAATATAACCAATACACAATAAAGGGTGACTAGTTAGAATGTGAGAATTATCAATTTCCCCGAATGTACTATTCCCCGAAAATTATTTTCAGAATGTACCATTTTCCCGAAAAAATCGAAATGTAATTCTGAAAGCTATTCATGATTCTGCTGCCAAAAAGTACTTAACATGCTAGATGATGTAAGACTAGATGAAAATTGATTAGTTTGCTATAATATCGATGTGTTCAAAATAAATTGCCACGGGCATTGGACTCAACACAACTTTTTTTTGTGATAGCCTGATGAAAAAAGCGAGCACATGATAGGCAGTTTCATTGGAAGCGGTATCTTTGGAGTATCGGTATTTGGCTTATGGACATTTGGCCGAATGAACATTCGGCTTAGTTTTGCCTTCTTAGAATAATAGGCTGTTCTTTATATTTATACTGCTCTAATATTTAGTGGCACTTAGCTGATAATAATTCAATTTGAAATTTCCTTTTTTTTAATAATAAGCTGTTCTTTCACATTGTTTCGCACGATTACGCAGAGATGCCATATTAGGCCAAACGTCGTTATGCCATATATCTGGTAGGTTAAACTTAATTGCATTATACTTAGTGACAGTAGCTACAGTGAGTTCATTTACTACACAGTTAAGCCTCGAGTCTTCCTTCTAAATATATTTAAAAGACAACATGCTTCTTTATTGATTTACTGACAATCAATATAAGTTTACCAAACAGTAATAGCATATAATAACCAGAAAAAAAAATCTGAATAAAGTTTCAAAAGTTCTGTTAATTTTTATTGATATATTTATGTATAAAGAACATCATTCTAATATAAGAAGGGCAAATTTCTGATGAAATCAGTACTGCCGTGAATCGCAAGTCAGTCTCACCTGCATTTTCGTCAAAATTGAGTTAAGTTCAGTTATCAACATATCTTCCAATGCTATTTCAGCTGCACTTATGAGATAATATAATTTGTTCTGTAAAATTAGGAAAAAAAATACCAAACTGGATTGTCCCACATCAGTCCCACTACAGATATTTGCACCGTATAACACAAAAAGAACCGCGTTTTGATCATCTCTATAATTTTTTCAGAAAGATATCGTAGTGAAAAGCAAATTGTGAATGTTTCCTCTGGAATTTGTTGAATCATTGTATGGAAAACGAGTTTGGAAATTTCACAATCCATTTTCTCTATGCCTACTTTTTACCAGAGCTGCCAGATGATTTGATAGAAAATCTGTATCCACGAGGTTAAAAAATCTGTGTCCCATACAAAAAACCTGTGTCCCATACAAAAAACCTGTGTCCATGTAAAAATTGTTGAAAGAAAATCTGTGTTCCATACAAATTTAATCTGTGTCAGAATAAAAATATCTGTGTAATACAGAGAAATCTGTACATCTGGCAGCCCTGCTTTTTACAGATGGCACTGGTTGGTGATTCACGGCAGAGTATCAGTTGCAAGCAGAACAATAATAATACAGCAAAGCTTCAAAGAACTGCCTACGATGATAAGAAGGCGAGACTAGCTTTTAAATTATCAACTATTTTTATGCCACGATTATTAGAGCAGTTATATAAGGAATTATTTATAATATTAAAAAACAAGCCTTTTTTACGTTATAAATTGTAGTTCATAGAAAATTAACCATCTGCTTTCGTTTTAAGAAACAGAAACTACTAACGCGGAAGTAATCAGCTTAGTGACTCATTTATTATTTCTAAGTTTTCATGCAGGCTTCAGTGCATCTCATTTGTGTCACGTCTTTGAATCCTGCAAACTGTTTGCAACCGGTCAAACTTTATTCCATAATTCTGCTGTTGCCAGTTCAGCCAGACAGTGTTGCATTTGAACGCGTTCAGTTTGCGTTCCAGTTCAAACTTTTGAACGAGAGATCAAGTAGGCTTGCTCATTGAGCAGTTCAAAAATCTGAACCCGAGCGAGCTGAAAATTGAACTTGAAATGAAAACTGTTTTCATGGCAGATACACGACATATTTCAACGCGGAAGTTTTGCTAGATATTGAAAAACATTTGAAATTCCATATATGTTGAGTGATATGAATGTATTATAGTCTGGTGCAGTTTTTTCGGGTTCTTTACTTCATTGTGCATTTTGAAGTGAACGGGCCGTTCTTGAGCAGGTGCAGAATCTTGCACAAGAGTTCAATGCTTGCTAGGTTCTCGTGCAAAATTAGAACGCGTTCAGTTCATTTTTGGCTCGCGTTCAGTTTAAAATGCATCACTGCAGCCAGATGTTATTCAGATGTACACCCGATTCGAGAACGTCGAGAAATGTGTTCTTTTTTCGCACGGTTTTTGAAATTTTGAACTGAAAACTTTTTTTGCACGGTACGCATCCCCCGTGCAAAAACAGAATCGGGTGTATTATGTTCGGACAAACGACATAAATCATCAGCTTTATTCTTCTCTTGAATATTCATTCAAAACCAACCTTCTAGGGGGACACGGGGCAGTATGGACACCCTAAGGAATTTGCCTATTTTGGATGTGAAGACATGAATATTATACTGTTTTGTATGTGCAGTATGCTTTTTAGAGTTCTTAAGCATTTGTTAAACATTGTTGCATAATTTGGAAAAAATATTTTGTTTCCAAAAAAAGGTTTAAAAAAAGCTTACATTTGGTAGTCACCATCAAGCTAGCGGGGCAAAGTGGACTCCCCCATGGGGCAGTATGGACACCTTAACGTTTATAGGAAAATTGTCCCGCGATTATTCCCAAAACCTCGAAGAATTAAGTACATATTCAGGAAACCATAGTGGCAGGTCACTGTGTCACTGAAAACATGAATAAAACCAATCAACGACATTTTTCGACATTGCCCCAGGTTAGTTTTGATTCAGAATTGAGAATTTTCAACCGATTTGTGGAAAATTTGATTCGGGGTAATAGTTTTCGGGGAAATGTCGGACAATCGATCACCATTCAAAACGCTGCGTATAAAACAAGTGCTTTCTCAGGTCATCTTCCGCCGTCTATCGCCTCTAGCAAGCATATATGTGGGAATTGAATAAGCTGGTTTTGTGGACGGGCGATCGAGAACAGACCAAATCTTTATGTTGCGGCAGATCCTCCAAAAGTGTCGCGAATATCAAGTCCCTACGCACCACCTATTCATCGATTTCAAAGCGGCCTATGATACCATCGACTGCGAAGAGCTATGGAAGATTATGGACGAGAATGGTTTTCCCGGGAAACTGACTAGACTGATCAAAGCAACGATGGATAGTGTACAGTGCTGTGTGAAGATATCGGGTATATCGGACCCGTTTGAAACACGCAAAGGACTTCGACAAGGCGATGGTCTTTCCTGCCTCCTGTTCAATATTGCGCTAGAAGGTGTTATGAAACGGGCGGGCTTCAACATGCGGGGCACGATCTTCAATAAATCCAGCCAGTTCATTTGTTTCGCTGACGACGTGGACATTGTCGGAAGAACGTTGCAGGTGGTTGCTAGTATACCAGGCTGAAACGTCAGATCGGGTTGGATTGAAGGTAAATACGTCGAAACGAAATATCTGCTGGCTGGAGGAACCGAGCGCGATAGAGCTCGCATTGGCAGACGCGTGACGATCGACGGAGATGAGTTCTAGGTGGTGGACGAGTTTATCTACCTCGGATCATTGGAAACGTCGGATACCAACTGCAGCAGACAAATTCTAAGACGTATCATTGCCGTAAGTCGAGCTTACTACAGACTCCACAAGTAAACTTCATCTCCGTACTAAGTGTACCATGTACAAGACGCTTATAAGACCGGTTGTCGTCTACGGACTTAAGACGTGGACAATGCTCGAAGAGGACCTGCGAACACTAGGAGTTTGAACGATGTATGCTTAGGACGATCTTTGGAGTATGTGAGAACGGCGTAAGGAGGAAAATAATGAACCAGGAGCTTGCGCAACTCTACGATGAACCCAGTATCCAGAAAGTTGCCAAAGCTGGAAGGGTACGATGGGCGGGGCCCGTTGTGAGAATGCCGGAAAAATGGTGTTCACCTCGAATCCGGCCGGTACAAGACGAAGAGAAGCGCAACGAGCTAGATGGTTGGGCCAAGTGGAGTAGGATCGTAGAAGTTTGACCATACGCAGTCCTACACTGAACCAAGAAATATCATAGAAGATATTAAAAACGTCACATACTCTTACGACAATTGAAATCCGATTCACGTTATATGTGTCCATTGACATTCATGTAAGAAACACATAAATCTCATTATGATACTCCATAATATTCAATTTTGAACACTATGAAACGTATATGAACAAAAGTTATGTATTCAATCCAATGAATGCTATGGGATTGGCAGATGTGAAAAGTATAGCGTTATTTCGCAATGGCGAATTTGAGTCTCGAAAGAATCATCGTGGAGTATTTGGAATAAAATTTTGTTTCAACGCGACGTGGATCACAGAATAATGTTTGGGATAATCAAGAAGTAAGTAAAAAACGTTATTTATTTATAAACGAAAAAATGAATGTGAATTACTTCTTTAGACTTGAATTCACAGAAAACATCAACTTTATTCCTAGCTGAAGTCAACGGAACAAGGTCGGTAGGAACGGAACAAACCATCCAGAAGAATTCAGAGCTAATAAAATCGGTTAACCAATGCATTCGCTTCCCTCGCTTATTCACACAAATGCCAATCATGTGTAAAATAAACAGATTTTTAAAAACTATGGTTAGATTGTTCATCAATTCTACTGGATAAAAACTGAAGAAGAATCATCACAAACTCATTTTAATATCTAATAAAAATCACTAACAATGCCAATAACTTTCATCTGAATTTCACATAGAACTCATTGACAGAATCCAATGGTTCGTATGATAAATTTGCATCAAATGTATGTGTTTTATCAGATGAAATTAATCAAAAAGAAATCGCACAAGTTTATGTGATATTTTGATGAGCGTTATGTAAAAAGCTACATGGAAAAAACTATGCGTGTTTTCAGATAAACCTGATATGATTCCTTGGTTCAGTGTATGCGTTCTAGGTGCCAACAGTTGACGACTACGTAAAAAATGACTTGGATTGAGAAACCCTACTTCCGCAATAAACCGTTACAATCAATATTGAGCATGATCAAATCGAACACATACATTCGCTTTAATTTTGTTCGCCTAAATGAGAGCGTTTCCATATTCAGCAACATGTAACAGCTCTGATAGTCCGGAAGATTCACAGGGTCGTTCCACGGTAGTGACCTGGGTGCATAACGAAGAAAACTACTGTACTTTTTCAATCTGGAGAACCTGAGTAGTGGGATAAAATGACCTCACACAAACAGCGTAATCCAGTATGCTTCGCACTAATGAACAATACAATGTCTTTAGGGTGTAGATATCTTGAAACGCTCGTGAGTTACGTCGAATAAACCCAAAGACAGTGAGAGCCTTGGCAGTGGTTACACACATTCTATTAGCATTCTATTTTCTGAACACCATAGAAGCAGCTCGTTGACGTCTGATTGTAGAGCTTGTGAAGGTATCAACCAGTGCACTGCAGTGTTGTAAGCAATCACGGTAGTCGACACGTTTTCGCTGATATTCGGCAGCGCTTCCCTTAAACACTCACAACACGAGCGATCAAACGAATGTCGAAAAGAAAAATGTCAATTGAATGCCATACTGACCACGATAGCTTCGCTGGGAAACGTTACGGTTTTGTTTGTTTCTGTTCTGCTTTCACTGTATGTGTGTTTATAGTCCGATGTCTGAATTCTATGCAAAACTTATGATTTATGCAAATATCATCGAGTCAAGCGCAGGGTGGCCACCAAAATCCAATTTTCAAATTCCCGCTTTTTTCCCGGTTTTCTCGGTATATTTTTTAGTATTTTCCCGGTTTTTATATGTGATAGTTAGGAGATTTTTGTCAGTTTTTGCTCACTTTGGTAGGCTTTTTTTTAAAGCTACTGAACCCATATTTTTCAACAATATGCTTCTTGCTTAGGTGTATCTTACTGTCAAGACAATTGGCCGACAAAAACCTCAGATGCCAAAATAAACCATCCAGGGTCCCAAACAGTTAATGAGGTTGAAGATATTTCCACTTCTAATCCTTCAATTCTTTCTTCATGAGAATGAAAGGTTTTCTAAACCAAATAAGTTTATGATGAAAAACAGGATAGATAAATAACTTTATTTGAGAGATTTACCGGCCAAAGCTGGCACATCTCTTGAAAATGAAACGAAGCCAAACAAATAAAAGCATGTAGTACTTTATTTATTTTTAGTCGATTAGCTAGCTTATTTCATATTACAAGCTTTTATAAATAAAGGATTGTTTTCAAAAACATCTGGACTTATTTTCAATGCAATATTTTTAAATGCTTAAATCTTCTTAAGTTTTTCAATTTTGATGTGAAACTGTAAGTTAAATAAGTTATAGAGTCCAAAAAATGTTATCCCTGACAGTAAGAGGAAATATAAAAAGTAAATCGAAACATCGTTAACCATTGGTAAAATAAAACATTTTTAAGAATACTCTAGTCTATAATCAAATCATTAATATTTAATAAGACATATTAAATGCACCTAAGGGAAAACAGCTGAAACTGTCTGATAAAATCATAAAATATGTGATTCCAACTAACCATTCCTTCTATCATTTAAATGTATGAAATTACGATTTATTCAAAACTTCCTAGCAAAAACCCTTGCAACAATTATAGGAACACTATTTCTTTAGTGGTGGTATGTTATAAGCATGGTTCCTTCAACGGCGCAATCCATTGATTGCTTATGGGACCCTGCACTCTGGGTACCGTCAAACGGGGTGACTTGCAACGGCGGGGTGACTTGCAACACATTGTAATTTACAACTAAATTTCACTATAAAACACAATTTTCAATAGAAAATTCGTTTTAAATCGGTGCATCAATACGTATGACTCACAATTCAAGTAGGGGCCACGATTAAAACTGCTATTATAAATATGTTCATACAATAAACATAATTCTTTTAAATGTCTAGAAAACTGATACTTGATGGAGGTTCGAAATCGTGACCTGAAAACATGAGATAGATTTAATGTACAATAGTAATACTCTACATGTTGTTCCGATAACTAATAAGTGATAATATGACGAAATTTATTTTACGAAATTGTAGCAACAACTTTTTAATAAAAATAATTTTTGTACAAATGTACCTATGCGGGGTGACTTGCAACACTTTATTTCTAAGCAATTTAGAGTTTTATAAAAGTTAAAAACTATGGTGTTAGGTCTACTTTATAATCAAAAGAGTAATAATTCATCAATCAACTACAAACACTCGTTAAAAATATTGTTCAGTTAAGATATTGGACCTTGATGATTTAACGCCTCTTTTTCCCATACAAAAATAGCTCAATTATTTTCTTACAAAAATGTATTCTAAATGTTCTTGTACTGGTTCGAATGCTTTAAATACATGAATAACAATACTTAACAGGTGTGATCAATAAAAAATATCAACATTTTGTAGGAAAAAACTAAATTAGCAGTGAGTGTTGCAAGTCACCCCGCACAAGGACATTTAAAAAAATTCACCTTTTTGATGACTTTTGATATGACAAAATAATTCGATTCAATTTTCTATCATCTCATTCTGTAGGCGAGCCGGCCATTCAAAGTTCTACAAGGAATTTAGATTTTTAGATTACGTTTAGATCATGGTTTTGGTTGATTGAAGTTGAAAAGTGTTGCAAGTCACCCCGTTTGACGGTACTGTTGCACCACTATATGTGCAAAGAAGCAAAATTTTCGAGAAAAATAATTGTTTTAAATAGCTTAGCGATTAAATTTTGTGGATATTATTCGATTGCTTGTATCATTTTCGCATCGTAGATCATAGAAAAATATTACATAATCATTTATCAGAGAGGAACATGTCAAAGCGATTGCCCTATTTGTACAAATTCATAAATGCTTCATTACAGTACAATCAACCATAACAGCTTTGAATAAACAATTTTCAATGATTTGTAAGTTTAGCGCTCAAAAATATTCGTTCAAAACCGATTTTCCCGGTGACCACCTCAAATTCCCGATTTTTCCCGTCTTTTTCCCGGTGGATTCAAATTCCCGCCTTTTTCCCGCTTTTCCCGTTTTTCCCGGTTCGGCCACCCTGCAAGCGACATTCAATTGACACGTTTATGTGCTTGTCGACGTTCATTCTAAAGCTTGTGCTGTGACTGCTGACCATGATAACTAAACGAACGAAGCGCAAAATGTCGAATGTTTACAACACTGGATCAACATATAAAAGCTTGCACGATTTCAAACGGTAGGACAGATCGACGATGAACAGCACACATATGAGTGGGCCTAGAACGCTGCCCGGGGGAACCCCGGAGAACACTCGATTATGTGTTTCCGATCCTAACGAAGACTTTTCGACCGCAAAAGTAGGAACGAAGCCAGTCTGCAATCCAGCGCTGCCTCGCTCAAACTTCTTGATAGCAAGATCGTGAGAGACTTTGTCGAAAGCCTTCAAGAAGTCGAAATACACAGCGATCACTTGCTGACGACATTCGATTACCGATGAAAGGAAATTGGGGTAGAACATAAGGTTTGAAACTGTGGATCGTTGCTTACCGAATCCATTTTGGGAATCGAATATCAGGTGTCTTTTGGCTTTATACTGAACCGTGTGTATCATGCTCTCAAAAACCTTATCAATGCAGTAAAGAATTGATATTCCACTATAGTTGTCGACAGAATTGATACTGCCAGATTTATGGATGATAAGTAGGTACATAAGTACGCTCACAACAATTAAAGAGTCAGCATTCGATGTTCATTGAATAATCCTGGCAGAGAGTGTAGAGAAACGTTCCCCACTAGCAGATCATATCATGACTTTATCATATTAAGATAAAAGTATCTTCCGTTGATAAAATTTATATATGATGATTCATAACCAGATTATATCAGAACGTGTTACAATTCATTTCATAACATATTATGGTACAAAAAGTTATAACAAATTTAATTACAATCTTGAAATGACTGAACTTTTTGTTCGTGATTCGGCCAAATGACCCGTTCGGACCCGTACGGTACCGACGCCTACCGCAGTACAAACGATTGTTTCAATGAGATGCGGACAGATTTTGGTGGAGAAAGCTGCAGCGCGAGCTGCAATGCGACCGCAAAGAACGTGACAAAGCAGGAATCAATACAAAAGAGACCGGAATGCAACAAACCCACAATGTAATTCTACAATACAATATTTAAATCAGGGAATGAAATTATTGGTCACGGCGATAATCATAAGCCTATCGCTAAAGCCGATTTTCCGGAGAAAAGAGAGGTGCGATAATATCCTACTCGTCCAGCACTGCGCGAATGTGCTCTCACGAGATCTGCAGCAAAGAATTTATATTATCACCCGCAACGAAAAGTTGGTTTCCTTCTTTTCTACTCTTGTTTCGTCGTAATGAGTGTCTTTCGCTTCCGCATGTAGCATTTTTATACCAATTTTATCTCTCCCTTCGTTCAGCTGGCGTGGTCGAGTGATTATGATGCACGCGCGTTTTGATGACGTTTTTGCTCATGGACATGGGTTCGAACCCCGTCGGCGGCAAACATTTTTGTTATTTCCCTTGTGATAATTATCGCGATATGTTTAGAGCCGATAAAGTTGGATCAGTGCATATGATCGGATCGATATTGGCTTTTCGTCAGTATAATGATCAACAATTATAGCAGTTCACGAAACCTGTTTCGCGCAGATAAAGGCGGCAACTAATTGTCAGGTTGCTTAAAAAAAGGCCTATTTTCGTCTCATTTACGCGATAATTTCATTCACTGCTTTAAATCGAAGGCGCCAGCTCAAAAACCAACCAAATTAGTCGAAACTTTGAGAGATGGGTTTTCTTAATTTTAAATAGAATTCTAGGGGTATCCCGTTGAGTTTTACAACTATTTTGTTTAAGGGCCAGTCTATCCCACATATTTCGGCACAAAAAAAGGCCTGGAAGGAGAGAAATGCGAAAAAATGGAACAGCTGCATCATTCACAAGCAACGCGCCATTAAAAGCTCCACGCATTCCGAAAGGATTTCGTGCCATTAATCAAAATTTATTGGTATGGGAATGGAAGCATTTTGTTGAACTTCGTGTCTGCTATTCAACAACGCGCCAAAGATGTCATGTGGATAGGTTGAACAACTGAAGCCCAATTTTCACTAGATTCAGTCAATTTGTTTGCTTCGCGAATAATAGATTGGCGAAAGAACATGTGAAACTGTGACTGATCTGTATACCCGCTTGAAGCGTGAAGCGACAGAAGTCTGAAAACCCACGAACACTTAACATCCTACAAATAGAGATAGAATTAGAACAAACTCCGCCAGCATACTCACCGGATACGTCTCGATTGGCTTCGTCTCCATGTGCAGATCCCACACCTTAATACTCAGATAATCTCGGGAAATCATGTACCGGCCGGTGTTGCTCAGCTTCACGTCGCTGATCGAGCTGATAATCTCGCGGAAAAAGCTCTTGTTGGTGATGTCCACGTCCTCCGGTTCCTCGAACAGTTTTGCGTGCCGGTCGCAGAGCGCGGACGAGCGCATATCACATAACCTAATTGTACCCTTACTGCTCGAGTACACGAACACGTTGCACTCGGTCGGATGGAACTCGGCCGCCGTGATGACCTCCGTCAGTTCCTCCATGTTGGCCGGCTTGATGTCGACGATGTTGAAGCTCTGGTCGGTAATCTCCAGGTGCCACAGGTTGAGCCGCAGGTCGTCCGCCGACAGGTACGTCTCCTGGTCCGAGTTGACCGATATCGAGTTGATGTGGTAGGTGTGAGCGTTGGCGAAGATCCGACGGGGCGACGCCTCCACCATCAGATCCATCGGCTTGATCGATGGCACCCGCAGCGCGCTGATCGACGACGGATCACGTATGCTGCCATTGTCCTCCCGCGTGTTGTAGCCCTCGACCCGTTTGTCCCGTTCCGAGACCTTCCAGAGTTTTATCGTCTTGTCGTTGGTCGACAGGAGGAAGTGCGACTGGTTCTTGCGCTTCAGCCACCGGATCTTGTTGATTTTTTCCTCTATTTCTAGTGATTTTAGGTAGTCGAACTCGGGCTCGTGTGACTGGAAGGTGGAATAGACGTTGTATTCGCCGCGCCGCGGGTTCGAAGATTTCGAGGCAGGATCTCTCTGTGGAAGAAGAAAAATAATAAGAGTTATTTTAGGATTGCAATCGATAGGAAACTGTCTAAATGTAACAATTGCAGTTGCAATCAACGCCACAAACGTTGAAGAAAAGTCATATTATGCCGAAAACGAGGGCAAGGACACTGGGCATATCATTTATTAATTATTGAGCTTTTAAGAGACACGCGACATGAATTTCTACCTTGCATGCAGAGGATGCAAGCGCCGAGACGGAGAAGTAGGAGGAAGCGTGGCACTAAAGCTGACATGTACATGTACTTTGCAGAAAGTGGAACATGGAAAGCTCTCTTCGACTTTTAGCTGTGCTTTGTGTAGCGCTTGTCCTGTTCTGAATGAGCGGCAATTTAGCTGAGGTTGTCAAATCGATTTAATTCCCCGGTGGGGGGTAAGCGCGGCAGTGGTAGGTGAGTTTTCAAGAAAAGCTAATTTTGTTTGAAGGATGGATGGTCTCCATTCACGTTAGTGTGGTCATAGGCCTGGACGATAGCAGATAATCCGTATCACTGAGCGGGTGCTTTTCACAATGACGTGCCCACTAATCATGAATGCCTTCTGTACGACGATATGCGTGTGAGCATTATAGTTGTGCTACTCTAGAATAGTCGAAATGTTATGTCTATTCATCAATGTTGCTGTAGCTGAAACTAGAACAACCCAGTCAAACGGACTTTTGCACATATGCATACACTATATACCTCTTGCCGGCGATGATGGTGTGGTAATTGACAGCGATAAACGCATATGTAAATATTAATACTTTCATTTACAGCGAGCGAATCATACTACCTACAATAGATTTTATGCCATCATCAGTCGTACAAGCTCAATTATAAAACCTACCGTAAAATGGGGCGAATAGAAACACTCTCCGACACGTTTGAATGTGTAAAACTTAAACCGTGTGGATAAAAAAAAAACAATTTTATTAGTCCCAAATACGGATCACGTCTTCCTTTGCTGAGACCCCAATTGCTGTTAAAAAATAAAAATTATATCATACAAAGATTTATGAAAATGTTGTATGTTTCCATTCAACCCGCGATGGAGCGAATAGGAACACTGTTCAGTAAATATCCATACTCTTTTACATTTTAAATGAAAAATAAACTCTTTGTACATCTCAAAAAATATCCCAACGTTTTTACCTAGTGTAGAAAAAAATATTTTTTTTTACATTTTCAATATTTGATCATGTTAGAAATGGGCAAAAAATGGCGGATGTTTTAAGCTGTCAAAAAAGGTTGAGATTTCAATATTTTCTTCTCAATTTTATAATGGAAAATATAGCAAAATTTTTAATCTGAAAATAGTCTATCCATACTCTGTTGCTATTGAACTAATGGAAAAAAATATATTTCATGAGGTTTTTAAAGTTTATTATTACATAATAGTCGCATTTCTAACTGTAGGTCGCTTTGTTTCTATTCACCCCGTTTTACGGTACATCGACGCTTCTTGAAAGTCGATTATATTTAATCACAACTAAGTGGGTCATCCATAAACCACGTGACCATAAAGAGCGATAGTGGGTGGTTTTGGTTAATGACTTTGGATGGACCATATATTTTTTTAAATTAGTGTACAGGCAAAAGACCACGAAAGTGGTGGGTTCGAAAATCTGAAAAAATGATTACATATTATAATGTTGATACTTTGTATCAAACATTATAACTTGGTTTGATATGTTTTTAATATAATTAAAACACATTTTGTTATGTTTATGTTACTATTCATACACTTTTTGTTATAATTTTAGTTATTTTAACAACATCCTGCATCAAGTTTATAACAACCTATGTTCGAAAAAACCTTATAACATAATAACATGTGCTGATATAATTTTGTTATGTACCTTTAGTCGGGATTGCAGTTCCATTGAATCAAACAGAGTAGATTACTGAAATCCAATCACTAGCTCTTAGAAGGATTTCATTAAATCTCAAGCTGCTATCACTTTTAGAAAAATCTATACATTTAAATAAAAATGGAATGGTGTTTGTATGTCACGAAATGGCTCGAGAACGGGCCAACCGATTTTCATGATTCTTCACATTTGAGTTCGTCGTGTGTATGTGCGATGTGTATGTGTGTATAAGCGCTCAGAACATTCACAGGGAAAGTTAAAAAATACAGAGAACTTACACATTGTTTTTGTATAGGACGTTTCGTGGTGTTTTTCAACAGCCTACTGGATGGCAAGACAAAGTTTGTCGGGACCACTAGTAATAAATAATGCAGAACTTAAGGCTCAACATTTCCAACTTTTTCGTTTTGTCATACAAAATCTCTAAATGTCGACTTGAAAAATCTAAAAGACCAACAGTAAAGATGTTCTAAGCAAACATTCATGGAGAGTTAGAATTTAAACTTTGATGCAGTTACTCCTAGACCCACTTTTTGATTTTTTAGATATATCAAATCAAATTTGCGAGTTAGTTGTGTTTGATCCTTTGACCTTGACGCTTGCTCCTGCGGGGGCCGGCGATGAGGGCAGGATCAAACATGTCGCGAGTCGGTCGAGTGAAACTGAAAAAAAACCGCGATCGCTTGGTTGTGTTTGATCCTTCGACCTTGACGCTTGCTCTTGCGGGGGCTGGCGATGGGGGCAAGATCAAACATGTCGCGCATCGGTCGAGTAAAGTGAAAAAGTGCCGCGTTCGATTAGTTCTTTTTGATCTTTCGACGTTGACGCTTGCTCCTGGGCAGTGCGTCAAGAAAGCCTGAGCAGTCGTCAGTTGTTTTCACTCTCGGGGCGCGTGCCTATTTTCTCTGAGAGCTTTTATATAGCCGAGCAAACGAGTGAAGCTGAGAGTGGATTGTTGCTGCTCAAGGATGACGGATCAATTGGTGAGCTCGTTTCATGCTACTATTTCTAATCTATAAAATATGTATGACTGCACCTTTAATCGTTACAACGGTGAGACGTAAATATGATTTTTCAACAAACTTTGAAAGGTTCGTCACTGTGAGTGTCGACATAAACTCTGATTTATAAATTATGTATGTCCAATTTTTTTTTTCAAGACTCTTTTTTCTTTTTACTTTTATTTTTGTAATTAAAAAAAACATTGAATGGTTCGACACTACACGTGTAGACTTACGAAAGGTTCACTTTATTCAACAAACTTTGAAAGGTTCGTCACCTCAAGTGTCGGCATAATTTTTCTCTACATAGATATTGTTCATATCAAATGAAAATATTATATTTACATATAAGCATGTTTATATCTCACAAATAATTATTTATCATGGTCTAATCACTTATCAAAGTGAATCCTGTGACCCAACGATCCTCCCCATTAACAAACATCCCTCCCAGTAACCTTTGTGGAGATGCAGAGGCAAACACGGTCTCCAAATAGCAAAGGTTACACACTAACATTCCTTCCCCCAATCCCACCTGACTGCAAGGACGTGACCGGCGCCGTTATTGACCATGTATAAATAGAGGCACTGATCTATGCACACTGAAGAAGATTATGGCCAATCCCTGCCGAACTTCTAGTTGATTCTTTGTACATTTTCACTGACTTCGGTCAATCACGGAATAGCAACCATTGATATGTGTAGTCAGTCTAAGCTAAGCTAAGCTAGCTAGATATATCAAATCAAATTTGTTGTCAAAAAATCGCATTGGATTTTAGTATTCCTTTGTAGAAATAATCTATCGAAATGGCCAAAAAACGGGCGATGGCAAAATCTAAAAAAAAAATTACATAAAAATATATAAAAATTTCTTAAAAAACTAGAATTTAATATAAAAAAAACTAGAAATAAATATAAAAAACTAGAATTAAATATATACATATTTCATGTAATTTTTTATGTAAATTTTTTTTTCAGAGTTTTATATTTTTTCTGAAAAGTTGTAGTCTTAAGCTGTTATTCTATAAAAAAAAAGATTGCAAATCGGTTGAGCTGTTCAAAAGTTATGATTTTGTTCAGAATAAAAAATCTATTCCGCTGAGATCTAGAGTGTGTGCCGATGAAAAATGACTGATTTTTATTTGCAAAAAAATACATTTCAAAAAATAAAAAACATACATCACTGAAAATTTGACAGTAAACGTAAAATTTAATGAACTTTCAAGAAAAAATGAGAACAGTAATAGTTCCTTTGGCGCCGAGGCCTTTAAAACACGAAAAAAAGGAAATCATTAATTTTTTTTTTGTAAAAAACCTTTTTTGTGAAATTTTATATTTTACTTGAAAAGTAAAAATCTTTAGCTTTCATGCCTTTCATGCTTTCAAGAAAATTGAAGATCGGTCAAGCGGTTCAAAAGTTATGATTTTTTTTAATAAAATTATGCAAAATCACGAATGTTCTGGTCACCCCATTTTTGGAAATGGTCACCCTAATAAAAAAAAAATCAAAAACACGTGTATCCTTATTTCGGATAGCATGCATAGCATAGCATAGACTGACTGTACATGTCAATGGTTGCTACTCCGTGATTGATCGGAACTGGTAAGAATTGCACTACGATCCAAATGAATAAGGGATGGGAGTTTCCGCTTACTCTCGAAGTGCAATTTTAGCAGATCTAATATTATTGATCAATAACGGCGCCGGCCAAGTCCTTACAGTCAGTTGGGATGGGGAAGGAATGTTAGGGTGTAATGATTGTTGCTTCTAGAGACCGAGAATACCTCTGCATCTCCACAATCACCACGGGAAGGGTGTTTATTAGTGAGGGAGGAAAAGATCTGGGAGTCACCTCTGGCCGGTGATGCGATCCATGGACAAGGGGGAAATATACGACTTATATTTAAAGCTAGTTTTGTATTTTTGTCTCGAGAAGCTTTTGGTAGAAGCTTTAAAAAATAGGTCAACATCTATAATGTCGAACAATTCAAAAGACGTTTTTATTAATGTCGAAAACTGAAAATTACATGTATATATTTTAAATTATATGAAACAGGAATAATGCCGACACTTGTAGTGACGAACCATACATAGTTTGTTTGAAAATGACATATGAGTATTACTGTGCATTTTGTCTCGATATGGTAGAAGTTTTAAAAAATACGTCAACATTCACAATGTCGAACAATTCAAAAGATAATTTTTAATAATGTCAAAAAGAGAAAAATATATGTATATTGAAATTGTATAAGAAAATAGCATAATGCCGACACTTATAGTGACGAACCATACAAAGTTTGTTTTAATATTACATAAAAGTTCCGCTTTCAAGAAAAAATGTGTTATCATAAGCATGAAACGAACTCACCAGTTGGTAATCCATTCTCGACTGAACACAAAACTGACACTGACAGCAAAACTTCTTGACGTTCCGAAAACAAACCGTCTTGCTTGGGCCTTCCCAAATACCTATCCAGCAAGACGCTCCAGAACAGGGAAAAAAAATTCTCCGGCGACGAAAACACGCGCGAAACCGTGAGCAAAATCTATCGGACGACGCAAAACCGAACTGTCCTGCTTGGGCTTCACGAAGCACTACCCAGCAAGACGCTCCAAACAGAAAAAAAAATTCTCCGGCGACGAAAACGCGTGAAATTGTGAGCAAAATCTAACGGACGACGCAAAACCGAACTGTCCTGCTTGGGCCTCGCGAAGCACTACCCAGCAAGACGCTCCAAAACAGGGAAAAAAAATTCTCCGGCGACGAAAACGCGCGAAATCGTGAGCAAAATCGATCGGGCGACGTAAAACCGAACCGTCCTGCTTGGGCCTCACGAAGCACTCCACATGTATCCTTATTTCGGATAAGAAACAAAATAGCAAATTTTCACGGAATTCGGTGAACCACTAGATCGGTTTTTCATGGAATGGCTGAATAATAATATCAATGTTATAATAACTTATCTACTAAAAAGAATGTCTTCAAAGTTTTGCGTGAGACATGCTCAATACCTAGACAACCAGAAATCGCATGAAAGTTCACGTTACAACTCGTTTATTCATACTAATTACATCAAACCCGCAAAACACCGTGGATAATCTCGTCCGTTTGATGAGTTTCCTCGCATAAAACACTTCTTTTCTGAGTTCATTTATACATTTTGTTTCGTCTCGTACACTCGTACAAAGTAAATCGCATCAATCCGTAGCAGCTGTCAAATCAACATTTGTTATCATAAGTTAAGTCGCATAAGATCACAGGTTGATTCGGTAGAATATTTATACACTCGCATTGTATGTTATTATTCATCACATAATATATGCGCGCATATCGCCTCCACTTTTGTACGTAGAAGGCCTTTTCGCGACATCTTATAAGTGAAATTTTGCACATATAAAGCCTCCAGGTGATTTCGTTATACGTACATTTTGGTTGTCTGGGTAGCTGATTCCTGGAAATATTCTTGATCTGATGCAACTCTCTTTAGATCCAAAAAGATATCTTTATGACAGAAACGAAATTTTGCCAAAAAACATTTGATTGCTTGCTTGCGAAAAATAATTGCATAACTCCAAACAAGCATCTTTCTAGGAATACATTGAAGATTTTGCCAAGAATGTCGTCAAGAAATAAACAAAAATCTGTCCAAGAATACCTACAGAACTTAACCATTTATTCATTCATCAAAAAACTCTCCATGATTTCATTAAAGATCTCACAAGAAGAATTCGCTGTAAATCTAAGAAATCCAGACTAAATTTCGTTACCATTAGTCAAGCTAGTAATCCAAACAAAGCGTCTTCAAGAATCCGTATGATTTCCTCCATGAATCCGCTAAAAATCCATTTTCAATTAATGTGTCCGAAAATTCGATTGGATGGAAAACCATTTGGATCTCCATCTACCTAGAAATTTCCAAAAATGTTTTACCTTAGCTTTTTACCAACCACTAGGAATTTGCTCGAAATTTCAAGAAAAATCCAACAAAAATCTTTTTTAGAATCTACTAAAAACGTATTTGCAATTAGTGCATTCTTTGCAGTGCAGCATTTGATTGATTCTTCTTCTTCTTGACATAACGTCCTCACTGGGACAGAGCCTGCTTCTCAGCTTAGTGTTCTTATGAGCACTTCCACAGTTATTAACTGAGAGCTTTCTTTGCCAAAGTTGCCATTTTTGCATTCGTATATCGTGTGGTAGGTACGATGATACTCTATGCCCAGGAAAGTCAAGGAAGTTTCCATTACGAAAAGATTCTGGACCGACCGGGATTCGAACCCAGACACCTTCAGCATGGCTTTGCTTTGTAGCCGCGGACTCTAACCACTCGGCCCCCTATTGATTGATTGATTATCCAAAGTAAATGTTCAATTATCGCCTCGGTTCCATTTAGAATTTCTGAAAGGGTGTTATAAAAAATGTGCCATTAATCTTAATAAAAATTCATAGAGCATCTTATCAAGAACCTTACCAGAAATCCCTAAATACTTAAACACTTGTCAAATTTCTCAACGATCTTTCCTAAAAACTCCTTTAAATGTGCTTAATATCTTCAGCCAGAAATTCGCAAAGCATTTAACAAAGAAAAAAACGATTGCAATTTTTAATAAGCCTTACGGGTTAAACATAGTTTGCAGGATTCAAAAACGTGACCCAAAAATTTGAAGAGACATCATAATCTTCACTGCATAAGAACGTCAAGACAATAAATGAACCGATTAGTTTGTTTGGAAAGCATCTGAGTGCACATCTTGTAGAGGCTATTAGTCGATCATTAACTCCGCATTAGTAGTTTGTGGTTCATAAAACATAAAGCAGATGTTCTAGTATTTTTTCTGCAACCTAAATTTATAACGTAAAAGTTGCTTGTTTTCATATTTATGAACACAAGTTGTTCTTCTCTATGTTACTGATCTAATAATCATTGGCATCAAATAAGTTGGTAATTCATAAGTAAGTTTGAAGTTTGAAGTTTATTTGTGTTTATATTTTTTGCTTGCAGCTGCCAATGAATTCAACAGCAAATTTCCTTTTTTTTCCCTGGAGGCTGTTTTTCATAGATAAAAAAATAATAAAAATAATATAGCTACTTAAACATGGACCAGATTTTATCAGATAATTATATGCTATTTCTTCTCTTTGTAAAAGCGATTACAAAAATTCTAATATTTTGATCCAACATTCTTGAAACTTTTGATCAATTCCAAATAAGGATTTAAAAAAAAACAGCCAATTAGTTCCCATCTAAGCAGTGATCATTAGCATATTGAGTACTAACTACTGGCATGCTCACCTTATTTGCGGTTAGATGACGTTTTTAACTAAATGACTTTTGACAAAATTGTTTTTAACCAAAACATAAAAAGATGGTTACTGAGTGCTTTTCGAAGGCCCAAGCTGTCCGAGTCATTTTTCGCGTGTCCTGAGCGTTTTTTTAGTTAGCACTTCATTTGCGCGCCATCGGAGTGATTTGGTATCCCTGCTTAAGCGTGTTGACACTGAGGTTGTGACTGTTCAGTCGAGGATGGATTACCAACTGATGAGCTCGTTTCATGCTTTTAATAACACATTTGTACCATGACATGTATTTTGTATGTACTTGTTGAACAAACTTTGGATGGTTCAAAACTTAAAGTGTTGATATACGCGCTTATTCATGTTTTACATAATTTCGACATTCAAACCTTTGAATAGTTCGATGTTTAAAATGTCGACGCATTTCTTCTTCTTCTTGGCATTAACGTCCCCACTGGGACAGAGCCGGCTACTCAGCTCTGTGTTCTTATCAGCACTTCCACAGTTATTAACTGAGAGCTTTCTTTGCCTAAGTTGCCATTTTTCGAATTCGATGATACATTATGCCCAGGGAAGTCAAGGAAATTTCCATTACGAAAAGATTCTTACCCGACCGGGAATCAAACCCAGACACCTTCAGCATGGCTTTGCTTTGTAGCCGCAGACTCTAACCACTCGGCTAAGAAAGGTCGACGCATTTATAGATAACTTTTTAAACAGAGGTTACATAAATCGCATCACTTACCAAGGTGAATCCTGATAATGTAGCTTTTAAGCCCTCCCACTGACAAAACTCCTTCCCCTGACAACCATGAAGATGCCGAGGTATACTCGGTCTTTAGTAACATGGGATGTCACACTAACATTCCTTCCCTTCCCCGATGACCGTAAGATGGTATGCTACTTCCAAGCTACATCTGTTGGTTCCCTGTACAATTTCGATTATTCTGGTCAATCACGGAGTAGCAACTACGAATTGTATGGTCATCTATGCTCATGCTCACTATGAAGCTTACTAAAAAAATTACATAAATCCATAAAAGCATCTTTCCAGCAACCTTAACCTGCTTTCAGCAGTAAAACCTCCTAAATCTCCCTAGAAAATTGAATGAAAATCTTTCAGGATTAGCTTTCCACCAACCGCTTAGAATCTGCTAAGAATTAAAAAAAAAAAAACAGCGAAGATTCTTTTATAAAACCTATTTTAAGTTTTATTGATTATCCACTACTTAACTTTTAAGTGATTTTCCAAAGCACCTCGTGTCTTAAAATGTTTAAAGAATTCTTGTTTTTAGTTTAGAGCGTGGTCTGGCAAATACTTTAGCAGTTTTTCCAACTCAAATAACGGCTATAACATATTTAAATTTTTATTAAAAAAAAAATGGTTCCAAATATGCACTTTGACACTTTTGATCATGTTTGACGTTCACTTTGTCGACAAAAATGCCACAGGGTTTTAGTTTTAACACTGGGGTTGTTCCTATCGGCCCAGTGCTGTCATAAATACTGATGTATTTGTATTACAGAGATATTTTTTTTTTATTATGACACAGATTCAAATTACATGAAACACTGATTTTTGTATGAGACACAGATTTTCTAACCTGGTGGATACAGATTTTCTATCAAATCATCTGACAGCTCTGTATCTGAAATTTCGGAAGGCACACGAAAAATTAAATATACCCAAAATTTGAGTTTTAACCAAGGGGTAAGGCAAAATCTAAAAAAAAGTAAGAAAAATGTTCTTCTTGCTTAAACTAACGAATCATTGAGTTTCTGGCCTAAACTTAAGCGTTTGGTACTAAAATTGGGACAGGGCTTCAGGACTCTATTACCTGTCCGTTATAGCCTGAATTCCCGTTACAATTCAAGAAGTTGATATGAATCTTAATGGAAATTTATAAATGAATCCTCAAGTGCCTTTCTAGAATTTTTTCAAGGATAAAAATGATATTTCATAGGATCTCCTCTGAATTGGCTCAATATCTTGCCGCCGGAAATCTTTAAATCATCTCATTTTATAACGTTATTTTGAGTTTAATGTGCGTGGCACATCCTATTAAACTACAGTTACTTCATACACATGGATTTTAGAGCAAATTAAACCTCTCATATAAACGTACATCAGTTAGCACGTAGAAAACTTTTTGGGCGGCAGAATCATGAAAAGCTTCTAGTAGGATGTAGAGTACATTACAGTTTTTTATTTCAGGGAAGTAGTTCATTCGGGAAAACGTCATTCAGGGAAATTGCATTCGGGGAAATGTCGGGCAATCGCAAAAAGGTGTCGTCAAACGATTGTGCTACTTTTCCCCGAAAAACCCGTTTCCCCTAATGCTTTTACCCCGAGTGAGATCCGTTTGCCAGAAAATTTGCAGAGATAGGATGATGAACTAGGTAGAACGATAAGCAATGATAAGAAGGAGATACATGGTCATTCTCGAGTCAACATTTCGATGCATCTTAGCCTTAAGAAGGGAGCATATCAGATTTTTGGCAGTTTTCAGTACAAAATCGATTATTAAAGTGTAGTAATAGTGAATCGACACTCAACGAGCAAGAAATCATATTCATTGATTTGACTACTGGGTAAAAGGAACTGAAAATTTGGTTAACGATATTCACATCGAATTTTCCCAGAATCAACGATCTGAGGGTTGGCCCTTTTGAATTGCTACGGGAGAAATGTATGAAGCTATGACAATTGTGCCCTGTCTAGCGTACTGGGGAGTCGTGGGGTTGAAGCCTACCAGAACGATTCTATTATTTTTCATAATTTTGCATCTCAATTTGTTCAAATTAACGCTTGTGTCTATGAACTTCGGGTTTTTTTTTTCAATTATGGTTGCTAAGAACTTTTCGGGGAAACAGGGTAATTCCAAATTTTCAAAATCTGCGATTCATTCAGTTTCTGAATATTTTGTGATGATATTTTTCAGTCTTTATACCATGGAAAAACAGTGAAACCTCGGTCTAAAACCACAATAAGCTCGAAACGATACCAGTGAATTAAATTCTAAGAGTGTTCCTTTGAAGCCATGTAGGAATCGATCTATTCTGGGCTGTCCAGGTGTGGCCAGTATTTTCTGTTAATCCAGCTATGGTTTTTTGGTTTAAGAGCCATCGCAAGACACTATTCCTTGAGTTTTATAAAATGACCCCTAGGGGTACATTCAGTAATCGTTTCCAGATGGCCGCTGATTAGGTAAGCACAAGGTGAATAGTTTTCTCACCCCTAGCTTCTGAAACATTTTTCGAAACGAATATATCCGCAAAAATTTAAATCCGCGATTCGAAATAACATACTTAATTATAACTTCTAAGTTTCATGTAGAAAAAAGATCCCGGGTTCAAATGCTAGATTTTCAAGCTAAAATATGACTAGACTCAGCTTCACAGCCCTTGTTCTAATTAAAATTAGTATGTATATATTACGTCGCAACTGGACAGCATTTTGCCTCCCAATCAAGTACAAATCCTAAAGTGAGTGAAAATAAGGGTGTGTGCACCGCGTCAGCAACTACAGTCGTCGACTAATTTGTAAACAAGTCTGCTGGCAAAGGCGCAATGCGACCGAACACCTTCACACCGGCTTTCGCTTCTCATTTGGAATTTCATCGTATCTTCGCAAAACCAGACTACGATGACAAGCAGAAGTAAGAAGAGTTTGATGTTATCTAGCTTCTCCGATCTTAGCGCAAAATGATACGAGAAATAGGTTGCGCGTCTTAGTTAAATTGAATGGCAGTGGCGTCTCGTCCTAAGGTGCACTTGGTGCACTGCACAGTCAAAGATTTCTAACTAACAAATTAAATATATATTATAATTCTCAATACTTCTAACATTCATAATGTGTAGTTGTTTGAAAATGTTGTTTGATTTCTTCACCTTCAATTGGTGCATCGCCCTCAGTGAACAAACCGTTTGATTCTCCCCCCCATGGTCTTGCTCAACCAGCAAGCGAAAACAGCCAAGCAAACAAGACAAACTGCCATGCGTCTCCATCGTATTGCAGAGAATGTTCATTTCAGGTTCAGCCGTGCACTCTTTCTTGTGCACGAAAATAGCGTGTATGGACACAGCAGGAATGTGCATTTGTGTTGGCATTTCTAGAGCAACAGTGGCGTTGTATAGGTAAAATCTGGTTCACTCCAATTTGTGCACCCGAGAGAGAAATTGCCCATGACGCTCGCATTGGTTTGCAAGAATTGAGAAAGCGCGCGCAACTGGCGTCACGACGTCTGCTGTTGGAAGACAAAGCGTCAACGCCATACATGCTTTGTGTGTATGAATGTTGCATGGAGCTTCCAGGTGTCGCGCGATAGTAGGCGCAATATTGATTGGAACCAAAACTAGATGTTATAAACATATTGGCCAAATTGATTATGTTTTATCTTATTGAATACACAAAATTTATGTGACTTCGAATTGATTTATAAACTATGTGTGAATATAGTTTTTCTTGCTCAATAGACCGACAACTGATAAATTGCGGTGGGCGTAAAGCGGGTTTCAGCGTTCAACAGTCAGTCATCATTTCACTTAAAAGCTTTGATGTATCAACAAAAGTATACAAAGAGATGTACCAGCGCTGGACATCGGTGAAAAGCTAAGATATCGTGATACAATTGACAAGCTGTAAATAATAAGAATTATTATATAGAATAACAACGTTAGGAATAATGGAGATTCGGAATTTCGTGAAAGCCACAAAATCCACGGAATTTATCCTTCATCGCGAAACTTGGAAAATAATTTACGCGTTATTGTTGAATTCTGAAGGTTTATATGATAATCTCAGAAAAGTTCATATTTTTGCTCATAAGAATGGTTTATTTATTTGTAAGCCGAGTTTCATATAAAAAAATGTGCTAATCGTTTAGTTTCAAGTTAAACGTCTTTCTTCTTGCTTTAAATTTTGTATTGATAATATGATATTAAACTTATTATCTCAGTTCGCAAAATACGAAAAATGCTTGAAATCTACGCATATAAAGGTCATTTTTACTGTAAATATACATTTTTATGTCTAATATTATCAAACTATGGGACCGCGATTAATACGCAAAATTTTTCTTTCATCGCCTTGATATCAGCGAAAATTTGAGAATTTTTCTTGTCCCTAAACATTGTATATTGGAATCATCCAAAATTCTTAAAACTTACAATTAGTGATTGAAACGAAGAAAATAAACAAAAAATACGTTCAATGAGCAACAAATATAATAGCTTCCAGACACTTCAAGATTGCATACAGTATTGGAAATTACATTTTAAGGTGTTAATAATAAGAAATTACATTTTAAGCTGAAATACATTTTAAAAAATCAATTGAAAAATTCGTATTCATAATTCAAAATAAACGGTTTGTGCGAGTCAGTGCACAGGTAATCAAATTCCTCACGGGACGCCTCTGTTGAATGGTTAAGACTGAGAAATCTCACGTAACTTTTCAATGGGCCTATTTGAAATTGAGAGGCTATTTCTTTGTTCATTTTCTCATTAGTACAGGACATGGATGGGGACACCATCTACTATGGTGACAGAGGGCCCGATTGGCTTGTCGGATGGATCGGGCCCGGGACATCCTGTCTACTGCAATTCGCTGCAGTTGATATAGGGCATGTCCATAGTCTGCTTCAGTCAATAACCAAGTTTTTGTATGATCGCTAGACAAGAACATTGTCTTTCTATCTATAGTGAAAATTTACCCAAAAGCTTTAGATTGCATTGCTTTAATCAAAAGAGAGCGAGAGATTAGAGAATCTCTCATTGTTGCATAGGTACACTAGTTAAGTTAAGCGAGAATTAATTTTTAATTAAATTTGACTAGCCATTTTAGTTTGCCATCGAGATATGAAGAAGACCGCACAATTAGCTATCTTAGAGCTGTTTGGCTCCAATCCATCCTCCTTCGTTTCCCATCAACATGACTACCCCAACTCAACCGCCGAAAATATGTCTGTCGCATCAATAATCATTAACGACCGCCCGTCAAAACCGAGCTGAACTCTTTCGCTTCGCACGATATCGTGTGAATGGATTAGGGGACGATCACCTACTTGCAGCCGGGTCTTACCCCTAGACTAGGTCTGCCAAAAAGCTTACGACACAATCGAAAACTGGTAGTCGTATCCTACCATACTATTCATATTTATATTTGCAAATGTATTAGGGTGAGTCATTTTGCTCTTATTTAATAGAAAAACTGATTTTTAAATTCAGTTTGCTGTACCTACCCAATGACAACTGGCCACTAGCCTTTGAAACTAATAGTACTATTATACGGCTAACATAGCGCACTTCAGCTCTATATTAGCACTATATTAGCACGTAGAATGAATTAAAGTGGTATATTATTACTTGTGAAGTGACTGTAAAACTGGGGAGCAACAACTGTCCCCATTCCGTATAAAAATGATAGATTTTTTTTTGTTAGTTCTCTTGTTTATTAAACTTTATATTAACATTAAAAGATCTCAATTAATATTAAAAAAACGATAGCTAGCTTATACTCAGACCAATAAATGATTTGCTCTTGATATGAAATATATTAACGTATTCTTCAAGCAAGGACCCACCCTAACAAGTATATTGGATTAGTCGCAGCAGTATCCGAAAACCGGCATGCTCCAATCAAGCGAAGTTCCCAATTTGGCAACTGACGGATAAATGTATACAAAATGCAATAATAAGACTCAAACGTCCGACAGTCGTCAGTCGTTACATAAGAGGCACGCGTGTCTGCTCTCCCATCAGCTGGGCCGGCGGCGATCTAGGGTAGATGCACCGGCATTCGTCACTCCGAATTTTATACCGTCTTAAGATACATATAAGCATAAATCGATTGGTGTTCAATTAATCACTTTAAAATAATGAGGTAACTTTCTTAGAAATCTCAAAACTCGCTGAGAAAATAGAAAAATATATTTTCTTTAAATGTGTGTTCTTTGTACCTTATTTCGCTATGGTGTTCCATAATTCGTCATCTCTTGTAAGAAATTAATTTAGGTGGCGAATTCAAGGACCGGAATTAAAAACATGGCGAATATTAGTACGGGTGATCCAGTATTCGCCACCCAGATTTTCAATACAAGAACAAAGATTTTGACCAGTTGTCATATTTTTCATGCAAAACATGATCAAACTTTTGTTTGAAACACGTTGAAAGTATTCAGCCTTTGAACGTATTAAAAAAATCCTAATGGTGACAAATACTGATACACCCACCCTATCTGCTCACTGGGTCAGAAGACTTTGGAGCTGTCGTCATCGCCGGCCTGTCCTTCGCGATGTCGCATTGGTGTCGCGATAATCACCCCGCACTGCTGCGAACTTCGTTTTTTTTGGGAGATGGAAAGGGGAAATAGCTTTGATTCAATTACATATCTCCGGTTTGTCATCGGGTCACGAGACAGACTGGTCGCGATTTGATTGGGTGCTCAACGGACCGGATGATTGCCGTTTGTGGGAAATGGGCAACAGTCGTTTCCAAGCGTTTGCTTTGCAGGATGCGTGTAGAACCTTG
The DNA here is from genome assembly GCF_002204515.2 of Aedes aegypti. Taxonomy (NCBI): domain Eukaryota; kingdom Metazoa; phylum Arthropoda; class Insecta; order Diptera; family Culicidae; genus Aedes; species Aedes aegypti. The sequence goes on along the minus strand of NC_035107.1, from coordinate 220,363,059 downwards.
AGTGTCTCCACGAGACTTCGAGATCGAAGAAAAAAGATAAAACGACAAGAGATCGATTTGTTTGCAAACCGAACAAATCAACTTTTTCTACAAGATATTTTTTTCATGTTCGTGCGTCATTTTTAAGTTCAATTTTATTTATGACATAATCCACAATTCAAATAAAAATGCATTGGAATCAATCTCAACAACAGCAGTAAGTTATCAGCCTCTGAATCTACCTGTAACCATGTTGATACTTCGTCTGTATCTCGAACAATTGATTTCGTGCCATAAACAGGGGATAGGCAAAATGATTAAGATAGGCAAATTTTTTACTGAATTCGAATGCTCATAACTCTATGACAAATTGATTAAATTGGATGCATCCGGAAGCAGTCGACGGCAAATTTAGTCTAGTCTCAGGAACTTATTTGTAAATTGGCTACCGGACACCGGAGTTGATGACCCTATTTTTCGGAACCAGTTCTACGGAAATAATCATATTTCTGAAAATTCCAACGAATCCTAATGCGTCCACCGGCATTCAACTTCCTATTAGTTTAGTTTCTAGGAAAATTTTAAATATCTATAAATCTTTACACCGCACAAAAATACAAGCGACAGAAAAAATGCCATTTGGACATGGCATCGGGAAATCCGGAACATCTCCGGTTTCCTGTGGCCAATTTGCATGGCCAAGTATGTTCCTGAAGCTAGACCAAATTTGCCGTCGACTGCTTCCGGATGTATTTTAGCTTTTAGCTTCCGGATATTTTTTTAGCTAAAATCTCACCCGTTCCGTATATAGCCGTTTCGCATAAACAAGGAGGGGTAGGTAGTCTTTCATTCATTCATTCATTTATTTATCAATAAGTAACTTAAGACAACCGTCTTTTCAAGTGTTACAGTGTAAATTCTATAGAAGAAGTGCCGCTATTTCATGTTTCATTGTACTTTAACTTGCCTTTAATTTATCTTCAACTACCTAAAGTGCTCTATACATTTCTTTCTAAAAACTGACCCCGAATTTATTAGCGTTAAATCGTTTGGTAAAGAATTCCAAATAGAAACACCTCTAACGAAAAAGCTATTACCGTATTTGGCAGTATAATGCCTTGCTATAGCAATTTTTTTTTATCTTGCGCTTCGTAAACTATTTAGTTTGGCATATAAATAATCAGTCTAATCGCTATAGCTTCTGCATTCGAAGCAGGAGGTCGTGGGTTCAATCCCAGGCCCAACCTTGTCTCATATTTTAAGGTTTTTTTTGTTAATACCGTCGACTCTCTACACTAGACCGAATAAATAAACGACATACCGTCAAAACGGGGTGACTTGCAACGGCGGGGTGACTTGCAACACATTGTAATTTACAACTAAATTTCACTATAAAACCCAAATTTCAAAAGAAAATTTGTTTTAAATCGGTGCTTCAATATGTGTGAGTCACAATTCAAGTAACGGCCACGATTAAAGCTGTTATGATAAATATGTTTATACATTCAATATAATTCTTTTGAATGTCTAGAACTGATACTTGATGGAGGTTCAAAATCGTGACCTGAAAACATTAGATAGATTTAATTTACAAAAGTAATAATTTACATGATGTTTCTATAACTAATAAGTGATAATATGACAAATTTTATTTTACGAAATTATAGCAGTAACTTTTTAATAAAAATCATGTTTATATAAATGTACCTATGCGGGGTGACTTGCAACACTTTATTTCTAAGCAATTTAGAGTTTTATACTTTTTGTTAAGTCTTCATTATAATTAAAAGAGTAATAATTTATCAATCAACTACAAATACTCGTCAAAAATATTGTTCAGTTAAGATATTGGACCTTGATGATTTAACGCCTCTTTTTCCCATACAAAAATAGCTCAATTATTTTCTTACAAAAAGGTATTCAAAATGGTCTTGTACTGGTTCGAATGCTTTAAATACATGACAATGCTTTAAATACACTTAACAAGTGTGACTAACAAAAAATATCAACATTTTGTTGGCAAAAACTAAAATAGCATTGAGTGTTGCAAGTCACCCCGCATAAGGACATTTAAAAAATTTCACCTTTTTGATGACTTTTTATATGACAAAATAATTCGATTCAATCTTCTGTCATCCCATTCTGTGGGCGGACCGGCCATTCAAAGTTCTACGAGGAATTTAATTTTTAGATGACGTTTGGATCGTGGTTTTGGTTGATTGAAGTTGAAAAGTGTTGCAAGTCACCCCGTTTGACGGTACTAAACTGATGCAAATTTTGAAGTTTTTGCTCCTCTATGCTTAAACTTTGTCAATTATGAAGAAATTGAAGTGATTTGGAAAAAAAATTGGTTGTGCGCACGCCATTTAAAGCTATTAAGGTACACTGGGAGAAGTGTATCAGTGGGGTAAGTGGATCATTCGTCAATATTAAGCATAAATACTTGCATATGTGGAATGTTTTCGCACCATTGCTTCGTTTTAGGTTATATTCTTACGCACACACTGATACTATTGCAAAACTGGTACTACACGTACATTAACACAAGCAAACTTGTTAGCTGCAAAAATTAATTAATTTTAAAATTGTTTTCCATCAATCAAAAATCCACTGTATCTCTGTCTAAAGTCGAATACTATTAGTTTTTTTCTACACGTGGTGAGGCTTTCAGTTCTAAAGGAATGAATCACAATGAAAAAATGTGATTTTTTTTATAAATAAATACAGATATATTGGACATGGTATACTTACGCCTACTTTTTAATGGGGTGGGGTAAGTGGATAAAGTATTAATATTATTTATTGGCAGACTGCTCACGATAATTTTAATAAGTTTTAGTATCCGCAAATGTTGTTTTCCCTTAATTTTATTCATTCCCAGTTTGAATTTGTCAAATTGACCAAAGAAAATTTGAATTTTTCCACCTAAAAGTTTTTTTTAACCTTTCTGGTATAAAAGAGTAATAATTTTAAAATTTACACGAAACTTTTTCGTGGTTTATCTAAGCTAAGTTGCAGAAGAGCAAAATATACAAATTTTCCAATTGAAAGCATATAATCGTACCTTATTTTACCATATTAATTGTTCTGAACAGATGATACAAATATATTCATAAATAGAATAAAAGGATTTCAGTTTGTTATTCAAAAGTAAATGTAGCTAATATTTTTAAACTACGAATATTTTTACAAAACATTGTTAAGAATAATCCTACAATACTTCTTTATAACTTATGTGTACAAATGGATGACTTTTCTTTAAATTATTCTAGCTACAATTTTTTTTTGTTCGAATTATTGTAAACTAATGTAAAAAATATGTATGTACATATATTTTGATTAAATAAAGATATTTTTTTTTTCAAAGCATGAAAATGTAACATTACTAGCACTAATCACAAGAACGAGAATATTATCATTCGTACTATACATAATTAAACCACATTTGTTTTGAAAACAGATGTTTGTTATTGGTGATCCACTTACCCCACCATTTTGGGGCAAGTGGATCATTTGGCGCAAATTTTCAAGTCCCTCATACTCAATACATAACAATCAGAAAAATCGAAATAAATGACGATTTGAAGAATATTAGTCTCTCATTTGTTATCCACAAAAAAAAGTTTGAATTGCAGTATTCACGTTAGCTGTACATAACAATGAAAGTTGACTATTATTTTTTCTGTATCCACTTACCCCACGGTACCTTATGGGAATTACTATGGAAAAGGCAAACCTTTTTGGTTCAGTCCTCTAACTGCTCGTAATAATAATCTATGGAAAAGTGAACACTCTTCTCATGTAAATTCTTCCCAGCTACAACTTTACCGAAGACCACATTTTGTTGGGACGTGAGGATAACTTGTTATTATTGATAACATAGTTTGAATCATGCTGAGATGATCATTCGATTATTTTCAGAGCAATACTGCCTGTTTACTGTAAAAACATAGTAGCCTGGATTTTGATCTATTTTTTGAAGTCGTGGGATCGAAGCCCACCAGAACGATTCCATTATTTTTCAAATCTCAATTTGTCAAATTGACTTTTGTGTCTACGACCTTCAGGTTTTATTTTTTTTTTTTCAAAACACCGTCGGCTGGCTTAATCCGTAATAGACATGACAACTCTAGTTGCGTTATGCCATAATACTTATAACTTAAAACTTAAAAAAACAACGTTTTTGAAAACTGAAAAAGCTGTATTTTTTTCGATCGATCAAGAAATCAAGAATAACAACGTTATCATAATTAACGAAATGGACGATTTGATATTTCTAAAAATTTTTGTCCGTTCGGGAGAAAGCTGCTGCTCGAATTTTGGTGAATGGTCGGTTCTAAATACAATCAGGGTGTCGACTCAATCATGAAAATAAAATTCCCTGACTTTCCCTGACCTTCCAGTCGTTTTTAGAAAAAAAATCCAGACCACACTGATTTGGTTGATTTGAACCGTAATAAGGGCTCATTCATTTATTTCATAACGCTGAAAATTACCATTTTGACACCCACCCACCCCTTCTTTTTTTTCTTCCCACGATTTTTGTATGAATATTCTACAAGTTTTGTATGAGTCGTAACATCGTGAGGACCCCCAGCCACCCCTTCAGCGTTATGAAATTTGTGAATAAGCCCTACATACAATTTGTACAAAAAAACTAATTTTGCATGTTATATGTCGTATAAAAAAAACCGAGTAAAGGTTTTACTTTACTCAAATACATCCGTCATATAAAATTTTAAAAGCCTATTCCCATGGTGGTATGATAAAATTGCGCACTTGAGAGTTTTACTTTTGAGCTTCAAAATTCGTAGGAATAAAAATAAATAAATAAATAAAATGGTAAAACCTGAGTAAATGCTCAGAAATTCCTGAATCACTAATCATACTCAGATGAAAGTTATGTAACTTGCCAATGTACTACCTCACAAATAATTTCACAAATTTCATACTTAAACGAACACATTTGTCATCTTCGCTACCTGAGTATACCGAATATTTATATAAGACGCAAAACTATGAAGATCCACTATGCTATATTTGGTAAAAATAAGTTCCTCCAGACATTTGGCCCAGCTATTTTTTCAGGTATAATTCCAGGCATGCCGAAGAACAGTCTCGAAGAACGCAACAGTGATTCCCTTCTTGGAATTCTCAAACTCTTCTAATATTTCCTCCAGAAGCGCCTCAACGTCTTAATCCACACATATTACATTAATGCTAAAAAGGAATTGTAAACTTTTCCAAGAAAATCTTACTTTGCTCTGCGAAAAGGTAATCTAAAGTTTCTCTAAGGGTTCCGGGTCATTTGGCCGAACGCCATTTGGCCGAATGCCGTTTGGCCAAATGCCGTTTCGCTGAAAGTTAAAACAATAGGGAACTGTAACAGTTAGAATGTAATTGAACTGATATACAAGTTGAATTTCAAAGAACAGCTTATTTTTGAAAAAGAATAATTCAGTTCAAGAACAGTCAGAGCTGAAAGAAATAAAATCCTTAATGTAAGCTACCATTTACTTCTCTACTAGCGGCAACAGCTTTTTTTCTCATTGCGTTTGTAATTAACTTTTGACAGTGACTGAAACCGTTTTACGACTTACGCATCCTTCTGAAGGATCGGTTTGCCTAGATTCCCAAAGAATCGCACTTAGTTAATTATTTCATAGTTCAAGCAATCAAATTACTTGCAGCTTTTTGCAAACACGAAATATTGGCTTATTCTTTTGACAACGGAGAAACAGTTAGCTTCTTTGTCGTGAGTGTACGCCGAGTCATTTGATTTACGGCTTCACGCAAGCAACGGTGCAGAGTTCAGTTCAAAACGTAGAAATCTTATTTCTGGAAGAGAATAGCATCTCTAATTACCCTTGTGCTGTTTTGAATAAAACTATATTAACGTTTATAATACGTTCTTAACGCCTTCATTCCAATAATTATGGAAGAACAGCCTTTGGTAAAAAGAAGGAGAAATCTGATATGAAAATATAGGCAAGGGTAATGCAAATAATTGTTACATTAAGTATAACTACGAAGATCTACCGATGATTTAAAGAAGGTAAAATTCCTAATTAAAATATAAGCGAAATCATTGACAATAATTATGAGCAATACATTTTTTCTTGGAAGAACAGCCTTTTGTCCAAAAAATAAAAAAAAACTTCTATGAAAACATAAGCAAATGTAATGCAAACAAATCGTTAAATCATTATAACAAAGAACTGCCGATGATTTAAAGAAAGGTATAATGGATCATTAAAATAACCAAAACGGCCACTATGGAAGCATAGATAGCGCCACCGTAGCCTTGTGTGTTTGACAGAACAGCAATGCTGTCACAATGTTAAATCCCATATACAGTGACGCCTTTGTTTTGATGCGATGAGCACTGACAAAAACTACATTTCAATGATCCATTCCCAATCAAAATGTAAGCGAAATTATTGCCAATAGTAATGAAATCAGTAGAACTCGAAAGAATAGCCTATGTTTGAAAGAAGGAAAAATTTCGGATGAAACATCTTAAACTCCAGTGCACTGTTGATAACCTAGAAACGAACCAATCATCATGTAACTATTGGATTTTTTTTTGTTCGTAATTCGGCCAGATGGCATTCGGCCAAACGACCCGTTCGGCCAGATGGCATTCGGCTAAATGGCGTTCGGCCGAACGACATTCGGCCAAATGGCCATACACCCTCTCTAAGGATTCCAGTAATTACACCTCCAGAGGTTTATCTAATGTTTTACAGAATTTCTTGAAGTCTTTACATTTTGAAGGATAAAATATCGAGTTCCTGGTAATATTTTAAGAATACTTACAAAGGTATCACAAAACCTTTTTCTATTAAATAATTATTTTTTTAATACTATCAATAGTTATTCGCGATTATTCGTTACAGGTAAATTGTTTTATTTAATGTTTTAGACGTTCGATATGAATTTTGCCTTTGTATTCTTCTCGGAAGTATTTATCTATAGATTCTTAGAGAAATACGTTTAGAGATTCAATAATACGATAATAAAAAAAATATGCTGACAGCAGTCTTCAAAATGTAAAGCAATGCACTGAGGAACTCAATTTTTAGCTACAGGTCGCCAAAGTTGAATAAAACACTTGTTTCATTGATGTTCACATGAAATTTAAATTATGATTTCTCAAACTTTTTTGTGATATAATCTACCAAACATGCTAAATAGGACTTGAACTTTCAATTTGGATACAATTTAGTTGAACTTTCACGAAAAAAAAATAGTTTAAATCGATTTTTTTCAACATGCTTGCAGTTTTCATATAAAATTCTTCGTTTCTCTTATATTGCAAAATACAACGCTTTTCTGAACCAACAAAAAATAACATTTTACCAACGAAAATATTTCGAACTTTGTTGATAATTATTGTTTTATACATGAAGTTTGAATTCTGTGACAAATTAAGCGAATAAATTGGCAAACTTTCATGAAAGTTGGCTGAAACAGTCAAATTTTGCATTTTCAACAGTCAATATCTCGAAAAACTAGACGTGCTATGATATTTCTGAAAACGGCAATGGACTCAGCAACCTTTAATTTAGTAAATAGCGGTATTTTGGTGCTTGAGACAAAAACGTGTTTCCGCAGTGTTATCGAAGAGATTCCTTCAAATCATATTCCTTGACTGCCTGCTTTCTGGATTACTAAATAAATGTCTGTCAAGGAATTATTCAAACAAAATCTTGCATAAATTCTTGAAGTGATATCTGTTCTGAAAGAATTGCGGATTAAATACTTGAGGAAATTATTAGAGAAATTCTATGGGGAATCTTAAGAAGAATTTCCATAATTTCTGAATAGTTGATCTAATCGATAGCTATGCAGACTATCAACTCGTTTGATGTTGTAGTATAGTATTGATAGATAATTATCGCTGACTTCTAGTGAAATTCCCTGACCTTCCCTGACTTTCCTGGTCAAAAAATAATTCCCTGACATTCCCTGACTTTCCAGGTTTTTTTCAGGTAGTCGACACCCTGTTACAACCTTAAACAGATATAATTCCACAACAAAACTCATCTTCTTCATACGCATTGATCATTAGCTTTTATAAGACAATCTAATAGAGGGCCATCAAAGTTTTCAATGATTTTTTAGAAGCTACAAATATTGCATTTTGTACGAATGGGCCATATAATAATCGCATAAGTGACCTCTATTCAAGAACTGGACTGGATTTTCTTAAAACCGTGTAAGAATACGAAAAAAAATGCATTACTGTATTCTCACAGGTGCTTTACACCTTATGAAATTAAGGTAGATTCACAGGATCCTGCTATGAAACCTCAAGAGTTTGATAGGAATCTTCAAGTGCATGTAAGGAATCTACAGGAAAACGCCAGGGCTCTGAAGCATCTTGCTGGAAATCCGTATGATCCCGCCTAGAATTCTCTAGTTTTCACTAAGGATTTTGCTAGGAATTGTCATCTTGGGATTCCACTGCAATATTGCTAAAATTCTCAAGTCTATGATGAAGTTTTTGAAAAGTTTAATATTCTTAGGTTACCACTAGCACTCCTTAATATCCCTCTGGAAACTTTTTCAAAATCCCCAAGATTTCACCAGAAATACTTAAAATATCAATAGAAATCTACTGTATCACGCTAGGAACTTACAGAACGTCCTAGAAATCTTCAAAGTTTATTAGGAATCATCAGATTTTAGACATAACCCCCAATAATCATTAATACGTTCTCAGAATTCTACAAGAAGTCTCAGTGTCAGCTAGGAATCTGCAGCCTTCCTCAAGTATCCGTTAAAATGTTTGAGAAGTCCCCTATGAACCAAGAATCCCCTAAATATTCTCCAGGGTACAGTTAGGAAACTCATGAATCCAGCTCGTAAGGAGCATTTTGATGATTTTGAGAGCCGTATCCTTGATTAAAAAATATAGTATATAATTCTGGATCGTCTCTTAACAAATCTAACGTCTTATAGAATCTCTAACAATGAGGGAACGTAGCTCTTAATAGATGACGCAGAAGGATCTAAATCTAACACTAATACAACAGAAAAAAAGTTACAATACAATATAGTAAAACTCATTTTATAAATTATATGTTCTGCTTGTGCATTGTTCAAACAAGCTGTTCCAAATCTGAATAAAAGTGTTTTTTTAGTGTATTACCTACTGGCCGACTCAAGTGGGCTGGTCACTCAGTATGAATACCGATCGGTCTCTAATTGACATATTGGTGGAGATAAAAGGGCGCATGATACGTTGCGAATGCATGATCCATGACCATCCCGAAGTAAATAAGCGCGTACGGGAGCATTTAGCAGTTGGTGAGATTTGTAGGAATATTGTCGAAAATGGAGCTCTGGATGTAATCGGTGTGTAGTTGACCTGCTATTCAAATGACTAAAGGAACAAACACGATAATATTTACATTTTAATGGTATTCAAAAATGTGGCCAAAAACCGGATCCATTCTGTTGCCAAAATCGGGGGGTGCCAAAAATGGAGCATGCTAAAAACGGACCTTTGATAAAATTCAAAAATATGTTATGATCAATTACGCGCTTTTATTATGTTTGTCCAGTAACAGTTCGTGACAGCAGAATCTAGGCTCACTTTGACGTACAGAAATTTCGTGTTGGTTCCTCCCTTCCAGCATTAAACATCTTTATAACAAGTGGCTTTCCAATAAGCCAATAAATAAATTAGCAAGAAAAAGTGCTGAGAAACATGTATATTGTCACCATTATTCACAAAAGAGAGGATCGATGAAGAGCTTAGATCCTAACTAAGACGTCATTTTAAAGTATGCTTATTGTGAATACTTTTCGAATTCTCATGTAATAGTGGAATAGAGTCAACGCAATAATGGAAGAATCTTATAGCTAGCACATCCAATAAAATTATTTAAGAATACACATACATCTTGTAATAACGAAAGCCAATGTTAAACAATATTTTAAGTATATGCTACGAATCAACACACCACCATATGGAAAATTATTCCATCGTTACTAAAATCTGTGCAAGCACATTGGTCCCAACTGAACCCATCCAGTATGCCGCCTGTCCATCAATCAACAGTTCCATTTCAATTTTTGCCCACAAGAAGCACGTTTCCTGGTATGAAAATTCAATTACTACCATCCATCTCCTTCTCCTTGCGTCGGTCATCTGCCTAACTTCCGGTGGTGGTTGTTGTAAATCGGACCTGGATCGCTGTTTATCATCATCATCCGTCACACGATTCGATTTGAATTGTATGACATAACTCTCATCAATGGCCGAACGTCCTCTTCACAGGGCTGGTAGCGACCAAACATTGCAGAATTTGTTCTTAAATGATTTCGAAGCACGATCAAAGCAAGCGAAGAAAAACATCCCATCTGCAGCGGTCCATGATCGACAATGTATCGCAAGTTGTAACAAGTTTGATAAATAAAAGCAGCGAACGAGAATCCCCAAGAGAGAGCGATGATAAAATCAAGTTTTCTTGCTTGTTCCGATAAAAAATCCCCGAACATCCGATAGCAATAGCGTTTCCCAGGTTTGGAGCAAGTTTAGATGGGTTTTATCATGCACTGCTATCCCTTCCAGCCTAATCAGCGCTGTAGCAGTATATGATAATCAGGCTAATCATAATGTGCTGCAAATCATCATTGTTACAAAGAGCGATAAGTGAGAGATTCTCTCAATTTTCTCAGGGTTTAATCCATGGTGGCGACTGATTACATTCAAAATAAGGTCAGCAGAAATTTTTCGAGAATGTTCTCAAACAATTTTTCCAGGAAATTTGCCAGAGATGTCTCCAAAGAATTTCCGAGGACCCCTTGATGGACTCCTCCAGAGCCTAGTTTCCCAAACTTGGAAACTTAAGGTGATTATAAAACAAAGCCACACCTCAAATTTTCAAGAGCACAAGACTTGAGAATTCGTTTTCAACGCGAACTGTTGTCAGATTTTCCAGTCTTGTGCACTTGAAAATTCAAAGTTTGGCTTCGTTTTAAAATCACCTTAAAAAATCTAGAAAATTTTCAGAATAATCCAAGTGAGAAATTGCTAGTTAGGTATCTCATATCAGGATTCTCGACAAGGAGAAAGAAAATAATGACTTGGTTTGTTAAAAAAGCGACTATATAGACTTTCCATTGAAAACAGAGATTAAGTCTCTAGAAAGAGACCTGACCAGCCCTGTGTCCACCGCCCTCTTCAGACCAACCCCAGTAACTCACCTGGAATATAACAACTCGGCCGCCTTTGTCGCCGGTGGCCAGCAGCTCGCCATCGTGGTTGAACTCCACACACGAGATGATGTCCGCGTCGGTGACATCGTCGTCGAGGGCACCCTTTATCTGTGAAAAGCACCAGGATGTATCGCCATTGCCTGTTGTGGGAGGGTGAGAGAAGAAGCAGAAGACAGAAATTAGTACACTTTTCCATATTCAATCAACTACGAACGGTCTGACGCCACGCTGGCGGATCTTGTCAAGTCGAATCAGATCTACCCCGGAGTTTACAGCACAATAACTGTAGAGTAGGGTGCGGCTTATTTCTTGAAAATTATCAAAGTCAAAATCGCGTGCGCTGTTCTGAATTCAAATCACATGAAAAGGGAAACCTCAAAGTTTGAGCCAAAAGAACTAAGATATAGAGGGAATACAATGCTTTGTTGTAAATGCTTCTATGGACAGTGCAGTGCAGTTCTTAATTCTACCATGGATTAGTGCATCAATACTTGAAGCATATGCGCACACTTTTCTGCCGAATTTTAAAAGACTGACAAAAACCCCCGTGACCCTTGACGAAGAGAATAAAACGGCCGAAAATACAGTATTGGACAAAACATTTGCAACTTTTCCGATTTTCCATACAAAATAACCAACTTTGGTAAGCCAGATCTCAGTTATTTATCGTTCGATTTGAATGAAATTTTCACAGAACATCAGATATAACTTGAATTTTAACATATATTTTTGAGTGATTTTTCCAATCACGGGTTTATAAATTATAACGGTTTATCTAAAGTGTAATTTTCGACGAAAAATTCAAAACTATTTATCTCAAAATATGATTGCCCTACACAAAAACTGTCTTCAGCAAACTTGTTCACCTCGTTAAAATCTACAACTTTGCTGAAGATACCATGAAGCTATTCCTTCAATATGTTTAGTTATGTCATTTATAAAAAATCGTCAAAAAATTGACTTTAGTCAAACCGTTACTGCTTTTGAACTTGTGATTGGAAAAATTACTTAAAAATATATGTTAAAATTCAAGTTATGTCTGATGTTCTGTCAAAATTTCATTCAAATCGGTCTATAAATAACTGAGATATAGCTTACCAAAGTTGGTCATTTTGTATGGAAAATCGAAAAAGTTGCAAATGTTTTGTCCAATACTGTACGTAGGTTCCCCAGAGGCCAGAATGTATTATACATTTGAAATGACAGCATAAAACGAGCTCACCAAAATGAAACTCCATCCTTGACTGAGCAGCGACAAGCCATTTTGAACTCAAGTTTCTCTTTATATGTTATTTGTACTCAGAAGAGCACACGAACTTTTGGTTGTTAGAACTTTCGAAAAATAAGCCGCACCCTACTGTGAAGGAGACCCACATGTGCGACCAACAGGATTTGTGTTTCAATGCAAGTATGTACAATCCATTAGATATCTGGGACAAATTCATCCGAAAGGAGATTTTAACTCTTTTTGTCATGACAATGATTTGAAAGATAGTGGGATATTATGTTATAAAATCACAAATCATCAATTTTGTAACAAAGGAATTCCGGTTACTTGTAACTTAATTGATTGATAGCGAAAGAACATATACAATTGGGAGATAAGGACTGTTACACGCCAACACAGTACAAAAACCATTCTGTCAAAACAACAAAAAGTGTACCAACAAACGGCCAGCATAATGGAAGCAAAAAAATAGCGCACGCTGGCAGAAAAACGAGTCTGGCTCCGTTTGTGCAGTGCTGATGGATGATGGGCGTCCAAGTTGAACGGCACCATCTGGTCAATGAAAAAAACGAGAAAAAAAACGACGGCAGCAAATCAAAACTCGTTTGCCATAACCTCGAATCAATCGATAGGCTTACATACACACACACACGATGGGGACACCACGAGAGGCGGCAAGAATATGTCCGTTTGTCATTCACTGCTCCTCGTGCGCCACATTGGTTTTACATGATTTGGTTAAGTTCGCGAGTACATCATGCTTGTTTTGAGAGGTTTGTCATTTTTGATTGAATGCTTCCAAATTTTATACACAGCAGTCCTTTGATTTTGCTCAGTAAACCCATAAATAATCATTTCAATAAATACTCTAGCATTTCTTTTTGTATGGAAACACATATTTGAACTAGCAAATTATTTGTATGACTTGATGATACAAACATGTGTTTTTCTAACAAGAAATGGATTGATGAATTGCAGGCGCTTATTAAAAGAGCCCAAGATTGTCTCACGTAACGACTAAACACAGATGAGTAAGTTCAGGTGCAAACGTCCACCTTTAAAAACGCTGGGCCAAACTGGTAAAAAGGTCAATCTTCAGATGATGTTTAAATTGACCCTCTAATACCCAAATTTTTATTTCCGATCTAAATATCATTTTTGCTATCTAAAATCGTTCTAAACACGTTTTGGGCAATGATTTATTTGAAATCGCAAATTTATGAATTTCGGTTTTTCATTTTTATATTTTTTATTTTTGAACATCCGTATCATTTTTCATCCAGAGGCTTCAATCTTTTGATTACTGATTTTTAACAACAATAAAAACCTAAGATTTTACAGTACTTTTTTTATCTCGTTTATTTGGCATTTTTTTTCTTTTTTTACATTAATTTACAGTACTTTAAAAATTATTTTTATTTATTTTTTTCTGGGACATATTTTATTTTCCGTGTAATTAACGCAAAAACAGGTTTCAAATTATTTTAATACCACCATGCGCTTCTTCTATAATAGGTTAAAAGGTACGACTTTTTGCATTACACGTTAAATGAACCACAGACCCCAAATATTTTTCAAAAAGTCAGAAAAAAACATTTCTTATATGCGTGTTATGAGTCAAAATTGAAGCATGTTTCGATTTCCGAGCTACGAAAAAATAGACGTTCAGACGTTTTTCAGATCGGTCTTTTTCATATGTTTCTCTAGATATCTCATAATTGAGATTGGTCCAGTACCATGTACAAGGTTGTTAAAATATTGTCCACGCCAAATCAGCGCAGCATACATTTTAATTCAATGGGCAAGTTCGCCACCTTTCTATGTCGTTCCATATTCAACCTCTATCGTTAGCAATTTCAACTTCTCGCGTTCTTATTGTCATACAGGCGTATCTGCAGTGATCGATATCTCTTCGTCGATTTTCTCTCTCGATTACTACACGAAATTCAATCGATATTCACGATGCAGCATGGCGAGGGACGATGAGTAGTTTCTTGTAAATCTAAAATAACAGTAAAAACAGTCGCCTGTGTAAATGAATAGCCAAAGAGAAAATCGATCATTGAGTTACGCCCTTATGATATTGCTGTTTGCATTTGAAGTGCAAATCTTGACTAAATGTCCTCCAAATGCGGTAACACAAAACAATCGAAGGACACCTAGCAACGATTATAGAAATCAACGCCGCCCTAGCAAGAAAAATCTTTCTTTGACATCGCATTTCTTGTGAAAAATCTTACCGCATTTGATTTTTGCATTTCAAACGCACACAGCAATACTGAACGCAAGATTTCTACTTTAGAAATCGGTTCCGACTGTGTCCATAAAAAAATTCCATAAAAGCTTCGACAGCAAATTAGTTCATACGCAGTTTACAAAAGTAATGTAATTTTAAGTATTAGAGAGCTTTTTCTAAAAAGTCATGCAATTCGGTTGAGTTGTCTCAAAGAAATGGTGAAATTTAATAATGACAGGGCTGGTAGCAACTAAGTGCTTTGAAAATAGGAGACCTCCTGCCTGAAATACAAGAGCGAACAGAAACAAAAAAGAGAACACAGAAACCGAGAAATCCAAAGGAAACCTAATTGAAACCAGGAAACAAAGATTTGATTCTTCATAGAATCGAACCAAACATGTTTCAGATATTTTTCGAATTTATCGTACGTTTGTTTTATTACGAGTAATACAAGTATTACGTATATTGTATTTTTTTTTGCCGGTTTTCTATAGGAATTTAATCAGAAATTGATTCAAGTGTTTGCCCAGAGGTTCAGATATTACTCCGGAGATTGCTTCAGGAGTTAATTTAATGATTGTTTCCCATAGGATTCGTCTAATTTTTTTTCCTAAGGAACTCTTTCAAGAATTTTGTTTTGGATACATCAAGAATTCAATCTGACACTTTTAAGGATAACTACAGATATCTCCTTAGAGATCATCCAAAATTTCACCGCAGTTCTTTTTTATTTCATCATCATGATGGTCTCAAGAACTCCTATAAAACTTGTTTCAGAAATTTTTCTGAAAAAGTCTCAGGTTCTCCAAGATTTTATCCAGTGATTATTCCATCGATTTTACTGGAGGATGTCCTTAGTACCGTAATCCGGGGTATCATTGATCAGCGGGGTAACATTGATCGGAATGACCCATCTCGTAAAATGTTCGTATCGCCATTTATTGATGGAACCTTTTCAAATCATGAATGGTTCTTCTCTTTCTTATATTTATAAGCTAATGAAAGTGAAGATTATTGCCGAAATTGCGTTTACCTTATGCGTAAATTTATCAACTTTTCGAAACAATTATTTCAATGGGTAAGGATGACACTACCGAACATTCATGTCTCACATAAGTTCTGCAAACGATATGAGCAATGAGAATGCGGTTCTTACTAAAAATGACATCGCCGAAAACGATTCCGTTGTCAAAACTTTCATAAGTATGCTCAATTAGGCAACATTAACGAATTACTGTTACGAATATAGAATTCCCTTACGAAATTGCCTACCTTTAGGCGTATTCCGTGGTTCGAGGTGTTTTTAATTTTGAAATAACTTTAAAATTAAATGACTTGTAAGCGTTTGGCCTTCATATTCGGCTTCGGGGGCCATGATTTAAGTAAGTATCGACATTTTCAATATTACCGAACATGGTTTACATAGGTGATCAATGTTACCCCATATCAGCTAAATCAAAAAATCGCTTAAAACATTTTTTTAAACATGCTTAAATCTTTCAAACAACAGAATACAGTATAAAGTCACAAGCTATTGGTGGCAGTACTTGTTTTAAAAATATAAAATTTGCAACATTTGCATTTTCAAACGAAACATTTGAGAAATATTCAAAAAAATGATCAATGTTACCCCGGATTACGGTATTCCCGTTTAAAACATCTTAAAAAAAATCAACCAATGAATACACCAGAAATACGTCGAAGAATTTCTTTACATTTTTTAAATTGCCTTGCAGGATATGTTTTAAGATTTCAACTAGGAATTTCCATAGGGATACATATTCAGGAATTACTCCATAAATAACATTTAAGATTTCTTTAGGAATTCTACAGAAACTCCTTGCTTCTTGAGAATGTTATAGAGGATTTCCTAGATTATTGAAAACAAAACAATTGAGCATCTGAATCTTCCGCACGATTTTTTAAAGGAATTCTTCGAACAACATCGGATGTAATTCCTAACTAAAATTTTGTATTATTGCTCGGAGGATTGTTTGGAAAAATTCCTGTAGTGTTTGCTGCTGTGAAATCTTTAGAAACTTTAGAAGATGTTATGAGTATTTTTCGAGAGATTCATTGAGAAATGTTTGGATGGGTTGTGCTACTTTTCCCCGAATGTTGTTTCCCCGAACGCCAGTTCCGGAATATCCCGTTTACCCGAAACATTTTTGGCACTCATTTTTGTCATAACTTCATACATTTCAGGATGGTGAACGTACTGGTCATCTGATATGCACCCTTCTTTTTTGATTGGCGGTTCTTACGAGTTTTACCGTCTTCAGAATTTTAGGCAATATGTGTATAGTCGAGAATGGCAAAATACCTCCTTCTTTTGATTGCTTATCGTTCTTTCTAATTCACCATCCTGCCACTGACATTCATGGAAAAGTAGCACAATCGTTTGGAAGAGCTGCACTGCCGATAACTGCATATTAGTCACATTCGACATTTTTGACTGTTTCGAGTTAATACCGTGGAAAGTCATTAAATGATGTTTACTTTCGATCAACTTACAAAAATCTGGGATTTTGTTCTAGAAAATTCAAAAAAATAACATTTGATTTGTCATATTGGTAATTGTAACCGCATAACAGTCACATTGAGATTATGCATGAGCCTCCTAATGTAGTAGCAAAAAAATTTATCAGATTTTTTTTTTTTGACTTTCCACCCAATTATACGATATAAGCTGTACAAATTTCCAGCCTCAGCACTTTTGAGTTTCTGGTAATTTTTAGAAATTTCAGTTTTTTTTCCATTACTGCCATAAAATGCACACTTGGTGTTCCATTTACTCAATGCCTACTTTTGTCAAATGTTACAAATAAGCAGTTATGAGCAGTGCAGGAGTATATCAAACGTTGGAAAAAATCCTAGAGCTTCATGATGGATTCCAGGTCGAATGTATTGAGGAATTCTGGAAGAGTTCTTGTCAGATCTCCTCAAATAACCCCTGAAATAATTTTTTAGAGCAATTCCTGGGAGTAACCATGCATGAATTCAAGAAGAAATCCATACGAATAGGCGGAAGAATTCTTGCTGGGTTCCTTGGCAAAATCCCATGAATGAAATTCTTCAAAAATTCTTCTATAAACCTTTATAGGTCGAAAAAAATGAAGGAATCTTAGGAAGATTTTCTAGAATAACAACTGAAGAATGCGAATGAAGGATTAGTGGAAAAAAATAAGCAGGAAATTCCATTATAGACTTTGGAAAACAAAATCAAAGTATTCCCTAAGAAAATTACTGAAAGTAGTAGCGATTGAGTGCTCCAGGATTTGTACTACCTTACCAGTAATTTATCTAAGCATTTCAAAAACATATCGCCTCGATGTTGCTGAACTCGTTCATTTATATTATCTGCAGCGATCACTTCAGAAATATTTCCATAAATTGCTTCAATAACGTTCATTAAGGAGTTATGCTGACAATATCATCCAGATGTTTGAAGTGTTTTCAGTTACATGAGGAACTATGTATTCTTTTTACACGAAAATGGAAAATATAAAAAATACTAAATGGCTGTAATCAAATAAAAAAAATCATCGCGGAAATGAAATTTGGCTATCGATTGACGAGTGGAAACAAATGGAATACTTGTCTACCTCAAGATAATGGATGCTGGCAGAGCTACAATCGTTGTAAACGTGTATTGATTGATAGCTTTTCCACTTATCTCTTATCAGTAGCTGAAGTCGACCTCATAATTGCATCACGTCGACTTTTGCGAGCATCGTTTAACAGAAAATCACAATTGTAGGGCTGGTAGCACATAAGTGTCTACAAATAGGAGAGACCTCTTTTAAAGAAAATAAAGACCAACACGAAATTGAACAGAAGCTAAAAATAGATCAATCATAAACCGAGAAATACTTCCCCGTTTGAATAAAGATTCCTCGTACAATCTCTCGATTGTTCCTTAGAATAACTTTAAGGATTGCCCGTAACATTAATTCTGATATAGAATCAGAGTTTCCTATGAATATAACTACGAGATTTCTTCAGAGATTAAGCTAATGATTCATTTACGGATTTTCAAAGAATTTATCCAAAATTTTTGCTCAGGATACTTTTAGGTATTTAAACAGTTTTTTTTTCAATGATGATACCAGACATTTAGGGTCGGATATTTTTTTGGAAAAAAATATGAGAATAATTTGTGTAGCAGTTTTGGTGTGCTTTTGAAGAATCTATAGATAAATTACTGGAGGAGACAGAAATAGTCCATAGATGATCTCTAGAGGAAAATTCATGAGGTATTCATAGTCGTATTTATTCATGAGAGTTTCTAATAAATATTCGTGGAGTATTGCCTGGAGGAATTCATAAAGAAATTCAAAGAAAAATTTATGATGGAATCCCTGAAAAATGGCAAAAATAATGACTAGAAAAAACCGCCTATGAACTCCCCGATGAATTCTTGTAGGATTCTCTAGAATAATTCCTAAATGATTTTTTTCAATTCTAAATTAAACCTGTATGGATTTTCTTGAAAGCATGCTTTTAGAATCTTTGGTAACAACCAATCAAATCGATATCAATAAAAGAATTACTGGCAGAATCTCTGAAGGAAATTGTTGAAGAAAATTATTAGTCATCCCTGTGGAAGTTACTGGAGGTATCAGCGTTGGATTGATGAAGGATTTGCTGGAGAAAATTATATAGGAAATCCTCTAGGCATTCCTTGAAAATCACTGCAGGAATTAAAGAACGAATTTCTGAAGTTGTTGGAAAAATTATTAAAGGAATATCTAGAGGAATCTCTGGAGGACTCTCTGAATGCATTCCTGAACAAATCGCTAGGGAATCCCTGAAGCATTTTCTCGAAATATTTGTGAAGAACCTATGTTGCGTAAGAAGTTCTGGAACCTCAAGAATATATACTAAGATACTTTGCAAGAGGAAAAAGAAGTAAGTGATTTTAGATATTTTTTTGCTTAAAATGTAGAGTCTCGTTTAAGACGTTTAATTACAAATAGAAACCTGCATCCAAATAGTGAACAACTGTCCAAACCTTGCAATCACTTATCCAGCTTCGAAAATGCCAACAATCCAGATAGTTTATCGAATCAATCAGCTCCAATCCCTAGGAATGGCAAACAAAATCGTCCTCCTCATCAAGGACCATCAGTGTACATCTATACGTTCTCAAACTCTATTGCCAGAACCATCGAACCGGCAGAAAAACGGCGCTAGCTTAACGATCGCTCGCTCCCGTCTAAAAATAGCGCACGCCAACAACAACCGACCAGGCGTGGCTTTTTGACCCCACCACCGGCGAGCAGCAGACAGACAATGATTTTTTATTGCCAATTTTGCAGTCAACTGAAGATGGGCCGGGGCAGTGATGCACGCCAAAGGTGAAGTGGTCAAAAATTAGAAACTGTGGAATCATGAAAAACTAATGTTTTTAGAATTAATCGACAATCTGAATCGACAACACTTTTTTTCAAATCTTTGTGAACATCGAAATCAATCCAGCAAAGAACAAAATTGTTATTTTCAACAGTGTATCAAAGTGAAGGCAATTAGTCCACGGTCCACCGAAAGAAATTGGACGCCATCGGCCACCAGATGATGTTACAGTACAAAGCAATATGACTAAATGGAGTCTGTGGTGGTGTTCGTGTCCATGATGGTCCTTTTTACAAAAACCATGGTGATGTAATCTCGAATCACAGGACAACGAAAATGAGAAACTGCTGCAGGATGACCAGACGCTGAATGATTTACTTGTTGTACTTAGTGCTGAATCTAATGACGGTTGTAGGTAACGACATATCCATAGGAAACCTGTAGATACCGGTGTTAACTGATACAGTTAAGTTTCACAAGCTCAACAAGTTTTTTGTCCCAATAATGTTTACCATCATTCAAACGCTAGTACAAATCGTGTAACTCGTACGCGGCCGGATAATAAACCAGCGATAAACTCGATAAGGGCATACAGTGACAAGGATAAGATAT
Source organism: Aedes aegypti (assembly GCF_002204515.2). Classification (NCBI taxonomy): domain Eukaryota; kingdom Metazoa; phylum Arthropoda; class Insecta; order Diptera; family Culicidae; genus Aedes; species Aedes aegypti. Next base: position 220,342,417 of record NC_035107.1, on the reverse strand, counting down.
GCGCTCGCAGTGATTCTCAAAGATGCGGTATAACCCATAGAAAAATGCGAAAATTGTTCAACGCCAAACAACACCCCTTTAAAAAAATAGAAGAATTATGAATGACGACGGATTCAATGAATCATATATTCAATCGAACGCTTGAATCTTCTTTTGCTGTAAAGATCTCTATGTGCCTTACTTCACCACTTTACACTATTCTACACTTCAATTTTCTCATGGAGATGTCGCCTTTTTATTTATTTGTCTCGAATTGATGATTATATCATGATTTAAAAACGAATTAACAGAATCGAATAGTTTTTTATGTCGGTTTCGTCTGCATTACCCTGCAATCTTGGTGTCTCATTAGAAAAAGGGTTGCAGTTACCCTTGACAACTCGACTTAACGCTGTATATGATTTAACAAATTTCTTCACTCCAATCATCATGTTCGTTAGCTTTTCAACGCATTTTTTCATGTAAAGTAAGAAAAAGTACACTTCAAAAATTGGTATATTTTTTTTTTCAAATTGACAAGTTTAAATTTAAACACTAATATGACGCATAACTGTTCAATATCATTAAGGAAAAATACAGAAATAGTAACATGTAGTTGAGCACAGCAAGTGATAATTTAACTTACTTAATCATTTTTTTTTATGAAAATCTACAAATCGACGTATGTGTAACTTCATAACAAATACCTGTGTATCTGATGTGACGTAAGTGCACACCGACAGTCAAACACACCGAGTGTCAAACCGACATATCATGTACCTACAAGGTGTATGTATTATTCGGTTTACCATACGGAAGAATCTTCATGGTGTATTTATTTATTTATTTCTTATAGAACGTTGTAGAGTAAGGCAACTTCCTTTTTAATTACCACAACCAGTTTCGACCGATTAATTCAAACAATCTTATTTACTTAAAAAACTTTAAAATATATTAAATTTTGCTGACCCTCTCTAGTATAAATGGCAATAAATCTCGCCGAAATCCAAGTAGTGTAAAATTTTGCTTAATCTGAGTTAATTGCATGTTCCATATAGCAATTCTCCTCACAAACAAAGTGTTTCCATAATTTGATATATTGTAACGTGGAATAATCAAATTTCTGGCTCTAGAGCTACGTAATAGCTGTAATTTTTCGTACAGGTTATTGGGAGACGAAAAGTTCAATATTTTTCAAACTATTGGGCCTGTACGCATTTACAAGAAGTCTTTCGGTGAGCATCCTAGCAGCTGGTTTTGTAAATGTCTAACATTAGAAAAACGTGAAATATTAAAGACGTATATTACACAGCTATCTAGAGCAACCCGTAATCGATCGATGGATCTTGCCGAAGCGTTCAATAAAAATATTAGCTACATGAAATGAGTCAAGACAAGAGATTTCAAGAGTTTAAGCTTTTACATTTTTACTGAACATGCTTGATGACAATTTTAATTGATGTTACCATAAACTTTACTAAAAGTGTGACTAACCTGACTATCCCATTCAAGATCACATGTTAAGTCAAACCCTAAGTTCACTACCTTATTGACATATTCAATTAAGTTTCCACCAATAAAAATAAAAGGCTTTGGATCACTCAGTAATACAGATTGCTTTTGTTTTTTCAGCATTTTGTGAAGCAAATTATAGTTGTACCAATTAAAAAATTGTTGAAATTCAGCATTAATAATTTGAACTGATTCATTTATATGCAAGCTCGAAGAGCAAACGTACAGCTGTACATCATCAGCAAACATGTGTATCTGGCAATGCTGAATAACTGATGGCAAATCATTTATGTATAGTGAAAACAGCAAGGGCCCCAGAACTGACCCTTGTAGAGCTCTACTAACTATATTTATGCACTGGGACAAAATCCCATCAATTGACACACATTTCGTCCGTTTTGTTAGGTAAGATTGAATTAAATTGATGTCTTAACTCGAAAAACTAAAATTATAAGAAAGTTTGCGCAACAGTTTGTTGTGGAGTACCCGATCAAATGCTTTTGAGTAATCTGTTAATATCAGAAGACCAATACCTCTTTTATTTATTTCCTTATGGATTTCATCATGGATTTTCATAATCACAGTGAAAATATTATGACCTGATCTGAATCCGGATTAAATTCACTTAACGAGTCATTATTTTGAATGATGTCAAAAATTTGTTGTTACAAGAGCTTATCAAAAACTTTTGAAGGAGCAAATAAAATACTTATAGCGCGTAAATTAGACACGTCAATAAATAATTACGTGGCTTTTTTCTAATCAGTATAACTTTTACATTTCTCCATGAATTTGTAAATTTTTCGGAATAACTACTACTCAAATTGAATACATAATAAAAAATGGGCACCATCATTGAGAATCAGTAGCGCAACCAGGATTTAGCTTTTGGGCGAAAAAATCAAAGCAGACAAAAACAATTTGTAGACTAACGGTTTCAAAGGACGAAACAACATTTACAAATTTCAGTTTCTGTCGGCCACTCCAGGCATACCTACCATACTTACACCACTTCGCAAAATTTATTAAATTTGTCACTTTGTTTCGCAGTCATTTGTACTGGTTCAATGTCTCCGTCGGTTTATGACTTTTACACGATTTATATGCTATATCTCTTACAATAATAGCATTCAAAATTCTATTATTGAACCATGGAACCCACTGATCTAACAATATTATGAGGCTTGGTGAGTTCAAAAAATCTAAAGCTATATTTGGATCGGTCATGCTATACAGAAGTGTTCAATCAATTGATTCTACAGCTCTTTCAAGAATCGAATAATCAATTTATTGAAATGTACATGCGATAAAAGAGCGATGCAAATTTTAAAATGTTTGCTCCCCTATACTTAAACTTTTTTATATCATGGTAAATAGCATCCTCCCAAAGTTTGAAATAATTCGGAAGAAATTTGACTAGGCCCATGCCATTTGAAGTTTATATGGAGATTACTATAGAATACGCCAATCTTTTATGTTCAGCCCTCTATCTCTTCGACCTAATATTTTATGGAAAAGTTAACAAACTCTTCTCATATGAAATCCTTTCAGCTACAACTTTGCTGAAGACCACATTTTGATCGGACGTCAGAATAAATTGTTATTCACCATTATAAAGTGATTTTACATGCTTTATCAATTGTTCGGCAAACAACAGTGATGTACCTGGTGGGAATAATAGATCAAAGTAATCCAGGCTACTATGTTCTACAGCAAAAAAATAGTGTTGCACTGAAAGTAATTGATCATTCAAGCATGATTTAGACTTTGTTATCAATAATAACAAATTATTCTTACGTCCCATCAAAATGTGGTCGGCAAAGTTGTAGTGTGGAAGATTTAACATAAGAAGAGTTTGTTAACTTTCCCATAGCAGTTAGAGGACTGAGCACGACAGGTTTGCCTTTTTCATAGTAATTCCCATATACACTTCAAATGGCATATAAACAACCAAGTGTCTTACAAATTTCTTCAAATTTTTGGAAAATTATTTTCATCGTAATTGACACCGTTGAAGCAAAGGGAGGCAAAAATTTCTAAAGCTGCATCAGTCTAATGTGACAAGCACAAAGCAAAAGGGCGTAGCATCATCAATTCTCGATTACTTTTTCAAATCGACGTAAGTAACTTTCATACGGTTTTGGAAAAGTTAATTAAGAAGAATCACAACCTGTATTGAATCCCCTTTTAACATGTTTTTACCGTGTACATCACTTAGATTTTGCATGAAATCAGTTCATGTTAAAACACTAGGTAGTTCCTATTGTTTCCCACAAAAAAATCGATTCTTGGTTAAGTCAGTTTGTCTTTCCATACAACGGAGCGGCGAAAGTAATGGTTAGGTTGCGAAAGTTGAAAATCTTACGCCATTTTTGAAAATCCTGAAAATACTGAAAATTACGATCTAAAAGTGAAAAATCGAGGTGGTTTAGAGCGGAAAGTGTAGAATTTCGTCTTTAAAACACGTAAGATAAGGTAAGTTTGTTAACTTTTCTGACTTGAGTCTGTTTGAGAATTTCTCAATCTTATCTAAAAAAAATCAGCATTGTTTCATGGTCATTAGAAACACTGTTTGATTTTTTTCAATACACAGTACACAAAATATGCAAAACATTTACACAGGAATTAAAGTTGTTGACAATATCGCATTTTTCTCTCACATACTTGCATTTAAAAGTTTGTCACATAAGAGGACACGGGGCAGTATGGACACCCTAAGGAATTTGCCTATTTTGACTGTAAAGACAAGAATCTAAACTGTTTTTAATGTGCAGTATGCTTTTTAGAGTTCTTAAGCATTTGTTAAACATTTTTGCATGATTTGGAAAAAGTATTTTGTTTCCAAAGTGTTCGAAAACAAATAATATTTGATAGTCACCATCAAGCTACGGGGCAGTAAGGACACCTTAACGTTTATAGGAAAATTGTCCCGCGATCACTGCCAGAATCTCGAAAAATGAAGTACATATTCAGAAAATTATAGATCACTGTGTCACTGAAAACTTGATTAAAACCAATTTACGTAATTTTTCGTAGAGATGCTTTCAATATTGCCTTCAGGTTGGTTTAAACCCAGAATTGACGATTTTCAACCGATTTGTGGTTCCGCATCATAATCATTGCATTAAATGCAAAATATGTTTGGATAATTTTGCGTTTGACGTTATATTTATTTACCTTTAAAATGTCAGCTCCATTTTGTCACCCGGTGCCCATATTACCCCAACAATATAAGGAATTTTCATATAAGTTTTTAATGTCTTAAAGCAGCAGAAAAAAAATCTACTATATTTTTGAATATGGCATAAATAATTAAAGAGTCAATCAAGAGCTACATTGTCGGGCAACTTGCAGTCATTTGCCTCTGAAACCTTATTTGTGAATGTTATAATATTCGATCCCAATAAAATCATGCTCAATTTTTCGGGTTTAAATTAATGTTTTAAACATTTTTTTCTGAAATTTTAGTGGATAATTTACTCTTCCGCCAGGCAACTGAAATATTGTTTGCATTTAAAGTGTAAAATTATTCGCCTACGCAAAGGGGGTGTCAATTCTGCCCCGGGTGTTCATACTGCCCTCGGTACCTTTACGCCATTTTAAAAGTTTGTGATTAAATTTTATTTGACAAGACTACAGTGTCTGTTTGTTTTTTAGCAAAACATTTGTTATTATTTTGAAGTTTTTCTTCTGAACGAATCTACAGATCTACAAATCTAAAGATTAGTTCTAAGATTATTTAAAATCGTTATTCGCTGCTCAACATAATTAAATATATTTCTGGATTGATAATTGGATTATCGTTGAACGGCTGAAAATCTCACCTATTTTAGAACAGTCTGCGTATTTCTTATTGTGTGATTAACAATTAGCGAGAATTTCAGCCGTTCAACAATTGGCGAATCGAAACCACTTTCCTGGAAAACATCAATTGATCACCTCTGCTACCCACGAGCAATAACTTTTACGCGGCGGCACCTCGCTGCGTCGCGGTAAGCGTGTGTCAAGCGTATCGCTTTCATACCGCGAAATAAATTACTTTGACTAGCGAGAGCATGTACGCACGTAAAGCTGAAGCTTGTGATCTGAGAACTGGAATGGGAACCGTTCGCCTCGGACCATAATGGGATGGTAGACATGTGCTTACCTAGTCGAACCCCCATCCCCCCCGCTTCAGTAGATATGCCATGTCGATTCACCTAAGCTGAGATTGAACGTCGTCGATATTTGATTTTGGTGCGGATAAGGTAAAATGGTCCAAAATGCTACTTTAAAGATTTGTATCATTTTCTCGAGAGCTTCACATTTTAAGACCATCAGAAGTGGTAACTATACAATATTTGCTAGCTACCACACCATGAAAATATTTCCAAAATTTGAGCTATTTCTTAAATGTCGTCGAAAAAGATTAGTTGAAAAATGGAGATAGTTCAAAATGATCGAATGGGAAAGAATAACTAGGAGTCAGCAATCAAGCTCCACTATGAGTTTTCTCTGTTGCATGGAAACTATTAGGTATTCATTAACAAAATTATTCAAAAGGCTTACGACTTAGTAACAAAAAGTGATTTATTGTTGAATTTAACCGAGAAATTTGAAGAAAATCTATAAGTTAATCTCAAAGGCTTATAGCGACAACATATTTTAGCATTGATTAGAAAAGTGTACAAATATAAACGTTCTACGAATGATTCAATGAGTCGAATCATTCTACCTCATCAGTACGTTTTGAGCCATGTTCCCCTACATGTCAGCTTGGTCGCGCGATGTGCGTAAGTGAGTGCTCTAATTTGGCACGGTGGGGTAAAGCCATCGAGGTCAGATTAGAAATCTCGGCTGGTGCTGGTATGACATATATGTGGTGATAATAAACACCCAAGTTCGTCGATGACGGTTACCTTTGTGGAAAAGACTATAAGTTAATAGTCAACGAATATTAAGACAGAGATCGTCCAATCAAATGTTTTCCTTATAAAACAGTTACAGTAAAGTATCGTAGTGTATTTGTAATTTAAGCCAGAATTTCGAACGATATTGGAAACTAAGATTTTCTCCAAGAAAAGCAGAACATTCTGACTAGTGTGTATAATTTTATCGTTTGATAGAAACACAAATGGTGCACTGTAGTTGATTTGATTTCATCCTATTCACATTGGTTTCGCATTCGTATCACGTGTGGCAGGTACGATGATACTCTATGCCCAGGGAAGTCAAGGAAATTTCCTTTACGAGAAGATCTTGGACCGTCCGGGATTCGAACCCAGACACCTTCAGCATGGCTGTGCTTTGTAGCCGCGGACTCTAACCACTCGGCTAAGGAAGACTTCCCTCATAACATTGGGAAACTTCTTGCAAGCTTCGGAAGCATTTTCTAAACCATTGGAAGCCTTTCAAGAAACTTGGAAAGTTTCTCATCAGAATCTTTGAAAGCTTCTTCTTCGAATCAACAATTCATCTTTAGAAGTTTGCAAAGCTTCTTGTCAGAAATCTGTAAAGCTTTTCTCAGATAAGCTCGGAATGTTTAAGTAGCTTTGAAAGCTTTTTCTCTGTAGCTTGGCAAGCTTTATCTCAGTAATTTGTAAAACTGCTTCTCATGAGTCATGTATCGAAGTTTGGAAAGATATTCTTCAGAAGATAATAAATCTTCGAGCTGTTTAGTGGAAAACCTATAAGTAAATGAAAAACCGAATTTAGTACTATACCATTTAATTCCACTAGAGTCTAGTACACGACACTGAAGACGGCCTTAACGTTGAGGTCGAATTACGCGAATCTGTTAAAGGATACAAACTCTAGTGAACATAAATGGTATAGTACTAAATTCAGATTTTCATTTACTTCTTCAGACGTTTGAAAAGCTGGATAGTTTTTCTTCAGAAGCTGAACAGCTCCTTTCAAGCTGAAACGCTTCTCATTAGAAATTGAAACACTGGTTTTCAACAGCCTGGAAATGCTTTTTCTCAGAAGTTTGGAATATTTTCTTAGGAAGTTTGAGAAAACAATCTCAGAAGCTGTTGTCTGAAAAATATTCTCCTCAAACGTATATTGAAACAGCAGTGTGAAACACAGCTTCGAGAGCCTTTTCCCAGAAAAAACAAAAGCGTCTACTCAGACAGTTTCAATGCTTCGTCTCAGAAGCTTGAAAATCTGCCTGTTTGCGATTACTTGGCCTTGACCATGTTTGCAACACATTTTGCGTCTCATTACAAATCGATATTACAATTTATGTAACATAGTTTCCCATCAAAACTCATTCCATAGCATTGCATCCGATTAAAACCGTGGAATATATCACCATCTCTCTAACTGAAATTTCAAACAACGAGACTGTTATTGCGCCTGGTTATTCTTGTTTGCTATGAATTTGCATCGCTGAACTACATTCTGCCGGGGTATAAGGTACCATCATCCAGTGTGAAGATCACATCGGCCTGCATCACTGCCAGCGCCAGTTCTCTCGGTAAACTTCCATCATCCATCTGGTGCCCTACAAACAAACATCTTGCGCAAGACAAGATAGCAGCCAGCGTCGTGCAAACGAACGTTCGCCCTGTCGGTACAAATTCAAAGCAAACACCACCTACTGATAGCGCGGCGACGGTGCACAGTGGTCCAGATTTAAAAAATCATGGCAAAAATTTCGCATGCCCAATATTTTACTCTTTTTGTCCATGAAAAGAATTATGGAATACGATTTAGAGTTGCAGACCTTTTTTGGTATAGTCCCCATTGTTTGGAGCATGTTCTTGCAACTACTTTGGCAATTTTTCCTGCTCAAAGAACGCTTCTCGCATAACTTGTGATCTCGCTCTAAAAGCCATTGGTAACCGAGTGTGTAGCTCCTTGTTTCTAAGAAAATGAATGGACCAGGACGAAAACTATCACCACTAGGAGATAGAGGAGGATCTTTTCTTCATCGTAGCATTGTTGAATATCGTGTAAATTCATTCGTTTGCTCGATAACAACAAGCTACACACTAGGTTACCAATGGCTTTAAAGGCGATATCTCAAGTTATGCGAGATTTAAAAGTTTAATATTAAAAAAATGCGGTAAATTTTTTAAAAATGACACTTTTCATCGTCTTTGACGTTCACTTCGCCGACAAAAATCCACTGGGGTTGTTCTAATCTGACATTTCGAAAGGTACACGGAAAACATAATTCATCAAAATTGGAGTTGAAATCTATGGATGTGACATAAACATAAAAAACACAAAAGAATTTGCTTTGAAACTTAAAACAATACAGATCCTAACTGTCTGATATTGTAGACGAATGTAAGACTGCTTTCCAACCTAAACCCACATTTGGAAATTAAGGGATTGCCAGCTTTCTGCATAACTGAACCTCTGTGCGGTGGTGTGCAGTGCACTCACTCCCTTGTGTTGCGATGCGAATAAAACTGCATCTACTCACTCACTCACTTACTTATTGGTAGGTGCACGTGTATCGGACGGACGGCTACGTATTTGTCGTTCCGTGGAAGGTAACGCGTGCCCTCCTATCTCTCTTCGATGAAGAAACAAAGTCGGTCTCGCTACAGACACTACTTAGGCGCATTCTTGCTGTGCTACATTGGGACAAACTGATGGTTGGAGGGACTTTTATTCAATCGACGTGCCATGAGTTTGCACGGGGTGTAAATTTGTTCGATTTCTAGTTGTGCTAAGATGTACTGAGAACAACGTGAACAATGCTCAATGAAAATTGAAGTTGGAGTTATACTTTTAAAGCATTTTACTAAAACTTCTGTCTATTAAACATGTTTGTATTTCGGTAGATACCCAGTGGTACTCAACATAATTGATTATGTGAGCCACCCCAATGCATGGCGCGAATCGCCAGATGTTTAAGATTAGTTTGATTCATTTGAACGACTTTGTATAGGATTGAAATAAAACTCTTCAGCTTGGTCTTCCTGAAAAACTGCGCGTTAATCGCTACGGCTATCGGGGCGACCTCTAGGTTAGAGGTAATCGAAATAATCCAGAAAACATTGACAAAATTAAACTAGAGTGCTTATATACAAGAGTGTGCCACGTTTCAGTTTTGAATAACTCAAGATATCAATTTCAGATATGGTTCAACTTTCATTACTTTCTAGATTGGCATTAGCATTAAGCAATTCGCACAAATTCGTAGGTGGTACAGCCCTAGACCGTTACCAAAGTCAGAGATTTGGGACTAATCCTTGACTCTTAAACAAGATTGACGCATCCTCCAACAGTCGAGAGCTGTCCTGGCAACGTACTTGCGAATGCTGAGGAATGGGAAAGGATTATCAATTGGATACCTGCTAAAGAAAGATGCAGAGAACTCTACGACCTCTCATAGGCGTTTCGGGATATTGTGGGATTAACGGGACGGGAAAGGCCATAGGATACGTTTGGTAGACATTCTGGCAACTGTAAAGATAATATTTAGGTATTCCTAATAGATTGGAACAAGCTCATAGAATTCCGTCTTCGAAGCTCCTAGGAAAATCACGATTTAATTTACAGGAAAATAAAAAAAAACTGTGTACTGTCAGAACTCCGCGTAAATCGAAAAAAAAACTTCATTCTCAACTTTCATTACTATATAGATAAACAAAAATATATACCGTCAAACGGGGTAACTTGCAACAGGAGTGAAACTTGCAACACTTCGACATGTAATCGAATTGTCGTTTCGTTCAGCCTTGAGTTAAATTATTATGATTTATTCCGTCATTTATTGACCTTTTTTTTTTTTTTTTTTTTTTTTTTTTTTTTTTTTTTTTTTTTTTTTTTTTTTTTATTGTTACATATTCAGGGTCATTTACATTCTATATAAATTAAGTACATAACTATATCCTACGTTTAGTTTACATATTTATAAATCTAGCACACATTGAGAAAACTTTGAAAGTGTTTTTCGAATACTACTTTGTTTGTCCATCTTATTTCTCTTATATTTTTATGGAAGCAATACAAACTTCCAGATTGAGACGACTTTATTGACCAAGCCATACTGTGCACAACAAGCCAAAGAGCAGCTTTTTTCCTGGGATCGTTTCCAATGTTTTCCCATGCCAAGATATCCTCAAATCGCTTGAAATTGATGTGAAGTCTGTTTTTTATTATTTCTCGTGTCCATTTTCGAATAGCCTCAGTTCTTGTGCATTCTTCAATACGATGCAAATTATTATCACTTTTTCCACAATGCTCACACAAGGTGTCCTGCAATCTACCAATCCCATAAGCAACCAGCTTTTCTTTGGTAGCTATGACATCATTCAATAACAAGAACATATTTGATCTATCTTCGGCGCATAAGAAATTACTACTCAAATTTTTCCACACAATCAACCAATTAACTTCTGGATGATCTTGTCTAGCCTTCACAGAAATGTTCAAAGCATTCAAAAAGAACCTATACAAACTCATTGTTGACGCACAGTGTGATGTTCCCTTTACTTCATTTGCGACTTGCAACCATTCTTTACCATTTCTGGTAAATTGACCACTATTTACGTATCCTAACAAGTACTCTTCATCATGATCATCAACATTTTGCGGGGAGCTATGCAAAACATTTCTTACGAACAATGCCTTACATTTCGAATCGGGATCTATCAACTTAAGTCCACCATTTTCGAAGTCAAGATACAACTGCTCTCGTGAAACTCTGAAAACATTACCCCGCCACATGAAGTTCCCTACCAGATTCTTAATTTTCGCCAGATGTTTATTTCTTGGTGGAAACACTTGAGCCACGTACCACAGTTTGGACAACAAAAAAGTATTGAGGACCCATACTCTTTGCAAAATCTGCAAATTTCTGGACTCATTTACTTTTAACCGATGCTGAATGCTGCTAATAAGTTTCGTATAGTTGATGTCAATTGTTTTCGACCAATTACACGCAAATGTCACTCCTAACACAACAAGTTCATTAACCTCTTTAACTATTTGTGGACCAGAAAAGGCATTGTTAATTCTGAGAAAGGATGACTTTCTGAAATTGACTTTGATTCTTGCATGTATGGAGAAAGAAGCGAAGATTTGAATTATCAAATCAAATTCTTCCTGGCTGCTGACAAAAATATTGATGTCATCAGCGTATGCCATAACTTTTAAAAATTTCCCGTAAACGAGAATGCCACCTGTGCTTCCGTAAATCGTTCTTATGAGTGGTTCCAAGTACAGAACAAAAAGAACCATACTAAGCGGACATCCTTGGCGTACAGATGATCTTATGTCCAGGCTCGGTGATAAGAATCCACTGTGCATTATCTTGGATGTAGCTTTGTCATACAATTGCTTAACGCAGTTAATCAGCTGAGCTGGAATAGAAAACTTCCCTAAAACCTTCCACAGATACTTATGGCAAACATTGTCGAAGGCTTTCTCTAAATCGATGCTCAAGAGAAAACCTTTGAAACGCTTGGATTCCATTGACCGAGTAATTATGCGGCGAACATCTTTCAGATTATCGGTACAAGACCTACCATTTACAGAAGCACATTGTCCGGGACCTATCAAATCATCGATAACTGCAGTCAGCCGATTCGCGAGAATTTTTGTGAATAATTTATAATCAGTATTAAGTAAACTAATCGGCCTGTGGTTATCAATGCTAATGGATTGTCCTTTTTTAGGAATTAATATGATAATTCCATTTGAAAAATCTTTCGGAGGAGTTGCTTGACCTGACAAGTACGAATTAAATAGTTTATGCAAATCGTTTTTGAGAAGATCGAAATGTTCTATATAAAATTCATACGATATGCCATCAGGACCTGGGGATTTCTTCCTGGAGCAGCTTAAGAGCGTCTTTTTGATCTCATCTTCTGATATGGGTCGCACTAATGTATTTGATTGCTCATTATCTAGCGAGCGTGTAATATTGTTGAGCGGATTATTGCGATCATTATTGTCTGCTGTTGTCGACTCTTGAAAAACCTTTGAGTAATGTTGATGAATAGCGGATAGGAATCTGTCATCTTGTGTACCAGCCTCCCCTTCTGAAACAAGTGTCTGACGTCGATGTAAACTATTTGAGACTTGAAAAACACTCAACTTTTCTCCTTCTATTAGTGAAGACTCCCTAACCTTACTGCGTAAATTATTCAGCCTAACATTTTCAAGTTCTATCAGTCGAGACTTTACTACCCCAATTTCATCAGCAACACGTTCTCCGTTAATTCTTCTGTTTGTTAAATCCTGAAGTGTACTAAAAAGAGCACTCTTCTCCTGGAATATCTCTTGATTAGCGCGCCACGATTCCCCCTTGTAAAAGCTTTTGATTTTTGCCTTTACAGCATAGTTCCACCAGGAACTGTGATCCATATAAGAGAGACGGTGTTTTAGTTGTTCATACTGGACTCTGAAACGCTGAGAAACCTCTGTATTCCAGATCATATTCGGGTTAATCTTCCAATAGCCTCGACCTTTGGGGTGAATTTCCTGCCTATCAACTCTGATTTTCAAAACAACTGCTGAATGATCTGAACACGCGACAGCTACAGTTTGGACATCAGAAACCTGGTTAGCAAATTCTTTTGGGCCATAAAAACGATCAAGACGGGATGCACTTTCACCTCTAAAAAACGTAAATTGGTCCTTTTTAAGAAATTTCGTCACATCAACAAATTTGCAAAGATTTACACAAGAACGGAGACCGGTTGAAAAATTTTTATATGCGCTATTCGTATCGCTGGCTTCGAGGAAGCAGTTGAAATCGCCCAGCAGCACAGAGTACTTGCAATTGCTCTTGCTGAGGTGCACAGTTAACTGATTCTCAAAAAGTTCGTCTCTCATCTTCTTTTTGCTTGTACCAGAGTGTGCGTATACATTAATGAAATTTATGCCATTGATAATAATCGATAAAACTCTTCCCGATGGATCAAAAATTTGAGAATGGAAATCGATACCCTTCCTTACTAATACCCCTGTCCCTTTTTTATCGCTACTTAAATTAATCAACGCAGTGTGAGTTGATAGAAATCCAAAATTTTCAAAAATCACTTCTTGTAGGAAAAGCACATCTACGTCATAACTTAGGACAAAATCCCGCAAAAGTGACCTATTAACGTCGCTGTTCGAACTGTTAAGGTTGAGGGTTCCGATTGAAAATATAAAGTTCATTTCACAATACTACGAGTATGAATTAATTTTTAGACTTCTTACTTCTCGACCGAGTTTGTCTCACCTGGTCCGCCAGCAGATTCTGCGTTTCCGGAACCGTTATTTCCTCAACCACATCAGCCTCTGTTGCCGATGTTTCAGAGTCATCCGTGCTCTTACCGGATGTTTTCTTTGCTAGCGCACGCTTCCTCGATTCAACCGTCTGGAATCCTTGGTCGTCATCTTTCGGAGGTTCCGTTTCCTCCACATGGGTCGTCGTGCCAGTATCAACTGCTGGCTCCATACTTTTATCCACCACCTCTGACTGCGTCTGTTGTTGCTCACTCAAAGCAGGGAACTCCTTGGACGTTGACGCGACTGGATTGAAACCTCCAGCTCCATCTTGGACAATCCTTGCAAATGATGTCGGTTCGGCACGCGCTGTCTTCAAACGATCGTTCACTGTTTGTCGCTTTGGGCAGTTTTGCTTCACATGGTCTGGGCTGCCGCATGTGAAACATTTCGATTGCATTCCCTCATAGAAAATGCGCACTTGGAAATGTAGAACACGCAGCTGAGACGGGACGGCTGACGACATTTCCATGTGGGCACCGCGAACACCGTTCATGATTGGGTATCCGCTCTCTGCTCCATACCGCTCTCGCACTAACTGGTGAACTTTTCCGTATTTCGACAGCGCACTCGCCACGTGCCTATCCTCTACCTCGATGGGCAGACCAAATAGTCGAACATACCGAAAGTTCCCCATGGCCGTTGAAAAGGTTACCGATGTAACGCTTCCGTCGTCATAGGTGAAGGTTTCACTTGTCGCGCACTTCAAAAGTTCCGTTCTCATGATCTCCTCTGACTGGAATTTCACGTATACGCAAAACTCCCTGGGTTCACGAAACATGGCGCAAAGCATGTTCGGTTCCCATTTACGCTTCCGGAAGAAGCCGAAAATGTCTTTGTCCGATGGCATTTTGGACTTCGATCCAAAATGGATCCGGATGCTGTTGATGTGAACGTTTCGGAGTTCCATTTTCACTGTCACTTTTACAAGGTTGAACACAACCGATACAATAGTAATGGCGCTGGACTTGCCAGCCGAAACAAAGGAAATCTTCACAAAGCCGAGTTTATTATTATCGATTATCGAGGTGCACGCGCACGTCCGACACGTTTCACGTCTGAATACGAACTGAAACCTTAGATATACAACAGAAGTTTTTGGCGAGAGTTTGGGTATTGCTTCTTTTTTGGTTGGTTTGCTGGAGGTAAAAATCATATTACACGTTGTACTGTATGAAATTAATGCTGAAAAACGTTCCTCGTACAACACAAACGGTAGAAATATGTCATTCAAGGCATTTACTTTCAGTTGCAGTACTTAGAAGTGTACAAATTGACAATATAAAAGTTTTGATATTTTGATGGTTAAACACTATAAAAATTCAAAACCGTTTTTGACTACCCTTGTGGGGTAACTTGCAACAGCAATTTTGATCTCGATTGTTTGATATGTCTTGCCTTTTGTTATCGAAAACACATGAAAAGGCAAAATTGATCGTTCATTTCTTGAGTAACATTAATTTTTTTGCAGCTCAATCAACTCAATACACATTTGGTACTAAATATTACGAAATTTACAAAAATCACATTATTATTAGATTTAGTTTTATTTTCTTCATGAAAATAATGAATAATTTTGAAAATTAGCTTGCAGATCTGCCACTGGGAACGTTCTGCATGAAATATGATGAAAGTTATGTCAAAACACCAACAGACACCATTTTGAGACGCTTTGTGATACGTCGCTTTGATTTAAATATGTGTAAAAAATAAGTTATGTGAAGTATAACCAAAAATACCATTGTATTTGTAGAAAAGTTGCATTAAAACGTTTCAATGGCTTTACGATAACTTTAAGACTTATGATACGCTAAAATGCAACCCTATGCAATGCCAATGGAGTTTTCAATGGAATTGATTTATTACTCATAATATAACCCATAATAATTATTTTTATAAGAGAAGAATAGCCTGTTTCTGATTATTGTCATGCTTTTACTGCAAACAATCTTTAAATGATCATAATAACACGATACAGGTTAAGTATTTAATAGTTTACTTTAGGTAGCACTGTGTGTTGCATGTTACCCCACATCAGGGGTAGCATTAAAAATGTATATTTTTCGTCTTTCCTGATTCCATAAAACCAAATACTGACAAAATGAATACCACGTGGTATTCTTTACGTAGCGATTAGGGTACCAGATGGTTTTTGTCTAATCTGTATCCTCAAATTTTTCATCCATATAGCTTTGAAGTTGAAAATTGTTGCAAGTTACCCCGTTTGACGGTATACGTCTTGGGGAAATCTACGAGACTCTCTCATCAGACCAGGACACCTCTTCTAATAGTAAGGCCTGCAAGACTGAAAATGCTCCGTTTTATTAGAACATGGTTGTTATCGATAAGATGAACGTTTGAGTCTTTATCGATGGCAAACCCATTTTGAGATTTGAATAAATTATAATGCTCTTTAACTCATCTGAGCTTAAGTTTTAAGAAAAAAAAAATATATTTGAAGAAGTTTAAGTTCATGAACAGACTTTTGAGCTTTTCTTAACTTACAAACAGTTAAAATGACATTAATCCTGATGATCATTTGAATACCTGTTTTACAAATCGCAGATACTGTTGGTAATTTTTTTATGATCGTCTTTACAATCACATGATAGCAAGAATAAAGGAATATAAACATTATCATCCAGAAAATTTTATGCGAACTAAATGACTCATAACATTTTGAACTAAATGGCACAAAACCTTCTCAAGGATCGCATGCTTTCACGGACCGCAGTTTGGAGAGATCACTGAGTAAGAAGCACACCTTAAACTATTTTAATACGTAGGTGGATTAAAATATTTGACCAAAACGTGAAACACATACCATTAAACTTGTAACTGACTGACTGAGACAAAATAGAGATCAAAGCGGAACCAAACAGAGATCAAACAAGAAAAAAAAATACCTGACAGGAACCAGGAGGTATTGAATCCTCATGAAATCAGACCAGAAAATTATCTGAGAGTAATTCTATTTTTTTTTTTTTTCATTTCTCGTGGCATTCCGACAAATAATGCAGCTCGTACTACTACATGGATTTTCAATGATTTTCTCAAGAAATTATGCCAAATATTTGGCCAAAGATTCAATTATTACTCCGAAGATTTGATCAGGTTTGAAGGATAGATGGATAGATTACATCTTTTGATAGATTTTCAGCCCGAGGATGTCTCATCTCTTAAATCTCTTTAGGAGTCCATCTAGTTATATTTATTTCCCATGGAATCCCTTCGAAAATTTTCCTAAGAAATTCATCAAAGAATTTTACTTTGGGTACGTTAAGAATACAACCTGGTTTTTGCCAAATATAACCACAAAAATTAACTCAGAATTTATCAGGCATTCCATCAATGATTCTTTTAGATATTTTTCAAGAAATCCTTAAGTCCTACAGGGTTATATCCGGTAATTCTTCCATCTTTTTCCCTAGGACATCCTCCAAGACTCCCGTTCAAAAGTTCTTCACAAATTCAACCAGAAATTTCTCCAATTATGCTTCCAGGGATTATTTACAAAATTGTCCTTCAGAAACTCTGGAGAGATTCCTAGAAAAAAGAACCTTTAAAAAAAAATAAATCTGGTCAATTGCGGGTTTTTTTCTTGGACAAAAATTTGAAGATTTCCTAATGTAACAACTGGTTTAATTCAGTTAAGAAGGACAGTGTTTGGAAAAATGTTGAAAGCATGAGCGAATTACTAGCGAGGGTAAAGCACTTCAATTCGAGAATTTCCTGACGCAAATTCTGAAGAAATTTCTCAAGATATTCTTCGACAAATCGCTGGAAGAATATTTAGGAGAATTGGTAGAGGAACCTATAGCAGTATTTCTAGAGAGTTCCCTGTTGGCGTTCCTGAAAGTATTCCAAATTAAATCTCTGGAGAAAAATTCTGTCACACAGAACGCGAAAAATGACCACTCGCAACAAGGCCTAATGCGCTATTGATCACATAGCATTGTAGATTAAGACTAAAAACACAGACAAACAGACGTAACACTGACGACCACACATTTAACGATCATTTCAAATTAGCTATGTTACAAATCTCACAACCAGATGTGCGTGCCCATCGTTTTTCTTCGCGTTTGACGTTTCACACTACCGCCAACTGCCGGTCTTGTTGCACGAAACAACTTTTCGTGCAACATGCTTACCAGATGATGATGGTGTAAACTGGGCGATGGATTTCGAAGAAAATTGTTCTTAGTGTTACGTCTGTGCTAAAAAGTTCATATGAGAAGCCTATTGTGTATCTCGCGCCATGGAATTTTTTGCCATTTGTAAACAAACCAAAAACACTCAAATTTGTGGAAAAATGCGCGCTGTCATTATTTTTGAGATTTTTCTTGATTTCTCGCGATTTATAAGTGCAAAATATCTGTAAAATATACTATTGAGCTCAGGCAACTCTATCAAGTGAAAACAAAATTTGACAACTTTTGGAAAAAATGAAAAACTTAATTCTGATAGAATCCCGAAGAAAACTCTCTGAGGAGAGTACTGTTGAGAAAACCCTGAAGATTCACAAAATACTCATATGAAGTAAACAGAATCCCGAATCTAGAAGATTAGTATACAGTGGAGAATTTATAATTCGGCGAAAGATCTGTGAGAATTCTGAATAAAATTTTGAGAGTTACTAAGAAGATTTTTGAAAGAATTCCAAAGAACACAAGGACTTCTGAGAAGATTGCATGGTGAAAATCGTACGAGAGAACCTAAAGAGTATTCCAATGCTAATACCGAGGTATTTCTGGAGAAAAACTTGAGCAGAATTTTGTAATTAACCTTTCTTTTTAGTTTTGAAAATAGTTATCATCTGTCACTCATCCCTTATCAGAAAGGATTTAGAAACATATGTACTTGCAAAATTCACCTGAAAAACACAATGTTTAATAATTAGTTTAATAAAATTTCATAGTTCAACATAGTTCAAGCAAATGAACAATTAGTCAACAAATGAATACATGCTGAATCGACTCCAACTAGACTATGAAATTCTAGTGAAATACATCGCTTTGTAGGTTAGCACTAATCGCGCTAATCACTATACCGAATAATACCAACAATCAACATAATTGATTGATTGATTTGACTTTATTAACGAGATTTTTAGCCCTGGGCTAGTTCATCTCGGGACCAACGGCTTTACTTCCCTTCCGAAGGAAGTCGTCACTATAACTTTTTACGTCATGAGTGACTATGTCGGGGGATGGGATTCGATCCCAGGTCCTCGGCGTGAGAGGCGAGTGTTCTAACCACTACACCAGGTCCGTCCCCATCAACATAATCTCATTATCTTGTGCGATGTGTTTACAAACGAATCGCAATCTCAAACAGCCTTAAATCAAACCCCATTGAGAATAACGACGCGAAGATGAGGGTGATGATTGGCAACAGACCACAGACAAAGTACGTAGCCGCATGTAGGCACATTTATTTCGCTACTTGATTTTCTGATTCCACTTCTGCTCGTAATGGATATCGTTAGTCAGAATAGACACGACGGAAGCGGCCGGCGTTCGAAAATGTTGTGTATTATTCTTAAAATACATCTGTTCTGAGCCGAGCCGAGTTTACTTGCCCACAAGCCAAAAAAGCTTATACCACAATAATTTCTACTGTGATGTTTGCGCTTCTGGCCCTAAGCCATAGTAGTGGTTTAAAAGTGGGAATAATTTATCACGAATACGGTGAACATTTTGCCACTTGGGGCTACGCTGCCCAATTCCACGTAGCTTGAGAGTTGATCAACAATGAGGCGGAACTCTATAGGTTCGTCTGTCTCTATTGGCACCTGATCAAATTCGTGTGCACCGGTGGTAAACCACTGGGAAATTGGTTCGTCTGGGATTATGATTTAATTGGAAGTGATCGAATGTCGCATGCCACACTTTCGGCCTGTACTGTTTCGCTGCAGCTGGATTAATCGGCCGGTAAATTGTCGGTAATTAGGCAAATCGGTTCGATTTGTTCGAAACAAATCCGAACCGAATAAAAGTGTGAGTCTCCACTACAGCTTTTTCATGCCTGCAAGGAAATCCTACCGCAATGCACTCACTAAGGGGAGTTTGTACAATCCAGATGGTCAAAACTATTTTTCGTAAACGGAAGTTACATCAAACTCATAGAAGTGATTATGTACTGTGTGATATCGTCTGTTCGTTTCTCAATCTTAGTGAAGTAACTTATTTATTTGTATTAAATCCATTGGAATCATGTACGATTTGGGATTAATAAATACTTGAAGCCGTGGTCGTACGTTCAAAATTGCCAAAGTTGTACCAATTTTTAAACTGAACAAAAATCTTGCAGAAGCTTCCAGCTATCCTCCAATCAGCTTGCTTACCTCCATCAATAAATTTTTTGAAAAGGACATTTTGAATAGAATGATGTGGACCATCGACGAAATTGCCAATGAACAGTTCGGATTCCGTCATGGACATTCGACCACTCATCAACTTTTACGTGCAACAAATTTGATTCGTTCCAACAAATCTGAAGGCTATTCTATTAGTCTTGCTCTTTTAGACATAGAAAAAGCATTCGAAAGTGTTTGGCATAAAGGCTCGATCGTAAACAAATCATCATACATTGTTAGAATAATATAAAATTATCTGTCAAATCGTACACTTCAGGTCAATTATCTGAACTTCAAGTCTGAAAGACTTCTAAAAGAGCCCTTTTCTTCTGCAGAAGATTAGAAATAAGATTTTGAAAATGATTCTGAAGCTCCCTCCCTGGAAATTTGAAACAATCAATGATCAATAATTTACCTACAACATGAATAAAGAATTAGATTCGCAATACCTTCATCAGTTTAAAATTCAAAACCTGATTTTTGGGTGATGCAGCGCTAACAAGGACTTAATTGAGGAAAAACAGAGTATAAGGCAATAGTCCGTAACTTTTTATGTGTCATGTGCAATACATTATTTCAAAATGACAGTGAATTCTAAAAATGCCTTTTGGCCTGCAAAATTTGCAAAATACCCCTTGGTGTGACGCTAAAGCATAAGAAAGCGTTTGAAGTTACACCGAAAAAGGGAAGATTGCATATCTTCCGGTGCTGTGAACAGAAAGCGGACTATGTTATTATGACAAGTGACATTTCGCCTTGGGGGAAAAGGTGATAAAATGAGTTTTCATATAACAGTGGACCCGCGTTCTTACCGGTAGAGATGTGCTAGCTCTAGACAGATATTTAAATTGACGATCATTTACGGCTCGAGACAGGGGAACAATCCGAGCAGAATGAAACGGTGGGAAGGGGAAAAGTTACGATTTTCTTGCAACACCTTCAGTTTTACCTTCTGCGGACCGGATCGGACAGGAAGAGCTTGGCTCCGACACGTGGTCGGGTAATGAGATGAAACAACCTGTCTGTTTTGCCGTTCCCTTTCGCGTAGTTGATGTTGGCTATCCGTTATGGCTTCCGGTTTGCAAACCGACACGGTGGCAAAAGTTTTAATGGCGCAAATTGAAATCAATTACACCGGGCGAGATTAACACCTTACTCCAGTGGTGAATAATAATACAATGAACTCAGTCTTACTTTATGAGGATTGACTTATCGACCGAGGAAACAGTTAATTATCTCTCAAAGTTATGAATTGAAGAAATGAGTCCTTTAATAATGATTTTTCTAAGGTCAGACTTCTGTATAAGACAACCATTGAGAAGCAGAGATTGTCTAACATTTCTTCGGTATTCTGGCGAGAGAAGGAACGATTCTCTACTGTGAAAATTAGGACACAAAAGATTATGGAGAGAATCATTGAAAGATTATGGAGATGCATAAAGGAGGTTTCAAAGAACATCCAAAGATTCGAAGAGAGAAGTGAAATATACCTGTTTAAAATTTTGAAGATTCTGACGATAATCTTAAAAATAACATTGAAAGGATTCTGGAGAACAAATCTGATAATTCGGAGGATTTTTGAATTAGAGTGAGAAATATATCGAACTAGCTTACCAAACGTAGCTAGACCATCAAGATTTGAAAGTGAAAAGCTATGTATAATCTTCCAAAGATTGATAACTGCGAAATAACAACATCGCCAACACAATTTTTCTGTTATTAACCGCCTAAATTTATGCCATTTATCACGTGACCTTAATAATGTTGTAATGTTCTAATCTGAAATAGTTACAGCATTAAAAGCTTTTGTAGTGTTTCTTCTGCTATGAAATGTTTCAAACGCTCCAGAACAATCTAATTATTAGAGAAGAATATTATCGAAATTTTTCAAATATTCTGCTGAATAGCTTTTGAAGTGTTCTATATCTTATTGTTATCTTTCAGAATCACATAATAAAGCTACCATGGATTCATGGAAATATATTGTCACGTAATCATGAAATTTTGTTTTTGGTATGCTTCCATAAGTCAATATCAGGTCATATAACATCCACTCATGGAGTGAATAAAAAACAAACTCGAATATTTGGCGCACCTTTACTGCCGTTCTACGCCTACTTGTCCCATGTTCTATGTAAAGCTTATGGACCGTGGGACAAATATGCGTAGAACAGCAGTTTATCTAGTTTATGTTTATCTTGTACTTGTATTTGTCGAATTTGCTTTGTACCTAGGATGGAACTGGCGAAACCCGTTTTGAATCACATATTCAAGTCAACCCCAACCCTATTTAGTTCGACCGAAATACAATTTGCTTGAAGTTTTTTTTTTTTTCATATTTTGATCATCGAATGTCGATAGTATTTTTCTTGGTTTATCAACTTTTTAGGTACTCTAAAAACCCAATATTTTTTACCCTACAGGCATGTGTGTATTTTCCCTGAAATATTATTCCGGAAATTTACCAATCCTCCGTTTTCTACGAATATATTCAATAATTCTTCTATGAAATTTTTTAGGATTTTTTTTGTTTAGATTTTTAAAAAATTGAACAAACATCCTCTTCTTCCCAGTATTTACACCAATATATTTTTGTTCCGCAAATCTTCAATAATTTAATCAGAAATTATTTTACAGGGTGTGTCTACTCATTTACAGAAATGAAATTCAGGTTTTTCCAGATTAAAAAAAATCCAGGTTCAGGAAATTCTCCAAAATATATAAATTTATAAAAATTTTCAATTTAGATGACTAAAAATTTATTTTCAAAGAGATTGGCTTCAGAACACCTAAACAAAATATCTAATGATAAATTTCAAAATATTTTTCACTGCAATAAAAAAAACTTTGTTTGTTCTAAATGTGTAAACTTAAGAAAAAAAAAATGGTGATTTGCTATTAATTTCCCCTAAAACCAAGAATGCTTGTCAAATAATCTAAAAGTGCCTTTAATAATCAATGTCAGATATGCAGTAAATAGTCTATTCGAAATTTTGAAAATAAAATAGCCTTCTTGTTACTTGTATATGTTCTAAGTAAGCCTTGATGATTTTCTACGATGATATCTGAACTTTTGGATTCTTGATGAAATTCTTTCTAGGATTTTCTTGATAAATTACGAAGATGACTATACAAAACATCGAATCTCTGATTAATGTCGTACAAGATTTTTTCCAAAAATCCTTGAAGAAATTCTGACAGAATCCCTGAAGAAATGTATATACCAATGTAATAATTGACGTAGTATTAACTGGTGTGGAGCCATTAATCAAGTTGTTAAGAATCTTGAATCTTGGAAGAAATTTTGTTTGAGAAATATTTGAATCGCAGCTGCAACTTTATGCATTGATTTTTCCTGGGATTTTTTCTAACATTCTAACAATTCCTTCAGGAATTCTTCCCTTTTTTGCATTTTTTTTCCAAGAAAGCTTTCAAAGAATTTTCCAATCATTCGTAAAGGGATGTTTGTAGGGAAACGACACGAAAATTTTTCAGATTTTGTGGGAGAAAATATTGAAAAAAAAAAATTCTAAAGAAAATTCTAGAGTAATCGCCGATGAAACTTGTGTAAGTTCTAAGTAAGCCTTGATGAATTTCTACGATTATCTCTGAACTTCTGGGTTCTTGATGAAACTCTTTCTAGGATTTTCTTGATAAATTACGAAGATAGCTGAACAAAAAATCGAATCTCTGATCAATGTCGTACAAGATTTGTTTCCAAAAATTTCTTGATGGAATTCTGGCAGAATCCCTGAAGAATATACCAATATACCAATGTAATGATTGACGTAGTATTAACTGGTGTGGAGCTGTGAATCAAGATGTTGACAATCCATGGTGATTTGGAAATTTTATTTGAGAAATATTTGAATCGCAGCAATAATATTTTAATAAAATGATGGAGATATGCCAACTTTTTAGCAATTTTTGAGAGTAATCGTAGATGAATTTTTAAAATAATTCTCATGAAAATGCCTGGTATAAAATAATAATCAACGAAGGAATTATTCTAACGTTTCTAGAAAAAATATCGAAACGATTTTTTTTCAAAAGCTTGGAATTAAACCATTGTGTAAGAATTCCTATAGGATCTATGGGAAATCTCCTAGAAATAACAATTGAAAAAAAAACGGTGAAAGAACAAGTGAAAAAACATCTGCAGGATATCGAGGGATAATCACTAGGATTTTTTTTTTCAGAGTAATCTCTGTAAAATATACTAGAGGTCGCAGCGTTGGAAGGATTTTGTGGACCAAATTTCGAAGAAAATTTTTGAAATTTTTGGTCCTTTTCTACAAAGTTTATTATTTTTTTTAGAACAGGAGAAAACATTTTTGCAAAAGAAATGGAATGTTCTCAACCATGTTTCAAAAGCACATGAACGAGAACTAGCTGGAAATGAGAACTGTACTTGCATTTGCCAACTTGGAAATCTTAAGTTGTACTTCATTGTTAAAGTACAGAAGCGTAGCCGAAAAATGTTTGTGTCAAAAAAGAACATATTCTATCATGTATTACTAATTCAAAATAATTTCCCTGATTGCGGCCGAAATTCCCTGAGAATTTCAGGTAGTGGACACCCTGTTTAAGTATACTTCTAGAGATTTCTTCAGTGATTTCTTTAGAGATTTTTTATAAACTTACTTCACAAAGTTTTTTTTTTTACACTAAAGAAAAAACTTTTGTCAGTTGCCAAATTTGTTGTCATTGTTTTTAAAAAAATGAGCGTTTTAAGTATGGAATGAGAAAACTTTGATTTTCTTGAAATGAGATTAAATAATTAATTCTTGCGTAACAATTCCAAATGACCAATCCTCAGATCGTTAGTTCTGAAAAAAAAATCATATATATATATAATCCCAGAGTAAAACTTTGAAATGTTTCATCGAAAAGTTTCGTTGAACACTACAACAGCAATTTAAGAGCACTACAATAGACAGTTTCAATATTAGAGCATTGCAACTGCAAATTGTGGAACACTAGAAAAGCTCTGTGACTTAATATTCTGGAGTTTTCTGGAACTTTGTTCATTCCAATTCGTAGAATATTCTCGAACCCTTCATCATTGTCGTCTGTTTAGGAATTTGGTTGGTGACTAAAACGTGAACAAATATACTTCAACCAAATTGTAATTCGGTAGAACTTGAATCGGGATGGAGTTAAAAATGTGAAACGGGTTTCTTCTGTTCCAATTCAGGTTCAAAAACGAGTGCCTTTGAAGCCGGCCTTCTGATGGTGATCGCTTAAAACAGCTTTCCAAAACATTCCTGTTTCATGACTCGATATTTCCGTGAGTCGATGGTCTTTGCATCACAACTGTAATTTTGAAAAATGACAGTGAATCATACTACACAGAAGCAGCTATTCGGGAAAATTTTCTTCTCTCTAATTTATAGAATCTTCTGGTTCGAATTATTTCATAACAGAAGAAACATTACAATAGCATATAAGGCCATAATTATTTCAGATTAGAACACTACAACAGTATTGAGGCTATGTGCTCGATAAAGTATGGCCAGAGCATAAATTTAGGCGATTTTGCGATTATCAGTATCATGCGCTTTGAAAGATTATACGTACCGTAAATCGGGATAACTTTGATAGTTTTTTTTCTAAGAAAACTTCAATATTTATGCATTCTGTTTCAAAGAATTACAATTTATATTTTTTAAAACAAGTACTGACGTCCTAGCTATCGATTGCACTTGATAGACTGCCAAAAGATTTATTCTGAATGGATATATTATTATTCATATAATCGAAAGTCGGTTTTCTGTTTTGGGGTAACTTTGATAATGGAGTATAAATCGAACAAAATTCAATGAATTACGGAACATTTATAGGGCGTTGCATACCTCTAAGCGTTTAACGCTATATGTAAATTTCTGACTTTGATTACAAAAATGATCCCAGTTTGTAAAAATGGTTTTCGCTAAGACATTTGGGACAGGTTTCATGTTCTACTATAACTAGGCTGTCATGGATAAGTGGCGAACTCATTATGACTTTATTAAATAGTGATGGTAGAACAGATTGTTTGTAAGTGTTGCAAATGCCAAAATCTTATAAATTTTTGATATTTGCATATAAATCTTCAAATGCACTTGATTCCAACGAAAATAGCTTTGACATGGAGTGTCATACTAATACTCTTCAATTTTGCGTTCGTTTTTCTAAACTAATAGACAGAAACTCCGTATTTTGTTTAATATGTTGTGGGTCTCCCACTATCAAAGTTACCCGCATTATCAAAGTTACCCCGTTTTAAGGTAGCTTTTCACTTTAAAATTTCATTGAAACGTGGCTAGCCACGTCGGGAAAGCTAGTAATGTGAATATTGTTTACCACATTTTCAATTATTATTTCTCAGTATTCAGATCAATCAATGTGATTCCTTGCTCATTGAGTGACGATTCACTATAACTAAACGTTAATAATCGATTTTATTCTGAAAACTGCCAAAAATGTAAAAAACAAATAATGATTTTCAATAAGCATTGACCTTTTTATTATGCCAGCTATCAAGATTTTTGTGCTATCGAATGGTATCAAAATGCGATTTGTTTATAATTTGATCATTGGCCCTTTAGAATTGTAACGCGTGAATTCCTCAGAAGTTGCAAGCCTCGTCATTGAGTTTCCATACATATTACAAATCGAAATCAATCTTGACGTGACACCATCCCCACCCAAAACGAAGTTAGCTAGAAAGTAAAAAGGACAATCTACGCTAAACGGTAAAGCCCCACCCAGGAATATTGTTCATGCATTATTTATCTGACCGGTATATACCAACATACGAAAATAAAACCGGTCCATTACGCAGCTCCGTCTGTCTCGTATGTGCTTGAGGAGTAGACATAACCGACATGGCACAAATTTAGCTCAAAATAATACACCTTTCAGTGTATTGCTTGCGGTTGGAACGTGCCCCCGACAAATGGCAAGAACAAACTGTCCATCATTCTTCTTCCGTCGATAACTCTAGAGAACCACATTCACAGTGCCCCGTCTGCTGGGATAGTCGAAGAAAAGCCACTTTCACAAGGTAAATGGGATGGAAACCAATATTTTGCCAAAAATAAGTTGGTCCTCGAGCAAAGAAAGGAAAAACAGTCAACATCGTTTCCATAGATAGATTAAGCAAGCCGGAAAAAACAGCGACCTGATGAACGGCGGATCTATTTATAGCCCTAAGTGTTCCGACGGACTTTTTCGTACATCGTGTGCATCAGGTGAAACAGGAAGCAGGATCGATTAATGAACAGGAAAGTATTTCTTATCTGACAGGGACCTGGTTGGGTTTTGTTTTCTACCACAAATTCCGCAAATTCCACCTTCTTGTAATCACATTAATTTTCAATGTAAGAACCGCACCGTTGAGTGCCGACGTTTATCTTCGTTTCCACAATTCTTACACATACCTAGTTATATACATTCCACACGGTTTTCGATGAATAGCTAGTTGAAAGGTATATCGAAAAGAAAAAAAGTGAACCACCAATCATAGAAGGTTTGGTGATAGTCAAAGGCAATGAGGAAACGAAAAGCCAAGGAAAAATATTCCCTCAGGAACGCGACGAGAATTCTTTGAATTTCACATTGAAATGAGGTCTCGATTATTTGAACATAAAGTATCATTTTAGAGCTGGTAGCAGGTCTCTTTATAGAGCTTAGTGACAGTTGAACACACGAACACTTGAATACGCTCATCATACACAGTTTGTTTTTGTTTTCCTCGACGAAACTTGCACACACTTTTCAGACGCATCAAAATGCATATGGGAGTATTACCCAATTTTAAATATTTACACCCAAGTTCTGGGTGTTTTCCGAGACAGAGAGCATATTGTTTTCCTCTAAGTTTCACAACCACATCTACACTAGGGCACCCATACCATTGAGCGTGATAACCACTATAGAGATTTGGTCGATTCCTTTCAGATTATTTTTTCTAGAAAGTTTTTATTCTCCAGGATCTAGCAATTTTTCCATCGACTATCCTAGTATTCAATCCATGATTTGGGAAACACTAGGAAAGTCAATAAAAGAATCGTTAGATTAGTTCCTGGAGAACATAGGACTTTCTAGGGAAATTTCTATAAAAAAAACTTTGAAGGAATCGTGAAATCTCTGAAGTAAAATATCTGGAAATGAGAAAATGCTTACAAGAACAGTCAAGGGGCTTTCCTTAGCCGAATGGTTAGAGTCCACGGCTACAAAGCAAAGCCATTCTGAAGGTGCCTGAGTTCGATTCTCGGTCGGTCCAGGATCTTTTAGTAATGGAAATTTCCTTGCCTTCCCTGGGCATAGAGTATCATCGTACCTGCCACACGATATACAAATGCGAAAATGGCAACTTTGGCAGAGAAAGCTCTCAGTTAATAACTGTGGAAGTGCTCATGGAACACTAAGCTGAGAAGCAGGCTTTGTCCCAGTGAGGATGTAAATACCTAGAGAAGAAGAACTCGCAGTATAAGAGGCAGTTTCAGTGGGAACGTAAAGTCATAAATAAAAAATCTACTAATTAATTCTAGGAGTTGAAAACGCTCGGAGCCTTTTAGCCCAATTATTTAGTTGGGCGTTAGTAAACGATTCTGATTTCTTTAGAATCAATCAAGATTGATTGGACTACCCACGGAAATGGCTCTGATTTCTTTTACAGCGGTTCAGTCGACTTTTGCCTTCGTAAATACAGTCAGACTGCCATAACACTGTCATGAGTTATGGAGGTAAAACAACCATTATAAACAATATTCTCTAGGTTACTATGATTGTCCTTCTTAAACTTGAAACAGCTAGAACTTTCAAGAGTCGATGGTACCTTAAACATCGCTCGAGGAGACTTGACTGTACTTCTAGGTAAGTAATTAGGCAGTACACGACATTTTCGGGTATTGAAAGCATCCTAATTGGGCTATCATGTTTCCGAAAACATTGTCGAACTTAACCACCAAGCAGAAATCTATAAAGCTCACGGTGTCATTAATTTGCACAATTTCTAAACATCATTCTGCCAGAAGGCACTACATGATTGTAAGCACCAACCAAAGCGGACACCCTCACTTTTCTGTTGTTATTGCCATTGCTAGAATCACGTGACACGAAAATAAACTTTCGTCAGAGGACACCATCGAATGTCTCTCTCTGTGTCTCATTCCCATTCACGGTAGTGGTACATGGTTTTCCGCAACACAACAAAGAACAACAAATCCTTCCGTTCGGTATTGCCCGACCTAATCCACAGCATTTTCTGGACTGGTGGAAATTTCGCCTGGTTTCTTTTTCCCATGGTCTACAGCGGACAAACATGGTATGTGGCATTTCAAGAATGGACGTCATTCTTTCGGCTTTCCACTCGAATGTCATTCTCACTTGACTCCCCAGTACGATTGCATGTATAGATGGAGAAGACGAAACCATCGCTTAGGTCACAACTCTTTCGTCGGTGCCATTTAACAAAGGAATATTATTTTACAAGTCTCGTAACCGATGCCAATATAGTTGTCAATTGCATTTCACAAACTATGGCTTTTGGGAATAGCTGTCGCAGAAAGGATTTCCTTCGATGGATGTCAATCATCCGCAAATAAAAATAGCTTAATTCAGTTCAATTTGAAAAGGCTGAACTGTACTGTAGCTTGTTTTTGTTATGGAAAAGTAGTGACAAAAATCCTGAGAAATCTAAAACCTATAGGATGGAATTTCTGAAGAACAAAATGTGACTTATCCGAATTTATAAAAATACCATTGAAGCAATTTGTGAAGGATTTGCTTCATTTGCTCTGGCGTAATGTATGAATCATGAAAACATTTACAGAACTCGTGACATATTATTGTTATATGTATTTTTCGAAAACTTTTGTCCAATGTTTTGAATGATATTCGTTGGAATTTTTTTGACTTCACATCTTAAGAATATCTTTAGTTATCTTCAGGAACCCGCTACACAAGTACTCAAGAGACTGTTGTAAATTCTCAGAATACAGCTATTAATTAACATAATTCCACTCGAAATCCTAAGGATCTCCTAAAATTCCCTAGAGATTCGCTAAGAAATCCAAATAAGTATCCTCAAAATACCACTCTAAGTTTCCAGAATCACGTTAGGTATACTAAGGATTTTGTTCGGATACCTATGGATCCAGTTGGTCCAACTAAGAATCTTTAGAATTGTACAAGAGAATATTGTCCTTTTTTTCAGTGAATTGAGTATCTTTATATACTACTGAGTCCTCACTAAGAATTCTTAAGATGCTACTGGTTCTCTAAATCTCCGTTGGGAATTCCAGATGCTCGCTAAGAAAACATAAAATCCGCTCGAAATCTGCTAGTTTTCGCTGGAAATCCTCAGCACTCAATGGATTGGCTCATTCCGCAGCAATAAAAATTTCTCAAGGAACAGACTCGTGGTCTCACAATCCGTTGGAAAGCCTCAGGATCAGGGCTGGGTAACCTTAGTATCATGACCGGCTTGCGTCATTGACGAAACGAGTCTTCTTACTATCGCTAGTTGAAGCTATATTTCGTGTGCTCACTTCGTCAAGTCGCAATGATGGAGCTCTCACGAGAGCAATTTTAATATTGTTTGGCTTTTAAAGTTTCCATCTAATTTTGGAGAATTTCGGGAAGTAAATGTATTTGAAACGTTAAGTGGATATTTTTTATTGATTCCAGCGGGACATCCTCTATTTAGATTGACGCTTTCCAGCCCTGCTCAGGATCACCGAACGAATTCTGAGATTCTACTAGGATACTCTCAATTTTGTTAGTCTCATATAAAACCAATCCCACAGGAACATTTAGCGAATGTTCTGTAGGAATCTTGACAAACCACTGAGTAAATCTTTGATATTTCTGCAAAAGTTTCTGAGAAAATCTTTGGTGGGGTCATCTGTAGATTCTTCATAAGATCTTTCACAAAACTTTGTATGACAGATTTTACGCGATATTTTTGGTAGATCTATCACGTCAGTCTAAAATTGCGGTTAATTCAACTCCGGATGATCAAGTCTCCGGATAATCGAGTTCAACTTATAGTTTAGAGACCTCATATCTGAAAAAAAAACCAAACAGGAATCAAGAAATCAACTAGGTACCAGGAGATTTTTAATGATGATTCCTCAAATAATACGATTTGATATTTTTCTTAAAACATGTCTATGCTTTTTTTTTCTTTTCAATGAATTTCTCTAGAAATTTCATCAGATATAATTTAATGATTCTTTTGCAGAGCTAATAAGGAACTCCTCCATGAATTCAGTGCAAAATACCATCAAGCATTCTACCATTTTATCTGAAGGTAACATTAGATATTACTCGAGTGATTCCACCAAGAATTCATTCAAAGCTTTTTTCATAAATTTTTCATGAAAGTTCTAAGTCTTCTCCAAATTTATTCAGTAATTTTCTCAAAGATTTTCTTCTAGTACTACTTTGAAAGCTCCGCCAGTATACTCTTCAGAGATGTCTTCTGGGATTTCCGGGCATTCTTCCAAAATTGTCGTCCATCATTTCTTTGAAATTTCGAATAAGAATTTCTGTATGGATCTTCTTCTTCTTTTTCTTGGCATTACATTAGATTAGGACAGACCTGTTTCTCAGCTTAGTGTTGTTCTACGCATATGGAATCGAATCCGACCTTTTAGCATGGCTTTGCTTTACCAGTATGTTAAGGAAGGTTCGTGGTGATATCTATATTATCTGAATCAAGATACCTTTAGAAACTAGTCTAGAGTTCTAGTTTTTTTAGAAATTCCTCTTATAATTTTGTAGAAATTAACTTTCAAGCTAAGTTAGATAAATTTCAATAATTTAACCTGATTTATATCTAAGGAAAACAACCCAGTGATTTCACTAGGAACTCCTCCAAAACTAATTCCAGAAATACATCAAGAAACTTTTAGGTCCTCTGGGAATTCATACAGTAATTCAGAATTTTGTTTGGGACATTTTCTGGAATTCAACCAGTGATTTCTCCTGAGATATTAAGAATTCAGTCAGAATTTTGTTCGTTTGAAAAGGTGGTAGAATTTCCTTCTTTTCGTAGGCATTACGTCCCCACTGCAACAGAGCCTGCGTATCAGCATAGTGTTCTGAGGACACTTCCATATTTACTAACTGAGAGTTTCCGTGCTGCAGGTACGATGATACTTTATGGCCAGGGAAGTCAAAGAAATTTCTTTGATGCGGTGCTCAACGCCTGACATGAACACTCCCTTCCCACCACAATTTGTTATTCCTCGATAGTATAGTGATCAGTATACCCGCCCCTGTCCCAGAAACATCTTGCCCCACACCGTATGATTGTGTTTGACTGTCTCCTCCCCTACTACAAGTCAAATCCGCCCCAAAACCCGCTATCCCGAACTCCGCAAGTCATCCCACCCAATCCCTAAATAGCAATTTTCTCCAGCCCCTCGAGGAATACTTACCGGCCATGTCAAATCACGTCGCAACCACCGCCACGGGAAAATTCCTTCATACAACAAAAAACAAAAACAACAACAGCGGCGGCTTCTTAGCTGCTGCCGTCGACGATGACAATCTCCGCGTCCAAAATTTCACGCGTACCGGCAAAACTGCTGCTCTTCGTACACTTCTCTACGATGGCAACCGGAGACGACGATGTTGATGATGATGATGCTGGTGGTGGATTCTCCTCGCTCATGAAATCGGTAGCAATTTTTTCGCCAACTCCTTTCGATTTTTTTCCTGTTCGGCACAAAAACTCCGGTTTCTTCTTCGTACCGGTGTGGTAATGTTGTTTTCGTGCAGAGGGACTGCTTCCTGCCTCCTTGCAATATTTATTTTTTTTGCGTCAAAAACTACTCACTCTCGCGCTCTCTTCTTCCGTCTGAACCAACCGCTTGTTATCTTGCAATGGAAGGCACCACCAACACAACACCAATCACGAAATACGCGATTTTCTGGTCACTACCGTTCATGTAGTGTGCTCTGACGCGCTCACACACCCCGCACTTGGCTGCTAGAGAGAATGAAAAGGGACTCTATTATGCCTTCACTGCGGCCGTGTGTTGTTTGCTTCCTTCTCCTTTGAAGCTCACTATTCTGCACTCTGCTGAACTTACGCACCCCTGAAATTCTGAAACGTGTTTCACTTTTCCTTTCGCCTAAAACGCACTTTTCCCCTATCGATTCGCTTCACTATTACGTTAGAACCTTTTACAGCACTGCACTCGCTAGAATAAGAACAGAAGAAATACCAAACCGTCACTTTTGTCGCAGTAATTTCTTGGGAGCAAATTTCGTGACAATTCGAGCTGCCGTTTTGCTTGTCTTCTCTTGATCGAAACGTCTCGTCTCGGTTGTCGTCGCTGCTGTTGCTACAACCTCTCTCTCTTCGCTTCTTGTGAGGCGACGACGAACGGACGACGGCTTCGCGAATACGAACGATGGCTGTCACACGCACACACACTTGCGCAAGGTCGCGGCGGCGAAGCGCAATCACAAACACATGTCTACCATCGACTGACGTCTTTGCCGAACGCCATCACCACTACCACTGAGCGGTGTGATGAGAGATTTACGTCTCTCACAATGGAATGAGTTATTCCGATCGAGTTTGGCTCTTTCTGACTCCCTCGCACTTGTAGCGGCTTGCGCAATCGAAACAAATACTACCTACTTTGGTTGTGCTTTTCTTCTGTGTCACGGAACAACGGGTTCGTGTGTATTCTACTACGGTTTACGTTAATGCGTGATTGATGACAAAGCGGAACTCACGGAATAGTGCTCACTTTGCGTCGCGAGTGAGATGAAGACCCATGCAGTGCTACCAGGTTTGCTAATAATACAAAATATTGAATTTTTAGCATCAAGATGTAGACTGATGCAAATTTTGAAGTTATGGCTCTCGTATGCTTGATGTCACTTTTTCTTAACCTTCGTTACCTATCGTTACCTTACTTATCGTATCCAGTATACGATACGACGGACAAGTTGTTGGAAAGGTTGATTCTCAACAGGTTAGTACCGTATACGGAAAGTGCGGACGGCCTGTCCAACAACCAGTTTGGATTCAGGAAAGGTAAATCTACTTTGGACGCTATCCTGTCTGAACGACCGACATCTGAGGTAGCAATCGAGCATAAAAGGAGAGGCATCCATAACTGCGCGGTTGTTACTCTGGATGTGAAGAATGTGTTCAATAGCGCAAGCTGGGAAGCGATAGCCTACGCACTTCATTGCCTCAAGATACCGGTGCAGTTGTTTAAGCTTCTAGAAAGCTATTTTGTTGATAGGATTCTACTGTATGACATAAAGGAAGGGCAAAAAGTGTTCGAATTGCCACGGGAGTATATCAAGGTTCAACCCTGTTCCCGATGTTATGGAATGCGATGTACGATGACGTACTGAGGCTGCTTCTTCCGACGGATGTTGAGATTGTTGGCTTCGCCGAAGTGGTCATCATCAAGGAAGATGTTCAATGCTTCAACCAAAGAGCTGGAGTCCGCAACGCGTGTAAAGATGCAACGCTCAAAGGTTGGCAGCAGGAATGGGATAACTCAGATGCGCCAGATTGGTATAATGATAACCATGGGGAAGTGAACTTCCACCTGACGCAGTTTCTGTCAGAACATGGTTGCTATAGGCAGTACATGCATAGGTTCAGAATCTCCAACGTGCCCCAATTGTGCTGGTGTGGAGGAAACAGCGGATCATGTCGTGTTCGATTGCCCCCGTTTCATTGTTGTGAGAGGTCGCATGTTCGCTACATGCGGAGGGGACACGTCCCCCGACAATATTATAGAGAGAATGTGTGCGATTGCCTAGTGCTGGAATGCAGTAACTACGGTTGTCACTCACATTGTGTTAGTATTGCAGCGCTTATGGCGCGCCGACCAAGAGTTGACTGCAAAGGATTAGCCCTGCTGATGCTGGTCCCTTGAAACATTGTTTAAGTCGGCTAGGAGAATCAATTTGCCTAGGCTACTTCTGCTACATATGTTAAGTGCTATATTCTCTGGCCCCTCCCCGAAGAAATACCGTAAGGTGATTCCTGGGTGATAAAGAGTCTGAGTTAAGTGAAAACCACAGAGCCCAAGTCCCGTGTGCTCCCCCGATAGCCGGGTTATACTTATGACACTTGTGGTATACGTACCACGGCACAATTGTCTTGAAATGAGTTCCATACTGTTAATTGTCTCCATTCAAGATAGCCTTCAAATAATTTTCTTGACATCATGTACCATGGTATATATACCAGATATATATCCAAGGTATTACATGAAAATTTCTAGCTTTGCTAGAAGTGCGAAAATTATTTAAAAAAGAAAGGCCTGAGGCCAAGGATAATGTCTGTGCACTCTCTACCAGTGTTGTAAGCAATCACGGTAGTCGACACGTTTTGCCATGCCAGATAGCAAATGCTGATGCATTTCAAAACTCAAACAGCGGGATGCCTAGCAGCGTTGTGAGCCAAACGAATACACCCACAAAACATGAACGGTAGGCGAACCTCGTTGCGTATACCCCCCCTGCTGGGAAGTCAAAAACTTCCATTGGTAAAAGATCCTCAACCACCGGAACTCACGACCTTCATCTATTCGACCTTGGTCTATCAGAGCCTCTAACGATGTCACTGCCCAAGTAATACAGAAAACATTTTATTGGGCAGCTACCTGAAGATGATGTTATGTTCAGGTTTTAATGATTAAAATCAGTAAGGCGTCTGCACCAGTGATAGAGTCAATAGTAACTGGTTGAGGAATTAAAAACCGTCAAAAAATAGCAGAAGCTCGAATACGTCATTCGAAAGCTTTTCCACTTTACTACGCGTAAGAAATAATCTTGGAATCAAGCATGGGAAACTCGATTAATGCGTTCCCCTCATTCACTTCAACACGCCATCAAGGGCGATGTCGTTTTTCCAACCAAGCTGAGAGTTTTAATTTCCAATTCGCATTCTACTTCTTCGCCGAGCGATAAGCTAAGCAAAAACAACAAGGGAATGAGTCACTACCGGTTACGTATGCCGAAGCCATCCGATTGCAATAGCAAATGATTGTTTACATTGATTCGGCTCAAGTGGCATTAGTGTTGAAGTGCTGATGAGCGCTCACTGAATGGCAATACGTCTGGCAGAAAGATTCAGTAAGTACGAATCCGTTCATTTAACTAAATGCATTCAGTGATCGACTGCTGGACGTTTTCGTTCGTGTTTCTGCTGAACCTTAGTAGCGTTCGGCTGTCACTGAACACTCGGTTGCAGCCGATACTTCGCCATTTTTTATCGGTGCGTTCGGGTGAGTTAATAAATTTTCCCATGCTTAGAATGATAAAACGATTGAATCTTTCCATAACACACTTGCTCCATTGTTGAAACATGTTTCAGTGGTATTTGCCAACTTCTGTTCTTATAATAGTAGTATTTGCTGTTCTTATAATAGGGGCTTACATTGATTTCTCATTAGGATTCACTATTATAGGGACGCGCCGCTATTACTGTTTCAGATACACTTAAGGTGAAACAGCTTGAAATCAACTTCTAAGATTGCACTAGAACTTCAGAAGTACAAATCTCACAAAGAAAGCATACAACAACAGTGCACTTTTTATTTTGGCTTTGTGCACTATCAGAAATAAAATAAGAAGATTGGAAACGTTTGCCAACTATTTCTCCGGTTTAGTGCCTTTGGAAACGTGAGTA
Source organism: Aedes aegypti (assembly GCF_002204515.2). NCBI lineage: Eukaryota > Metazoa > Arthropoda > Insecta > Diptera > Culicidae > Aedes > Aedes aegypti. The sequence goes on along the minus strand of NC_035107.1, from coordinate 220,305,671 downwards.
GGGGCACAAGTTGGCCATTGTGGTGGCCATCTTTGGATTCCAAGATGTTTTACCTTAAGAAAGACCATAAATATTATACTGGGGCAGAAATAAAGCACTACTTATGCTTTGTGTATATTAAGAATAAGCTAAATACATGTTGCTTAATTTAGTTTAATATAAATAAGTACTTAAGGTAATTTGTTAGAATAATTGGGAAATGATATTAGTGCCAACCAAACTTTCTTCTTGAAGCGCATTTTTCTAAAAAAAAATATTCGGGGATTGCATAAAGAAATCATCCTGCAACATAAACTTTGATCAAACTAGTCATATAACACCCATAACTAGGGATGATGGATGAATTTATGGTTAAGAAAAAGTAGATTTTTCAACGAGTCGGGGCGGTTTGGCCAATCGGGTGGTGTTGAGAACCGGACCAAATGAGAAGCCGGGAACACTGATTTTCAAAGTCGTTTATTGAGCGAATGTTAGTAAACTAAGAAGCGATTATTATATTGAACTTACAATTCAGTGAGACAACTATATGGTACCGACTTCGATTCCGTTTTGTATAAATTCAATTCAAGACTTAGGGAATCATAAGTGATCAATAGTATCATAATGTCTCTAAACGTGTAACCAATTTTTACCTTCTTCAAGCCATACGGAACAGTTTCATAACGAAATATTGCTAAAAGCTGTTGCCCTGATTTAGCCTGCAATCAAATCTATTGTAATTCATGGCCAGTATTTCGCAATCTGTGCCACTTACTTATACTTCAATCAAACGAACTCTTTATTAAATTTCAATAGGACTATTGCGATCTAATATTGTAATTTCATCTACAACCTTGCACAAATTTTCCAGTCACTCTGTCATACGGTAGGTACCTACTTCATCTCATCTGACAATTCGCACAAATCGATGCAACGATAACGCATGATGGTGTTCTACGTATTTGGTGTATGTGGCCGGGTTGCCAAATCGTCCGCAGTTGTGGCAACAAGTGGAATGGGCACCCCTTGAAAACTGCGATTCTTGAAATTTCATCTGAAATAACATGCAACCCCAAAGCTGCCAAGGAAATGAAGCAATAGGCTTATAAGTCAGTGTTCAAAACTCAAAGAAAAAGAAATAAAAATAAAATAAATGGTGTTCGGAAAACCTGCCCATTTTGCTCCGAAGGACTCTTTCAGATTTCATCATTTTAGAATGATGATGTTTGACTACTAGAATGTTTTAGAAAATTTAAACTTTTTAAATGGAGTGTTTATAAATACTAATAACTTTCAACCGCGAAAGACGTAGGATTGATAAAGTAAGTTTGTTAACTTTTCTGACTTGAGACTATATGAATAAGTTTTCGAGAATTGGTTCCATTTTTAAGGATTTTGTCACCCCTGTGGCGTTTTTGTCAATTTCAAGGTGCAAATTTGCACCCAATTTTAAAAATAAAGTTTAAATATGATATAGCGTGCAAAATCATAAATCTTTCATTTTTATCATTGTCATAATGCGTCACTCAAATTTGATAACAAGTATGTGTATTTAAACAAGATTTTTGAATTGAAAATTTTATTTTTTGAACAAATTATTGTGAAAATATTATTATTTTCAATATCACTTTACTCAAAAGGTTGCAAGTTTCGAAAAAAGTTATATTTCATCTACCAAATGTCGAAGTTTGCTGGATATACACCTTCATTATTGTTTACGACAGATCCATCATCCAATCGAATTCTACACGTTTGAATCTATGGTCCACTTGATTTTGCAGGCGTTAACAGGAATGCAAAACAATTTTCGATCGAAAGGGCATTCGAACGTTTACAAGAATAGGTGTGATATACGTCGATTATATTTGAAATCAAGCATAATATTTCAAAACGGCGTATCTGACACTCAGAAGAATCCGAGAAAATATCAATGCAATATATTGTGTATCATTTTAAATCCAGTTTTAAATGTTTTGTAGGGGAAGTGGTGGTAAAATGAACAGGGGTGGTAAAATGAACACCGTGACTTTTACCGAGAAAAACCCATTTTCGAAGATTTTTTATCACGCACGGGCGATTTAGAGCATAAATCTGAGTGTTCGAATTGATACGGAGGTCAATTGAAGTGAAAATATCAACAAAAACTAAGATTTTAGAAAACCACGTTTGAAAATTAAAACTGACGTAACTTTTAGCGCGGGAGACTTGAGGTTTTTCAGTGAGGTGAATATCGTTATGATATGATGTCAAATCTGATACCTTTAGAATTCTTTTTGAATGGGTTACAATCATTAATGGATGTATTTTCGGTAGAGCAATGCAAATTTTCAAAAATATTTGTTTCGCTCACATTTTTTGCGTTGTGTTCATTTTACCACCAACCGCTGTTCATTTTACCCACATAGTGCAGGTAAAATGAACATTTGCATCGCTTTTTGATAGCGATGAAAACACGTGAAAATTTAGATATTTTAGTCTGAATCTATGTCGCTGCTATAGATTACATCCCTATTTTTGATGGTGTGCGATAGAACTATACAAATTCCTCGTTTTTCTATCAGAAACAAGATGATTTCCTTAAGGTGTTCATTTTACCACCCCTTCCCCTATGCGTCGGATTCAAAAATTATGCGCTTGAAATATCTGAATTCAATTAACCACATTCTGAAAAAGTGCTAATTAAATTAGCAAATTTTGTTGATTGCATAAGCCATTTTATGAGACGTTTCGAATCATATGGTTTCCGTTTGTTTACTAGGTTTGAAAGTTTCTGACGGGCCGATTTATTTACGTTTCTTCTAGCGCTACATTTGGAAGGAGCTTATTCATCAATGGCGCTGGTGGCAATGCCACAAAGTTTTTAATTTTCGCATGTAAAATTGAAATCAGCAGGCAGGGAAGATATTTTTCATCTACTGGTAACATAATACATGTAAACCGGGTAGAAACATGCGCTGAAAGAGACGAGGACGTCATCGCCAACAAAAATGTGACCAGCGCCTTTCAGATATTATGCTAGTTTTTTGAACAACAACAATGAGCGGCCCGCCAGAAAACGTCATTCGAACGTCTCGTAAAATAGCTTATGGACCTATGCACGAGTTCATTATTTGACGTTTTAGCGGTGCCGTGTTATTTATGTGACCATAGCAACCAGTGAAATCGGCACCGCTCAAACGTCAAATTAATGAACTCGTGCATTGGTCCATTGCGTTTTTCACGAAGTTTATGACACATGGAGATCCTTCGCAATATGATGTATAAATATAGAAGTATAAATCAGCACCAGATTAATTTATCAGCACGTTTGAAAATTACACAAGAATGTATAGTTCCAGAAGAGCACGATTTCGTGTATCTTTTATAAGAGTATGAAATTTTAATCGATTTTGCCGCACTGCATTCGGCTCCTCTTATCTCACGAAGTGAGACACCCACAATCACTTCTCACGAAACTGAGTACCCCTAAGTCCTACACTCACACAAGCAAGTCCATCAAGGCATATTTTCGTGCACACAACCACGCCGCATCTGCTGGCCTTTTGCCGAAGAACAGAACCAAAGAACGAACAAGAAGAAAAGCACAACCACCAAAATTCGCAGTCTTTTCTTTCCTTTTGCTGGACCAAAAACTATCAGAACTTTGATGTTTTTCACCAGAATCTTGGTGCGGCGTCTCAGATGAGTCAGTGTTGAGATTCACTTCTTCCGTGAATTTCTTTTCAAACCCAAACACGATTCACCGTCCAAAAGCCACTTTCGTACAAAATCCCTCTTGACAGCAGCCTTGAACAGAAAACACCTTTTCTTCTGGAAGTGTAGTGTACTCTCAGCAGTCCGGTTCCATCGGTTTCTTATTCTTCTTCCGTCCTTCGACAGCCACACACCACAATGATCCAAGCAATCCAAGATTTTGCCTAAGAAGCTATCTTTTTCTGGTGCTTCAGCAGCAGCACATTTTTTTCCTCCCCAGCAGCGTAACGCAATTTACACTCCCTGTAGCGGATTTTTTATCGTTTTCCCGATAAACGCCACCTGCTTTCATGGTTGACACAATCCTCAAACGACAACTTCCAAGATAACTCGATCAACTCACACTCAAAAAGCACCGAAAATTACGCCTCCGAAAAAGGATTACCTCGCCACACGGACACCGGAATGGACACTTTTTCCACGCGAAATTTGCACTGAAAATACCCAATCCACAACGGAGAGACAACGATTGCGACGACGACGACAGCGATTACCGCAATTTTTGCCTGACGACTGCTGTCCGCATTCTACTACTGCTCGATCTCTGCTGCTGCTGTTGAATCATGCATGCTCTCTTGGCTCTACACACACATGAGTGACAACGTGAGTGCCCACTGATGTGTGTTTGTGTAGCGGTGTGTGATAAGTCAAAAACAGTGCGATGGAAAAGGAAAAACATCACCCTCGCACGGTGGTCCAGATTACGATAAAACAGGTGAAAAATACCATCTTAGTGTACTCTCAGAGGTTACCCAAAATCGGGCTCATCTGGACCAACACATCATGTGTTAAATTTTAACACATCCGCAAATCAAATTTTGTAGTGATTTCTACATAAGTTTTTCATTTTTCCGGCACATTTTGAATTGTGAAGCTTCACATAATGTGTTCATCCACAAGAACTTGTTTCTGATCGAATCATACTCAATTTTGTGTAAATTAGTTCAAACAAAAAATGTTTTAGCGGCAACCTGGAATCGAACCAAGGCCCTTGTGATCGATAGGCCCGTGCGTATACCACGCACCTTTCGACGCTTTGATGAGAGGTGATGCTAAAACGGTACATAAAGCGTTCGTATTGCATCGTATCGTTCCACCTTCCATAAGGAAAAATGTATGAGTTTCGGAAGTCTAGTTCACAGCGTGTACCATGAATATGGGATGATACACAAATTATGTCACGCTAGATTTCAGCTTTTTTGACCCCCTTTGTCACGTTTTTTGTATGAGTCCTCCGAAATTTTTGTAAGGCTTGTCACGCTTGGCTTGGCCCCCTCCCCCCCTCGTAATTTGTGCATGATCCCTATGTATAGCCCCCACCCCAAGCAAGTATCACTTTGCGTCATCAATTTTGAGAGAAGCAAGAATTAATTAGCCAGAACCGATGGGAATAAATTGAAGTTATTATATTTTTTTATATTCTCTAAAATTTTATTTTATTTTAGCGATTATCTGTTCTCAACTAAAGCTAAAATCTTGAATGAGATTTTTACCACCGTTTCCACATACTGAACTACTGTGTACCACATTCGCCCATCTCATCCGCAAGTTGAATGTGTGTGAAATTGTGCGTGTGTGATTGCACAACCACAGGTACAACGAAATTCGCGGAGCGATAACAGCGCCGCCACCACGTGACTGAACGTGGGTGGTCGAAGCGAGAACTACACTGACATCGCGCCAAAGTTTAGACGGGATTCGAATTTCAGCTGGACGAATGATCGTCATTTTAGACCAGTCAGCAAGGTGAAAACAGTCATGTTTCATTTTTGGCATCAGTGAGTAAATAATTGAGAGGTTGAAAGTCAGAATTTAATTTATAAATAATTTACTAACAGGGTGCTAAAGCTCTGTTCCAATTTTAGTAGAAACGCTTAAGGTGAAGATGCATAAGCCAAACCTCGAATTTTCAAGAGCACAAAGGTATGGAGGACCAATCTGGTCACATGCGTTAAAAGCACGAACAGGATCATGTCTCGGAATCCAAAGATGGCCGTCACAAAGTCCGACTTTTGCCCCTACTCACGTTTTCAAAGCCACTAAACTGAAGAAATAGTTGGCAAACGTTTCTGATCTTCCTAATTCAAGCTTTCTGCTAGTGCACGAAGCCAAAATAAAAAGTTCACTGTTGTTGGATACGTTCTTCGCGAGATTTGTGCCTTTGAAGTTTCGCACTGCATCATGATTCCAAATTGTTTCACCTTAAGGGCGATGACATATTGCAGGAGTAGAGAAGGGATAAAAGGAGAGAAGAGAAAAGAGTCAAAGCTCTCTCAATGCAAACTATATGGAAAACGCGCTTACCTGATATACTAAGGGCGAAGTGAAGATGTTCAAAGAGTTCTGTGGAGATTATTTGCTGCTTCGACGAGCAAGAACGCTAGTGAACGCTAGAGGAATTTGATATGACTGCGCTCGTTTTGGCGTGAATGGAGCACGGATCAGAACGTTTGCTGGTAAATTAAATCCACAAGTAGGGAATTTTATAATTAAATGAATTGACTTTTGTAACTTATCATAATTACAACTGATTTATTGATAAACTGTTACCGTGGTGAATCAAAATCCGGACAGGACCAATATCCGGACACTCTGGTGAAATTCAATCATTTCAATGTTAAATATCCTTCCTAGTGTGAGAATATTATTCCTACTATTAATGTTAACTATTGTTGACCATTGTAACATGAATTGACATCAAGTTAGCCTTGTAAAACATTAATAAAGACAAAAACAAAAGTCGGTTCCGCTAGGACGCGTTTGCTTTCAAAATTAACGATAACCAAAGAAATTCTACTCAATGCGCCATCGCGTTTCGGCGATTCATTACGCGTTTGTTACGTGCTTATCATATGAGATTCATGTTCTGTAGTGTGAAATAATGAAATGCATGTAATTCTGTGCTAGAAGAAGACTGTCCGGATACTTATATGTGTGGTTTCGAATCCTGACACAGTGTGTTAGCATACAATTTTTCAAAGTTCAAAAAGAAATACAACATCATAATTGTTCAAAAACCTGGAAAACTCGTTGAATGTTGTACCGTTGTGATTTTAAATAGTATTAACTGAAAATGTTTGTAAATTATGTGTAATTATTGGGGGAACGATGCACATATCACAAGTATCTTTTGAAGACTTCAAAACTAACATTGTATGATGTTTCTGTATAATCCAACAGAGGAACAACATTATTTTTACAAATCCATGAATCTTTGTATCGTGATATCAAGGTATGTTTAATGTTTTTTTTAAGAACAACTGCGATTTTTGAATGTCCGGAATTTGATGCACCGATGTCCGGATTTTGATTCATGTGTCCGGATTTATGGACACGACATAATGCAGAATTAACTCAATTTTCATTAAATTCGTTGTAAATTTGGTGAACATTATCAAGTTCTAACCTAAAAGCTATCATCTCAAAGTAATACATAATAAAATAACGATTAACCAATCGTATGCAAGCATTTGAATATGTGTATCACCTTAGGTATCCGAGTTTTGATGCATCACAGTAATCAGTGTTTTTGTTTTCTATATTATTTTATTGCTTTCTCCAGTTGATTACTACTTCAGAACATCTTTTATCATTAAATGTGATGGAAGAATCCGTACTTGGTATTGTTGGCGAAAATGAAAAACTGTTTTCGATCGAAATGGCATTTGAATATAAACATGAACAGGGGTGAATAATATTTTGCTTGTTCAGCACTAATCTCTCTTTTAAATATCTAGATTTTTCAACAATTTTATTACAACCTGAATAATTATAATTCGTCAATCATATATTCCTTATTTCTATTTGTCTTCCTGTATACATTTTCCTCATAAATCGAGATAAAAAGATGTCGAAGAATATGATCAGCTGATGTAAGCTCAGTCTTTGATTTAAACTTTCATCAGTTTGAACATTCACTCTTGTATAATTTTCAGAGTACTCTTGGCTTTATTTGACTCCATTTTGCTGATTTGAAGATTGTTCACTGTTAGATGATTTGACAGCAAATAAACAGAAATACAGAATGATAATACTGACATCTAAATTCGAAAAAAAAAATTCATATGGATTTTCCATCAAAAATTGAAATTCAAGGTAAAAGCAATATTCTCCGTCCCAACCTCACCTATCTAAAATAATCTATCCAGCCCAATGTGAAACAAAACCAAAACAACGCCATTATGGGTTCCGGGAAATTCGATCGGATAAACCTTGAGTAACTGTTTGTAAAACGCCTCTAAAAACAGGAAATCTTCCTAGAGTTCTTGATTACGATTCAATATCAAGCACCAGTTCAATAAAATTCTGTGAAATACAGTGATACCTCCATGAGTCGATGTTCCATGACTCGATATTTCCATGAGTCGATGGTCCCTTCAATATCGACTCATGGAGGTTTCACTGTATCTAGATATTTTGTGCAACACTATGGCTTACGTAAAACAAACTTGCTCCTTGTGGATCACTTGTCAATGCGGTATATAAAAAATCGACAAGGCATGTTTGATAAAATCTCAAACTATATTACTTAGTACAGACAGAAAGCGAGGATGTGAAAGAGGAGCGTACGCGTTGAAGGTCTCTCCATGCATGTTGTATGGAAATCGCGCTTACCTGGCATACCGAAGCGATGCGAAGAGGCATGGAAAGTGTGGTCAAGCGTGAAAGCAGTTCGTGTGGTGCTTCGACGCGCGAAAACGCTTGAAGATAATTTGAACTATTATTGGCAGCACTAATATTGCGCGTGAATTTCGAACTGATGAAAACAGTTGGGAGTAAACTAAATTAACAAACACAAAAGAAAAGTTCTTTTTTATATATGAAAAATAATGTGTGCTTTGTACCACTGAACTGATCTTATACAATAAAATTCCCCAACTCAAAATTATCACTCGGCAATTCCGTAGAAAAAAAAGATTAAAACTACAATGTCCCATGACTTATAAATAAGAGATTCGATTTGTTATCAATCATTAAAACCATAGCTTTTACTTTAATAAAGCGGGAAATTGCTCTCAAATTTGATCGTTTATTACTCATTCGGAAAATCAATATTTACTTAAAAATTAACTGCAATTGGAGCCATTCGTGATCTTGTTTATAATATCGATGATTCAGGTTTAGAAAAGATTCCCATAAAACATTTACAGTACTCGTAGAAAAGGTATGCAATTAAAATACTATTTCATTCCATAGATACAAACATGATATTATATCTATAACTAGTGTATTGTTTAAACTTCCAGTCGTCGCGCGGTTCACCACCGTCAAAACCACCACACTGCTGTTGAGTGAATTTAAAGAAATTTTTCGTTCATAATAGCAGAAGTTTAATAATCTAATTTTGTGTGGAAAAAGGCATTCAATTTGAAAACTCTCGAAAATTATAACTTCTTTATGAAAAAATATTCGGTAGGCTTGATAGATATCATTTTTTTAAATTTCTTTATTAGATTCATTTCAAACATTACATTCATTTCTTCTGGGTGTTCTGTGTTATTAGACAACACTATCATCCTAATTTGGTAAAACAAATTTAAGATTTTAATAACATTTTATTAACAATATATTACATTTCATTTGCCGTAGCAGTTCAGATTTTTTACAGGTGAGTTGATTTCACCTGCTTATAGAAGAAAAAAATAAACACGTTTTCAATTTACTTAACTTAACTTTACCTAAACATATAACGCATTAATCGTGGCAATAGAAGATTGTAACGTTTTTACCTGAAATTATTAATTATTTTATTTGACATTTGTTCCAATATTTCAACATTGGATATTTTATGTAACTCATTAGTACTATATGTACAAGCGTACAAGGGAGGAAGCTTCAGAATCATTTTCAAAATTTTATTTTGAATTCTCTGAAAAGCTTTTTCCTGGTTACAATTACAACAGCTAGTCCATATTGGTACAGCATACAACATGGCTGGCCTGAAAATTTGTTTGCATATCAAAAGCTTGTTCTTAAGACAAAGTTTTGATTTTCTATTAATAAGGGGATAGAGACATTTTACATATTTGTTACATTTGACTTGAATGACCTCAATGTGATTTTTGAAAGTTAAATTCTTATCTAGCATGAGCCCTAGAAACTTACCTTCATCTGACCAATTTATTGGAACCCCTCTCATCGTGACAACATGTCTACTTGAAGGTTTCAAATAAAGAGCTTTTGGTTTATGTGGGAATATTATTAGTTGAGTTTTGGAAGCATTAGGAGAAATTTTCCATTTTTGCAAGTATGAAGAAAAAATATCCAAACTTTTTTGCAATCGGCTACAGATAATACTTCGTCTTTTGGCGGAGAGGCCTGTGTCATCCGCAAACAAGGATTTTTGACATCCCTGAGTTAACTCAGGTAAGTCAGATGTGAAAATATTGTACCGTTTTGTCTCAAATTCCGAACAGACTCATATTCCGAACACTCGGTTTTTGTATGGCGATTTGGTTGAAATGTTTCGCTGAAATATGTCACCAAATAACGAGGAAATGGCAGTAAATTGTAATTCAATTTTAACGTTTCCAATGTAATTTTTACCGCGGGAGTAGTGATGACTCTCGAGTTTGAGACCAGTAGAACAAGCTCAGATTATTTTTTTTTGGAAATTATTCATTTGGTTCCGATTTATTCCTGCTGTTCGGAATTTGAATCAAGGTGTTCGGAATATGAGACAGAAAGAAGACAGTGTTCGGCATTTGAATCAAAATGTTGTTCCATACTTTTACGTAAAACAGTACTAAAAATAATTAAATCGACATTATTATTGGTACACCCAACAGCTAACAGTTAGACTTTGTGAAGAAATTAAAATTTACACAAATATCAGCCAATTTATGCCAATCAGATGCATTTGAAGTCCCTGTTGGCCTTAAGTGTTCGGAATATGAATCAAAACGGTATAACTAGTGGTCCCAGCAAACTTCGTATTGCCACCAAGTAGGCTGCTGAAAAACGTCATGGACGTCCCATACAAAACAGGCAGTTTCGCTCGCTCCGAACTGCGGAATCCGAACTGTTCATTGGCAAAAAATGAATGTTCGTTGATGTGGGCCATCATTCTATTCAAAATGACTTTTTCAAAATGTTTACTGATGGAGGAAAGCAAACTGATTGGACGATAGCTAGAAGCTTCTGCAGGATTTGTGTCTGGTTTCGGGAATATATGCTCATTGAAAACATTTGTTAAATATATCAACTAAGAATGATAAGCTACTTTCGGGAAGTTTCTTGATGAGGATGTAAAAAATTCCATCATCGCCAGGAGCTCTCATATTTTTGAATTTTTTAATAATAGTTCTCATTTCTTCCAAATCAGTATCCCAGGAATTTTCGAAAACGTTCTCTTGATTGAAAATATTTTCGAAGTCCTGAGTAACTTGATTTTCTATTGGACTAGCAAGTCCTTAATTAAAATTGTGCGCGCTTTCAAACTGCATAACAAGTTTTTGAGCTTTTTCGCAATTAGTTAGTAGTAATTTGTTTTCTTCTTTCAATGACGGTATTGGCTTCTGAGTTTTTTTTTTCAAAATTTTAGATAATTTCCAAAAGGGCTTAGAGCCAAGGTACAATTGAGACATTTTATTTTCAAAATTTTTGTTTCTTAATTGAGAAAAACGTTTCTTGATTTCTTCCTGCAAATCCGGCCATATAATTTTCATAGCAGTATCGCGAGTGCGTTGAAATTGCCTTCTCCTCACGTTTTTTAAGACGGTTTATCATCATAGTCTATAATCACGTATTCAAATTTTACTTCACATTTTGGAACTGCAATGCTCCTGGCTTCAACAATGGAATTCGTTAAAGTTTCAAGAGCATTGTTAATATCAAGTTTTGTTCGAAAGAAATGTTAACATCAAAATTAGAGTCAATTTATGTTCTATATATATATATATATATATACCAGTCGGCTTGATAGCTATCATCATTATGCACAACCAGTACCATATATGTTTTGATTTATTTTTGTTATCTTGAATTAATTGATTTAACTTTTTAGTAGTTGTTTTGATAATATGTGATAGTGATTCATATTTAAAAACTATGTCACGAAAATCTGAATTAACTATTCATTGGTTATTTAATTAATGTAGTCAATCGTGTATTCAATCAGATTAACAACAACTTATTTATTCTGTTATATTTTTTCCAATTTTTATGTTGTACCATGCCCACACAGTTACGGATCACCCACAGTGACGGATCACTTTGGCGTTCAACATCGAATAACTTGCCCAAAACATAAACGTTTACGTAAAACATATTTTTCCCATGTTATACTTTTTGTCTTCTACCATTTGTAATGTTAAGCACAACATTCAACCGCTAAATAACGGTGTATTTGACAAATGTTTAGTTGGTACCACACAGCTATCATTATATGGTCGTTTTCTGTAAGAAGTGCCGTCAGCATTCATAAGCTCCCACAGGTGGTAAAATTCTAATGTTATAGCATAAAACATGCTCGTTTGCTTCGATTCAGTATGAATTCATCATTGGAAAACATTTTTCTTGATTGTTGATTCTAAATACCAAATATTAGCACTTCTAAGTAGTGATCCATAATATGGACCAGGAAATGATTGTTTACCACGGTTATGGATCACATCCAAAGAATGTAGATTTCTGCCATTTTAAGCATTGGATTCGACATTTTTAGACAAAAGCACTAAGGATAAAACTAATAAACATCAAGGTTTGTCAATTTCGTTTTTTAGCAGACAAAAATGCGTGGAAAACTTGGTATGGAGCGAAAAGAGTTCATGTCTCAGTTACTACAATGCAGTATCACTAAAAGAGGGCATTTTACCCTTAGCTCTAATACTGCAATTTTTTTGCAGTTATATGTGACACATTGTTAACTTTCGCCAAATCAAGCAATACAGATGCATTGAGTTGAAAATCTCTTGATTTTGCGCACTGATCCGTAATATGTCACAATTTGATCCATAATATGGTTTTCAGAAACCGATACAATTTTTAATTTTTATGCAATCCTATGTAAATATTAAACTCAAAACAGTTTACTATACGAAGATCCAATTTGAAACGATTCAATTCTCGTGCTTTTATATTACGTTTACCATGTAGTTTTATTGAATTTTATAGGTTGGACTCCACACTATTTGATCCATAACTGTGGGGTCATGGTAAATACTCTGAATGATAGCCTATGATTGTTATTTCTGCTTGTTTCATCCAGGTTGTATCGGCCCTACATTGTAATTTCTAGCGGACTGGAGAGCGGATGATGACGAAAAATAAACATACTTAGTGATTTAAATGGTTTTCTTCGCACGCCATCGAGAAGCAGTCTTCTTGCTTGATGAGAAATGATTTTAACAAACTTGCTACATTCTACAGAGTCGCCTTGACAGGCCTCTGTTGATGCGAATGGGACATGGGAAAGGAGAAGAAACCGAATAAAGCAGCCGTGCGCGCTCTCTCTCTGGTCGCAGGCAGCATGCTGTTGCCGAAGCACAAAATCATTGAAAACACGGAGCGCATTGAAACTCTTTCGAAACCTCTCCCAGTATGCCATACCATTTTTACCTCTTCTCTTCTCTTTTCGCCAACACTTCACTTCACTTCTCTTCTCTTTCGGTATGCCATCAGCCTAAGAGTAGCAAGTGCATACTGAACGGTTTCTAAAGATGCCGTGTGCATCACAGCCGGGATGAAGTCCATCAGGTTCATCATCAAGGAAGATGTTCAATCCGCTCTAACGTAGGTACGGTGCTGCCATCTGGAAAAAGTTTACTCTATGCGTGAAGCGTCGAAAATTTAACCCGGCAAGGTATAGGAAGTGAAATTTCAAATGCTTATATAAAATTAACCACAATAGCTATTTAAATTCTTTTCAGTACATGTTGATAGACTATTGATGGGCTACATTATAGACACATTATTTTGATTTTTATATTTTTTCCTCAATATTCTGCGGAATCTATAGCTTATCATATATCTAACCCCGTACACTTAACAGTATTTAATTAAATTTAGTTTTGAAATTTTTAGGAGCATTTGAAAATTGACTTCCTATGCTTTGCCATGTAAAAAAATCGGAGCTTCACGCATAGGGTCAACTGTGGTAATTGCCTCCGTCATCGCGAATTGAGCTCTCGCCGAGTGGTGTCACGAACACATGTGCACATTTGCAAACACTGCCGCTTGATTTTGGGAACAGCTGATCTTTGTTTATATCATATAAGCACTCTTATATGATATTATCTAGACCAAAAAGCAAAAAGACCAGCAAAATGGCGCCTCCATGGCTTGGACAGGCTCATAAAATTGTGCATGTAGTGAAATATCAGCAAAATCACGGCAATTGTTTGTTGCTGTCGCCGTAAAACATCGTCTTGTTTTGAGGGAGCCCTTAACCTACACTCAAAATAATCCAAACGTCATTGTTACGTGAAAACATACGTGGTTTTTTTCCATCGCACTTTTCACGTAGCTCTTACGTTAATCATAGGTAGCCCAGAATAAACGCATGAACTTTTGAACTTCGTTCATTCCACCGGCGCTACATGTAAGCTTCAACACTTGCCAGAGCTACGTGGATTTTCCGGTAGCCTTTACGAAGCGTTTCAATAGGACCTAGATGGTTTTGCATTAAATTAACTAGAATAAAGACCAACATTATCTCTAACAGGCTTTGGAAAAAAAACTAATTCCCAATTGGAAAATGTAAACAAAACTAAAAGATTGTGATATTTTTATATTCAATCTGAGCATTGTCAATCTTGTTTCCCAAATGTAGTGAGTTTGTTCTGTTTTGTTGCAGCCTTCGCGTGCTATAATTGATAGAGGTTTTAAATCAGGTGTAAAATATGAAGTAATGCAGGGGTTCTTCGGTATTCACAGCATATTTACCTTAAAGTCAATCTAACACAGGATTCAAAGTTCAGCAGCTTCTGAAGTTCTGCAAAAATCAAGCGGACACCATCTTAGGATTTGCGCTCAACACCGAATGTACGAACAATATGTAGATGTCAAAATGAACTCAGGCACCTACGTGAATTTCACGTAAGTGCGATAGGTAACCTCAGTAACAATTACCGATTTATTATTTGATGGTTATGAACGGCTTAGTGATCTTTATGTTAGTCAGGTGAAGTGGAGGCAAAATTAATTTGGAATGATCTACGTGATTTTTCACGTAGCAATGACGTTTGGATTTTTTTGAGTGTAGGAGGCAGTGGTTGAGTGCAGATATGTGGACGAGATCACATCCAACGATGATCTGCAATAGGAGTGGCGATCACAGTGCGATATTGGAGATGTGACCATGACAACCTGACTTTCAAAGTTTGCTGTTGATCGATAAATATGCGTACCGTTTTGATTCATATTACGGACACTTAAGGACTCAGGGAAATATAACCCAGCATAGAGCATACAAAATAAATCATTCTGTATACAGGAAGGCAAAAGTGAGGAAGCGTTCGGAATAAGAATCATGAAAAGGCCACACATTTTGATTTATTTAAAATTATTGAAGTTGCGGAATCATATATGATTCTTTAGCGCTATCGAGCGTCGGAAGCCCTTTACTTTTGAACGGTGGGTGAAGAATACGCTTCCGCAACTTCAATAATTTTAAATAAATCAAAATGTGTGGCCTTTTCAAGATTCTTATTCCGGACGCTTCCTCACTTTTGCCTCATATACCGGACACTTTGAATCGATTTCCGGACAGCTCATGATAATCATTAATGGAACAGTCAAATCATCAATCGAAATCGTTAAACCACCAAAGAGACATCTAAGGTAGTTGGGCATTATAAATTTTCAAAGATATTTATGGAAAAAGTTTACTAAAACGAGCCTTGAAATTGAGAACTTTTGAACAGCAAAAATTGAAGCATTTCGCGTGAAATGTTTCCCATACAAAGTAGAGTGTCCGGAATTTGAAGCTGTCCGTAATATGAATCAAAACGGTACACGATTTTAAAAGTATGAGACTTTTTAGTAAAACTACCATAAACAGTAAAATTTGTACTTAAGACTATAGTTTAACGCACGATTTAGCTCTCGTTTGTACAAATATAGTTTCTTTAGTAAGCCAAACTCGTTTTGAACATGTTTTCTACTTTTCTCTTTTGCTGGGAGTGAAAGGATGGTGTATCAGCAAATTTGGCCATAAATGGGTAAATCACTTAAGTTACCTAATGTCAGAGAATGGTGGAATATAATTTTTTAAAGCTATACCTTCAGTGAGATAGTAAAGAATACAAACATACAATTTGTTCATAAAAAATGGATTTTTGTTTTGCGAATAATAATGTTAAACTTTGACGAACAGCTTTTCTTATGAGTTTTTGGAAAAACTATTTAGCTCATCAACCAAAAGCATTTTCTAAGATTTTATATTTTCATAGCATTATAGAATAATAGTTGAACGATGCACAGAAAACCGACTTCGATTTTATCAATAAATTAAAAAGATATAGCATAAACAAAGTGTCCTCTTTATAAAATGAACAGTCCTTATTATTTATAACCTGGAAAATTACAGGATAGTTGCAACCTCTCTAATGAATTTACAAATAAAACAAATTTCTCAAGAAGTTCCATCAGAATCTTCTTTGTAAATTGTCTTTGGAATCTATCCTTCCTTGACTTCTGGTTTTCTGGAATTCTACCAAAAAGCCTCCTAAAATTCAAATAGATCAATACAAATATCTTTATGAATATCTTAATCAATTCTCACTCCCTTCCCTGTTATTTCACTACATGGTTCTCTACAGATTTCTTTACCGCTATGCTTATTTTGAAAGCAAAAATTTCCTGGAGTTTTTCAACTAATTTCCTCCGAAGATTCTCAGGCAAGAGACATTCCAAAAACAATTTTCTTTTCAATTCTTGAATAATCCGGAGACTTGAAGCAGAAAAGAAAAACATAAGCGAATTTTTGACGCAATTTTTTTTATGTATTTTAGAAATATTTCCCAAGGGCTTTTGATAAACTTCGTAAAAGAATTAGTAATATTTTTTGGGAAAACTATTTGAAGGAACATAAGAATTTCTTATACAACTTTCAGCGAAATATCTCAGTATAAGATTTGACAGAATCAATTATTTTTAGAGGAATGCTGAACTTTTAAAAGATTAGGTAATATTTTTTTTTTTTTTTTGGTAAATCCGGGATTATATTCCGGAATCAGTTTTCTAATAAATAGTAGACATAGAACGAAAGTCCATCAGGAGGAAATTGCTTTGAAAGTATGAACAAGTCCCACAATATTACTAGACTAATTTTTAAGAGATTTTCAAAATTTCTGAAGCCACCTTTCAATATTTCTTCAAGAATTTCATCATACTAAAATTTCATAAAGAATGTCGAAAATTTTTTTGGAAAATTTTAGAAAACTTGGCCATGCCGAAATTTTTTGAAAGTCAAGCCTTATTTTTTGACCAAAATTCCCGCTATGTACTGTCTGAGAAATTTCTTTAGTAATTTTGTACATTTTTTTCTTTTTTTTCCGGACATTACCTTGAGCAAGGTATCCCCCAAGAACATTTGAAATTATGATGCAGTGAATATGCTGCTTTATGCTAAAACAGCATTTATTTGGATTATTCAGAAAAAAAAATGAATTTTGGAAATCCAATTTCCCGGATATTGCCTTTTTTGTATCACGATATTTTTTGCAACGGAAATGTCGAAAAATTGCGCTTATCGCAAACAACAAGAAGCTATTTCTAACAAATAACCATTCAATCGACGGCCGGACGGCCGCCACGCTGATGTTGTATAAGACAAGCGAGGTTTCATCATTGTAGATGTTCAACATAAAATAACGTTACAATAGAAGAGATTTTTGTCAATAACAAGAGTCATGTACATTTAATCAGAAGATTTCGCTTCATGTTACATAGTTTTTGTTAAAATTTTCATTTTTATTATCATCAAAATTTTCTGGGGAGGGCCTGGATGATTCTGGAGGGGGCCAGGCCCCCTGCCCCCCCCCCCTGTTCCTACGCCAATGATAACGTCTTTTATTGAGTACGCTACTGTTTAGTATAACTGTCACTGATAATTATTAGAAACTTAGGTTTCCATAAAATTTGTTGATCAAACGTTTGACTCAAGTTTTAACGCACACTAAGTTGAGGTCGGCAATTCAGGTAACGCCGTGTGCTCGGCAAATTTTAAAACAAATTCGAAAAAAGTCGTTTATTAGATGAGTTTTAGCAAAATATTTCCAAGATCATCAGGTTTGCAGAGATCTCGCCGAAACTCTCGGTGGTGCATTGCAAAAGCGCATCTCCCCCAAAGTTGGCGCTTAGTTGGCCTAAGTAGAGTAACCAGGGTAACCCGGTATAATATGCCCCCTCTTAAGAAAAAAAATGGAAATATGTTTGTCAAAAGCACTATCTCTATTGAAAAAAAAAAAAAACACATCAATAGGATCATTACCTTACTGGTTGTTGAAAAAATGCAAGCTTCTCCGCAAAATCTACTTAATTAACTGAAAATAATATCTTTTTCACAATCATATAAATCTCGTACTTCAAAAAGAGCCTCAACAATATGCCCCACTACAATCGGATAGTACGCCCCATGACAATTGGACAGTATGCCACACAACATAGGGGCTATCCATTAATTACGTAAGGGTTTATGGGGGGAGGGGGGGTTTGAGATTTCTTACGCGCCATACAATTTATTTTTAATTTTCATACAAAAAATCTTACCATGGGGGGAGGGGGGGTTGAAAAACCCCGAAATTTGTCTTACGTAATTAATGGACCGCCCCATACAGAGATTATAAGCACCGGGACTGTCAGCTGCATATGCACACTGAAAAACTGCTAACGAGCTTGCTCGGGAATGGATAGAATCAAGGGTAAAAGGGTGGGGCATATCATCCGGCCCGAAGTGGGGCATATTGCCCAGAAATAAGAAGTTGTTGAAAAATGAATATTTCAGTGAATTTCCACCCTTTTTGGTAATTCTAACCTGGGAGGGAGAAACCGATACAAAATTTCTCTACGTTATAGTGAGCCGAGATTTTGCTATCACGAACTGTCACTGTGAGCCCAGATCTTAAACAATGGACAAACATAATTAAAGCGCGTAATCAATCAAAGCATATTTTTGCATTTCATCAAAGGTAACAAAAATCGAATGAAAATCAATTCATGAGTAAATTCAAAAGTAACCTCACGTGAGTACCCATTACCAAGGATGGAAAAAAATCGTCTCTAGCGACAAACAACACGGTATTCGAACGGTCTAAGAGGGCCGTTGCTCTTGCAGCAGCATGATTTGAAAACCTCACCACGCGCGCATTGCGCCGACATAAGGAGCATCCGATGCAATGTTTGTCGTGAGACAAAGAGTTTATCGGATGTTGTTACAAGTAGCGATCAACTTGAATCATGGCGCATTCGCGCTATTATTTTTCGTTAAAACCATGCCCGAATGATTTTGGAATCACAAACAATATATCCGAAGGGAAATCAATGAATAATAATGGAACAATCCTCAGAATAATAAAACTATGGCTCGCGAATACTTAATCGCTAGCCCACACGCAGAACGATGCATTATTCGCGGAGCGTAGTTTGTTGTGATATCTTAACGACAAAAGGTTAATCGTTGTTGCTATGATCGCACGATAAAGAACAACCGCGATGCATCGTGGATTTTGTCATGATCACTAGATTTCCATCCTTGCCCATTACTCTAATTGAATATAATGTATTGGAATACGCATCTTTTTACTGTTTTCAATAAAAATGAAAATTCAACGCATAGAAAACTGTGGCCCTTTTTCAATGTTTGTCCAGAAAGATCGAAGCAACACAACTAATGAAAACTATAGAGAAACTTAAAAGTAGATGGAGTACCGTGTACCTTTTAATTCCGCTCCTAAATTTGAGATTCTGCTCAGAGGATTCGAACATTCATTAAAGAGTAATGAAAACTAGCTATTTTCACCAAGCCTGCCTTGATTATGGTTGGTAAACCGTTGTTATCTTGCAGTTTAGATAAACTTCGTATCAAATTTCATGTGTAGTATCTGTGCCTCCCTCCCAGATTCTAACTAATGATACTCGTTCATTATTTCCACGTCGATATTTCACCATTGGTTGCTTCGATGTTGTTGCTATTCAACTAAAAAAAAACTTAACCCCCAAATAAAAATACTGCAAATTCAAAACTGAAAAAGCAGTCTCCTTTTAAACCAAAAAATAGGAGAAAAATAAAACACACAGCTGTTTTATTAAATAAAAGAGGTGTGGTAAATAAAAGAGCTGTGTGTTTTTATTTTTGTCGATTTGTTTGTTTAAGAAGAGAAAACTGAAGGCTCATACAGAGCAAGCTGGGGTGCAGGCTATCAAGACGCCAACCATGTGATATGGGACTGCCTCGAACACGGTATTGCCAGATCCGATTTATATGGAACCCGCAGGGCCCACGGCAAACCAGAAAAGGAAGACTTTAAAGATGTTTTGGGTAAGCTTGATCTTGGTTATATGTAGCTCGTTTTCGATTTTTTTAAGCAAGCTGGAATATCTATTTGACTGCATCGTTCTTAGGTTTACTTATCATATTTACTTGTAATTTGTCCACCTTGTCCGCCTCAAGCAGGAATATTTGTTATTTCCATCGTAAATAGAGGACTACTTGTCGATTGTCTACCTCTTCTTTCCTCCCAAAAACGCGTTTCATTGTATCGTTACAGTTGATCATCATGTCCATCATTCGTTGCTTAGCTGCCACAACTATGAAAGCATAATGCTGCTGAATGGCTAAACACAAACACCAACGAAAGACACCTCAAATCCAATTCCAATATTTTTTTTATGTAATCCCTTAATTCGGCCAAACCGCGATTACTTTGGTTCCCCAAATTAACATAGACTTCTAAGTTACAACCACAGACAAACAGACGTAACACTTAGAACAAATTTCGATCAAAATCATAGTCACGAGTACATGTACGCCCAATGCTAAACTTGGTGTGTTTGGCCGACGGGCCAACAGATGGCGGTAGTGTGTAAACGTCAAACGCGAACAAAAACGATGCAAGCGCTGCAGGTGATGGATTGGCCACCTACCATATTTTTGAATCGACCGTTAAAAAGGTGGTCGATGGACAATGATGAGAGTGTGACGTCTGTTTATCTGTGTTACAACGATAATATTGTAAACAATTATGGAATGAATTCAGCTTCTTAATGCCTGATGACGCATGAGCCTTTAGAAAAGAGCTAAAAAACTGAGACACTAGAAAAAGCCTTTCTAGTACAGTTTCCACAAATTTGTTAGAATTATTATCTATACGATTCGTGACGAAGTCTGTAAATCAATTTCTGGCAGAGTTTTCGGTGGTCCATAACAGAAATTTCAAAACAAGTGCCATACTCACCACTGCCTCCGCCGGAACTGCTGATGAACTGCTTCTTGGTCCCGTTGACGGCCGTATTGATCATGTAGCCGATCTTGGTAAAGCTGGACTGTCGTATCACAGGTCGTGGCGGTATCGGAGGCGGAGAGTTCGGACTGTGCGGCGGACTCATTCCACTTCCGTATTCCGGGCTTGTTCCGGCTCCGCTTGATGTTCCTCCTCCGCCGCCGCCACCCGGTATAGATATTGGGCTGGAGCTCACTGTTGAGCGGCCCCATCGACCCAACGAAGGTGTACTCTGCCTTATGCTAGTTTGAACTTTGGCTGAAAGTGGAAAAATGTGGTATTTGTTGTAAAAATTGCTTGATAATGTGTATAAGATCAGAAAGCATTAAAATCCCTAAGTTCGTAGACGAAAGTATCAATTTTTAATTAATGAATTCATAATTTTTTTTCTTTTTTTTTTTTTGAAACAAATAGTTATTAGTTATTGGTTGCAAGGGAAATACCGACGAAGTAGAAATATTGCATAACGATGCGTTTTTATATAGGTAATTGAAAGTCGATTTTCAGTTTTGGGGTAACTTTGATAATTATTAATTATCAATTATCATGATGCATAGTTTTTTGTAGTTTAATCGAAAAAGCACAGTTTTCTAAGTAGAAAACGATTTTATTGCGCTTCGATATCCTAATATTGATATTATAAATAATCAAACAAGATTTCAATCTGTCGACTCAATGACAGTTCAACTTACATAGTGACAGTTCGTCCCGAAGTAAAATTTGCCGAGGGGTGATTCAAAAGTAATTTCCATACTAATTTCAAACGTGTTTTAAACATAGTTCAAGGTCACGGAAAATTTTAAACCTTTGGATTCTGATTCTATTTTTAACGTAGATTCAGAATATGTAAGAACCTGGATACCCCTAAACAAGCCAATTGGATTGTTTAGTGATAAATAATATATTGTTGTTACAACTTAATAGAAAGAGCACATTCTTCTAAGTGTAACATAATTTTATTACCCCTCAATATCTTAATTCTGATATTATAAATGTTTGAAAAAGATTTCAACCTGTAGACCCAATAATCATTAATCATTTTGACAGCTCATCCCTAAGTAAAGCTTGCCGAGGGGTGAATTAGAAAGCGATTTCTATGCTAATTTCAAATGCACTTTAAAAATAGTTCTAGGAAACAAATAAATTTAAACATTGAATTTTGATTTAACTTTTAACGATTATTCAGAATAACAAATTATTGTTATGTCTAATCGATTATCAAAGTGAATCCTGTGACCCAACGATCTTCCCTATTAACAAACATCCCTATTTGTAACCTTTGTGGATATGTAGAGGTAGACACGGTCTCCAAATAGCAAAGGTTGCGCGGTAATATTCTTTCCCCCAATCCCATCTGACTGCAAGGACGTAGCCGGCGCTAGAATTATGCACACTGAAGAAGATTATTACCAATCCCAGCCGAACTTCCAGTGGATTCAACGTACATCTACACTGACTTCGGTCAATCACGAAAAAGCAGCCATTAATATGTGTAGTCAGTCTAGCTAACCTAATTTACTCGTCCAAATTGATTCAAAACATAAGAAAAACAATTATTTTCCTTATAATGTTAACTTTCACACACCTAATTTGGCCAAAATACTCCTAATTTGGCCAATCTCATAAGAAATCAATGCGATTGACCAATTTAGGAACCGAAGTTAAATCTCTGGCCGAAACTGGTTCTGATGACCTATATAGACCAACTAGATTTTCAAAGTGAAAAAATGGTATTAGGGAAAGTGTACTAGTTATGGCCATAGTGGTTCCCTATTTGGCCATATGTGAAATTGTGAAAACTTTCACATTTTGAATCTTTTTGTTTAGATAATTCAACTGACCACTTAGGTCTTATTGAATGACTTAAAACTAAAAACATTAAAAACAATCCATTTTATATGCAATTCATTACACATCATTGACACACAAATGCATTTTAAAATACTCCAAAGAAAACATAACAACACAGCCATCTACATTTCTTCACATCTTAGAGCTACAAATAATCTTTACATCATTCAGGATCGAGCAATCAAACATTTAAAATATAACAATTTGAACATATATAAATCATACTGGTTTCCATGTTTCGTTTTGTCTATTCGAATGAACAAATTCTCTAAATTTGATACTTTTTGGCCAAGTAGTTGAATTCATTGCGCGGGATTTCCACTTTCTATTCAAAAAGAAATATAATCCCATGACTGCCTGAGATTCCATTCAGACACCAGTTTTACAACTTCGATGTGCTCGGGTTCAAGAATGTTCAGTGCACGAGAGACCATCAAATGAATGTCCCGTTCGGTAGCACTCACATCAATATTTCTAGAAAACTTATTCAAACAGACTCAAGTCAAAAAAAAGTTAACAAACTTACTTCATCAATCCTACGTGTTTCACAGACGAAATTCTACACGTTCCGCTCTAAACTACCTCAATTTTTTACTTTTAGAACGCTTAATTTCAGGATTTACAAAACGACGTAAGTAAGATTTTCAACTTTCGCAACCTTACCATTACTTTCGCCGCTCCGTTGTATGGAAAGACAAAGTGACTTAACCACGAATCAAAACAAAACCACTACTTGAGTCGATTTTACACTGATACAAAAACGTCGTAAGTAACTGAACAAAACGGCTTATTATTTTGTCATATAATTTGTGTGGGAAACGATAGGAACTACCTAATGTTTTAACGCGAGCTGATTGCATGCAAAATTTAAGCAATGTACACGGTAAAAAATGTTAAAAAGGAGATTCATTTTAAAACAGTTTTAGAAGACAGGTTGTAATTCTTCTGAATTACCTTTTTAGAATCCGTATGAAAATTACTTACGTCGATTTGAAAAAGTAATCGACATTTGTTAGAAATAACGAGAACTCATCTTCATCTGTTTCGGTTCTATTATCATTACTCTCTACGTTTAATACGCATGCATCGGTTCCATCAAAAAGTTTGTTTGAATGCATTGACATCGGAGTCGAATGTAGAGGTGTTTGATGTTAGATTGTTGATAGTTAGTTTCGTTGTTAGATGCTGCATTTACGATACTCGACAACGTGTGTTGAATTCCAGCCACAACTGTTTTCAGGAGTTCAAGCGTGTGCTAGAATAAGGGCGTAAGTCGCATGATCGATTTCTCTTCATCGATTCTCTCTTCTGTGAATAAAAGTGACAAGATGCAAGTTCGTCAGCATTTTTTCATTTTAGACCGCTTGGCAGCGATGCAATCTTGCGTCCTGTGGAGAAAAACTGCGGATAAACTTCCAGCTTGTCCCTTTTATTCAAATCGAGAAATCGATCATGCGACTTACGCCCTTATTCTAGCACACGCTTGAGTTTTACTTCGTCTGCTATACAGTCTTGTTTACGCTGGTCGCATCATTAGCAGGATCATAGTGAATTTCGTCTCTCAATTTCCGAAACTTGCTCATACACTCGTCACACATGCAGATAATTTTAGACGAGCACAACACACACAATACATCTTCAATCAATTCAACGCAGCTAGCATGGAAGAAGCCGGCACAATATCCTTCGCAAACGGTATAGAGGTCGGCTTTGAAATTGATTCTCAGAGAGCACTTTTTGCAATTTTTTTCTCCATCCATGTTGAAGCGGGAATGGCAGCAACTGTACTTTCAACCAAATGCCGATTATCGATATTCTAGAATATCACAATATCACGACGTAAACTTAAAATATCACCAAAATATTCGATGGAGAGGTTTCAACGGCTTGATCGGATAGCGCAGGTAATTTAAATAACTGAGAAACGTTCAAATTATCAACTAAATCGAAGGCAATTTTGAATACTTTAACATCAAGTTATATCCTAAATCTAACTAATACAACATACAAAAGTTTTCAAAATTTGAAGACATTGAAGTAATCACGTATGGCGAAATAGGAAACCACTATGTCCATAACTGGTACTCTTATCCTAGTTTAGTTTCTA
The DNA here is from genome assembly GCF_002204515.2 of Aedes aegypti. Lineage (NCBI taxonomy): Eukaryota > Metazoa > Arthropoda > Insecta > Diptera > Culicidae > Aedes > Aedes aegypti. The sequence goes on along the minus strand of NC_035107.1, from coordinate 220,280,540 downwards.
TATTTTACATACATAATATAGATTGAATGCTTTAGATTACATGTTTGTAGTATAAATACGGTTTCCTATATATTATTTATTTAAATTTTCTCTTAGGATGGCCAAAACCGGTGCTTATCCCCTACTCTTTTTTAATTTTTATCTGATCTGAAACAAAACACAGATAGAGGATATCGTACAAAAATTTGGCTATCATTTACCGTTCATCATTATTTTTAAATGTTTGAAAATTGTTGTGTAATCATTATTTACACAACTCAAAAGAGTTGTGTGATGAAAAAGTATTGCGTAATGGGTTATTACGCAACTGGAATAAGTAGCATAATGGGTCTTACGATACAGCATAATTCTATTCAGGGAAATAGGCCGTTTCATGAGAAATTGGCGTAATGTAAAATAGCCATTACTATGAGACATATAAATGTGCTAATTATTGGTAGAATAATCCACGTGGTTATTTCAGTTGCAGTTTCTCGTGCCAAGAAGAATGCAAAACCAAATGCGCCTTTTCCGCCACATTGTTGCCACACGCCCAACTTGCGGAACGACCTTTAGCGGTTCCTGTTTATCGAATTGTGTCACGTCCGTAATCCGACGGAATGGTAAACATCTGAAGCAGATGGTTGGCACTTTGGCAGTCGGGATTGGCGTAAATTTAACCTTTGCTACACACTGGTTTCCCATTAGTTCGACGTTATTGAAATATTTAGATTTGACCTCAGTAGCAATCACTGCATCCAACGAATCTGTTTGAGTACTTCAATCATATGGATTTAGGGAAACGCTCGATGCTCGACTGAACACAGTCTCTGCACTGTTCCTCTTAGAAATCTTCAAGATAAATTCCGTCAGAATTTCATTCAGGAATAGGTCTCAAATTTCACTGAGTACCTTTAATCTGGGAAAAATTGATCACTGTTCTACAACTTTTTGTTATATTGTACTGAGAGATTCAAATATTGTCGAACTAATTTTGGCACAATCAGCAAATACTTCGTTGGTTTTCATCAGTCTGTGAACCTGATTTTTTTTATTTAAAAAACGCCATTTCATAGAATAACCTTTAAAATGTGAAAATGAAGGTTAAATGTTGGGGCGAACTTGATCATATATAACAGTTGATATCAGAACGTAAAGAAAAAAATAGAAAAAAATAGTAGACGAAACCCCGAATTTAGTACTACACTGTAAACTCGACATTACCCTTTAATGTGGGAAAAATACCCTTTATTTTCTGATATATGGAAACGTCAAATAAAGGGAACTTTATTTTTTTTAAATAAAGGGTATTTTATGCCCATTTATATATTCCGTCTATTTACCCTTTAATGGGTGAAAAAGTTCTTGCAATTTTGTATATTAGATTCACGAAACAGCGTTTGTTGTTCTTTAGTTTGTTAATATTATAACAGTAATTGGCATTTAAAAATGCGGATTCATAGAAGGTAGGTAACCTTTCTTTTCTTTTCGCGTCATCTATCTAAACAAACAATGAAATATTTTATAGAATGACTTTGCTGCTCAATACATCCCGTTGCATGTCCCGCTGTATAAAACTACCAGGAGCACCTGCCCCATAAAGCTAGTTGACGAATGGATTATTCTCTTGGATCAACATTTTTATTGTAAATCTTTTATTGAATAAATCTTTCTTGTATTTATAAGTCTCAGAGCTGATAATTTTATATACGAAGATGAATATTAAAATAATTAAAATTTAATTATTTGAAAAAAAGAGTAAATTTTACTCTGTTTCCCAAAAACGATTTTTCTGGATAATCGGTAAAATTCACTCGTTGATTTGACGTACAAGCCGTCTACTCTTTAATGTGTAAAGGCCCATTACTCTTTTTATGAGTTAAACTAGTTTCTCTCAAAGAGGGTACTTTTTTACCCTTTAAAGAGTAATTTGGTCTTACAGAAAAGAAAGGTTACCTACCTTCTATGAATCCGCATTTTTAAATGCCTATTACTGTTATAATATTAACAAACTAAAGAACAACAAACGCTGTTTCGTGAATCTAACATACAAAATTGCAAGAACTTTTTCACCCATTAAAGGGTGAATAGACGGCATATATAAATGGGCATAAAATACCCTTTATTTCAAAAAAATAAAGTACCCTTTATTTGACGTTTCCATACATCAAAAAATAAAGGGTATTTTTCCCACATTAAAGGGTAATGCCGAGTTTACAGTGTAGGCAATATTTATCTTCACTTACTTAATTTTCTTGATTAAGAATCGCGAATAACTAATGAAAATTGCCTATTTTATTATTTGAAGAATCATTTCTTACATTGAACTTGGTATAATTCAAAAATTGCTACTGTTAGAAAAGCGATCATGACAATTATTACGGTTTAAAATGATTTTATGATTCTTATTGTATCATCAAAAGAAAGGGGGCGAAATAGAGCAATTGAAAAACAAAACTAAACTCAACGTTTGTAAGAGACGCGCATATTTTAATGAAAACATATACATCAGCAAAATAATTTCTTTGACACCTAGCTATTCTATCTGTTCTTGTATTTACCTTCATAAGAGCTCATTTTTATATCACACAACTTGATGAGTTTCATTGAGATCTGATTGGTTCTTGCCAAAGATAGCATTTAATGTATTTTAAAGAAAACAAAATGTGTAAGAACTTTTTACGATATTATTAAATTTATTTCTAAGCTCAAAATAAAATGTAATGGGATCTTTAGAATAAGGCAGCTTATATTTCTATAATTACTCAAGCATTTGTTTCAATATATTTTGTTCTCCGTGCGACATAGAAGACACTCAGGAGGCTAGCATATACTTGTTTTACAGATGTAATGTCGGTCGCAATAATCACGCTTTTCACAAATTTCGTAGTTCTAACAAATTTGTATTGATTTCAATTCTTTGTTATTTTGTCTCATTTCGCGGCACATCAGTAATATTTGTAAATTTAAATTTACAAATTCATTTATTTTGTAATCCAGTCAAAAAAACTTCAAGAACTCTAGTAAAAAAAAATCACAACGAATGTCCCTTGTGCCTCTTCCAAGATTTTGTGCGGAAGAGATTCCTTTTAGAATTCCAACGGGAATTTCGTTATGAATTATTTTCGTACTTTTCAGTGCTTTCTCCAAGAACACATTTACCAGTTTTCACGGAGTTTGTCTTGGGTGTAGGATCTTAGTAGTCCAAGATTTGTAACTTGACAAGGAACTCTAATAAATATATCATTGCCAATTGAACAGTGAACTGTAACTTCAACCATCCAAGATCATTGTAAAACTTAGGCAGATTTGTTAAGTTATGAGAACACTGCAAGCAGAAATAGTGGAAATTACATTGTCAGATTTTATGGAACGATACAACGGACTTTCCAGGAATGAGTTTCTGTATTTTATGTTTCGAATAAATTTGCAAGTCGTTATAATTGTTCATTTAAATCATATTTTTCTATGAGAGTCAGTGTAATCACGTATGAAACATGTATTATAAGCCACAGCAATTCATTATGAATGAAGCAATTAACATTTTACGAGTTTGCTTGAGTAAATCCCAATGAGACAAATATTTATTTCAGAAAATCATAAATCATGTAAACGCGATGCGACTTTAGCTGAACGTATTTAAACGTACGTTGTACATTTAAAAGTAACCAATATTGGCGATAAAGTTCAGTTTATGCCAAATTTGATCATAATGTATTGGAAAAACAAGTGAAAGTGTTCGAGATTTAATTTATAAGTGTTCGGAAATCTAAAACATGTGTCCGAATTTTAAGATTTTTCTTACGTTGTTATTTTTATAGTTTTCGTGTGGAAACTTCGAGTTTGCAAGAAATGTTTAACGGAATAATTATGTTTTAACTACTATTTATGTAACCATTCATACTCATTGGAGGATTTTGTCTTGGAACATGTTTAATTTGGTGAAATTATGCACAAAAGATTAAGCGTCCGGGTATTGATCAGGGTTGTTAACGTTAATTAACGGTTAACGCCGTTTCGTTGATTCGTTAACGTTAACTTTAACGATTAACGAAACTTCCGTTTATTTTTCGGAGCAGTTGATTAACGTTAACGTTAGCGTTCAGCGTTAAATTAACGTTAACGATAACGTTGTGTTTCACGTTAATTGCCTTATCCAGTGGATAATATCCACCGATAAACTAAATGCACTCGGTCCAAGAATGTTTACACTAGAACGGGGCCAGAGTACGTCGGAAGCATTCGGAAGCATGTCCCGCTCAAGTGTTACAATTCTTGGACCGGTTGAATTCAGTTCATCGATGGATAAGGTAATAGTTGGTACTTCATTTTACATACCTTGAACCGATTCAATAGTTATTATGTGCGTACTTATAAATTTCAATTGGACGAAATGAAAATTACAGAAAATAAAATAGTTTACTCGTAGCGTTAGCGTATTTATTATCAATAAAACACAGTACAAATAAGGGTGAGATTATCAAGATACATGTCGTTTTTAGGAAGAAGTTGTATATCAGGATCTGGAAGGTGCCCTCAGTGACCATATTTACTGATCAATCAGGTCATATACAGCAATGGTACATTCGTACTTGGGTACCGGGTAATATCATCCAGAGTGTCGACCTGTGATGCTACGTACTTAATTCTCATTTTTGTGAAGAAGTTTCTCCTGTGAACTTAAAGCTGCAACAGCTGCAGTGAAGCATAGACGGAGAAACAATATGAACCAATTGGTTAGCTGACAGATAATTTGGCACTAGCAGCGGATGATTTGACACCTGGTGGCGTATACATTCATTATTCGTATTTTGTTGATGATTCCTAATTTGCAATGTTTTCTTCAATTATTTCTGCCTATTTTCGGCAAATACTGTTAGCGCACAAATGATAAACTACGGCTTAGCGTCGAAATTAATCCAGGTTTTGCATCTTTAGGGGATTGCCGTCGGTGCCGTAGTACTCAAGACGGGTTTTCTTCAAGATTTTTGCTCACCGTCTTGTAGTCGATATTCGCGTGCTTCACAGCTACAGCATATGTAGCTTATTTGTCCCTTGTCTTAGATTGGAATTAGTTTGAAAAAAGTGTCCAAATTGGATGATTGTTGAATGCAAAATGACTTAGGTAAACCTAAAGCGATGTCATATTTCTTTTCCAACGTCCTTGGATACGACGTTTGCATAGAAACCCTTTGTTTATCAAGGTAACAAATGTTCAATGCTTCTATGAGAATCAACGCAGTGGTTAGCGGTATACGTTGACGTTGATTCAACGCAACCCGTTGACGTTGACGCTAACAACCAAGAAAATCAACGCAACGGCGTTGCCGTTGATCTTTAGCCAAGTTAACGTTAACGGCGTTAATCGTTGATTAACGTTAACAACCCTGGTATTGATGCATCACGGTAGAGGAAGTTATGAAAATGATAAAGTACTGTGACTTGGGTCACCTAATTCAGGCTTGGTTGACGAGAGAAGTCAAATGAAATTGATAATGAATATGAATAAAAAAATATATAAAGGGCGAGTGTGTCTTCGATGAAGTACGCAGGAAAGCTCCAAAGGCAATCCTTTGAGAGTAAGCGGAACCCTGTTGCTGGGATGAAGTACACTTGTCAATGGCGACAGTGGAACCCAGACAAAGGGATGAAGTACGCAGGATAGATCCAAAGGCGATCCTTTGAGATTAAGCGGAACCCTGTTGTTGGGATGAAATTCACTGATCTACAAGGATAGTGAAACCCAGACAAAGGGATGAAGTACGCAGAAACCCGGAGGCGATCCTCGCGGGAAATTAAGTAGCTCTATGAGACCTAGAGGCGAACCTCAGGATGATTCTCAAGAGTAGGTGGAACCCAAATTAAGGGATGAGAGTACACCAATGTGAGACCCGGAGGCGATCCTCGCGGGATGAATCTCAAGTACCAGATTGAGACCTAGAGGCGATCCTCAGGATGAATCTCAATGGCTGGTTTGAAACATTGTTAATCACATTTGGTTTTATTGATCACTTCAATTATTTAATTGATTTCTACAGAGACAGGAAAATATTTCAAGAATAACAAAACCGATTTGCGACTTCAAAGAAGAAGGTATTTGCTACTTTCAAGACAAACAAACAAAGGCCATATGAAACAGGAAAAAAGGAGAGAAAGTATCATGCAATACGGAGAAAAAACACCCTAGTTTGAAACAACCAAAATGTTTGTTGAATTTCAAACTGACAATTTTGTTATTTTTAATCTGAAATTTGTAGTTCCAAACTCATTGTTTTGTTTGAAACTAATTTGTTTATTAGATTGTTTCAACATAACATCTTTGTGTTCTTGTAATGTGAATAATTGTTGTTTCAAACTAAGTTTTTAGTTCGTTTCTACAAACGGCTTGTTTGTTTTTACTAAAATTTAGGTTATTTGTTTCTCTGGTTAACTATAGGCATCAATATAGAATAACGGGTTGGTTCGACCAAAACAGTACGTTGAATCGAACTAGATTTTATTTGAGTTAGAAACAACCAAAATTTTAGTTTGTGACAAACCAACTTCATGTGTTGTTTCTGCGAAAGCAAGATTAGTCAGCTGAAATGTATAATAAGTACAGTTTATTTTTTATGAAAAGCATTTCAAGTAAAGTTGCGTGTTAAGTTAATATAAGTTATAAATTATTCTATATATCGTTTATTCAATACTTTTACTTGTTTTTTCAAGATTCTATGACAACGAACAAGAAATGCTGCTGCTGACGCCTTATTTTTCTTTCGAATTGCTCTCCAGAGAGGTAAGACAGATTTTCTCATATTTCTTGGATGTGCAAATAAAAAAAATGTTAGTATAATTTCAGATTGGAGAAAGTGACTAACCATGACGCTGTTTAGTAATTTTTGGAGGAAAACGGCGTGCAGCTTTTTGTTCGAGATGAAGAGCCTGGTGTTTCAATTATTTCAATAATTTATCTTAGAATACATGTATTGCAAAAACTTAAATAAATAATACGCCATGTGAGATTTTTGTTTTCATCAATATATTAATAATAAAAACATAAAAACCGATCTGCACCTCATCCCAAACAAAAAAAAAAGGTTGAATCAACCAGCAAATTTGTTAATTTTGAATAGATTCTTGTTTAAACCAAACCACTGTTGTTAGTTTGAAACAACCTAAATTTTTGGTTGTTTCAACAAATGTCAAACGAAACAACAAATGGTTTGGTTGTTTCAAACAAAGATTTGTTGAAATTATCTAGAATGTAGTGGAACGAACAACATGAAATCTTAGTTTGTTTCAAAAGGTGTATTTTGTTGATTTTGCAAAATTTTGTTTGTGCATATTTCAAACTAAAGTTTTGTTTGAAATAAACTAGTAATTGGTGGTAACTACTAATTATTTTTCTCCGTGAAGAAATGGTCGAAGCAATACATCTGTATTGGGAAAAAGGAAGAAAACACTAAGTATGAACAATAATGACTATGGCACACATGAAGGTGCAACAATGGAAAACTAGAAGGTGGACAACAAGATGGAATCGTTGAACTGCAATAATAACATAAAGCATTTTATCATTAAGAAGTACTCTGCACTCACGTTTTGTTTTGTTTTTCAGATAACGTTACTATGACCAGAGATCTACTAAACTAAAGATGACAGATAGTCCGGATTGCTAATTAAGGAACCAGTTGGTTGGAATTCTGTATCACGTATTTATAAATAAGACAAAATTATAACACTATAAAAGAAGGGAGAGATGTAGGATCTTAGTAGTCCATGATTTGTAACTTGACAAGGAACTCTAATAAATATATCATTGTTAATTACACCACTAACCAAACAAGTCTCGTCTCTACACTGGGATTTCCACAGAAAATTATTCCCAGAAATCCGCCAGAGAATGCATTAGAAATCATTTTAATCACTTCTCCTGGAAGGCCCTATAAGTACTAATTAAATACAAATTTCAATTGGTAGTTAAAGTATCTTTCAGTTGTTCATTAATAATTTGTTTAGAATTTTCAGGAATCAAAAACAAAAAATACAAAAAAAATCTAGGAGTCTCACCAAAAAAGTTTTTAAGATCATTGAGCAAGGATTAATTTCACGAATTCTTCAGAACAGAACTAACAGAAAATGATTGGTGTTAAAACGGATGAAAGTTTTACTGAAATTAGTTGCAACTAAAATCTTAGGTAATATTTTGTATGAAGTCCGGAGTTTCATGATACTATATAGTGAACATATTGATAGAGAAACAACCAATTTTTTTCCCACCTTTAGAAATCCCAAATAAACTTTTTTGAAGGGTCTATTATTGATTATTTTGTAGTACAGTAGAAATTTAACGCGAAAACATTGCCGGTATTTTTTTAAGAACATTGCCGAAGATGTATTGTGCATTACCGTACACCCCGGTAATTTGAACGGTACCTCATGCAAACCACCGGGGTTCATTTTTATTTCGAACATCTAGTCACCCTAGAAACGTGTTTCTGGTAACCTCTTTCACTGTTTTGTTTTGATTCTGCGTTCCGTTCCACAATCCGTTCCAATATATCCTTCCTTGAATTCTGGGTTTCTAGATTTCTGCCAGAAAGCCTGTAGAAATTTCGCCTACGTATCGCACAAAAATTCAAACCAAGAATATGGATTCTGACAATAATTGGTAAAATTATTTCTAAAGAAGGGTTTTAAGGAATATCAATACAAACTTCTTTATGAATACCTTAATAAATCCCTTCCCCCTTCCCCCTTCCCAATTATTTTGTTACATATTTCTCTATTTTACCACTTTCAACATATTTCCTTTGAACATTCGAAGGCAAGATACATTTGGAAAACAATTTTCTTTCCAATTCATGAATAAACTGGGGAAGCGATTGTTTTGTTAATAACAAGAGTCGTGCACATTAATTCAGAAAATTTCGCTACATGTTAAATTGTTTTTAATTCTTGGGAGGGGTGAGGCCCCTCTGACACACCCCCCTCCCCCGGTACTACGCCAATGCCAGTTACGATGTAATTAGTGTTCAATGAATTATAAGAAAATTTAAATAACAAAGGTTATAAAAAATGAATTTAGAATGTTTGATGAACATGGAACACAGAATCGACAAATGTCCGGCATTAAATTTATCAATTCAAAATAAAAATTCTTTGTTTATTGGAAATAATATTATTTGGTGAAAGCTACTTCCACAGACAAACAGACGTAACACTGACGAAATGTACATCGACTACTCATTAGAGTGGTTCAAAAAATCGTTTTTGCTCCACACCGTTCATTCGATTCGAGATCAAATTCTGAGTGTCCTCCCAAAATTTGAGCTCATTCGGATGAAAACTGAGACTGCACAAGCCATTTAAAGTTTATATGGAAATTACTATGGGAAAAACAAGCAATTCATTCAATCGGTCATAGTGTTTGCCCATGTGCTCTTGAGGATTTGAGCTACATTGATACTGTGAGATACATTCATTAGCTACAACTTTGCCGAAGACCGTTTTCAAATCGGACGCCTCAGTAATTAGTTATTGATTTATATCCAGTCACAAATTCTCCAGCAGTGCTCATTTAACTTCTGAACAGGCAACATTGCTGCATCTGGCGCGAATATAGCACTCACAAATCATGGCTACTATGTTTTACTGCATGTATCCAGTGATGTCTGCAGAACAGTCCAATAATTATAGCCAAAGTTTAGAAACTCATTCAAAAATCAGTAACTAATTACTGGGGCGTCCGATTTAAAAACGGTCTTCGGCAAAGTTGTAGCTGATGAATGTTTCTCACAGTATCAATGTAGTTTTAATCCCCAAGAGCACATGGGCAAACACTACGAACGATTGAATGAATTACTTGCTTTTCCCATAGTAATTTCCACATAAACTTTAAATGGCTTGTGCAGTCTCAGTTTTCATCCGAATGAGCTCAAATTTTGGTAGGACACTCAGAATTTGATCTCGAATCGAATGAGCGGTGTGGAGCAAAAACGATTTTTTGAACCACTCTACTACTCATATAACTATCATTTCAAATTTGCAATGTTACAAATCTCACTACCAAAGGCACGCACATCGATTTTCTTCAGGTTTGACGTTTCACACTACCGTCTCTGCATGTTTTGTTGCACGAAACAGTAATTCGTGCAACATGCCCACCAGATGATGACGGTGTAAACTGGGCGAAGGATTTTAAAGAAATTTATACTAAGTGTCACGTCTGTTTGTCTGTGCTACTACTTTCCCACAATACTTACATTTCATCGTAAGCTCCTCTGTCGATGACAACGTCTAACAACAATAACAACAACAACAACCGTAACGCTTCCGGTGACGGTTTGTTTGTACCATAAATCACTCCCGATTATATTTACACACTGATTTCCGACTATTACGCTCACATTGAGCTCACTGTCAAATGGCACATAAATCTCATCCGAGCGCATCAACATTCATCGCGTGACAACGCGCGTGAGGCGGCGCGGCGTGGAGTGCTTCAACGACCAAAAGACCGCTCTTCAGACGATCGTAACGACGACGCTGCTGGCTGCCGCGAATCGCGATCACCCACCCAGTCAGTAGGCGACGGACGTGCTAAAATGGAAATTTTGCTGTAATGTGCAGTCAGTGTTTATCGATTTTCTAGGCTATACAGTGTTGGGCAATGCATTTGGAACTCTTTTCGATTTTCCATACATAATGGTCAACTTTGATAGGCCGGATCTGGATTATTTAAGAAGCAATTTGAATGAAATTTTTGTGCAGGCTACACTTAAATTTTACCAAATACATTTTTTTTATTTTTTATTAGTATCATTCCAAACTTTACATTCATTCATCATATCTAGGTGTACTGTGTTAGACACTATCATCTAAATTTGGTATAATAAAATTAAGTTTTTGTTAACAACATATTACATTTCATTTGCCGTAGCAGTTAGGAATTTTTACATCTGAGTTGATTTTTATTGCTTATAAGAGAAAAAAAACGCTTTCAATTTACTTAACATAACTTAACCTAAATTTATAACGCATTAATCGTGACAATAGAAGATTTCAACGATTTTGCTGTAAAATTATTAATTATTTTATTTGACATTTCTTCCAATGCTTCAACATTGGATATTCTATGTAACTCATTGGTACTATACCAGGGAGGAAGCTTCAGGATCATTTTTTAAATTTTGTTTTGAATCCTCTGAAGAGCTTTCTTTCTGGTATGACAACAGCTAGTCCATATTGGTACAGCATACAACATAGCTGGCCTGAAAATTTGTTTTAATATCAAAAGCTTGTTCTTAAGATAAAGTTTTGATTTTCTATTAATAAGCGGATAGAGACATTTAACATATTTGTTACAATTGGCTTGAATGCCCTCAATGTGATTTTTGAAAGTTTAATTCTTATCTAGCATGAGCCATAGATACCGTGCACCCCCGATAATTTGAACGGTACTCCATGCAAACCATCGGGGTTAATTTTTAATTTGAACTTCTTGTCACCCCTTCTGGTTACCCCTTGGGCTGTTTTGTTTTGATTCTGCGGTCCATTTCACAGCGTTCCATCATTTCACTTTACTCCGTTTCATGAGCTAAATGACGTTTAAACCATTTTTAATCTGAACGATGTGCAAATTACCGGGGGTCAAATTAAAAAGTGTTCAGATTAAATGCGGTCAAACCAACGGGGGTACCTGGTACTTAACTTCATCTGACCAATTTATTGGAACCCCTCTCAACGTGACAACATGTCTACTTGAAGGTTTCAAATAAAGAACTTTTGGTTTATGTGGGAATATTATTAGTTGAGTTTTGGAAGCATTAGGAGAAATCTTTCATTTTTGCAAGTATGAAGAAAAATAACCAAACTCTTTTGCAATCCACAACAGATGGCACGCAGGCTTCGTCCAAGCAAAGATTTTTGACATCCCTGAGGTAACTCAGGTAAGTCAGATGTGAAAATATTGTATAACATTGGTCCCACAATGCTGCCTTGAGGAACACCAGCTCTTACAGGAAGTCTTTCAGATCTGGAGTTCTGATAATTAACCTGAAGTGTACGATTTGACAGATAACTTTAAATTATTTTAACAATGTATGTTTGAAAAATAAAGTTTTTTTTTTAATTTTACGATCAAGCCTTCATGCCAAACACTGTCGAATGCTTTTTCTATGTCTAGAAGAGCAAGACTAGTAGAATAGCCTTCAGATTTGTTGGAACGGTTCAAATTTGTTACACGTAAAAGTTGATGAGTGGTCGAATGTCTATGTCGGAATCCAAATCATTCATTTGCAAAAATTGAATTTTCGTTGATGTGAACCATCATTCTGCTCAAAATAACCTTTTCAAAAAGTTTACTGATGAAGGAAAGCGATTGGACGATAGCTAGAAGCTTCAGCCGGATTTTTGTCTGGTTTCAAAATTGGTACAACCTTAGCATTTTTCCCGTTGTCCAGAAAATATGCCAACTGAAAACATTTGTTAAATATATCAACTAAGAATGATAAGCTACTTTCTGGAAGTTTCATACTGAAGATGTAGAAAATCGCCAAGAGCTTTCATATTTTAGAATTTTTAATAATAGTTCTCACTTCTTCCAAAATTTCCCAGGAATTTTCGAAAACGTTCTCTTGATTGAGAATATTTTCGAAGTCCTGAGTAACTTGATTTTCTATTGGACTAGTAAGTCCTAAATTTAAATTATCCGAGCTTTCAAACTGCATAGCAAGACCAAATCAATCGTAGAAGGGTTTCTAGAAGAGGAAAAACATGTATGGCTATCAGGGTATTGAATTGAAGAATATCCTGAAGAGCACTCATAAAAAAAATTATGCCGTTGGAATTACTTTGCGAGTTATTCCATGACCGATGTTTGGGATTAAAGTCACCAATGAAAAAAAACTTGACTTATTGCGGGTCAATTTTTGAAAGTCAGTTTGGAGCAAATTAACTTGCTGTCCAGAGCATTGAAAAGGCAAATAGGCAGCTATGAAAGTATATTTACCAAGCTGTGTTTCAACAGAAACAGCTTTAGTTTCAAATGACGAAAACAGTTCATGTTTTATACGCTTATGAATGATGATTGCAACTCCCCCACATGCCCCATCAAGTAGATCATTACGATAAACAAAAAAGTTAGGATCTCTTTTGAGTTTAGATCCAGGTTTTAAATACGTTTCGGTAATAACTGCTATATGCACGTTATTTACTGTAAGAAAATTAAACAGCTCTTCCTCTTTACCATTCAGAGAACGAGCATTCCATTTTAAAATATTAAAATTATTATTTGGATCCATTAGAAAAACGTAATCCAATAACAATTTGATTTGTAAATTCCCGAAAATTTGACTTATGTTTAGCCCCACAATTTGAGCGTATAAACTTGGTGGTATCTTCCTTCACTGGACAGTCGTCCTTAGCGTGAGAAGAATCTCCGCTTATCATGCATTTAGCATCCATGTGGCAATGTTTTCTTCCATGATCCCACTTTTGGCACCGACGGCACTGAGTGGGGTCCTGGAAATTTCCTCCAGGTTTCTGGAAATGTTCCCATGTCACACGGACATCGAACATAAGTTTTGCTTTTTCTAAAGCTTCAATATCATTCGGATCTTTTTTATGAAAGTGAACTAAATAATATTCTTGAGAAAGCCCTTTCCAAAGAATGCCAGATTGGGTTCTCTTTTCCATAATGATTACTTGGACTGGGGAAAATCCAAGTAAATCAATTATTCCATTTTTGATCTTTTCAGGTGACTTATAGTCACTTGAGAGACCTTTCAAGACAACTTTGAACAAACGTCCAGTTTTGTCGTCATAAGTAAAATACTTGTGCTTCTTCTCTTCAAGATGTTTGAGAAGAAGTTCGCGATCTTTAAGAGTTTCCGGCAAAACGCGACAGTCTCCTTTCTTTGCGATTTGGAAGGAAACCTTGATTCCCCTAATGGAGTTCAAGATCTGCTGCCTAAATCCCCCAAATTCGGAACAACTGACCACGATAGGCGACACCTGGGAGGGAGAAACCAATACAAAATTTCTGTACGTCATAGTGAGCCGGGATTCCGCTGTCACGAACTGTCACTGTGAGCCCAGATCTCAAACATTGGACTAACATGGAAAAAGCGCGTAACTGATTAAAACACATTTTTGCATTTCATCAAAAGTGAAAAAATAGAATGAAAATCAATTCATGCACACAATGCAAGTAATGCTACGTGAGCACCTTTCAATCGGATTGAATATAAAGCATTTAAAAACGCATCGTTTTACTTTTTCCAATAAAAATGAATATTTAGTACATAGAAAACTGTGGCCCTTTTTCCTTGTTTGTCAGGAAAAATTGAAAGTACACAACAAAAGAAAACTAGCGATTTTCCCCAAGCCTGCCTTGATTGTTGTTGGCAAGCTGAAGTTATCTTGCAGTTCAAACAAACATTGTTCCACAGTTGTCTGTGATTGTTCTATATTTCGTGTGTAGTATCGGTGCCTCCCTCCCAGGGCGACACTCTTCGTTTCCTTACCTGTATCAAAGAGTCTGGGCTAGAGACTGCTTCGATATGGTGTTCGGAAAATTTGTCTAGAACATCGAACTGATTGCTCGTTTCGATACAATTATCAACATTATCCATTTCACCCTTGGAAGAAGGTTCGCATTCCGGCGAAACGTCCTTTCTTCCATTTTTGCCACGTTTATTGACAGTTTTAAACCCCACATTTTTGGATGGAAATTGTGAATTCAGAGATTCACCCTTTCTTTTGCTTGTAGTTGCAACCAATGTTTAGTGAATAAACGAAATAACTCAGATCTAGTCTTCTAAAGTTTACCATTTGGTTTAGTATGAAAAATCGCAAAACAGTTGCAAATGTATTGTCCAATACTGTACATTCAAAACGTGAACGACCGCCGTCGTCGCCGACGACGCCGCCGCCTTCTGTGATCGACGCTGTTGCTGCTGCTGTTGTCACTGCTACCACGACGGTAGAGCACTATTATCAGCGTTGGTGGCGCTGCTGCTGCTGGTTCTCCGGCTAGCTCCAAGTCACCGGGATTGGCCGTTGATGGCCTTATTTTAGTTGCAATTTCTCCTCGACGACAACGACGACGATGATGACTACGACGACGCCGATAAACGGTGCAACGCCGATAAACGCGAATGCGGTCGCGGTCGTTGCTGCTTTTGCTGTCGGTGTCGCTGTTGTCGGGCTGAGTGCTAAATTCGTGCAGTGAATGCATACGTTGTGCTAGGTCTGGAAGCTGGTTACTGCAGCTGTGTGCTCGGACTGACTAATGGACTGACTAATGGAAGGTTACGGTGCGCGATGGTAACAACGTGTGACACTGATCCGGATGTTGATGAATGCGTAAGGTAGGGCCACCAGTTGATCCTGAAATGGGAGAGGCAATAAAAGTAGACCTTAGATTTGTGCTGTGTCAAGTTCGCCATTAAATAAAAGGATTGTGTTTAATGGCCGGCATTAGATATGATAATCGTTGGATGTGTCAGTTTTTAGAATGTTGGACAGCACAGCAGGAGCCTGTGAGATTACGTGACAAATTAAACAAATTTACAGTATTGGGTATGTGGCATTGATTTGCATCCCTTGAAGGTACTTCTATTTCCATACAAATGGACAACTTTGAAAGCCTAATACCACCGTAACAGTCAACTCTCCCTTACTCGATATTTCGAACCTCGATATCGAGTTAGAGACCCATAGTGTTTCTCATGGCTACCTCGATGGTCCCTCAGATCGCATTCGCACTGATTTTGTGTTCTATAACACGATACCTCCCTAACACGATTGTCGCTTCAATATCAAGTAAAGGAGAGTTGACTGTAGTACATATTGGGACAACACACAACCATCCAAGTAACCATAAGCACTAATAAAAAGCCCTAAAGCAGCATCGACAATAGGCCTTTTCATGTGACAGATCCGTCTATGCATTTGTTTACATCGGTGGAGGACCGATGCTAACACGGGCCTGTCATTTTCATAGAAGAACTGTCAAAGTGCTTCCTGATCAGCTGATTTGAGACGTCATGTGAATAGGCCTATGAACATAGGCATCATATCAGCACTACAAATACAGGCATGCCTAATAACAGCATTTATATCACTTAAAAACCCTTCGACTAAGAAAAATACTAGATTCTCTATGAAGCGCCATAACTTTCTGCATGGGCATACGGTGCCCAACATGTTTGTCAGTCCGTGAACTTCGTTTCTTAAATTAGTAGGCAAGTTACTGATGTAAGGACAAGCTGACAGGGTAGTTTGTTTTCAAACAAATCACTAATGTACTCCGGATCGATGCGGTTTGTTTATATTCTCAATGCAACACAAATTGCGAGCTAGTGCGAGTCGGCGATCCATAAAGAGCCACCACACATTCTGGAATCTAATCGACTCGATCAATCAAAACAATCTAGGCATAGGTTCGTAGTTTCAAGTGCGTCATCCTCACGTTTATCATCGCTTCGCGCTCGAGTGAGACGTTTGTTGACACTTGTCCAAGCCAATGTTATTGCCGAATCGGACTCGCCCAAAGGCTATCTGGATAATTAATCTTACTTTGTGTCTTTCCCCTCTCGCTCTGGCTGCTCCATCGTTTTAGCAGCGGCATTGCGTCTAATAAAACTAGATACTCTCGAAGGTGCGAAAGCGAATCAAAGCAAGCCCTGCGCGCATTATTGCGATGGGATTCTAGAATTATCTGTTTTGAATGGCGGACGGAGTCATTCATTAGCACCTATCGACGCGACGTCGGGCGCGGATGGGGTGGGAAACGTGCAACTGCTAACGCGCATCACAGTAGGCTAAATACCTGCGACGTCGAGCACGGTGTGTTTTAAACTGTTATTAACGAAAAAATGTCAATCAATCTTGCACCCACCACCAGTCGAAAAATATACAACCAATTCTTCGTTACTCGATATTGAAGGGACCATCGAGTCAGGGAGGTATGGAGTTGGAGAACACATCGAGTTTTTTTTTTTTTTTTAAGACACTACACGTTAATGCTTCCAGTGGGCTATTTGCCCTTTGAAGGAAGCACCACACTAGACAACGGACTAGCATGCAACGCCCAGTGGCACAGTCAGAAAACATTCCTCTCGAAAAGTTTTCGGCCTGAGGCGGGAATCGAACCCACACTCCTTAGCACGATGCGGCCAAATGCCTCGGTGACACTAACCGCACGGCTACGAAGCCCATGAAAACCAATTTTGTTATGCCTTTCTAACTCGATATCGAGATACGAAATATCGAGTAAGGGACTTGACTGTAGTATTCGAGCATATTCAGTGTGCAAATTACGAAATTTAAAAAATTCTGTGAAAACTTCAAGATTTTGATAAGAATATTAAGAATCTGATGCCATTATTGGTAATCCGGTAGAAGTTCTTGAAACATTCGATTCCGCGTAAGAATTACGCAATTTCAGAGAATTCTGGGATTTTGGTAGAAATTCTGAATTTCTGGATGAGTGACTGATTTTGCCTGGTATTTTTGGGACTAGGACTGGAATTCTTGGGACTCCGACTGGAATCCTTGGGATTCTGTTGAAATCATAGTAGACATTGAAATAAGGAAATGCAACCAATGAACTTATGTACCACAAAGCTAGTAATATATAATTTTACTATAGGAATACCTAACAGTAAAAGCTGCCGAAGGCAGTTGAACTGAGATAAATTTTCAATACTCTTTAGTCGACCAAATCGGTCGTTTAACTTTACAAAAGAGGCCGACTGGAATGCCGACTTGGAATCATTGGGATTCCGACTGAATACTTGGAATTCCGACTGAAATCCTTGAAAGGGATTCTGACTGGAATGCTTGGGAGGGACTCCGACTGGAATCCTTGAAGGATTTCGACTGGAATCTCAAGGATTTCAATCGGAATTCCAATGATTCCAGTCGGATTCACAATTATACAAGTCGGAATCATAAGCTTTCCAGTCGGATTCACAAACATTCAAGTTGGATTCGCTAACATTCTGGAGAAACCCCAAGTATTTTAATCGGAACAGCAAAGATTTGTATCAAAATCCAATGATATCCACGTGTCACAGAAATAATAAAGAATCTTAAAGATTTCCGATAGAATTCTAATCCTGGACAGACATTTGGAAAGGGCTCAAGAGGTCTTGAGCCTTCTTTTCAGAAACGTTGCTGTTGAGCCCTTTTTAGCTCGCCCACGCAAACTAACACCACTATCAAAAAGATTGCTTTTAGTCCTTCCTGGTAGTGACTCAAAAGCGTCTTGCAAAGTCAATGTTTACCAATTTCGATGTGCCCTTTTGAAATATTTGTCCTGAATTATTTCGCACCAGGATACCAAAGATATACCAGCATAATTCCAAAAATTCCCAACATGAAATGTACGAAAATGATCACCATTATTTCCACAACTGAATATGTTGACCGAAAAAGCAACGACCGGTAGCTCGCCCACGCAAACTAACACCACTATCAAAAAGATTGCTTTTAGCCCTTCCTGGTAGTGACTCAAAAGCGTCTTGCAAAGTCAATGTTTACCAATTTCGATGTGCCCTTTTGAAATATTTGTCCTGAATTATTTCGCACCAGGATACCAAAGATATACCAGCATAATTCCAAAAATTCCCAACATGAAATGTACGAAAATGATCACCATTATTTCCACAACTGAATATGTTGACCGAAAAAGCAACGACCGGTACGAAAGCGATTTACTAAATATGGTAGCGACCGGAGTGATAATGCACGCTCGTTCAAATCTACTCAAAAAAGAGTAACTTTGACTCACTTTTGAAGTTTCAAGTTAGTTGTCAAAAGTGAGTAACCTTATTTTATCAAAGTGAGTAACTTTTTACTCAACCATAAAAGAAAACGACATTACTCACTTTTGAGTAAACACAAACAAATTTGACTCACTTTGTAAACGTCAAAGACATTGTGAAAATTTCGCGCGCTCGAACTGACAAATCCTCCGTTGTGGTGAAAATTTTTCCGTCGACGTGATGTCGGACTGTTTTCAAAAACAGTCGAGACAAAAGCCGAGCCGGCAGAGCAATGACAGTTAGTTTGCTTGAAACTTCGCTTCGGAAGTCCAACCGGCGAATTCCAGATTAGTGCTGCGAAGTCAATAATCCTGATATCAAGTGAAGCGAGGTCGGAGTGAAAATGACCAAGTCCTGGTTTTGATCGAACAACCGCAAGAAAAAAATATAAACAATAAGTTTTATCGTCGTACTTTTTATTGGACTAATTATCAATTCTTTACAGTTTAACCGGGAAGGCTACTGGCACGGTCAAACTACATCCTCCATGGTTTCATCAATCCCCCAGAGATTTATAACATCCGGGGATCCATTCCAGAGCAGCAAAATTTTCAACACAAATATCAAATTTTTTTTACTTGTTATCATGTATTATTCATATAGTAATGTAAGAGATAATGAATAAATGTTATGTTTTTTGTATATTTCTCCTGATTTTATGAATAACATAATAGGTAAATTTATTTCCAAATATATTATTTCCTGAAGTGAGTGACATCTACTCACTTTCGCAAATTTCAGATTAAACGAAGTGAGTAAGTGTTACTCCCATATTGACATTTGACAATGTTACTCTAAAGTGAGTAACGATGGTGTTACCGGGTACCCCCGTTGGTTTGACCACATTTAATCTGAACGCTTTTTAATTTGTACCCCGCTAATTTGCACATCGTTCAGATTAAAAATGGTTCAAACGTCACTTAGCTCATGGAACGCAGTAAAGTGAAATGAAACGCTGTGAAACGGAGCACAGAATCAAAACAAAACAGTGAAAAGGGTAACTAGAAACACGGTTCTAGGGTGACTAGATGTTCAAATTAAAAATGAACCCCGATGGTTTGCATGAGGTACCGTTCAAATTAACGGGGGTACACTGTACTCACTTTTGAGTAGTTCCACTTTGTTCCGAAGTGAGTAGAAAACTACTCACTTTTGAGTAGATCTGAACGAGCGTGTGAGTGAGTAAACTATATTGACAACTCTGTGGGCAATCATTTTACTCACTCGAATTGTAGACCACGTTAAATATGCTATAGGCCTTTTCATGTGACAGATCCGTCTATGCATTTGTTTACATCGGTGGAGGGTCGGTGCTAACACGGGCCTGTCATTTTCATAGAAGAACTGTCAAAGTGCTTCCCGATCAGCTGATTTGAGACGTCGTGTGAATAGGCCTATAACAAACTGGGTTGTTAAAGCACTTTTGACAAATCTAGCTCATTCGCATTCAGTCACGGTGTCTTTGTGGAGCAACTTTATTACAAAAAAATAGGTAAGTCTGAAATTTCATACTAAAAACAATTAGATTTTTCTCTTTTTATTTGCGACCAAAATCAAAATAATCGATCGGGGGGTCCAGAACATTTTTTTTAATTTTGTGTAAAGTGTTTATGGATATGTGTTGTTGTACCGACGCACATTGCGTGGAACGTATGGAGGTACGGGACAAACTGCAAGATCAAACCATTTGAATACCTTGGCATAGAAATTAAAGTTGTTCTTGGTCAAAAGAGCTGTAATAAGCATAAATGACATATGACATACGCATAATCGCAAAACTGTCTCAAGCATCATTTTAATTATTTTCCACGAAAACCCTTGAAAATCGTACCTAAATTGATCATAATGATGTAAGAAGTTATTAGGAAATACTTCTCGCATAACTTATGATCTCGTCCTAAGGTGAAGATGCATCGAAGTCAAACCTCGAATTTTCAAAAGCACAAATCTAGAGAACCAGACAACCTTTTACGTCGAACATTTTATTGATTGGTCGTCACCAGTGACCAGTGAGTTACCGGTTGTCTGCTTCTCTAGACTTGTGCTTTTGAAAATTCGAGGTTTGGCCTCTATGTATCTTCACCCTTAAAATCATTGGTAACTGAGTGTGTAGCTCGTTGTTATTAAGCAGATAAGCGGACCAAAATAAAAATTGTCACCGCTGGGAGACTGAGGAGGATCTTCTCTTCATCGTAGCATTGTGAAATAAAGTGTAAATCCATTCGTTTGCTCAGTAATAGCAAGCTACACACTTCGTCACCTATCGCTTTTAGGGCGAGATCATACATTATGCGAATTTTCTCTTTTTACTCGTAGATACAAAAGTGAAATACCGGAATCTTTTCAAATGTATTACATACTTGCACATAAATTACAAATCTTGATAATTTATTTTTTTATTGGAAATAGTTGCTTTATTTGTTATTCTAATAGGTGAATACTTATAGATGAATAACAGTTTTATAAAATGACCGGTCGCATTTGAAAAAAAAGCTCTTTACTAATATCCATTTTCCAGTAATCCTAGTATACTTAAATATTTACTTACAGATATACATACGTACATCCAAACATATGTACATAAGGGCGATTCAAATTTGAAAACTGTTTGAAAATCCAATCTCCCATATGCTCCTTAGCATCTTTACCATAAAATAGTGTTCTGTGAAATTTTCAGCTTTCTAGGTGGTGTTTTAAAGGTGGCCCAAAGACAATGTAGGTCTTTATGGAAATTACTATGGAGAATTTTTGAGAAATGTTCCAAACACGCTATTACTGTAATGTAAGAAAAAACTTATCATCCCATATTGAAAACTCATTCTTCAAATCTTAATGAAGGATGTTGCTGAAGAAACAATCCCAGGGCTCTAATCCCAGTTTAAGCTTAACTCCCATATTAAGCTATCCGTTGGATTGAATTTCTCTCTTGAGCAAATTTCTTTGTTATGGTATAAGAATAAGTTTTTATAATGGGATAATAAGTTTGTACTTATATTACATTACAAGCGTGTTTGGAACATATCTCAAAATTTCTTCATAGTAATTTCCATATAAACCTACATTGTCTTTGGGCCACCTTTAAATCACCACCTAGAAAGCTGAAAATTTCACAGAACACTATTGTAAATAGTGTTCTGTGAAATTAAGTAGGGATGACAAGTAACATATGGAAGATTGGATTCTCAAACATTTTTAATTTTTGAACCACCCCAATGTACATAAACACACGGCTACGCAAATACAAACATATGTGCAAGTCTCCCGAAATAAAAAAAAAAAAAAAAATATTCTAGACCCCCCCCGACCGATTATTTTGGTTTTTGCAGCAAATGAACGCGAGAGACCTAAATTTTATTGTAGCGAAGTTTCAGACTTACCTATTTTTTTGTAATAAAGTTGTTCTACGAAACACACCGTGTCAGTTGTTAAACATTTTATCTTTTATAGGTATTATGCGATATTTATTGCATTGTTTGAGTGAAAAGGCAAACTCTCTTTTATTTAGCATTTGAATATCAATAGAGCTGAGCATGAACATGAGCATGAGCATGAGCATGAGCATTGATGACCGTACAATTCGTAGTTGGTACTCCGTGATTGACAAAGAATCATCGAAATTGTACAGGGAATAAACAGATGTAGCTTGGGAGTAGCATACCATCTTCAATGTACATTTTCGAGGACACTGAAATTAGTAATGTCAATAACGGCGCCGGCCACGTTTTTACGGTCATCGGGGAAGGGGAGGAATGTTAGTGTGACATCCATTGTTACTAAAGACCGAGTATACCTCTGCATCTTCATGGTTATCACAGGAAGGAGTTTTGTTAGTGGGAGGGCTTCAAAGGCTTCAAAGGATTCACCTTGGTAAGTGATGCGATTCATGTAACCTCTGTTTAAAAGTTAACTTTCAATGCGTCGACATCTTAAACATCGAACTACTCAAAGGTTTGAATCTCGAAATTTTATAAAACATGAATAAAGCGCTTATATCAACACTTAAAGTGACAAACCATTCATAGTTTGTTCAACAAATTCATTAAAAAATACATGTTATGATATAGATGTGTTATTACAAGCATGAATCGAGCTCACCAATTGGTAATCCATTCTCGACTGAACAGTTACAATCGCAGCATCAACACGTATAAGCAGGAGTATAAAATAATTCCGATGGCGCGTGAATGAAGTGCTAACTAAAAAAAAATTCCGAGCGCGCGAAAATGAATCAGACTGCTTGGGCCTTCGCAAAGCACTAAGCAAGCGAACGAAGCCAGCGAAAAAACACTCCAAGCGCGCGAAAATGAATCTGACCTAGACAACCAGAATGTACGTATAACGAAATCACGTTTTGCGTTATGCGATGCTTATATGCGCAAAGTTTCACGTATAAGATGTTGCGAAAAGGCCTTATACGTACAAAAGTGGAGGCGATATACGTGCATATTTTATACGATGAAAAATAACACGCAATGCGAGTGTGTTAATTTTCTTGCGAACTAGCCTGTACTCTTATGCGACTTAATTTATCATAACAAATTTGATTTGACAGCTGTTACGAATTGATCCGACTTACTTTGTATGAGTATACGGGACGAAACATAATGTACATATGAGCTCAGAAAATAGCGTTTTATGCGAGGAAACTCATCTATCAAACGATATCATCCACCATGTAGTGCGGGTGTGATGAAATTTGTGTAAATAAACGACTTTGTTCGTAAACTGTTATGCGACTTCTGGTTGTATGGGGACTGCTTGGGCCTTCGCAAAGCACTGGGCAAGCGAACGAAGCCAGCGAAAAAACACTCCGAGCGCGCAAAAATGAATCCGACAGCTTTTGCCTTCGCAAAGCACTCAGAATATCAAAAGAGTTGAGTTTAAAAATGAGGCTGACAAATATAAATGCTCGGTTTTACGGCAGCAAACAACATCTCAAGAAGGGCACATGAATTAAGCAGACATAGAAATATATGTAATAGAGATTGATCCAGCATATTTTATTATGCTTGTAATTTCAAGAATGAAATGCTGAAGTCAACTAAAATTCCAACACTTTTGAGTTGATGAATTCTTAAGATACGTTGTCAAAAGCGCATGAAATTTTCAAATTCATCAAATCATTGTAAATCTTTATTATAATATTTGAATATTCAAAAACTAACAAGATACTCAAAGATCGCTAAAAGTGCCGTACTGTCAACCATTATGCCGTTGATAACGTACATAGTTGATACCAGGCAAAAAATGAGTTATTTATCCATATCATTTAAGCTTAGGGTTCTCCAAAACGTAATGTTATGAAATTTTCGGAACAATTCTTCTCGGAATTTCCGTAGTCTTTTCCAAGATTTTCTCCGGGATTTCCCCCAAGAACTCCTCCGGTTATTTTCTCCAACAATTTCTCAAGGGATTTCCATAAGAGATTGCTGTGTGGATTCCGTCCAGGATTTCTTCAGGAATTTCCTCCAAGGATTTTAAGGATTCCCTCCGGAGATTTTCTCCAGAAATATCGCAGAGGATTTCCAAAGGCAATTCCCAAAGGCAATTCCTGCGGGCATTTCGTCCAGGAATTCTCCCGGGGATATTTTCAGAGAATCTAAAGATTTACTCCAGGAAATTCTCTAGAAATTGCAACTGGAATTTCTTCGGGAAATCGCTCCAGGAATTCCTTAGAAGATTCCTCAAGGAATTGGTCCTAGCATTTCATCCAGGAATTCCTCCGGGATATTAAGAACTACTTTTTTCCAAGAATTCCTTCGAGGATTTCAATGATTCTTCCTGAGATATTCCCCAAGATCTCCTCCGGAGATTTTCTCCAGAAATTATTCTGGGGTTTTCCTCCAGAAATTCCTCCAAAAATTGCTCCGTAGATTACCTTCAAAAAATCTTCCGAGGATTTGCTCCCTTTGAGAATTTCCCCTAATAATTTCTACGTGGATTTCGTCAAGGAATTCCTCTGAGAATTTTGTCCAGTATTACTTTCGGGGGTTTCGTCCAGGAATAGGGTCCTAAAGACCTGTCCCAATTTTATTGCCAAACGCTTAAGTTTAGGTCAAAAACACATGTTTACTCAAGTTTCTAATGTTTTCCATTGGTTTAGGTAAAAAAAAATGTTTTTTTTTTAGATTTTGTTACACCTTTTGGCTTAAACTCAGTTATTGAGTGTATTTTGTTTTCCGTGTCCCTTCCGAAATGTCAGATAGAAACAACCCCAGTGTTAAAACTGAAACCCCTTTGGTGTTTTTGTCGACTAAGCGAACGTCAAACATGACCAAAAGTGTCAAGGTTCATTTATGGACCCAATTTTTAAATTAGTGTTTGAACTTGATATACCCGTTATGTGAGAGTAGTTGCGGTAACATGCTCTTTCGTGTTACCGGGTACCCCCGTTGGTTTGACCTCATTTGATCTGAACACTTTTTAATCTGTACCCCGCTAATTTGCTCATCGTTCAGATTAAAAATGGTTCAAACGTCATTTAGCTCATGGAACGGAGTGAAGTGAGATGGAACACTGTGGAACGGAACGCAGAATCAAAACAAAACAGTGAAAGAGGTAACCAGAAACACGTTTCTAGGGTGACTAGATGTTCAAATTAAAAATGAACTCCGATGGTTTGCATGAGGTACCGTTCAAATTAACGGGGGTGCACGGTATTAAATAAAAACAAGACTTCATTTAAAATTTTGGAACTCAATTCTCCCGGGGATTTCTCCAGAGAAATCATCCAGGAATTTCTCTAGAAATTGCACGTAGAATTTCTCCAAGAATTTTCTCCAGGAATTCCTCCGGGAACTTCAAGGATTACCCCGGGGATATCAAGAACTACTTTTTTCCAAGAATTCTTTCAGGATTTCAATAATTCTTCCGCCAAGAACTCCTCCGGGGATTTCCAGAAATTATTCCGGGGTTTCTCCAGAAACTATTCCGAGGCTTTCCTCCAGAAATTCATTTAAAAATTGTTCCGTAGATTACCTCCAAAAATTCTTCCGATGATTTGTTCCCTTTGTTTCGAATGTTCTTCTTAGCTTTTCCAGGAATTTCTCCGGAGTTTGAAACAATAACCCCGGAGTTCCTCCAGAAAAACATGCGGAGTTCCTCTAGAAGCAACTTCGGAGAAATTGCTGAAGGAACTCCAGAAGAATTGTTGGAGGGCCTATAGAGGAATTATGGACAAAATCCTAGTTAATCTCCAAAAGTAAATCCTGGAAGAACCACGGAATAATTCATGGAGGAACTCCGGAGGTGCTTCTAGAGGAAATCCAGGGTAATTGCTTGACGAAATCTGGAGAAACTAAGAAGGAAATTCGAAGGAAATCTGGTAGACCTCCAGAAGAATTCCCGTAGGAAATCTTGGCGAATATCTCCGGAGGAATATTGGGAGGAAATCGTTGAGGAAAATCCTCGGCCCCAGAGGAAAACCTTGTGAAAACCTTAAGAGGAACTCTTGGGAGAAAGTCCCGGATTAATTCTAGGATAAATCCAATTTATGAATTTTTAAACGGGATCCAGTTAACGGAATTTTTAAGGGTCCCAGATAGCCGTAGCGGTAAACGCGCAGCTATTCAGCATGACCATGGTCAATGGTCAAACAATGGTCAATCGGCAAAGAAAGCTCTCAGTAAATAACTGCGGAAGTGCTCATAAGAACACTAATCTGAGAAGAGGCTTTGTCCCAGTTGGGACGTAACGTCAGAAAGAAAAAGAAGAATTTTTAAACGAAATCCCCAGAGAAAACCTTGGACGAAATCCCCGGAAGAATTTCTGAATGAAATTCCCAGAGGAATTCCTGTAGAAAATCCCCGGAGAAATTCGTGGAGCAAAGCGCCAGAGGGATTTCTGGAGCAAATACACGGAGAAATTCCTGAACCAATCTCAGGAGGTGCTTCTGGAGGAAATTCCCGGAACAATTCCTAGATGAAAGCCCGGAAGAATTTCTGTACAAAATTCCCGTATGAATTACTATAAGAAATCCCCAGGGGAATTCCTGGAGAAAATTCCCGAGGAGGTCTTGGGGAATATCCCGAGAAATCCGTGAAATTCTCTTGGGAAATCCCAGAGGAATTGCTATTTGAAATTCTCGGAGAAATTTCAGGAGTAAATCTCCGGAGGAATTCAATGAAAAAATCTCCGAAGGAATTTCTGGATAAAATCACCGGAGGAATTTCTGCAGCAAATATCCGGAGTAATTGCTATTGGAGAACTCCTGAGGGATTTCTGAAGAAAATCCCCGGAGGTATTCTTTGAAAAAAATCCGGAGGATTTTTTTGAAGCAAATCGCCAGAGGAGTTTCTGGAGAATATACTCGGAGGAATTCCTGGATGATATCCCCGGAGAAATTGCTGGACGAAATCCTCAGAAGTATTTCTGATGGAAATCCTCTGAGGAATGGCTGTTGGAAATCGCCTTGAAAATTTCTGGAGAACTTGGGATGAGTTCTTGGGGGAAATCCCCGGAAGAATTCTTGGAAAAAAAAATTCTGGATAAATTTCTGGAGAAAATCTACGGAAGAAAACCTGGAGCAGATCTCCAGAGGAGTTTCTGGACGAAATCCCTGGAGGAACTTCTGGACGAAATCCCCAGAAGAATTCCTGGAGGAAACCCTTCTTCTTGAGGAAATCCCCAGAACCATTCCCGGAGGAAATCCTCGGAAGAATTTCTGGACGAAATTCCCCGAGGAGTTTCTGGAAAAAAAAAAAATTCCCCGAGGAATTTCTGGAAAAAAAAATCCCGGAGGAGTTTCTGGGGATATCGCCGGAGGAATCCTTGAAATCCCCGGAGGAGTTTCTGTAGAAATTCTAGAAAAATTCCTGCAAAAAATCCTCGGAGAAATTCCTGGTTTAAATCCCAAGAGAAATTTCTGATGGATGTCTCCGGAAAAATTCTCTGAAGAAATCCCCGAAAGAATTTCTGGAGGAAATCTTCAGAGGAATTTCTTAATGAATTTCTGGACCAAATCCCCGGAGGAATTGCTATCGGAAATCCTCTGAGGAATTCCTGGAGAAAAACTTTGGATAAATTCCTGGTGCGAGAGAAGAAATCTTCAGATAAATTCTATGAAAAAGTCACCGAAGGAATTTCTAGAGAAAATCCTCGAAAGAACTTCTTAATGAATTTCGAGAGGAAAAATCTCCGGAGGAATTTCTGGACGAAATCCAAGGAGAAATTTCTAAAGGAAATACATACCCGAAGGAATTCCTGGGGCAAATCCTCGGAGAAATTCCTGCAGCAAATCCTGAGGCTATTCTTGCAGTAAATCGTCGAATGCATGCCTGAAAGAAATTCATGGAGAAAATCCTCGGAATAAATGTTGGGGGATATCCCTGGAGGACTTCCTGGAGGAAATCTCCGGAGAAATTCCTGGTGCAATTTCCAAAGAGCTTCCAGGAGAAATTCCTGTTTTAAATTCTCTGAAAAATCCCCTAAATAAATTCTGGAGAAAATCCTCAGATGAATTTGTTAATTGAATCATTGGATGTATTTTCGATAAAATCTTTTGAGATGCTCTGAAGTAAATCCCAGGAAAAATTTCTGGATGAAATCCCCGAATGAACTGCTGTTGGAAAATTCCCTTTAAGTGTCTGGAGGAAATCCTAGGAGAATTCCTGGACGAAATCCCCAAAAGAATTTTAAGAGAAAATTCCCGGATAAATTCCTGGTTTTGATCCCAACAGAAATTCCTAGAAGAAATCTCCGAAAAAATACCTGAAAGAATTTCTAAAGAAATTCCTCAGAGGAATTTCCAATAAATTTCTGTACGAAATCACCAGAGAAAATCCTGAACGAAATCTCCGGAGGAATTGCTGTTGGAAATCCCATGAAAAATTCCTGGTGAAAATCCCAGAGGAATTCTTGGGGGAAATCTCCCGAGCAATTTTTGGACGGCTCCACCGGGAATTCCTTTCGAGCTTCACTGGAAGCCCCTCCGGAAATTCCTTTGGAACTCCACCGGGAATTCCTTCGGATTTTTGCCATAGTTCCTCCAAGAATTTAATCGGAGTTTCTCCAGGAATGTTCCAATAATTCCTCGGAAATCCTTGGAGTTCCGCTAGGAATCCTTCTAGAGTTACTCGAATAATTCTCCTCCGGGAAATCCTTCAGAGTTTCCTTCAAAGTTTCTCCAGGAATTCTTCACGAATTTCTTCTATAATTTCTTGAGTTTCCTGAGTTCTCCAGGAATTCCTCTGAAGTTTCTCTGAATATTTCTTCAGACTTCCTCCGGGAAATACTCCCAGACTTCCTCCGAAAATCCTCCACCTTTTTTTTCATGGAGTCCCTTCAGCAATTCCTCCGAAGTTCATCTGGAGCTCCACCAGAAATTTCTCAACAGTTCTTCCGGAAGTCTCCGGAGCTCTACCGAGAATACCTTTGGAGTTCATCCGTGTACTCCTTCAGAGTTCTTTTGGAATTCTTCAGGTTTTATCAATTCTGCTGTTCAATTCACTATTTGTTTGTTTTGGTTGATCACATTTGATATGGATCGAAAAAAAAAATACAACAACCGATGCATGTACGTGCGGTTTGGTCTATTTAATGTTGACAGGTCCATTTTTGGTATAAATTTGGACCAAAAAATGGAGAACCTGTGAAGTTGCCCTAGGGCCAAGTAAAAAAAGTGCAAAAGTAAAAACTGAAACAGCAGTTTTCTCTTTTTAAGGTGATTATAAAACGAAGCCAAACTTTGAATCTTCAAGTCCACAAGACTGGAGAATCTGACAACAGTTCACGTTGAAAATCAATCAAATTGCTTGCTTGCTGGTGTTGACCAATGGGATCAAACGCGGAGCGCTGTTTGGTTCTCAAGTCTTGTGCTCTTGAAAATTTGAGGTGTGGCTTCGTTCTATTATTTCCTTAAATAGACAAATCGAAGAAAATAAAAACATACAACTCTTTTATTTGCCAAAAAAGAGTGTGTTTTTATTTTCTTCGATTTGTTGTTTTAAAAAGAGGCCTTAAAGGTATTAAATAATTTGCTCGCCTTATTAGTGATTTTTAGTATTTTATTTTTCTCCTGCAAAAGTTGAGTGAAGTGTTAAAATTCAATTAATGGTTTTCTTATCGCATAATGCTAAAATTGACAACATGTATGGGCAATTTTATAATTTTCCTAGATCTACGGATCCCTAACGCTTAATTCCATCCTTTCCTCCCTGTAAAGCATGATTTGTCATCGGCTTTTTTATGTTCAGGAAACTTACTAAAAGAATACTTTTGGATGTTCAATGAATATATACCTACGTCGTATGTGGGAAAAGAACTATATTTTTATTTGTACAAAAATAGGCGTACAACGCGTAGTTGAGGCAAAAATCACAGCAAATATGATGAATATATTCAATGATCCTATTTAAAGATAAGTTGTTCCACAACTTTTGAGACAAATTTTAGCAAAAGTGTACCTTTTCATTCAACATGAGCTTCATTGTTTATTTCATTATGAGATGTTCAACACGAACAAATCATTCTGGCAAAGAAAAATTCACATATTGAACTTTCAATGCCAAGCCAGGAGTATCAGGCTTCAATACAAAATTAAGACAACCATCCTGCATCTGGCATATACAAAGGTCATAAATATCCCATACTTGGTGTTTAAGAGAAAAAGTAATATTAAATTGTTAATTTTATCAATAAACATTGCCAATGCTAAAATGCATGAATTGGATCATAAATTAGCCCTTATCATTAGCTCTTATTTTTTAGAAGTGTTTGTACCAAAACACTACGAAAATTTGAGAATACCGTCATAAAATGTTAACTAAAGATGAGATTTTTGATGTGAAGAAAATTTCATCCTAAGGATGCATTGAGGAAATTCCAATGGTTTATGCGATATATCACAGAACTAAGGAAAAATCAAAAAGGGCGTAACTCCAAATTCGAACCTATCTTTCAAAACCCAAATAGGGTTTTGCTAGTATTGGTGTGTACTGTCAACAACTGCCGTCAGAATCTTGTTTACGTTTTATGTGTAGCACTGTGTAATGATATACTGTTTGAAAATAGTTTGATAAAAATATCCCTCCAAAAAAAAACAAACCCTCTAAATTACGATTACTGTTATTTCCCTCGTTGGAAAATTTTCATATTCACGGAGAAGATGCTCCAATATTATATCTCCACTCGATGTGTCTGCCACATTGATGGACTTTTTTTTTGTAATAACGTTTTCAGACACACCGTGCCAGTGTTCGCTATATGGAGTAGAGCAGTTTACACCGGTGTCGACTGCCGTGAGCCCATTTGATGCGAATCGCACCTAGGATTTCCATCGTCATGCCTTGTGCCGAGTCGTCGACATCCGAGAAGCTCATGATCATGATCATGCGTCTATCCAGTCGACGGAGAGTGGTTTGATCCGGTCGGCGTTAGGCATTGTATTGCACTGATTCCGTCGCGTTATGGTTATGCAACGTTGGAGATGAGAGGATAATCTAAGCAGTGAATAATTACTTTGACTGGCAGTTCATTATATTAGCTTATTACACGAGAGATCTAGACCAACTTTCGGCTTTACAAAGTTATCTACGGACACTATTCAGGACAGATTAGATGACGTCTGCTGGAGAATTTGAAGTTCATTGTGAAGCGACGATGGAGATATGTAAATGGCGATTAGCACAGCTGTGCTAATATATCCAAACCCATCATCGAGCAGGCAATGTAAGCCAGTGGAGCTAAAGGTTTATTAATAATATCCAGGATGTTTATTGCCGAGAGCGAACTAG
Source organism: Aedes aegypti (assembly GCF_002204515.2). Classification (NCBI taxonomy): domain Eukaryota; kingdom Metazoa; phylum Arthropoda; class Insecta; order Diptera; family Culicidae; genus Aedes; species Aedes aegypti. The sequence continues at coordinate 220,249,012 of NC_035107.1, read as the reverse complement.
TGAAAAATATTAGTTTAGCAAATATTTGAGTGATGGAACAGATGGATGAAATTTATGATGTTGGCGAACTTGTAAATTTACGTCCTAACGCTCAAAGACGATAATGAAGCCTTAATTTATGGTTCGATGGATGTTGGCCAAACAACAATTGACGTATGAATTTTGTAGGTGTGAAAAATTTAACTCACAACGTCATGACCTATGTCATAACCAATGACTTTACATGTATTGTTCTTACCATCGGACACCTCAGAGCCGAATTTGTACTTTATGTTATTTGCAGGAGGGGTCCAGATAGCCGTAGCGGTAGACGCGCAGCTATTCAGCATGACCATGCTGAGGGTCGTGGGTTCGAATCCCGCTGGTCGAGGATCTTTTCGTAAAGGAAATTTTCTCGATTCCCAGGGCATAGAGTATCTTCGTACCTGCCACACGATATACACATGCAAAAATGGTCAATCGGCAAAGAAAGCTCTCAGTTAATAACTGTGGAAGTGCTCATAAGAACACTAATCTGAGAAGCAGGCTTTGTCCCAGTTGGGACGTAACGCCAGAAAGAAGAAGTTATTTGCAGGAATTGCGGATTTTGTTACCATTCGATTCCGATCTGTGGTCGACCGCTCAGAGTTCTGAACACAATCCTGAAATCCAAACCAAATCCTGAAATGATTTCAAACAGGATCAAAATCCTGAAAGAATTCTTAACAGAATCTTCCGAAGGATTCCGAACGATTCCGAACAAAATCCTGAAAGGATTCCGAACAGATTCCTGAAAAAATTCCGAGCAGAATCCTGTACGGGTTCCAAAAAAAATCCTGTACGGATTTCGAACGGAATCCTGAATGGATTACGAACAGAATCCTGGAAATGTTCCGATCAGAGTCCTGAAAGGATTCTGAACAGATTTTTTTAAGGAGTCGGCACAGAATCTTGAAAGAATTTAGAACAAAATCCTGAAAGGATTCTAAACAGAATCCTGAAAGGATTCCTAGATGAATTCTAAAAGAATTCCGAGAAGAATTCCAAAAGAATCCTAAAAAGATTTAAAATAGAATACTGAAAGGATTCTGAACAAGCGGGTTGGTGGTCTAATGGCTACCGCTTCTGCTTCATAAGCAGAAGGTCACGGGTTCAATCCCAGGCCCGTCCCTTTCCTCGTACTTTGTAGTTGTATCTTTCACTTGCTTCTATCTACCACTCTTAATATGTCACAGTTGATGTATTATCTATCACAGTTCATAGCATTTGCTAGAACCCGAGACGGACAGGAATAAACCGTTTCCCTACGCTTCCATTCGTTCATCATTATAGCATGCCTTCCTTTACGCCTGACACATAGGCAGTCTGCTAACCAAACCAGCAAGCCTCTCTGCCATAAAAAATACCCCACCCTTTCGCCCTTCCCGCATGAACTGGCGTTGACGCAGTGGTATATACGGTCAACCATGGGAGCCAGTTGAATGCATCATCAATTCCTTCCCCTTCCCCTCATTGGTCTGCATTCTGACGTGGCAGCCACCATTGTTGCCTAAAAATAGAAGATCATCAGCACTTATACACTGAGGGTGCCTGTTAATCCCAAGCAGTCATCTGGTTGGTTCCTTGTGTAAAGGCAGCTGATCTGGCGATACTGGAGTAGCAACCACGGGCGGCCAATCAAGCTCAAGCTCACTACTGAAAGGATTCTGAACAGATTATTGAAAAGATTTCGAACCAAATTCTGAAAATATTTCAAACAGAATCAAAATCTTGAAAGAATTTCGAACAAAATCCTGAAAAGATTCCAAACATGATTCTGAAATATTTCATTCTGTTTTACCAGTAAATAAAGTCATGTTACGAAGCATTTCAGTTGAAATTTGCGAGTAGCAGTTTACTGTCACTGCACGGATATCGCTATTTGGTTTAGTGCAAGAGCGACAATAACATAGACGGAAATTTTCAACCCTTCTTCATCCGCCGTGAAGTCATCCCTGACCAGCAGACACCCATTATCGCGAAATCGTGAAATCCCAATGCGTGGCACACTCTTGGAACCGATATGGCTATACCGATACCCACTGCTATAAAAGCTAAATGGTAAAAAATCCACTTAACATATTGATACTAATAGGTCATTCGCTGCCCGTCGCAAGCTGTTTGCTTCGTCACAGTGCGCAAAACCGAGCGATCATGTGCAGAACAAAAAAAAACAACAGCTTCGGCACGAACAATGCCTACTATGATCGCGCACAAAGCAGTTGACAGGCGCTTGATGGTTGAAGGATTCCCGGTTAAGGTTCCCAAATTTACTAAATAGACTCATGAATGCCCCTTGGTGTGATTTACGAGCCGCTGCGCGGAAGAGTCAAAACCGGCGTATGAGTTATAAGATAGATAAGTAAGAGAGAGGTCGTAAAACCCGTTTTTACGAGGGCTGTCTCTGCAGTCTGGCCCGTTGCGGTTCTTGGCGCGTTTTCGTGCCAGATTTTTTGAATGTTGGTTTGTTGCGTGGCTCGTAGAGGAACCACGTGACAAGACGAAAGCCACGAGAAGGGATTGAGTGGTCATGCCGAAAAGTAGTCAAGCCGTTCGGTCAAGGCTGACTTGACCAGGGTCAAGACCCACGCAAAATTAGACAGCTGCTGCGCAGAGTAGTAACCAGAACAAATTCATTGTCATAATTTCAAATTTGAAAAAAATAGTTATTGGATCCAACTATGTTTATGAACATAGCTAATAGTATGCCGCATGTTATTGCAAACCTTTCGAAAATATGCATTTTCCGCATTTTTGGCGTGCATTTCAATAACATTTCATTGAAAAAAAAGACACGGACATCGTACTTAGTCATTTAGCTGTAAACTTAACACGGAGTAAGGCGGCATAAAACTTCCGTTCAAGTCAAATGGTGTTCGAGCGAAGGAAGTGCTGGGGTTAATCCACTCAGATTTGTGTGGACCAATAGAGAAGATGTCACATGGCGATAGCAAGTATTGAGTCACGTTCATCGATGATGCTACCAGGATGACGTTTGCGTATTTTCTGAAATCCAAGGCGCACGGTGTACTATATTAAGGAGGTGATATATTCCGAAAACTGACAGCTACTTGACGACGTAATTCCTATCCACCTTGAACAAATTGGCAAAACAAATGAATTGACGCTTATATTGAGCTGTTCGGTAATCCAATCTGCATGGTTATTAAATTAATTAGCTCATTACGCGTGGTAAAGATGGACAAATTATGGGTGAAATTATGAAAAAAAATCCACGTGCTCGTCTGGGATCCCAGGCGAGCACGTGGATTTTTTTCATAAGTTCACCCATAATTTGTCCATCTTTACCACGCGTAATGAGTTAATTAATTTAAAACAAATGATCTAGTAATCCGGAAGGTATATGGTACGATAGGAGTGACGTCATATGTTTACAATCAAACTTGATATTTAAATCAGTAAAGAGCATGCCTTGTTAATGTTTATGCCGTGTCCAAGGCGGATGTGTTCAGTGCATTTGAAGAATTCAAGGCCTACTTGAAAAACTAAACGGGGGAGAAGATCAAATGTCTGAGAACGGATAAAAACAGAAGTAGCTGAGTAAGCAGTTTCAAAATGTCTTGAAGAAGAGCGGAATACGGCACGAAAGGACGGTACCGTACAACCCACACCAGAACGGGTCATCGGAAAGGATGAATCGTACGATTCAGGCACGTTGTTTGCTGACGGATTCGAGGCTCGTGACAGTGTACCTGGCGAACCGATCTCCGATGGAGGGCAGGCCAGCAACACCGCTGGAAATATTTTCCGGAAACAAGTCAGATCTATCCCATCTTCGAGTGTCCGGCAACAGACGGAGTTTTCGTCAGTCGGGATATCATCGTACTGTCGGCGGCCAGTCAGGATCAATCCGTTGAAGGTGAAGAAGGGCTACACAGAAACGTAGCAACGAAGAGGACGAGCCAGATCTGAATGCTGCAGTTGATACGGAGGAAGATAATGTTGGAACCGGAAGCGGAGAAAAGACAAGATGAAAGGACCATCAGGCAGAGGAAGTTCAACTGTCCTAGATCCCTCCACATCTTATCCGATACAGTGTTCATCCTAGGCGCAGCGAGACGGAGCGCCATCGACCATTATTATGATTTTAGGGTCACATACAGTGTTCTTCCAAAGAAACTTGTTTCTCCACAGGATTGTGGCAACCAAGCGGGACTATGCATGTCAACTGTATCAAGCATTTTATAATCAAAATTCGTTTATTCCGTATTTAGAATGAGCATGAATCTTTTGTTAAAACATTACGAGTTTTAAGAGCTTCAGCACTTTTGACAAAATGAGTTCGTACATTTTACAAAAGATACAATAGGATGCAATATTTCCTACGGATTGAGTCAACGAAACTATTTCGGTGCAGAAAACAATTAATGATTTCCTAAAGCAAACGATCGGTTTCGAAACAAATGCCATTTGCATTCAGTTTAGATAGTGCAAAAATATGGAAACGCTCATCTGTGAACTGTAAAACGTGTGTTTCACGATTATTTCATAAAGTTGCTGAATCGCGAGATTGTGTGAAGTACGAATATTTTGTGCAGTGAAAATAGAATTATATAAGAAAATTGTATTACGAAAAGGATAATAGGAAAAAATACGAAAAGCTTTTTTCTGTGTAGTATACTCCCTGTCATAGAAAACTATATTCTTGCTCCGTTTTTGAACTACACGACTTTTCGGGGAAATGACGTTCGGGAGAAAGGGAAAAGAACTGGCGTTCGGGAAATTACATTCGGTAAAGCTACATTCGAGGAAAAGTAGTAATTACAATTCTGCTTTACTAACCGAAAAATTGAGCCTGCTCACAAAATTGATTTAGCCACGATATTCAAGAGCTCTTGAGAAAACTAATCTTGAATCGAGAAGACGCTTCTAAATTTACTACAATGGCGCAGTCGGTAGAAGAAAGGTAAGAATATTAGAAATATAATTCGTGAAAAAAAGGTCTCTGATGGACAAGGGCAGAGAACCAAAAAGTAGATTCTGACGGAAATGGGCAGATATCTTGAATAAAGCTGGTCTCGGAGTAGGCAGAGTTTACCTATGTGTCAAAAAAGGACATTTGTTTTCGCTAAGGGCGATAGTAGAAATAGCCCAGAATGTATTACGATGACTGAAATCCCGATAGAAAATAAAAGTAATATGAGCTTCATGCTCGGAACGCTGATTCCTGCTATTGATAGCTGCGAAATTAACAGGAAAGCTACTGATACAATTAAAATTTGTTTCTATTGAATGATCGCCCGGTGCTGACGGAGGAAGTTTACATTGTGAGTGAAAACCTGTACCTTTTGGGATACAATAAATGTTTATAACATGGTGTTCAGTGATTCAATTCAAGATACGGAAAATCCCGCATGGCTGTGGCAGTATTATAGTACTTAATTAATTGATGGGCTACAATTCGTTAGATGAATATACACCGAATTGATTATGCTTTTCCACTGGGCTCGATCCTGGGCGAATTTCTTTGAATAACCCTGAACGTTATGTGTCCTTAAAGTCCCCTGAACTGCAAACAATCCATCGTGCACGCGGCCTCGTTCGGATTCTCTGTTGAATATTATATTTGCTTTTCGTTCTTCTGGCATATGGGCAACGTGACCAGCCCATCGCAGCCTGCCGTGCTTTATATACTTGATAAAATCTACCTCCGTCCGACCCGACCCGTGATGATCATCAGCTATCATGTACTTCGTCTTTGTGGTGATAATCAAGAGTCCGCTGTTCACTTTTGAAAGGCACAAACATCTTTCTCGACGGTTAATTTCGATGAATCGATATCGCTCGCAAAGCCAAGGAGCATGTAAGGATGGGTGGTAATGGTACTGCTTTTCGGTAACATGGCATCTTCGAGGGCTTTGTTAAAATTCATCTAACGTTACGAACGATGACGAAATCTTGCCCACAATACGTATATATGATCTCGATTCTTCAAGCGTTGCACGAATCAGTCTAATCCATAGTTTCCCAAAGTGTGGGTCGCGACCCTCAGGGGGGTCGTGAGCTACTCTTTGGTGGGTCGCGAAAAAATAATCTCAATTCAATACACATTGAGATTTTTTTTTTCTTAGAAATTTTGACTACAGTTTGAAATGGCTCTTTGAATTTAAGTAAACGGTTTGAAATTGTTCTTATTTATTCATTTCAGCAATTCTGTTAGAGTGCCTGACAATTATTAGGTGATGATCAAGGCGCTTGATGTGGCATTTGAAAATTGATTGGAAAGATGTTCCACAATAGAAACTGTCAACGATAGAACGCCCAGCTGTCAACATATTTTGTTAAAAACAAAACTTTTTTTTAATGAATGGACAAGCAGTTTTGATACAAATCGAGATCAACATTTCTATCAGTTTTGATAGAAATGTAGTTCTATGTCAAATATATGAAACCTACAATAAATTTAGCCAAAAATGAAATTGTTAATATTTGTTCAAAGAATATTAGGGTTCATTCAAATATTACGTAACGCAAAATTTGTCAATTTCAGACCCCCTCCCTCCCTCACGTAACAGCTTTTGTAGGGAAAATTTTAAATTTTTGTATTGATCGTAACACTATGTAAGACCCCCCCCCTCCCCCTGTTGCGTTACGTAATATTTGAACCATCCCTTATCACTAATACTGGAAGAAATATTACAGAATTGATAACTCAACTGGAATACTGGAATACTAATTTCACAACATTTTTCACCTGGTGGGTCGCGAGCAATATGATTGATGGCTAGGTGGGTCGCGTACTCGAAAGGTTTGGGAACCTATGGTCTAATCAGTTTTGCCGGAAATCGATGTTCGGACATAATTTGCCATAACTCGTTACTCTTCACTGATTCATGCGCAGCTTCAAAGTCTACAAACAGATGATAAGTCTGCAAGTTATACTTTAGTTGGAGAATTTATCTAGTATTAAACACAGGCTAAACATTAAACGGCGTTGATCGGCCCTCTCGAAAACCAAGTGGGTATTCAAAAATTCGATCAGTCTCAATCTATTTAATAGAATTCTAGACATAATTTTGCACGTCGAATTTAAGAGTGGTATTTATTTATTTATTTGGTTTCACTTTAATTAGCTTGATAAAACCTCGTCAACAACATTTCGCCGATTCACTCGGTTCATGGCCACTTCTCTTCATCCTCGACTGCAACCCACGCTTTCCAGGTCCTGGTGCACCTGGTCAATCCACCTAGCTCGCTGCGCCCCACGCTTTCTTGTTCCGACCGGATTCGTAGCGAACACCATCTTTACAGGGTTGTTGTCCGGCATTCTTGCAACATGCTTTGCCCAGCGTATCCTTCCAGCTTTAGCTACCTTCACGATTCTGGGTTCGCCGTAGAGTTGAGCGAGCTCGTGGTTCATCCTTCGCCGCCACACGCCGTTCTACTGCACACCGCAGAAGATCGTCCTTAGCACTCGGCGTTTGAAAACCACAAGAGCTTGCAAGTCCTCCTCAAGCATAGTCCACGTCCCATGCCCGTAGAGGACTACCGGTCTTATGAGCGTTTTGTACATCGTGCATTTGGTGCGGGGGTGAATCTTTCTAGACCGCAGTTTCTTCTGGAGCCCATAGTAGGCACGACTTCCGCTGATGATGCGCCTTCGTATTTCCCGACTAACGTTGTTGTCAGCCATCAACAAGGATCCGAGGTAGACGAACTCGTCCACCACCTCGAAGGTATCCCCGTCTATCGTGACACTGTTTCCTACGCGGGCCCTGTCGCGCTCAGTTCCGCCTATACCAGAATGTATTTGGTTTCAGCACATTCACCATTAGTCCGACTCTGGTTGCTTCGCGTTCAAGGCGGGTGAACAAATCTGCCACCGTTTCAAATTTTCTCTCAATAATGTCCATGTCATCCGCGAAGCAAACAAATTGGCCGGATCTCGTGAAAATCGTGCCTCGACTGTTAAGTCCGGCTCTCCGCACGACACCTTCAAGTGCAATATTGGACAACAGGCACGAAAGTCCGTCGCCCTGTCGTAGTGGTAGCACTCGGTAATTTGCAATTTGCACTTTCTTGTACAAAAGACAAATGAGACCATTCAACAAACTAGAAGACATTCGTTCTTCCTCTCATATCTTAGAAATGTTACGATGAAAAAGTTCGTGCAGCTGTTCATTAACGTGTTTGAGAAGCTTGGCTCGGAGCTCATCCTTTCTTGTAGCCTTGTTGTTCGTCACCCCAGTAATAGGTTATGTTTCCTCAACAGCGTCGGAGGTTCATTAGCCAGAGAATCCAGCACATTCATTCAAATTAAGATCATTATGTGATCATGTGTAGTTTTTGTTTTTTGGAACTAGAGCAATAGTATCCATGCATAGGATAAATAATTATTGAACATTTGATTGCTTTAAATCATAGAGTCAGTCTATGCTACTGTTATCGATTAGTGATACGCAGATAATATTTCTTGACGTAAATATATCAGAAAGTGAAGAATTGACACAAAAAAAAACAAATCAGACGAAGAACTTTAAAAAGTACTCTATGATCTGATTTCTGAGCGGCGGTGGCAAGAATTGTGACGATTTGAGTTCGAGGTCAAACAGTTTAGATTACTAAGCCCTCTGGTGTCCAAAGATTGTAAAATGTACTTCCTAGATGGCTACGATGTTAAGCTTTGCATTCTGCTCAGCAAGGTCATATTGGGACTTTTCTGTGAATCAAATTCTTCGTAATTATGTATGGCCAGAGTTTACCAAAGCTGTAGCAAGTACGTCAGACAGTTCGAACATGCGTTCTATTATCGCGTAGAATCCGCCAATTTAATATTTTTTTTCCCATATTAGGCATAAATGCTTCTTAAGAGGTATACCAATGCTAAGAATTTAGCTTAGAGTTGAATACTTGAATTACGTGGAAATCCAATGCCATTCAAAGTGATAAAGATTCATTAGAAAACTAAATCGTGAGTTGAATAAACATTTTTTTAAATCATAGAATCAGTTATTACTTAAATAAACTTCTTGTGTATATTACAGTCACCCCACAGTTATGGATAGCACACAGATATGGATTCAACGATTGAACGAAGAATGTCTTATCAAATAGAGTTGCAATTAGGCAAAATACATTTTACCTACGTGAACCATACAATTATACAACATTACATTAAAATATGCTTGAGATATTTTTTTCCTTTCGTAGGAAATAAGATGTGAATCACAGTCCTAGAAGCGTTGATTCATAGGGGCTGTCCATTAATTATGTAAGGGTTAATGGAAGGAGGGGGGGTTTGAGATTTCTTACGCGCTATACAATTTATTTTTAATTTTCATACAAAATATCTTACCATGGGGGGAGGGCGGGTTGAAAAACCCCGAAAATTGTCTTACGTAATTAATGGATCGCCCCATAACTGTGGGGCATTGAAAATTATACCACAGTTATGAATCAACGATAAGACGATTCCGAAAGAAACACCAAAACGAATGCTTCCACTAACACCCCATTCGTTTATCTCGTAGATAAATTGCTGTTGTAGTGTTTCGATCCATAATATGAGTCGATTTCTCGCGGAACATTACTAAAGGACCTATGTACAAATGAGAGATTCTCTCCTCTCTCGTTCTCTTTCGATTATAACAGTGGAATACTAATGATTTTGGGAAGTTTTTCACTATAGATCGAAAGTCAGTTCCCTTGACTTGCGTTTCATACAAAAAACGCAACAGAAGAGGTTAATGTGACTCAATTATTAATGAAAGAGAAAGTAAACAAAGAGAGCCTCTCAATGTTAGATAGGTCCTTTAGTAATGTTCCGCGAGATTTGATCCATAATAAGGTTCTCCCCTCCTTCTGATCCACATCTTTGGGATGGACAACGTTTGAAATTCCTATGAAAAATGACACTGTTCGTATATAATCGCGAGTTTTGAGGTTTAGTTTTGAAAAAAAAAAGACATTATTCTTCAGTGCCAGGAAGTAAATTTTGTTTTGAAAGGCGTCATCATGATTTTTAATCATATTTTGTTCTGAAAAATCACTCTTAGTTAATCCATAACTTTGGCGTGACTGTACAACTCAAGCAACCAAAAGTTCAGATAAAAGTACATGTTTTGGTTTAAGCACTCTCTTTTTAAGTCATTAATCGAACTTCTGTTCACATAAAGTTTATATATTAAGCAACTTATAATAGAATGATGTTTACCATAAAGTAAGAAAAAGCTCGACTCGAACTTGTTCTAAACTTTCTATTTGTTAATAAGTGGATGAGTTACTTTTTCCACGAATCAAGTTCTATTAGTATCCGCTATGTTATCTTATTTAGAGATATAGTTTCATTGAAACTCAATATCTACTGGAAGTGAACTTTTGAGTTCACTGCTTAAGTAAAATTCGAACTTTTGGTTGCTTGAGTGGGATATTAAACACTTGTCTTATTACAGAAAAGAGTAAAAAATGGGAATCATGTGAGAAATTAATGAATAGAATTCAAATTATCTAACCATGCAACAACGCATGAAAAGCAGGCTTAGAGAAAATGTAGTATGGAAACGAAATTACAAACATACTGTCAGTTGTTAGTCTAATCATAGCTTGAGAAAACGCTTCTAAATTTACTGCGAATTTGTGCCAAAATGAACTATTATACTGTGTTCATATCAGAGTATAGGAAGTAAGTTAAGGACAGAAACTAAATTTGCCCACGATTGACCCAATATACTCCTATGTGAGCTGATACACTTAAATGTTAACCATTCTGGTAGACTTTGTTGATGATAATCCACAATCAAAGAAACTGAGCAGTTAAAAATGGGAAGAAACCAGTGCGAATCCTTAACCTACTTTCAGTTTTTGTTTAGCTTACCTTTCTTCATGCGCCGTCGAAAGAAGTAATCCCGCGTAAAAAGTAAATGGAAACTGAATGGCGCGAGTTTCTTCACAGTTTTGTAGTTATTGTTGCGGTGGATGTGCCGTTTCAGTTTTTCACTCTCATTAGACACGTACGAAAAACCGCCGTAGACTGGGCACTTGTGCAATCCCCCTTAACAGTGTCGTAAATTTGCAATTCTGCTGACTCGCACACTTGACACTTTCACTCCCACCAGATGGCGTCCCGCTGCTTTTGCTGGGCAGCCATTAATTAGAAAATTGCACTAAAACAAATTACACTGTATTATCACATCTATAATTTCCTGGCAAATCGTAGGTCGGTTTCTCGGGGGCCCCTGAAGCATCAGGCCAAGCATAAGATGAACATCGGTCGGAAAACTGTCACACTTCAGTACAACCTACACTGACTGGATAACCCGCGTCGGATGCAACGAGTTTCACACACTTTACACAACTGACTAATGGGCACTGGTAGAGGAGAGCACTGAGATGATGAGCACCGTTGCGTCCTCATACTCCACGGTTTACTACACACTTTGCCCCGCCGCTGTGCTGGCTTATAGATAACTTGTGCGAAGTCTAAATATTGAGTCAACAGCCCCCGGCAACACCGTGTGGTACTCTCTGTCTACATGTATAGAGATATGTGTAGATGTGCACTTCTCCACGACGCGGGTGGATCTCTCCGCTGTATCTTCTGTTTTCTACGCCTCCTGCGCTTCAAGTAGATTCATACTGACGGTAGGTACTCGACATAGGCGGCTACGGTTATGGATGATAAACAAACAGTACCCTCTTCTGCTGGTCGCCTACTTCGTTTCACACATCTACTAGCCAAGTCTGGCGGGGAGACTACATCATAATGATACCCATATACAACACGTGAACGTCCAACACCTCTGCGACGCCAGGTTTAATTTAAAACAAATGCAATTAACACTATCTGCCTAAATACGAACGAACATCACAGTTTTGAGCCGCCCGAAGGCGTAGATTGTAGAACTTCCGGGTGAACAAATTCAAATCGAACAGCTGCATGTAACAATGCGGAGGCACTACCAGCAAATCCAAACTTTCACTCCAGCACAGATGGCGCTGCCGTTATCACATATCATCCTGAATCAATTCACTGTTGTTGCTTTTCTTGAAGTCCAGTTTCTTCACTGCTGCAAAACAAAACAATCATTTAATTCATTCTTCACAATCCCACGACATTCTCAACATAACAAGCCTGCCGCCAATCAGCGCACGCCTCATCTTCCCACATCATGCCTCACGATTCAACGTGCACATCATCTTCTTCGGTGCGTGACGTGCGCGATTGGCGCGTTTGCGTTTTATTATTAGAACTTGTCATCATTCCCCCGAGCTCGAGATTTTCCTCGGAAATGCACAAACGGCGGAGGACGTCACGTTACGGCTCGAGCACAAATATGGCCATTGTTTTTCGATGGATGTTATCTTTTCGCGCGCCGCACAAACCGTCAAACTCATCAATCAATCCAAGTAGGCGCGCGGTTGTCGGTCGCGAATTTGGTGCGTTTTCTGCAATCCGTGTGATGGCGCAGCTGTTCACTTTAGAACCTTTGTCATGGTCAGATAATTGACTTAAAAATGAAGATTTACTTATGAAACTACAATCAAACCAAATTTGTTCCCATGGAAGTTAATTTTACGCAAGAAAACTCTATATTCGTTGATAGTATCCTTTCCATATCCTCAAATTATAACTAATAAAATGAGAAAGGCGGAAAAGTATACCACCATCGCATATACACCGTTCTTTCTGCGTATATACAACACTTGCATTCCTTACCAGATATGTATGAGAGTGATAAAAAAGAAACAAATCTACGACTAATCGCCGTGCGTGCGTGAAACAGAATGAGGGGTAAAGATTCGAATGCGGCACAGCAGCCGTGTGCTCAAGTTTGTTGTACCGGCCGCCCAGCAACCCACCCAACGGCGTGCACATGCTACGCGTTGGCGGAGAAACAAAATTCTCTTTTCTCTCTGAAGCAATCTAGTACTGCATTCTCACTGCACACGCTCAAATAAATTAAATAATTCGAAGTTGAGAACCATCTCTGCAGATTAATTTTATGGATCCAACATTCTACAAATGTTGTGCTTCTATGCATTATCTATGTGCATAGTTATTGTTGAACGGCTAGAAACCATGCCTTGCCTTGTGTCTTTGGTTGAACAGTCCGTGTATTCCTTATGGCGTGTTCAACAATTAGCGAGCATTTTGACCGTTCAACAATTGGCGAATTACCCTAAACCTGGGGGATGCGAATTGGAAATCAACAAACAGGCAAACTGCTGCCAAACTAAAATTTTCATAAAAATGATCTGAGTATGCCTGGAAGTTTTTGGTCATAATTTCGTCACGCTTAAAACTGTTATACAATTTATGTAACACAAAGACCGCCAACTGTTAAAAAAAATTTCTGCTTGATCCAAATTATGCACAGGTGTTTAACAATTTTTCTGAAATATGTTTCTAACTAACATACTGCTGTAAATTTTCTAATTATGTCAATTTATTGGGTTTATTGTCTGTATTGGACTGATGGTACTTTGTGTGAAGTATTTTAAGGGTCTGTCTCATTTGCGTTTTTAAAACGAGTCCGAACTTAAATTTGACAGTTCGGGAATTATTTCCCCTCTGTTTCGATCTGTCAAAAATAAGTCTGCTCCAGAGGAGACTTATTTTTGACAGACCGAGAATTATTTCTCTAGTTCGTGTTTCTTGTTATGGATGTCGTCCACATTTTTCGTCCCGCTTCGATTGCCGATGTGGCCATCGGACTATTGTAAGTTAGAAAATGCAATTCACCGGATTTATTGATCATGTTATGTTTTTTTAGAGCCCGGCGGCGGTCGTACGCCCGCAGCCGTTACAGCGAACTGACACCCGCAGGGTGAAATGAATGAAAAAACTTTCCCGCCCAAATTGTTAGCACGTGGTTTTCGCAGAATGACAGAAGTGTATCTATGTATTAGTGATAAATATCAGGAGCAACTGAACACGATGAGTGTGTTTGCTGTCTAGTGCATGTACTGTTTTTGGCAGTTGGAGTAAAGAAACATTAAAGACCTCCATGTCCCTTGCAGTTGCCCAAAATTTTATAGCTCATAAGGTAATCTAGAATGCCGTTCAAAGTGTACTGCGATCTGTCAAACTTGGGTACCTTTTGCACTATCGAGGGACCAAATGCAGTACTAGAAGTGGTACCCAATCTGAGCCCGAGTGGGACGGACCTGGTTGGAGGTTCTGTATGATCAGTGACCGCTGCGCTTATATTTGGAGACATGGGCAGATAATCGCCATAATTGGAATTATCTTGAGACAGACAATATGTTATCGTATTTTACAAGATTGCATGACTCTTGAATTGACGATTGTTGAAATGAAAACTAACTACTCACGAGAAAATACTGGTGAAATGCCTTTGCTCAATATAGTTTTTGAGAATGAAGTTGGTTTGGGAGTATCCTAACCCGAACAAATGGGAGGAAACGGGAAGGAAACAAATACAAAATGTATCGTGAGAGCGTTTGCGGGGAGCTTTATCTCGGGAGGTTCCGTAAATCTACTTTACGAGAAAACATATTCAGTCAGCTTTCTGGGCATTCTCCAGCCAGGTTGTAAGAAATGTCCAAGAGAGAATCCAGGTCTATATAACTATCTGCATGGTCTTGCTGGCATTACCAGCATCTTAAATTTTCTTCTGCTGGATGATGGGAAAATGCAATGAATATCATCCGATAGGATCCTTGAATACGTAAGTTCGAGTCTGGAACAAGCACAAAAAAAGAACTCCGAAGAGGAGCATAGAAAAAAATACGATGCAGAAAATAAACAACTTTTTTTTCTTTTTTCTTAGTCCGCATGCTATGAAATTTTGACATCTCTGATTCAGTGACTCGGAACGAGTAGGCAGTTTATCAGCCGAATAATTCGCCAAAAGTGGCTTTATAGCAGCCCTTAATTACGATATAGTTCCTATTAGCCTTGTTAGCCATACCTTTAAATCGACTATAGAACCGACTTGGGGCCGGTTTATACGGCTTAATGGTTACTTGGGAACGTATCGATGTTTGTTTGATGTCATTGAGCTTTCGGTTAACGTCAATCCAACGAGGAAGTGAAAGCTCTGAAGCCATTTTGTTTATGCTTACTTTCTCACAGCAAGCAAAAGCAATGTTGTGACAGTTCTCACAGCAAACAAAGAAAATTTTGTCAACATTGGACTACTACGCAGGCAATTGGATTGGTCTATTGTCAGTTATTAATAACAAATCAGATATTGTATGATGCTACAAGAAGAATTAAGAGATTATAGCAAGTATGTGGTATAAACATTAGGAAATATTACACAATTCTAGCGTAACATTTGAAAAGGGCCTATCTGCAAAACGTAAACATTGAGAAATTCTCAATTGAAGATTCCGTATCATATTTATAATTCCTATTTTAAACCCATTCGCATTTCTACTAGTTTCATACCTGTGTTCGACACCCATTAAAGTCTGTTGCGTGGCTCATTATGTTTCAAATCTCAAATAACACAACAACTCGTAAAAATTGTTGAATTCAAACATCATCGGCAGATAGGCCCTTTTATGAATCTTCAAACCAGTTAGGCCCTTTCAGTTAGGCCCTTTGATTGAACATGGTTTCAGTTAGGCCCTTTTATAATTTGCTAATTTTATTGATTTTTGAATTGGTTTGCATAAATCTTGAACAAAATTTAGCGATTATGTGAAAAAAAAACACTATCTAATAGCTAAATATTGGAAATTTTCGGTTGAAGATTCAGTACCATATTGATTATTCCTATTTCAAACCCATTCGCTTTTTACTAGTTTCATACTTGGGGACGATCCAAAAATGACGTCCATCGTTTTTCGGGATTTCTAGAACCCTTCTACCCCCTCTGTCACGCTTTTTCTAATACCCAATCCATGCACTGTCACATTTTCGTACATCCCCCCATTGGAGGAGGCCCCAATTGATGGACGTCATTTTCGGATAACCTCTTGTGTTCGACACTTATAATGGTCTATTACGTGGCTCACAACGATTTGAATTTGAAATAGCACAACAACTTGTAAAAATAGTTCAATTCAAACATCATCCGCAGATAGGCCCTTTCACGAATTTTCAAACCAGTTAGGCCCTTTTTAAATTTGCTAATTTTATTGATTATTGAAGTGATTTGCATAATTCTTCGACAACATTTAATGATTATGTGAGAAAACAACACAATATCATACAAGCTAAGTATTGGAAACTATTCTATACAAAATCAGCAACATATTGATTATTGATATTTCAAACCCATTCACTTGTTTTACTAGTTTTATACTTATGTTAGACACTCATTATGGTTTATTACGTGGCCCAGAACGTTAGTAATCTCAAATGACATAACGACTAGTGAAAATGGTTGCATTCAAATATCATCAGCAGTTAGGCCCTTCAATGAATCTTGAAACCAGTTAGGCCCTTCGATTGGACATGGTTTCAGTTAGGCCCTTCGATTGGACATGGTTTCAGTTAGGCCCCTCCAGTTAGGCCCTTTTATTAAACATAGTTCCAGTTAGGCCCTTTTGGAATTTGTTGATTTTATTGCTTATTGAAATAATTTTCATAGTTTTTGAATAAAATAGAGCGAGAGAAAAACAATGTAATAGCTAAATATTGGATATTCTCGGTTGAAGGTTCAGTACCTTATTTATTATATCTATTTCAAACCCATTCACTTTTTTACTTGTTTTATACTTGAGGGCCTTCCTTAGCCGAGCAGTTTAAGTCCGCGGCTACAAAGCAAAGCCATTCTGAAGGTATCTGAGTTCCATTCCCGGTCAGTCCAGGTTTTTTCGTAATGGAAATTTCCTTTACTTTCCTGAATATAGAGTACCTTCGTACTTGTCACACGAATGCGAAAATGGCAACTTGTCAAAAAAAAGCTCTCAGTTTATAACTGTGGAAGTACTCATTGAACACAAAGCTTAAAAGCAGGCTCTGTCCCAGTGAGGACGTAATGCCAAGAAGAAGTATAAGAAGAATTCTTGCAGGGCTGTTACAAAAACAAACGAATTTGTTTTTGTGAAAATCGCGACTTTTGGAACTCGATCCACAACTAGAGGCAACAAATAAAAATTAACAAATAAAAATTATTCAAAATTTTTAATGTAATTGATTTTTTTTTCAAGATAAAAAATCAGTTTTTCAACTAACTTCGCATTAAGATTATGATAAAACTAGCAAAAAAGAGAATGGGCTTGAAATAGGAGTCAATATAGTACTGAATCTTCAATAAAGAATTTTTATTAATCAATGTTGATTTTCTCACATACCTAATCGATTGATTTTGATCTAAAACTTTGAAAATCACTTCAATAATCAATAAAATTAACAAATTCCAAAAAGGCCTAACTGGAACTAAGTTTAATAAAAGGGCCTAACTGGAGGGGCCTAACTGAAACCATGTTCAATCAAAGGGCCTAACTGAAAGGGCCTAACTGGTTTGCAGACTCGTGAAAGGGCCTATCTGCCGATGATGTTTGAATTCAATCATTTTCACGAGTTGTTTTGTTATTTAAGATTTAAAACGTTATGGGCCACCTCGTAGACTATTATGAGTGTTGAACACAAGTATAAAACTAGTAAATAGGAAAAGGGTTTGAAATATGAATAATCAATATAGTACAGAATCTTCAATAAAGAATTTTCAATATTCAATGTTGATTTTCTCACATAATCGATTGATTTTGTTCTAAAACTTTGAAAATCTATTCAATAATCAATAAAATTAACAAATTCCAAAAGGGCCTAACTGGAACTATGTTAAATAAAAGGGCCTAACTGGAGGGGCCTAACTGAAACCATGTTCAATTAAAGGGCCTAATTGAAAGGGCCTAACTGGTTTGAAGACTCGTAAAAGGGCCTATCTGCCGATGATGTTTGAATTCAACATTTTTTAGTAGTTTTTATGTTATGTTAGATTTAAAACGTTACGTGGCCTAGTAATAGACTATGAGTGTCGAACAAAAGTTTAAAACTATTAGATAGCAATGAGTTTAAAATAGTAACAATCAACATGTTACAGAATCTTCAATCGAGCATTTCTCAATTTTTACGTTATGCTGATAGACGCTTTTCAAATATTTCAAAAACACTATACAATGGCTAAATATTGAAAAATATGGAGGAAAATTAAAAATGCACGGAAGGGCCCATCTGATTTTGATGGAAATTTTCAGTTAGGCCCTTTTATGACCAGTTAGGCCCTTTTAGTTTTATCATTTTCAGATAGGCCCTTTTAAATTTGAATAAAATTACCATTAATAATGCATTTTGCATGCCCGTAAGAGTATGTAGGAATAATTTACGTAAAAAATGATACGAATAATGAATAATCAAGTTTGTTTACATTTTGCAGTTAGGCCCTTTTCAAATGTTACGCTAATTAATTATTAACTCTTTAGTACACATTTGTTAGCCCGGAAAAGGGCCGATTGAACGGTGAGATCCGAGTAACACGGACACACATTTTGTCGGCGCACATGTTGGAATCCTCCTCGTCAGATGAGGTTTACGGTGGCGATGAAGATGGGCGCTTCTACGAGCGGCTTTGGCTAATTTTCTACAACCCTGTATAAATCTTGCGTTGGCGCACCGATTCCTGCAGGGCCAATTCTGGAAGCGCGAGTCAATCTACAAATCTTGAGCGATTTCACAAACTGGACGCTGGATTTGCAGTAGCTTAATGATCAAGAGCTCTGTGGCACAGGTAGCGAGTAGTTGCTGAGTAGGTTCGGCGGACAGCGAAAATGAAATGAAGCCGAATTTGACGAAGAAGGTATGCTTTATACCCTTAGAATAGCAAATGATGCTCCTCCTTTTCGTATTCTTCGCTTTCTGATCTGGGGAATAGGCTATATGGAATTGATGTCTTGGCAATGGATGTACAAGATGAGCATTATGCTGTTATTGGATCCCGACGGAACTGCAGCAGCGTCCTCGGAAACATCCTCAAATTGCCGTATTATCAATTATTTATAATAAATCAGATATTGTATTATGCTACGACATGAATTAAGAGATTATAGCAAGTATGTGGTAAACACATTAGGAAATATGTCACATATAACTATTTAGTACTGATTTGTTGGCCCTGAAAAGGGCCGATTGAATTGTTGAATTCGAGTAACACGGATACATTTTGACGGCGTTTACCGGGATTTCACTTCACTCTTGCCAATCTTGCAATCTTGCCGACATTAGGGCTGCGATGGTGACCACTACATCCTCTACATCTTCTTGGCGGCGGCATCGGTGATGGCTTTGAATTCGGACGGCATCTTCTCTCAGTCGGTCGACGGTCAATTTGATTTGAGCGAAGCAAGACAAACGGGGGTCCTTCTCTATCGATGTCTGTGTCTTTGAAGCACGCTTGGTCAGAAAAAGCCGATCTGTTGCCTGCTGAGATGCGATCCAAGCGGAGCATGAAAAGCAACTTTTCTATATCACCCCTATTCATAGATTTGGACAAGTATGTAGGATTCAGTAAGTAAACGACATGAACCTTCGATGCCGTCTCTTTCGATTGAGGTGCTAATCAAGGAATTCCGTTAAGCCAGCAAAAAATTATAAACGTTTAAAATATTTCACGCCAACGTAACGTTCTTGGTATTGAAATTCCAATTTCACTCCTGTATAGAGAAGAAATACGTAGTCCTACGTCAAAATCTGAGGAGAATCTTTAGAAATAATCTGAATAGAACTTTGCGAAAATAGTTGCTAGAGTGTATGGATGATTACCTGGATGATATTGTGAAAAATTTAGAGCATGAAGGTGATCCTGAGGATAATTTTAGATAGATAAATATACATTTTTGGAAGTTCTCGTCTTCTTCTTTCTGGCGTTACGTCCCTACTGGGACAGAGCCTGCTTCTCAGCTTAGTGTTTTTATGAGCACTTCCACAGTTATTAACTGAGAGCTTACTATGCCAATGACCATTTTTGCATGCGTATATCGTGTGGCAGGTACGAAGATACTCTATGCCCTGGGAAGTCGAGAAAATTTCCAACCCGAAAAGATCCTCGGTGGGATTCGAACTCACGACCCTCAGCTTGGTCTTGCTGAATAGCTGCGCGTTTACCGCTACGGCTATCTGGGCCCCACGAAGTTCTCGTGTTATTTTCAATAAAATTCTTAAATTTCTGAAGGTAGTTTTTCTCAGTGCTCACCGCATCAAACAAAGGCGCCACTGTATATGGGATTTAACATTGTGACAGCATTGCTGTTCTGTCAAACACACAAGGCTACGGTGGCGCTATCTATGCTTTTCGTAGCGGCCGTTTTGGTTATTTTAATGATCCGTTCCTTAGTAAAAAAGAGAATATACTTTACAAACACAAACACGTCGTGGGCTGAAATAATCGTAAGGAAAGTTAATAATAATGTAATGTTTTGAATTTAAAAATGGAAAAAGTATTTAAAAAGTACAGTCAACTCTCCATAACATGGAGAAGGAAACATCGAGTTAGGGGGGGTATCTCTTTTTTAAAAGTTGAAAATATTTTTCGTGGCATTCTTATTAATTGAAAAGATTTCTGATGAAATTGGTACTCACCTTAATTCCAGAAGAAACCCAAAATGAAAAGTTCATTATATAACGTTTATTAGGTCCACCAACGGTTTTCTATGATAATCAAAGGAGGAATTTATTGGAAATATGTCAAAGAGTTCTTGGTGAAATCACCAAAAAATACTTGAAAATTTCCTGGAAGAGTCCTTGAATGATAAGGGATTATTATGTGTTTTTTATGAGATATTGTCAAAGGTTTTCCTTCTAGCGGAATTTGGGGCAAGTGTGCCATAGGGGCAAGTTTGCCACCCCTTATTTTAAAAAAAAACTACAAAATATATTTTTTCTTTGAGCTTAACTACATGTTCCCTAATAGTTCATAAAACGATGATCAAAATTTGACAAAAATTGCTCTATTTTTCAAGTATTTGCATCAATTTTTGTAAGAACACTATATATATTGTTTATAAATAGCATGGTGAGAGGTAAAATAATAACAGATTTTTCAAACGTACTGTACATCGTGAAGCTATACAAAAATGAAAGTTATTGTGGCATGTGGACGAAAACAATATTTAGTTTCACATACGAAATCCATCTTGGTTGAAATCTATACTTTTTGGGGCAAGTGTGCCACCTATTTGGTAAAAACAAATGGTTGGAGTGAAATTCATAAAAATGTAAACATCGTCCACAAAATCATAATAATGAACCAAATTGAAGCACCAGTAGTAGTTTCTGAGTTGTAGAAGGGGAATAGCGAATATTTTTGCTCCCAAAGTGATTTTTACTCCAAATATTCGATAATATCATGGTTTTAGGCGTTTTCAGAACTGTTTTACTTATATTTTACCGTTATTTAGGGCTGACCAGGGTAATATTATACAGATCCTCCATAATAAAAGGGTAATTCATATATCGTATTGAATGAAGACAAAAATAACCATTTGAGCTATTCGAATTGACTAGTAGAGAGTTCCGCATGTAATGACCCTTGTTATAAATCATCTCCTTATGACGGTAAATTTCAAAATATTTTTTAAATTATCAATAAGTCTCTGCTTTGTAAGTAATATCAATATTGTAAATTTTGCACCCTATCGGACGCGACGATTTGTAATCGTCGCTGGTGAAACCGTCGCCAAAATCGTCGCCAGCCAAGCAACCGCTGTGAAGTTGACGTTTCACCAGTCTTACCAACTTAATGGCAAATCACCTCCTTTGATTTATTTTCGGGTATTTGACGTTTCGCCAGTCTTGCCAACACAAAGGCAAACCACCTCCTTTGATTGGTTTGCTGGCGGCGATTTTATCAGTCTGTTCAAAAGTTGACGGCGCGTTTTGTTGCGAATGAAACAGACAATATAAAATAAAGAAATTTTTATTACAAGTAGAATTACATGCGATGTTCATTCGTTGGCCGTCTTGCCCCATAGTGTTAAAAATTAGGTAATTTTGGATGATTTTTGAAATGCTCCAAAACTAATACTTTTTGAAAATATTTTCATTTTAAATGACATAGTATTTATGAAAACATGCTAAACTAACATCGGGAGGCTAAATTAGTGGGTTTTTTAGGCTTTAGATAAAGTTAGAGAACAATTTGCTTAAGGTGGCACACTTGTCCCAAATCCCGCTACTTATCTGTCAATTCATATAGGTACTTTCGTTTTGTTCGTTTCGTACCATTTTTATCTGTGGTTTGTTTTAAGCGTCTGTGCTCACGAGAGGTGTAGGTTAAAAATAAGAGCGACTGAGCAGCAAGAGAAACCTAAATGCAATCATGGCCAGCTATCTGAAACATCTACTTCTCGATCTGTTCTACTACTCCTTATGTAAACATTTGCGTGTTGCGTGTGTAAAAACGACCTTCCTCCCCCTTCTCATTCGCATTCCGCTTAGGTGCTCCAAGATTTGTATGGGAACATAAGCATAAGCATGTAAATGATAGAAGCAAACGATGGAGACGCGTGGTACCAGTTACACCAGTGCCAACTTCGTCATATCAGTTTGACGATGAAAGGGAAACTCCAGGAACGAGAAAGCGTCTTTGTCGCGTTTTTCGTCATCATCATATGGGGCGAGCAAAAGTATGTCGGAAATTAAAGCCTCCCTCATGAATAAGCAGTGGCAGCATTCTGGCAGGAACGCGCGTTTCCCGCATTGCTGATTCTATTTTAGGAAACGTAGGTAGCATCGTCGTCCTTCGGAACCGGGAGCTTTCGACTCTATTGTTAGAAGCGGAGAATCTACTTTATCGCTTTCCTATTCTTGGTTCGGCCTTTCGTTATGCTTTACAGTAGATCAATTTTCGGGTTATGGAATTTTAAGATATCACGACGTAACTCTCGACAAATTTTAGCATTTCCCATTTTTAACAACATGAATACAAAAATCTTCCGTATATTCATGGACGATCCTTCTAGTTTTTTGTTTTTTTTTGGAAAAATATTTGAGGTCTTTCTTAGTGGAGTGGTTATTTAAACTAAACCTTTTTCAATCCCAAAAGTTCGACATAACCTGAGACTCAGGGTATATCCAATGCGCTGCATACCCGTATACTATTTTGGTGAAAATTCCACAAACAACAAAAAATCTGTTTATCGATCGGTCGGGTGCAGATTAAATATTTAGGATTTTCGGTCCCAAATGTTCGCATACAGTGCCGGCAGCAGCTGCAGCAGCAGCAGCCTGAACGCGAGTGGGAAACGTTTCGGTAATGCTTCCCCGAGGAAATTCCAGACTTGTTGCTTGGCTACGGCCGAAATCGGTTCTAACCGACAAAAGCCAATGCTGGCGTGGAGACGGATTGGGGGTCGGATAGATGACGACGCTCGAGACGGATGATGTAATAATTGAATTCCGGGCGGAATAAAAGTTTAGTGGGATGCCATCCTTGCAAGGTCAAGGTACATGATTTGAGTTCCTAAGTTAAGGATAGGAAACATATGGTGGGAAGGTGGGCAAAAGCAAACAAATTATGTTACGGGTGATCAGATGGAGCGTGGCTATTTGTGGTATTATGAATCTTGGATTTGGATTGGATTTGGATTGGATTTGGATTGGATTGGATTGGATTGGATTTGGATTGGATTTGGATTGGATTTGGATTGGATTTGGATTGGATTTGGATTGGATTTGGATTGGATTTGGATTGGATTTGGATTGGATTTGGATTGGATTTGGATTGGATTTGGATTGGATTTGGATTGGATTGGATTGGATTTGGATTGGATTTGGATTGGATTTGGATTGGATTTGGATTGGATTTGGATTGGATTTGGATTGGATTTGGATTGGATTTGGATTGGATTTGGATTGGATTTGGATTGGATTTGGATTGGATTTGGATTGGATTTGGATTGGATTTGGATTGGATTTGGATTGGATTTGGATTGGATTTGGATTGGATTTGGATTGGATTTGGATTGGATTTGGATTGGATTTGGATTGGATTTGGATTGGATTGGATTTGGATTGGATTTGGATTGGATTTGGATTGGATTTGGATTGGATTGTTGGATTTGGATTGGATTTGGATTGGATTTGGATTGGATTTGGATTGGATTTGGATTGGATTTGGATTGGATTGGATTGGATTGGTTGGATTGGATTTGGATTGGATTTGGATTGGATTTGGATTGGATTTGGATTGGATTTGGATTGGATTTGGATTGGATTTGGATTGGATTGGATTGGATTTGGATTGGATTTGGATTGGATTTGGATTGGATTTGGATTGGATTTGGATTGGATTTGGATTGGATTTGGATTGGATTTGGATTGGATTTGGATTGGATTTGGATTGGATTTGGATTGGATTTGGATTGGATTGGATTGGATTGGATTTGGATTGGATTTGGATTGGATTTGGATTGGATTTGGATTGGATTTGGATTGGATTTGGATTGGATTTGGATTGGATTTGGATTGGATTTGGATTGGATTTGGATTGGATTTGGATTGGATTTGGATTGGATTTGGATTGGATTTGGATTGGATTTGGATTGGATTTGGATTGGATTTGGATTGGATTTGGATTGGATTTGGATTGGATTTGGATTGGATTTGGATTGGATTTGGATTGGATTTGGATTGGATTTGGATTGGATTTGGATTGGATTGGTTGGATTGGATTTGGATTGGATTTGGATTGGATTTGGATTGGATTTGGATTGGATTTGGATTGGATTTGGATTGGATTTGGATTGGATTTGGATTGGATTTGGATTGGATTTGGATTGGATTTGGATTGGATTTGGATTGGATTTGGATTGGATTTGGATTGGATTTGGATTGGATTTGGATTGGATTTGGATTGGATTTGGATTGGATTTGGATTGGATTTGGATTGGATTTGGATTGGATTTGGATTGGATTTGGATTGGATTTGGATTGGATTTGGATTGGATTTGGATTGGATTTGGATTGGATTTGGATTGGATTTGGATTGGATTTGGATTGGATTTGGATTGGATTTGGATTGGATTTGGATTGGATTTGGATTGGATTTGGATTGGATTTGGATTGGATTTGGATTGGATTTGGATTGGATTTGGATTGGATTTGGATTGGATTTGGATTGGATTTGGATTGGATTTGCTTCTGCTTCTGCTTCTGCTTCTGCTTCTGCTTCTGCTTCTGCTTCTGCTTCTGCTTCTGCTTCTGCTTCTGCTTCTGCTTCTGCTTCTGCTTCTGCTTCTGCTTCTGCTTCTGCTTCTGCTTCTGCTTCTGCTTCTGCTTCTGCTTCTGCTTCTGCTTCTGCTTCTGCTTCTGCTTCTGCTTCTGCTTCTGCTTCTGCTTCTGCTTCTGCTTCTGCTTCTGCTTCTGCTTCTGCTTCTGCTTCTGCTTCTGCTTCTGCTTCTGCTTCTGCTTCTGCTTCTGCTTCTGCTTCTGCTTCTGCTTCTGCTTCTGCTTCTGCTTCTGCTTCTGCTTCTGCTTCTGCTTCTGCTTCTGCTTCTGCTTCTGCTTCTGCTTCTGCTTCTGCTTCTGCTTCTGCTTCTGCTTCTGCTTCTGCTTCTGCTTCTGCTTCTGCTTCTGCTTCTGCTTCTGCTTCTGCTTCTGCTTCTGCTTCTGCTTCTGCTTCTGCTTCTGCTTCTGCTTCTGCTTCTGCTTCTGCTTCTCTCTTCTGCTTCTGCTTCTGCTTCTGCTTCTGCTCTGCTTCTGCTTCTGCTTCTGCTTTTTGCTTTTTGCTTTTGCTTTTTGCTCGCAAATATGGTTTGTTTTTCAATGTAAGGTATTTCCTTATCAACTTCGAAACGGAAAAAAACATTCAAAGCTTCCATCATGATTGAGATCCCTTTTCAACGTCTGAATCTACCTGAATCTGCCAACAACGCTGCAAACGCCCACAAAGCATATGTTTTTCCTCTGGTTTCCCCCATCCAGGTTTCCCATTTCGTCGATTTAATGAATCGCTCATCCGTTGTTGATTAGTATCCCATCGCAAACAAAACTAGGTAGACCGCATCATTATTTTACTTTTAATTATTGATATACACATACATGCATACTCCCTGCTACAGTTTGGCCTGCCTTGAGCATCTAATAAATTCTCTTTGAGCTGTAAAGACCAGGTTTTGGATCTGTTGACAGCTCAGTAAGCTTACAGATATAACAAACAATTATTTTCAACACGACCAAGATTCGAACCCGTTACTTCGGGATTAACTATATCACTCGCAGGATTAGGCGTAGGTAGACTTTGTCGGTGAGTACTTAGACCCTCATCACAGGAGAGCTGTATTATCAAGGTGTGCGCTGTGAGTGAAAGTGGGGATCGTATTTGTATCAATTCGCCATCAACGCGTGTATCACGATGAATATTTCCTTTTGATTAAATTTCTCATCTTCAATTAATTATAGAGCAAACCCCGTTTCACATGTATATCCTTTCATGGTGCCTGGATACCGAGACGAGACCATACCCAACGAGAGGATCGTGGGAGATGGACGAGAACGAGCAGTACAGTGAGCATGAGCTCCACCATCTCGTCGCCAGCTTTCTATTACATTGTTAACCCTTTATAAGGCTGTGGGAACTATTTTGCCAGCAACAATTGCTATATTTCAACTGGATATATCTGACCAACAATTTTTCAAGCAGTTAGAGATATCTCAAGTTTGTTATCACTTCATATTTTTAAAACAATTCAATTATGTTTTTGATTTTTTTCCAAAAAGTTTTTTGATCAATTTCGTCCTTTGAAAGACTAACATAATGACAGCTCGCGTATTACCCAAAATTTGAGTGGTTTTGGTTTACCGTGCACAGTTTTGTTCACAAATTGCAAAGGAGGCCATGTTGCGAGAATAAACACTGGTTGTCTTAACGAACGTGGATGAACTTTTTAATCTAATTAGTAGTCTGAATTCATTCCTTTGTAATTTTGTAATTTCTATAATATCCATGAAGTTTATCATTTGTTTACCTTCCTTGTGAAAACAAACCATACGAAACAGATCTGGTAAAAATCGGTCGATTTTTGCCATCCATTCTTTGAAATATATAGATTGGAAGAGGTCTACTTAAGAGATATGCTTTCCAATTATTCTCAAATTGATAGAAAAGTATCGTGAACACTTGATTGACCATCGACCAAAAGTTCATAAGTTTTTATAAGCGTTTTACAAAATCAAAAATTCTTAAGCATTTTCTACCAAAAATTAATTTTAGACTAAGTTTCTTTATTCAAAATGAATGAACAAATGTATCAAAATATTTTTTTTTTGTTCATTACTCTATGTATTCACTGCCATCCAATGTAGTATAAGCTGATTCCTTGCTTGGTTTCCTCGGCCTTATAAAGGGCTAGAACATCCCCACTCGCATCCCTATTTGTTGTTGCTGCTGCTGCTGTTCACGCCATGCCGCTTTTGAATATGGATGGGGCTAACAAAGATAGCCATCGCAACGAGGCCGAGGCGGGATCCGAGCTTTTGAACTTTGCTTATTAATAAACACAAGCCTCTAGCATTTCTAGTGGCTTCGCCAACGTAAAGTGCAATCATACATATAGTGACTCAAATCAAACCGAGCCATAGCGTCGTGTTTCGGAAAAAAAAAATCGAATAGGTATGACCTTCCAAGAAGCATATGACTCGATTGAAAATGTTAAATCAGTTTGTCTGAGGAAGTCTATTCTCCTTCGGCAATCTGTCTCGTACTGTGCGCGCACAATTTTTTTTTTTTCCTTCAACGAAAACATACGTTAAAAGATGCTTCAAAATATAGAAAACTAAACAAAAGTTTCAACTTTCTGCTTAAGACGAAACGGATTGTGTTAAAAAAGAGTCCTAAATTTCAGAACAATCCCAGTGTATAAAAGTTGAGCCCCTGTGACATCTGGGAAATCCCTAAAAGTCAAGTAAAAAATGCTAAAAGGTTAGGTAAGGTTTAATAAAATATTTTCGGGGAACTTTTGGAAGTCTCTCTAAAGATATTCTTCTACAAAAACCTGTAGAAACTTCTAACTGGATGAATTTCCAGATTGATAAATAAAGGATACTTTGATGAATTTCAAGTTTGAATTCATTTTTGAGAGAATCCCAATCCTACATAATAATCCTATATATTGAAGGAAGAACGCAGCAGGCTTTGCCCCGAACTGTCGGGGCTTTATTTTGCTCCACGTGCTTTTTTGGCTGGTTTTAAGCCATCCGGATTTTAGTATGAAAGTGAATCACCGAAAGCCCCCGGAGTTTAACGTTGAAATTCGAGTTTTTCTTTTGCAATGTTTTACGGCCATTTGCAACTGGCTAGTGAGTTTATGCAATTCAATTTGATACAATTTG
Organism: Aedes aegypti; assembly: GCF_002204515.2. Classification (NCBI taxonomy): domain Eukaryota; kingdom Metazoa; phylum Arthropoda; class Insecta; order Diptera; family Culicidae; genus Aedes; species Aedes aegypti. The sequence continues at coordinate 220,220,730 of NC_035107.1, read as the reverse complement.
TCACTGAAATTTTCTACCGTAAGTACTTCGCCACCCAGTGTTGATTCATGTTAAAAATAATCGGTAATAAATCGCAAAAAGCCTCTTTCTGGCAAAAGGAACAAAATTTGTTTAATTAGATTTAACAAATACCGTTAAATTTAATTAGAAGCAACAAATACCGCGTTCTATAATTCGGTTTGTTGGAGAAAAGTGCTTTAATGTGAATCGAAAACGTTGTGAAATTCAAGACATTGAAAAAATTGTTTTTTTTTGGTGGTGTAATAACGAACGAATGCGCGGCAAAGGCGAAAGGGGAAGAAAAGTCGATCCCAAGGTTGCCTGGTTGAGTCGAAGATTTCCATGGTGACGGCAATGCCGCCTTTGATGGTTTTCGGTGCGATTGTTCTGATTATGATTCTTACTACAAAACTCAATACATGTCAGTTTTGTAGAAAACATCTTTTAAACTGGAAGGTGACTTCTGAATGGACGTGTCTCTCCAGCCATTCTGAAATGGGTCACCAGATCTGCAAAAGAGCTATCACCTTCTAACTCCTGGACTAAACCTTTTTGCAAAAGAATTGGGTTGTTTAGTGAAGAAAAATTCACAGTTTTTTAAGCTTGATCGGAAAAGCACATTTTTCTTAATGTAACATGATTTTATTGCTCTTTAAAATCTTAATTTTGATAATTTACTATATCAAAATTAAGATTTTAAAATATTTTATTCCGTCCATCAATTACATTTCAATTTACATAATGACAGCTCGTCCCGAAGTAAAATTTGCCGAGGGGTGATTCAAACGCGGTTTCCATATTAGGCTACACGCAAACAAATTTTGTTGTATAATCTACCGAATCCATGGTAGAATTAAGAACTGCACCAACTATTTTCAACCGACTACAAAAATCTGTTAAGTTTTCTATAATCTGGTACAAATCACTGAGCAGTGCAGTTAATGTGACTATGTCCATAGTAACTTCGACTACACAGCATTGTATTTCGATCCGTGACATCCACCGTACAACACAGTGTGGTCAAAAGTATAATGCCAAACTTGTCAAATCTAGAATGTTTCTAGTCATTAATACAACAATTGTGGTTAAATAAAACCATTAAAAAAATGAATTTGATCGATTTATTTATTATTATCATTTTCTTGTTTCAACATTTTAAAGTAAAACCCTGCAATTCTCAGCGCTTTGTTCAACCATTGAACGACCAAGACAATGTTTTTAAAAACAGTGCTTTAACAAAAGTTGTTGCAAATAGTTCAAAATCATTTCAAGAATTCTTGGCTGAAAACCAATAGTTAGTTGATTTATCACATTTTATAAGTTAAATGTGCGTATAAAAACTTTTTAATAATTAATGAACTAATGGTGCCAACTCTATTTAGCTAGTATTTGTAGAGTACCGTTCGATCAGCTGTTTCCATAGTTAATCCGATTTCTTAAAAAAAAACATTTTCATTTGTTCGGCAATCGTCAGTAATATCTGGAAAAGAGTAGAATTGGGTCCTAAAATTTTTAATAAAATCTTGTTTTTATTTAACAACACGAAAGAGCATGTTACTTCAAGTACTTTAGCATTTTTTTTTTCGCACAAATAACGGCTATATCATGTTTAAACTTTAATTTTAAAATTGGGTCAAAAAATGAACCTTGACACTTGAGATCATGTTTGACGTTCGCTTAGTCGACAAAAACACCACAGGGGTGTTAGTTTTAACACTGGGGTTGTTCCTATCTGACATTTCGGAAGGGACACGGAAAACAAAATACACCCAAAATTTGAGTTTAAGCCAAGGGGTGTGACAAAATCTAAAAAAACATAAAAAAATGTTGTTTGGACTTAAACCAACGGAAAACATTAGAAAATTGAGTAAACATGTATTTTTGGCCTAAACTTAAGCGTTTAGCACTAAAATCGGGACAGGGCTTTAGGACCCTATTGACCCGTTTAGCAAAAAAGAATAGTACACAATTTTTTAAGGCAGAAAATAGTGTACTCTAAAAAGAGTACGTCTGGTAACCCTAGTCGGAGACATCAATAATAGACGAAAGAAATATACCATCAAATATACGATACGATACGATTTTAATCGATTCGGATAGTTGCCAGAAATAAGCACTAGTATACCCGAAAATCATGAGCAATTTAGGGCAAACCCACCATAAAGTAAGTACCAAAACAATGCGAGGAGCAGCATTTTACACAGATAAAGAGACGTAGCACAGAAAAAATTGCCATCGACCATACGATCATTTCAAATTCGCCAGGTTTCAAACCTCACAACCAGAGGTGCATGCATCATTGTTCTTCGTGTTTGATATTTCACACTACCGCCATCTACAGGTCTTGTTGCACTAAAGAATATTGTGCAACTTTTTCATCTAATTATAATGGTGTAATGGTGTGTGGGTTTTCAAAAAAAAAAAGTTCCAACCATTACGTCTGTTTGTCTGTGATTTCAATCTGTTACGAAATTCAGGTTATAAGAAATAATTCAGAACGACATGATAAACATAGACTACTATCATCAGAAATGGTTAGCAAAAACATTCCTTCTTTCACCGTAAATTAATGGAACGCCACTCTTCATTATCGAGTTATGTTTCAAGCCGCTTACAGTCAAAGCATGGTGTGCTCTTCATTGGACGTGTATCAGTTTTTCTTCTGAAAAAAAAACATGATTTCAAAAGAATAGGGTCCTAAAGCCCTGTCCCAATTTTAAAAAAAAAACTTAAACCCCTGTGGTGTTTTTGTCGACTAAGCGAACGTCAAACATGATCTCAAGTGTCAAGGTTCATTTATGGACCCAATTTTCAAATTAAAGTTTAAACATGATATAGCCGTTATTTGAGCGGGAAAAATTGCCAAAGTAGTTGCAGTAGGATGCTCTTTCGTGTTATTGAATAAAAACAAGATTTCATTAAAAATTTTAGGACCCAATTATCAAGAACTTTATCCATAGTTTCCAGAAACTATTTTGAAAATTCTAAACGAAAATTTTTGAATAATTCTTGTAGTCAAGGATTTTTAAATAATTCTTGTAGTTCAAGGATTGCTCCAGTAATTTATTCTACAATTCTATATATGAAAATCATATGATGAGGTATGTGGAAATCTGTTGGGTTGGGTTGCGTTTTTACTATCATTATATGCAAAAAAAAATGAGAACGTTGAAACAATCCAGTTACCAATGGAAAAAGGTACAACGTCAATTGTATTCGCACAGCTAATGTTCGTCCTTGAAACGTGCTGGTCTTTTACATGTTCGAATGCTTATCACGCCGGTCTTCAATAGACCACTCATTTCGTACTACCATGCGGTTATGCATATGCTCAGTAAAGTGGAAAACCGAGTAGAAAGCGAAAACACAATGCATGCGCGGTGCCTCGAGGATATTTTTCTATAAACTTGCTCTCGGAAGAAAGTGCTTTGCTTGAAGCTACTGAGGATATACTCAGACGCTCAGACAGTATATCCCATATGATTTTTCACTCGTCGATTACTGCATTTTTCTTTTTATTTCCCTGTACGTAAATCCCATGCATATAACTGCATTTCATATTTTTATCAGACCTAATCGCTACATTTTATATTTTACTTCAAAAGACAATGAATAACTCTGAACGATAATTGAATTCTCGCATAATTTATGATCTTGTCTTATAAGCCAAAAGTAATCAAGTGTGCAGCTTGTTGTCACTGAGCAAACAAATGGATTAACAAGTTTTTTTTACCAATGCTACGATGAAGAGAAGATCCTCCTTTATCTCATACATGCGCAACATTCCCACCGTTGGAACGATAACAATGTGTAGTTGTTAAATGTTAGATGTTAAATAAAATCATGAAACGAGCTCATCCTCCATCCTTGACTGAGCAGCCAAAAATCTCTTTCAACTTCACTTAACGCATACAGATCAAATGGGAAAGTAATCACTTTGGAGACTCAGAAAAAATAACATTTTATCGAAAAAAAAATCAGTCAAAGTTGAGTAATTGGGCTCAACTACTCTCGGTGCAAGATCTAGTGGTTCATCGATACCCCATAAAACAGCATTTTAAAACGAGAGAAGTGCCACAAAAAAGCCGTTTGAAAACGAGAATAGAGTCACAAGCCGACTATTGTTACGGCCATCTTTGGATTCTGAAATGTTTCACCTTAATGTAGTATTAACCGAATAGGGAAGAATCTGTAAATCCATCAATTTTAGTGCATTTACCTACAAGGTTTATACTCTGTCAGATACATTTTGAGGCTAAGTGTCTTGCCCACATCATACATAACACAAACACACATGTAGGTACGGTGCTAATAGTCACATTCATTCCTGATATCCCTTTCGTTGATCGGTAAATTTCGTTACGCGCTCCGTTTTTCCCTGGACTAGCACATGACACACTAAATTCTCATATAAGCCCGCCTAATTACATTTTCGCACATTGAGTGTATCTCCAGCGTCACATATGTACTGTGAGTTAATTCTCACTATTACGCAGCATCCATACAAAACACTGTGAAGCATTTTTTTTTCCCCAAACTATCAATTCAGAAAGAATATTACCAAACGCACTATCGCAACGTAGTTTCACATCGCGAATCAAAATAAACCACGAACACTGAGAAGCAACCAACATTGCAAGGAATCACATTTCCGGTGATTCGAAAGCTTCCGTCCCAATCGAAATCCGGCTCAGCACTGATTCGCATATGCATCGCATGCAAAAAGTCTGCTTGAGAAAACAATAAAGAGCGCCAAGAAGGCCAAACATGTTCCTGTTCTAGTACTTCAATGTCGTAAATCGGTTTCGCTACGATTGAAACGATATGCTTGAGAGCGAGATCTCCAGACTTATTTTTTTAAATAAAATTGAAGCGTTTTCCACTCATCAAAGTTGCGGACCCTTGGGTCATATTTTACAAATTCAATGTGAATTTGTTTGAAATTTATATATGAAATATTGTGTGATCATAACAGTGCACTTTTTTTTAGCGTGTCTGATGCATCGAGAGCGTAACATAAGAGTGAGAAAATTTCTCATTTAAGGTGAAGATTAATCGAAGCCAAACCTCAAATTTTCAATAGCACGAATCTAGAGAACCAACCGTTTTTAATCGATTGCTCACTCGCAGGTGGTGACCAATCGATTAAGTTTTCAGCTCAAACGGGTGTTCGGTTCTCCAGATTTGTGCTCTTGAAAATTTGAGGTTTGGCTTCGATTCATCTTCACCTTATTGCCTGTTATATTTTCGTGCACGCTTAGAATAATTCAGTCGAGATTCGCTGGTTAAGATTTCGATTGAATCAACGCGGTAGAGATAAAGACAAATTAAAGACCTCGATGTCGATGTGGAATATTTAGAGGTGTGGGCGAACATCAAATAAGTATTTGTGATAACATCAGTTTTGAAGTGGTAGTTGTGCAATGCCAACTTCGGCGAGCCGAAAGTTCACGAAGTAGCCGAAGATGACGTCACGTTGAGGAAGCTGCGAACAAATTTTTTTGCAGCCTTGTCGTCACCATCAGCTGATCGTTTTGTTTACATATTTTTCGTGACTACCAAGGTAACCAGTAAGCACTGTTATAAGCGGTATATGAACCGTTAAACAGTTCTGCAGTGCCAACTAGCATTATAAGACATTTTCAAATGCTTCTAGGCACTGTGACTTTCAAGCCCTGAAATAAGTCGTATACCGTGCACCCCCGCTAATTTGAACGATACCTCATGCAAACCATCGGGGTTCATTTTTAATTTGAACATCTAGTCACCCTAGAAACGTGATTCTGGTTACCTCTTTCACTGTTTTGTTTTGATTCTGCATTCCGTTCCACAGCGTTCCATCTCACTTCACACCGTTCCATGAGCTAAATGACGTTTGAACCATTTTTAATCTGAACGATGTGCAAATTAGCGGGGTACAGATTAAAAAGTGTTCAGATTAAATGTGGTCAAACCAACGGGGGTACCCGATATGAGTATAAAACGCTATGTTACACTGCCGTTATACGCATAATTGTCCCATGTTACTTTTTGTGCATTTTGACTTTTTGTCATTGTGAAACGTTGAATTACTGCGGGAAAAGGGACCACGTAGCTTAGCACGATTCCGCACGTCTTACCTGCTTGCTGGTAGAAAGCCGAAAGAGGCCGATGAAATGGCGGTTGCGAGTAACAGCCTGTATTGGGGGCGCTCACGGTGAGTGCCAATGCGCAGGGCTGCTGTTATATGTTCAGCATGCGCTACACTATAGTATATACTTTCCGAGTGCCTAATCGTGTACCACACATCTCACTTCCTCTTCGGAAAAATAAAATAAATTTGATTTAAATTAACATGTGAATTTGACTTATTTGCAGCCATTCGGGAAGATGTAAATTTTGATTAATATACCTCACGAATGCACAATACAACCAAGATGTACGCAAAAAAAAAAAATCTAGGTGTACCACATTGTGCAAGTGTAATCAAATTTAGTACTTTTTCCTTTCCGTGTGTGTTCTTCACATCAGACATCACGGACATCACCCCTCGGAAAGTTTGTCAACGTATGCTGCAAGGGCAGCTTTTGGGTTCGTCTCGCTGCATGTCAAATGTGTCAAATCGATCGATGAGAGTGAGAGAGAGAAGGGAGAAAGGAAAGTTGAGGCAACGTCAAAGTTGGTCGGTATTACCGACTCGGTAAACAACAACAAAAGTTTTCCTTTGCAATCCAGGAAAAAATCGTCACCGTTGCATTTCGTTGTTTTCCAATGTTTGCTTTCGTAATTTGTTCTACCACTTTCCCACGGTGAGTAAAACATTTTGCAGTTTAATATTTACTTTTCGAATTCATTTTTACTTTATTTCAGATCAAATTAACGGTATTACCACCGAGGAACTATCACTCATCGATTTCGATCACTCTCACGTAATCGTTGAGGAATCCTGGTGCTCGTCTGTCGCGTGCTTGTCGGAATAATGCGTGTGAGGGCTGCTCGTCTGGTTGCTGAAGATTGCTGGTCGGTGGTCCGGAATATTTTGATGAATCACGCTCGACGTCACGCCATGGTTGAACCCTTTTTGTTTGGGATATGTGTCGTTTAGAGACTTTCCCATACTTATCGTTGAGGATGAGACTGCCATTCCTCTCTTCCACCACCGTATATCGTGTCGGAGAAAAACGAGAATCTCCTTTTGTGCGAATAGGCCGTTCGATGACAACTTCGTCCCCCGGCTTAACTTTACATTCGCGAGCACCTCGTCGGGAATCTTCACGCTGCTTTCCGGCTAACTTGGCCTCACGGTCCCTGTATTGTAGAAGGTCCTCGTCAAAATCAGACTTCCCGTGCTGAAGCAAAGGCAGTCCACGCTTGATTTTCCGGCCGTACATTACCTCTTCAGGTGGAACCTTTGTGATGCTGTGAGCAGCTGCGTTGTGGGCGTTAACTGCTTTTTTTAGTTCGTCGACATAACTGGTTTTGTTGGAAGTTGCTACTGCCATAGCCTTGTTAATCAATTTCATATAACTTTCCGCCAAACCGTTCTGCTGCGGAAAGAGTGGCGTAGAGAAAGTTATTGAAATATCCCGTTTATTGCAATATTCCGCGAAATCTTGCCCATTGAATGGCGGCCCATTGTCCGTTTTAATGGTTTTGGGAAACCCTTCGTTTTGAAATACGTCGTCAAGGACTTTCTTAACGCATTCAAATTTGGTTGATTTGACGGGTTTGGCGATGAAGTACCGTGATTTATAATCGACTATCACTAAGATGAGAACTCCACCGAATTTGATGTATGGGCCATTGAAATCCAGGGCAACTGTATTCCAAGGCACTTTGGAGCGAATACTCTTTCCATTGGTGTTGTTCTCTCTGGCTTGCCGTTGATGCAACATGTTTCGCACGATTGTACCCAGCTAGTTACATCTTTGGGCATGCCTGGCCACCAAACGCGTTGTCGCAAAATACTTTTCATTTTTGCTATTGATGGGTGTCCTTCGTGTGCTACCTCGAGGGCATGTGTCTGTAAGGCTTTTGGAACCACTGCGCATCCAGTTTTAACGATGATCCCATTTAGGATGTATAAATCATTTTCAACTGTGCGATATCTCCTCAAGCTTTCAGACCACACTCCCGTTTTTAATGACTTCATTACTTGTTGTAATGTTTCATCTTGATCGGTAGCACTCTTTATTTCCGCTTCCGTAAGGAACTCAACTGAATTCGCCTCAAGACTTGCTATTTCCCACGGACTGTTTTCATCATCGAACGGAGCGTCGTCTTCACCCCTGTACAGTCTGGATGGAGGATCGGCAATATTGTCGATACCACGGACATATTCAATGTCGTAATGGTACGGGCTTAATCTGATAGCCCAGCCATCAGCACGCGTCAATGCTCGTCTTGAATCTTCCCGTAATCTGTTGAAGATGAATGTGACCCCTTGCGCATCTGTACGGAGTGTGAAGCGTCTGCCTAGTAGGAAGTAGGAAAAATGTTCTACCGCCCACACAACTCCTAACGCTTCCCGTTGGTTCTGCGCGTATTTCCTTTCTGTCGATGAAAGTGACTTGGATGCAAAGCTGATTATGCGCGGCGATTGATTTTCTCCTTCCTGCACAAGTACAGCTCCCAATGCAACAGGGGAAGCATCTGTATATAATACTGTTTTATCAAGTTCCGAAAAGAAACCTAATGATACAGTGCAATCGATGATGTGCTGTTTGACTAATTCAAAAGCTTTCTTCTGCTCCGGTCCCCATAACCATGCCTTGGTAGTTGTCGCAGTCCACAACGGACTAGAGATATCAGCGAAATTTTTCAAGTATGGACTCAGATACGACGCCAGCCCAAGAAAACTACGAAGCTCTGACAGTGTTGTGGGCTCTCTGAAATTTTGCACGCTTTTAACTTTTTCGTTGTCGATATGAAATCCTTCTTGATCGAGTTCATGACCTATGAACTGTAACCTGGTCCTATCAAACTCGCACTTCGATGTGTTTAGGGTTAGATGATTGTCTCTCAAGATTTGCAATACTTTTCCTACAGTTGCGTGTAGACCTTCAAGCGTATCCGAAAAAATCAAGATGTCGTCGATATACACGATTGTATAATCACCGACATCCTTCAGAATTTTGACCATCTCACGTTGGAATATTTCTGGCGCACAGTTAACGCCGAACATGAGTCTGGTGAATCTGTACATGCCATCTTCCGTCATAAAGGTGGTCAGATCGCGTGACTCTTCGGACAGTTCCAGGTGATAGAAAGCGTTTTGCAAATCGAGCTTCGTAAAGTATTTTGCGCCGTGGAGCTTGACTCGCATTTCCTCAAGTAAGGGGAGTTTGAAAAATTCGCGATTAATCGCTCGATTTGGGGCGCGCATGTTAACTACGAGGCGGAAATCATTCCGCCCTTTGGCAACAGCGGACATACCGCTTATCCAACCAGGAGCGGATGTTACTTTTTCAATCACTCCTTGTGCTTCCATCTCTCGCAGTCTTTGTCGCGCTGCTTCTCTGTAAATATCATCAAAACTGTAATGACTATCTCTAATTGATAGGTAACTGAATTGATGTTCCATGAACGAAAGGAAGCATGGCTGCTAATGCATGTAAATTAAGGTGAAACGTTTTGCCAAACAACAATACTGCCATAACGGCAATATTGATTCGTGTTACCGAGGGAACGAATGCCAATCGATCAATTACAAGTACATATATAGTTCTGCATAGAAACCTTCTTTGAACTAGCCCTTTCCTATATTGTTTGATTTAGTGCCCCCCATTCGGATCCTATAGAAAAACAGTTTCACCTTAAATGCATTCTGGGAGACCGTTTATACTGCTTATGTTTATCGTTTTATCTTACCTGTACGCTGCTGGTACATTATAATACGCGCTTTTAGTGGGTGGGACCGTCTGATCAATGCTAAATTTGACCTTCAACCCTGGCATTTTCGGAAATAGGTTGTTGGTCCGTATTTCACAGTTGTTGATTTTACTTCCTATGTGCAACAATCCCATGTCACTCGATGTCGATCGCCCTAGCAGTGACCTTGTTCCTTTAAGAATCACGTGGAAGACGGCGGCTATAGCAGGTTGGATGGATCCAGGAGTAGTGATTTCGGCTTTAATTGTGCACTCGACCACCATCGGTTCTTGTATGCATGTAACTTTTTGTCGATCGTCTTCATGATTTCTAACTTTGCTTTTCCCATTTGCTTTTCTCGTGTCAGCAAAACCCAATCATTTCCTCCGATAACATTTACGTCAGCTCCCGAATCAATGAGAAATCGAATGGGAGTAGATGATCCAATTGAACAGGTAACTAGGACGTCCTCAAGTGAAAGGGCATTAACCAGCTGATTTGCATTAGAAGTGACAATCAGAATAAAAAAATAATAATTAGTTTATCATGTGTTTTATTCAACGTATCGAGGGTTTAGGGTTAAATCATTCTTAGTGTGCCATGACTTAAGGAAAATGATAACACAAATTAATAATCATTTGTTACCTGCTGGTTGCTCTGCTTGTCGTCGTCTGGGACGTCAGGCTTATCACGGAAGCTGTCGAAATTCTGCTTGTTCTGCAAAGCATTGACCTGCTTCTGTCGACACGCCGCTGCGTAATGGCCACGTTTACCACACTCGTTGCAGTTTCGGGTTAGCGCTGGACATTGTCCGTTCCTGTGGTTAAAGAGTGAGCATCTGGTGCATCGTGAGCGTTGTCCTTGTTGTCGTCGGTTGGTGTCACTTCTACGCTGTTGCTTCACTGGTGGTCCACCTGTTCCGGAACCTCTGATAAGACGCTTCTGATTGAAATGCCCATTTCGATTGCTCCTGATTTCCAGCACATGGTTTCCATCCAGTTGTTTTCTTTCGGACTCGAACGTTTCATCGCGAGTGGCTGATTGAACGATGAACTCCGTATCGTGCCCGTACACTCTGGCCTGTCTCACAAGCTCTCGATTCCGGAGGCCTGCTAGAAGCTGCGCTCGTACAAATCTGTCCTCATCAATGCTGTACTTACATGCCTTAGCTTTGGATGTCAATCGCGCATGGAAAGCGACCACGGATTCGCCGATCTCTTGCTTCATTCTCGAGAACTCCTCATGTTCGGCGGCGGTGTCGGTCATCTTTCGCAGATAGGTTTGGATGTTCGTCACAAATGTTCTGTAACAATTGGAGTTGGACAAGCTTGGACGTAACTTAGCGGCTTTGACGATTCCTTGTAGCTCGCTACCCATAGAAAGGAATAACAATTGGGTCCTTTTAACAGGGTCATTAACATTGCTCAGGGAAGCCGCTATCTCGAAGTTTTCCACGTAGCTGTTCCACTCCTCCCACATTTTACACGATGCAATACCACTAGGGAATGGTTTCAAGTGGTCCCAACGAATATTTGTTGATGAGCTTTCACCACCTGCACGTTGGTCTACGTCGTTCGATAGTTTCCAGCTCAAGTCGGCGTCGTCATCTGGTGTTGATCCGGCACTCGCTTGGAACCGGGACAGGGCATTATTCATATTCGCGATCATCTTTTCCATGCGGTCGAATCGTTCGGCGGTGGCGTGTTCCAGCACTGCCTTGCTTGGGTTTTCCTGTGGTGTTGACTTAACGGGTGGCGGTGATTTTGATGGAGAACAGGATGGAGATCTCGTCGAATAAGAAGATGAACTTGATGTTTCGCTGTCGGAGTTGGAATCGCTTCTGTCATTACGAATGTCATCGGTTCTTGTGCCGATGCGGATGGATGATTCATCAGAGTCGCTGTTACACGTTTCGTGAGTTTCCATCTCTTCCGTGTCTGTTCTGTCACCACAACCAACCGGGCTATCGTCATCGTCATCTGAGTCGTAGTCGACAATGCGACGGACGTATTTTCCTTTAATGGACATGCTTTACTATTTTCGCTGAATTTTCAATGCTTTTTTAGATTCTATCTAGAGAGGACACAGGAATAACAATCGCAATTAGTTTTTTCATGAGCGCGACTTCTAAATCCGCTCCACTATGCATGTAGTGACGAGTTGTTTAATGGAGAGCCTTGTTAATCGACAATAATTGCGCTGCCAGTTAGACACGCTCTGTATTATTCTTTTAATCTTATCAGCGCGGTGCTCCTGACCCGCTCAATAATGACATTTTTTTTTGCGCAGTTTTTCGACTCGCTCTGTGACTCAAAATTATCGTAGCGCGATCTTTGATCCGCTCTGTAATCTTTACTTGTCTCAGCGCGATACTTATGTTCCGCTTCACAATGGATTTCAATTTATTCAGCGCAGCCGATTCTAGCTCGCTCAGCGCGATACTTAAGATCCGCTATTTCCCATGGCTTTGGAATAAGCTCTTCCTGCCGAAGTTACTAGTGCACTCAGGGTATTTTCCAGTTTTAATCGCATTGGTCTCTCACTCGAAATAACCTCACTTTGTGGAGCGAAAACAAAATGCATGTCGCCTGCTTGAGCTCCGACTGGTCCCTTTCCCCAACTGTTTTAATTTTATAAGATATTGGTTCAATGTTTGCGTTGCAACAAAAAGTGCAACACCTGGCAGGATCCGCCATTGTGAAACGTTGAATTACTGCGGGAAAAGGGACCACGTAGCTTAGCACGATTCCGCACGTCTTACCTGCTTGCTGGTAGAAAGCCGAAAGAGGCCGATGAAATGGCGGTTGCGAGTAACAGCCTGTATTGGGGGCGCTCACGGTGAGTGCCAATGCGCAGGGCTGCTGTTATATGTTCAGCATGCGCTACACTATAGTATATACTTTCCGAGTGCCTAATCGTGTACCACACAGTCATCAAACAGTTTATTTTTACGTATAGTTTTAGAAAACACTTACCAAAAATTAACTTTGTTCGGAAAATCAATGAAAAGCAAGCCAAGTCAATTTGTCCCATTGTTGAATTTCCACGCATAACTGTCCCACTACTGTATTTCTACGCATAACTGTCACACTATGCAATTCACTGCGCTAATCTTGAACAAAATATTCAGTTGTGAGTTTTGAATTAGCTGGTGTTTGTGAAAATCGTTTTGAACATCTACTTACGTTGGCTTTACATCCCATGTGGAACACAACCCGTGTTATGTGTTTATCGGGATGCATTCGTCATTCATGCGAGTCTGACGTCAAATTTGATTGACATTTTCAATTTAAAAATATTATTTCCCATTGGTTTTTCAATGAATTACAGTTGAATTTTCAGGGTCAATCACATTTAGTTTAAATTTTTTTGAACCGCCGTCATCGATTAGAAATTCACCATCATTTTGGATTCATCACGAGGAGTACTGAATTAATCCCACTTGAAGAACCAGTAATTACTTTAATTTCGAGTCCATGGCTTGCGACAAATCAACTTCATGATTTAGCAAACCAAGTCCAAATAAAAATAGTTCGACCATTTTTGGAAGACTTGGCCATATGCTGGGTTGGTCTGAATACCGGTTCACTGGTGGAAGTGGCCATTATATTAGCGAATCTGAAACCTGGCTTGCGACATATCAATTTTCATGAATTTGCAAATTAGGTCTACAGGTGGTTCGAATGTATTTGAATGACTTGACCACATGTCGGATTGTTCTGAATTCCCAGTTTCCTGGGGGAAATGGCCTCTAGACTGTGGGTTCTGAAACCTAGCTGGCAACATCAAACTTCATAAATTCACAAATCAAGGCTAAAGAAGGATAATTCAAAGGTTCCTGGATGACTTGATAACATGCCAGGTTGGTTTGGATACCCTGTTCCCCAGAAATTGGCCATTATATTGGCGGTCTTGAGACCTATCTTGCGACATATCAAACTTGATGAAGTCAAGTCAAAAGAAGAATAGGATGACCTGGCCACATACTGGGTTATTCCGCATAGTTGGCTCTTCGGTGCAAGTTGCAAATATGTTGGTGGTTCTAAAACTTAATTTGCGATGTATCAAACATATTATGATATGTATTGCAAACAAAGTCCAAAAAAATGTCAAATCGGGTGAAGATTTGTGTCGTGAATTTCAGTTCAATATTTACTCGGCAGAATAACCTTGAATTCGCAGATGATTTTCTGTCAAGCCTGCAGCTGGAAGAGTCGATTTAGGAATTAATTACATCTTATAAACTCTCTTACTTACTCATCCACTCTTTCTTTCACTAACTCATACATTTTCTCACTATCACACATATAGAAAACTTTGCTTTCCATTACAAACTATAAATTCGTTTTTTTTTCTCTTCCCCACACGTTCATTAGGTGCCTTAACATAGTCTTGAGGATATACGTCCTCTACATTCGGTACAATCTATACGTAAGAACGGTCATTCACAGCAGTATGCTTAGCACATAATTGGTTACTACTCTCAGTGGGACTGTTATGCGTAGAAATTCACCAAAAACCCCGTATTTCTAGGCATAACAGTCCCACTTTGAATTTCGTAGCCAAATTTACTTTATTCCCATAATACAAACTCTTGACTCTAATAAACACGCTATTCTTTATACTATTGTGAAGATTTCAATTCAATTTACCACACACCTGGTCAATATGAGGCCTAAATGTGTTAAAATCTTTAAACGCGTTTTTCTCGATTGCATATTTTGGAACATGGGACAATTATGCGTATAACGGCAGTACAGGGCTTGTAAACCCTGGGCCTATAAGCCGAATGCTACGGCTGTCAATGCTTACAAACGTTTAATATCTTGACGTTTATATCGAATAGAGCAAAACAGATTTCAACCAAAACAAAACAGTTATAAACGATGAAGAAATTTGGTAACAATCCTCCCGATGCATATCTGTTATCCAAGTTATGTTATCGTAGTTTACAAGATTGCATGACTCTTGAATTGACGATTGTTGAAATGAAAACTAACCACTCACGAGAAAATACTGGTGAAATGCCTTTGCTCAATATAGTTTTTGAGAATGAAGTTGGTTTGGGAGTATCCTAACCCGAACAAATGGGAGGAAACGGGAAGGAAACAAATACAAAATGTATCGTGAGAGCGTTTGCGGGGAGCTTTATCTCGGGAGGTTCCGTAAATCTACTTTACGAGAAAACATATTCAGTCAGCTTTCTGGGCATTCTCCAGCCAGGTTGTAAGAAATGTCCAAGAGAGAGTCCAGGTCTAAATAACTATCTGCATGGTCTTGCTGGCATTACCAGCATGCCAGCATCTTAAATTTTCTTCTGCTGGATGGTTACTGCAAATTTCTCTACTTTATATATGATGCTGGGCGATGTCAATCATTAGTGCGTCGGTGGAGTAGTGGGAAAATGCAATGAATATCATCCGATTGGATTCTTGAATTCGTAAGTTCGAGTCTGGAACAAGCACAAAAAAAGAACTCCGAAGAGGAGCATAGAAAAAAAAGACGATGCAGAAAATAAACAACTTTTTTTTTTCTTTTTTCTTAGTCCGCATGCTATAAAATTTTGACATCTCTGATTCAGTGACTCGGAACGAGTAGGCAGTTTATCAGCCGAATAATTCGCCAAAAGTGGCTTTATAACAGCCCTTAATTACGATATAGTTCCTATTAGCCTTGTTAGCCATACCTTTAAATCGACTATAGAACCGACTTGGGGCCGGTTTATACGCCTTAATGGTTACTTGGGTAGTACAAGCAAACACATACTAAGAGCCGGACCTGTTATATATGACATTGCCTCGATGTCCCTTGCAGTTGCCCAAAATTTTATGGCTCATAAGGTGAACTAGAATGCCGTGAAAAGTGTACTGCGATCTGTCAAACTTGGGTACTTTTTGCACTACCGAGGGACCAAATGCAGTACTAGAAGTGGTACACAATCTGAGCCCGAGTGTGACGGACCTGGTAGAAAGTTAGAAACTGCATCTTGCCGCAGATTAATTGTTTTCGGAATCTATCGGATTCCGGAAATCTATCTCGGAATAATCATGTGCTTTTCTATGTTATTTTATTGATCACGGTTTCCTTGAGAGTTGACAGGTAAACAATAATAACTCGGCAAGTCTCGTAGGATAAATTTACGACTCGTGCTGTAAAAATCATCATTCTACAACTTGTTCCGTAAACTACTATTACTTCAAAGGAGTTAAAATAATGTTGCTACTGTTGGCACGAATATCCGGTAAGTTGGAGGACAATCCATAAAAAAAATACTATACTTTTCATCACTTTCATGATTCATTATTAAAATAACCAAAACGGCCGCTATGGAAAGCATAGATAGCGCCACCGTAGCCTTGTGTGTTTGACAGAACATCAATGCTGTCACAATGTTAAATCCCATATACAGTGGCGCCTTTGTTTCGATGCGGTGAGTACTTGCAAAAACTACACTCAATGATCCATTGAAATACAGTTCGTTGAATTGTTTTTGTATTGTACAACAATACACGAATTGCTAATCAAGACAATACATGAACAATATATCGTATTGTATTTTCGAAATATATGTATGAGAAAAAATATATATTTGTATTGTTACCATACTTAACCACCCATACATTATATTGCCAAAATCTCATATACAATACAGTGAACTGTTCAAAACAATATATTGTACTGTAATTTTATTGTCATTTTACAATATACTTCCAATATATTGAATGGTACTGTTACAATACGCTGTATTGTTTTAGTATTGTATTTTTTATCCGGGTGGGAAAGAGCTAAAATCGGGAAAACAATTTTCAACTGGTTTCAAGTTTTATTTTAATTTAAGGACTTTGTTTTATGATTTTGTTAATATAAACATTATTTTTTTACTTCCATTTTCTATGTACCGTAATACAAGGTAACATTGACAAGTTTCTTGGATAATTATTAAGAATTTCAAATTTCAAAAATTCGATTTTTAAATGATTGTATAGACGTGGCCAAGGTCATAATTGACTTAATGCACCAAATATTTCCAGTATATATGTTGTTGCCACACTCCCTGGGCACAACGGTTTGGTGGAGATGACATCCAATACTCGCGATCAACATGACATGTGTCAGTGATGAATAGAACAAAAAAGTAAAATGAAAAGAAAACAAACTAAAACTTGAGCAAAACGTGAACTCCAAATTAAAATATTGATTCAGCATATTACATTATAAATTTGTTATCCTAGGCTAGTTTGTACTCATAGGTGAGTGAAAAAAAATGAAATTTATTGAATTTGTTATTATAACTATTCCTATGTTTGTAGTAGCTGAACTGCGATCGGTGTCAGAAAACACCAAGAATTTTGTAACCTCAATTAGTGGAAATTGGATACTGAAAAAGTAAGCTATTATACTAAATCTATTACTACTTAAACTAATGGCCAAATAAAATTATAGCTTGAAGCTGTCGAAACGTAGCTAACAAAACGGTGTCATCATTTTCCGCAACAAAATTCTTCAAAGTTTTTCATTGCAGTAGTATTGCATGAGAAACAGCACAGCGATATGAGTGCAAGTGGACAACACTCTTGTAAGAAATGCTCAAGGAGAGATTCGGCGGACAATATGGTCTGTTGTGACTGCTGCGATGGTTGGGAGCATTACGGATGTGCTGGCGTGACAGACTCTATCAGTGATACAAATCGATCGTTTGTATGCGTCCGTTGCATAGAGGAAGCCCGTGGAACTACGTTGAATACCATTCCCGAGGATGAAAGGATGAAAGAGCGAATGGAAGACGTACCTTCAAAAGGAGCCATCCCGAAGAACAGCGATAATCAGAAGGGCGAAGAAGCTAAAGGTTCTGTGGTCTCGGTAAGCACGTCAGCGTCTAGTAAAAGGTCTCAAAGAATCCAGATGTGTCTAAACCTACTAGAAGAGACCAAGAAGGTGAAGATGCGGATGCTGGAAGAAGAGGAAAAATATTTGCAGGCGAAATTTGATTTGTTGTTGAGATTAGGAGATGAAGATGATAACGGAAGCAGGAAGAGTGTGGTGAGCGCACGCACTTAACGAACCAGGCTGGAAAAGTGGTTGAACGACGGTCAAGCAACGCAGGTAACTAATAAACCTGCCAATAGGCCGCCCAAAGAGGTCTCAGATGTCCAGAAGATTAAGGGTGACGCCAATGATGCTGCGCTGCGGGATAAAAAATCAGTGGTTCCTACTTCTAAAACTGAGTCGGTTTTGAAGAGTCTGGAACAAGTTACTCCTATTAGGCCAGCACAAGGAACCTCAACCCCACTGCAAACAGGTCGAGCTGCGATGACGGATTTAATCTCTCCTACTACCATCACATCAACACTTCTACCTGGCTCTATACAGAACCAGTATCCGCATATCTGGCCACTATCAGAGGGTCACGGTAGGGCTCCAGAATATCTTCGATTAGGTAGGCAAACTGACGCAATACAGTCTAAGAGCAAACTGCTATTCTCTCCAGCGGCAAGTGCCGTCGGCCCAGTCGACGAGTTAGCAGGATCTGGAACCGTGAAAACACCAGCTACATCATACGTGTACTCACAGGTTCCTTTAGGTACAGTGACCGGTCCAGAAGGCGAACATCTAGCAAATACAGCACTTACGTTTACTTCAAACAACACAGTACATTACCCCACAGCAAACCATCCGTTCAGTAGTCAGTATAATCCGCCTCTAGAGCGTGCAGCAAACTCAGCTCGTATGACGGCAACGAGCTCAGCATTCGCATGGGACAACCGAGGTGCACCTTATAGAGATCCAAACGATGTTTGTGTGCAGCCTCAACCGCGATTAACCACCAACGTACCCGCTTGTAATAGTACAGTTTCTGTCGGAAATCAGTTTGGCGTAGTGAGTCAAGCTGGCAACGAAACGAACCAGTTTCCCTCGACAATGACGTCTCACGTACCAGGCTCTTCGTATGTCACTACAATCGGCAGTAGCTCTAGTGCTCCACCACCGGCAAACAGTCTGTTCGGTGTTCCCAATTATATCCCATCACTACCAACGTTGGGTCCAACCGGATCACAAATGGCTGCTCGTCAAGTGATGCCCCGAGATTTGCCTACGTTTTCGGGAAACCCCGAAGATTGGCCAATCTTTTATAGCTCGTTTCGGAATACTACCGATGTGTGCGGCTACAACGACGCTGAAAACTTAGCCAGATTGCAGCGTTGTTTACGAGGAAGTGCTCTGGAAGCTGTCCGGAGTCGACTATTACTGCCGGCGTCGGTTCCATTCGTAATTGAGACTCTTCGAAAACTTTATGGAAGGCCTGAAGTGCTGATCAACTCGTTGCTGAAAAAGGTCCGTAACACTCCTTCACCGAAGGCCGACAATCTCAATTCGATTGTGACTTTCGGCCTAGCAGTTCAAAATCTCATCGATCACATGGTCATTTCCGACCAGCAGTTTCACCTGGCCAATCCCATGCTTCTTCAGGAGCTCGTCGAAAAGTTACCCACAACTCTTAAAATGCAGTGGGGCTACTACAAAAGCGCAGTGCCGAATGCTAATCTGACAACATTTAATGCGTTTATGTCAGGTTTAGTTAATTTTGAAAGGTTTCGGATCAGCCAGGAAGAATAACACAACACGTTTTAATTATTAATGAAATGTTTAGAAACGCGTGTATTCAGTTTGATGTTTACATTTGGAATGAAAAATAAAGATGGTTGCCAATCGGCCACTTCGATCAGCACAGTGCCGTAGTCAAGGGATAGGGGCGCAACAAGCGCAGTGGTTGCCAACCCAACACCCCTGCTCAACCACAGCATGTCTCCAATCCTATCTTGGAGCGCAACCCCTTGAAGGAGGCCGCCGGGAGGCCTTTGGTCATCAAATCAGCCTGTTGCTCGGATGAGCGCACGAACTCGATGTGGATCTTACCTTGCTGTACCAAATCACGCAGGAAGTGAAACTTTGTATCTACGTGCTTCAGTCTCTTGCAATCTCGTTCATCCTCAGCAATCCTGATCGTTGATTGATTGTCTTCATAGACCGGAATCGGTCCCTCCAAACACCTTCCTAAATCCTGCAGCACTCGAACCATCCACATTGCGTGACATACAGTTGTACACAACGCAGAAAGTTCCGCTTCCGTAGAAGAGAGTGCAACTGTTTGCTGCTTCCTGGTAATCCAGCTGATCGTACAACCATGCATCTTGAAGATACCTCCAGTCACTGATCTTCGATCTACCAAATCATTCGCCCAATCTGCATCGCAAAATATCTCGAACAGTGGTGCATCTTCGCTCAGCCTGTATACCAAACCTACATCTAGTGTTCCTTTGATGTACCGCAGCGCTCGTTTTAAATGAACCCAGTGTTCATCGGTCGGGCATGATTGAAATTGGCTAAAGTAGTTGGTTGCCGCTGACAAGTCCGGTCTTGTTGTCAGGGACGCATACATCAAACAGCCAACTAATTCGCGATATGGTTTCGACGTCCTTTGGTGTTCCTCTCCCTTCTTCAATCGCAGACGATTTTCTATCGGCGTCGAAACCGCCTTGCATTCCGTCATCCCGAATCGTTCCAACAGCCTTTCGAAATATCCACGCTGACTTATCTTCAGCACACCTGCCTCAATATCACGGTCGATGTTCATCCCTAAAAACTGTCGTACTTCGCCATCATCGGTCATCTCAAATTCTGCGGCAAGCTTCCTCTTCACAGCCTTCAGAATCTTCAACGATGATCCAACCAACAAAATATCGTCGACATACAGCACTAAAATCACCATCTGTTTGCCTACACCACGCGTGTATAGGCACGGATCGTTTTCGCTCCGAACAAACCCAAGTTTCTCCACGAAACCGTTAAACCTCTCGTTCCAGGTACGCGAAGCCTGCTTCAGTCCATATATCGATCGATTCAGCCGGCACACTAATCCGTTTCCTTGGTCAAAACCTTCCGGCTGGGTCATGTACACTTCTTCCATTAGCTCGCCATTCAAAAACGCGGTTTTGACGTCCATTTGATGGACCAACAACCGCTCTCGGTTGGCCAATGCCAGAACCGCTCGCAAGGTGTCGAGCTTCGCCACCGGAGAATAAGTTTCCGTGTAGTCGAAGCCTTGTTTCTGGGTAAAACCCCTCGCAACGAGCCGCGCCTTGTACTTATCAGCCTTGCCTGGACCACCTTCCTTCACTTTGAACACCCATTTGCAGGTGACGGCCGATCGCCCCTCTGGAAGCTTCACCATAGACCACGTGTTATTCCGCATCAAAGATTTCATCTCGTCATCGATCGCAGCTTCCCACATCTTCCAATCGTCTCGCTTCTTCAATTCGCCGATCGAACCTGGAATGTTCTCCACAAAATTCATCGCACTGAGGGCGAATCCAGCGTACTCCATGTCGAAATCCCGGTGCCAAACCGGCGTCTTCTTCTTCCGTTTGGGTCTTCCTTCTACCGCTTCGTCCGAAATTTCCGCTTCTTCATCCTCTTCCAGACTTCCGTATTCATCAGATTCCGAAACTTCATCCACTTTTTCCGATACAACATCTCCTTCTGGACCAACACTTTCATCATCCGATGGATTCTCAGCCGGTTCGGCATAATTTTCGTCCTTTTCAACCTCCGCGTGAACTCTAGGCACTTTCACGAACTGATCCGCTGACTTCTTCATCACACTATCAGTTTCGATGAAATCCACATCTCGTGCTGTGACGATCTTCCTCTTAACCGGATCGAAAACACGATACCCATTGTGCGAATACCCCAGAAAAATACCGTTCCAAGCTTTGGCATCTAGCTTTCTTCTCAGCTCCTGCGGCACATGAACGAAAACTCTGCTTCCGAAGACTCGAATATTTGATACATTCGGCTTTCGCGACTCCCACAATTCATACGGCGTTTGATTTGACTCGATAGCAGTAGTCGGACTCCTGTTCGTCAGGTAAGCGGCGGTCTCAACAGCCTGCCCCCAGAACTCCTTACCAATACCGGAATCCGCCAACATAGATCTAGCCTTTTCGACGAGCGTCCGATTTAGACGCTCACTGACCCCGTTTTGCTCGGGGGTATACGGCACAGTCCACTCAACTTGAATCCCTCGAGATTTGCAAAATTTCTTGAAGCGCTTGCTCGCGTACTCGCCTCCATTGTCGCACCTTAGGCGCGAAATCCTCCGATCAAACTTCGCCGTAACAAGGGCCTCATATTCCTTGAAACACTGTATTACCTCGTCCTTGGACGAAATCAAATAAACCATAGCAAAATGGCTCCAATCGTCCGTAAACGTAACGAAGTATTTCTTCCCGAATAGCCCTTCCGGCGTCACAGGGCCGCACACATCGGTGTGTACTAGTTCGAGTACTCGCGATGTACGCTTACCATCACGCGACGAAAACGGTTTTCTCGTTTGCTTACCGACGAGACACGATTCACACGAGATCACACTTTTGTCCCCACCGGCGTTCACTGATAGTCCCGAAACCATTTCGTTTCTCATCAAGCACTTCAGGCTCTTCTCATTCAGATGGCCATATCGCCGATGCCAAAGTTCCATATTCTTTTGGATTCGACCGCACGTCAATAACGACGATTTATCCGCACTGTTCTTTTCCGAATAAAAGTCAAGTTCGTAAAGTTTGTTACGCAATGCACCACACGCGACGATTTCGGATCCACGATAGATCTTTGCTTTCCCGCACTCAAACACGACGCGCATACCTGCCTGCTCTACCTTCAGCACTGAGAACAGGTTACAGCGCAAACTCGGCACATACAGTGCATCCTTAATAGTACAATCAATGGACTTACCATTTACGATGGATACTACCTGTATCGTACCAGAGTGCTCCGCGACAATCGTCTCGCCATCCTTCGCCACTGCTATTTCGATAGGCTTCTCCAAGCGACGCAGTTCGCTGAACAAATTCCGGTCACGCACCAGATGATCTGTTGCCCCGGAGTCGATAAACCACCTCGTCCGGTTTGTTTCGTTCGCAGCAATCCCGTCGCTTACACCGACGAAACATACGCCTCCTCGCTCGCTTGAATCCGCAACGTTTGCCTTCGAATTTGGTCGCTTCTGGTTGGATTGCTTCTTCTTTTTCTCGGGGCAGTCCACTAGCTTGTGTCCATCCTTGTGACAGCCGAAACATTTCAGCAGCTTCTTCTTCCTTCCTCCGAAAAACGCAGCGTCACTGTTCGATGCGGATGACGATTCACCACCTTTCCTCTTTGTCTCCTCGTCCAAGAGTCTGCACTTGACGAATTCGATCGACAAATTTTCTTCGGGCATAGTTTCTAGCGCAGTCACTACTCCTGCATACGAGGATCCAAGAGTAAGAAGAAGATGGCACACCACATCCAAATCCTCCAGCTGAGCACCGGTCGCGCGATACTCCCGCACCAACTTGTCGAACTTTAAAAAGTGCTGCTGCAGTGTTCCGCCCTCGAATCGCATCGATAACATCTCCCGCTTAAGGTGCATCCTGCTGGCGATGCTCCGGCGTTCAAACACCCGGTGCAGTGCGTCCCAAATGTCCTTCGGCGTCTTCTTTTCCTGGATGTATTCCAGCTGCGAATCGTGAATTCTTGATATCAACAGCGATTTGCAGCGACGGTCCATTTTCATCCGATCCTCCCTCGCTTTCTTCTTCTGGGTTTTCACCGCTTCCGTGTCAGCCGGTTCCTCTTTCAGCTCCTCCACATCCGCCACATTATTCTGCACGCACTCGGATAACTCTCGCTCTTCGAGAAGCACTTGCATGCGAAATTTCCATGCAGCGAAATTAGAGCCATCAAAGAGTGGCAACAACACACGGTCCGAACTTTCTTCCAGCATTTTGCAGATCACTCCCGAAAACTACTTTCGCCAAAAACGTTACCTGGGCCAATAACCTGAAAGGTTTCGGATCAGCCAGGAAGAATAACACAACACGTTTTAATTATTAATGAAATGTTTAGAAACGCGTGTATTCAGTTTGATGTTTACATTTGGAATGAAAAATAAAGATGGTTGCCAATCGGCCACTTCGATCAGCACAGTGCCGTAGTCAAGGGATAGGGGCGCAACAAGCGCAGTGGTTGCCAACCCAACAAATTTGGCTTCAGACCTTTCGTTTAACACAGAAATTAGTCATCGTAGCACCGAGAAACGTGGGGATAAGCACAAAGAAAAGCTTTTCATCCACGCTCAAGAGCCACTCAAAGCAGCAGGTCCCTCTGGAATTTCGAAGAAAGACAGCGTCGACAAATCTATGGCTGCTAGAGGGTGTTCGTACTGCGAAAATACGAATCATCAAATATCTACTTGCCCAAAGTTCAATGAGTTGGATATCGACAGCCGTTGGAAAGCGATTCGTCAGAAAAACCTTTGTCGGTCTTGCCTAATACCACATCGTAAATGGCCATGCCGCTCAAATAAGGAATGTGGTAAAGATGATTGCCGTATACGCCACCATCCACTATTGCATACTGGTTCCGTAACGCCGGTAGTATCGTCGGCAAACTCCGCCAATCGTATAGAACATCAGAACCATCACTTCAACAAATCGTCTGCCCTCTTCCGTTATGTACCTGTAACTATTTTCGGCAACGGTAGACAGGTGAATTTATTTGCCTTCTTAGACGAGGGATCCAGTTCTACGCTGCTCGAAGCCAGCATTGCGAATCAGCTTGGAGTGGATGGACCAGTATCTTCTCTTTGGCTTTCATGGACTGGCAACATAAGCAGGGAGGAAAAAGAATCCAGATGTGTGGAAATAACTATTTGTGGCAGTCGACAAAATAAGAAGTTTGCTATCGGAAATGTACAAACGGTTGATGAGTTACAGCTTCCCAAGCAATCCTTCGACTACGAAAGCCTAGTCAAACGATTCCCCTATCTCAAAGGACTTCCTCTGGAAAGTTATTCAGAAGCTACGCCGCGAATGATTATCGGATTGGAGCATGTGCGTCTACTGACTACGTTGAAACTCCGTGAAGGTGGAGATACGGGACCAGTAGCTGTAAAAACGAGACTGGGGTGGTGTGCATATGGAAAGGGGTCAGATACCAACGATTCTAAGGTACAGCAATTGAACTTCCATGGTAGCCAGATTGTGACCAATCAATCGTTACACGATTTGATGAAACGTTTCTTCGTAGCAGAGGAAGCTACAGTCACTCGGAATCTGGAGTCAGACGACGATAGACGAGCTCTTGACATTCTTGAGAAAACAACTATACGCAAAGGAGATCACTTCGAGACGGGCCTGCTTTGGCGAACCGATCATTTATCATTTCCAGACAGCCTTCCGATGGCTACCAAGAGGTTGCTATCACTGGAAAAACGCCTGGCACGTGATCCGGAACTCAATCAAAAGGTAAAAGAGCAGATAGCAGCGTACGAAGTCAAACAATATGCACACATAGCGTTGAGAGAAGAGTTGGAACAAGCAGATCCTCAACGCGTATGGTATCTTCCTCTTGGAGTGGTCACCAATGAGAAAAAACCCGACAAAATCCGATCGATTTGGGATGCGGCCGCCAAAGTTGGCGGAGTAAGTTTCAACGACTTTCTGCTTAAGGGACCAGATTTGCTTACCTCCTTACACGACGTCCTGCTTCGGTTTCGGGAAAGAAGCGTAGCGATCTGTGGAGACATATGTGAAATGTTTCACCAGATAAGGATTAGGGAACCGGACAAACAATCACAACGTTTTTTGAGGCGGAACAGTTCGGTCGAGCCCATACAGACCTACGTCATGGATGTATCAACCTTCGGCACCACTTGCTCACCGTGCTCGGCGCAATTTATCAAAAACAAAAACGCTCGCGAATTCTCTGAGGTCTACCCACGTGCGGTGAACGCAATCATTTACAATCATTATGTGGATGATTTCCTCGACTGCACTGATACAGAAGAGGAAGCAATAGAACTAGTGCAAAACGTTAAGGCCGCACGGGACGTCATCATAATCACCCCATCCATTTCAAGAAGCAAATCCCAAGAACCACTCCATATATCGATGCAAAAATGTATCACTATGATTCTATATATGTAGTGCACAACCCGATAAATTTTCAGCTTCATCGGTTCACTAAAACTCGAGATTTGCTTCCACAAAGTTTTGATGATTATTGTTAGAGTGAGACGAAAGATAGGGAAAATAACACGGTCTCCCGTGTCCCCTTAAGGCGATTCACGCCACAGCTGGGTTCGAAATCAGCAAATTCCGTTCGAATTCTGCAGAAGTACTCTCGGCTCTTGGGGAACATTATGGTGGTCAAAACAAACTATTATGCTCTGATAAGCAGGCAACGTCTGAACGCGTGTTAGGATTGACCTGGATTCCTTCCTCCGATGTATTCACGTTTGACACGACTGCCCTGATCCCTCCGCTGATGCAATCTGGAGGCAGTACGCCTACTAAACGACAGGTTCTCCAGACAATCATGAAGCTGTTTGATTCGCTGGGATTGATCTCCCACTTCATCGTCCATGGAAAGATCTTGATGCAGGAGATCTGGAGGTCCGGCACAAATTGGGACGAGCCTATAGCAGAACACTTGCTTGACCAATGGCATCGATGGATTGAGCTGCTTGGCCTTCTCTCTGAGGTAAAGGTGCCACGATGCTTTTTTAAAGGCCAGCCTTCCGATTCGCTTCAGGGTTTGCAATTACACGTGTTGGTTGACGCCAGTGAAGTTTCATACGCCTGCGTGGCGTACTTGCGTCTGAATACTACATACGGGGGACGATGTGTACTTGTCGCTTCGAAGACTAAGGTGGCACCCTTGAAGCCGTTATCAATACCCCGACTGGAGCTGCAGGCTGCACTGATCGGAACGCGCTTATCTCAAGGCATAAAATCTGCCCTTACCCTGTCGATTGGAAAATGTTATTATTGGTCAGATTCTTCAACAGTATTAGCATGGCTTCGTTCGGATACCAGGCGCTACCACCAATACGTAGCCTTTCGTATCGGTGAAATCCTTTCCATTACCAATGTAGACCATAGTTTCCCAAACTGTGGGTCGCGACCCCCAGGGGGGTCGTGAGCTGCTCTCTGGTGGGTCGCGAAAAAAATCTCAATGTGTATTAATTTTGTTAGAAATTTTTACTACATTTTAAAATGTCTCTTGGAATTGATTTAAACAGTTTGAAATTATTCTCATTTATTTATTTCAGCATTTCTGTTAGAATGCCTGACTATCGTTAGGTACTGATGATCAAGACACTAAATGTGACATTTAAATTTTTATTGGAAAGATGTTAGAAAATAGAAACTCCTTCGATATAACACCCAGCTGTCAAAATATTTTGTTAAATATAAACCTTATTTTTCACGAAGAAAAGTTTTGTGCGTATACTGTGAAGCATTTCACATCAATGCTACTGCACAAGCTACTACTGATTGAAATCGAGATTTACATACTACATTTCTGTGTCAAACTTATGAAACATACACTTAATTTAGCCAATAGTGGAATTGGAAATATTTGTTTAAAAAATGTTATCATTATTACTGGAAGACATATCACAGAATTGATAACTTTCCAGTTGAGAAGTCTAAAAACTTATTTTTTTGATTCATGAATTTCTTTATAAAGTTCATTGATATTTCCATCAAAAATGTATTACGGTGAATTACATTAGAATTAGTGACATGGGCAAGTGAGCAACATAGTAAACTCTGTAATTTAAATGTTCTTGATGCATACCTTATCCGACAAATCAACCATAGACTTCGAAAGTTTTAGCGGAAAACTTATTTCACAACAGTTTGCACCTGGTGGGTCGCGAGGAATATGCCTGACGGCTAGGTGGGTCGTGCACTCGAAAAGTTTGGGAACCTATGATGTAGACGACTGGAGATACGTCCCCACGAAACTGAATGTAGCGGATGAGGCGACCAAATGGGGCCCCGGTCCAAGTTTCGACCCGGAGAGTAGATGGTTTCGCGGACCTTCGTTCTTGTGGGAATCAGAAATACACTGGCCATCTGAATTGCAAAATTCGTCCACCACCCGCGAAGAATTACGAACCACCTGCCAACATCACAACTGTACTGTGAAAGATCCCCTGATTGATGCTCATCGTTTTTCCAACTGGAACCGCATGGTTAAAGCAATGGCTTACGTTCATCGAGCGGTCGAAATTTGGCGTAAAAGGCTGAACCAGAAACAACGGCATGTAGTTTTACAGAGCGAAGAAATATTGAATGCCGAGCAAACACTTTGGAGAGAAACTCAAGCGCAAGCATTCCCGAATGAATATTTGATTCTGAAAAGAGAAGGCGAGTGTTGTAATATACCGAAAAGCAGCCCATTATTCCGTCTAACTCCCTTCTTAGACGATCAAGGGGTAATCCGTTTCCGAAGTAGAATTGAGGCAGCACCCTATGCAGCATATGAAACCAAATATCCCGTAATTCTCCCCAACAAACATCGGATAACGTTCTTACTCGTTGATAGTTACCATCGACGTTTTTTACACGCTAACAACGAGACCGTCTGCAATGAGATCAGACAACGATACTATATCCCGAAGTTACGTTCGCTAATCAAATCAGTTTCCAGAAACTGTCAGGCTTGCAAAGTTAACAAGGCCGTTCCTAAGCCACCGATTATGGCACCGTTGCCTAAGGTACGCCTGACTCCATTCATTCGTGCATTTACATATGTAGGCGTGGACTACTTTGGTCCACTAGAAGTGAAGGTAGGAAGAGGTGTGGCCAAAAGATGGGTGGTACTCTTCACATGTCTCACTGTCCACCTCGAGCTGACCCACAGTCTGTCTACACAATCTTGTATCATGGCCATCCGGCGATTCGTGGCAAGACGAGGTGCTCCAAGAGAAGTGTATACAGACAATGGTACAAATTTCCATGGAGCTGGCCGACGACTAAATGAAGAGAAGCAGATGCTGCAAAAACTTAGTGAACGATGTGCAACGACATTCACCAACGCCAACACTACATGGTACTACAATGTCCCAGCTGCCCCCCACATGGGAGGACCCTGGGAGCGTATGGTCCGCGCGGTTAAGACAGCGATGAAGGCGATCTCCGAATATCCAAGGCACACGAACGATGAGGTCCTGGAAACCGTGCTATTGGAAGCTGAAAGCGTGGTGAATTCCCTAAAATGTTTTAATGTTCCGGAACCAAACCGGATTAGGGGTGAAACATTCACTTCACTTAAGGTGGACTTTGGTGAATTCGTAACACTGGTCACTATACTAAATCAGGGGGAACTTGGGGGTTTTCTCACTTGGGAATAAACACGACTTGTACGTTTGAGGTGTAAAACTGAAGAGAGCCTCTTCGGGCTTGTTTATTATTATTTATATGTTCGGCAGCAGTGTTGCGCGTACGCCTGCGCTTGCGCTGACTGCTGAATACACTCTTAAATGGTTTCACACGAAGTGTAATAGAATATACATTAATTCTTCCCCCTTTAGAAGATTGAACAATAATTCAATAGAAACTATAAATGATACTTTTCACTTCTTATTCTAATATCCCTAAATATCTTCGAACGCCTTGGTAGGCCAGTAAGCACTACCAGATCTGACGGAAACTTTCTTTTCTTCAATCTACTTTTTCTTATCTTTGAATTTTCACTTTTTCCTCGATCAGGTAGTTGCCCGACATCGCACTCGTTTGTAATGGAAAACATCTCGGGTTGCTCGACAGTCAGGATCGGCCGACCAGTCTTGACCATTCTCGTCGTTGGTCTTAGTTGACCCCGTGAATCTCGTCCATCCTTAATGAACCGAACTTGAGTTGGATGTGTTGTAGCTGTCATCTTATGTCCAACCATGGTCTGTAATAAGTTTTTATAAAACCGTTTGAGAAAAGATGCTTCTATCCATTTTTCGTGCAAATGCAGAAATGTAATTGTTCTAGAAGGAAATCTACCTTTCAACGTCAAGATAAAACGTATATATACAAATATCCGGATTTCTAAACTCATCTCAAGTATTCTTAGCATTGAAAACCATTTCACAATAAAATTGTCATACTTTACTATTTTCTCAAATATCTGTTTCCGGCAAATACTAGCAGGATGATTTAATCTTTTCAATGAATACAAGATGAGAGAAAACCCATTGTCCGACAATTCGTCTGGAAATCCAAAAGTTGTAAGAAATCCAACAAGTTTCAACTTAGCTTTTGAAAAATTTGTACTATTCTTTACCTCCACCCATTTAGAGAAATTCTTCACCATCAAAAAGAAGGCACGATAATCGAAATAAACATTGTAGAATTGTTTCTCACTAAATGGTGTCATGATAGATTTGTATTTGGAATTATTATGTAGTTTTAGATGAATTGCCAAACTTGCATTGCTTTTACAAGCAGCAACAAACTTCTCATTATCTTCAGAATTACAGGACAAATTTTTCCCTAAATTATTACTGTCTACTAATTTTTGACCATACTCATTGGCAGATACCATTTTTGTTGGAAATCGCAACCAGAAAGCTGCATTGTCAATGATATCAACATTTGCCTGTGTTGTGACTTGAAAAGTTATCATAGATTGTTTTGTAATAAATTGATGGATACACTTTAAAATATTTTGCCGAAAATAAAACGGTACGTCATACACAGTTTTAAAAATTGGAACGTTACTATGTAAAGCTAAACCTGTTTTGCAATTATTTGTAGGATTAGAAAGATCCTTGACAATTACGTCAGAAACTTTTGGCCTAGTATGAGCAATTAGTGCTTCATTATTATCTTTTATGTTATTATTTACTGGCAACGAATTACCAAAAAAATTTCTCCAGTTGGGAAAGAATTCATCCAACCATGGTCTACCTAGCAAAGGCGTGAACTGGTAATCACAATCCAGCACTAAAAGATTTAATTTTGACAACTTGCCATTGTATTGAACCTCAACCTTAGCTTCTCCAGACACTTCTAATCTGGAACCATTTACCACAACAAGTTGTTTAGAGCTTTTCAACAAGGGAAGGTCAAATTTTGAAGCAAATAAATTTTTGTCCATTACTGTAACAGAAGAGCCACTGTCGACCTCCATATGTACATCACTGTTTTCAATAGATACATTTAACATACAAGAATCGTTCTTGTCAACGGATGAAACATGCATACATTCTAGGTCACCTGATTTATCATCATCCAAACCACAGTCGATGGTCATAAGCCTATCCAGTTCTTCGTCCACAGCATCCGAGTCAGTGGAAATCTCATTGGAAATATGGTTGACCTCTTCCTCACTCATATCGTCCTTGAGTTTGTAGCACTTCCGTCGTAAATGTCCTCTACGTCCACAGTAGTCGCAAATGCGCTGATCCGACGTCCATTGCTTGCCGTCCATTCTGCCTCGCCGAAGAAATGCACCTGCTGGTACATCTCGACGCTTTTGTTGCTGGAATTGGAAATTAGCTTTGCGACGATCATCCATGGATCGAAAACCAAAACGACTATTTACTGTATTACGATAACCTTGACGCATTTCTTTCAACCTATGTTCAGGCATTTGTCTTACATCAGTAAATGGATATTTTGTATTTATTGAAGCCACTTGGTCAACATCATTGTTCTTTAAAGCTTTTGTGTGAGTATCCGCCATTTCCCATGAAGCGATAATTTTGTCCACCTTTTCCAAAGTCAATTTACCATTGTCTTCAGTAAAAAGTCTATGTCTGAGGGAATTGTTTGTTAAACCAACAAGAATGCGATCAAGAATAAGGAGATTCTTCTGATCACCAAACTCGCAATGTTCCGCAAGCACTTTAAGCGAAAAAACAAAATCACTTGCACTTTCCCCAGGTTGCTGTATTTTAGTACTGAAATTATATCTTTGGAGCAAGACTGAATCAGTTTTGTCAAGTCTCTCCTTAAGCTTTTGAATCAAAATTTCATAGGACACTTCTTCCATCATCGCTTCGGTCGGATAAAGCTTGTCCGCCACACTAAAAAGGTAATCTCCACCTAAAAGAAACATTTGGTCTTTTCTCTGTTCGTCATTAACCTTGTTCACTCGGAAATGGAATGATAATCGTCTGATCCAAGTAGCAAGAGATTGACCTTTACGGTAAGGTTCAATATTAGGAGCTACCACATAAGCCATATTTGCCAAAAACGTAAGCAAAATGCAAAAAATAGGCAAATTTTAACAACTGATTCACAACACTGATTGCAATTAAAATTATAAAATGAAAAAAATGTTGTTGACAACAACCAAAATTTATAACTTTGTAGTCCTACGTCAATATTTCTATAAAAATTCACAATAATCAACACAGTTACAAAAAAAATTGAACCAGTCTAGTCTTCACAACTGAGTCGCAACAAAAATTTCTTCACTCACCCGATGAAACGTAACCTCGCCAACAGCCAACAAGCGGAATAAAGGCGTGAAACTCGCCACCCAGCGAAAAAAGGTGTAGTAGCCGGAAATCTCCCGCCAGAACCAGCAACCGACGCCGCACAATTCACTGCGCAGATGCCTACTAGGAGTAAAAGAAAAACACTCTTAATTAATTTGTAAAATAATTGTTCCCTGCAAACAATAAAGGCTTTCAATTATGTTAATTGTGTTACTATTGTTTAACCAAAACCGACGCCAGCAAGGCAAATGGCGGTTAAAATACAATTAAGCTTTCTTACCGTCGAAAAATACCAACGAAAAAGGAAAATTTCCACTCGCGGAATTTGATTTCACTTTTCCGAGTATTTAGTTTTACTTTGTTCTTACCACCGCTCCAGTCAGTTTTGGACCAGCCTAATCCTCCGTCCCGCGGGTGATGGGAAAAAATCTCACCCGTGATGGCTGTCGCCCGAGCTGCTGCACTGATCGCGCGCCGAAAATCCAACTTTCGGACACCGTTTTCCTCGTCGCCACTAAAATGTTTTAATGTTCCGGAACCAAACCGGATTAGGGGTGAAACATTCACTTCACTTAAGGCGACACGGGAGACCGTGTTATTTTCCCTATCTTTCGTCTCACTCTAACAATAATCATCAAAACTTTGTGAAAGCAAATCTCGAGTTTTAGTGAACCGATGAAGCTGAAAATGTATTGGGTTGTGCACTACATATATAGAATCATAGTGATACATTTTCGCATCGATATATGGAGTGGTTCTTGGGATTTGCTTCTTGAAATGGATAGGGTGATTATGATGACGTCCCGTGCGGCCTTAAGGTGGACTTTGGTGAATTCGTAACACTGGTCACTATACTAAATCAGGGGGAACTTGGGGGTTTTCTCACTTGGGAATAAACACGACTTGTACGTTTGAGGTGTAAAACTAAAGAGAGCCTCTTCGGGCTTGTTTATTATTATTTATATGTTCGGCAGCAGTGTTGCGCGTACGCCTGCGCTTGCGCTGACTGCTGAATACACTCTTAAATGGTTTCACACGAAGTGTAATAGAATATACATTATTCCCGACCTCTCACTTACGTACCAGTGGAAGGGGTCAATCAAGAATCATTAACCCCGAATCACTTCCTGCTCTATGGGTCAAGTGGGATTAAGCATCCAGCTGGTGCGCCCATAGATGCACGTGGCGGTCTTCGTCATAGCTGGGCCATTGCGCAAGACATGATCAACGGCTTCTGGCGCAGATGGATATTAGAATACTTGCCCATGCTGACACGTCGGACAAAATGGTTTGAGAAAGTCAAACCACTTGAACCAGGTGATTTAGTGGTAGTGATCGACGAAAACATCAGAAATTCCTGGGAACGAGGACGAATCACTGAGGTCATTAAGGGCACGGATGGACAAGTACGTCGAGCAACTGTTCAGACTTCTCGAGGCGTTTACTCTAGACCGGCCGTGAAGCTGGCGTTGCTGGATGTGAGCGGAACGAATGAAGAAGCGACTGGTGACCGCGACGGAAATGGGTCATCCCACGGAAGGGGGGATGTTGCCACACTCCCTGGGCACAACGGTTTGGTGGAGATGACATCCAATACTCGCGATCAACATGACATGTGTCAGTGATGAATAGAACAAAAAAGTAAAATGAAAAGAAAACAAACTAAAAC
Organism: Aedes aegypti; assembly: GCF_002204515.2. Lineage (NCBI taxonomy): Eukaryota > Metazoa > Arthropoda > Insecta > Diptera > Culicidae > Aedes > Aedes aegypti. The sequence continues at coordinate 220,186,882 of NC_035107.1, read as the reverse complement.
TTGAGCAAAACGTGAACTCCAAATTAAAATATTGATTCAGCATATTACATTATAAATTTGTTATCCTAGGCTAGTTTGTACTCATAGGTGAGTGAAAAAAAATGAAATTTATTGAATTTGTTATTATAACTATTCCTATGTTTGTAGTAGCTGAACTGCGATCGGTGTCAGAAAACACCAAGAATTTTGTAACCTCAATTAGTGGAAATTGGATACTGAAAAAGTAAGCTATTATACTAAATCTATTACTACTTAAACTAATGGCCAAATAAAATTATAGCTTTGAAGCTGTCGAAACGTAGCTAACAAAACGGTGTCATCATCTTCCGCAACATATGTGTTTAGTCTAATTAAAATAAATATAAATTTTAGGCAAACAAAATCGGGAAGAAGGTATGCTAAAATCGGGGGTAGACAAAATCGGGTCAAAAATTAAGTGAATTTGTGTATTTTTCATACATGCTGAAAGTCGTCTGAGATCAGATCAGATTTCGTCAAATTAACTAGTGATCTTCATTTTACTATACATGGTTAAAATAGTTTTGTCTAATTATATAGAGATAGGGGTCAAATCTCACAAACATTAGTCTATTAGAGCGTTTTTGACATTTATAACAATATTTGGATTGCGCCTCATTTTACTGCTGTAAAATTATCTAAGAACACTGTTCTGGATTCCTATGATTATGTAAGTTACCGTTTCAGAACTTAATCTTATAAGATTAGTAGTACGTAGCTATGACGCAAAAAGTAGAATTTAAGAATTTTGTATCAGTTGTGTCTATTAATATGATAACCGCTTATCATTCTGGACACAATTTCTAAAAAATATAAATGTCAAAGAAAAAAGAAAAAAGGATTAATTCACATACGGTTTTGTTCAGAAAAATAGTAGCGAAAGCCGATTTTTAAACAAAATGCTCAACTTTGGCATGCTACAGCTTTGTTTCCCTATGAGCAATCGTCATCAAATTTTGGTAGAGAACTACAAATATTCTTAATTTCATTAGCACAAAATATGAAATTTTCCATACTACTCATTAAAGTTAAGCACCAGGTAAAATCGCGCAACATAACAGTAGTTTTTATTTTGTAAATTTTAATGCATCAACAAAAAATGGCTTGCTTATACATTTACCTATAGCTTGAGTGGAAATTGTTGAAACGATGAGCAAAGAAAAATTCAAACACACAAAACAAAGCTGAGATTAATATATATTATCATATTATGTAATAATGAAATTAGAGATATTTTAAGTTCTCTGTCAAAATTCCATGCCGATTAGTCAAAGGGAAACAAAGTTACAGCATGTCAAAGTTGAGAATTTTGTATGAAAATTGGCTCTTATTACCAATATTCTGAACAAAACTGTAAATCAAACGTGATTTGTCCAGAGCTTTTTTTTCACTGTGTTATCATCAACCTCAATCACTACCACTGCATGTAGTTCTTAGTTAAATTTGTAACTTCATAGAATTATTTGAACTACAAACAGTTTGAAAACATTGTTTTGGCCTTCTTTTCGAAAATATTTGCCTTTCACGCCATTTTTCCACAATTGACCTTATAAGAATTATAGTTATTTTTATCAACATGTGTAATTTTGTCCCGCTTTGGAGCAAACTATATCTGGTCACTTTAGAGTACTAACTCATACACTCAGGCAAATGGACTATCGATTAACATAGGAACCCCTTATGAAAATTCGCTACAAGGAATCGGGTTGAAATTCATAAATTTGCCTTATGAAACCGAAATTTGAAAACAAAAATAGTTTTCGCGGCAACCTGGAATCGAACCAAGGACCTAGCGATCGATAGGCTCGGGCGTTCACCCCGCGTCTATCGACGTCTTGATGTGGAGTGATGCTAAAACGATACATAAAGCGTTCGTATTGCGATAATCGTTCCACCTTTCATAAGGCAAAATGTATGAATTTCGGTAGTCCAGTTTGCTGCGTGTATGGCTTCTGTTGATCAGCGAAAAATATAAACTTAAACGCAATTCCCATTTTGCAGCTGTTGATAGGATTGAAAGTTCATATAGAGACTGTTATGCCCTTATTTTTCAATATAGGACTTCATCAACTTCATATTTTTCCACAACATTTTCAAACAAAGCCTGTTTATTTTTATATGCATAAATAGTAAAATATACATTAAAACATGGCTATTGTGACGAAAAAAGTTGTTGGCTCGAAAATCAATATGGGACAGTTTTCGAGGTGAACCAGCCACGGGCTGAAAGCCTCGTTAATAAAGACAATAATAATAATAATAAAAAATGGGACAGTTATGCTTTTATGGGCAGATTAGGGCCTGTTCACAAATTGCATATCGCTGAAAGGGGTGGGTGGGTGTCCTTGAAATGTTACAGCTCATACAAAATTTTTAGAATATGCATACAAAAAGCGTTACGAGGGGGTGGGTGGATGTCAAAAAATGGCATTTTTTCGGCGTTATGATATTTTGTGAATAAGCCCTTATTTTTCGTGAGCTCAAGAAACCAGGCAATGGACATGCCCTATATCAACTGCAGCGATTTGCAGTAGACAGGATGTCTCGGGCCCGATCTATCTGACAAGCCAATCGAGCCCTCTATCACCATAGAAGATGGTGTCTCCATCATGTCGATAGCCTGCAAGAAACATCAGACGTAGTCCTACCTCAACATCGTGACATCTCTGATGTGAAAGGCCTTTTCATATTAATTTTTGCGACACCCCTAGCGATGAGAAAAGCTCACTGCCCGGTCGAAAAGTAACTGTTGTTCAATTTGCTTGTGCGGTGAAAATTGTTATTTTCCTGGTGAATATTCGTGTGTCTTGTAACTTTTCCTACGCTAGTGCAGTGCATTTGAAACCTCTGATTTATACACTATATTCTTTTCAAGGTAAGTTTTTAATTTCAAGCGCGTTATTCAAGTTTTGCAAGAAATACCTACAGTGATGTGCGTGGGCGGAGAGATTTTGGCCGTGGTCTTCGCGGTTGCACGGTGATAAGTTTCCACTCAAAAATCAAAATAGAACAGCTGATCGTTCATATCAGTGGGATATCGAACTGAGAAGCAATTTAAATTCGCATCTCAAATTTATTGTCCCATATAAGAAGTAATTTCCCCTTATTTTTTTTTTTTGTTTCGTTGCTTTGAAAGTCGTTTAGACTTTCTTTAAGTGTTTAGCTTGGCATTTCATTTGTGTCACAGCATGCATCTCACCTTAGTAAATATTTTAGGGGCAAGACGAGGACGATTTAAGGTGAAGATGAATCGAAGCCAAACCTCAAGTTTTCAAGAGCACAAATCTGGAGAACCACACGTCCGTTTAAGCTGAAAACTTAATTGATTGATCACTAGTGATCACCAATCGATTAAGTTTTCAGCTCAAACGGGTATTCGGTTCTCCAGATTTGTGCTCTTGAAAATTTGAATTTTGAAAAACAAAACTCTCCCCACACGAACTTATGCCTCACTTCAATCTAATTACGATATAATTATCCCATGCACTGTAAACTCAGCATTACCCTTTAATGTGGGAAAAATACCCTTTATTTTCTGATATATGGAAACGTCAAATAAAGGGTACTTTATTTTTTTGAAATAAAGGGTATTTTATGCCCATTTATATATTCCGTTTATTTACCCTTTAATGGGTGAAAAAGTTCTTGCAATTTTGTATATTAGATTCACGAAACAGCGTTTGTTGTTCTTTAGTTTGTTAATATTATACCAGTAATAAGCATTTAAAAATGCGGATTCATAGAAGGTAGGTTACCTTTCTTTTCTTTTCGCGTCATCTATTTAAACAAACAATGAAATATTTTATAGAATGACTTTGCTGCTCAATACATCCCGTTGCATGTCCCGCTGTATAAAACTACCAGGAGCACCTGCCCCATAAAGCTCGTTGACGAATGGATTATTCTCTTGGATCAACATTTTTATTGTAAATATTTTATTGAATAAATATTTCTTGTATTTATAAGTCTCAGAGCTGATGATTTTATATACGAAAATTAATATTAAAATAATTAAAATTTAATATTTGCAAAAAAAGAGTAAATTTTACTCTGTTTCCCAAAAACGATTTTTCTGGATAATGGGTAAAATTCACTCGTTGATTTGACGTACAAGCCGTCTACTCTTTAATGAGTAAAGACCCTTTACTCTTTTTATGAGTTAAACTAGTTTCTCTCAAAGAGGGTACTTTTTTACCCTTTAAAGAGTACTTTGGTCTTACAGTGTGCCGAGATCACAGGGTTTGACTATTACCGCAGTGCATAAATCAGTACAGGAAAGTACAACTTTTTACGTAAACGTCTATTTTCTACCTCACTGTTAGGTGAATCGATTACAACATTTTTTGCATTAAAAGAAGCGCTTTTATGTACCATGAAACTTCTCCGAACAAAGTTCACAATCGATGGTTTGGGCACTCAAAAACGCATGAAATCGATAAAATAAAATACTGGAATGTAAGCAAAATCTGTCAAATTTACCTACAATCACGATAAGTTATCCTAAGGACTAAGGTATCTACAAATCTTGCTATGGTCCGATATGCATAAAAATATTACGTTTATGTTTTATAAGTATATCAAGTACATGAACAACACCAAAATTTGGTTAAAATCGGTAAAAGTCACTTGGATACTTGGTATGGAATGATCCATATAGTGTGAGAGAGTTAAAATCGGACAGGTTCTTTTGCTTAGCCGGAAAATCTTCTTGTTCAACAATATTGCGAATTTCTTTCACCACTGGACTATCGCAAAAGTTTTTATTAGAGCTTACAGAGAAACCAATCGATCTTTACATGTGTGTGACAACTAATGATATATTATATTAGGCATTTCACGGCGAAATCCTCTCTCTTTTGCTCTTTTTTTCCCTTTTAGCTGTCATCTGGCTCAGACCTATCGGTCCATAAAGCCAACACTGAGAACAGCATTGCGGTTGAAATTACTATATTAAAGGGTTAATTTAAATACACAACGCCACTTGATTTGTGCAGACTAAATTTGCATTTATTTCAAATATTTTGTGCATTTAATTTTACCATGGCACCATTTCGACAGTTAAAACTACTATGTCATGGTTAAAAACTTGCAGCAGGCTGGAATCGAACCGAGGATCTTGCGATTGTCAAGCGCGAACGCTTACCGCTCGGCCATCGATGCGGTTGGATCGAGAGTGAGCAAAACGCAAATAAAAAGCTTTCTTGATAGCTCAATCGTGATTGGAATAGTAAATTTAAAAACTTGTTCATGGTTCTCATTACTTCAGTGCTTGTTTCAGTGAAGTCTTGTGAATGGGTGTGTTGCAAGAAAAAATAATTTAATCGGACGCGAATTTTGATGGCCCCGTTGTAATTATAGCTTGATATAGTTAATGTTAAGGATTAATTACTTTATCTTATAAAATTCAAACTAATTTAAATATTTACATGTCAAACATTATTTTTAATTGTTTTTAGATATTCGACTATTGCTGCGTAACCAGGTTTATGTTTTTTTGCCAAAATTTGTTGGATTGGTATTTTATTCATTAAATTTGGAAAGAGGGATCTAACTGATTGGTATGTTGGGCATTCATACAGTAGGTGTTCAAAATTTTCTGTTACTGAGCATTCGTCACATCGGTCGTTTGGTATTAAGTTCCACTTAGCAAGTCTATCTTTAGTAGTCATGTGTCCAGATCTGATTCGAGATAGAATGATGGTGTCTAGTGTATCAAACTGCATTTCTTTAAACCATGGTTTAAGAGATATTTGTTTAGCATGTTCAAAGTGGAACTTACCTTTCTCAGATGAAATCAGCGTGTATTGATCCTGCCAGGTGTTTAGTGCTTCTGTTTTAAAGACATTTAACAAATCCTGTAGTGTGAAATTAATTTGTTCTATTGTGTTGCGAGTGGTTCCTAATTTGGCTGCATTATCAGCCCTATCGTTACCAATTAGATTAATGTGTCCTGGGATCCATTGGATGAATACTGTTTCTATGGCGGATTCTGAGACTGTATTTATTAACTGTTTTATAAGGTGGTTGTCTGTTTGTAGTGGATTTTTAATTAATGTACAGGCACTTTTGGAATCTGTGAATATAGTTAATTTTTTTACATGTTTAGTTTCTGCGTACTCTATGGCTTTAATGATTGCTACTATCTCGCAGTTCATAATACTAAAACCTGTTTTCAGTCTGAAGCTAAATGATACCTTTTCCACAGGGTCATAAAAACCAAACCTTGGAACAGAATCTAATAAAGAACCTTCTGTATAGATTTGATATGTGTTTTTATATTTTGTTTTGATGGGATCTATTACTAATATTTTCTGATTTATTATGGACATATTTGCCTTTTTGAGATTATCTATTGAATCTTTTACTGTGAGTCTATTCTGTAAAGTGGATATTGTTTTGAGCTCTAAGTTATCGGCTAATTGGAATAAATGAAAATTATTTATTGAAGCTACTTTCTCTAAAAATGTGATGTGTCTTGGTAAAAAATCAATTTGCATGATTTCTTTGAGGAGTGCTTCGTGAAGCCCAAGCAGGACAGTTCAGTTTTGCGTCGTCCGATAAATTTGGCTCACGGTTTCGCGCATGTTTTCGTCGCCGGAGATTTTTTTTTTTTCCTGTTTTCAAGCGTCTTGCTGGGTAGTGCTTCGTGAAGCCCAAGCAGGACAGTTCGGTTTTGCGTCGTCCGATAAATTTGGCTCACGGTTTCGCGCATGTTTTCGTCGCCGGAGATTTTTTTTTTTTCCTGTTTTCAAGCGTCTTGCTGGGTAGTGCTTCGTGAAGCCCAAGCAGGACAGTTCGGTTTTGCGTCGTCCGATAGATTTGGCTCACGGTTTCGCGCATGTTTTCGTCGCCGGAGATTTTTTTTTCCTGTTTTCAAGCGTCTTGCTGGGTAGTGCTTCGTGAAGCCCAAGCAGGACAGTTCAGTTTTGCGTCGTCCGATAAATTTGGCTCACGGTTTCGCGCAGGGAAAGTGTACCAGTTATGGCCATAGTGGTTCCCTATTTGGCCATACGGGAAATTTCGAGAACTTTCACATTTTAAATCTTTTTGAATGTTTAAACATCAAGATATATCTTAAATCTTACTACTACAACACAAAAAAATCTTTCAAAATGTGAAAACATTCAAGTAATCCCGTATGGCGAAATAGGGAACCACTATGTCCATAACTGGTACACCTACCCCATGTTTTCGTCGCCGGAGATTTTTTTTTTTCCTGTTTTCAAGCGTCTTGCTGGGTAGTGCTTCGTGAAGCCCAAGCAGGACAGTTCGGTTTTGCGTCGTCCGATAAATTTGGCTCACGGTTTCGCGCATGTTTTCGTCGCCGGAGATTTTTTTTTTTTTCCTGTTTTCAAGCGTCTTGCTGGGTAGTGCTTCGTGAAGCCATAGCAGGACAGTTCAGTTTTGCGTCGTCCGCTAAATTTGGCTCACGGTTTCGCGCATGTTTTCGTCGCCGGAGATTTTTTTTTTTTTTTTCCTGTTTTCAAGCGTCTTGCTGGGTAGTGCTTCGTGAAGCCCAAGCAGGACAGTTCGGTTTTGCGTCGTCCGATAGATTTGGCTCACGGTTTCGCGCATGTTTTCGTCGCCGGAGATTTTTTTTTCCTGTTTTCAAGCGTCTTGCTGGGTAGTGCTTCGTAAAGCCCAAGCAGGACAGTTCAGTTTTGCGTCGTCCGATAAATTTGGCTCACGGTTTCGCGCATGTTTTCGTCGCCGGAGATTTTTTTTTTTCCTGTTTTCAAGCGTCTTGCTGGGTAGTGCTTCGTGAAGCCCAAGCAGGACAGTTCAGTTTTGCGTCGTCCGATAAATTTGGCTCACGGTTTCGCGCATGTTTTCGTCGCCGGAGATTTTTTTTTCCTGTTTTCAAGCGTCTTGCTGGGTAGTGCTTCGTGAAGCCCAAGCAGGACAGTTCGGTTTTGCGTCGTCCGATAAATTTGGCTCACGGTTTCGCGCATGTTTTCGTCGCCGGAGATTTTTTTTTCCTGTTTTCAAGCGTCTTGCTGGGTAGTGCTTCGTGAAGCCCAAGCAGGACAGTTCGGTTTTGCGTCGTCCGATAGATTTGGCTCACGGTTTCGCGCATGTTTTCGTCGCCGGAGATTTTTTTTTTCCTGTTTTCAAGCGTCTTGCTGGGTAGTGCTTCGTAAAGCCCAAGCAGGACAGTTCAGTTTTGCGTCGTCCGATAAATTTGGCTCACGGTTTCGCGCATGTTTTCGTCGCCGGAGATTTTTTTTTTTTTCCTGTTTTCAAGCGTCTTGCTGGGTAGTGCTTCGTGAAGCCCAAGCAGGACAGTTCAGTTTTGCGTCGTCCGATAAATTTGGCTCACGGTTTCGCGCATGTTTTCGTCGCCGGAGATTTTTTTTTTTTCCTGTTTTCAAGCGTCTTGCTGGGTAGTGCTTCGTGAAGCCCAAGCAGGACAGTTCAGTTTTGCGTCGTCCGCTAAATTTGGCTCACGGTTTCGCGCATGTTTTCGTCGCCGGAGATTTTTTTTTTTTTTCCTGTTTTCAAGCGTCTTGCTGGGTAGTGCTTCGTGAAGCCCAAGCAGGACAGTTCGGTTTTGCGTCGTCCGATAAATTTGGCTCACGGTTTCGCGCATGTTTTCGTCGCCGGAGATTTTTTTTTTTCCTGTTTTCAAGCGTCTTGCTGGGTAGTGCTTCGTGAAGCCCAAGCAGGACAGTTCGGTTTTGCGTCGTCCGATAGATTTGGCTCACGGTTTCGCGCATGTTTTCGTCGCCGGAGATTTTTTTTTCCTGTTTTCAAGCGTCTTGCTGGGTAGTGCTTCGTGAAGCCCAAGCAGGACAGTTCAGTTTTGCGTCGTCCGATAAATTTGGCTCACGGTTTCGCGCATGTTTTCGTCGCCGGAGATTTTTTTTTATTTATTTATTTATTTATTTATTTTTTTTTTTCCTGTTTTCAAGCGTCTTGCTGGGTAGTGCTTCGTGAAGCCCAAGCAGGACAGTTCGGTTTTGCGTCGTCCGATTGATTTGGCTCACGGTTTCGCGCGTGTTTTCGGCTCCTAAGATTTTTTTTTCTGTTTTGGAGCGTCTTGCTGGGTAGGTATTTGGAAGGCACAAGCAAGACGGTTTGTTTTCGGGACGCCAAGAAGTTTTGCTGTCAGTATCAGTTTTGTGTTCAGTCGAGGATGGATTACCAACTGGTGAGTTCGTTTCATTCTTGTGATAATACATATTTTCTTGAAAGCGTAACTTTTAAGTAATTTTAAAACAAACTTTGTATGGTTCGTCACTATAAGTGTCGGCATTATGCTTTTTTCTTATACAATTTCAATATACATATATTTGTCTCTTTTATACGTTATTAAAAATTATCTTTTGAATTGTTCGACATTGTGAATGTTGACGTATTTTTTAAAACTTGTACCATATCGAGACAAAATGCAACGTAATACTCATATGTAATTTTCAAACAAACTATGTATAGTTCGTCACTACAAGTGTCGGCATTATTCCTGTTTCATATAATTTAAAATATATACATGTAATTTTCAGTTTTCGTCATTAATAAAAACATCTTTTGAATTGAGTAGTGTTTGATCCTTCGACCTTGACACTTGCTCCTGCTGGGGCGGGTGATGAGGGCAGGATCAAAAATGTCGCGCGTCGGTAGTGAAGCGGTGAAAAAGTGATCGGTTCGTTAGTAGTGTTTGATCCTTCCACCTTGACGCTGGCTCCTGCGGGAGCGGGTGATGAGGGCAGGATCAAATATGTCGCGCGTCGGTAGTGAAGCGGTGAAAAAGTGATCGGTTCGTAAGTAGTGTTTGATCCTTCGACCTTGACGCTTGCTCCTGCGGGGGCGGGCGATGGGGGCAGGATCAAACTTGTCGCGCGTCGTTCGCTCAGAGAAATGAAAAAGCGCCGCGGATCGCTAGTAGTGTTTGATCTTTTGATCGCGTCGCTTGCTCTTGCGTGGGCGAGTGACGAACACTTGTTCGGCGTTTAATGCGATTATCGAATTATTTCGCGAATCCGGTTAGGCGTGATTATATCATGGCTCGCATCACCAAACATTGGTGACTCCCAGATCTTTACCTTATCCCACTAACCCAATATCCTCTCCATGACAACCGTGGAGATGCAGAGGTGATCTCGGTCTCTAGTAACAACGGTAGTCACACTAACATTCCTTCCCTTCCCCGATGACCGTAAGGACGTGGCCGGCGCCGTTATTGACTTTTAAATTTGAGCTCTCGATTTGTGCACATTGAAGAATGGTAAGCTAATCCCAAGCCCCATTCATTAATTCCCTGTGCAACTTCGATTGTTCTGGTCAATCACGGAGTAGCAACTACGAATTGTACAGTCATCTATGCTTATGCTTATGCTTATGCTTAATTTGCATGATTTCTTTGAGGTGTTCGATTATAGGACTGCTTTTAAAGTATATTGTTTTAGCGACCTCTTTGGAAGCTAAAATTTCTGCTCTTAATTTTAAGGGTAGTTCTCCTGCTTCATATAAAACTACGTGATTCGGGGTTGATTTCAAAACCTCATGCAGGTTCTTAAAGCTGATAAATAGACTGTCTCTAATTTATTGAAATGTGTTTTTGCAGCTGCTGCTACAATTGTGATTCCATAATCTATAAGAGATCTAACTATTGCTTTGGTTATTTTCAGCATTTGTTCGGGATGAGCATCACTTCTTTTCCTAGAAATCATTTTTAGTATATTTATTTTCTGTTTTGTTTTGGTGCAGTTATATTCAATTTGATTTTTAAATGTTAATTTGTGATCTATTAAAATTCCCAAAAATTTGTGGCTTTCTACTATTGGAACTAGAGTGTTGTTTATTAGAATGTCTACATTCTGTTTATTAGAATGTCTACATTCGGATTGAATTTATTCGTGAATACTATTGTAGCTGATTTTTGTGGGTTTAGTTCAAAGTCTAGTTTTCTGAACTCTATTGATAGTTTGGAAAGGAAGGTATTCATTTTGTTTGAGGCAACTGCGACACTAAAACCTAATATTATTGCTGTGAAATCATCTGCGAACTGAATCAAGGTACCATCTTTCTGGGTTATTTTATGTACTATTTTTGTATATAAATTGAAAAATATGGGTGAAAGCGGGCATCCTTGAGGGAGTCCACTATTAGTAATGTTTATGATTTCTGAACCGTTATTTAATTGTAAAATTGTTTTTCTATTTTTCAAGTAGTGATATACCCAGTTTATTATATGATTAGGGATATTCTCTTTTCGAAGCGTTTCAAGCAGTTTATCTACATTAACGTTATCAAAAGCTTTTGATAAGTCGAGAAAAGTGGCTACCAGGACCATACCTTCTCTTTTAGAATCCTGAACCTTTGAAATTAGATAATTTACACAGTTTATTGATGATGTATGTTTTTTGAATCCAAATGAATTTATTGGGAGAGTGTTATCTATCTATCTATATAAATAAAAATGGAGTGGTGTTTGTATGTCACGAAATGGCTTCCGAACGGGTCAACGGATTGGAATGGTTCTTTCTCCGTTTTGTTCGTCAAGTGTTGCGACGTGTTTGTGTGTATAAAAATCCCAGGATATTTACCGGGAAAGTCGGAAAAACGAGCATAAACGGAACTGTCATTTTATATGGAACGATACATAGCGTTTTTCAACAGCCTACTTGATGGCAAGATGAAGTTTGGCGGGCCCACTAGTTTTTAATAATAAAGGTTGTAAGTTCTTTTTTTACAATACAATTTATCAATTTTAGCAAGACGTTCATCATTGCTAATGGACGATAGGAGTTATAATGGTTAGGATCTTTGCCTGTTTTGAGAAGCGGTATTATTTTGATTGCTCTCCATTCTTCAGGTTTATTACCCGAGTCTAAAACTTCATTTAGTAGTTCTGTCAGCCTTACTTGCAAGTTGAAGTTAGTACGTTTTAACATATAGAATGAGAGAAGGTCTGGTCCTGGGGTAGAGTGATCTTTTTTTGAGTTAATAATCTGCCTAATCTCTCTGAAATTTATATATTGCTGGTCCGGTAAAGGAATGTAGTCTAATTCTTTTGATATTGATGGAAAGTTTTGGTTTATGAATTGTGTTGCTAACTGTGGATCATTCAACAAAATTACGTTATTTTTGGATGGGCGACCATCTCCTATCATTTTAACCGTGTTCCACAGTTCTTTTTGTGTATGTCCGGATTAATAGAACTAATTAAGTCATTCCAACATTTTCTTTTTTCACTTCTTATCTTTCTCTTCAACAGGGCTCTTTCTCTTTTGAATGTTTTAAAATTTTCAAAAGTTTGATTTTTATAAAACTCTTTTAGTTTGTTGTTTTTTGAATTCAGTAGTTGTTCAATTTCTTTAGTCCACCAGGGTTTAGGTATTTTTTTTATTTTACCTGTATGAGTGTTATATTTAGATGAAATAATATGCTCTGCAAAAATTGGAGAAATGTCTTCTGGTGTGTGAGACATTTGAGGTTGGATTTTATTATTTTTTTTCTACTACCTGATTTTTGTTTAAGTACAGTGTCTTACCGATTTTGGCAACAAGGCTCGATTTTTATGTTGCCAAAATTGGGATGTTACCAAATTCGGGAATTTTGAAATGCTTGTGTTTTTATCATTCTAATCTCTAAAAGTATCAAAAAATGCATGGCAGTTACTACGAATGATGTGAAAAATGTCTGGGAGCCTTCTTCAGTTCAGCTTTCGATTTAAAAGCAGAAACATGTACTGATTATATGTGCCATCTGAAAAGCACACTTGTTCTACACAGTACAAGCGTGGTATTACTTCCAGTAGCCATTTGCGAATGTGCTTTAAAACCAGACCATATCAAAAGTAGCCGATTATGAATACAGGTTCTGTTGAGGATCCTTTCGGGTGGGTTTATTTAAGAGATTTCTTGAACATAGAGCGCAATTTTGGTGACCACACGTCTTAACAGTGAAGAAGCTTCTGAGTGGAAAAAAGTGTAAGTTTTTCTACATAACTTCTTACTATCAATGTTATCACGGTTGAAATGTAATGTCAACTTTTTTGTCACGACTGGCACCGCCATGCACCCAGAAATAGGGTTAATGAAAAAAAAAAACTCATCGAATTGTCACAAAGGTTTCTGGATACATCAAAACAAAATTCCAGCTTCCATGTGTTTAGGAAGGGAGAACTCAAAACCCAAATCAAATTGTATTAGCCTAAAAATAAAAATAAAATCATAGAGAACCGATATTCAATTCCATTTTAAGAATCAGTCAATTATATTTTTTAACTAAGTTAAACTAAACTACCGTTCATCGATCTCTTGCAGAGCTCTTAGCACTTTTTTTTCTTTGGATGCCCTTTTCCTGTGAAATATTACATAACATATTGAGTAATGAAATATAGTATCAAATCAAATTAAATACAATAATTTAATATATCAAAAATATAAGATAGCATGCAATAACCTAGAATCGTTGAATGAAAGATGATGTATGTATGTATGTATGTATGTATGTATGTAGATAGTCACCATCCTAGCTTGAGTCTTGCTCTTTCTCGATGTTTTCCTCAATAACTGTTACTAAAATTCCTACAGAAATACCCAAAAGAAATTATTCATCAATTATTCAATAAAATCTTCTACGGATTAACTAATCAATGATCACGAGACAATTTGAAAACATTTTGAAGATCTTCAAACCGCCACACATAATCCGATTACAAGCACATAACAATAACAAAACATTAACGATCAACACAGTAATGCTAATCATCTTAACATTTGATGCTTTTATTACACTTGTTTTTACTGTTGATTACTATCCTATTCCACCAAATTATTATGCCTTTTGACAAAAGGTGCACCTATGGGTAATCCATTGTCTCCGTTTTTGAGCGAGTTGTTTATGGCCAATTTTGAAAGCATTTTGAAAAAGAAAGATTTGTTACCACAGCGGTGGTGGAGATATGTAGATGATGTTTTTAGCATTATCAAAAAGGATTATTTGCCAAAAATTTTAGAAACAATTAACAGTATCCACAAAGATATTAAATTTACTCATGAAGAGGAAAAGCATAATAAACTACCTTTTTTGGATTTGCTAATTATTAGGGAATCGTCTCACTTTGAATTTGAAATTTACCGGAAACCAACTAATACTATGCGAGTTATTCCGAGTACTTCCAACCACACTTATCAGCATAAAATGGCGGCTTTTCATCATATGATACATAGAATGCAAACCCTTCCTTTAAGTGAAACTGGAAAATCAAAAGAACTGGATTATATTTTTGAGACGGCTAGGCTTAACGGATATAGGAATAGTGCAATACAAGCAGTAGTAGATAAGAGGGCAAGGGATAAATATAGGAAAAGTATGACAACACTTACTGCCGAAAAAGAGGATTTATAAAGTCAGTGCGCATCGTACCTTCGTGCTGTGCGTACACGAATTCTCTCTGCTCTTGGAAGTTTTCTTAAAAACTACCTAAAGCAATAAAACAGTACTTTTCAGTGCTATAAAAACAGTACTTTTCAGTGCTAAAATTAAAAACAGTACTTTTCAGTGCTACTAAAACAGTACTTTTCAGTACTATTTTTCTACTATTGATCCCTTTACGATCCTTGTTTGGACCCGTGCCTTCGATTTTTCGTTGGACCCGTTGGCGAAAGCTAGCGGTGGTAATCCTTCTTGGACACCGTCTTGGGAAAAAACCTTTCGAAGGTCACGTCTTCTTTCGTTTATTAATTAAACATGGTATCAACAACAAACAAAAGGAAGGGTGAATCTCTGAATTCACTATTTCCTTCCAAAAAAGTGGGTTTTAAAACTGTCACTACACGTGGCAAGAATGGAAGAAAGGACGTTTCTCCGGAATGCGAACTTTCTTCCAAGGGTGAAATGAATAATTGTATCGAAATGAGCAATCAGTTCGATGCTCTAGACAAATTTTCCGAACACCAAATCGAAGCAGCCTCTAGCCCAGGCTCTTTGATTCAAGTGAGGAAGCAAAGAGTGCCGCCTATCGTGGTCAGTTGTTCCGAATTTGGGGGATTTAGGCAGGAGATCTTGAACTCCATTAGGGGAATCAAGGTTTCCTTCCAAATCGCAAAGAAAGGAGACTGTCGCGTTTTGCCGGAAACTCTTAAAGATCGTGAGCTTCTTCTCAAACATCTTGAAGAGAAGAAGCACAATTTTTTTACTTATGACGACAAAACTGAACGTTTGTTCAAAGTTGTCTTGAAAGGTCTCTCAAGTGACTATAAATCACCTGAAGAGATCAAAAATGGAATAAATGATTTACTTGGATTTTCCCCAGTCCAAGGTTGCCAAAATAGTTAACCTATTGAAAGACGTATATTTTATATGTTTATCAGTATATTGAAGCTTATGCGCTACAATCTTCAGATAAGGAAAGTATTGAAAGGTTCAATTATTACCAATGCCTAATTAATTGTCTAATTTCAATGAATTAATTGGTTGTGTTCGATTTTATCAATGAATTTAAATTGTGAATAAAAATAACACCGCAATTGAATATGGTTTCCTGGCAACCTATTCCCGTGATAAAAAGTGATTGCCGAGGAAAGCAAAGTGCATTAATTTTGATTTGTGATTTAAAGCCTAAAAATTCAGTGTTTTTGAGTGCTTTATTGACAAATCAAGAGTTTAATAGTGCATAAGTGATCGGTGCGAAGCTTTTGTGACAAATTGGAATTGGGGCGGAGAATTGGACTTTTCAAAGTGGTGAGTTTTTCTTAAGCTGTTCTTGTGTTGTTTTATTCGGCAGCTCACAAATGACAATAATTTCGTAAGCATTTATTTCATTCAATGATAAAACCCATGTTATATGATATTTTTGTGAAAGATGAGGTATACATGGAAGGTTATAGTTCAAGGAATATATTGAGTGCATTGAAGGTAACTCTTGTTCCGTAGATAAATTTCAACAAAAACGACAAGTGAGTGCTGCCGAAAATACCCTCAGGGTGCCGAAGCCATCATTTACCCTACATTCATTTAAATAATGACCAAGATTCTAATAACAGACCTGATGCTGATACCAGCCTTGCTTAATGCCAAAAAGAAGAATACTGGAAAACGATCTGCAAGCACTTGAAGTTTTCGAACATACATGGAATTCTTTTCAATTATTCTGTTTGTTCGTACTTCTATCCAAAACTAATCCCAAGAAACTCCTTCCTCTATTTTTTGCCTTGACCGTGAAACTTACTTCCATAATCAAGAGTTATTGGAGAGTAATTTATTCAAAAAGTTCTTCAGAAATAAGTTTCTTCAAGACCACCGACAAAATCCTGCCCGCTTCGGTTCGGAACCATTCTTCTTCTCTCACTTCGAAAACGTGCCATGTATCCTCAATTCCGATTCAATTTCCATACTAACAACGAAGACTAATAGCGCTCCGGTTCCGAAAATACATATCTTCGAAACAAGACCACAAATTAATGTTTAATGATTCCCCTTTCGCTGAACTCTTGGTTCGCCTTCACTCGGAAGGTATCTTCCGAGGGTTATCTAGTTAGGTATATGCGCGACATTTTAAACTTGGAAACTCCTCCGTAATTTATTCCGCTCTGTGTGCATGTCATGTGGCTGGCTGGCTGGTCTGGTCACATTTTACCCAGAAGCAAGAAATAGATGGTACATGCGTGCCAGGTGCCATTTGGAGCTCGTTCGACGCCGGTTCGGCACCATCCTGGCAGTCACCTCTCTCACCCACACACTCGTCGTTTTCAGTGGATCAATTTTCAGGAAAATCACGGCGATAGCTTTCCGCGGTAGCCACGTTGCCTCGCAGCTAACTGTTGGGTCAAGTCTATGGTACGCGAAGAGATCGAATTTACAGCTGAGCTTGAGCTCGATGTGTCACAACATTTCCCCTATACATTTTCGAATAATAACCTATCTAACTTTCTGCAAAATGTAGAATGCCTCTGCATTGACGTAGCTAGGATTATTTTCTTGGAGGAACGTAGACGTTAAGTAGATGCCTGAGATTTCATACCACGATTACCTACATAGAATTATATAATTTTTTTGGATGCTTTTGCTTCTGGCCATTGTTCTTCTTCTTCTTCTTCTTCTTCTTATTCTTCTTCTTCTTGGCATTAAGTTCTCACTGAGGCAGTGTCTGCTTTTCAGTTCAGTGTTCAATGAGTACTTCCACAGTCATTAACTGAGAGCTATCTTTGCCAAAGTTGCCATTTTTGTATTCGTATTAATTCGTAAAATTCGTATTGGTGAGAAATAGGTCGAGAACGCAAAGGTTAAGCATGGCATCTATCAGAAGCTATAGTTGTTCGAAATCAATTAACCCATCAATTGGTGCGCTTTTGCCGGAAAGTCAACATTTCTGAATACAGTTTTGAAATTTCTTGGAGGAACCTAGCCCACTTACTTTCTACACCTATGTGCTTCTGCCTCATGCAATGCACGCGAGAGAACCATTTTGCGGCCCATGTTATTGCCGATGCGTGGATCTCTGACCACCCCGGGGGAATTCCGTGTAGAAAATTCACACTGCCATCAATGGAGAACGTGGACGACAACAATAATGGCCCGAACCGGAAGTCTTTCCTCTGGGGGCTGCTGTGCACATTCCGTTCTCTCCGGGTGGATGGCGCTATGAAGGTGCGTACCTTTCCATTAGTGTCAATAACTTGGATTGTTGTGAATTAATTATGAATGTGCGCAAGTTTTCAGCTCGGTTGCCTCGAGGGCGATGTGATGCCAGAGCATGAGAAGGAACAATATCAATTTTCCGGTTCGATGGTTGTTTTAGCCGTCGCAGGAGCGGAACGTATCAGAATTTCGAAACGATTTTTGAAGAGCGATAGTGTAGAAGGTGGATAAGCTTTCGCACAGTCAACCAGGCTCCGCTTTTGGAGGAACTTTCAAAAATTTATTGTCATTTATTGGTACTGAAGAAAAGAGTTTCTCAACGTTTTCAAGAGGGTTCATAGCGACGAGTTAATTAAAATAAGTAACTTTCAAGATCGCCTCAAACAAAAAAAAGAAAAAACCGACAAGAGATTAGAGAGAAACCAAAAAGAGACCTAGCAGGAATCAAGAAAACAAAAATGAAACTAAACATGAACCACAATATAAAAGTTTTTATAAGGATTTCTAAAAGATTACGATCATACATTCTTAAAGGTTAAGGTCAACTCCTTGTGATCTTACGGCAAGTATTACTGTATTTATTTTTTTTATGATTTTCTCTATGAATTTCCATGTAAGAAGCAGATCATGGGTTGAATTCCAGGCCTCGTCGATAGATATGCTTCTTTGTAAATGTATCTTGGATGTGTATTTTGTATCTATCGATTACTCTCACTACTCAGCCCTTACTCATTACACATTCATTCGCTTATTCTAGCAATCGCTAGAACCAGAAACGAATTATTCTGATCTTATTGTTCGTTTTGTTGAGGAATAGATTCTCGTGCACATTTTGAACGAGGAAAAATAAATACTCACACGTCAGTTGCTACACACTTAGATTAAATTACTGGGGTCGGTAAAATTTTGCTGGGTTTTGGAACTACCGAAAAAGTCAGTAAAATGAAAACTGTCGCCACGCGTAATTGAAAAGCTAATTTAACCATGTTTTATTTTTTATCGATGTATGATATAAAAAGAAAGCTCTCTGCAAAATTTCAGTAAAAAATCTCTGTTTTTCGATTTCTGACATTTTTTTTTAGTTTACTGACTTTTTCGGTAGTTCAAAAACCCAGTTATTTTTACCGAACAGATTGAGTGTGTATGTCACTTTAATAGAAGCACGCAACTTGCATTCAATGTACAATCCAACATAATGCGTTACATGTGCGTTACTTTTTGGTTTTGTTAGCTATGACGCCGTCCAATATATGGCAAACATGGTGTGAGAATATTTTGGTGTGACAAAATTATTTAGGTGTGAGGCTATTAGAGGGCAAAATCCTCAATAATAGTCATTTTGAAAATTTTAAAGTGCCATAGAAACTGACGTGTGAGTATTTATTTTTCCACGTTCAAAATATGCACGAGAATCTATTCCTCAACAAAACGAACAATACAACTATTACAATTTATAATAATGTCCATCCCACTATCAGTAAGTAGTACAAAACATGAATAGAGGACAATGGTGTAATAATGTAATGGTTGATAGTTTAATGGCTACCGCTTTAGCTTCATAAGCGGAAGGTCGTGGGTACATTCCCAGGCCCGTCCCTTTCTTCGTACTTTGCAATCCACATGCTTCTTTCTTCCACTCTTAATCCATAGCGCTCAAACTATTCGTTCATAGCAATCGCTTGTACCAGAGACGGGCAAGAAACCGTTTCTCTACGCTTCCATTCTTCCATCGTTAAACCATGCCTTTCCTTACGCCTGATACATAGGCATTGCTAACCAAAAACAAGACTCTCTGTCATAAAATTACTTTACTCCTACACCTTCCCGCATGGACAGTCGTAGATGCAGGGGTATATCCGGTCTACTGAGAACCAATTTTTTAAATGCAACATCAATTCCTCTCCCTTCGCCTCGTTGACTAGCATTCTGACGTGACAAGCGCCATTGTTGCATGATAATAGAAGACGAACAGCACTTACACACTGACGATTCTTCTGCTTTATTCCTAATGCGAACCAATTCTAGTTTCTTGGACCCAATGTTAGTCTCTAATTTTTTTTTCAGTGAGTAGAAAAGGAAAAAGAGTAGGGAACCGGATCCTATTCATGGCATTTTTGATTAACTTCGACAGTGGGGTTTTTTGAAAGCTACAAAGCTCATATTGGGCCACAATATGCGTCCTATGCTTCTTATTGCAAAGTTTCAGATAATTTGGCTGAGTAAAACCCCCCATGCCAAAGTGAATCTTGGAAGTGCTCAAGTGATTCTGCACCCTATCTTTAGAAATCAGTTTGGTTCAAAAAAGAAACTTTAGACACCTTCTGCCAAAAACAGAGTTTTTAATACATTTAAATTTCAATTAGTGACGGAAGAAAAGGATCATAAAAATAAAACCGAGATTTTGAAAACATTTTCTTTGTAAGTTCGGATAAAATTTTAATAAAAATACTCATGCAGTAGCGTCCTGTTTTTTAAAACAATGTTCAGAATTGAGAATCGAAAATTTTCTCAATTTTGGAAGATGTTGACAAGAATTCTTGAAGGATTTTTCAATGTTTTTCATAAAATATCGTATTAATTCTGTCAAAATTGAAAACCTGATTCAAATAAGATCCCTAGATCGAGACTTCTTGTTCTGCAAATAATTACTAATTGATTACTTAGAAGCAATTCTTACCATAGGGAGAGGGGGTTAAAAACCCCCGAAAACTGGCTTACGTAATTAATGGATTGCCCCTAATCATTATGGTTTAGAATCATATCAAGATTCTAATTGTATCATCATAACGTATTTACTTCGACAAAAACCAATATTTTGAAAATCGACCATAAGTTTTCTTAGAAAAACTTTTTTATTCAAAATTTCTTCATAATGTAAAACATCAATTTACTATCAAGATTCTTTAATGAAAATTTAAAAAATAATAAAAATGAGGTAAAATTTTTTTTAGTGTACATTTTTTTCTTGTAGCCCAAACGATTCACTACAACATCTTTACAGAACATTTGTTCTCTAAAATCAACAGTTTCGAAGTTAAAATTTTTCAAATAAGTTGCAGAGTGCTTTGTGAAGCCCAAGCAGGACAGTTCGGTTTTGCGAGTTCTGTTTGATATTTTGACCTTGACGCTTGCTCCTGTGGGAGCGGGTGACGAGGGCAGGATCAAACATGTCGCGCGTCGGTCGAGTGAAGTGAAAAAGTTCCGCGATCGGTTAGTTCTGTTTGATCTTCGACCTTGGCAGTGCGTCAAGAAAGCCCGAGCAGTCGTTAGCTGTTTTCCCTCTCGAGTCGTGCGCCTATTTTCTCTGAGTGCTTTTATATAGCCGAGCAAACGAGTTAAGCTGAAAGTGGATTGTTGCTGCTCAGTCAAGGATGACGGATCAATTGGTGAGCTCGTTTCATGCTACTATTTCTAATCTATAAAATATGTATGAATGCACATTTAACCGATACAACGGTAGGACGTAAATATGATTTTTCAACAAACTATGAATGGTCCGTCACTGTGAGTGTCGACATAAACTGTATTTCATGAAGTATTTATGTTTAACATTTTTTTGTTTTCAAAACACTCATTTCTTTTTATCTTTATTTTTGTAATTGAAAAAAAAAACTTTGAATGGTTCGACACTACAAGTGTAGACTTGCGAAAGGTTCACTTTATTCAACAAACTTTGGATGGTTCGCCACTGTAAGTGTCGGCATAAGAATAAGAGTGTTCTATGATGTTCCAGACAATCGAGTTTTTGTTTCTTTTCAAATAAGTGAAATATAATAACACATGCTTTCGTCCTGACAGCTGTAGGAATGTTACATTTAGGTATTTGTTCAACAAACTTTGAATGGTTCGTCACCTCAAGTGTCGGCATAATTTTCCACTACATAGAAATTTTTCATATCAAATGAAAATATTATATTTACAAATAAGCATGTATATATCTCACAAATCATTATTTATCATGGTCTAATCGCTTATCAAAGTGAATCCTGTGACCCAACGATCCTTTCCATTAACAAACATCCCTCCCAGTAACCTTTGTGGAGATGCAGAGGCAAACACGGTCTCCAAATAGCAAAGGTTACACACTAACATTCCTTCCCCCAATCCCACCTGACTGCAAGGACGTGGCCGGCGCCGTTATTGACCCTGTATAAATAGAGGCACTGAATTATGCACATTGAAGAAGATTATGGCCAATCCCAGCCAAACTTCTAGTTGATTCTTTGTGCATTTTCACTGACTTCGGTCAATCACGGAATAGCAACCATTGATATGTGTAGTCAGTCTAAGCTAAGCTAAGCTAAGCTAAGCTACTTGGATTTTCCCCAGTCCAAGTAATCATTATGAAAAAGAGAACCCAATCTGGCATTGTTCGGAAAGGGCTTTCTCAAGAATTTTATTTAGTTCACTTTAACAAAAAAGAACTAAATAATATTAAAGCTTTAGAAAAAGCAAAACTTTTGTTTGATGTCCGTGTGACATGGGAACATTTCCAGAAACCTGGAGGAAATTACCAGAACCCCACTCAGTGCCGTCGGTGCCAAAAGTGGGGTCATGGTACAAAAAATTGTCGCATGGATGCTAAATGCATGATTTGCGGAGGTTCTTCTCACGCCAAAGACGTCTGTCCAGTGAAGGAAGATACCACCAAATTCATATGCTGTAATTGCGGGGCTAACCATAAGTCCAATTTTTGGAATTGTCCTTCACGCAAAAAGGTCATTGAGGCTCGTGCCAGGCAGATGAAAGATAATATCCGTTACGATAACGGTCGTTTCCGGAATTTGCCTGGTAGAGTATCGAACAATGCTCATTTTTCAGTTAACGATCGCTTGATCATGAATCATACCCATCAGGAAGATCATAATCATGCTCATTCACAAACTAATTTTAATCCGTCGGGTAGCCGTTCGAATCTTTCAATTTCGAATGTATCTACCCACGGAAAATCCTTTGCCGATATCGTAGCAGGAAATTTGAACTCCTCCCCTGTTCGATCCATGGGTACCCATTCTACTTGTTTCGAATCAAATGGAAAAAACCCTACCGCCACAGGTAACTCCGCTTCTTCGTCTACCGGAAATTCCAATGGGAAATCACATGACATGTCTGCCTCTGATTTTAATTTTCTAACTGAACAATTGAATCTAATGATTGAGTTCAAAGCCACCACTATGACTGAAGCAGTTCAAGTAGGTGTAAAATTTACAAATCAAATTGTTATTGGATTACGTTTTTCTAATGGATCCAACTAATAATTTAAATATTTCAAATTGGAATGCTCGTTCTCTGAATGGTAAAGAGGACGAGCTGTTTAATGTTGCGTAAATTGACTCGCAATAAGTCAAATTTTTTTGTCATTGGTGTCTTTAATGCCAAACATCGGTCATGGAATAATTCTCAAAGTAATTCCAACGGCAGAATTTTATTTGATGAGTGCTCTTCAGGATATTTCTCAATTCAATACCCTGATAGCCCCACATGTTTTTCCTCTTCTAGAAATCCATCTACGATTGATTTGGTCTTAACCGACTCTAGTCATCTTTGTAGCCAACTGATTACTCATGCTGATTTTGATTCTGATCATGTCCCTGTTACATTTCAAATATCCCAAGAAGCGATTCTCAATCCTATCAGCTCCACTTTCAATTATTTACGAGCCGACTGGAATATATATAAAACGTATGTTGACTCCAATCTTGATGTTAACATTTCTTTAGAAACTAAACTTGATATTGACAATGCTCTTGAAACTTTAACAAATTCCATTGTTGAAGCCCGGAGCATTGCAATTCCAAAATGACGATGATCTTAAACTCTTGATCCGTCTTAAAAACGTGAGGAGAAGGCAATTTCAACGCACTCGCGATCCTGCTATGAAAATTATATGGCAGGATTTGCAGAAAGAAATCAAGAAACGTTTTGCTCAATTAAGAAACAAAAATTTTGAAAATAAAATTTCTCAATTGGACCCTGGCTCTAAGCCCTTTTGGAAATTATCTAAAATCTTGAAAAAACCTCAGAATCCAATACCGGCATTGAAAGAGGAAAACAAATTATTACTAACTAATTGCGAAAAAGCTCAAAAACTTGCTATGCAGTTTGAAAGTGCGCACAATTTTAATTTAGGACTTACTAGTCCAATTGAAAATGAAGTTACTCAGGAGTTCGAAAATATTCTCAATCAAGAGAACGTTTTCGAAAATGCCTGGGAGACTGATCTGGAAGAAGTGAGAACTATTATTAAAAAATTCAAAAACATGAAAGCTCCTGGCGATGATGGAATTTTCTACATCCTCATCAAGAAACTTCCAGAAAGTAGCTTATCATTTTTAGTTGATATATTTAACAAATGTTTTCAATTAGCATATTTTCCTGACAAATGGAAAAATGCTAAGGTTGTTCCAATTTTAAAACCAGACAAAAATCCTGCAGAAGCTTCTAGCTATCGTCCAATCAGTTTGCTTTCCTCCATCAGTAAACTTTTTGAAAAGGTTATTTTGAACAGAATGATGGCCCACATCAACGAAAATTCAATTTTTGCCAATGAACAGTTCGGATTCCGCCATGGACATTCGACCACTCATCAACTTTTACGTGTAACAAATTTGATCCGTTCCAACAAATCTGAAGGCTATTCTACTCGTCTTGCTCTTCTAGACATAGAAAAAGCATTCGACAGTGTTTGGCATGAAGGTTTGATTGTAAAATTAAAAAACTTTAATTTTCCAACATACATTGTTAGAATAATTCAAAGTTATCTGTCAAATCGTACACTTCAGGTTAATTATCAGAACTCCAGATCTGAAAGACTTCCTGTAAGAGCTGGTGTTCCTCAAGGCAGCATTTTGGGACCAATATTATACAATATTTTTACATCTGACTTACCTGAGCTACCTCAGGGATGTCAAAAATCTTTGTTTGCGGATGACACAGGCCTCTCCGCCAAAGGACGAAGCCTGCGTGTCATCTGTAGTCGATTGCAAAAAAGTTTGGATATTTTTTCTTCATACTTGCAAAAATGGAAGATTTCTCCTAATGCTTCCAAAACTCAACTAATAATATTCCCACATAAACCAAAAGCTCTTTATTTGAAACCTTCAAGTAGACATGTTGTCACGATGAGAGGGGTTCCAATAAATTGGTCAGATGAAGTTAAGTATCTAGGGCTCATGCTAGATAAGAATTTAACTTTCAAAAATCACATTGAGGGCATTCAAGCCAAATGTAATAAATATGTAAAATGTCTCTATCCCCTTATTAATAGAAAATCAAAACTTTGTCTTAAGAACAAGCTGTTGATATTCAAACAAATTTTCAGGCCAGCCATGTTGTATGCTGTACCAATATGGACTAGCTCATAGTTTCCCAAACTATGGGTCGCGACCCCCAGGGGGGTCGTGAGCTGCTCTCTGGTGGGTCGCGAAAAAAATCTCAATGTGTATTAATTTTGTTAGAAATTTTTACTACATTTTAAAATGTCTCTTGGAAATGATTTAAACAGTTTGAAATTATTCTCATTTATTTATTTCAGCATTTCTGTTAGAGTGCCTGACTATCGTTAGGTACTGATGATCAAGACACTTAATGTGACATTTAAATTTTTATTGGAAAGATGTTAGAAAATAGAAACTCCTTCGATATAACACCCAGCTGTCAAAATATTTTGTTAAATATAAACCTTATTTTTCACGAAGAAAAGTTTTGTGCGTATACTGTGAAGCATTTCACATCAACGCTACTGCACAAGCTACTACTGATTGAAATCGAGATTTACATACTACATTTCTGTGTCAAACTTATGAAACATACACTTAATTTAGCCAATAGTGGAATTGGAAATATTTGTTTAAAAAATGTTATCATTATTACTGGAAGACATATCACAGAATTGATAACTTTCCAGTTGAGAAGTCTAAAAACTTATTTTTTTGATTCATGAATTTCTTTATAAAGTTCATTGATATTTCCATCAAAAATGTATTACGGTGAATTACATTAGAATTAGTGACATGGGCAAGTGAGCAACATAGTAAACTCTGTAATTTAAATGTTCTTGATGCATACCTTATCCGACAAATCAACCATAGACTTCGAAAGTTTTAGCGGAAAACTTATTTCACAACAGTTTGCACCTGGTGGGTCGCGAGGAATATGCCTGACGGCTAGGTGGGTCGTGCACTCGAAAAGTTTGGGAACCTATGGACTAGCTGTTGTAATACCAGGAAGAAAGCTCTGCAGAGAATTCAAAATAAAATTTTGAAAATGATTCTGAGGCTTCCTCCCTGGTATAGTACCAATGAGTTACATAGAATATCCAATGTTGAAACATTGGAACAAATGTCAAATACAATCATTAATAATTTCAGGCAAAAATTGTTACAATCTTCTATTGCCACGATTAATGCGTTATATGTTTAGGTTAAGTTAGGTTAAGTATATTAAAAACATTTTTTTTTCTCTTATAAGCAGGTGAAATCAACTCACCTGTAAAAAAACTGAACTGCTACGGCAAATGAAACCGAATATGTTGTTAACAAAATGTTAATTAAATCTTAAATTTGTTTTACCAAATTAGGATGATAGTGTTGTCAAATAACACAGAACACCTAGATATAAGAAATGAATGTAATGTTTGGAATGATACTAATAGAGAAAAAAAAAAAAAAAAAAAAAGAATTTATAAAGAGTAGCGGTGAATTTTGATACCAAGATTACACAGCCTTTGGCTAAGAAATTTCGAAAATATGGAGTAGATTTGGTTTTCAGCAGTAGGAGTAGTCAGCTTAAATCTAGATTAGGATCAACAAAGGATAAAATTAATAAACTGAATAGAGCAGGAGTATATAAAATTTCATGCCCCCATTGTAATAAAATCTATATAGGACAAACAAAACGAACACTAGAAATAAGATTCAAAGAACATATTGCTGAGGTAAAAAAAGCGGACAAGGAATTAGAAAAGGGATTAGCGTATGATTTTAAATCAAAAGTGGCTGAACATGTTTTCCAGGATGGACATCAAATGACAAGCGATAACATAGACATCGTACGAAGCGTATCTTCATCTTGGAAACTAGACGTCGCTGAAAGTTTAGAAATTTACAAACAAAAGCCTTCATTACTTCTTAATAGGGATCAAGGAAACGGACAATCAAGGCTGTTTAAGTTTGTACCTAAGAAATATAAACGAGCTTGAATACATAGGTAGATAGTTAGGGATTTGTATAATTATTATTATCTGACCAAGACATGACAGGTATACTCCTGTCGAAATTTTTCCTAGGTAGTTTGATTGTGTAGGTACTTATCTGGTGTTAGTATTTAAGGTAGAGAGATGCGACGATTTCTTCAGTGGATACGAGTAACTGACACTGAAGAAGACTGCAAGTGGTAGTCGAAATACGCGTATCTGTCAAAGATAAGCATTTAGGAGCGGAATTAAAAGGTACACGGTACTCCATCTACTTTAAAGTTTCTCTATTTGAGATTCTGCTCAGAGGATTCGAACATTCATTAAAGAACTTTAGAGGGCTAGAACTAGGTTATTCAAAGACCGATTTAATTAAAACTGATCAGGGAATAACTTGGGAATAAACTCAAGAAAATTTGGGCAACGGCAAGAGACATGATCGAGTTTATTTTATTTTTGACAAGACTGTCGACTTTGTCATATTTTGGACATTATCTTTTATCTCTCAAACTCGATATCATTGCACAAATTATAGCAAACAGCCATTGATTAGATCCTTTTCCAAGGGGTTGGGAAAGAGGTCCAAAACTAAGCAATCTGTAGATGATTTTGTTGCCATCCCAAATTTGCTGGAATGTTGATCTTTGAGCAGACATGAACCCCTTCCTCACATGGAAACTAAAAGGTTAATTACGATTCTTATACCAATAGCCATACGCTTATTCGGATAAGGGACCTTCCTTAGCCGAGCGGTTAGAGTTCGCGGCTACAAAGCAAAGCCATGCTGAAGGTGTCTGGGTTCGATTCCCGGTCGGTTCAGGATCTTTTCGTAATGGAAATTTCCTTGACTCTACTGGGCATAGAGTATCATCGTACCTGCCACACGATATACAAATGCGAAAATGGCAACTTTGGCAAAGAAATCTCTCAGCTAATAACTGTGGAAGTTCTCTTAAGAACACTAAGCTGAGAAGCAGGCTCTGTCCCAGTGAGGACGTTAATGTCAAGAAGGAGGAGACGCTTATTCAGAAAACTGTACAAAAGAGTTTCTTACCAAAAAGTTCTTACTTGGTCATGCTTGTTCTAGAGTTTGTACACTTGTGTGTATTTGATTAACCCCTCTACCGGCAGCTTCATTTTTACCGCAGGAAAAAAATTCAAATCGCGATAACTTTTTTGTTTCTCGGTATTTTTACACCATTTTTTCATAAATTCTTAAAAGACTCTTCTAGTTTGAGGATCCGTGTCGATATTGATCATTGGTCATCTGGATCCAGAGATATTCCGAAATTCCTTGGGGGACCAACGCTAAATCAAAACCCACGTATATATCTTAGGCTACAGATTTTTTAACGTATTCAGATGTTCACTACATTACATTAATGAGAGTATGTTGTGAAAATATGAAGCAATTTGGAGCAGCCGTCTTTGAGTAATGAGCATTTATGTTGCTGGTACCAAGCTGACCAAATAAAGATCTTGAAAACTTCAAAAAACATCATATCGTAATTTTCAGATATCTCTAAGAATTCTTAACCAATTTGTATGATTTTTTCAGAGTAGCTCCTTATTACATAGCATTGTATAGCCCACATTTTACTTTTTCGATAAGTTGACGTAAAACAAAATAGCCGCCTAAGGCATTTTGTATGGAAAATGTCGGTCCCCCAAAGAACATTGGAATATCTTTAAAACCAGATCACCAATCATCAATATCGACACGGATCCTCAAACTAGAAGAGTTTTTTGAGAACTTGTGAAAAAATAGTGCAAAAATACCGAGAAACAAAAAAGTTATCGCGATTTGAATTTTTTTTCTTGCGGTAAAAAAAGAAGCTGCCGGTAGAGGGGTTAACTTCTATATAAATAAAAATTGAATTGTGTTTGTACGTCACGAAATGCCTCAAAAACGGCCTGATAGACTTGCATGATTATTTCACTGTTGCATTGGTCAAGTGTTCCAACGTGTTTGAGTGAAGGAAACGATTTGGAAAATTATCAGGAATAACTGGGCAAACACCTGGAGACTAATCTGTCGTTTTGTATGGGGGATTGCATGCCATTTTTCAGCAGCCTACTTGATGGCAAAACAATGCTTGACGGGACCACTAGTATTTAATACTATTTTACTCAACAAAAAACTAGAACTTAAGGTTTGTTTATTGCCAGTCTATTTGTGATCTAATGTAAAGCTAAAAGGCGATGGGGGGCTGTTCTAGATTGCCGATTAGTGCATCCTTGTCGAAATTGGTAATAATAACTTTTGAAGAAAGATCACCAAAATTATTTTACTGTTAAATTTGGCAATTCAAAACACAGAAAACCGTAAGTATTCATTTCAATTTGCAAAACTTTCGCATCATAACTGCACATTTGATCATCAGTCGGATGTGGCCCAAAAATTCAAAAAATGTACCTTGGCAAAAAAGCTCTCAGTTGATAACTGCGAAAGTGTTTATAAAAATACCAAGTTGAGAAGAAGGATCTTTCTCAGTTGGGATGTTATGCCATAAAGAAGAAGAAGAAGCAGAAGGATGAGGATGAACAGTAGAAAAAAAGTGGTTTCTTATTTATTCTTTCTTAAAAAAAAAAACAATGATCAGCTTGCCCCACATCCTTGTAGATATTTTTACACATATGACGAACCTTGTGATGTAAAGGACATTTATGTGATTATCGTTTTTATATTCTACAATACATTTATTGAAATTCTAACCAAGAAAACTGAAACTATTAATGATTTATTACACAATCATATTGATTGATAGGACTCTGCAATCAACTTTTACTACGAACCTATAAGAATGCATAATCTAAATGTTCCTCACAGCTCCTAAACATCAATACTGTGCATTTATATGATGAAAATGTGTATTATACTGACAAAACTGCAATTTTCATTTCAAATTTGTGAAATATTTTGTCGAAGAAAATTATTCCGTTTTTGTCAACTGAAAATCGCCGATCGTGTTGATAAAAACGGAACATACCTGTATTAGGTTTCAGTGCTTAATTGTCAATTGAAAATATTTTTCCATGTGTTGCCAAAATCGGGAAGAAAATGTTGCCAAAGACGGGTGTTGCCAAAATCGGAGGTAGACAAAAGCGAGTGTTGCCAAAATCGGGAAGGCACTGTATTGTGATTGGGTATGGTTATTATTGGCTGAATTATCTTTTTCTAGTTTAATGACCTTATGGTTACTGAAGAAGTCTTGGTTTAATATGACCATTCGGATTTGCAAGCTATGACCGGTGAAACAAAAGTTAGATCTATTGCTGAAGGAATTGTGTCGGGAGGTTTAATTATTGTACTCGTACTCTAGAGCAGTTAGGGTGGAACGGGTTCCATAGCTATGCATAGCCTATTGTACGCATTAAAGTCACCTGCTAAAATTGTTGGTTGATTATGCTTCTCTATAGTATCTAATAGGTTTTTTAATGGATTTTTTATGTCGTTATTGTTAATAGATAGTGGTGGTATGTATATTGATACTATTAGCATTTTAGGGCTGGTGTTAAGTGTTTCTATTGCTATCGCTTCAACCGGGTTTAGTGAAGGTAATTTAAATTCTTTTATAGCTATATCATTTTTAATAAGGAAGCCCACTCCACCATAGCCAGATGGTCTAGCTTCCTTTAAAAAATTATAACCTGGAAATCTGTAAGTTTCTTCTGGTTTTAACCATAATTCACTAAGTATTGCAATATCTACATTTTTCTGAGTTAAAGAGTTTTTTATTAATTCTCTAGTATCCAAGGGTCTTATACTTGTAACGTTATTTTGTAATATAGTTCATTTTCTGTATTTGTTATTATCCATTTTTTGAGTTTGTTTCAGATAGTTTTTCGTAGTTTTTTTCCGGATTCAAAATTGAGTTTAGTTGGTTGCTTATGCTGATCAATATCAAATCTTGTTCTATTATTTCAGTTTTGCCAGTGCTTTTCAGAATTGTATCCTGAATAGCACGAATTTTATCCACTATTCCTTTCAAATTAAATTGTGCAATTAATTCCTGTTTGATTCGGCATACCATTCTTTCCATTTCTGTTGTTGCGTGTGGGTTACGATTAAACACATGAGGTTCTTCTTCATAAATCTCTGGTCGTGGGAAATTTGTAGGTCGAATTTCAAACTTTTTCTTATGTTTTCGATTCATATTTCCATTTTCAGTTATGCTACTCCAGGTTTCACCTTTTGCGTATCCCCAAGCACCGAGAGAGTCATCGCCATTACTGTTTTCATTGATTCCTGTAAATTCAATTCCTCTTTCTCTCTCCGGTAGTTTTGGAAAATCCCTATTCGAATTCAGTCTGTTTTGTACCGATTTCTGCTTCTTCGGAAATTTTTGTTGCGCTTCAAAGTAAGATACCTTATTCATTGCCATCTCTATTCTTATTTTATCTTGTCTTTCCCATTCTGTACATACCCTATCAGATGCCTTATGAGCTCCTCCACAGTTAATGCATTTCAGTTCCGTTGTGTTACAGTCTTTCTCTTCATGTTCCATTCCACATTTACAACACTTCGCCGAACTAGCCTTACAAAACTTCTGTCCATGTCCGTACCTCCAACACTTATAGCAGATTCTTAGTGGGAACACATATGGTTCACACAGCCGATCAATCTCATAAATTTTCACTGATCTTGGCAAATATTGGCCCTTTGCATAAATATTTATCGAGAAAGTTGGAATTAATTTGTTTTCGGATGTCTTTTTCATAATTCGTTCAATCCTTTCGATTTTAATATGTCCACTATCCATATTGTCAAGTATCTCCTGTTCTGTTAATGATTTTGCTGCGTCCCTAATCACTCCAACAGTCTGCTTGAATCTCGACGGTACATAGACCTTGAACTTGAACTCCTCTGTCAACAGTTTGGAATTAATTAGCTGTTCCGCATCTCTCGGTTTATTGTATGTCAATTGAAATCGCCCTTTGCCTACTGATTTCATCTCGCATTTAATAGTGCCAGTTGGGCGGCTATTGCTGATGCGCTCCTGCGTCTGGGGATACCCGAGTACCTGTACAAGATTCTCGGAAGTTACTTCCAGAATCGGGTATTAGTCTATGACACAGAGGTGGGTCGGAAGTGCTTTCACATAACCTCAGGAGTCCCGCAAGGTTCCATCCTGGGTCCGGTGTTATGGAATGTCATGTACGACGAGGTGTTGAGATTAAAATTCCCGGCGGGTGTGGTCATCGTTGGCTTTGCCGACGATATTACGCTGGAGGTCTACGGTGAATCGATCGAAGAAGTGGAATTGACTGCAGCCCACTCGATTGCAATTGTGGAGGAGTGGATGAGCTCCAGGAAACTGGAATTGGCTCACCACAAAACTGAGGCTGTTGTTGTCAACAACCGAAAGTCGGTGCAGCAAGCGGTGATCAGTGTAGGCGACTGCACAATCACTTCGAAGCGCTCCGTCAAACACTTGGGGGTGATGATCGACGACAAGCTTACCTTCGGTAGCCATGTCGATTATGCCTGCAAGAGAGCCTCCACAGCTATTGTGGCACTGTCCCGGATGATGTTCAATAACTCTGCGGTGTACGCCAGTAAGCGTAAGCTTCTGGCCAGTGTCGCCTCGTCCATACTGAGGTATGGTGGCCCGGCTTGGGGCACGGCTTTGAGTACCGATAGCTACCGTAGCAATCTAGAGAGTACGTATAGAGCGCTGCATATGACGAGCCTAACCTCACTTATTTGACAGCTGCTGGTCCTGTTGTTTACGTTTCGGACTTAGTCGTTTTTTCCATCATTTTTTCATCTTCGCATTTCTATCACCAGCATGCTGATGGTGACGATTTTCCACGGTAGGAAGATAGAATAATACGATCCGTGGGTATCTGCAGTGGATTTGACCTCTCCTCGCAGCAAACTTTCACGAAATTAAGAATGATTCGAAAAAAGTACTAAGTCCAAACTGTAAACAACAGGACCAGTACCTGTCAAAATTGATGCGTGACGTCACAGTGCAGTGGAGTATAGGCTTATTATTATTATTTAAGTGACCATGGAAACAAGTGAATTCGGCACCGCTCAAACGTCAAATTAGTGAACTAGTGCATTGATCCATTTGACGTTTTAGCGGTGCTATGTTATTTATGTGACCATGAAAACCAGTGAATTCGGCACCGCTCTAACGTCAAATTAGTGAACGAGTTTACTAATTTGACGTTAGAGCGGTGCCAAATTCACTGGTTTCCATGGTCACATAAATAACACGGCACCGCTAAAACGTCAAATAATGAACCCGTGCATAGGTCCATACTTGTTCTTATCAATAAATTTGATGCCACAAAAGAAACTTTTATTTTTCAGATGGGTAGAACGAATTCGCCGTCAAATGAATGCTGTGAAAACGGGGACAACGCCTTACTAAATGGCTATGTGAGTGCTTCGCCGGGAGAATCGAATCCTCGTCCAGTTCCAACGAATGATGCTCTACCGATAGAGGAAGCCTTCAAGATTGCGTTGACCGGTAAGAGCAATACGAAGAAGATGCCAGTGTCCCTTCTGTACGAACTGTTGAGTCGGCGTGGAATCACTCCGCAATACGATTTGCTTCCGCGTGAGGGAGCAGCCCACGAACAAACCTTCAGCTACCGGGTATCGTACCCGGATGGAGACGGTAAGTGGAGCAACGATGATTAAAAACAGTTTTTTTCAATGGTCTGAATTCTAGCCATCGGAACAGGCCAATCGAAGAAGGAGGCGAAGCATGCCGCCGCTAAGGCCCTAATTGACAAGATGGGCATCAACGATAGCGCGAACAAACCTGTCGGCAAGAAAACGCCGATCACGGTTCTCCAGGAGGTTTTGACGCGCCGTGGAATCTATCCCCAGTATGACTTCATCCAGCCCGATGCAGCAGTCCATGATGGGACGTTTCGCTATAGAGTGTCGTACCAAGACAAGGAAGGTATGTTACAATGAGAATTGTTTGAAATTCATTGGAAAGAAGGTGTTGAATTTACAATCGTTTTTTATTTCAAGTTCAAGATTATGCTTGTTTGGAAGCCCCTGTCTAGTAAAAAAAAGTACTTTCGCGTGGTCAAATTGATGAACCTTTTAGTACTTATACTTAAAACCGTTTTTAAGGACTATGGGACGTGCAACGTAATTAAGATCAATCGTGTTCGATTCGCGTTATTCGAGTACGAAAATATATTCGTGTTCAGTCGAGGATGGATTACCAGCTGGTGAGCTCGTTTCATGCCTATGATAATAATAACGGCCTTCCTTAGCCGAGTGATTAGAGTCCGCGGCTACAAAGCAAAGCCATGCAGAAGGTGTCAGGGCTCGATTCCCGGTCGGTCCAGTATCTTTTCGTAATGAAAATTTCCTTGAATTCCCTGGCCATAGAGAATCACCCTACCTGCAACACGATATACGAATGCCAAAATGGCAACTTTGGCAAAGAAAGCTGTCAGTTAATAACTGTGGGAGTGTTCATTGAACACTAAGCTGAGAAGCAGGCTCTGTCCCAGTGAGGATGTAATGCCAAGAAGAAGAAGAACCCTTGAATAGTTTGCCATCATGAATGTCGATGTACTTTTTCAATCTTCTACCATTAATGTTTCAACGCCGAACAAAAATACTAAACTAGTTTTAAGTAAGAGTCGTATTTTTCTTCATTATCCATGAATCGTATCACCGATCAAAGGTGAATCCCAGATTTTTCTACTCCCTCACTAGTCTTCCCGTGATGGGTGTGAAGTTTCTCACATTTGCTTCTCATTCTGACTTTCAGCCATGGGGACCGGCAAATCCAAGAAGGAGGCCAAACAAGCAGCTGCTAAATCACTAATCGACAAACTGGCCGGTGTTGCTTTCTGGGATACCCATTCGCATGGATTGAACTCCAGAGAGGAGTAAGTCGTTCATCATGTACGTAGGTATGTTCACTCTAATACACCTTTTCCCTCTTCTCGCGTAGAACCAAACAAGACGAGGACGCAGAACCTTCAGCGTCTAGCCCTGAAGTATCTTTACTGTCCCGAAGCCATGACGGCGTGCCGGAAGGGTTCACAGACAAAGCGAAAGGAAAGCGTAATCAACATACCCAGGTGGATATGTTCGTATCGAGAAAGAAGCAGAAAGCAGGAAACCAACGTGAGTTGACCAATGCCACTATTTAAATGGCATGTAGCTGGTACACGTGACACGTGAGCGCGAAATGGTTAGCTTGCGGTTGTTCGCTGTTTCTTGATGCAATCGTAACTAAGGGAACTTTTTTTTATTTCTTCGAAATAAGACTTTAATTTGTTTTATAATATGTTGAAACATAATTTGTTCAGGATAAGACGGTTTACTTCTTCAGTTAAACTTTGCAACGCAAATACATTTTTGAGTTCATATAACGGATGATTTTATATTTAACGATGAGACTGAAGATAGCGTTGAAACTATGTACTGGCTAGACCCTGGATCTCCTATTAAACGTATCTCTATTACGTCCACTGCTATAAGACACTGTTGCCGTTGAGTGTTATAGGTGACCATGGGCTTGTGCAATTTGTTCCGTCCATCCCTCGGTTAGTTTAGCCTGGTTCTACGAGTCTCTAACCGGTCATTCCTCTCATTGGAGATAACGCTTTTAATTAAGAACTTGGTTGGTAGGGGCGCCTTTTCTACTTTGCATAATAGGGGCAATGGGGGCAATATGAGCCACCCCGGTTTTGACCTCAAAAACAGTGTTTTAATGTCTAATGTAATTATGATTTGCTAAAGGATGCCTCAAATAGCCACCACAATAAAAACCGTAAGAATATTCGTTTGAACACTCAAGATATTTACAAAAATGTACAAATTTGTCCTTCGTCATGAAAAACTTATAATATTGGCAGTTTTTAATTAAGACTATAAGACAATTATATTTATAATTCTGGTAAATTTTATCAATCCATTGAAACATCTGATCGTGAGCGAAATTAGATTTGCTCGTAAAAAAACATATTGAAAAACAATATATTATTTTCAAGATGAAGAGGCGGGGCAAAATGAGTCACCTAGATTTAAGCAAAACAAACGATATTTTGAACATAAAAATGCGTTACCTAAATATACCAGATTATTTTTTTACTGCATAGTCATCTTTATGCACCATTACAAGTGGAACACTTTGCTAGAAAATACGTTGAACCAAGTATCGCAATTTAGTACTAGTATAACATGGTCTGTTTACTATGTATTATGAATCTTTAAAAAATAAGCCGCTAGAATCAATAATTTCAAGCAAAGCTAAGCAAATTTCCTTTCCAATAATGTACTCTTCGCCACTAACTCTTCTCTATACTGGGCAGGATCAAACATGTCACGCGTCGGTCTAGTAGCTTAGCTTAGCTTAGCTTAGACTGACTACACATATCAATGGTTGCTATTCCGTGATTGACCGAAGTCAGTGAAAATGCACAAAGAATCAACTAGAAGTTTGACTGGGATTGGCCATAATCTTCTTCAGTGTGCATAATT
Source organism: Aedes aegypti (assembly GCF_002204515.2). Lineage (NCBI taxonomy): Eukaryota > Metazoa > Arthropoda > Insecta > Diptera > Culicidae > Aedes > Aedes aegypti. The sequence goes on along the minus strand of NC_035107.1, from coordinate 220,150,607 downwards.
CAGTGCCTCTATTTATACAGGGTCAATAACGGCGCCGGCCACGTCCTTGCAGTCAGGTGGGATTGAGGGAAGGAATGTTAGTGTGTAACCTTTGCTATTTGGAGACCGTGTTTGCCTCTGCATCTCCACAAAGGTTACTGGGAGGGATGTTTGTTAATGGGGAGGATCGTTGGGTCACAGGATTCACTTTGATAAGCAATTAGACCATGATAAATAATTATTTGTGAGATATAAACATGATTATGCCGACACTTGGGGTGACGAACCATTCAAAGTTTGTTGAACAAATACCTAAATGAAACATTCCTAACACTCCTATTCTTATGCCGACACTTACAGTGACGAACCATCCAAAGTTTGTTGAATAAAGTGAACCTTTCGGAAGTCTACACTTGTAGTGTCCAACCATTCAAAGTTTTTTTATTACAAAAATAAAGGTAAAAAGAAAGGGGTGTTTTGCATAGCATAGCATAGCATAGCATAAACTGACTGTACATGTCAATGGTTGCTACTCCGTGATTGATCGGAACTGGTAAGAATTGCACTACGATCCAAATGAATAAGGGATGGGAGTTTCCGCTTACTCTCGAAGTGCAATTTTAGCAGATCTAATATTATTGATCAATAACGGCGCCGGCCAAGTCCTTACAGTCAGTTGGGATGGGGAAGGAATGTTAGGGTGTAATGATTGTTGCTTCTAGAGACCGAGAATACCTCTGCATCTCCACAATCACCACGGGAAGGGTGTTTATTAGTGAGGAAGGAAAAGATCTGGGAGTCACCTCTGGTCGGTGATGCGATCCATGGACAAGGGGGAAATATACGACTTGTATTTAAAGCTAGTTTTGTATTTTTGTCTCGAGAAGTTTTTGGAAAAATTACGTCAACATCTATAATGTCGAACAATTCAAAAGACGTTTTTATTAATGACGAAAACTGAAAATTACATGTATATATTTTAACTTATATGAAACAGGAATAATGCCGACACTTGTAGTGACGAACCATACATAGTTTGTTTGAAAATTACATATGAGTATTACTGTGCATTTTGTCTCGATATGGTAGAAGTTTTAGAAAATACGTCAACATTCACAATGTCGAACAATTCAAAGGATAATTTTTAATAATGTCAAAAAGAGAAAAATATATGTATATTCAAATTGTATAAGAAAAAAGCATAATGCCGACACCTATAGTGACAAACCATACAAAGTTTGTTTTAATATTACATAAAAGTTACGCTTTCAAGAAAATATGTGTTATCATAAGCATGAAACGAACTCACCAGTTGGCCATCCATTCTCGACTGAACACAAAACTGACACTGACAGCAAAACTTCTTGGCGTCCCGAAAATAAACCGTCTTGCTTGGGCCTTCCCAAATACGTACCCAGCAAGACGCTCCAAAAAAAAAAAAAAAAAAAAAAAAAAAAAAAAAAAAAAAAAAAAAAAAAATTCTCCGGCAACGAAAACGCGCGAATCCGTCAGCTAAATCAATCGGACGACGCAAAACCGAACTGTCCTGCTTGGGCTTCACAAAGCACTACCCAGCAAGACGCTCCAAAACAGGGGGAAAAAAATTCTCCGGCAACGAAAACGCGCGAATCCGTCAGCTAAATCAATCGGACGACGCAAAACCGAACTGTCCTGCTTGGGCTTCACAAAGCACTACCCAGCAAGACGCTCCAAAACAGGGGGAAAAAAATTCTCCGGCAACGAAAACGCGCGAATCCGTCAGCTAAATCAATCGGACGACGCAAAACCGAACTGTCCTGCTTGGGCTTCACAAAGCACTACCCAGCAAGACGCTCCAAAACAGGGGGAAAAAAATTCTCCGGCAACGAAAACGCGCGAATCCGTCAGCTAAATCAATCGGACGACGCAAAACCGAACTGTCCTGCTTGGGCTTCACAAAGCACTACCCAGCAAGACGCTCCAAAACAGGGGGAAAAAAATTCTCCGGCAACGAAAACGCGCGAATCCGTCAGCTAAATCAATCGGACGACGCAAAACCGAACTGTCCTGCTTGGGCTTCTCGAAGCACTACCCAGCAAGACGCTCCAAAACAGGGGGAAAAAATTCTCCGGCAACGAAAACGCGCGAATCCGTCAGCTAAATCAATCGGACGACGCAAAACCGAACTGTCCTGCTTGGGCTTCTCGAAGCACTACCCAGCAAGACGCTCCAAAACAGGGGGAAAAAATTCTCCGGCAACGAAAACGCGCGAATCCGTCAGCTAAATCAATCGGACGACGCAAAACCGAACTGTCCTGCTTGGGCTTCACAAAGCACTACCCAGCAAGACGCTCCAAAACAGGGGGAAAAAAATTCTCCGGCAACGAAAACGCGCGAATCCGTCAGCTAAATTAATCGGACGACGCAAAACCGAACTGTCCTGCTTGGGCTTCTCGAAGCACTACCCAGCAAGACGCTCCAAAACAGGGGGAAAAAATTCTCCGGCAACGAAAACGCGCGAATCCGTCAGCTAAATCAATCGGACGACGCAAAACCGAACTGTCCTGCTTGGGCTTCTCGAAGCACTACCCAGCAAGACGCTCCAAAACAGGGGGAAAAAATTCTCCGGCAACGAAAACGCGCGAATCCGTCAGCTAAATCAATCGGACGACGCAAAACCGAACTGTCCTGCTTGGGCTTCACAAAGCACTCCAAACATGTCACGCGTCGGTCTAGTAAGTGAAAAAGTGGCGTGATCGGTAAGTTCGGTTAGAGTAAGTGAAAAAGTGCCGCGATCGGTTAGTTCTTTTTGATCCTTCGACCTTGACGCTTGCTCCTGGGCAGTGCGTCAAGAAAGCCCGATCAGTAGTCAGTTTTTTTTTCCTTTTCGGGTCGCGCGCCTATTTTTTTCTGGGTGCTTTTATATAGCCGAGCAAACGAGTGAAGCTGAGAGTGGATTGTGGCTTCTCAGTCAAGGATAACGGATCAATTGGTGAGCTCGTTTCATGCTACTATTTCTAATCTATAAAATATGTATGATTGCACATTTAATCGTTACAATGGTGGGACGTAAATATGAATCTTCAACAAACTATGAATGATTCGTCACTGTGAGTGTCGACACAAACTCGGATTCATGAATTATTTATGTTTAACATTTTTTTTTATTTTCAGAACACCCCTTTTTACCTTTATTTCTGTAATTAAAAAAAAAACTTTAAATGGTTCGACACTACAAGTGTAGACATGCGAAAGGATCACTTTATTCAACAAACTTTGGGTGGTTCGCCACTGTAAGTGTCGGCATAAGAATAAGAATGTTCTATGATGTTCTAACCAATCGAGTTTTTTGTTTCTTTTCAAATAAATAAATTATAATAACACATGCTTTCGTCCTGACAGCTGTTGGAATGTTACATTTAGGTATTTGTTCAACAAACTTTGAATGGTTCGTCACCTCAAGTGTCGGCATAATTTTCCTCTACATAGAAATTATTCATATCAAATATTATATTTACATATAAGCATTATATATCTTACAAATCATTATTTATCATGGTCTAATCGCTTATCAAAGTGAATCCTGTGACCCAACGATTACTCCATTAACAAACATCCCTCCCAGTAACCTTTGTGGAGATGCAGAGGCAAACACGGTCTCCAAATAGCAAAGGTTACACACTAACATTCCTTCCCCCAATCCCACCTGACTGCAAGGACGTGGCCGGCGCCGTTATTGACCATGTATAGATAGAGGCACTGAATTATGCACACTGAAGAAGATTATGGCCAATCCCAGCCGATCTTCTAGGTGATTCTTTGTGCATTTCCACTGACTTCGGTCAATCACGGAATAGCAACCATTGGGGTCTACCCCGTTTGGCATAATGCCGTTTGGCATAACGGTCGTTTGGCATAATAGTCGTTTGGCATAACAGTCGTTTGGCATAATAGTCATTTGGCATAATGGTCGTTTGGCATAATTTGAAAAAGGAAGATTACTGCAGTGGTACAGTAACATGCCGTACCATAAGATGCGTCATCAAATTCCATGTTCCTTTTTTTCAAATGACATGGAATAACTTAGGCGTTGGATATATTTTTGTTAAGGTGAAGATGAATCGAAGCCAAACTTCAAATTTTCAAGAGCACGGATCTAGAGAACCGAACACCCATTTGAGCTGAAAACTTAATCAATTGGTCACCACCAGCTAGTGACCAATCCATTAAGTTTTCAGCCTGAACGGATGTTCGGTTCTTCAGATCCGTGCTCTTGAAAATTTGAGGTTTGGCTTCGATTCATCTTCACCTTAAAAATGCGCCATAATATCCCGGACTTAATGACCCCGGAAGTCATGTATGATGCAATGCCAAAAGAGCTTTATTGGATATTGGTTTCCTTGAAAAATGATGATTAGAATTATAATGTCCTGTCACTAACTGACAAGGGAATGTACGACCGTGAGCAGTTTATACACACCCCTTTGCTTAATGGAAGGAATTTGATCAAATTCAATGTTTTTCACAATTATGCCAACGGCATTATGCCCAACGGGGTAGACCCCAACCATTGATATGTGTAGTCAGTCTAAGCTAAGCTTATGAGCACTTCCAGAGTTATTAACTGAGAGATTTCTTTGCCAAAGTTGCCATTTTTGCATTCGTATATCGTATGGCAGGTACGATGATACTCTATGCTCAGGGAAGTCAAGGAAATTTCCATTACGAAAAGATCCTGGACCGACCGGGAATCGAACCCAGACACCTTCAGCATGGCTTTGCTTTGTAGTCGCGGACTCTAACCACTCGGCTAAGGAAGGCCCCACAAAGATAACATCCAGCTTGTAAATTGTAGCGATGAATGGCGCCCTAAACCTGTATCATTGGCATAGGGGTGATCGGGGCAATATGAGACGCCTAAGGAAAACGTCATGGAATGCATAGAAAAACAGCAAAAGTTATGGTTTAAATGCAAGTGACTTGTACTATAAAATGTTATCTTCCATGTTAGGTCGATAATTAATGTTAACATCAACTTGCAAATTATTTCAGTAACTTTTTGAAAAACCATGTTTTTCTACGTGGTCACCAACCATATGGGGCATTATGAGCCACCTCATTCAATCGAATAATTCTTATTTAAAACAGTATAGAGAAGAGTTAGTGGTTGTTGGGTGATGGGGGTTTCGAAAAGCCTTTTAAGCAAACACCTTCGTTCGTGGGTTTAACGTGTGTGAGCTAAAAGCTGTATTAGGTTTATTAATAGATGTATAAATTTATGGTACATTGTGATTACTTACATCGGTCTCTCTTAATCCCTTTCAATAAACCCAACAAGCTACCACGAGCAGTAATGTGTGATGGACTGAGCTAAAGGGAAGTATTATTGGTTACATAATTCATTATCTTTCATTGAATTCAGCCGACTCACTCTCCAATAACCTCTACTGGTAATTGATCCTCAAACGACGGGATAATCTTCTGTCTCTCTGCCACCTAATCGAGGGACATTAGCATCATTACGGAAGAATTCATATTATTTATAATAAACTTACTATTTATAATCCAAAACTAGCAGATGAAAATTCAATAATTTCACGGACTTTAAATTCAGTACACTTGATAGATCAATATATCTTTTCCCTATTTAAGTCTTTTGACACCTATCGCTATGCTCTCGATGACAACTTCAGTTGTCATACAGAGTCATTCTTCCGAGGGGTATTTCAACGCCGGAGTAGTTTGAAGGGGTTGGCGCGAAACCCCGTAACAGTTCCCCGACCCGTAAGGCTGGTCAGATAGCTCCGGTCCAGCTTTACTAACTGCTACATCCAATCTGGCCAACTTCGTCACTGGTCGATGAATCATGCCTTCAGCTGTCTGCACTATCGCATCACGGACTCGTCCATCACGTCCCACGACGACCTCGGCTACTCGACCTCGAATCCACCCATTGCGTATCTTCTCTTCGACTATTATAACTAAGTCTCCGACCTCGATTGGCTTCACCTCGTCGAACCATTTTGTGCGACGTTGGATGGTCGGGAGATATTCGCGTACCCATCGGCGCCAAAACTGGTCGACCATTATTCGGCATAAATTCCAATCATTCCTGCCTGCTTGCTTGGGATTCGCCAATGTCTTCGGGGTTTGCGACACACCACTTGAACTGAGCAGTAGAAAGTGGTTCGGCGTCAGAGCTTCCTGTTGATCCGTCTCCAGAGGAATGTAAGTTAAGGGCCTCGAATTCACTACACTCTCCGCCTCCACTAGTACTGTTGCTAGAGTTTCCTCGCTCGGAGTCCGAGGACAATCTATCGCGGCTAGCGCAGTCTTCACCGACCGAACAAGCCTTTCCCAGGCTCCTCCCATGTGAGGTGCTCCTGGGGGGTTAAATACCCAATCCGTATGTGTATTGGTAAAGGTTTCTGCTAACTGGTTTTCAATCGTTGCCATCTCCTGCTTCAATTCGTTGCTTGCACCCACAAAATTGGTTCCCCTATCGCTACGAATTTCAACGGGAGCTCCTCTGCGTCCGATAAAACGTCTGATAGCCATCTTACATGATTCTGTAGAAAGTGCATGGACGACTTCAAGGTGTATTGCTCTGGTGGTCAAACACGTGAACAGTGCAATCCACCGTTTAGCAGTACAACGGTTCACTCGCACGGCGATAGGACCAAAGTAATCGATGCCGATGTATGAAAAAGGACGCACGTGTGCTTGAAGCCTGGCCGCAGGAAGTGGAGCCATTCTAGGTATCGCAGGAACCGACTTCTTCACCTTACACAGCATGCACTCCTTGGAGACTTTGCGCACAAACGATCGTAGCTGAGAGATGTGGAACCGCTGTCTTATCTCATTTACAACTGTCTCGCCATTCGCGTGGAGATATTTTTCGTGAAACCATTTTACCAGCAGCCATGTCGCCTGATGACCCTTAGGTAAAATTACAGGAAACCTTGTGTCATATGAGACAAATTTTGCGGCAGCGATCCTGCTATCTGAACGAATCACGTCAGCTTCGTCCATGAACGGTGATAACTTTCGAATTGTACTGGTCTTTTCCAGCCGCAATTGTTGATTTGATTGTTTGCCTTTGACACTGATTAAGGTCGTCACTTCATCAGGATATCGTTCATTTTGAATCCAACGGAAAATCGTTGTTTCAGCCTTACCCATTTCCTCTCGTGTGAACGGTCCAACTAGTCGTTCCTCTTTCTTTGTTTTGCGCAACAAATTTCGCACGTAGCGGTGAACGTACGCGACTGTTCGGTACAAGCGAGTCCAATTTGAAAATCGGTCCCATTTCACAAGTTGTGGCAATTTTACTTCGTGATGCATCATACTAGATCTGAGCTCTTCATTTGTTCTCTCGCCAGCTGGATATACACTCGTTGTCCAAGATTCTTCCGGTAGATAAAGATCGTCTTCGCCTCGAAACCAACGACTATTTGAGGATAGACAGGGACCCCTGCCCCACTTGGTCGCTTCGTCTGCAACATTCTTCTTTGAGGGTATCCAATGCCATTCCTCAGCTTTCGATTTGGATAAAATCTCTCCAACTCTGCAAGCGACGAACTGCCGGTAATTACGATGGTCAGAGTTTATCCACGCCAACACGGTCTTCGAGTCGCTCCAGAAAAAAACCTTGTCGATTCTCAATGTGTGCCCATTGCAAATGGATTTGGCCAAACGGACACCAATGACTGCGGCCATCAGTTCCAGGCGCGGAATCGAGTGCGCCTTTAATGGAGCCACCTTTGATTTTGCTCCAACTAGCGCTACTTTAATCTCTTCGGGGAATACTGCACGTAAATATCCGACACAAGCGTACGCTTCTTCGCTTGCATCCACGTAGACATGCAACTGCAACGATACGATGTCTTTTGTCGAATGTTGAGCGAAATAACAGCGTGGGATTCTAATCTGGTCCAACTGGTGAAACGAATCAGTCCACCGCAACCATTTCTCGAGTGATTTATCTGGGATTAATTCATCCCAATCGGTCTTCGCCCGCCATAGATCCTGAATAAGTATCTTGCCATGAATTAGGAAGAGGCATAACAATCCAGCCGGATCAAATGGGCTCATGACCACCCGTAACGCTTGTCGTTTAGTTGGGTGCTTCGCTTCTGTTGCTAAAGTGGTGGAAAACGTGAATACGTCTTCTTCGGGTCTCCAGAACATTCCCAACACTCGTTCCGTTGAGATATTTCTATCCAACTGAAGACATTTTTCTGTGGCTGAGTCGCTTTCCCCGACCTGTGAGAGGACTTCTTCGGAGTTGGACAGCCAGTTCCGAAGATAAAACCCACCTTGAGAGTGAACGTGTTTCACTTCGCGTGCGAGCTTCACGGCTTCTTCTACGTTGTCAGCACTGTCCAAGTAATCGTCCACATAATGTTTCCGAATGATAGCGTCTGCTGCGACCGGATATTCTGTGGAATGTTGTTCGGCGTTCAAATTTTTTACATATTGCGCCGAACACGGCGAGCACGATGCCCCAAACGTCGCCACGTCCATCAAATAAATGTCTGGTGTTTTGTTGGGGTCTTCACGCCAAAGTAATCGTTGCGCATGCCGATCTTCCCGCCGAATCTGAATCTGGTGAAACATTTCTTTAAGATCTGCACACAGAGCAATGCGCTTCTCGCGGAATCCGAAGAGTACATCCAGCAACGTCCTCAAAAGATCTGGCCCTTTCAGCAACATCGTGTTGAGGGAGATTCCATCTACCTTGGCAGCAGCATCGCAGAAAATCCTAATTTTGGACGGTTTCTTAGGATTAATGACTACCCCTAGCGGCAAATACCAAGTGCGCCTGGGATCCGCCTCATCGAGTTCCGCTTGGCTAGCCTTGTGGATATACCCTTTTGCCTGATACTCGGCTATCTGCCTTGTAACGCTCTCTCCAATGACCGAATCGCTTTGCATACGTCTCTCCAAACACTGTAGCCTTCGTACGGCCATACCGTAGCTGTCCGGGAATTCGAAGTGGTCGTACTTCCAGAGAAGACCCGTCTCGAAGCGCAGCCCAACCCGTTTCGTAGTTTCCCTCAAAATTGCATTTGAGCGCTTGACTTCCTCGGATTCGGTAGGCGCAACCTGCGCAACTCCTAGGCTTTCTACTGTGAAAAACCGCTCAACGAGCTCATTCAAAGTCGTATCACCCTCTTGACACTCACAAATGTGAAAAGTATGGGCTTTCTCCACGGATTTGTCTTGGCTGGAGCCGTAAACTGTCCACCCCAATCGTGATTTCGCTGCAATTGGCTCTCCTGGCTGACCATCACGTAATTTTAGAGTTGATGTAACGTGGGCGTTATCATTTCCAATTAGAATTCGGGGCTGAGCATTTTCATAATTATCTATCGGTAGCCCTTTAAGGTATGGGAACGCTTCCGATAACTCTGCATATCGTAAAGACTGCCTCGGCAAATCAAGTTTGCTCACCGTGCGCACGTCTGACAAAGAATGCTTAGATGCGCTTGCCCGTCCTGCGATCTCCAGATTAACTCGCTGTGAATCTGCTTCCGTTCTCTTCACGTTCGCTGTCCACTGAAGACACAATGGTTGTATTTCTCCGTCAACGCCTAGCTGCTTCACTATTTCTTCCTCTACTAGTGTTTTCTCCGAACCGTCGTCCAAAAATGCGTACACGGATACGGATCGATTATTACCATGCAAAGTGACTGGAATTATCCGAAACAGTGTAGTCTTACCGGAAAAATGGTAGTTTGTGGCAACTTTAGACCCACTTGGCTTCGGTTCTTGGAATTCTCGCGAACTATCGGTTTTCACGTCATCCCCTGTCGACCTGCTGTCACGTTTACGTTGCCTGTCGCCGTCTAGGTTTCGCTTGGTGTCGAAGGTGTCACGCTCAGAATGCAGCATCGGATGGTGGCGTCGCTGGCATCCGTCAATACCACATTGTATTCGGCTCTTGCAGGGTCTCCTTCCATGGGCACCAAGGCAAAGTCGACACAAGTTAAGTTGTTGTACCGTCTTCCAGCGTTCGTCGAACGAAACAAATTCCTCTAAACATGCCTTAACGCGGTGTTCCGGGTTTTTGCAGATTAAGCAAGCCGGAGTTTGTGAGCGCTTCACCTCTCCTGAAGTCGGCTTTTCCGACAAAGCTTGTGACGATTCCTCTGCCGTGTGAGCTCCGCAAAAATTCTTATTTTTGCCGCTCATTTCTTTCGGTAGTCGCAACTGTTGTTTTGGGTCGTATTGCAATGTAACATCGGTTGCTGCTCGCACCAACGTCTGCATATAATGGGCGAATGCACGAATATTCACTTCACCGCAGCGTTGCTTATATAGCGACCAATCTAGTTTCATGTGAGCCGGAAGCTTCTCTACCAACTCGAATAGTAACATCGGATTGTTGAGATGTGCTTCGTGTCTTCCGGCTTCTAAATGGTCGCTGAGATTTTGTACAGCCATGCCGAATCCGATCAGTGTATCCAATCTGTCTTGTTTTGGCGCTGGAACTCCTCTGATCTTCTGAAGTAACGCGTGGATCAACAGCTCCGGCCTACCATACAGCGTTTCCAAAGTGGTGAGAACGTGTGGAACGCTCGCCGGTAGGAGCAGTCGACTCCGGACCGTTTCGAGGGCATGTCCTTTTAGGCAGCGTTGCAATCTTGCCAGATTCTCCGAGTCTGAAAATCCACACGCTTCCGTAGAGTTCGCATAAGCGCTGATGAACAGCGGCCAATCCTCCGGATTACCGGAAAATGTCGGCAGCTCCTTGGCCATCACGTGTCTAGCGGCCAACTGTTGAGGTGTCGGTCCGTAGTAAACTGGCCTTGCAGTTGATGAGAATCGTTCCTGTGATGGATGCTCTTCTGGATGACGTCCATTTAACAACGCACCACTCGGTGCCGTCATTGGGTCCCCTACCTGCGCTCGCTCGAATTGGGATGGTAACGATTGCCTTGGATGAAATCCTCCGAGTAGATCTGCCACAGTCAGTGGTCCACTATTTCTATCAACACTGTTTTGATTCACTTCGTTCAACCGAGATGATTGCGCGTGAGCTTGAGAACACGGATTCTTGCTGCACGGCTGAACGTTTATGGTAGACCGTGCGAGGGGAAAGCGTACATTAGCGTTTGAGACGGGGGGAACATGGGTAATATTATGATTCAACTGCTCTAGAGTGGTTTTAAGACTAGTAACACTTGACCCTGGGAAAGCGGGGGGAGCCTGAGAGAGATTCACAGAGTTGGATAGAATGGTGCTTTCTGTACGTCCGATGAGACCTCCTAACGTTGGCTCCATAACTGATTGCCCTAACACAATACCTGTCGTCGCTTTGAAACCTTCCTGACTGCTAGTTGGTTGCATCCTGCCGTCCTGCCTAGCTGGTGTTGTGGTAACTTTCGACGTTTCGTTGTTTGTCGGGTCAATCGGGGCTTGCTCCGTCGAGGCTGCTGTCGTTGAATTTAACGCTCTCCATCGTCGAACTTTGCTAGATGAACTTTGCACCGATTCTACGCTCCTGTGATCGTCATCGTCCCCGGCCTCCTGTGCGATTATATCCCGCAGACGAAAAGATTCGTTTATCACGGTTTCTTCAAGCTGCAGTTCAAGTTGCTCCAGGGCCGCCTCATCTTCCGGCTTCTTCTGCTGAAATCGTAACTCCGCTTCTTTATGCTTGCGCTCTTGCTCACGTCGTTTCAGTTCCAAGCGCTTCACAGCGAGAGCTTTTTGAGCCTCGAGTTTCTCCAGCTCTAAGCGCGCTCTCATCGCCCTGCTGGAACATGTAGAACTCACGCTTCCAACCTTCCGACTAGCTACGTTGTCCACTGGTACGTGGACAGACGGCTTCTGGCATTGCGGACAACTGAATACTCTATCGGGATCAGCAATGCTGTCGTTCACGCCCACGCATTCGAAATGCCACCATGAACCACAGTGGCAGCAACTAACCATCCGTTCGCTGTCGGCCGCATCACATTCCTGACAGTGGTTCTTTGCCCTTCGTGAGCTTTTCGTACTTCTCGACATCTTGCGCGATCTTTTAGAATTGTTGGGTGATGGGGGTTTCGAAAAGCCTTTTAAGCAAACACCTTCGTTCGTGGGTTTAACGTGTGTGAGCTAAAAGCTGTATTAGGTTTATTAATAGATGTATAAATTTATGGTACATTGTGATTACTTACATCGGTCTCTCTTAATCCCTTTCAATAAACCCAACAAGCTACCACGAGCAGTAATGTGTGATGGACTGAGCTAAAGGGAAGTATTATTGGTTACATAATTCATTATGTTTCATTGAATTCAGCCGACTCACTCTCCAATAACCTCTACTGGTAATTGATCCTCAAACGACGGGATAATCTTCTGTCTCTCTGCCACCTAATCGAGGGACATTAGCATCATTACGGAAGAATTCATATTATTTATAATAAACTTACTATTTATAATCCAAAACTAGCAGATGAAAATTCAATAATTTCACGGACTTTAAATTCAGTACACTTGATAGATCAATATATCTTTTCCCTATTTAAGTCTTTTGACACCTATCGCTATGCTCTCGATGACAACTTCAGTTGTCATACAGAGTCATTCTTCCGAGGGGTATTTCAACGCCGGAGTAGTTTGAAGGGGTTGGCGCGAAACCCCGTAACAGTGGTGAAGAGTACATTATTGGAAAGGAAATTTTATTAGCTTTGCTTGAAATTATTGATTCTAGCGGCTTAGTTTTTAAAGATTCATAATACATAGTTAACAGACCATTCAGGTATCAGAAGGCCGGCTCCAAAGGCACGTTCCCCACCAGTTGGGAGATTTGTGCCATCGCCATATTTGAGCCTATTTCATCATCTACCCGATGGGAGAGGAAGGGGAAGGGAAAGATGGGAGGAAATAGGAGTGGGGTCCCTTGAAGAGGGAAGATCGCATAAGCGAAATGAGAGCATGTAGCTCCATACCACAATGGGTTCGAACAGCGCCCTAAAAAGGGCACTGCAAAACGCATGAACCCAAAGAGAGCCTATAGCTCATTACCACAGCGGGTTAAGAATAACAAAATGTCCTGTTTCACTTAATAAGTGTTTACCAAGTAATTGGAATCGCATTTGCGAAAAAACTGGACAGTTACATATCAGGTGATCCGAAGTTCCATAATCGGAGTCACAACTATCACACACAAATGAGTCATCACGCTGAATATTTGTCATGTGATAGGAGAGTCGGCAGTGGCCTGTCAACGCTCTGACCAAGAGACTGCAATTCTGCTTTGACAGATTTGTTAAATACTTCGCCACCCTTGGAGATGGCTCAGTAATGTACAATTTTGTTTGACGACATGACTCCAAACTATTCCAATATTGCTTGTGCTGAGTTGCCGCCCAAGAGTTTATCTGAAGCTTCACCCAGCACTTCGAAATTGGAATAGCCGGCTCAGGGCCAATGAAGTCATGCGATGCTCCATCGCGAGCTAGCTCATCAGCCAATTCATTTCCAGCGATGGAAGAATGGCCAGGTACCCATACAAGGTTTACAGAGTTGACTGAATTCAGTTCCTCAATTTGAGTTCGACATGCGATAACAAGCTTCGACCTTGAGTTGGCCGAAGCGAGAGCTTTTATAGCAGCCTGACTATCTGAACAGAAGTATATGACTTTACCCATTACGCGCTGTTGAAGTGCTAATTGCACTCCACACATAAGAGCAAATATTTCCACCTGAAAAACGGTGCAGTTTCTACCAAGTGAGTAAAACTGATTCAGCCTTAGCTCACGAGAATATACTCCTGCACCAGCTCTACCTTCAAGAAGGGAGCCATCAGTGTAACATACTATATTGTTTGATATACTTCTTTCCAAATAGCCAGACGTCCACTCTTCCCGTGAAGGGAATTGTGTGATAAATGTCCTGTAAGGAAAGTGACAAGCAATTGTGAGATCACTTGGAGCAAGGACAATTTTGTCCCAATTCACCAAAAGTGGAAACAACGAAGTGTGTGTAGATCTACGATTCACTGGATTTTTCTCCAGTAGATCCAGTACCCATAAACGGTAAGAGCAAGAAAGTGCTTCTTGTTTAAGATATATGTATGTGTAGTGGCGTAACGTCGAAAATGGCCTCAAGCGCTGCTGTGGGAGTTGTAGAGAACGCACCAGACATCGCCAAGCACATCCTTTGGAGATGGCCCAATTTTGATTGGATTGTTCTCACTTCGCCCTTTTGCCACCACACAAGACATCCATATGCCAATATTGGTCGAACAACTGTTGTGTAAATCCATTTGATATATTTGGGTTTGAGGCCCCAAGTTTTACCAAAGGTTCGCCGGCATTGACCGAAGGCCATGCAAGCTTTTTTGACTCTGAAATCAATGTGAAGTGTCCATGAAAGTTTGGAATCTAGAATGACTCTGACATACTTTACTTGATCAGTCACATTGATCTCAGTGCCAAAAAGACGTAAAGGTCGAATTCCATCGCGGTTTCGTCTTTCCGTAAAAAGAACAATAGATGTTTTATTCGGGTTAACCGAAAGGCCATATTGGCAACACCAACTCTCGACTACATGAAGAGCACTTTGCATCAGGTCGAATAGGGTGTTTATGCACATACCAACTATCAGAGCTAGATAGTCGTCGGCAAATCCATAAGTTGGAAAACCGCAATTATTGAGTTGCCTCAATAGCGTATCTGCTACGAGATTCCACAAAAGTGGTGACAAGACTCCCCTTGGGGGCATCCGCAAACACTCAATTCTCGAATCGCTGCTTGACGCAATGTCGAGAAAGGATGTCCCAAGCAGGATTGCTTCTGAGCGAATGCTTTCTCGATATCGTATACAACTTTGTGTAAAAGAGTCACAGTGGACTTTCCGGATTGGTAAGCATGTTGATTCACATGAAGAGGCATGTTTGCCAAATAAACATCACGGATGTGATGATCGATAATGCGTTCCAGACATTTCAGAAGAAAAGAGGTCAGTCTGATTGGTCTAAAACTCTTCGCTTCTTCATACGACGCACGTCCTCCTTTCGGGATAAACTTTACACTACAGTAATATCACGCCAGGATCTGGGAATGTACCCGGTAGCAAAACTGCTTACAAGTAGCTTTCAAAACATGTTTTGATAAACTCAAATCCCTTTTGGAGCAGAACAGGATAAATTCCATCCGCACCTGGAGATTTGAAAGGAGCAAAACTATTAAGTGCCCATTGAATCGATTCAGTAGTTACGATACTGCGAGCCGAGGCCAGAGACTCGTAACTACATGAAAAGACATTTAGTTCATCCGTAGATGCTATGTCCACATATCCGGGGAAGTGTGTATTGAATAAACATTCTAAAACTTCTTCATCGGAAGAAGTAAAGTCACCATTAGGTAAGCGAATTTCGTTCACTTGGAAATCCTTAGATTTTGCAAGGATTTTGTTCAGCCGACTGACTTCACTCAAACTGGAAACATTTGTACAAAGGTTTTTCCAGCCGGATCGTTCAGCAGAACGAAGAGCCTTCTTGTAAGCCTTGCGAGCCGACTTGAACGACTCTGATCCAGTTGAACGGCGTCTGTTCCAACTCCTTCTACATTGTTTCCTGAGTCTAGTCAGATCGGAATTCCACCATGGGGTCCCTCTTGTAGTCTTTACAGACCGCAGAGGATATGCTTCTTCAAAAGCTTCCATAATGTAGGATGTTGTAGTATCAACGGCATCATCCAGATCACTTGAATTTTCAATGGACGGAGAATATCCATGAAATTTGGTCGCAACCAATTCAATATAGAGTTCCCAGTTTGTTGACCGGGGATTCCTAAAACGCAAAGTCTGCGCAGTTACATTTGAATGTTCAAAGAAGATGTAGCGATGATTAGATAATGATTTGATTCCTCATCTGATACATGCCAATTCGTCAACTCGTGACTGATTCTATTCGAGCAGAGCGTTATGTCTAACACTTCTTCTCTATTAGAAACCATGAAGGTTGGGCGATTGCCTATGTTTAGTAATCCAAGGTCTGTACTACTTAAGTATTCCATCAGACTGGAGCCTCTCAAATTGATATCTGAGCTGCCCCAGATGATGTGATGAGCATTGGCATCACTGCCCACAATCAGCGGAAGGCCTTTTGTTACGCAGTGTACAACAACTCGTTTGAAGTCATCCGTTGGAGATGGTTCATCATGTGGTAAATATACCGAACAATAGAAGTATTTCCTGTTGAGGTCATCAAAAGAAACATCGATTGTGACTGCACATACATCTCTGGTAGTTAACTCAGAAATAAGTGTAGCAACGATTGCTTTATTAACGAGCACGCATGCGCGGGGCATGGCGCGCGAGTTTGCCATTTCAAGTTTGCTGAAAGTAGCAAAAACTGGGTCCACAAGGTTACCTAGATAGAAGTTCCCTCTACGAAAATAGGGTTCTTGAACTAGCGCCACTTGGGCTGTACCATTTTGCATGAGTCTGCAAAGATTAATCGTTGCTGTTCTTTTATGCTGAAGATTGATCTGAGCTATCCTAACCGTAGTCACTACCCAAACTAGGCAGGATTAAGGTTTTTGAAATCTCAGCATGAAAAAGACCAGCAACGAAAAAACCAGATCGGTATCTATTTAAAGTCGCCAAAGGCGAGAAAGCACAGAACACACTGTGTAAAACGCATAATGCGAATCCATATAGGTGATAATTTAAATTAAATGTCAACATATTCATAATCCCACCCTTATTAAGCCTCAGGATAGAGACTGAAGAAGGGTAGCCGATTATCTCGGAGAAACACAAGGTCACCTGCACCATTGCTCCGGGTAGCACAGGAAGGACTCAATACTGTGGAGGGCGCCCTGGTACCCCACAGGCTCCGTTAGCGGTTAGGTTTTATTTAGACCCCCCTAACCATTCATTCCTAGGCACGGTACGCATCACACCATAAATTAAGGATCACCTGTGAGGTGGACTTTTACCACCGGAACAGGCAGTCCGTAGTGTTGATTCTTAGCCAGTTGAAACAACCGCTACCGACACTATGCGGCTATCTAGGCTGCCCGGGAAAAGGAGGTTAATATTGATGATTAACTCCTGACGTACCCAAGCAGCCTGCAAGAAATTATTGAAATTATTGATTCTAGCGGCTTAGTTTTTAAAGATTCATAATAAGGTACCGTGGGGTAAGTGGATACAGAAAAATCAATAGTCAACTTCATTGTTATGTACACCTAACGTGAATAATGTAATTCAAACTTTTTTCTGTGGATAACAAATGAGGGACTAATATACTTCAAATCATTGATTATTTCGATTTTTCTGATTGTTATGTATTGAGTATGAGGGACTTAAACATTTGCGCCAAATGATCCACTTGCCCCACCATGGTGGGGTAAGTGGATCACCAAAAGAAAAAAATCTGTTCTCAAAACAAATGTAATGTAATTATGTATAGTAAGAATGATATTACTCTCGTTCTTATTATTAGTGCTAGTAATAATACATTTCAATACTTTAAAATTAACCCTCTAATACCCAACCCCGCCTTTAGACGGGGTACACTTTGGAATTTTGTGTATTTTTTCGAAGCTCGGAAATCAAAATGATTTTATTTTTGGCTTAAACCTTGACTCATAACACGCATATAAGAAAATTGTTTAATGATATTTGAAACTTTTTTGTATTTTTGAAAATTGTTTAAAAAATTGTATTCCTATATAACCTTCAAATGCCTGGAATTTATTTAACGTGTAATATAAACAATCGGATCTTTTATATTTTTCTACTATCAACCTATAACAGAAGAAGAGCTTGGTGGTATTAAAATAATTCCAAACCTGTTTTTCCGTTAATTACACGGAAAACAAAAATATTTCAAGAAAAATATTTAAAATTTATTATTTTTAAAAATACCGTAAAAACTTTAATTTTTATTATTGCCAAAAATCAGTAACTAGAAGAGGCTTCAAGAAAAAATGAAAAAGAATAGGGATGTTCAAAAATAAAAATTATAAAAATCAAAAACCAAAATTCATAGATTTGCGAAGAAAAATAAATCATTGCCCAAAACGTGTTTAGAACGATTTTAGATAACTAAAAATGATATTTAGATCGAAAATAAAAATTTGGGTATTAGAGGGTTAAAAAGTATCTTTATTTGATCAAAATATATTAAAAAATATGTATATATTAGTTTACACTAATTCGCACAACAAAAAAACATTGTAACTAGAATAATTTGGAGAAAATTCACCCACTTATACATATAAGTTATACAGAAGCATTGTAGGATTATTCCTAACGATGTTTTCGATGAACACTCGTAGTTTGAACATATTAGTTGCATTTATTTTTGAATAACAAACTGAAATCTTTTTATTCTATTTATGAATTCGTTTGTATCATCTGTCTAGAATAATGTATATGGTCAGATAAGGTACGACAATATGTTTTCAATTGGAGAATTAGTATATTTAGCACTTTTGAAACTCAGCTTAGATAAACCACGAAAAGTTGTGTGTGAGTTTTGAAATTATTATTATTTTATTTATTTTTTTTATACCAGAAAGGTTAAAAAAACTTTTAGGTGGATTAATTCGAATTCTCTATGGTCAATTTGACAAATTTAAGCTGGGAATGAAAAAAATAAAGGAAAACAACATTTTCGAATATTAAAACTTATTGAAATTCTCGTATGCAGTCTGCCAATAAATAGTAATAATACTTGATCCACTTACCCCACCCCATTAAAAAGTAGGGGTAAGTGTACCATCTACAATATATCAGTATTTATTTATAAAAATTACATATTTTTCATTGTGATTCATTCAAATAGAACTTAAATGCTCACCATGTGTCGAAAAAACTAATAGAATTCGATTTTAGACAGAGATACAATGGATTTTTGATTGATGGAAAACAATTTTGAAATTAATCAATTTTTGCAACTAACAAGTTTGCTTGTGTTAGTGTGCGTGTAGTACCAGTTTTGCAATAGTATCAGTGTGGACATAAGAATATAACCTAAAACGAAGCAATGGTGCGGAAACATTCAACATATTCAAGTATTTATGCTTAATATTGACAAATGATCCACTTACCCCACTGATACACTTCCCCCACTGTACCTTACATAGTAAACAAACCATGTTATACTAGTACTAAATTGCGATACTTGGTTCAACGTATTTTCTAGCAAAGTGTTCCATTTGGAATGGTGCATAAAGATGACTATGCAGTAAAAAAAATAATCTGGTATATTTAGGTAATGCATTTTTATGTTCAAAACATCGTTTGTTTTGCTTAAATCTAGGTGACTCATTTTGCCTTGCCACTTCATCTTGAAAATAATATATTGTTTTTCAATATGTTTTTTACGAACAAATCTAATTTCACTCACGAACTGTTCATTATGATCAGATGTTTCAATGGATTGATAAAATTTACCAGAATTATAAATATAATTGTCTTATAGTCTTAATTAAAAACTGCCAAAATTATAAGCTTTTCATGACGAAGGACAAATTTGTACATTTTTGTAAATACTTGAGTGTTCAAACGAATATTCTTACGGTTTTTATTGTGGTGGCTATTTAACCTTCGGGCTGTCGCGCTGTTGTACTTTGTACAACAGTTTTGATTTATATGCTATAATTTTGCAACAAAGATATCTATCGACACCAAACCAAAGTGTATTTCTCGAGAATCTTCTTAATTACAATACTCGACAGTTTTTATTTACAGTATGACCCTTTATAATACGGTAAAATCAACAAATGTACATGGAAGTCGCATAATAATGTACGCACTATATAATGTTCGAGTAAACCAAAGTTTGAAATCGGTATATCTCAAAATCCAGATAATATAGAACCTTGAGGTCTTCAGTAAAGTTGTTCCGGAGGTGAAGCGCTATATGATGGTACCTTATTTAATTCAGAACATGATCGCTAGGTGGCACTAGTGCGCATGGAACTTTTACTTTTGTTATGCAGATATTTCAGGATCCTGACCATTTAGAAGAATGGCGTCTTCGACAAAGTTGTTTAGTAAGTTAAGGACTATCATTGTTCGAGCTAGTTGATTCAAAATTTTGCCACTAGGCGGCGCTAGTGAGCATGAAACTTTTGTTTGCAGATATCTCAGGAGTCTGACAACTTAGCAAGATAGTGTCTTCGGCAAAGTAGTGCAGTAGCTCAAAAGCTAGCATTATTTGAGCCATGAAATATGATATTTTGCCACCATGCGGCGCTAGTGAGCACGAAATTTTTGTTTTGCGGATACTGCAGGATCTTGACTTTTTAGACAGGCACCTTCGGCAAAGTTGTTCAGAAGCTCAGGGAATATCATTATTTTACAAAATCTCTAACTTTAAAGATTAAACAAAGTAAGAATTTGAGTTTCTGAACAACTGTGTCGAAGACGCCATCTCTCTTAGTGATCAGGCACCTGAGATATTTGCAAAACAAATGTTTTATGTTCACTAGCGCCGCATGGTGGCAACATTTTGAATCAACTAGCTCAAACAATGATAATCCTTGAGTTATCGAACAACTTTGCCGAAGACGCCATCTTTCTAAGTGGTCAGGATCCTGAGATCTGCGAAACAAAAGTTTTATGCTCGCTAGCGCCGCCAAGT
Source organism: Aedes aegypti (assembly GCF_002204515.2). Classification (NCBI taxonomy): domain Eukaryota; kingdom Metazoa; phylum Arthropoda; class Insecta; order Diptera; family Culicidae; genus Aedes; species Aedes aegypti. The sequence goes on along the minus strand of NC_035107.1, from coordinate 220,130,047 downwards.
GGCAAAATCCCGAATTTATTGGCTTGAATAATGATAGCCCTTGAGTTATTGAGCAGTTTTGCTGAAGACGTCATCTTTCTAAGTGGTCAGACTCCTGGGATATTCGCAAAACCAAGGGTGTTGTACAAAGTACAACGCGCGACTACTCGCGTTACAAAAATTCGCGCGACGACCGAAAGGTTAAGGCATCCTTTAGCAGATCATAATGGCACTCAACATTAAAACACTGTTTTTGAAGTCAAAACCGGGGTGGCTCATATTGCCCCCATGTCATTCGGTACCATTTTACATTTTTCACATTTCAACTTTTTTCCTACAAAAACAAATGATTTATCTTGCGTCTAGCGCAAAAAGTTATGATAAACATCGAACAACTGATTTTAGCAGAATTTAACATGTTGAAATGCTGTTAAATGAGCGGTGAATGGCGTCCTTACGGTAGATAAGGGGAGTCAAAACTTCGAAATTTGCAAAAGTCTAGTGGCCATCTTGCCCCGCCTAGGTATCCCTTCTAATTTTAAACACGTTAGGGTGATTTCGGAAATCCTTATGTAAACCAGTTGATTGTAAATTAAACCCAAGCTCTACAATAACAATTGAACAACTAGAAAATGTTGCGAATTATTAGCTATTTCAATACTTCCTCTTCGCTTCGTGGACCGTCCTAACCATGCCGTAGTCGATTTTGCTGTGGAACTGTACCTCACATGTGTCGGTTCCACGGAAGAATCGCTCGACCGGTTGCACCGCATAGAACAGATACGCCTCCACGGTCATCAGCTCCTGATACAGGACCATGGGGTGCGTCTCGACGATCCGGGCGCATTCCTCCAGCACCAGGCGAAAGTTTTCCGGAAGGGTGACGGCAACTTCCTCGTCAAATTGTTCCCGAGAACTCAGAATTCTGACAGGATAAAATCGAACCCAATAGTCGTAGTTGGGCGTCAGAAGCGAGTGGGTGGAGTTCTGGTACGGGAGGATAACGCTATCCTGCGAGGATGGTTCCTGCGAATCGAAGAGATCCGCCGTTGTGTTGCTCAGAATCGAGTCATCCGCGAGGACGGACTCTTGTCGTAAGCCACAGTGGGTTTCTCCTTCTTGTTGTTCGTTGCGAATCAGGATTCGGGTAAGGATTGACTCGTGTGGTTCGTCTCGATGGCTGCGTTTCGGGGGAGGTGTCCAGTTGGATTCATCGCACTCGTCGATCAGCAGATAGGGAGACTCGTACTCCATTAGCCGATAGAGGACATTGTGTGCAACAACCCTGTCGATAAATTTCAACTGTGTTATGGCCGAGGGTGCTTTCTTCGTTTTGAGGGTGATCTGATGGTTGGTGCGGAGGAGCTGTTTGAGATCCGATGGGCTTACGAGCGAGACAATCGAACGGTCTTCGTGATTCTCGTGTAGGAACTCGGGCACATGGATTTTACCTTCTCGATTGTATGCCAAGAGGAACGTTTCCAGATACGACCGATGCGGTGTGAGGCTGGGATCGAATTCGATGCTTTGTTGCGTGTTTGAATTCGGATTAAGACGGTGATAAGTATTCACTACGTTGGTGGCAAAATCCTTCAGTTTGGACACCCAGTTGCGGTTTATGGTCTTGGTTGATGCCCGATACAAATCTCCACCTTGCCTTTTACGCAAGTTGTAATCGATGAAAAGTTCTGGATCTTGTTCGACCCCTTCTTGCTTCGCTACGACTCGATTTGTAGGATGGTGAACTTGGCCTAGAACAAGTTTTCTCATTTCCAGGAATCGAACCCACTCTCGGAAGACAAACAGCTGCCGGTAGGACGGGCCCAGATTCTTAAGCATCGCATTGAACTTCGCTGCTGATTTGGACAATTTCATTTCGGTTGAGTCATTACAGCCGAACAGAAGCTTTAGCATAAACAAAATTATTGCCATTGCTCGGGCTTCGTAATTAGGAAACCATCTGCTAATTTCATGTTCCATTTTGGGTGGAAATACCGCCAAAAAGCGGTCCAAGAATATCATCAAATCAGTTGGCAGACACAGTTCCTGAAGATATCGTCTACAAAGTTGACTAAAATCCGGAAGAATTGGTTTAACGTTTATGAATCTCATCATCTTTACAACACTCTCGAGAAGTTCATGGTGCGTAAGGGATGGCCCTTTCTGAAGTCCGCACAGCGTCTCCATACAACTGTTGGAGTCTACTTCCTCCGGAATATACTGCATGAGGTTCATGGTAGAAATGTGCTCCTCTCTGTAGAATCGCATCAAATCCGCAAACTGAACCTTACTACGACTGACATTCAATGCCAACGCCAGGATTGAGGCTATCGTTGTCCGGTACAAACTTTCCGGATCCGTTCTGTGTCGCGGATTGCTTTTCCCTTGTCCCTTTTTCCGGTGGCAGCTCATCAAATCATCCACATCGCTCTCGTGCTTATCGATGTGCTTGGTTGACATCTTGAGCCTGCGCTTCATTTTGATCCTGGCCAATCGGGAATACTTTATCCTTTGGCCTCCACTTTTCGTGCTGGCTTCGCTGTCCGTTCCCGACAGACTAGCATTCAACGAGCGCACCGAGAGCTCGTGCAGCGACCGGTTCACATCCGACTGACTGGCCCGGAACGAATCGTACTCCACGTTGAGCAAACTTCTCTGCTCGGATCGCACCTTCTTGGTCAACGCCACGCCGGAAATCGGCACAGAGCTCGTCCTACTACCCGAATCTGCGCTTTTCCTCCGTTCGCGCTTCTTTTTTATCTTGCGGTTGTAGATTATGTTTGCATCCCTGAAAAAAAAACTAAATTATTAAAATACTTCCAAGGCTTTTTCATGCAAGTCCATAAACAGTCTACAATTAGTTAATTTATAAATTTGGTAAATTTTTACTGAAACAATATCGATTGCTGTGAAATTTTGAGATTGTTTAATGATTAAATTGTTAAAAGAATGTACGGAATCTAATTGCACCTTTTAAAAAAGGCTGTAACTTTTTACCCGTTTTATAGCTAGCGTAAAAAGCTGGATAAATTTCCTTCTCATACATAATATGATTTTTTGTAGAAACATGAGCGTAGTCAGGAACAGTAGTGGGGGTTCTCATCTTCTGCTTCTTATTCTTGGCATTACGTCCTCACTGGGACAGAGCCTGCTTCTCAGCTTAGTGTTCTTATGAGCACTTCCACAGTTATTAACTGAGAGCTTTCATTGCCAATGTTGCCATTTTCGCATACGTATATTATGTGGCAAGTACGATGATACTCTATGCTCAGGGAAGTCAAGGAAATTTCCTTTACGAAAAGATCCTGGACCGACCGGGAATTAAACCCAGATATCTTCAGCGTGGCTTTGCTTTGTAGCCTCGGACTTTAAATACCACTAGGCTAAGGAAGACCCCCACAATTAAGCATGAGATTGCTAATGCTATTTTTAAGACACGCAGTCGTTACCAGCCCTGCTCCCCCCAAGACAAAAACTTACGTCGTCCGATGAAACACATCCAACCGGGGCCGTTCCGGTTTGTTCTTGTCGAAAAACGCCACCTCCGACCGGCGCAAATAGGCCGTCCACAGTTGCAGAACCGTCAGCTTGAACGCCTCCCCGGCTCCCATCGCCACCAGCCGTTCCGTGTAGCCCAGCAGAATGTAGTTGACCACCTCCCAGCTGGTAAGCATTTTGCCCTTCTTCTTGACCTGTTTGATCCGGATGGTTCCTCCAGCAACGGCATCCTTACCCCCGGGCATGTTCTCTTCGAATTCGGCCACCAGCTCGGTACCGTGCCGTTGCGATTTGGTTCCGCACTCGACGCAGTAGTGGAAGCCTTCTTCCACCGTGAACTCGTTCTGACCGCACACTTCACAGGCATCCATTTTCGGGCAATTTTAAATAATTTTCTTATTAAAATTAAGACAAAATAAGGTAAATATTAAAAGCGGACAAGCACGTGCCTTTTAAACGGTTGTGAGTTTGTTGTTTGTTTATGTTTATTTTATTTTTTGAACAACGAATTCAAGCATATTTTTTCAATCCGACGTATGCAAAAATAAACAAATCTCGCGTAACAATTCAAAAGGGCCAATATTCAGATACACTGAAAGGAGCTTGATGGTGAAAATTACTACAATAGGGGTTAGAATTGACAGACTCGCACCAACGATTTTCAACCGAAGTGATTTCATGATCAACATAAGAACAAGTATTGTATTTTTTACCATTATAGCAGGGGTTTTTGAAGGTTGTTGCCTCTACTAACCTGGGTCCTGCGAACTAACTCAAAATGCTTGTCAAGCGGGAGCCTGATTGCCGGAGCCAAACATTAAATCTTGTGGTTAGGTTTCTCTTGAGAATGTATTGTTATCTCACGAGAAGGTATTGTTATCTCAGAGATAAAAAAATATATTTGTTTTTAATATATGATCTTCCAAATCAGAGGCTTTATCTATGAAATCTGCGTATGTTATCAAAAAGAGTGAGCAATGAATTAAGTAAGAGCGTTCGAGATGCTGATGCCACCCGAATCTTTGCTTTCGATGTTATTCGGTATTATGTTAGGAATCGAGTTCATACGTGATATTAGCTCACCTTGTTGATTGAGGGGATAGTGCGTTCCTTCGACAACCTTCGAACGAACACCGCATTTTAATTCACAGGCACAATAACATAAAAGTTATATATATCAACGCACTTCTCGCAGACCGGCTATTAGCCAATTTCAAGATATTTATAAACACACTTTGAGAAAGTCATGTGAGCTAGAACGCATACAAGCTCTCCAGAGAGAGATCAGAGAGCGAAATTTAATAAACAGAGAATTTAAAGTGACATTTGAGGGACTAATACCATAGACTTAAAAAGTAAGACCTTGAACTGTCGAAGAAACGCATTTAAATTTGGGGGACCAATCGGGTACCCAGTAAAAACATTTTCCGTGTAGTTTTATTTCCGTGCACATCGAAGTGTCAGATTGACGTTTTAATTTTTTGACAGTTTGTTTTCGAAATTTATGTTTTGTTTTGTTTCCTCGTCCTCGCCGTCGTCGTAGACAGAAAAATGTAAGTATTTTTGGTATTTTTTACATAAATCAATCATAATTAATCCAATTCGTTGTAATTTCAGGCCGAAATCCAAAATATTACTCTACATCAGCACCCCACCCAACTCGTTCCTGGTAAGATCCGCCTTCGTTCCCAAACATTTGACTTTGGTGGTGGTGTCAGAGTAAGGCATCTTGGATGCAGATGTTCGTTAAGACCCTGACGGGCAAGATTGATGCCTTGATGTCGAACCGTCCGATACGTTCGAGAATGTCAAGTCCAAAACCCAAGACAAGGAGGACAATCCCGCCAGATCAGCAGCGTTTCATCTTCGTCGGCAAGCAGGTGGAAAATAGCCGCACTCTGACTACAACATCCAGAAGGAGTCCACTTGGTGCTGCGCCTCCACCGCGCCAAGGAGCGCAAGAAGAAGAATTACTCCACCGGAAGAAGATCAAGCACAAGGTCAAACTTATCGTCTTCAGTACTAGAAGATCGACGAAAACGGCAAGATCCACCGTCTGCGTCGTGAGTACATCAGCGACACCTGCAGTGCCGGAGTCTTCACAGTTACTCACGAATATCGTCACTACTGAGACAAGTGCCTCCTGACCCTGGTCTATTCCAAGCAGGAGGAAAAGTAAAAGATGGCAAGCCTGCGCTCTCTGAAGAAATCACCGAAGGAACTCTAGAAGTCTCTCGAGGAAATATTTGTCAAATTCCTGGAGGAAGTCTTAAAGATAGCTGGATAAATTCCTGGAAAATCTCTAAGAGGAATCCACGGAGGTTTGTCAGAAGTAATATCCGGATAAACTCCAGAAGGAATCACTGGAGTTGTGTATGAATTACTGAAGAAACTTCTGAAACGCATGGAGGAATAACAGGAGAAACTTCTTGGGGATTCCTGGGTCAACTCCTAAAGAAGCCTCGGATAAATCATTCGAAAAATTCATGAAGAAACTTATGGAGGAACTACCAGAGTCTTTGAAAATCCCCGAAGAAATGCCTGAACCTGAATATCCTTGAGAAGTTGCTGACAAATCTCCTGGAGGCTTGTAACAGGGCTGGTTACAAATCTATTTTCAAGACTTGGTCACTATTTCAATACATGTCTCTTAAAAATCTCTAACGTCAGGTCGTTAAGATCTCTATTTAAACTAAAATGGTCACTTTTTCCCTATTTCGCTTGCATTGAATCCTGATGCCAAATTTTAGAGGTTCCCGAAAAACCTTCAGAGACTATTACACGACTAGTTCACAGGTTCTTCGTAAATTTCTTCTCAGATTCATCGAGGAAAAGTCTCAGGAATTTTTGCTAGTGATTTCGTTAGATTTTTCCTGGCATACTGTTATGGAGTTCTCCAGTGATTCTGCGAGCGTCATTTCAAAGGATGCTTAGAGGGATTTTTTACAGAATTTGCTCCAGGAAATCCTTAAGCACTTCATCGCTTCTATTTCCTTTAGCTCCACAGAGACTGTCTCAGGATTTTCTTCAGATATTTTCAAACTAATTCTTCAACTGATTTCTACAGTTAAATTATTATAGGAGATCTTCGAAAGATTCATACAGGCGTTCTTTCTAGCAAATCTACATAGGTTCGTTTAAGAGTTTTCTAAGAATTAAATTTACGTATTTATGCCAATTTTTCCAGTTAGTCTTTCGGGCATTTTCATATGACTTCCAATATAAGTTCATCCACATTTATGCCCAGGAATTATTCTAAAAATTCCTCCTAGGAATATTCGTTCCATTCAAGAATTACTCCTGCAGATTTTCCAAACAATTTCTCGAATAATTTCTCAAGTAAATTTTAATGGGTGCTTCAAAAGTTCATTTAAGTTTCTCATGTGCCGTTACAACAGTAATAGTAATTTCCTAGATATCCTTGCATGATATTATCCAGAGACTTGATTAATTATTTGTTTCAATTATCTTAGCAATTTGTCTAGGAAATGCACTAAGATTTCTTCAAAAGTCCAGGATTTCTTACAAAGAATCATGTCGGTGTTTAGCAAGAGGTATTTTAGCACTTAATCATGTTTCATCAGATCTTTAGATTTTCCTTCTCAAATGCCTCCCAGATTAAGAATATCAGTACCGTAAAACGGGGTAACTTTGATAGTTTTTTCGAAGAAAACTTGAATATTTATGCATGCTGTTTCAAAGATTTACAATTTATATTTTGAAAACAAGTACTGGCATCCTAGCTATCGATTACAGTCGATAGATTGGCAAAAGATTTATTATGAATGGATATATAATTTTTCATATAATCGAAAGTTGGTTTTCTGTTTTGGGGTAACTTTGATAATGGAGTATGATTCGAACGAAATTGAATGAATAACGAACATTTGTAGGGCATTGCATACCTCTAGGCGTTTAACGTTATATGGAAATTTCTGACTTAGTTTACAAAAATAGTCCCAGTTTGTGAAAATGCTTTTCTCTAAGAGATTTGAGACCGATTTCAAGTTTTATGATAACTAGGCTGTCAAAGATAAGTGTCCAACTATTCAAAACTACATCAAATAGTGATCGTAGAACATATTGTTTGTAAACGTTGCGAAAATGCTAAAATTGTGTAATTTTTTTTAAATTCGTATAAAAAGCCTAAAATGTTCTTGATTCAAATGAAAACCGCTCTTACATGAAGTGTTATACTAATGCTCTTTAGTTTTGCATTCTTTTTGCTTTACTGATTAACAGAAATTATGATATTTCGTTTAGTATGTGGTGGGTTAGGCACTATCAAAGTTACCCGCATTATCAAAGTTACCCCGTTTTACGGTACATACTTTGTCATACAGTATTGGACAAAACATTTGCAACTTTTTCGATTTTCTATACAAAATGGTCATCTTTTACACCTTAGAGAATAGAACCCGCTTTGGTCAACATCAATACACAGCAAAAAAGTGGTTGAATATTACATCTATACCGCTGCAACCAAATCAACGATGTACTGCCGAGCTTTTGATGTGATGATTGGAAACGATGTAATATATCCGACTATGTAATCCAAGCGATATAGTAGAAAAGCTATGTATTCGAAGATATTTTAAAATATTACAAATCTGCCCAATTATTGAATGAATAACTTTTTATCATTTTTTGTTTGAAACTAATAATTGCTGACAGAGTTATTACAATGTATAACATTTAATCAGAATTTAGTTCGAAAAAAGATAAAAAGCGATTTATTAAACCAGTTAATAGTATTTGACTTTTATGAAATTTTAGTCGATAATTTACTCTTCCGACAGGCAACTGAAATATTGTTTGCATCGAAAGTGTAAAAGTATTCGCTTATGCAAAGATACAGGGGGTGTCCATACTGCCCCGGTACCCCTACTTGAATTAATCGTTTGAACTTTTTAAACTTTCTTTGGTTTCTTGATTTTATTACAATTTAGTATATTTTGTTATTATTCGGTCACTATTCGACCTATTCGGTCGATCAACAGGTTTCATTATTCGGCTGACCGAATATTCGGCAAAATCAAAATAATTGAGATATTCGCCCGGCCGAATATTCGGTACATTTCTAGTTATAGATCTTTGAGCTACATTTCTAAACTAATAAACAGCAGAAAAAATCAACAATTAAAAATCTCATTGATGAAAATCAAAAAAGGAATTATTTCATACTTTTTGCTTCATGCAAAACAACTTTTACTGAAATAATTTCAAGCGGATTACATTACTCCTCAAGTAAAGTTCAAAACAAACATAACGCGTGTTCGTTTGGCTCACGCTTTGACAGTTCTCGCTGCTCGATTGGCTCACACTTTGACAGAAATGTCAGCTTCCGCGAATCTCTCTTATAAAGGATTACTAGTCCCTTCAATATCGAGTAAGGGAGAGTTGACTGTAGTAATAATATATATAGTATTGGTAAAATTTGTGCCAGCTACCGCGGTTATATATAATAATGCAAGTAAAAATTTTTAGTATTAGTTAAATTATATTTTTTTATAATATTAATATAAATTTATTAGGTGAAATTTTTAAGTTTATTAATTTACTATTTTAAAAAATATTTTAAGCTTTAAACTTTTTGTAATAAACTAGGATTAGATACCCTATTATTAAAAATAAATATTTAAATGCTAAAGTAGTATTAGTTATACTCTTAGAATTTAAAAAAAATGGCGGTGTTTTAGTCTATTTAGAAGAATCTGTCCTGTAATTGATAATTCACATTGAACCTTACTTAAATTTGTTTAATTTGTATATCATCGTCATCAAAATATGTTATAAGATTTAATTTTCTTAATATTTTATTAAACAAAATGTCAGATCAAGGTGCAGTTTATGTTTAAGTATAGATGTATTACAATAAATTTATTTAAATTAATAATTTTTTGAAATAAAAATTTGAAGGTGGATTTAATAGTAATATAAAATAGATTATTTGTATGATGTTAGCTCTAAAACATGTACATATCGCCTATCGTTCTTATTTTTAAAATAAGATAAATTGTAAAATAGTAGATGTACTGGAAAGTGTATCTAGAAATACAATTTAAAGCTTAATTAGTAAAGTATTTCATTTACATTGAAAAGAAATTTGTGCAAGCCAATTTAAATTGATTAAATTTTATTTTTTTTTTTTAATTCAATTAATAAAAATAATTTTAATAATTTTAGTTTTAGTATTTTTTAAAGAAATAAATAATTTTAATAATAGTATATTTGTATTGTAAAAGAAAGTTGAAAAAATTTGGAAATTTTTTTTTTTAAAAGAAAATTTAATTTATTGTACTTTGTGTATCAGGGCTTATTAATTAATTAATTATTATATTAATTTTTCTCTAATTTTAAAGATTTAATTGTATATAAAAGTTACTGTGGAATAATTATTTTTAACATATAATAAGAAATGGAATGTGATTCGTTTTAAAATATATCTAGTTTTTTAAGAAATTAATTTAATTTAGATTTATGAATTAAAAATTTTATTTATTTAGTTTTTTATTTTATAAAATTAATATTTTGAGGTATTAGCTTTAAAATAATTTTTTAATAAATATTTAATAAATGTAAGCTTAAAAATAGTTATCATTAATAAATTTGTTATAATTTATTTTAAAAATTTTATTATTTCTCGATTATTTATTCAAACAAAGTCACCAAGTCTTAACAAGATTAGGCTGTTTGGTAGTAGTTCTAGTTAATTAAATTTTTTGTTGTTAAAAGTATTTGTTGGTCATTACGTTCATACATCCTTGTCTGTTCACTTTCCTTGTCTGTTCAACAATTTCTCGAAACTAGCATGTGTTCCCTAATGATCGATCTCAGCGTCTTGCTTTCCATAGTCATTTTTATAGTGAATATTTAAGAGTAAAATTACCTTAGGTTTCTATTACAGTCTCCTACAAGATTCACTTTTCGGTGGCAAATGCAATGCTTCACAACGCCTACTTTCTACTTGTAAATTTTGCGGAAAATGAAGCCGGAATTAGATTATTTATACCGTTGTTACAAAAAAGGTATTTCTTATTATGGCAATGTAAAAACCATATTAAAATATGATTGTCGCCACTTATTTCCACTCAGTGAATCTACTAGTCATTTTCCTCAGAGCAATATTCCCTACGTCGTACATGATAACGATGTGTCTAGCTAATAGTAAGAGTGGCTACGGATCATTCTGGTTAGCAAAAGGCAAACTGATCGTCACCAATAGTATTGATATCCACTTCGAATAGATTAATTATTTGAAATGGGCACCAATTCTATCAATGACGCAGAATGTCCGTTGGATCACATCCGAGATATTATTGCGTCTATGCCATATGAATTATTACGCGGCTTTAAGCAAAAAGTGCTAAAATGTGATACTAACACGAGGGAAACAATAAATCCTAATAATCAAATTTTTAATATAGCATAAATTATTCCTAAAGTTCTAAATGTTTCTATTTTTCCACTTTCTTGAGTAATAATATGAGAAATTATTCCAAACCCAGGTAAAATTAGAACATAAATTTCTGGGTGCCCAAAGAATCAAAATAAGAGTTGGTATAAAATAGGGTCTCCTCCTCCAATTGGGTCAAATAAAGATATATTTAAATTTCGGTCTGTTAATAATATAGTAATAGCTCCAGCTAAAACAGGAAGAGAAAGAAGTAATAAATTATTATTTTTTATCGTCATATATAGGAGGAGAGGCGATGGGATATGACAAAGGACCACGATACACGATATACTTTGTTCCAAGGTGAAGTTTCTGAAGAGACCTGTGTAATAATCTCATAAAAATCTTTAGAACTTCTAGAATGATTTACTAGGATTAATTTTTAAAGAGAACAAAACATACTTTAGAGAGCTTTTGTTTAATTTAGAGACGTGCATTAATATAAGTTACCACGTATCAAAAGAGAGGCCTGCTACCAGCCCTGAGATTCCATATCTGGGTCATATGGATCGCAGGTAAAATTAGAATTCAACATTTTTTCCAGGTTTAAGCAGCAAACTAACTGCTTAAACTGGATACGGTTTACTTTGTCAAATTTTGTTTTTTCCAATACACAAATTTATCATATGATTGAGAGGGGTCAAAGATTATAATTCCTTATAATCGATCAACAACCGACACTTACCTAGCGGAAATATCGAGTCGAACTGCACGGTTCGCTTGGACTCGTCCAGGACGCTTTCGAGCTACTACTTGCGCCCTTCCAGCACAAAGTGAACCAGGTCCGTCATGTGCTCGAACTCCGGTTCGTCGCTCTCCTGCTGCACCTTCAGCATGTTGCTGATAATGTCCAAGAGGACGTCCTTCAATCCGTTTCGCCCGCAGGAAGCCATCCACGGAACGTACTCGTACGTCTCTCACGGCAAGCAATTTCCACTTGCGGAATTGTGTTTTCTTGGAGGACGATTATGTTGATTGTATTAATCTCCACGGCGGAGACTCCACCAGTTCGTCGAAAACATCAAAGATTGCGTGAATCTTTTTGATACGTAGAGCAGGTCCTGGTTGGTCAGATTAGGGGACGGTGGCGAGAAGTTGCTTTCTTCGAGAACCACTTGTGATGGATAGCGGCGACGATGGAGTAGATAGTATCTCCAGGAACATAGTGAGGGCGATTCTGTTCGTGAAGTTGCTAGACTGTTCCTTTGTTGTCGTCACTTCTCAGCAAGGATCAGCTGCTGGGGTGTGTTCTGCCAGATCCTGCGCTATCGTCAGAACGGTTTGATGAACTTCGCTGCCCAGGGTTTTCTGCTTGAGGGTTTGCTCCAGATTGATCCGAAGAGAGAGCCGAAAAGAATTTATTTCGCGGTGTTCAGAAATGTATAGGTTTTCGTCTTTCACGCTATCCAAATAAGAGCAGCTCGTTTGTTACGTTCGAGCAAAAAACAAACTGCAAAAAAACAAAAACAACCCGAGGAAAAGGGTCGAAGAAAAAATGCGTGAACTGTAAAAACGTCAAATTACGGCGTGGGTACCGGGGTCGTTCACACTCTACAAACCGTTCTCCCGAAAAAATCGCTAGTTTCATATTGATTGTTGCTAATACGACAAACCCAATTCTTCACAAGCAACATCCCGACCAACCAAGCACCAAGTTGAAGCACGGTAATGTTATTATGGCATTCGATGACAAATAAAATGTTTTTTTTTTAGAAAATCCAGCATAGAGAACAGTTTATTGTATTAACAGGTATACCGGGTACCCCCGTTGGTTTGACCACATTTAATCTGAACACTTTTTAATCTGTACCCCGCTAATTTGCACATCGTTCAGATTAAAAATGGTTCAAACGTCATTTAGCTCATGGAACGGAGTGAAGTGAGATGGAACGCTGTGGAGCGGAACGCAGAATCAAAACAAAACAGTGAAAGAGGTAACCAGAAACACGTTTCTAGGGTGACTAGATGTTCAAATTAAAAATGAACCCCGATGGTTTGCATGAGGTACCGTTCAAATTAGCGGGGGTGCACGGTATCGAAACGACATAGTATTAGAAACGTCATATATCGGAAACTATTCGTCATCAAACGTCAACATCCCACCGCAAAATCGCTAGTGTTTGGAGGGGATTTGACCCTCCAAATTGTCAAATAACCTCCAAATGATCACCTCCAAGTTAGTTCTAATACACTCCGTTATATGAAATATGGTGGCGCGTGGATCGTCGCAAGTTTATCGTTAAACAGTCAATACGCATATCTGTTTTGTGGCCAATGCGTTCTGCTAGTGCTCAGATTAAGAGTATTACTGCATGTGAGTTCAATCGATTGGGCACCATGAAGATACTTCTCGAAGAATGATAAGCGTTTGACGAGGAATTAACGAATCCATGCACAACTGAAAAAAAAAAACAGAATAACACTGAAAGAGCGGCCATAAAATATGCAAACGGATACTGTCTTCCCATCAAGTATAGACATCTTTCTCATCAGCAAAAATTGTAATTGGTACCAGATGATCTTGGTTATCTATCTGTTACGAGCAAATTTCCAACTGGGTCAGGAAGTGGGCTTTATTTGCTGGAAAGCAAAATAGCCAAATAGACTCTGAGCTGTAACACATTGAATCGTATAACTGCATGATGTTCATACGTTATGTTCACTTACCAACAATAAATTTCTATTCTTCCCGGTCAGCGCTACTCAGTAAAACAAATTCCAATGTTTTAAAACATATATACAAATAAAACCGAAAACTTCAAAACATTGCTGGCGTTTCAACATTTGCACAAACAGATCAGGAATAAAATGGAGGCCAGTGTTGAAGATTTAAACATTATAAATACCGTCAAATTGAGAATAACATGATATTGTAGACAATGAAGATAGTTGATTGAGCTATAAATTGTTGAAATTTGTATAAGCATTTTAAAGACTTTGTGTCGTTAAATTAAATACGAAAGAATGATCATCAAAATTGTGAAAATAATAAAATGTGGTCAATTTTAACTGATTTAATAGTAATTTTGTATACATTTGGCCATAGTGCATATCACTATTTGGTGGTCGTTCGTTTGACAATGCAATTAATTTCAGTGTAGTTGATCGGTGTGTTCAGACAGACCGAACTACACACTTAAAAAAATATATATCAGATTGCTTAAATAAATACCATTCTAAATCCATATTCGGTCTATTCACTCATTCAAATGCATTTTGATGATTTAAGCATTGCTTAGTATAAACAGATTTTATAGCGGTAAATGATTTTTCGAGAATTATGCATTTAATGCTTAAAGTTTGTACATGATCAATGAATAAAATAAGCCATTTTTTCAAATTTAGTAAACAAAGAAAAAAGTAGGAAAGACGATTTTTGAATGCAACGCATTTATTTCCTCAAAAATCATATCTTGGTGTATGTATCTCTGCTAGTCATGGTTAAGGATTCATCTAGTCTGTTCTTCGTTGATCAAAATCTATTTCCCCCTTCAGAACACTGGCTCCAAAGACACGTTCCCTACCATGACGACCGAAATGGAGCTCTCCCACAAAATAACCTGGAAAAGTTTGGATTATGATGAAATACTGATATTGTAATTTTCACGAATGATTAGACCACAGACAAACAGACGAAACACTTAGAACAAATTTCAATCAAAATCATAGTCACGAGCAGACATTGCAGAATTCGCTCTCATTTGAGTATGAAGCACGATCAAAGCAAGCAAAGAAAAACATCCCATCTGTTGCGGTCCACGATCGTCATTGTATCGCAAGGTGTAACAAGTCTGATAAATGGAAGCAGCGAGCGAGAGCTCCAAAGAGAGAGCGATGATAAAATCTATTTTTCTCGCTTGTTTACCGTTGGGGGTAGGTGTTTTTCTTTACTGGCACGATAAACAATCCACGAACTTCCAATAGCAATAGCACAGACAAACAGACGTAACACTTAGAACAAATCGCGATCAAAATCATAGTCACGAGGACATGTACGCCCAATGCTAAAATCGGCGTGTTTGGCCGACGGGCCAACAGATGGCGTTAGTGTGTAAACGTCAAACGCGAACAAAAACGATGCGAGCGCTGTGGATGGCGGATTGGCCACCTACCATATTTTTGAATCAACCGTTAAAAAGGTGGTCGATGGACAATGATGGGAGTGTGACGTCTGTTTGTCTGTGGCAATAGTGTCCCCCAGGCTTGGAGCATGTTTAGAGGGGTTTTATCATGCACTACTATCCCCCCAATCTGATCAAAGTTGTAGCAGTATACGATAAACAGTCTCTCATAATGTGCAGCATGTTATGATAGTTACAGAGAGCGATACGTGAGAGATTCTCTCAATTTTCTCAAGATTCAATCCCTGGTCACGAGTACATGTACGCCCAATGCTAAAATTGGTATGTTTGGCCGACGGGCCAACAGATGGCGGTAGTGTGTAAACGTCAAACGCGAACAAAAACGATGCAAGCGCTGCAGGTAGTGGATTGGCTACCTACCATATTTTTGAATCGACCGTTAAAAAGGTGGTCGATAGACAATGATGAGAGTGTGACGTTTGTTTGTCTGTGATTAGACTTTCATGACGAAATTGAGAAGCTGCCAATAATGTACTGGTGGTACTTTTTCGAACACCATCCACGTTTCATCCTTGATTTCAGTCACTACCAGCTGGTTTTGACAAGAGAACACAATGAGCTGGAGCATGAGAACAATGACGATGACTGTAAACATCGGAAGACCAGCTGGTTTTGTTGTGTACACAAGTCCAGATGGTGAGTCGAGAACAAAGAAAAAATGGTAAACATTGAGCCGGCTGGAGAAAACTGTCATAAACATCAGGATAATTGCATGGGCGGCGGTGATCGAAAAGGGGCAGCGATATCGACGGCGAAATCTGAGAAAGACGAAATTCAGATCACTAAAGTCTAAGTGGTAAAAAAAATCGCAATATGATTACGATAAATGAACATACCTTTATATTTCACCAAATTTTGAGCTTCTTATTTCTTCATGCGGCGAATTTCCGGAGACAAATGTCCTTTTAGGATGGCGTCTCTGATGAACTGTTATTATGGCAGCGAGGACTGATCCGCTGCGGGCATTTTTTTCTACAGATTTCGGGTTTTCTTTTTGAACTTGAAGCTGGATTTAAACAACATTTGGCCAATAAATTGATATAACGACTATTGTTCAATTCTCGCATAACTTCTGATCTCGCCCTAAAAGCCATTGGTAACCATGTGTGTAGCTCGTTGTTTCTGAGCATTCAAATGGATTTTCATGCTATTTAACAACGCTATGGGGAAGAAGGGATCGTTATCTACCTGCCCGTGATGTTGGTTTGGATGCTTATTCTTTCTTTTGTTCAGAAACAACGAGCTACACACGTGGCTACCAATGGCTTTTAGGGCGTTATCTCAGAGTATGCGAGAATTATTGATTTCGATACCAAACCGAACACAATGAAATTATATTTTGGACAAGTACCAAGGGTAGCGTGTTTCACTACATAAGCACAACACAAAATAAATCACGGATAAGCTTGACAAAGTATAAAATAATAAGCTTCTCAAAGATTAAAAGAGGATAATATTGATAAAATAATGTATCGTACACTAAGTACACTAGTATATTCGTTTTTCTCCGTGTAGGAACAACCTCAGTGTTAAAACTAAAAGCCCTGTGGTGTTTTTATCGACTAAGCGAACGTCAAACATGATCAAAAGTGTCAAGGTTTATTTATGGACCCAATTTTTAAATTAAAGTTTAAATATGATGTAGCCGTTATTTGAGCGGGAAAAATAGACCATTTCCGTCAGACCTTACCCCCTATTTTTATATTTTTCTTCGAAAGACGATTATTTTCAATGATTATTGACGCTTTCAGATCTAATTTATATGCACTCCTGATTTTATTGTAAATTTTTGAAAATTCGAGAATTTACCAATTTTGAGTAGTGCGGCACAGTTGTTTCAACCCTGTGGGTAAACAAAGTGGAGATTTTCCCACAACTTTCAAAACCCCTGCGCTGAGTGTTTGTAGATATGACGAAATGTCAATGTCAAATCAAGCACACGAGACGACACGACAAAATGGAGAAATCTGAGAGAAAACTGTGGTCCGATGGGCAAGCTTCGTTGTAAATGAAGCCCATCCTTTACTATTGTACTTATAACAAAAACTTTTACCGGAAGACGACTGCTAATAGACCGTTTTAAGCTTAGCAAGTGATGGAATTCTCCTTGGAAGCATTTCTGCAACGCTGCGGAACGTTTTCTACAAGAGGGGCATATTGGCCGGTTTGTTTTGAAACGTCAAGAATTGGACCGTTTGTAGATAACGTCTTGTACTCGCTTTAGAAGCTACCTGGCAAGAGAAAGTTGCATGCAAAGCATGATTAACTAAGTAAATAACACTTTGACACCAAAAACTGTATAAGTAATGGATTTGCCACTGCGATAGAGCAGTTTTTCCTTAGGGGGGCCTATACCTGTTTACCCTACCGTTTGATATCTGCTGCTTATGTCGTCAAGCTGTTCCGGAACCATATGACCAATGGATTACACATACTTCCCCATTTTACCACTCTCGTAGGTCTCCCCGAAAAATCTGCAAACGGTCCAATTCTTGACGTTTCAAAACAAACCGGCCAATATAACCCTCTTGTAGAAAATGTTCCGCAGCGTTGCAGAAATGCTTCCAAGGAGAATTCCATCACTTGCTAAGCTTAAAACGGTCTATTAGCAGTCGTCTTCCGGTAAAAGTTTTTGTTATAAGTACAATAGTAAAGGATGGGCTTCATTTACATCGAAGCTTGCCCATCGGACCTCAGATTTCTCCATTTTGTCGTGTCGTCTCGTGTGCTTGATTTCACATTGACATTTCGTCATATCTACAAACACTCAGCGCAGGGGTTTTGAAAGTTGTGGGAAAATCTCCACTTTGTTTACCCACAGGGTTGAAACAACTGTGCCGCACTACTCAAAATGTGGTAAATTCTCGAATTTTCAAAAATTTACAATAAAATCAGGAGTGCATATAAATTAGATCTGAAAGCGTCAATAATCATTAAAAATAATCGCCTTTCGAAGAAAAATATAAAAATAGGGGGTAAGGTCTGACGGAAATGGTCTATTGCTAAAGTAGTTGCAGTAACATTCTCTTTCGTGTCATTAAATAAGAACAAGATTTCATTAAACATTTTAGGACCCAAATTGGGAACCTGGATCAAAAAAGTAGTGATAAGTAATCAAGTGTAAAGTGAATACATAACTTTTTGTGTTTAGTTCATCTTCCGTGGTGCTTTCTTTGCTTCAGTATTTCGTTTTTACTACCACTGAAAAAGAGCCATCTATTGCCTTTTCAGTTTTGAATATCGCCCTATTAATATTGTTCTTCACAATTCCTATTCCTTATTCTCAGTATTCAAATCAATCAATGTGATTTCGAAACTATCCCACTATGAGAGGATATTTTCGAATCGTTCGAACCCCTTATGAAAATTCGCCACAAGAAATCGGATTGAAATTCATAATTTGCCTTATGAAACCAGAATTTGATAACAAAAAACGTTTACGCGGCAACCTGGAATCGAACCAAGAACCTCGCGATCGATAGGCCCGAGCGCACACCACGCGCCTATCGACGCCTTGAAATGGAGTGATGCTAAAACGATACATAAAGCGTTCGTATTGCAATAATCGTTCCACCTTTCATAAGGCAAAATGTATGAAATTCGTTAGTCCAGTTCGCTGCGTGTATATTGTGTCTGCAGAAAAAAATCAGAAGCGATGTGTCGCTAGACTTCGTTCGTTTGTCTAACGATGTTCATGATATACTAATACAATGTAGCCTGGACTAGCTGAAATGAAATGGACTCGTTTTATATAAAAAAAATATTTTTTTTCTACAGTGCCTTTTTATTACCAAATCATAAGAACATTCGAAGAGCAATATTTAAAACTGCGAAAGCAAACAATATAATTTTGAAACTTATTCATCATGAGTACTGCCACCAAGACAACTTCATGCGTATGACACACCATGGTTTTATTCACATTGACGGTGTTTTGTTGTCTTTTTTTATCCGATTTTCATTTCAAACTGTAAATAAACAACCCAAACTTGTGTAAAATTCAGCTGCCGGAGTAATAACTGATTCGTAAAAATACTAAATGGAGTTCAATAAGGATGAGTAAGTAATGTGGAACTTGAGATTTATCATCGAGATGAAAATTTCCATCGTCCCATACGCAGGTACGAGGAGGAGGAGTATTTGGAAGAGCCGGGAGACATGGATTCTGATCATCACGATAATGAATGGTTTCCTCAACAACAAACACCCTCTCCGCAGCCTTTGTGTTCTCAGGACCCGTTACCGATTCCAGATGATTTGAGTGAAGTGAACCATTTTCTCCCCGTCGATGGTTCCGACGATGACGACCATTCATGTTTTAATTGCTCGATAGTATCCGATGGCGCTGCGGAGAACTATTTGTACTTTTTCAAAGCAACAATGTTCCGTCGGCTTTATCGAGGTCAGATGCGCCCAAGAGAAGTGGGAACTAAGAATGTTTTTGGAGATTCTGTTGAAGACGTAATTAAATGCATTTGGAAGTTGTCTGTAGCGCATGTATCGAGACAAATCAATTCTGATGATGATGGACCAAAGTGGGCTGAAAAGCAAGTCCCGGACCAAGAAGATATTGAGAAGTTCGTCACGATGCAAGATCAAATGAAAAGGAAGGCCTACACTATTTCTGGAGTCACTCCTCGATTGCTCATTTCATGGAGAGGCAAGCAAATCAAAATGTTCATTCATGCATATTCGGTAAATGTTGAAACCAACCCTCAACACCAAATGGTCCTCAAACAGTTAATTGCACCCAACAATCCAGATCGTTCGGGAGCTCATTCGACCCGGGATGATGCAGCTCTAGCAAAAGAGTTGAAGAACAACCATCCTGAACTGGAAGGCCATCACAGTTCCTGGTTGTTATGGGCCAACACAATTCATTCGTTAGCGGCGCATAAACAAGAGGAAATGAAAAATGCTCCGTCGCCTCCTTTGGAACTTGCGAAGTTTTTCAGGTGGGCTGGCGTCTCGGAAGCAGCCCGACTACAATCTGTTCATCGGGGGCATCAGTGGCTCATGCTGTAAATGGGGGATGGATGAAAGATGTTGAGGAAGTTTTTCAAGGCATTTCTTCGGCGGTTTCCATTCTTTCGAATGTTGCTCGTAAATTGGAAGGAATGATTGCGAAAGGAAAAGCAGCTGAAGAAATTATTATTGCTCTCCAATCTGCAGTTCGCCCTGAGAAGACAGAGGTAAGTAAAGTCCTGGCTGACAGTGTAACTGACTGTCCAGATGTTGATCACATGAACGATGTAATTTGAATGAAATAAAATAACCGATTATATTTTCATCTCAAATCCGATTTTATTCATTATTTTGAAAAAAAAAAAAAGAACAGCAAATATTGTGATAAAGTCACTCAGGAATTACACTTAAGCCTAAATCGCTTGGATTTTGTTGCAGTCTTTTCTCAGGATAAAAATGTCCTCCAGGGAAGTAACCACAATGAGCAAAAAGTTTTTGGCAGGAATATTGTTTGAAAAAGCTCATTGCATCGCAGACATCACCCATTATTGGAGTGTTTTCTTGGTGTCTTCTTTGCAAATGTTTTTTGACAAAACCAAAAACGATCTCAATAGGATTAAAAAAGGGACAGTACGCCGGAAGGAATATGGGAATAATGCCGATCGATCGCAAATACCGAATGATATTTGCATCGCAATGATTTTTTGCGCCATCTAGTATCCAAACCGAATAGCATCCTGGGTATTGACGAACTTTTGGATTTCGTAGTGCAAACTCTCGACAACATTCAAAAAATTTAACGCGATTGAATGTTCCATCAGTCCAAAAGCTGTCTGGAATGCCTTCAACTCCAAGAAAGCACAAGAATGATAAACGTGGGCGGCGACAAAACTCACCGCTGTAGATCACTTTTTGCCCCACAACACCATACCCCTTCCGGCGTAACATGTCCCGATTGTCGAAACTGACTTCATCAAGGAAAACTAAGTTGTAGATATCCCAGGGAATTGCCAGAAGTTCTCGCATAAATCTCACAATCTCTTCTTCCCTAATTTGCATCGCTCTCCTTTCAACAGTCTTCCATGAAAGTCCGGCTTCATGTAAAATGGAGCAAATCGATGAAACGCTTATATTGATTTTAAATTGCTTCTGGAATCTCTCTTTAGCTTCATCCAAAAATAATAATGGATGCTTTTAGTATAACTGAACCAACCATATCCTCATTTCCACTCGAAACTTTTTGTAAACTTGAGCACGTTTCTTCCGCTGGTATACACCCTCTTTCTCAAACTTACGAAACCAAGAATATATGGTAGATTGGCTTTTACCGTAGATTTTCGCAAGATCCTTTTTGGATATACCCAAATAATAGTGTCCATACAACGCATGATACACGGTATTTGTATTCGCTTGGAGCTTCTGGACTGCATGGAGTACAACGTTTGTCATCTGGAAGGATACGGTCTTTGGATTATCTTTCAATTCAAAGTACAGAATTAATTATTAATTACCTTGACTTTAATTCCACACGATGTTGTAAATCAATCGATGTTTTGTGAATGTTTTTGTTGTTCAGTTATATTTTTTTCTTTTTCAATTCAATGACGTCCATCAATTCTGAAATGTCAAAACTAAGAATGACAGTTCTTTTGACGTCGCCAGAAATTGTCGCGTCGCTGGACTCTCCAGCGAATTGCAGAGTAGTGCTGCAGCGACAATATATCAAAACCAGATTTGTTCATAATTTGAACATTGGCCCTTTAGAATTGTTACGCGAGAAATGAGCTAATAGTGGTTTCTGCGCTCGTGTACATACACGGTACATGTCACCACCACTACCTTAAAATTGCTGGTGGAAAATATAAACAAAGATCAGCTGTTCCCAGCAACATCAAATCTAGCGTAACAATTGAAAAGGGCCTATCTGCAAAACGTAAACATTGAGAAATTCTCAATTGAAGATTCCGTACCATATTTATAATTCCTATTTTAAACCCATTCGCATTTTTACTAGTTTCATACCTGTGTTCGACACCCATTAAAGTCTGTTGCGTGGCCCATTATGTTTCTAATCTCAAATAACACAACAACTCGTCAAAATTGTTGAATTCAAACATCATCGGCAGATAGGCCCTATTATGAATCTTCAAACCAGTTAGGCCCTTTCAGTTAGGCCCTTTTATAATTTGCTAATTTTATTGATTTTTGAATTGGTTTGCTTAAATCTTGAACAAAATTTAGCGATTATGTGAACACTATATAATAGCTAAATATTGGAAATTTTCGGTTGAAGATTCAGTACCATATTGATTATTCCTATTTCAAACCCATTCGATTTTTACTAGTTTCATACTTGGGGAAGATCCAAAAATGACGTCCATCGTGTTTCGGGATTTCTATAACCCTTCTACCACCTCTGTCACGCTTTTTCTAATACCCAATCCATGCACTGTCACATTTTCGTACATCCCCCCATTGGAGAAGGCCCCAATTGATGGACGTCATTTTCGGATAACCCCTTGTGTTCGACACTTATAATGGTCTATTACGTGGCTCACAACGATTTGAATTTGAAATAGCACAACAACTTGTAAAAATAGTTCAATTAAAACATCATCCGCAGATAGGCCCTTAAACGAATTTTTAAACCAGTTAGGCCCTTTTTGAATTTGCTAGTTTTATTGATTATTGAAGTGATTTGCATAATTCTTAGACAACATTTAATGATTATGTGAGAAAACAACACTATATCATACAAGCTAAATATTGGAAACTATTCTATACAAAATTAGCAACATATTGATTATTTCAAACCCATTCACTTATTTTTACTAGTTTTATACTTGTGTTAGACACTCATTATGGTTTATTACGTGGCCCAGAACGTTAGTAATCTCAAATAGCATAACGACTCGTGAAAATGGTTGCATTCAAATATCATCAGCAGTTAGGCCCTTCAATGAATCTTCAAACCAGTTAGGCCCTTTCAGTTAGGCCCTTCGATTGGACATGGTTTCAGTTAGGCCCCTCCAGTTAGGCCCTTTTATTAAACATAGTTCCAGTTAGGCCCTTTTGGAATTTGTTGATTTTATTGCTTATTGAAGTGATTTTCATAGTTTTTAAATAAAATAAAGCGAGAGCTAAGTGTTGGATATTCTCGGTTGAAGGTTCAGTACCTTATTGATTATATCTATTTCAAACAAATTCACTTTTTTACTTGTTTTATACTTGAGGGCCTTCCTTAGCCGAGCAGTTTAAGTCCGTGGCTACAAAGCAAAGCTATTCTGAAGGTATCTGAGTTCCATTCCCGGTCGGTCCAGGTTTTTTTTCGTAATGGAAATTTCCTTTACTTTCCTTCGTACTTGTCACACGATATATGAATGCGAAAATGGCAACTTGTCAAAGAAAGCTCTCAGTTTATAACTGTGGAAGTACTCATTGAATACAAAGCTTAGAAGCAGGCTCTGTCCCAGTGAGGACGTAATGCCAAGAAGAAGTATAAGAAGAATTCTTGCAGGGCTGTTACAAAAACAAACGAATTTGTTTTTGTGAAAATCGCGACTTTTGGAACTCGATCCACAACTAGAGGCAACAAATAAAAATTAACTCTCGAAAACTTATTCAAACCGACTCAAGTCAAAAAAGTATACAAACTTACTTTATCGATGCTACGTGTTTCGCAGACGAAATTCTACACATTTCGCTCTAAACTAACTCGATTTTTCACTTTTAGAGCGTTTACTTTCCGGATTTACAAAACGACGAAAGTAAGATTTTCAACTTTCGCTACCTAACCACTACTTTCGCCGCTCCGCTGTATGGAGAGACAAAGTGACTTATCCACGAATCAAAACAAAACACTACTTGAGCCGATTTTACACTGATACAAAAACGTCGAAAGTAACTGAATAATTCGGCTTATCATTTTGTAATAAAATTGTTGTAGGAAATAACAGGAACTCCCTAGTTTTTTATCGCGAGCTTATTGTACGCAAAATGTAAGCAACGTACACGACGAAAAAATGCTTAATAGGTGATTCATTTTAAAACAGTTTTAGAAGACAGGTTGTGATTCTTCTAAATAAATTTTCTCAAAACCGTATGGAAGTTAGTTACGTCGATTTGAAAAAGTAATCGAGAACTAATAAAAATTATTCAAAATTTTTAATGTAATTCTCGATTACTTTTTCAAATCGACGTAAGTAACTTTTATACGGTTTTGAGAAAAGTAATTAGGAAAAATCACAATCTATCTTCTAAAACTGTTTTAAAATTATTCACCTTTTTAACATTTTTTTGCCGTGTACTTCGCTCAAATTTTGCATACACTCAGCTCACGTTCAAAAACTAGGTAGTTTCTATTATTTCCCACAAAAATAATTATAAGAATATGATAAGCCGTTTCATTCAGTTACTTTCGACGTTTTTCTACCAGTGTAAAATCGGCTCAAGTAGTGTTTTGTTTTGATTCGTGGTTAAGTCACTTTGTCACTCCATACAGCGGAGCGGCGAAAGTAGTGATTAGGTTGCGAAAGTTCAAAATGTTACTTTCGTCGTTTTGTAAATCCGGAAATTAAACGTTCTAAAAGTGAAAAGTTGAGTTGGTACAGAGCGGTACGTGTAGAATTCCGCCTGCTTAACACGTAGGATCGATAAAGTAAGTTTGTATACTTTTTTGACTTGAGTCTGTATGAATAAGTTTTCGAGAATTGATTTTTTTTTCAGGATAAAGGCTGGTTTGCTACTGACAAGAAAAGGAATCGCCTATCTCGATGTGTGGAAAATTTTTTCCAAGAAATGGTCAAGAAAATCACATTTTTCTGATCGCAGTACGCAGTTGAGAAGAAATGTCACTTCAAAGGGGGCTCTCTGTAGGAAATTTCTTGACCCATTCAGTCAAGGAATTTCTTTACTTTTCTTGAGCGAAACGGCATACTTAGCTTAAAAAATCAGTTTTTCAACTAACTTCGCATTAAGATTATGATAAAACTAGTAAAAAAGAGAATGGGCTTGAAATAGGAATCAAAATAGTACTGAATCTTCAATAAAGAATTTTTATTAATCAATGTTGGTTTTCTCACATACCTAATCGATTGATTTTGATCTAAAACTTTGAAAATCACTTCAATAATCAATAAAATTAACAAATTACAAAAGGGCCCAACTGGAACTAAGTTTAATAAGAAGGCCTAACTGGAGGGGCCTAACTGAAACCATGTTCAATCAAAGGGCCTAACTGAAAGGGCCTAACTGGTTTGCAGACTCGTAAAAGGGCCTATCTGCCGATGATGTTTGAATTCAACCATTTTCACGAGTTGTTTTGTTATTTAAGATTTAAAACGTTATGGGATACCTAGTAGACTATTTTGAGTGTCGAACACAAGGATAAAACTAGTAAATAGGAGAAAGGGTTTGAAATATGAATAATCAATATAGTACAGAATCTTCAATAAAGAATTTTCAATATTCAATGTTGATTTTCTCATATAATCGATTGATTTTGTGCTAAAACTTTGAAAATCTATTCAATAATCAATAAAATTAACAAATTCCAAAAGGGCCTAACTGGAACTATGTTTAATAAAAGGGCCTAACTGGAGGGGCCTAACTGAAACCATGGTCAATTAAAGGGCCTAATTGAAAGGGCCTAACTGGTTTGAAGACTCGTAAAAGGGCCTATCTGCCGATGATGTTTGAATTCAACATTTTTTACTAGTTTTTATGTTATGTTAGATTCAAAACGTTACGTGGCCCAGTAATAGACTATGAGTGTCGAACAAAAGTTTTAAACTATTAGATAGCAATGAGTTTAAAATAGTAACAATCAATATGTTACAGAATCTTCAATCGAGCATTTATCAATTTTTACGTTATGCTGATCACTATACAAGGGCTAAATATTGAAAAATATGGAGCAAAATTAAAAATGCACGGAAGGGCCAATCTGATTTTGATGGAAATTTTCAGTTAGGCCCTTTTATGACCAGTTAGGTCCTCTTAGTTTTATCATTTTCAGATAGGCCCTTTTAAGTTTGAATAAAATTACCATTAATAATGCATTTTGCATGCTTGTAAGAGTATGTAGGAATAATTTACGTAAAAAATGATACGAATAATGAATAATCAAGTTTGTTTACATTTTTCAGTTAGGCCCTTTTCAAATGTTACGCTTGAAATGGCAGTATTTTTAACCAGCAAATTTGCGCATGTGTTCGTGACACCGCTCGGCGAGAGCTCAATGCTATCCGACACAACTCCGACAGTCGGAGTCCCGTAACCCCCCATCATGTAACTGTGTTGGTGTCATGATCTTTCATTCATTCGTATTTTCCATTCATACTCGTACCATTTTGCATTGGTGTTGGTAATCGTTCTTGATTTTCGTCGAAAGATTTTCCAGCCTGTTCAGTGTTCAGTCAGTCAGTCAGATTCGTCTGTCAGATCGGTTCGTTGCGTTGTCGAGTCGGTCGTGTGAGTCAAAAAAAAACGAGCAGCCAAATCACCACCTTTTCTTGTTCATCATTTCTGTTCGCGTTTCGTTTTCCGTTTCGCTGCGGTGGAATTTCGGGAGAGGAAATCTAGCGATTTGAACATCAGGAATTCCGGTGAAATACGTATGCCAAGTGCCAAAGGGTAGTTAGGGCAGTGATTTTCTTTTTCGAATGGTGTATTTTATGTGGCGACCATAGGCGGAGCAAGGCCTGGGGCAGAAGCAAGCAAGGCGAGAGAGAGGAAGTGACTTGCTGGAAGTTTTTTTTTCCACACCGTGATCAAAGTGTGCGAGTGTGTGTGAGTGTGGATTGAGTGGTGAAGAAAACGAAGCAGGCGCGACTCGTCACACGGGTTTACGTGTGGAAACGTCAGAATTTTGTGTGATTGTTTTCGAGTTTTGAGAGCTGAAAGGCCGGAGGAGTTCCAGTTTGGGTAGTTTTCTAGTTTCCTGAACACCAGCCAGCACATCAAAAATGGATAAATTCATCAGCATGTGGAAAGTGCGCGAGCTCGCCGACAAGGTGTAAGTAAATTTGATTTTTCTATAATATCCAAGACATCGCCGCTGACAACAGGGAGGGTGATAACGGGTCTTTTTATTTATTGTTATTTGTTGTAAATTTTATTGCTGCAGCACGTTGCTGTGTGATGAGCTCTTTACTGGGGACTGGATACATTCCGCAGCCGTTCCACTCCACTACCTCCAGGGGAAGGAACATTTTGTGCAACTTTTGGATGTTAAGGCCATTCGTCTTGTTCCATCCAGTGGCGTAAATGAGGGAGGGTCAGGAAGGGCTCTAAGACCCACTGGCAGGGCCGAGGGCAGGGACTGAGTATCTTGTAAATAGGAACCTTAGAGACATCTTGCCTGAAAAAAGAGACCAAACAACCATAAAAATATCAAGAGGCCGTCCATTAACTACGTAAAGCTTATGGACTAGAAGAGAATCTCAGATACGTTCCATAGAATTTGTTTTCAATTTTCATACAAAAATCTTATGGGGGATGTCTTACGTAAATAAGAAGAGGTTTTGATTCCCCATAGACTCAGATCATACATTTCTCGAAGAATATCTCTAAGTATTTTTTTTTCTAGGTATTGCTCGTGGCATTACGGCAAGTATTATTGCTCGTATTACTGTATGCTTGATTCCTTGCTAAGAATTATGAATATTTAGGGGGTTTCCCAGTGGAATAAAAAATCCTTTAAATAGGGCCTTTTCATGATGTTTAAAACTAAATTAGGAGAATTTTTTTAATATTGATTAAATATGTGAACAAAACACGACAGATTGTAAATAAAATACGACAGAGTGTAAATCATTATAAATCATACTGGCAACTGATACGGTTCTACAAAAAATCACTAATACTGGATTTGTAGTGACGTTTTAAACTGGATTTGAACAATGATCGATTATTCAGAGTTTTTAAACTTTCAGGAAGTGCATTATATTCGGATGGTCCATAGAAAGAAATTCTCATTTGGCCTAGACAAGTACTGGCTCGTGAGCGCAATAAGTTATTTGCGTAACGAGTATTGTGTTCATGATTAGAAACAGTGAAGCTGAGGTTCTGATGCATATTTGGTTTTTTCAACATACAGTACTAACCTGATTTTGTCAGCCCCCGATTTTGTCAGCTTTTTGACCCGATTTTGTCAGCCTATTATAAATATATCAAAAAATTGTCTTCGTCATGTTTTACCACCTTATATTAATACTGATGATGATGTTGGTTGTCATGCACACATAAGCGTAACTGGAGGAGGCAATGGCAATGCCTCCTTCCCTCTGTACGATAGAGCAATTTTACTGCGGGAATTAATCTTGTGTTTGAATTCTTCAAAGATTGCCTCCAGCACTCGTATTTATACAATAATTAAGTCATGATAGATTGTAAAACTTATAGATTTCAGGTATTTTAATAACATCTTGCCAGAAATAGTTCGAAGGTTTTATCAACAGCCCGCAATGGAGATATGCACAACCAAGTAGTCGACAAACGAATTCCATAAGATCTGGAGTATCAGTAAATCGTGCTTAGCAACCTGACAATTATTTGTTCAAATTTAAAAATCGAAAAACACAGCCGAGTTCATGAAAAAGAAACTGTGTAGGTTCATTCATGAGTTCATCCAAGAATTTCACCCAATACTACTCCAAAAATTATTCTATGGGATCCTGATGAAACTTTTTCTCAAAAATGTTCAGATAATAATTTTATAAATTGTTACAAAAGCATAATGGATACATTGAAACAAATTCGTAATAAGTATTCGTATTAATATTAAATGTCTTCATGCATTCCCTCTTAAATTCGTCCAAAAACTACACTCGAAATTCATATAAAGTAATTTTAGTTCTTATAGAATTACTTTAACTCCTTGTTAGATTCATTTGGGTTTTTTTTTCAGTAATATCTCAAAATATTCCTTTAAAATTTGCTCCTTAATGTTTTGTTTGGATTCTGCCTTGAATAACTCCATAAGCTCTTGAAAGGATCCCTTCAATAATACATTTTGTTGAAACTTTCTTAGAATATTCTTAATTAAGTTTGACCTTAATAAAGCTATAATAATAATTTATTTATCATAGTGTTATAGTGATCAATGAAAGTAAGTTGTGAATCTAAAATTATGCCTAAATCTCTGCCTATGCCTATTACATTTTTCAACATTCTGATTGCCTAAAGTTATTGTTATATTAGGAATGTTTCTTTTCCTGTTAAAAGATATCAGGTTACATTTTTTTACATTCAGTTGTAGTAGACTTTTCTGACACCATGTGTGGAAAATTTGTACTTCATATTTAAAAGTATGTATGTCCTGTGCAGTTTTTATTTCCAGATAAAGTTTCATATCGTCAGCATATATTAAAACTTTTAGTTTGTCAAGAATAAAAGACAGGTCGTTCACAAACAGTATAAACAAGAGCGGACCTAAATGAGAGCCTTGTGGAACCCATGAAGTGGCATGTATGGGAGTTGACCTATTTCCTTTGAATTACACTATTAGCTCGCGAGTGGTTAAATATGATTCGATCCATTCCAGCAGTTTGGCTTCAATACCCATTTTCCGCAGTTTAAATATAAGCATGGGTATATCAACACGGTCAAATGCTTTACTAAAATCTGTGTACAAAGCTTCCACATGATTTCCATTTTCCATAGCACTCAACGAATAGTTTACAAATTCAAGCAAATTAGTGGTTGTCGATCGCCCTTTAAAAAAACCGTGCTGCGATGTAGTTATTCTATTTTTGATTTGGATGAATACTTTTTCATTTATGATGGCCTCAAAGAGCTTCGGAATGCACGAAATAAGGGCAATGCCACGATAATTAACTACATCAGATTTTTTGCCTGATTTGAAAATGGGAACAAGGTATGAGCTTTTCCACAGTTTTGGAAAGATTCCAGACTCCAGTGACATATTGAAGAGCCAAAATAAAAGAGTAGTTAATTCAGTTGCTAAAGTCTTCATGAAAATTGGTGGAACTCCATCCGGTCTATTACCTTTGGTTGCATCCAAGTTTTTCAAACCATTCAATATTTCATGAACATTTATATGACTGATACCAGAGGCGTCGCGTGGCCTAATTATCGACCTGTGCACTTCTAATTTATGTCGAATTCGTTTTTGAACCTAGGTTGGAATTGGCGCAACCTGTTCTGAACCACAGTTTCAACCCCAACCCGATTCAAGTTCGACCGAAGTACAATTTGCTTGACGTTGGTTTATTTATGTGCTGATAACCGACCCAGTTCCTAAAAACGGAAACAACATTAGTGTCATTTTATATGTCATTATTAGGTACACCTTGGATTCAAACCATTTTTTTTTCTAAGGTAATAACATGTATAATCAATCTTTACTAACCTTCGTTTTCAAATATAATTTTTTTCTAGTCTTTCAGTTGATTAAAAACATTTATGATTGCAGATGCTAATCGGGTTGTTTAGTTTTATTGTTTCACTTTTTCAATTTTAACGATTAGTCATCATTATGAGGAAATTGTAAAATTGCATATGAAAATAATTCAAATTATGCGGGTCATCAGTTTCGATTTATAAATCACTGGATTCTAAATAATATTGCAATATAGAGTTAGTGATCATAACCCACATATTTTTGCATAGAATTAATGCAAGATCTTTCGCTTCGTGTACTTGGTGCACGCATCAAGAAAATTGCTCGCTTTTAAATCACACCACAAGCGTTATACTGACGATGACGGTACGGAGGGCACGACCGCTTTTGAATTAATTTTCTGATTGTCTTCTGATTGACCATCACAAGTACCACAGCGCTAATACTGTATGCTGGAAGCGAGGTTCTTAACCAGTATTGTACAAAAAAAAAACGCGCGGGCCCTGAGTCTCAAACTTACAGAAACCTTCTAGAGACGAACCAGCCAAGGGCTGAAAGTCTCTATAATAAGGCTGATACAAATATTAATTTTCTTTTATGTCCCCCCCCCCCCTTCGAAAATCCGAAAATTTTGAAGGGGAGAGAAAAAAAGATTTATTATTTTTTTGACATCAGTTAGGATTTTTCAATTTAAAAAGTAAAAAAACAAGTAAAATAATGATCCAGAGGACGATTAAAAACAGTTTAACAACTATCATTAAAAATAAAAATTCGAAAAAAATAACTTTTTTTTCATTTTTATTTATTTGTTCCTTATTTATTTTTATCCTCCCCCTCGTACCTTCCAAGTGGTCTCGGACATAAAAGAAATTTAATATTTGTATCAGCCTAAAGACAATTCATTCATTCATTACAGAAACTTCTTACCGTCAGCCGTCTAAAAAATCACACCAGTACTCCACACCACAAGCGTGGTGATGTTGAATGCGCGAAGGAAAAAAGAGAGCAAACAAAATGGATCTCTCTCGTGGATTGATTTGTCTCTTGTCTCCCCACCGCACGCTCGCACAGATTGATGTGGCAAGACTGTGCACCGGCCAGAGTTGACGCTTTCGCTACTTACACACTGGCATTTGTAGTGCAAAAAACATTCTACCACATATACAGGATTGTGTGTACGACGAAAGGCAACGCGTCTCCCGATGAGAGTGCACACGTTGAGTTTCATCGTCACAGCAGCAACGTGTAGCGTGGAACAAAGTGTTGCGTAGCATGCATCGCACTGAGCGCGTAGGGAAAATTAGGGCACAGATCTCGTGCCGCACCAAACAGCTTTTGCATTTAATTTGAATAGCAAAAATACAACAACAAATATTTTGAAAGGTGAAAATTTCGATGATCAATGATAAAGATAATTGAAATGGGCTAAATTTTATTGAGAGAATTAAAGAATCGTACTTCAATAATAGTAGAAATTGTAGGTGAACGATTTGCCACCTGTGCAGTGCACATGTTGCACATGTGGACGCGACGCCTCTGACTGATACCAACTTCGTTAGGAAATTCAGGATGGAAATCGAAATATTCATAATCACGATCAGCTTCAGTGAATGTTGTGTGAACTTCTTGAAAAAACTTTGAAAATAAGTTACATATTTCTTGTGAGGTATAGTTTTTTTTCAAAACAGCAGAAACTTGGAAATATGACCCCTAGGCACATACAACGTACCTTTTCTAAGCCCTGTCAGGAGGCCAATAATACCTTTCGGAAATACGTCGGAAATAATTCTTCCTAAAATTTCTCCTCCTCCAGTAATTATTTGAAATATTTGCATTCTTTCAGGAGTTCCTCCAAAAATGTCTGCAGAGAAATTGAAAAAAAAACTCATCATTCTTTGGGATTTTCATAAATCTTCATAGAGAAACTTTTGAAACATAAAATCTAAATTAACAAGGATCTCTAAAAGAAATCCTGGATACTGGAAGATTTTTTTTTAATTTTCTAGATAAATTGCTAAAGTAATTAAAAACCCAATCAATAGTATCGCTTGATCCGCAGGATTTTCTAAAGGAATTTCTTGAAAAAACATCGGATGGAACTCCAAAAGAAATCTGTGTCGGAATGATTGAGGAATTTTCGCTGGAGTAATCGTCGAATGAAATGTTGGAGTAATTGCAAGATAAAAAAAAATGGAAGAACTGTATGATGAATCCCAATTTGAGTTTGTTAAGGAGTTCCTGGAAAAGTTCTTAATAGATTTTCTCGAATTACCCCTCGGAGAGTAACCTTAAATGAATTCTTGAAATAATCCTCATGACAAGGCGTAGGAATTGGTGTAGGATTGAAAAAGCCCTAAAATTTTTACTTCAAAAATCTTGGGATTTTCTTAGAAAAATTTCTATGAGAATCTTTGGTAGATCTTCTAAAGCAACAACTGCAAAAGAATAGTGGGTTATTGAAAAAAAAAATCGAAGCAATGCGTAGGACACTATTTGAAAAACAAATAAGCTTATCGCGATAACTGTTAGATTTTTTGCTAGTATGACGATCGTATGGATAGCAAACAATTATCATTTAGTTTTTGATTGTTAGTCATTTACAAAGCTGTGTAGAATACAGAGAAAATACATTTGAAACTGTTACTTGAAATTTATCGTGATGAACCATACATTTTATGATTTTAAAAAATTCTCATATTTACGGTTAACAAGTTTGCAAAACACTGATGATGATTTTCAGTTAAAAGAACTATAATATGTTCACAAAATTGTGAATGCAGCCTTTAACACATGTATACAACTAGTAAAAAAGTTAATGGATTTAAAATAGGAATGGGAATAATCAACATGGTACTAGATTATCAATCGATTAAAAGGCATTTTTGACGTTTTGAATCATATGTTTTTAGTTTGTTTATCAGCTTTGGAACATGCAGGCTGGCCCATTTATTCACGTTTCTTTTAGCGCCACATTTCTATAGAGCTTATTCAATAATGGCGATGGTGTCTATGCAATAAGCCTTCCCATGTAAAATTTAAAGCATCAAGTAGGGAAGAATTACTTTTATCTACTGGTAACATAAAATATGGTATTCGTGAAGAAACATGCCCAGAAATCGATGGAAACGTCAACACTAACAAAAATGTGACCAGTTCCATCACATGTCATGATATTTTTTTTTAAGTAATAACAATGAGCGGCACGCCAAAAAAACGTTATTCGAAAGTCTTATATGATAAGTTATTTCTCAATATTTACGTTTTGCAGATAAGCCCTTTTCAAATGTTTCGCTTGAAATACTGAAAATCGTTTAAAAATAATTTGTCCATGAAAAGGTCACTTAAATAGCAAAAAAACGTTTGTAGATAATGAGTGGTATAACTAAAAATCGCTCAACTTTACTACATGTAGCATCTACTCAAAAACAAAATGCACAGAATACACTGCATGTTGGTATAAATAAAAAAAAAACAATTCGAACATGTAGTACGTACTTCTTTCGAACATGAGCACTTACTACATATGTGTAGCAGAGAACTGTCAACTGATGTCTTAGAAAACTTCCGTCTTCTCCACCATCTGTATTAGACAATTTTTTTAATTTTAGCTTAAAATCTGGATTTTTGTGGAGAACTTGAGAACCTGGAAATCATAAAAACATCTAGCCTAGGATAGGATTCTTAAAATTTCATTAGTATTTCGAAGGTTGTGGCAAATCTGTTGAAGAATTTTGAGGATAGATTCCTGCTGATTTTTTAAAGCATGTTGATTTCTGATAATGAATATGGAATTCTGTTTCGGTGGTATTCTAGGTTTTCCTTTCGTTCTCTTCAGATTATGGTAGAATCTCCGGACTTCTTTGAATAAAAAACTAGTGCTGTAGTTATTGTTCGATTTTGTTCCGATTCTCCGGAATTGGGGTGGCAATTCTGAGGCTCCATTCGAAATCTTCAGGAATTCGGTGGTTATTTTTGAAAAACAAATAAAAATTCTTATGACCTCAGTAAGACCATTTTTTGTGGAGTTCTTGTATTTCCAGGGATTTTCATTAACATCCTGATATTCCAAAAGGAATCTTTATTTTTGTGATAACATTTGAGGTGCTTGTGAGCATTTTGTCAATTTGGTGAGAATCCTGGAATTCAGGTGGAAATCTTCAGATTTTTATGTGAATTGTAGTGACTCCTGGTGATAATAGAGGGAATTTAGTAAAAATCTACTCTGACCCACTAAGATTCCTACTAACTCTAAACAAGTATTCTTACTGATATTTTAATGCTTCCCATCGAAATTTGGAAGACTCTTGCAAGTATTCTGGAGATTCTTGTAGGAATCTTTTCTAACCAGAATATCCAATTTATTTCCAAATACCAAAGTTTGTGGAAAATGAAAAACAAAAAACTAGTTTCTTGCAATAACGGAGTAGCATCTGCGGGCGGTCAATCATGCTCATGCTCATGCTCAATGAAAAACAAAAAACTAGAACTGCAAGATTGGCATCACAAAAACAACAACTCATAACAGATGGCAAAGATCCCTTCAAAATCTCGAATTTCATAAAGAAATACGAAATATTTCGATGGGAGTTTCAAACACTTACACAGGATTTCAAAAGATTCATAACCGGAAGCCCATATATTCCATCCCGAATTCCAAAAACAAATCTTCCAAAATCCCAGAATTTCCACTGGATTCATAAAATTCCAACCAAAGCAATTATACAACCTAATTTCTTATTTCTTTAGGGCTTCCGGAATTCAGGAGAAAATCTCAAAATTTCCTACGGAATGTCAGTTTCCTGATGAAATCTATCTATCTATCTATCTATCTTCTATCCATCTATATAAATAATAGTGGAGTGGTGTTTGTATGTCACGAAATAGCTTGAAAACGGATCAACGGATTGGCCTATGTTTTTCACTGTTGCACTCGTGTAAAAGGAAAGGTTGGGAAAGTCTCCGGAATAATAAGTAAAACGGAAGAAGACTCATTTGTCATTTTGTATGGGGGATTGCATGACGTTTTAGAACAGCCTACTTGATGGCAAGACGAAGTTTGCCGGGATCACTAGTTCATAATGTGTATGGAAGTCCGGAAATTCTCACCATTGTACCAGTATTCCTACGAAAAAAAATTGTAAAGCCAGAATTCCCATGAAAATTTCATATTCTTGCGGAAATTCCAGAATACCTTTATAAATCTCAAATTGAAATCTCGCATCGATTCGCATATTTTTTTTGTAAATTATTCCACTCGACAAATCTCAAAGCATGATCAGCAACTTCTGAAACTAACTACCAGTAGCTTGTACTAAATGCTACTTTTATTCATATCAACACGCTGTTTGTAGTATGTTTGAAAGGTGTAGTAAAGTAAAATGACAGAAACCTGTTCCACATGTAGCATTTATTACCGATGATGTAGTAAACTCAACTTTGCTAGTAAAATATAGTATGAATTATCAAACCGATTTTCAATAATATTTTCTCGACTTGAACTACAATCTGTAGTAGAACACAACCATTTTTTTCTCCATGGAACACAGTGTAATTAAACATGGAACTAATTACATTTTGATTTTCAAGTCACTATTCCCCCCTAGGTCTGCTTTCTCTTAACACCCATGGTTCCACCAGGTACTGCAGAGAAAAGCGTAATACCTGTACTTGAGGGCGATAGCCGAGAGGGGGTGTCCATGTGGCACCCGCCTTATCAGGTAGCTGATAATTTCAACACCCTGATAAGATTTTTCACATGAAAACTGGCCAGTCGCGACCGATGATGGCTGCTTGAAACAATTCTATTTCGCATTTGTTGAACAAACATTTTCTATTAAAACTCACCTTGCCGCATGGATTAGGTACGTTAACTTTTTTTTCCATTTCGTGTGTGCGATTGTGCAATTAAATCGACTGGTAATTCTCAGTTTTGGGTTGTTTTGAGCTTTGCCTTTCCCTATCGGTGCTCACCATTGCTTGTACAGTGGTCCATGTTTAGTAAAATATGGCGGGAATTCCGGATTTTTTATACATATTTTACTCTTTGAGTCTTAAAAAGTGTTTTGGAATATCTTAAGTTCTACAGAAGACCGATAATAAATCAAAAAATTACCCAAGACCAGGGCCTGATTTCAGAGATAATTGAGTATCTCTAACTTATCACTCTCTGTGACATTCATGATTCGCAACACATCATGAGAGACTGTTTATTGTCTACTGCTACAGCTCTGATTATATCGGGGGGATAACAGTGCTGCAAACCTGGGGGCACTATTGCCATAGGATGCCCAGGGATTTTTTTTTTATCTTGCCAGTAAAGTAAAACACCCATCCCCAATGGTAAATGAGTGAGAGAAATGGATTTTATCATCGCTCTCTTTTTGGGGCTCTGCTGCTATTTATCAAGCTTGTTATAACTTGCGAAACAGTGCCGATCATGGACCGATACAGTTTTTCTTCGATGTTTTTCTTCGCTTGCTTTGATCGTGCTTCCATATCAATTAACCTCTACCGGAAGCTTCATTTTTTACCGCAAAATTCAAATTCAAATCGTTATAACTTTTTTGTTTTTCAATATTTTTGCACCATTTTTTCATATGCTCTCAAAAAACTCTTCTAGTTTTAGGATCTGTGTCGATATTGATTATTGGTGATCTGATTTTAAAGATATTCCGATGTTCCTTCGGGGACCGACATTTTCCATATAAAATGCCTTTGGCGGCCATTTTGTTTTAAAAAAAGACAATTTACACCGTCTTCAGCCATAAGGCTGCACAGACTGAACATAACTTACATTAGACAACGGACACACGGAACGACCAGTGGACCAATGAAGAATTTTTCGTTTGACGAAAAGTTTT
This sequence comes from Aedes aegypti, assembly GCF_002204515.2. Classification (NCBI taxonomy): domain Eukaryota; kingdom Metazoa; phylum Arthropoda; class Insecta; order Diptera; family Culicidae; genus Aedes; species Aedes aegypti. The sequence continues at coordinate 220,092,784 of NC_035107.1, read as the reverse complement.
CTCCGACTGGGGCGGGAATCGAACCCACACTCTGTAGCACAATACGCCTAAACGACTGACGCCGCTAACCGCTTGGCTACGAAGCCCACGATGATGATCAATTTATCAAAAAAATAAAATGTGGGCTACATAATGCCAATTAATAAGGAGCTTTTCTGAAAAAATCATACAAATCGGTACAGTATTCTTGGAGATATCTGAAAATAACGATATGATGTTTTTGGAAGTTTTTAAGATCTTTATTTGGCCAGCGTGGTTCCAGAAACCTAAATGGTCATTACTTAAAGACGGCTGCACCAAATTGCTTCATTTTTTCACAACATACTCTCATTAATGTATTGTTTCGAAGAGTGAATATCCGAATACGATTGAAATTCTGTAGCCTGAGAAATTAACAGGAGGTTGTAGTTACGGGTCGGTCCCCCAAGGAGTTTTGGAATATCTTCAAAACCAGATGACCAATGATCAATATCGACACAGATCCTAAAACTAGAAGAGTTTTTTGAGAGCATATGAAAAAATGGTGCAAAAATATTGAAAAACAAAAAAGTTATAACGATTTGAATTTGAATTTTGCGGTTAAAAATGAAGCTGCCGGTAGAGGGTTTAAGAACGAATTCTGCAATGTCTGATTGTAGATCAATATTTGACTTTGTTTTTCAAGTTGAAATTATGTTTGGAAATCCGGTTTTTGCTAGCTTTTTGAAAAGTCGAACCTCTGTGCACTGCACTGATGGAATTTCGTTGCTCCCTCTTGGCCTTCCTCCAAAGTTTCCAACATTTTCGCCGTGTCGCGTTTCTTCTTTCTTCGGTCGGTCAGCAACAATTACCTAGGTGGATACCTATATTCTCTTTTGCAGACTGTGTTTGTCGTCGTCGTCGTCGTATTTGGATGCCAGTCAAGGTCTTCCATCTCCGAGGCTTAGTGACACATTTATCGCTGCATAGCAGAGCATAGTTTGCCGGCAGACTGTTGCCCAAGTATTGTCTGATTACCAAGAATTTTGGAATTACTCAGAGAGTGATAATAATAAATAAATACTTTTCAATCCAATCTAGTGACTCTTTTCAAACAACCTCAAGTGTCGGCATAATTTTTCTCTACATAGATATTGTTCATATCAAATGAAAATATTATATTTAAATATGAGCATGTTTATATCTCACAAATTATTTATCATGGTCTAATCGCTTATCAAAGTGAATCCTGTGACCCAACGATCCTCCCCATTAACAAACATCCCTCCCAGTAACCTTGGTGGAGATGCAGAGGCAAACACGGTCTCCAAATAGCAAAGGTTACACACTAACATTCCTTCCCCCAATCCCACCTGACTGTAAGGACGTGGCCGGCGCCGTTATTGACCATGTATAAATAGAGGCACTGAATTATGCACACTGAAGAAGATTATGGCCAATCCCAGCCGAACTTCTAATTGATTCTTTGTGCATTTTCACTGACTTCGGTTAATCACGGAATAGCAACCATTGATATGTGTAGCAATCTAGTGACTCTTTTCAAACCAATATAGTATCTCAAGCCATTTTTATGATTGCAGTTAATTTTGGTTTATAATGCTAAAGGCTACAAAGAAATCTTCAGAGACTGTAAAGCGCCTATTCCCTAGGTTCTTAAGAATTTTCTTTTAAGATTCCTCGAAAAAAGTAAAGGAATGTTTCTATTGATTACTCCATAAGCTTCTTTTGTGATACTTTCAGGGACACCTACAGAAATTCCTCTAGACGTCCCTCAACCAATTATCCTAGACATTCTTCCAGCAATTTTTCAATGGTTGCTTAGAGCATTAATGGACGCTTCATATCTGTAATAATTTGCACAAGGATTGTGATTTTTACAAAGACTGTCTGAGAACATCGACCACGTATTTTTTCACTAATTTGTTTTTACTTAATTTGAACTGATATAGTTTTTTCGAGTGTAAAGCTTTTCTCTGTGAGGCAATTTTTCCAATTCTTAGGCCAATTTTTGCAGCTATTTGCATTCCTTCTAGAATTCATCGACGGTTACTCCCAGGTATCGATCCAAGCATTCTTTCAGAGATTGTTCGAGAAAATCTACTGTGGACTCTTTTAGGAATCCATCAATAAATTTGACCTGGCATTCCTCATGAAGTTCCCCAAGAGTTTTTTGTAGAAATTTACCTAGCTTTTCATCCAGAGAAGCTAGACGCCTTCAGCTCTTTTAAACTAAATAATTTCTCTAGTAAAACTCTATCGATTCTTTATAATATCATTTAAGGTTTTACACTATTTAACCAGTTATTTCTATCGATATTTCCTAACCAAAATTTCTTCAGGGATCGGATGTATTTTTTGGGCATTCCTTCAGAAAAACCTGCAAAACACTATCCAGAGATACCGTTTTTGTTTTTGGTTTTTTTTTTTATTATTATTATTATTATTATTATTATTTTAGCAATTTATCTAGGAAATCCTTTTCTAAAAGTCCATGAGTTCTTTTAGAGATCCTTATAGTAGTTTATCGAGAGTTACCTTTAAAATTTCTGGGAAATTCTAGGAAAACCGATGGAAGAATCACTGGATAAATTCCTGGATTTTCAGATTGCCAAAATGGTTAAGGCAAGTTCAGTTCTAAGTTCTTCATAAGCATATGAAATAATAAATTTTGTAGGAAAAGAGGAAACGCAGAAGAACAGGTACGAAAAATAGTACATTTTCAGGTAAGCAGGTCCCTTTCAAGAGTTTTGGTCACTATTTTAACGCATGTTTCAAAGAAGTATCTAAATTTGGTTTTAATCAAAATGGTCTTTAAAGTCACTTTTTTGCCTTAACCCCCCTGGTAGCTCCAGAGCTCCTTTAATTTTCGACGAACTTGAGACAAACCGAATTAGATGAATACTACGTACTAGTTACTAGAATATGATTCCACCCACATCAGATTAATCCAAAATTCAACTAACTTTTTAAATAGTTAATCTATTGATAAACATTCAATTTACTATTAAAAAACAACAAAAAAAAAATTACTGATTTTGACAAATTTAAACTACTTGTAAAATTGTTTGTTCAGGTACTTTTTAAAAACGGTTTTTTCATAAGCAAAATTGGCGATCAAAGTCGTGAGAAAGTGGTGTGCAATATTCTAGAGGCTTCAGAGAAACCTTCAGAGACCATTACGCGACTGCGACTATTTGTGCAGGGATTCCTTCTGGAATACTTTCAGTAACTTCACCAGGAATGCCACCAGCAATTTTTCAATGTATGCTCAGAGGAATTTCTTCAGAAAGAGCTACAAAAGTAACTGCTGGATGAATTTCAGATGGAATTCTTGCAGAAATTCCAGAAAGAACTTCTGGGAAAACTCTAGATGAAGTAGAAACTCCTTGAGTGACTCCCAAAGAATTCCAGAGCTAACTCTAGATGCAATACGTAGGATAATTTCAACTTTTTTATATGTTCGACAATTTTACATTTGATTCCCATTCCCTTAATAGAGTGTATGAAGGTTAATACCTTTTAGCAAATATTTCGTTTCCATCGTCTCTGCAATGCAACGTTAGGAAAGAAAAGCAATTATCTTCCAAATAACTTTCCAGAGACTCGCCAAGAACAAGCGAGTAGCATGAATCAGAAAGTTGGAGCTTTGCAAATAGCATTGACATTTGCTGTGCCACATCAAATCACATTTCTCATAGCAGTGGAGTAGAAGCCCGACAGCTCGGTAAAGCTTACCGCTGCCTTTCGTTTCTAGGTACGTAGGGGGAGATCCCCCAGTACCGGACAGCACCCAATACCGGACAAAGTCGAAAAATTGAGAAATCATGGTCCAATCAAGATGGTGTATTAGTAGAAAAGAAAGCTATTGTGGAGACTAATGTTTGCGTAGAATAACACATCCTTGGAATATGCATGCTTTTTTTAAAAAGTAGAAAAGTTTGGAAATTTAAAAAAAAATGACGTATCGCCATAATTATGAGCCTATTTAGTAATTATTTTGAATATGATAAAATACTTTGGATCACGCAAGCATGATCAAACATAATCCTCATTTGATAGTATGAATTTATTTTGTACCATAATTGAATTAAATGTGGACAAATTACAATTTTGGTTAAGCACCTAATGTCCCCCAGTTTCGGACAGCTTGATTTGTTATGTGATATCTTTGTAATTATTGCACCAGTGTTTCAAAATACATTCATTTTTCATGGATTCCGTCGATCATGGTATCAAACATGCAATAAAATTAAGAAGAATAAACATTCAGAACAACATCGTAAAATGTGCTATTTTTCATCATATATGAATGAGGTTTTTGATGGACATCTTGCAAAATAAAAATAACTCAAATTGTTCTTGTAAATGTTGCAAATGCTTTGAATTAGCAATTATATACTATTCCTATGGTAAAAACATTCAATGATGTTCAAATTTTCAGAATTCGAGGCATTTCCAGATTGTGTCCGGTATTGGGTGCCACCTTTCAAGATCGATCAATTTGGTACTAAAATACATCATCAAAATGCAATGTCAAAATTCATTTTTATATACCGTCATGCGGGGTGACATTGGGCCATAAGGCTGACTTTGGGCCAAGATTTATACAGCAACCGAATACCAGAATAATGAAAACAATGTGACAAGCTTCAAGAATACGTTATAAATAGTCATTACATGCTCATAGATAAGATTTGTGGTGTTCCATTTAGCCATGAGATGCATCGAAAAGGGCGGTCAAAGTCACCCCCTAGGCCCAATGTCACCCCGCACGACGGTATTCAAATTTATTTTTGTACACTATAAAAAGAATGATATTTACCATAAATGAGTAACAGGAACACATAAAACCAATATTTTTCGAATTATGAATTTAATGGCTTAAGTGTCCGGTACTGGGGGATCTCCCCCTATACTTTCACTACATTCCTCTAGTTCGACTGAGCACGTTCTCGTCGATAAGGCGAAAGCTTCAAGAAAAGTAACGAACAAGTGCAATTCCGTTGGATTGCTGTAGTGAACAGAACAATAATGCGGCGACCCATTACAGGAACGTCGTTCCAAAGCAGTGGTTCTCAGCCTTGCTGTTCATGCGGGCCACCACGATGGTTTCAGAACGAACATGACTCGGGCCGCAATATGTATGAATTCATTTTTTTCTGAGAGCTTTCACTTACAAGGATTGCAAAAATATGAGAGGTCTATTTTTAATGCGTAAAAATAATTTGTGTTTGCAAGAATCGGAGGGATTCGAGACTCATACACAAATCCAAAGCACTTAACATAAGCCGAGCATCTGTATTTACATCAATACCAGTAATTCCTTAAACTTTGAAAAACTTTCTGTATTACAACAAAGTGGAAGCCCCAAACTCGTGAAAATTCTCGAGGTTTCCAAATGTATAAAGAAAAACCTTCTCGAGGGGCATATGTGGTCCGCGGATTGCAATTTGGTGATCGCTGCCCCGAAGAGACAACGGTCTTTAGGAGTGGGAGGAGTGAGGCGATCACCCGCGCTTTACTTCCTTTGCTCGGCTGCAACGAACTCGAATAGAAATGTGAATGGAGGGCTTTCATATTGTGATCGTTTTTACAGCTTGTCAACTGCGGCAAAAGTAGTGCCACGATGACAGAACGTCGTTTTGGCGATAAACGTTAATTACGTAACGCTGAAATGTTAGATGATTATTCAAACTTTTGTTGCAGTAACTTATTGATGGCGTTTTGGCCATCACTGTACTCTGTATTCGCAAATAAAGGAATGTTTGCCGTTTTCTTATTCCACGTGCTCTCAAGAAATGTCTTATCAAATTCCTAAGGAAATAGATTCAGATATTCGTCTACTAGTCTACCAGGGACTTATTCTGGAATATATTCAGGGACTCCTCCACGAATCCCTCCAGAAATTTCTACACCAATTTTCCTGCAAATTTCTGCAGCGATTTTCATAGGAATGCTCAGGGGAATTTCTCCAGAAATTATTCCAGGAAATTCTTAAGCACTATAACACCAAGTCCTTAAGTAATTTTAACAGGGATTAATTCTCCCAGATACTGACCCAGGATTACATCCAAAGATTTGTTAAATAGGTCCTTTTGAAAAATTGTACAAGAAATATTCCAGTAATTCCTCCGGTCATTTCCTTTGTACACAAATTAGTCCATCCGATGTTATTCCATGAAATTCATTTTGAAAATCCAGCAGAATATTATCCTGAGATTCCCTATTTTCTGTAGCCACTCTTCAATTATTCCTAAAAACTCTTTTTGACAACTCCCTGTAGACATCTCTAGAAGGGTTCCTGTATAAAGACATTAGAGGCTTCCGTGAGAAATTTTTCAGAGTAATTCCAAAAGGATTCTTAGAGAATCTCTGGCTGGAATTTAAAGAAATCTTAGACGACTATTTTGGAGAGAATCCTGAGAACTCCTGGGAGGCATTTCTGGAATCTTTTGAGGAATTCCTGGTTGAATTTCTGGAGTACATTTTTGGAGAAAGGTCTGGTCGGATTCTATAATTCGAATGAGAACTCTTCTTATTCCTTTTTTATTCTTGAAATTCTGTTGGTCTCTAATTGATTCCTATTTGATCTCAAGAATTTATCTACAAGTAAGGACCCAATTGATCCAACTTGCTCTATGCGAAATTCATGTAAGGGCGAAGCCGAGCACGAATCAAATTGGCACTCCCAAAAGAGGCGACCGGGTTGATGAAGGACACGACCTCGCAGCCGTTATTTTGGTGTGTACAGAGAAACAAAAAGAAAGCTGCATAATTAAATGGGTCGCCGCCGCATATGATTTCAATGAACTTGGCCGCCCTACTCTTGCAATCGGGCATAATACGAGCAAAACCAGTTCTGTTCTGGAGGGAAAATGGGTTCAATTTGTTGTTTCTGCGGGAACAGAAATGTTCCTCCGCTGTTATAATGATATGTTATTCTATAAATGTAGAGTGTTGGGGTCATATTCCGTTATTTCGAAAAATACAAAATAAATGTAACAGGAAACAAGCAATTGTCCATGGATTCTGGAATCATTATCCCTTTTTTACAAAAGTGTAATATGATCAGTATCTTTTTTCCCATTAAATCTCTCTAAAAGTTTGAGTAAATGTGTGAACCAGAAATTAAGTAATTATTATTTGATAAATATTCATCATAAATTTTTGGAGATATGAATTTTGGAAATTCTTTCAATACTATTGAAGGATTTTCTCCGTGACATCTTTTCGCAACAGTTTTTGATATTTCTCAAAGTATTATGAGAGAAATTGCTAACCATAGAGGAATTCTAAAACAATTTCCTTGAAATTCATGGAATAATCAATCGATATAGAGTGATCAAGGTGAAATTTCTCCATGTTTAATCGAAGAACCCTTCCAGAGAATCCTAGAGATTCCAGAAATTGCCTTTGCAGATTCTTTAGGAACACTTCCAGCTCCAGCAATCCGTCTTGAGATTTCTCCAGAAATTCTTTTGGCATTTGTTCCAAAACTTTTTAAAGGATTCTGCTCCATCAATTCCCAGAGATTCCTACGCGACTTCTCCACATGTTCTTCTAAAATTCCAGTGATTCCTCTAGATATTTTTCAAGTGCAGACCAGGTAGCGAGTCGCTTTTTAGTGACTTGGTCACTTGTTGATTAAAAAAAAATTCACTAAAGTCACTATTTTCGTGATCTGATGATTCATCAATGATAATTTGAATGCAGATATTTTTTTAAGATCGCATATCAAAGGGCGGAAGCGATTCTTTACTAGCTTTAAGGAAGAATTCAGGTGAATATTGCGCAAACATTTCCAACAGAATATCAGAAATTCAATTGTAAGTTTTTGTGATAAATGTTCTGGTGAAGTTTTGAAATTTAATTGTCAGCATAATTCCTGACATACCTGCTGAGTTTACTTTGACGGAATTTCAGGAGAAAAGCCTGAAGGGATCTGTGACCTACTTTTTGAAGGTAGCTCAACTGAAGTCTTTCAAGTAAGAAACCTAATACTTCTTTGAATTATCAAACAAAAAAAAAATATCAAATTTGTCGGAAACTTGTTTAGGAATTATGGGTATATTAGTTCTCTAAAAAACTAGTTCAGAAATTTTATAACAAATGGATTCAAGAAGCTTACGCGTAAAGTTTTGTCCTTTCGACTCTTTCTCTTTCGATCTTTTGTCCTTTCGACGTTTTGTCTTTCGACTTTTTGTCCATATACCAAATACATTTACTTCCCGAAATTCTCCAAAAGGAAATAGAAATTTTAATACCAGAACAAACATTTAAATTGCTCTCGTGAGCTCCGTCATTGCAACATGACACGAGAGCACATGAAATATAGCTTCGTCTAGTGACAGTGAAACGACTCGTTTCGTCAAAGTCGCAAGTCGGTCGTGAGATACTTAACAGCCCTGCTCTATACTGTTTAGAATTCGATATCAGCGTATGTCTAGCTTTTATGCGCCCCGTACAAGATTTACCAGTTTTTTTTTTGTAGGTATACTATGTCCCTTGATGATGTTTTATATCCACTGTTAGTCGGAGATTTTTTTTTATATGTTAAGAGGAATTTACTGTTACGAGATATTTAGGATTACTACACTGCCGTGAATCGCAAGTCATCTGCATTTTCGTCAAAATTGAGTTGAGTTCAGTTTTCAACATCTTTTCCAATGCTCTTTCAGCTGCCTTAATAAAATAAAATGATTTGTTCGGAAAAAATAGGAAAAAACAGCAAGTCAAATTGTCCTATAATGAAAAGTAACCGAATATCAGTCCCACTACAGACTTTCGCACCATGGAACACAAAAATGCAACTTGTTTTGATTATCTTTATATTTTTCTCGGTAAGATATCGTAATGATAAGCAAGTTGTGAAAGTTTCATTAAGATTGGAACATGTTCCAATCCTCTGGATTATTTTAAAAATTTGTATGGAAAAACGAGTTTGAAAACTTCACAGCCCATTTTCTCAATGCCTACTTTTTACAGATGGGACTGACTTGCGATTCACGGCAGTACAGGTAATTTCTTATTTAATTTTACATAATGTGTACTGCCCTTCTACGCCTACACAGCTAAAAATATGTTGTAAATTTAAATTTATTTTCATGCACATATTTGTAGCATCAAAATAAACCTAAATTTCAACGGCCAATCGATTACACTGCGGAACACGATTTTGTCTCAAGCACCAAAATACCGCTATTTACTTAATTAAGGGTTGCTGAATCCATTGCCATTTACAGAAATATCATAGCACGTCTAGTTTTTGAGATATTGACTGTTGAAAATGCTAAATTTGACTGTTTCAGCCAACTTGCATGCAAGTTTTTCAGCTTGTATGGCAATTAATTTGCTTAATTTGCCACAGAACTCAAACTTCATGTGTATAACAATACATATCAACAAAGTTTACAATACTTCCGATGCTCAAAAGTTATTTTTGTTGGTTTAGAAAAGTATTGTATTTTTCCATATAAGAGAAACGAAGAATTTCATATGGAGACTGCCAGCAGGTTGAAAAAATCGATTAAACCTCAATTTAATCGTGCAATTTCAATCAAATTATATCTGAAATGAAAGTTAAAGTGTTGTTTTGTATGGTTGGTAGATTGGATCATAATATTTTTTGATAAATAATTGTTCAAATTTTATGTAAACATCAATTAAATCAGTGTTTTATGCAACTTTGGCGACCTGTAGCTAAAAATTGTGACGTGCTGGAACATTTCTGAGAACGGCATCAGATTCAGCAACCCCAAATCTACTAGAGACACATAATTTTATTCTTGAGACACGCAAATATGTCATATTTGTTATTCTGTGCTATTTTTCAATCGAATTCACTTTAAATTTACACGATCATGTAATATTTATGCATTTTTAGTTAAAATTTGAATGTATGTTCATTGGAGTTTACATGATCCTGTAGCAACGCACGAATTTGATTTGTTTTACAGTAGACTTCAGTTTACACTACATTGAAATTTAAATATTTGTTTCTGTGTGGTTGTCCCATGTTCTATGTTAACCTTATGGACCGCGGGGCAAATATACAGTATTGAACAAAACATTTGCAACTTTTTCGATTTTCCATACAAAATGACCAACTTTGGTTAGCTAGATCTCAGTTATTTATGGACCGATTTAAATGAAACTTTCACAGAACATCAGATATAACTTGAATTTCAACATATATTTTTGAATATTTTTTTCAATCACGAGTTTCCCTGGCCACGATCACGGTGCCAAAGTAGAAGGTGCACCATAATAATACCCTTTGTACTAATCAGTAATGGTTGTTAAGTTTCGAAGCTAACGTGTGATCAATCGTTTGGGGCCCAGATAGCCGTAGCGGTAAACGCGCAGCTATTCAGCAAGACCATGCTGAGGGTCGTGGGTTCGAATCCCACCGGTCGAGGATCTTTTCGGGTTGGAAATTTTCTCGGCTTCCAAGGGCATAGAGTATCTTCGTACCTGCCACACGATATACACATGCAAAAATGGTCATTGGCATAGTAAGCTCTCAGTTAATAACTGTGGAAGTGCTCATAAGAACACTAAGCTGAGAAGCAGGATCTGTCCCAGTGGGGACGTAACGCCAGAAAGAAGAAGAAGTGTGATCAATCGTTTTAAAATGCAACATAAGAATAGGTGTTTGGTGGAACTGCGCGCAACACTCGTTGTTATTAAATTTAGTGATTGTGAGGGTGCTAATAGTGATTTATAATAAAATCTATGGTGATGAAAATTTTAAAATGAAATTGGAAGTGATTCTGATAGTTTTATTAAAAATATAATAATGATGATGTATAATGATGTGAACTCTACTAATTAAATAAAGGCCATAATACATTTTGCAATCATTTCTCTGAATATGAACATTATTGCCTAGTTCTTCAAATATACATGATAAAAGTGTTAATAATGACAGCGAGTGCAGGATAATTGATCGAAGTGATTTTGTTTTACTCTAATAGTGCTAAATTGTAGTTCGAATAGTAATGACTCTACAGCAACAAAAATAATGAAACATTCAAATTGAATATCTTTTAATTACTTAGTAATGCTAACAGATGGTAAATGTTAATAACCAGTGCTGGGAATGGTAATAGTAGTAGGCTTGAATTTCGCGAAAATCACGTGGCTTTCCCAGTACAGTAGTTCAAAATCGTGAATCTCATCAAGTAGCCTATGTTGGGTGCATGAATTTTCTAAATCGTTAGTGTCATTGAAGGCTCTAAATGCGGGAAATGCAGCGGGAAATAGAACATTTTTCTACAGTAATTTTGGGTTGCCCTTAGCAACGGGTGTTTTGCAATTTTCAAGGCTCTTTGCCTACAGCAGCGATAAGCGTGAGTTTTACTGGCTTCGCTGACTGCGATTGGCTTTGTTTGGCTACTGTAGAATGAATTTCAGATTTTTTCTCAACCCTGGTAATAACAATGAATTTATATGAAAATGGTGGGATGTGAAAAGTGATAGGGTCGATGTACCAATAGCCGCATAGCTAAGAACAAAAATTCGTATAAAATCGAAAAATAACGCTAGCGTCATGATTTTTACATCATCTGAAAGGTTTTTATCTTGGTTTTGTGGGAAAAATATGAAAACTACGAAAACTCAAATGTTTGTATTTATTATCGCTTGTGCCACTATAGGAATACATGTGCCTACAGTAGCACTATTTCTAATTTCTGTTCCTATAGTAGCACTAGCATCACGGCGTTGGCAAAATATTCATCAAAGCCGTCAAAACTAATTATTTCGATCATTTATTGAACAAAATCAAGCTGTGTATCAATGATACTTAGATAAATAGCTACTGACTTTCATGTCAAAAAATGTTTTGAAAAGATTTATAGCAAAACGGCCGTAAAAAGCCACTAGTGCGACTACAGGGGACTGTCCACTAAGGGAACACCGACCCTATAATGGAAAGTATATCTGAAGTGTATTACGATAGTTGATGAGTGATAATCGGTGATATACGTGATAGTGTCGAAAATAAAAGTGACGATAGTGAGTGATGAAATGAAATGGGGAATGAGGAAGTTTTAATAAAACTATTTCGTTCTTTTTTTTACCACTCTAGTAGCATTTCAGGCCTTATCATAGTTTGATAGTAGTCTGAACTACTTGACTGCAAAACTACGGTAAGGGCTGATTGCTGCTAGGGTACACATTGACCATTTGAGCAACATTGCTCAGGAACGTCTGTGTGATGAACGCAATAGAGCCTTATAAAAGCAAATGCTGGGAAGGAGCTTAGGGCAGATTAAGAGTGCCAGTAGTACCTATCGCTACCTACAAAAAAAAAAAAGAATAATTTTTCCAATCACGAGTTTATAAGTAATAACGGTTTGACTAAAGTGTAATTTTCGACGAAAAATTTAAAACTTTTTATCTCAAAATCTGATAGCTCTACACAAAAAAAGTCTTCAAAAAACGTATTCATCTCGTCAAAATCTACAACTTTGCTGAAGATACCATGAAGCTATTCCTTCAATATGTTTAGTTATGTCAATTATAAAAATCGTCAACAAATTCACTTTAGTCAAACCGTTACTGCTTTCCAATTTGTGATTAGAAAAATCACTCAAAAATATATGTTAAAATTCAAGTTGTGTATGATATTCTTTGAAAATTTCATTCAAATCGGTCCATAAATAACCGAGATATAGTTTATCAAAGTTGGTCATTTTGTATGGAAAATCGAAAAAGTTGCAAATGTTTTGTCCAATACTGTATGTAGTGACTTGTTAACTTTCCAGAAGCATCCTTTGGTGCTGTGTACGACAAGCGAGGTTGTTCCTCCTGCGTTATAAAAAATACAACAGCGCGACTACCAGTGGCGATTCCCTAACCTCAAATCTACCTGTTCCACGAATAGAAATTCTTGAATTTTAACAACAAAATTCATCTATTGAGAAGAGATTTGTTAGAAAGGACGAATCCAATGATTAACTTTTTGCTTTATAGTCTAAATTTACCTAATTAGCTATTTTAGATTCGTTGAACAGGTAGAAAGTGAGATTACGAGTCGCCTCTGGCGACTACATATGTGTCAATATTCTTTATTATAAACACATGTTTTCCTTTCTGATTTTTTTTTTTTGGACTTATTTTTGTAGTTATGAAGTCACTTTTTAGACTATTTGGCCAATTTTAGTTGCTATAGTCACTATTATTAGGATGTGTATATTAGGAACTGACCCAGCGTTCTATTCAAAACATGCACGTTTTCGAGAATTCGCATATGGCCAAATAGGGAACCGTTATACGTATAACCAGGTCCGTCACACTCGGGCTCAGAATGTGTACCACTTCTAGTACTGCATTTGGTCCCTCGGTAGTACAAAAGGTACCCAAGTTTGACAGATCGCAGTACACTTTTCACGGCATTCTAGTTTACCTTATGAGCCATAAAATTTTGGGCAACTGCATGGGACATCGAGGTCTTTAATTTGTCTTTGGTATAAGTAGTACACTTTCCCTAAATGAATTTCTGAAGAAAATTTTCGAAAAACCTGAATGATTCTTTAAAAGAATTTCTAGAAGTCCCGGCACAAACACTCAATGGGTTGTATCTGACAAAACACTAGATGGTATCACACAACGCCTCGTATGCGCATATAAAGCGATGTTATTTTGTGTATCTACATTAGTAATTTCATTGCAGCATGTGTACTGCTCAGGCATTGCAGAATTCGCTCTCATTTGAGTATGAAGCACGATCAAAGCAAGCAAAGAAAAACATCCCATCTGTTGCGGTCCAATGTATCGCAAGTTGTAACAAGTCTGATAAATGGAAGCAGCGAGCGAGAGCCCCAAAGAGAGAGCGATGATAAAATCTTTTTTTCTCGCTTGTTTACCGTTGGGGATAGGTGTTTTTCTTTACTGGCACGATAAACAATCCACGAACTTTCAATAGCAATAGTGTCCCCAGGCTTGGAGCATGTTTAGAGGGGTTTTATCATGCACTACTATCCCCCCAATCTGATCAAAGTTGTAGCAGTATACGATAAACAGTCTCTCATAATGTGCAGCATGTTATGATAGTTACAGAAAGCAATACGTGAGAGATTCTCAGGATTCAATCCCTGGTAATGCTTATTGAACACTAATAATTCGTGCTTTTCATTACTTGAGATGATAGATTATACTATTATACTGCCCATATTCGCATATTCGACGTAAGCGCCAATATGACCAAAATGGATTTTTTAATTGAATTGTCTGAAACTTTGCAATAAGAAGCGCATCAGTATGACGCATACATTGTGGCCAAACATGTGCTTTGTAGCTTTCAAAAAAACCCCACTGCCGAAGTGGACCAAAAGTGCCAAGAATAGGATCCGGCTCCCTATGCGTTTGTAAATGACAAAAGTAAGAAATTAATCAAAAAGTCTTCCTCAGACAACTTTTGAATTTCCATCTTTATCAAATGCACACATACCTATTATTTGAACGAAATTGTTGAAAAATTCAAAAAAGCACCTGGGAATACGAAAATACTTTTTCCCAGCAAAAATAGTGCTGGTGGTTACGTCGACCATGCAAATATGGGTATAGTATAGTAATCGATCAGAACAAATCATTTTGTTGGATGTCACTGGTAAATTCAGTAGGATTTGATATTCGAATAAAAAATTGAATAACAGTGTCTTGATATCTGTTTACGTGTCAATGCTTTTAACAACATAATTTCCAATTGAGTTGCTTGACATATCATTGAATGAATTGGATTATTTTTAACCTAATAATCCCTGCTAGGTGGATTCGTCATAATCCCAGCTCCATCACGAGATATATGTGTATGGTACGCTGCTGAGTTATGTGATTGTCGGCATGGAATTAATGTGTGCGACCTTGATTTCCAAGGACAAACAATGATGCTGTGCCGCTTCTGGCACGAGAATTATTCAAACGAGAACGCCTTTGGCATTGGTTGTGGTGATGGTACATTGTCATGGTTAAGATGGGAATGAAACGAAACGTTTACGCCAGACAAAGTTTCAGCTAGCGCAGCGAATAAACGTTCAACCAGACCCGGAGAGAACAAAAAGAAATCCATAACAGAGGCCAACAGACGTAACACTGACATAATTTCCATCGAGCACGCTTTAAACGGTAATTTCAAATTTCTTGTGTTAAATATCTCACAACCAGAGGCGCGCACATCGTTTTCCTTCGTGTTTGACGTTTCACAATAGCGCCTTTTGCAAGCCTACTCGGATTTCGTGTTACATGTCCACCAGATGATGATGGTGTGAAGAGGATCATAGATTTTAAAATAATTCGTTCTAAGTGTCACGTCCGTTTGTCTGTTCCCGTAGAGATGGAAATGCCACCCACTGCATAACTCTGCGACGTTGATGACGACGCAAAACACTGGATGATGCTTGAAGTTTATGGAGCGTTTTTTATGTAATGGATGGAAACCGTTGTTTTCCGACGATGGTCGGTTAATAGGGTATGGCAACTATCCAAGGATGGGATTGGAACGCCATTGGCAGTGTAGATCTTTGAGGATAAACGATTGAAGCCACTAATTCACTGCGACGATTTTCCGTGGTTCTGCAATAATGGAGTGAATAACAAGTGCTACTAAAACAAGAACTTTTTGCTAACCCTCTCGACGTAGAATGATGTTGGAATGTACATATGTAACTTTCCTGTTTTAGGGCCCTATTTTATAAGTCGAGTCGATCAGAATGATTCGACTGGAGTCACTATCGACCAAAAAAAATCCGCTCGACATGTCTCTGTCGTTTGAGTTTTTCGACAATTGTATCGTCGGGTGACATTTGAAATAAACAGACGAGTCACATGAATCCGCTCGATTTGCAAAATACACCCCTTAAATAGACTGGGTTACTAAGATTTTAGGATACAAGGTATACGAGACTCCCGTTTCAATTTACGTAGAATACAAAGTGTTCACATGAAACAAATCCTAAATCCTAGAACACATTTTCTATGCTTGTTAATTTGCCTGTTGATCTATCTGACTGCGAGTGATTGAGATTTGCCGTCCTCATTGCTAACTTACGCATCTTTGCTCAAGTCGGCATTAAGGCACTCCATTGACTCGTTAATTTTATATGAGCGTCAACACACTCCATATGGCACCAACTGTGCGTGAATGATACAGTAGGTATACAAATAGACACTAGCATGTTTCGTTCTTATCCAACTGCTGCGTACACCTTCCAGCAGTGCCCTACTAAAGCCGCACGTAATTAACTCATAACTCGTACTCAACCGGTCGCATGGTGTATCATAGTATATTTTAGCATTCCTATCATCGCTCGTTCCGACATGGCTGACTAATTTCAGCATTGGAGCAGCTAAAACTGCTACAAGCTGCTAGTTCCATTGGAAGCATAGTGAACGCGCTTGCTAGTCTCCAAATCCAAAACGATCTGCTCTCGTCATGTTGGGAATTCATCCTATCATTCTAGTTATTCGCCTCTGCGCCAATCCTAAGGCCCATAAATAGGAATTATTTTTATCGGCGTAAAAACATGCCGCCACCACATTTTCCGAACCAGTGCCTTCTTCTAATGTTTCAGCTTCGTGTAACAGAAGAACGATATGCACGATCTTAGTAGTGTATCGAAAAGTAGTCTTAATCGGTTATAACAATCTGAATATTATTCAGTGGAAACCACAAGTAATTTTATGAATAGGATCACCTTACAATGTATTTAAAAGTGACGTTGTGATGATATTATCTAAAAAAATAGCTTTTGTATGATTATTTTTTAACTAATTAAAACATGGTGTAGGGAATCTTGCGCACATTAAAAAAAAAACAAGAAATGTGTTGTGAAGTTGCGGAAAACATGTCATGTATTTGTGCTAATATATTGTTAAGCGTAATTTTCACGACATAGTTGGAAAATGTACTAAAAAACAATAACAAGCATCAAAGACAAAATAAAAAAGGAGTTTTAGATGTTTTGTTCATACACGTTGATGACAATATCGTCCGATCAAAGCGAGACAAAAAAAAATGTTGATTGGAAATGTTTCTATTCTTAATTATGCAGTAATGCAGTGATGCAGACTCATTTTTCTAGATTGAAGATCCGTATCCGATCACACTGCTATCCATGATAACTTCAGGGGTAGTAAGCCTTCTGAACAAAATTGTACGAAGTTTGTCACATTTAGGAGATCCAGACATAACGTGTGGCCCGCGGGCCGCAATTTGGCCACCACGAAAGTAAGCCGAAAATGATATTTTTTAACGTTGAAGATATTTTAGCAGCTTCTACAAATAATTAGATTTTTCCCACCCGTTTTGAGTGGATGGAGTAAACATATTTGCCGATAGAATTCTATTTTTTCTATTTCCGTGTGATATTAATTTTGTTTTCTGATCCATTACCAAATTTTAAGTTTTTTTTTTTTCTTAATGCTATTGTATGCAAGATTTCGTTTTTAATGCTGGTTAAATTTCGTTGTATTTAAATCTGGACTGCATACTCTCCAAGATTTCTTTGAATTTCTTGAAACCCAATGACACAATGCAGATTTGCTGAAAAAAGGGTTTAATAAGGATTAACTGAGCTCTGGGATATACCGTTTTTAATCTTTGCGACTACTTTTCGATACACTCCTTAGTCATCAAACTGGATCGACGTTATCCACCGAATATCACTATGGGCAGTTCCCATATAGTCTGGTGGCCAAAACTTTGTTTACCGTCTTAATCCATATTTATGAGCTTTGTGATACAAATGTGATACTTTTGGTTCTATTCTAAGTCGAGTCGATCAAAATGAAAAATTCGCCGACTCAACTCTGTCACTCGATGTGACTGGATTACTATGGGAGTCGACGGGTGACATCTGAAATATGCATACTTGCTTTGATCGACACATATGCTGAAGATACAACGGATTCAGTACCGCTGTCTTCGCATCGCACTAGGCTGCATGAACTCGACTCACACAATGAGTTTAGAGGTACAGGAGTACAACCCCTGATAGATCGTTTCGCGGAGTTAACACTCAGGTTCCTTATCCGTTGTGAGATTCTCTGGGCTGGAGGTCAGCCCATCTTCGGTTAACACCAATCGTGACAACTTCCTAGACTTCAACTGTTTGATTTATCCATGAAGCAAGATATCCATGGTATACCACATCACTTTCGTTCAAAGTTTATCCCTCCCATGTTTGCAAGTAAATTCGGGCATGTCAGCGAGAACCGACAGTTCTTCACTGATGGGTCAAAAAATGAGTGTTTACAACGTTTTTCATAGCGCCATAGCTAGCAGCTATACATTACGCCGTAGAGTACATCAGTTCTATCCCACCCGAGCACTTCTTCATTTTTTTTCGACGGTCTAAGCTCTCTGGAGGCTGTTCGGTCAATGAAGCCGGTGAAGCACTCAGCTTACTTCCTGAATGGAACATGCCAAGCGTTGAGGGCTTTGTCAAATCGCTCTTACACTATTACACTAGCTTGGAACCTTTCCCATTGCTCCATTCCAGGCAATGAGAAAGCGGACTCTCTGCCTACGGTAGGCGCTAAAGAAGGCGATGTTTACGAGCGTCAAATCGCCTTCGATGAATTTTCCGGCGGGAGACCTTGATCAGCTGGCAACAGAAATTTTAGAGACAGAGAAATGGGTAGATGGCTGCATTCCATATTTCCACAGGTGTCGAAAAAAACATGGTTTAAGGCGTTGGACATGAGCCGTGATTTCATTCGTGTCATGTCCAATCACTATTCGTTAAGCGCGCATAGCCACCGTATTGGGCTCTCAGAAAGCAATCTCTGTGTTTGCGGCGTGGCTTACCAGGATTTCGAACATGTCGTATGGGGATGCAGTGAGCATCGTGGCATCAGATCCGAACTGACTGAAACTCTCCGGATCCAAGGAAAACAACAGAAACCTGTCAGGGAAGTGTTAGCGGGCCTTGATTTAGAATATATTAATTTTATCTAACTGTTTTTGAAGCGTATCAATATCCGAGTTTGATTGTCGTTCATTCCCTGTCTTTCTTTTTACCCTTCAAATTACAGTTCAAATCAGTTACAAATGTATTTCCTAACCTTGAAACTTCCCCAAACTAAAGTAGTTTTTAAAATAAGTACGAATTTCAAAATGTAAATAATGTAAAAAGAAAAAAATATTTTCTTCTAGGAATTAAACTTCTAAATAATATCTTGATGAAACACAAATTTTCTCCGATTTCTCTAAGAAAATGAAATTTGACGAATTTACTTCCATTTGTTGGAAGATGACTCTTGGGAAAACAACTAAAGAAATGTTTTGTGAAAGAGTTGTTAAACAAAATTCATATGAAATTCCTTGAAGCCTCTCCATTTATTTTTTGAAAAAAAAAAAAAAATGAAAATACAATTGGCACATTGTACTGAAAACTTTAAAAATAAATAAATAAATGGTTCGGCGATTTCAAGAATAATTTATTAAATGCTTTGCTCAGTTGTTTCCGCAGATGCGTCTCATGAACAATAAGTGTCTTATGAGTTTCTTCAAAATGTCTTTTAGATAATCTGCAACAGTTCTCAGGGAGAACTGTCTTGTACAACTGCTATTGATATTGACCAATTATTTTAATGTACGCTAAATTAGTGAATACTTAAGTCGCAACATTACTTTTTTTGCGTTTTTCGATAATAATTTCATACAGCAGTCGTTCTAGTATTTTAAACAGAATCTTCAATGATAATTCAGTAGAATCCCTAGTAATCATGCTGCTGAAGCTGCAATTTATTTATATAAACAGTATCCATAAAGCTTGCATAGTTGTATAACTACAATAAAAAATGATCTTAAAGAGGAATGACCCCTCTAGAGTCATATTGATTTTATATTGCGACTTTCACACCCATTTCGACTCATCCCAAATTTCTTATTATCACAGTCGAATCCCGCATAAAATTTCGCAGTACACATGTATACAAGCAATGTCTGTCATAAGATAGGTTGTTAGCCTACGCAATAGTGAGATTTGTGCGCAATAAATCATACTGTGATAATCGTTGAATTATCACAGGAATCTAAACATTTGTGAAGAACCCAATAATCTACAAATAACATTAATTCGACATTTGTGGGGTCCTTTCCCTCTCTAAATCCAATTTAGAGTAAGGTGGGGCAAAAGTTCGACCTTAGTGGTATAATCAAAGCTTCCAGGAAAATAATAGCAGTTGAAACAAAACAAATACCATACAGTGAATTCAAAGGTAAACCTCCAACATATTGGCTATAATTTTGCTGAACAAACTTGTGTCAAAATATTTACCCATTTTTAATTATCGCAGTTTCAAAATTGATTGTCTTAAGCGAACTTTTACCCCACCGGTGGGGCAAGAGTTCGAATCTAGTGTGGGGCAAAAGTTCGCTGGCTAAAACACAAAATATCGATAAATTTATGGCAGGCATACTTTAAACTTATGTTTACCGAAAAATATACACTAAATTTTTATAAAAACAAAACAGGGTTAATTGTAATATACTCAAAAATAGCGGTTGTTTTCAAAAGTAAGGCTGATACAAATATTAATTTTCTTTTATGTCACCCCCCCCTTCGGAAATCTGAAAATTTTGAAGGGGAGAAAAAAAAAGATTCATCGTTTTTTGACATCAGTAAGGTTTTTTTCAATTTTTAAAGTAAAAAACAAGTAAAATAATGATCCAGAGGACGATTAAAAAAAGTTTAACAACTATCATTAAAAATTAAAAATTCCTAAATGATGATTTTTTCCTGAAAAAATCGAGTTTTGCAACGAGTTGCATACAACATATTTTGCTATTACGAAAAAACCGTTTAATCGAGTTGTATCTAGGATCACAATCATATTTCAGAATAACCCACGTGGCTATCCATGCGTCGTACAGGCTCAATATTTTTCAATCAGGTAAGCTGTGATACATATACGTACTACATGACTGTCACACATTTTCACGATTTATAGGTAGAAGCGTGGAGGTGGTCAAGATATTCGAGGGCAACCCAGGTAAGATGCTGATTGCAATTTTATACTAAATTGTACACTCACTATTCATGTGCTAAGTTGTCTGAATCGGATTTTTTGGGAATTAACTAGATCATCGTTTCTCATACTTGACTTTGAGCACCCAAAGCAGTGCTGAAAAGTAGCACTTTTCAATTCTGTTTCTTTTGTTAGGAAAAGTAGGCCATTATGTTGCTCATTCAATTCATGAAAAGTAGGCTAATAAGCAACGGAATAGCAAAAAATATGTTTTTTCATTTTTATTTTTTTGTTCCTTATTTATTTTTATCACCCCCACCCCCCCCCCCCCCCGCCCTCGTACCTTCCAAGTGGTCTCGGACATAAAAGAAATTTAATATTTGTATCAGCCTAAGTGAAAATGTAAAATTTTGGTGACATTTTTTGCACGATCAGGCAGATTTTGCTACATTTGAAGATAACATGTGGATTTTAGGCAATTTGCAAATATTTCCGTGAATTTATACATGGGTCAAACTTTTGCCCCACTATGGGTCAAAAATTGTTTCCAAGCATTTATGCAAAAATAATACACACCTCCAAGCATCCTTATGATAAGCCTAGAAACTCTCTTACATAAAATAGCGAAAAAGATTTTATCTTCAATTGATTCCATGCAACGAAAGTTTGACCAAAAATTACAATACTCACGTCGAAAAACAACAAATAGCCATAATTTTTCCAAATCTTAACCGATTTTTATGATATTTTTGGAAAGTCTCTTACTTGAGTAGCATTGGAACCACCATGACATTTATAAGTTTTGTTTTGAATTGAGCTAGAAATCTTAAAAAGAAACTCTTGTCCCACTCGAACTTTTACCCCACTTTACTCTAAGTCAGGGTGTCTACTACCTGAAAAAACCTGGAAAACCTGGAATTATAAGGGAATTTTATTCAACCTGGTAAAAACCTGGAATTCTCAGGGAATTTCGGCTACACTCAGGGAAATTATTTTGAAACAGTAATAGATGGAAAATATGTCGTTTTTGTGACACAAAATATTCTCAATCAAACTAATTTTCGGCTGCGCCGCTATCTAAACGCTAGTTGATATAGTCAATCCTTTCAATGATTTTTAATTAATTAGCAAAAAAATGTTTAGACAATGAATCTTATGATTGCCAAATTGGCAAAGGCAAATACAGCTCCAATTGAGTGTCGTTCATGAGCAGTTGATAAGTTGAAAACATTGAACAAAAATGTTTTTCGCTTATTATACAAAAATAATAAACTTTGAAGAAAATAAGTAAAAAATTTGCTTGCTTGAGAAATGTACTATTTTTCGCCTGTTGAAGGCACGAAAAATTGTGCATTTCTCAAGTAAGCAAATTTTCTTTTAGAGTCTTGATCACTATTTTAATGCATGTATCAATTTTCGGGTAAAGTATCTATTTCAATAAAAATTACCTCTAAAATCACTTTTTCAATCTGCTTGTAGTGAAATCTGATGCAAAATTTTAGAGGCTCCAAAGAATCCTACAAAAACTATTAGGCGACTATTCCGCAAGTTCCTAATGATATTTTTCTTAGAAGAAATTTCGCGAGGAATGCTTCAGTAATTCTCGTAATTTCTTCAGTGATTTCTTCTTGAATACTTTTTGCAATTGCTCCAGAGATGCTACCAGCGATTTTTCAATGGATGCTTATAGGAATTTATTCAGAATTAGTTTCAAAAATCCTAGAGAACTCCAACGCTTCCACAAAAGATTATTCCAGAGTTTTTGGAAAAAATCGACATTTTTCCGTAAAATCCTACAATAATTCCTAAGCCGATTTTTTCATTTATTCCAGACAATTACATAAGGATTTTTTCAAATATTCATCCACTACTACTCTCAGGAATAGCTCCAAAAATCCTTCAGGCATTATTCGATGATATCTATTATAAACTTTTTTAAGAATTCCACTAAAAATTTGCCATTGGATTTTTTACTAGATTCCTACAGAAACTTCTCTTGTAATGTCACCGGCATATCATCAAAATATAGCTGCTGCGGATCAAACATTTCTCTAATATTTTTTCAAATCCCAATCTTCATGGATTCTTTAAAAATTTAGTCATGGCTCAGGGATTTAGTCTGAATTTCTCCAAAACGTCTTTTATGCCATTATATAAAGACTAGCTTACCCAGCGTGGCTAGCCACGCTCTAACAAAATTTTACTGCGGAAAGCTATGTATATAATGCTCCAAAGATTGAAAATGTTTATGTTGAACTGCAAAATGACAACATGGATTAATAAATTTCTCTGGTGATAACTGTGAAAGTGCTCTATAAATAATAAGCTGAGAAACATTCTACGTCCCAGTGGAGGTGTAACGTTAGAAGTAAAGGATAATGGTTATTATTTTATTTAAGGGGGCAAGATCCGTCATTGATTTCGGAATTTTCAAAAGCAGTTTTTTCGTTCGAAATCAAGAAAATTTAGAGGAAAATGTTTTCAATGTATTCTATTCTCCAACCGAAATACAGTGAACAAATTTTCATCGAATAATTTTCAGTTTTGAACAGAAAAACTACTTCTGAAGTTTCGATGATTACGATGACGGAGCGTTGATCGTTAACATGACCCGACAGTGCCACGCATGATAATAATGACCGCGAAATCGCCTAAATTTATGCTCTGACCTTACTCTATTGTGCACGTGGCCTTAATGCTGTTGTAATGTTCTAATCTAGAATAATTACATCTTTAATGATGTTGTAGCGTTCCTTCCATTGTGAAACATTTCGAAAATTCCAGAACATTCTATGAATGAGAGAGAATAACATTCTTGAATATTCTACTGAATAGTTGTTGCAGTGTTCCATAATTTGTTTTCTTTCAAAATCATAGTTGTTATGACGCATGGAAATATCGACTCATAGAACAGGAATGCTTTGGAAAGCTGTTATGGGGGACCATCCTAGCAACTATGAAATTTTGTTTTTATTATGTTTTTATTTTAACTGTAATTAATATAAAAACTTGATTTGGCAAACAATAAGGCCGCACGGGACGTCATCATAATCACCCTATCCATTTCAAGAAGCAAATTTTAAGAACCACTCCATACATCGATGCGAAAAATGTATCACTATGATTCTATATATGTAGTTCACAACCCGATACATTTTCAGCTTCATCGGTTCACTAAAACTCGAGATTTGCTTCCACAAAGTTTTGATGATAATTGTTAGAGTAAGACGAAAGATAGGGAAAATAACACGGTCTCCAGTGTCCCCATAATCTGATTCATGTGTATATTGCTTTTCTACCTGTCAAACTCGTGTTTATAGGTTGGAACTGTTGAAATCCCTTCTGAATCACATATATAATCCCAACCCAATCCAAGTTCGACCGAACTACAATTTGCTTGAAGTTGGTTTATTTACGATTTGATCACCGAAAAAACACGTTTAATCGAAGTCACACTAAATTGAGAACGATTCAGGCAAAATCGAACGTTTCAACCAACACATCATGTGTGTAATATCAATATATTCTGGAAAACTGCTCTTTTGTTGATTTCTTTCGCTTTGCAATGTGTAGCTTTTCAACGCAACATGAAATTTTTGATATATATAAGCTTGTATCTGCACTTGACTTTGTTCAACTTATTTTTAACAGAAGTTCCCAAAAATGAAAACAACAATTATGAAAAATTCTAGAACAATCTACGAATAAGGAAGACATGTGTTCCATAAAATTCTAGAACATTCTGACAAATACATGTTGTAATGCTCTACAATTTGAAATTGTAATGTTCTAACAATCAAATTTACTGTTGTAATGCTCTAGAATGTCTGTTGTAGTGCTCAATGAAACTTTTCGGCGAAACATTTCAAAGCGTTACTGACAGACAGACAACTCTGGGATTTTATATATATGATTCTAATTTATTTTTTTTAAATATTTAAGGAAGAATTTTATCAAAAATTTAGGAAGTCTTTCAGAGATCCTCTTAGGAATTAATCCAGGCGTACTTAGAACTCACACAAGTTTCATCTGAGGTTACTCTAGGATTTTCTTTCGAAATTCAACGCAGATTCTTTTTAACTTTCTTCAAAACAAACTAAAAAATGTCCTTGATATTTCACTGGATAAAAAAATATTTTAAGACTTCATTGAGAAATTTTTCAAAAAAAAAAAAATGGAGGCATTTCTGAAGGAATTTTGAATTCTTGAAGATGCTCTAAACAGGAATGCCGGAGGAAGCCCTAGGGAAATCAATGGAATAATTTTTGGATGGATGATTCCTGATGTGATTATACTTAGCAAAAATCCAGATTGAATTATTGAAGGTAAAACGAAATTCATGGAAGAATTACTTAGAAAATGTTCGTGACAAATCTCAAAACAAACTCCTGAAGAGATCTGCGGAGTAATATGTGAAAGAAATCAACAGTAAATCGAGCTGTTATACTTGTAGTAATGTCATGATGAATTCCAAAATGAGTACGAGAATTAAACTTAGAAAAAATGTCTGTTCAACTTAGGAACAAACTCTCATCTCGTGCTTTTTCCTGCTGAATCCTCAAAATGGGAAACGATATTTTTTCTTAAGACCGAATAACTAACTTTTCATATCTGACTGATGATTTAAGGCACTTTCAGATCATTTGATAAAATCATTAATTAAATAAAAATCATCATTTTTGTTTCCTCTGTTTACATTAAGAACAAAACAGGTAATTTTTTTCATTGAAGTGAAAAATACTTTGAAGTTTATTGTTAGATAAATTAATTTTCATTTATTATTGTTAGATAAATTAAAAATCATTAATTAAAAAAAATCATCATTTTTGTTTCCTCTGTTTACATTAAGAACAAAACAGGTAATTGTTTTCATTGAAGTGAAACATATTTTGAAGTTTATTGTTAGATAAATTAATTTTCATTTCAAGGTTGACATTTGAAATGTTTGACTTTTTGTCTATTTTGAGCGATTTCTTCAACCTGGAATTATTTTTTTAAAACCTGGAAATCTCAGGGAATTTCATTTCTGTAAATGAGTAGACACCCTGTAAGTGTAATTATACAGTCATGTTAGCTTTATGTACATCGTCTATATTCATAAATTATAGTTTGAGCAGCATGGTTATTTGGGATATTTTACAAATACATAACTCACATGCAAACTTACATCATGGAAACAACATTGACTAAGGGACGCCCAAAGGAAGGTTTGCTAAGGACGCCGTGAGACCACGCTACGGTTCTGAATGGGTAGTTCGTGGAAAGTTTGATAACACGATTTCCGATCGGTTGCAAACTGCGTTAAACATTATCGTGGCTTTCACCATAAGGAAACAGGTAAAGCTAACATAGTCTTCTTTAAATGGAGTTCAAATTCAATTTTCGGAAGAAGTTTAATCTAAAACACACCTTGTGGTTACTTTGGATACGAAATAGAACTGAAACTCTCATTTGAACAAGGTTATAATTAAGGGTACTAATGCCTTATGGGTCTGCAAAGCCTTAGTAAAAACCTGGGGACTGCAACCTAATATGGTAAGCTGGATTTATTCAGCAATAGTTCAACCAAAAAATACTTATGAAAAATCTGGCTAAGTTGCAAAGGCTTGATTGTATATCAATGACAGGGGCAATGAAAAGTACACTATCGGTTGCTTTGGACGCCCTTCTTAATATACTGTCTTTGCATCAATTCATTAAATTACTGACGGCAAAAAATGCCTTACAGTTTATCCGTTATAATAAAATATTAGATGGTGATGTGATTGGTCAATTCAGATATGAAAACAATAGAAGATTGGATGAAAAATTAAGACCAACTATGATGTTCTCTTCAAAGTGGTTAATACAAGCCGCTAAGAAAAGGGATTCTGGTGGGCCTAGTTTACGTCCAGGTTCTATTGTATTTTGTACCGACGTGTCAAAGATGGGTGACAATACCGGAGCTTGAGTTTGGCCCTGGTATCAGCAAGGTAATCGCTACGGGGCGCAGTCCCACTGTATTCCAAGCTGAAGTACAAGCCATTATTGACTGTGCAAATGTTTGCCTCAAAAGGAATTACGGGTTTTCAAAGGCGTGTATCTCGGACAGATAAGCATATTTGAATGCTCTGAAGAAATCGACCAGTAGAAATGAAGTTACATTGTACTAGGTGCCCGGCCATTGTGGAATTGAGGGGAATGAAATCGCCGACAATCTAGCAAGACAGGGTGTAGCTTCAAGCTTTGTTGGCCCTTAACCCTTCTATGATGTTCTTGAGTGCACTCTCAGGATGAAACTGAAAAATTGGAAAATCTCCATGGTAGAATCCAACTGGAACGCCACGGATACATCCAAGTAAGCGAAGAGATTCATAAAACCCAGTCTAGTAGAAGCCCGGGCTATATTGAATCATAATAAAGGAAATCTTAGGGTAATAACTGGCCTGATGATCGGTCACTGCCCAAGTAGTTATCAGCTTAAAAAGATGGGAAAAATCCAATCCTCTGCTAAAAACGAATCTGCTAAGTATTTATTTTGCAACTGCGGAGCATTGCTCAATCAAAGAAAGTTAACATTTGGGAAAGGTTTAATATAGAGTCGTTGGAAGGTTGCCAGATTAATCCTAACAGGGTTATAGAGTTTTTGTTGCAATACTCGGCGTTGCGATTCTATACTTTTGACGGATAATGTAAATAAAACAAAAAAAAATGTGTTGGCATTAAATTCTTTAGTTTTCTTATATTTTTTTGGCAAACTGTGTCTACGAAACTACAAAGTATCTTGCTCTAATATTCCAGTAATATCTTAAGGTAAAACAGTTTGGAATTCACTTCTAAGATTATAGTAAAATTAAAACACATTTTGCAAAGAAAGCATGCAACAGCAGTGCACTTTTTTATTTTTGCATTGTAGACTAGCAGAAAGCTTTAAATAAGAAGATTAGAAACGCTTGCCAACTATTTCTCCTGTTTAGTGCCTTTGAAAACGTGAGTAGGCGCACAAGTCGACCGTTATGGCGGTCATCTTTGGATTCCGAGAGGTTTCACCTTAATCGAAATATTAACTATGGAATGATGAACAAGAAACCCCTATCAAAACAAGTCATTTTTTAGATTTGTGGCCACCTGATCGCCCATAGTGAATGCCACCCTGGACAGGTAGCTACAGTGTTTCGCTGGCAGCAAAACTGGAATGACTCATGGCAGCCATCAACGAGGAGCACCTTGCTAGACATTCGCATGGCGAGACGGAAAGTAGATTCGCCATCAACATCGAGAGACCGCAAAAGAACTAGCATAAAGTAGTGGTGGCATGCGGTCAGTGGCATCCACGACTCTTCGATAGCGACCTTCGAGCGAAAAACCTGTCGTCTGCTCGCTATTGGTGATGGTTAGGGGTCTCGTATTGTTGCGCAGACAGACTGTGGATACAATTTTTGCAAGTCGCAAAAATCACGTTCCTTCGAAATGGTTTGGATCTACCTCTGCAGCCAAAAACAACCGGAATATTATTGCTGTGGAAAAAACAACTATTATTGACTCGTCGTGTTATGTTCATTGTTACCACAGTCAACGGTGTCGTGGTCAAATATCCCGTATACCTTTGTGGGCTCGTTGGCCGAAAGCAGCAGACCCAACGATGACGACGACGACGACGAGAGTGGGTTGGTCTCGATGAAGTTTTATGATGGCCAATTTAGGTCGGCTGGGTAGAATACAATAGGAGGATGTAGCTAAAATTGTGACAGAAGCCGCGTACTCTTTAATACATATATGGATTTCGTCAAGGGGTTCCACCCAGTTCATCACGAGTCATAAGTTATCAAAAGTATTGATACAAATCTAATATTGAAGGAAGTTGGAGTTACTTATTGAAGCTTTCACTTTTTGAATTCCTATGACTATGGAAAAAAAAACTGTTAAAATAATGTAGTTATAGATCAATAATTTGATAAAATTAACTTGTAAAGCGTTTATTTTGAGTTTTTTTTTTTAATTTTCGAAAGCGTACTACTTCCAAAAATACATATTTGTTAGTAAAATTATCTATGTCGAGTGGTTGAACGCATTTACATCCCAAGCAACATGTTCCGCAGAGATTCACGTCCATTCCACACCATAAACACTTCTCCGCAGATAAACCTTTATCGTTCACATCTTTTAGAAACTGTGTTATGTTTGTTCAATCAATTTGTGTCTCAAAGCATATTGAACAAAGATGATTCCATTTATTCTGTCAGCTGAAGCTACTCTCAACACGAATAAAGGATGTTTGCATATCATTTTCGCCACCAGCCCAAAATCGTCTGTTTATCCGGATCGATATAGATAATGGCAGCTGTCCTCAGATTAGAACAGTTTTGCGGTTGACCCAACTCAAAAATTTCTGTCAACTTGAAGTTTTTGACCTCCTCAACTCATCAACAGCACACCAGTTGTTTGTCCGACTCACAAAATGAGAAATGGATTACTATCATCTTCGTTGACGTTGCAAAACACCGAATCGATCCAAATTTATTGCCGTTTTAGCACCTCTCTTGTTTGCGTTGGTCGTCGTCCAAGCCCGAATCGTAAATATTTGCGAACCCATACTAATCCCATGTCCACTTTCTATCTTTTCCCCCCTGGCAGGACAAATGTCGTGATGAACTACACCGAAATCGAAGGCAAAGTACGCGAAGCAACCAACGATGAACCGTGGGGCCCCACCGGACCGTTGATGCAGGAACTGGCACACGCTACCTTCACCTACGAGCACTTCCCAGAGGTGATGTCGATGCTGTGGAAGCGAATGCTGCAGGACAATAAAACCAACTGGAGGCGAACGTACAAGGTATGAATGTTTTGCATTTCGCGGCTCTCTAAACTTTGTCAGTACGACTTTTTTCTACAAACATTCACGTATGAATTTCAGTTCATCTGTTCAGCTGCATTAAAAAAAAACAAAAATAGCTTAATAGGGAGCCGGATCCTATTCTTGGCACTTTCGATTTACTTCGGCAGTGGGGTTTTTTGAAAGCTACTGAGCTCATGTTTGGTCACAATATGCGTCGTATTGGAGTGCTTCTTATTGCAAAGTTTCAGACAATTCGGCCGAGAAAAACCCCTCATGCCAAAGTGAATCATGGAAGTGTCAAACTAGCTTTGCACCTTATGTTGAATCTTTTTTCGGGATGTTCTAGGTCATACAAAATATTCTGGAATACCAATGTTAATATAAACATGATTGAATTATGGGTGACTAACTTTCCTTCTACTAGAGTATGTTAAAAATTCTAATTGAATCACGAGAACGTCACATATCACATTTCAAAAGCTTAAACAATAACCAAATTGGTTCTCCAAATGGTTTTGATGTTTAAATGCCTCAATCTACCAGAACATCCAACTCGCGGATAGCTTTACTTTTTAAATATGGTATTCAAAATGTGTAAACACATGTTTGAGATCAGATGATTCGATTTACGAAATCAATGAAGACTTGAAAGGGTATCCGGCCAGTTGGCTGAATGCCATCTGGCCAAAAATGTCGTTTGGTCGAATTATGAACTTATAATTAATTCGGTTGCCAACAATGCTTAAGTGTAGGGTTCAGAAGTGTAACCCAAGAAAAAAAAATAAAGACAAAAGAATAAATACTCTCACTTCTTTCAACGTAGGGCATTCATTTTGAAGAGACAACACATCTTATGATTATTAATGTAAAAGCAACTAACATTTCAATTTGGAAATTTGCCTTTCTGAAGTCACAAACAGTTTTCTTTCAAGATATACACTGCCGTGAATCGCAAATCAGTCCCATCTGTAAGAAGTAGGCTTTGAGAAAATGGGCAGTGAAGTTTCAAAACTCGTTTTCCATACGAATATTCAAAAAATTCCAGAGGATTGGAACATGTTTAACTCTTAATGAAACTTTCACAATTTGCTTTCTACTACGAAATCTTTCCGGGAAAAATATAAAGATGATCAAAACATGGTTCATTTTTGCATTATACGGTGCGGAAATCTGTAGTGGGACTAACATGCGGTTACTTTTCATTATGGGACAATTTGACTTAGTGTTTTCCTAATTTCTCTGAACAAATAATATAATCTCATTATTGCAGCTGAAAGAGCATTGGAAGATATGTAGAAAACTGAGTTCAACTTAATTTTGAAAAAAATGCAGATGGGACTGACTTGCGATTCACGGTACGCATCCCCCGTGCAAAAACAGAATCGGATGATTTTTGCGTTATAGCTGCTTAAATATTCATCATAGATTATTCATAGATTAAGCTATTCTTTCAATAATTGACATTACGCTTGCTGATACGATAGTGTTCGTTATTTGATTCACAAGTTTTTTAAGAATTAAACTGTGATAGTGATTGCTGACGTTATGAATTGTAATGCTTTTATGAGAGATTTTACCTTATTTTAAAAATAGGTTATTCCTTCAGTTGATTATGTTAGAATAGTCATAGGCACTATCCACTTTATCTGCTTGAAGTGGCCGTTAACATTTCAACTAAGACAGAGGTGTCATTCTGCACTGTTTTATTCATACCCTAAACGAGATATGACCTTCACATGTTGTGTCTGATATGATATTTATAGTTTTCCATTAGTGTCCTATTTGGGTCAAACGGCATTCGGTCAAATGACCTCTTTGGCCAAATGGCGTTCGACCGATTGACCCGGAACTTTGGAAAGGTATTAATCTGTTGCAAAATATATCCTAGTGAATCCAAAAGATCACGGACCATGATGATAACAACTATGAAACCTGACGTGGAGAGAATCATCTTAGACATAGAAATAGCGATTATCCAAGCCGTACCAGTGAAGGGCCAGATCACAGATATCTATCGACACCAACCCTAAATGTATTCCTCAAGAATCTTCTTAAGAACAACAGTTTTTGTTTACAGTATGGCTCTTTATAATGCGATAAAATCAACAAATGTACATGGCAGTCGCATAATAACAAGTAGACCGCAATTTTAAATCGGTGTATCTCAAAATACAGATAATATCGAAAATCAGCAAATTTGTTCTGGAGGTGGAACGCCATTTATTTCGGAATTTGACCGCTAGGTGGCACTAGTGGCCTTGGAACATTTACATATGTTCTGTAGATATTTCAGGATCCTGCCCATTTAGAAGGATGGCATCTTCAGCAAAGTTGTTCAGCAAGTTAAGGACTATCATTGTTGGAGCTAGTTGATTCAAAATGTTGCCACCAGCCGGCGCTAGTGAGCATAAAACTTTTGTTTTACGGATACTTCAGGATCCTGACCTTTTAGAAAGATGGCATCTTCGACAACGTTGATGCGTAGTTCAAGGACATTATTTTAGCTAATCTCGAACCTCAATGATTAAACAAAGAAAGCATTTGAGCTACTGAGCAACTTTGCCGAAGATGCCATCTTTCTAAGTGGTTAAGATCCTGAGATCTACAAAAAAAAATGTTTCATGCTCACTAGCGTCACCTGTTGGCAAAATTAAGAATCAA
The DNA here is from genome assembly GCF_002204515.2 of Aedes aegypti. Classification (NCBI taxonomy): domain Eukaryota; kingdom Metazoa; phylum Arthropoda; class Insecta; order Diptera; family Culicidae; genus Aedes; species Aedes aegypti. Next base: position 220,060,350 of record NC_035107.1, on the reverse strand, counting down.
CAAACTTGATCATTGATAGCCCTTGAGCCACTGAACAATTTTGCCGAAGACGCCATCTTTCTAAGTAGTCAGGCTCCTGGGATTATTCGCAAAACCAAGCGTGTTGTACAAAGTACAAGGCGTGACTTCTCGTGTTACAAAAATTCGCGCGACGACCGAAATGTTAATTATGACGCAGATAGATTTATAGAACATGATTGGCCGTGTACAGATGATGAACATAGTGAAAATATTTAATAAAATTAACTAAATTTCTAAATATTTTAGATCATTGGACTTTCAGGATACACATTTAAGATTTTATGCTGTCAAGATGATTCATCGGTCCTGAAATGGTATACTGAAATTGACCAACATTTCTAATTTCATTCTAGAGTTTACTGCTGTTGAACTACCTGGTACGAAATGGTTCAGAGCGAGTGGTAACATCCTCGCGGGAACACATTTACGATCTGCGATCGTTGGAAAATTACACCTTCGTGGATGAGAACGGCAAAGATCAGGGCATCAATGTCCGGCACAAGGTTCGTGAGTTGATCGATTTCATTCAGGACGACGACAAACTGCGGGAAGAGCGGAAAAAGGCCAAGAAGAACAAGGATAAGTACATCGGAATGAGTTCGGACGCGATGGGTGGTATGCGATACGGGGGCGGAGGAGGAGGTGGTAGCGAGTATGGGGGCTACCGGGATAGCTGGGATCGGAGAACAGATGAACGAGGATGTAAGTTATTCATGTGACATGCACAGATGATCTAGATTCAAATTTGTATTTTATTTTCAGATAACGAAGGCAAGGATCGTTACGAGTACGACTATCAGTACGACGGAGAACGGGAAGATTCCGATACAGAATCCAATGGACCTCATGCCAACAGGTTTGAATTCATAATCTTGTTGTTCTGAAATCATTACCTGACTGTTCTCTCCCTTTCCAGATATTACGACAAGGAGCGCTCTAAAAGCCCTGCCACCCGTCAGCCATCCTCAACCCTTTCGACACATTCCGGCAGCGGATTCTCGCCCTCCTCTTCATCGACAGCCGCCGAAAAGAAGATCAACCTGAATATCAAATCCCCAGCGGCGGCCGCAGCCACGGTAAAAGCAGCGACAATTGCAGCAGCCTCCAAACCCGCCAAGAAAATCGACATGGGAGCAGCGAAAAATTTCGGAAAATCCGCCGACCTCGGCATCAATTCGCCAACGCACAGAAACACCCACGCAGAGGAAATCATCAGCACTTCGGACGTCGGCAGTGGGAAACCGCCGAGTAATGAAATCTTGGAGGATTTGTTCCGAACCTGCCCGGCGCCACCTTCGGTAGGAAGTCCTTCCAAAGACACCGACTTTGATGATTTTAATCCTCGGGCGGACGATACCGCAGCATCCGGTACCGGTCCAGAGTTTGGCGATTTTGAGTCAGCGTTCGGTAAACCGGCACCCAAGGCGGCGACAGTCGGTGCCAGTAGTGGCGGAGATGATTTTGCCGACTTTGGGGCATTTGGATCGGCGCCATCGGCAGCACCTGCTGCTGCTGCTGCCGCAACGAGTGACCTGTTCTTTGGACTGAGCACGAGTGCCACACCAGCTGCACCGGTTGCTACCGGTGGAGTGAATTTGTTCGGAATGTCGCCTCAGCAATCGCAGCCTCAGATGCCACAGCACTCAGCTGCCAACGATCTGCTGTCTGATTTGGGCGGATTGAGCCTGGGAAGCACGAATGGTGAGTGTTTTTTATATTCTATTTGTTTGCTTACGAAATGCTTTAGTATGAATGTCAAAAGTGAATGGCGATGTTTGGCCCTTTTCGAGACAATTTATACTCCCTCTAAAACTTTCACAAGAATTTTTAAAATGTTGTTTGGGCCATAGTTAACCTTCGGGCTGTCGCGCTGTTGTACTTTGTACAGCAGTTGTGATTTATATGCTATTATTTTGCAACAAAGATACCTATGCACTATATCACTGATGGGTCAAGTTTAGCCTTAAATTAAGCAATTAAAATGGCAATTAATCGGTACGATATTCTTAAAAGTGCTGCAGACAAATTAAAACTGTGTGTTGGTCACTGAAAAACATTAAAAACGTGGGTAATTACCACGTGATCACTCATTCTGCAGTGATTGTGATCTAGAGTGCGATGTCGCATCACCGCTCTTGGTTGTCAGATCATCGTGATATTGATAGTTCGCAACTGATATTGATAGTTTTAGTCCATCAGCCATCAGCTGATATGACTGATATTGTGCACCTCTGCCTAGATGTATTCCTCAAAAATCTTCTAAAGAACAATACTAGACAGTTTTTGTTTACAGTATGGCCCTTAAAATGCGGTAAAATCCACTAATGTACATAGAAGTCGCATAAAAATGAACGCACTAATGTATGGTTCAACTAGACCATAATTTAAATAAATCAGTATATCTCAAAATCCCGATAATTTTCAAACATGGGGTCTTTAGTAAAGTTGTTGTGGATGAGAAGTGCACTCTGATAGTACCGCATTTAATACGGAATTCGACCGCTAGGTGGCACTAGTGTTCATGAAACTTTTACTTTTGTAATGCAGATATCTCAGGAGCCTGTTCACTTAGATAGATGGCGTCTTCGACAAAGTTGTTCAGTAACTTAAGGGCTATCATTGTTCAAGCTAGTTGATTCAAAATTTTGACAGCAGGCGGCGCTAGTGAGCATGACATATTTGTTTTACGAATATCTCTGTAGCCTGAATACTTAGAAAGATGGCGCCTTCGGCAAAGTTTGTAAGTAGCTTAAGGGCTATCATTATTTGAGGCAAGTAATTTGTGATTTTGTCACCAGGTCGCGTCACCTGGTGGCACATTTTAAAATAAGCATTAGTGATTGCCCTAGGCTTATTGAATAACTTTGCCGAAGACACCATCTTTCTAAGTGGTCATGATTCTAACATATTTGCAAACAACAGTTTCATGCACACTGGCACATTCAGGTGGCAAAATATCAAATCGCACAGCAAGGTGAGGGGTGGTCATTTTATGGCAGAGAAAATTGTTTTTTTTTTTTTTATTAAGAGTAGTGTTTGATCCTTTGACCGTGTCGCTTGCTCCTGCGGGGGCGGGTGATGGGGTCAGGATCAATCGTGTTGCGCGTCGCTAGCATAGCACGGTAGAACAGTGTCACGGATCGCTTTAGTGGTGTTTGATCTTATGATCGTATCGCTTGCTTCTGCGAGGGCGAGCGATAAACAATTGTTCGGCGTACAATGCGTTTATCGAAAAATATCGCGAATCCGATTAGGCGTGAATATAACATGGAGCGCATCACCAACCAAAGGTGACTCCCAGATCTTTACCTTATCCCACTAACCCAACATCCTTTCCATGACAACTGTGGAGATGCAGAAGATTCTTCGGTCTCTAGTAACAATGGTTGTCTAATTAACATTGCTTCCCTTCCCCGATGATCGTAAGAGCGTAGCCGGCGCCATTATTGACTTTTAAAATTTAAACGCTCGATTTATGCACATTGAGAAATGTTTAGCTAATCCCAAGCCCCATTCATTAAATCTCTGTGCAACTTCGATTGCTCTGGTCAATCGCGGAGTAGCAACTACGAATTGTACGGTCATCTATGCTCATGCTCATGCTCATGAGAGGCTTGTTTTTTTATTAGCAGACTGCCTACGGCGTAAGGAAAGGCATTCTATAATGATGAAAGAAAGGAAGCATAGAGAAACGGTATTTTGTCCGTCTCTGGTTCTAGCAATGCATTCTATGGACGAATGGATCAACTGTGATAGATTAAGAATGGAAGATAGAAGCGAGTGAAAGGTACAGGTGGGATTAAACCCAATACCTTCTGCTTATGAAGCAGAAGCGGTAGCAATTAGACCACCTATCACGTCCGAAAACTGTCTTTTATAAAATTGTTTGTATTAGTAAAGTCCTTTGATTGCTGTTATTAAAAATAAGGGTGGTCCACATTGTCACATAAATTGTACAACTAACTTTCTAATTTGTAGAATTTATAGTATAAATGCTTCAGCAAATTTGTAGGCCATAGAATTTCAAGCAACTTTTCCAAAACAAAATTTGTTTTGCAGCTCTTAAATTATCAGATTTAGAGCTTCTTTTCTATGGTGACATAGTGTGGTCCAAAGAAAACTGCTTTTCTTACTCCAGTGTTTTCAATTCTAATAATTCATCAAAGTAGTCGATGAAACACTAGAGAAACTTTGAAAAAAAAAAATGCAAATCACATATCCAGAAAATTTTTAAGGGGCCGTCCACAAATTACGTAAAGCTCTAGAGGGGAGAGGAGAGTAAGTTCAAGCGTTACGGCACATACAGAAAAAAAACATTTATAAAGCGTTACGGGCTGGGGGAGGTTGTCAAAATTGCCAATTTTGGCGTTACGTAGTAAATGGACGTTTCCAAACAACAACCCAAGTAACATTAGTAGCTAAGTAACAGCTAAGACAGCGGAAATGAGTATACTTTAGTTAAATAAACTGTTATACAGCTGAAAATGTTACTTGGGAAGGCCAGTAAAAATCAAAACTTCATACAAAAGCAAAACAATACAGAGCCCCATCTGGTGAGTGAAGGAACTCACTATCTCTCTACGTTTGGGAGTTCTTTTTTCTTTTAAGAAAGACACTAGCACGTTAAGGGGGCAGGATCCGTCATTGATTTCGGAATTTTCAAAAGCAGTTTTTTCGTTCAAAATCAATAAAATTTACAGGAAAATGTGTTCACTGTATTCTATTCTCCAATCGAAACACAGTGAACACATTTTTATCGAATAATTTTTAGTTTTGAACAGAAAAACTGCTTTTGAAGTTTCGATGATGACGATGATTACGACGACGGAGCGTTGATTGTTAATGCTTCCATTGCACGATTTGTTCTTTGAAGGAAGGACCACACTAGATATCGGACTCGCATGCAACGCCCAGTTGAACAGTCGAAACAGTCGTTCCTGACGAAAAGTTTTCCGGACTGAAGCGGAAATCGAATCCTTGATTAGATGCGGGTAAATGCTTGGTAACGCTAACAACATGGCCAAAAATCGAAGCAAAAACTCGTCAACGGAGGGCAATTACGGTAAACATTATGAAATGAAATTGTATATTATATCATGTTATATTTGTAATCCTACAAAACAAAGAAACTTCAATAACCAAAACGGCTGCTAGGGAAAGCATAGATAGCGCCACCGTAGCCTTGTGTGTTTGACAGAACAGCAATGCTGTTACAATATTAAATCCCATACAGTTGTGTTCAGAATAATAGTAGTGAAAGCCGATTTTCCTACAAAATGCTCAACTTTGGCATGCTGTAACTGTGTCTCCATATGAGCAATCGGCATGAAATTTTGGCAGTGAACTACAAATATGCTCAAACTCATTATCACAAGATTTGAAAATTTTCACACTACCGGCAAAAAAGTTAGGCAGGTCGCTGGTGGTTCGGCCGGTGCTACGCCTCCCGAATAATATTTCTTTCGTTAGTGATAAGTGTGATTTTGGAGTTGTGTGTGGTTTTTTGATCCATGCTCCTGTGGGGTGAGCGAAGGAATCAAGACCAAGCGTGTTCGGTCCGCGTGGTGCTAGTGCGGAAAAAGAATCGCGTTTCTCATTTCTCATTTCTCGCACCTAATTATTGACGAGGACCAAATATGCTTTCAAATGACTCCGTCCATCGAACCCGGTTCATCCAAAGTTGGATGAAAGTCTAGAGATGCCTACCGTCGAAATTCCTACAAAAATTATTGAGCATCCTGACGAAATTGAAACGGGACATAATTTAACGGCAGAACAGCAAGCAAAATTGTTCCTTGCGATTCAATATCTACCAATGACTAAGGAGGGAAATTTAGGGCGAACTCATTTATTGAAACATACAATTGAATTGCTTCCAGGAGCAACGCCTAAACGAGTTCCTTCTTACCGATGGTCACCTGCCGTAGAAAAGGTAATTGATGATGAAATGGATCGATTGTTGCGCCTAGATGTGATCGAGGAATGTGAAAGTTCCGCAGACTTCATCAACCCTTTGCTGCCCATAAAAAAAACCTACCGGGAAATGGCGAATCTGTTTGGATTCCCGTCGGTTAAATTCATTAACGAAAAAGGACGATTTCCCTATACCCAATATGTCCGTTATTTTACAGAGGATTAAGCATGCTCGCTATTTCTAGCCCGTATGCAGTAACTAAAGCTGAAAGGGTTTATTCGCAAATTTCATAACACCAAAAATGGCCATTTTCAACACCCACCCACCTTCTCATAAAAATTTTTATAAGAATATTTTCCGAATTTTGTATGACCTGTAACATCTTGAAGACACCCACCCACCCCAATCAGCATTAAGATATATGTGAATGGGCCCAAAGTGGATTGCGGCTGCTCAATCGAGGATGAAGGATCAATTGGCGAGCTCGTTTCATGCTTTTATTGCAAATATGTAAAATATGTATAACTGTACATTAAATCGTTACAACGGTGGGACGTAAATATGATTTTTCATCAAACTATGAATGGTTCGTCAATGTGAGTGTCGGAATAAACTCTTTTTCATAAATTATTTACGTTTTACAGATTTTATTTTCTTTCATAATTTATTTATTGTAATTGAAACAATGATTTCTTGGTAATTAAAACAAAACTTTAAATGGTTTGTCACTGTAAGTGTCGGCGTGTTCTGTGATGGTCCAGCCAGTCGATATTTTATTTCTTTCTATATCAGTGGAATATGGTAACACATGCTTTCGTCCTGACAGCGTTAGGAATGTTGTGTTTAGCTATTTGTTCAATAAGCTTTGATTGGTTCGTCACTTGAAGTGTCGACATTATTTTTTTCTTCTACTTCATAATTTTTCATATCAATTGAAATACTATATTTAAAATCATGTTTATATTTCACAAATAATTGTTTATCATGGTCTAAACGCTAATCAAAGTGAATCCTGGTACACAACGATCCTTCCCATTAATAAACATCCCTCCTGTGACCTTTGTGGAGATGCAGAGGCAAACACGGTCTCCAAATAGCAAAGGTTACACACTAACATTCCTTTCCCAATCCCACCTGACTGCAAGGACGTGGCCGGTGCCGTTATTGACCCTGTATGAATAGACAGTTATCGCTCAACTCCTGAGCAAAGCAGACGCGTTTCGCTTACAGTCTAAGCGACGGGAGTTGAATTCTACTTTTTTCAATAAAGAGCTACGGTCGAAGTACAATTCAGTGCACGCAGGTCTTCCTCGCGTTTTGTTCATCCGCGTGACGTCGCGTTACCGGGACCGCCATGAATCGGCGCGAAAATTCCTTTCGCATCGATTATGCGAAGGTACCCAAAAAACCATCCTTCGAAGAAGTGCATCTATTCATTGGCAACCAGCTGGGTATGACACGCGATGAAGTGAAGCGAATCCAATGCAGTAGATATCTCGGCTGCGCTTTCGTTAAGGCAAGTAGCCTCTCTGTTGCACAGAGAATCGTGGAGGAGCACGACGGAAAACATGAACTCGTTGTGGACGGAAATAAGTATACGATCCGTTTGACGATGGAAGATGGGGCCGTTGACGTCAAGCTGTTTGACCTCTCCGAGGATGTATCTGATCGCGAGATTACGTCGTTCTTGTCAGAATACGGTGAAGTTTTTTCAATCCGTGAGTTAATGTGGGACTCAAAATACATGTTCGACGGCTATCCGACGGGTGTGCGAGTTGTTCGCATGATCGTTAAAAAGAACATCCCTTCCACCGTCATCATCGATGGGGAAGCCACGTGTGTGCAATACAATGGGCAGCAGCACACGTGCAAGCATTGTAGTGAGGTCATCCATAACGGAATCTCTTGCATTCAAAACAAGAAGCTTCTGGTCCAAAAACTTACCGCGGACCAGTCCAAACAATCTTATGCAAACGTTGCAAAACAAGCAGCGTCAAAGGTTAACGTGCCGAAACAATCAAGATCCAGAGCCTCATCGTCCTCCGCTCCGCGAATCAGACCATCAAGCGCACAAGATCCAACAATAGGAGCACCAAAAGAAGCGGCAATTACAAATAACCCAAGCCAACCGAAAGGTACACCGTCCTCCGGTGCGAGAAATAGATCAGCAAACGAACATGCTCCAACGGCGGGAACATCGAAAGAAGCAACTACTACAAACTCACTTAGCCAACCGAGTACTCCAGCACAAACGTTTCCCTCGACTGCAGTACCAGCTGCAGATACCCCGCAGACTCATCTCACGATCCCTGCTCAGGAACTCTTTAAAAAACCACAACACACATTCCGACCCGAATCTACTTCAACAAGTCTGAGTGAGAACTCCCGTCACGATGGGAGCGAAACGGACGACTCTGCTTCCTCCACAAGCAGCAGACGTCTCCGTGCACGTCCATGTGCCAAGAAAATACGTCACGATCATGACGTCAATATGTTGTCTGATTTCCCCCAACTTTAAATGGATCAAGCAAGCTACAATATCGCAACTGTTAATATCAACACAATATCAAGCGAGACGAAACTCAACGCCCTTCGCTCGTTTGCCAGAAACCACGACATTGACATCATGTTTCTACAAGAAGTGGAGAATGATAAACTATCGATTCCAGGCTACACAGTTGTTTGCAATGTGGACCACGCGCGCCGTGGAACAGCCATCGCACTCAAAGAACACATTCAGTTTTCGAATGTCGAACGGAGCTTGGACAGTCGTTTATTAGCCATGCGAATAAACAACGTTACACTCGTTTGCATCTATGCACCAAGCGGTTCTCAGTACCGAGCCGAAAGAGAATACTTTCTCAATAATACTGTTGCATATTATCTTCGTCACAACCCACAAAATGTGATCCTCGCTGGGGATTTTAACTGCGTTTTGCGCCAAAGTGATGCTACTGGTTCCAATCACAGTCCCGCTCTTTCCGCTACTGTGCAACAACTCCTTCTTCGTGATGTGTGGGAAAAACTACGCCCTCGAATTCCTGGTCACACATTCATTACGCCAAATTCGACATCTAGACTAGACCGCATCTATGTTAGCGACAGGCTTTGCGAAAATTTGCGCTCCACCGACACTCACGTTTGCTCCTTTTCGGATCATAAGGCAGTAACAGCACGGATCTGCCTTCCCCATCTCGGTAGAGAACCTGGTCGAGGTTTCTGGTGCTTACGACCGCATCTCCTTACTACCGAAAATATGGAAGAATTCCAAAATCGGTGGCAGTATTGGACACGAAAACGTCGAGAATACCCATCATGGATGACTTGGTGGATTACTTACGCGAAACCGAAGATAAAGTCATTCTACAAATGGAAATCCAGCATTGTTTTCAACGATTTCCATCGCGAGCAGCAGCAGCTTTACCATCGACTCCAACAAGCATACGACCGATACTACTTGGATCCCACCATGCAGCAAACCATCAATCGAATCAAAGCGCAAATGTTGACGCTGCAAAGGAATTTCACGAACATGTTTACTCGGATCAACGAAACCTACGTTGCCGGAGAAGCACTTTCCAGTTTTCAACTCGGAGAAAGACGGAAGAAAAGAACAACAATATCACGTCTGAAGGTGGAGGAAGGAGTAACGTTAGAGCGATCGGGCGAAATCGAGCAGCATCTACTGCAATACTTTCAACAGCTATATGCGATGGACGAGAGTGGTGAACCAAACCGTCATGATTTCGATTGCGAACGGATCGTGCCCGATAACGATGAAATCAACGAAGCATGCATGAGCGAAATATCCACGACTGAAATTCTCACAGCAATTAGAAAGAGCGCTTCCCGAAAGTCTCCAGGCTCGGATGGTATACCAAAAGAGTTCTACGCTCGATCTTTTGATATCATCCATCGAGAGTTAAATCTCATCATGAACGAAGCACTAACCGGACGCTTTCCTCCGGAATTCGTAAATGGAGTTATAGTACTCGTTAAAAAGAGAGAAGCCGACGAAACAGCCCAATCGTATCGCCCAATATCCCTATTAAATTTTGATTATAAAATTCTCTCCCGCGTGCTAAAAGCAAGGCTGGAGAGTGTGGTGCAAGCCCACCCGATTCTCAGTGATAGCCAGAAATGTAGTAATTCCAATCGAAATATATTTCAGGCGACACTGTCTCTCAAAGATCGCATAGCAAAAACAATCCAGCGTAAACAGAGAGCCAAGGTCATCGCTTTCGATCTGGACCATGCTTTCGATCGTGTTCGGCTCTCATTTTTGTACAGAACCATGTGCTCACTCGGGATAAATCGGGCGCTGGTCAACTTGCTGAGTCGAATCTCGTCATTGTCAACCTCTCGACTGTTGGTTAACGGACACCTATCGGCAGCATTTCCGATCCAACGCTCCGTTCGTCAAGGTTGCCCTCTCAGTATGTTACTCTTCGTGATATACCTCAATCCTCTCGTAAGCAAACTGGAACAGATTTGTGGAGAGGATCTAATCGTCGCTTACGCGGACGACATCACTGCGATCTGTTCGTCTGTGGAGAAAATAGAAGAAATGAGAACGCTCTTCATCAGGTTTCAATCTGTATCAGGGGCCAAAATAAACTGGCAAAAAACGAAGGCACTAGACGTCGGCTGCATCGAAGGGAACCCTCTTCGTGTGAGTTGGCTTCAAATGGTTAACACGCTAAAAATTCTTGGGATCACATATACCAACTCAATCCGATTGATGATCTCGCTGAATTGGAATTCGATGATAGGAAAGTTTAGTCACCAAATCTTCTTGCACTCTCAACGATCTCTAACGTTGCACCAAAAAGTCACACTGCTCAACACTTTCATAACGTCCAAAATATGGTACCTATCATCAGTTCTCCCGCCGTATAGTGTTCATGCAGGGAAAATTACCTCTATGATAGGACAATTTTTATGGAGTAGAATACCAGCACGGATACCACTTCAGCAGCTTGCACGAGATTATGCTGATGGAGGACTGAAGCTTCAATTACCACTTTACAAGTGCAAATCTCTGATACTCAATCGTCATATCCTTGAAATTGAATCAATGCCATTTTATAAATCTCTCTTACTACATGGTGATCAATTCAGACCAACAATTCCCGCCGACTTACCTGATGTTAGAGGAATGTATCAGCAATTCAGACAGCTTCCCCCGCTAATTCAACAAACTCCCACTTCTGACTCTATACACAAGTTCTTTTTAGAGCAGACGGAAGTACCAAAAGTGGAACGTGAGTACCCGAACGTGAATTGGAAGCGTATATGGCAGTGTATCAATTCACGGGAAATAGCCAGCTCAACTCGTAGTGCACTGTATATGATCGTGAACAGGAAAGTGGAGCACAAGAAACTGTACTTCCAGATGAGACGCACTGACAACGAAGGTTGCTCTCACTGTAATGCAACAGTCGAGACGTTGGAGCATAAATTCAGCGAGTGTCAAAACGTCACAGGAGCATGGAGACTCATTAACACAAAATTCGCTACAGTTGTGGATGGGTGGCGCCAGTTTTCGTTTGGGAACCTCATAAGACCTACTCTTGAGAACATTAGGTTTAGTACAAGAATTAAATTGTTGAGTTTGTTTGCTAAATACATCGACTATGTAAATACGTTCAACGATAGAATTGATATAGCAGAATTAGAGTTTCTATTAGACACACAAGACTGAAGAAATGATGAATTTGTACTTTTTATAATTCAATGACCAATAAAGCTTTTATAAAAAAAAAAAAAAAAAAAAAAAAAAAAAAAAAAAAAAAAAAAAAAAAAAAATAGAGGCACTGAATTATGCACACTGAAGGAGATTATGGCCAATCCCAAGTTGGCTGAACTTCTAGTTGATTCTTTGTGCATCTTCACTGACTTCGGTGAATCACGGAATAGCAACCATTGATATGTGTAGTCAGTCTAAGCTAAGCTATGCTACCGGCAAAAAAGTTATGCACCAGGTGAAATCGCTCAAAATAATTTTAAATATCTGCTATATTTTGAGTTTTTCAATTTTTCTTTATTCATCGTTTCAACCATTTCCACCCAAGCTGGAAATGTATAAACAAGCCAATATTTTATAAAATTGTATCTGAACAAAAATTTACAAAACAAAAACTACTATAGGCAAATATAATGCGCCACCATCATAGAGATCGTTGGGGAAGAATGAAAGAAATGTCACTAAAAATATTTGTTTACGTCCAAAATTCAATTTTCACCCCGAAAATTGGGTAATAATCAATCGATTATTGAACAATTTTCCATTGGCATAATCATTTAGAACTATTAATCTTGCGATATGCGTGATTTCTAACAAATTTAACCACTAACGAAGAATCCGGAAGTTTATAACCTATGTTGCCAAACACCAATTTTCCAATTTCATCCCATGAGCACTGACCGGATCTGTACATTTTCATTGGAAAACAAGTTTATTATGTTTTTCAATGCTCTTTGATCGTCTACAAAATAACTATTCCGAGAAAAAGTTTAAATTGTGTGGTTCTTCCTATGCTGCAAACGGTGCGTTCTCAACCCAACCTTTTTTTTGAAGGTTCTTCTACTAGCCACCAGATGTCGAAGTGATCGTTTAGCTTTGAAAATATTTGCCTATTATTTTGAGGGATTTCACCTGGTGCTTAACTTTTTAGCCGGTAGTGTGATTTTTTTTTTCAAATTTTGTGATAATGAAATTGAGTATGTTTGTCGTTCATTGCCAAAATTTCATGCCAATTGCTCATATGGAAACAAAGTTACAGCATGCCAAAGTTCTTCTTCTTCTTCTTCTTTCTTTTCCGAGCTGGTGGTTGTCAGCTCGAGTGTTTGGGCCAGTGTCTAGACTATATGCCCAGTTGTTTTTCTTCGATTATGTTTAATCGAAACGCTTTGTTGCGTGTTCACAAGTCTAATTTGCATTCTCTAACAAAATTTACTATTTCTTCATATAACACCATGTTTTTCGTTTTAAACACTTCTTTCAAGTTTGCAAATGCACAATCAAAACTATACTGCATTCTCACGAGCCCATATCTTGGACATAGCAAGATCAAATGTTCTGCCGTTTCATCCACCTCACACCATTCGCATTCAGGACTGTCAACAATCTTCATCCGGGACAACCAGAACTTGGCGTAATTATGCCCCGTCATCAGCCGATTTAGTAGTCGAATATCTCTACCGCTGATTTCCTTTCCGAAATACCAGGGTTTCTCCAGAATATCCGGTTGAATCGCGTAAAAGTGTTTCCCCTTCTCTTCAGAGTACGTTGTGTACCAACTCGCCGTGTTTTGTCTCATTTGTATTTTCAAAATTCCAAAAACGTCCTTAACAAACAAGTTGTGGTCCAAAACTGTTGCCGTATGCTCCAGTCCCGCTCGTGCAAGATTATCCGCCATTTCATTCCCAAAAATTCCCACATGACTGGGAATCCATTGGAACGTTGTTTTCCACTTATGTGCTGTATTTATTATCTCCGCAACAAGTGTTTCGGCCTTTTTCCTCATTATTGCGTCTTCGATCATATCACATGCAGTCATCGAATCCGTGAATACCACATAGTGATTCAGCTGATTGGTTTCAATAATATCCATGGCAACTTTGATTGCTTGAAGTTCGGCAGATGTAATACTGGTGTTCCATTTAAGTCGAAATGACTGTTTCATGTTTTTCGTTTCAACGAAAATTCCAATACCACAAGTCGTGTCTTCTTTTGACGCATGTGAAAATCCGTCCACGCCCTGCATACTTCCCGTTCATTACAAAAAGTGCGGCTTGCTTTAGTTTTACTGGTGGTAAATCCTTTTTGGCCCAATGATTCCTTCTAATGTGGAATGTATTTCCACATCCCCTGGAGTCGTTGCAACGTGCGCCATGATTTTAGCGTATACATTCCAGTTCTTACGGTAGGTCTTTTCTTGGTACGAAAATCCACCTTCGTTTTCTTCAGCTATTTCTGATATGCTTTGCAGCTGCTCGGCCACAACATTGCGCCTTTCAAAGCATCTGGCTACGTTTTTTCCCGTGACATAATCCAGTCGATGTTCCAAGCGGTCTTGTCCTGCTATCGCTGTTAGTGCATTTATAGGTGTGGTTCGAGTGCATCCTGTAGCTCTCCTAAGACATTGGTTGTTCGTTATATCCAATTTAGTCCGATTTGTCTTTTTTGCATTACACGTGACCGTACATCCATATTCGATCACGCTTCGGATTAAGGCAGTGTAAATATTCATGGCCGTTTGAGGATGACTTCCGTTTTTCATCCCACATATTACTTTCAACATGTTCAATCTGTCGTTAATTTTTACTCGGGTCTCATTAATGTGCTGTCCAAAGCTCAGGTAACGGTCAATCGTCACACCTAGGTAACGATGACTTTTGACCGTTTCAATCGGACTACCATCTAGGTGAACAGTCAGTGAGTTGTTGTTATTTGTAAACAATATTATTTTGGTTTTCTCTGAGTTGACTTTGAAGTTTAGTTCCTCCGCTTTTTCATTGAACTGATCAACTGTCGTCTGTACTTTTTCGTTCAGTTGGCCAGTACTTTTCGCCTTGACAATGATTCCAAAGTCATCAGCGAATTGCACCATTATTACTCCGTCGCCTGATATACTGTGCAGTCCAACCGTGTACAAATTGAAGAGCGTTGGCGAGAGAACATCACCTTGTGGAAGTCCGTCGCTGATGGTTCTGGAAACCGATCCCGTCCTCAACTGCATTGTAACCTTCCGGTTGCGCAAAAAAGCAGTGATCCAAATATTGATCTCATTTGGAATCAGGTAGGAACTAAGAATTTCTTCTAACTTGTCTGTTTTTATCGCGTTGAAAGCGTTTGACAAATCGATACAGACTAATGCCGTTATAAATCCTTCCCTTTTATTTTTCTTGATGCAGTTCACCACGAACGACAGACATGTATTCGTAGACATACCTTTTCTGAACCCGAAAGAAGTTTTCGGTAGCAAACTCCGTTCTTCGATGAAATCTTGAAGTCTTCCAAGTACCGCTGTGTTGGCCACCTTTGTCAATGTAGGTACCAAAGAAATAGGGCGCTTTCCAGCCACACTGTTTTGGTCCTTTCCCGGTTTTGGGATCGGCACTACCTTTATCCTTTTCAACGGCTCCAATACATACCCACTTTTCCACATGTTGTTCAAATCCGCAATGATATTGGATGTCGCCGCCGGACTCAGCTGCCTTAGCGTTTCGTACGTTAAGCTATCCTCGCCTGGCGCTGTGCATTTCTTCTTTTTGTTCAGGATATTATGCCAGCTTTCCATATCTAGCAAATCATAATTAGCAGCAATTCCATAGCGTTCTTCTGGTCGGTAGTCAGGTTTTCCAAAATGCAGGTCCAAAAACTCCTCAGCCATTGCTTTTTCCTCCCACAACACATTGTTTTCTTTCCGATAGTTCTTCTTTCCCGTCAAACGTCCAATTTTACCCCAGAGTTCCTTCGATGTTGTGAATGGATTCACTTCGTTCGGGAATTCCTGTAGTTTTCTCGATATTTCCTGTCGTTTTGCTCTCTGGAAAATCGCTGCTTTCTTTTTATAGTTGAGTAACGTCCTTTCATTCGATGTTCTGTTGAATTCTCTGCGCGCTTCCGTTTTTTCCCGCCAAGCCTTGTCAACATCTTCGGACCACCAAAATTTTGGAGTCTTTTTATCCTTTCTTCTATTCCTTTTGTTAACCACTTTAGCGGTTTTAAACAGATCTGTTATATTTCGCAAATCGTCTCCATCTAGTTTGGACATTTCTCCATTAATCGCCTTCTTATCGTACACGTAGCGTACGTTCTGTTTCGGTACGTCCGCGGTGACCATTGTCTCAACCGCTAGATGATGGCTTCCAATGATGAACTCTAACACTCTCCATTTCAAATCCATATACATCGCTGGTGTGCATATAGTCAAGTCGATGGCAGTCGCTTTTTGATTCAGCTGCACTGGTATATATGTGCAGGAACCGTCGTTCAACAAAAGCAAATTATGCCCATCAATCGCGTTCATCAACATCTCACCCCTTCTATCGGTCATTTCGTTGCCCCACGCAATGTGGTGGGCATTCAGGTCGCCTCCTATGACGATCTTCCTGAAGGATCGAAGAGAGCCGAAAATTTTTACAATATCGTCTTCGAAGATTGCATTCGGAATTGAAGGACTCACATATAATGATGCCACGACAAGATCGATTGTGGCAATCTTTATGGCTACTGCCTGAGTATAATCCGAGGCAGCGTAATTGGGTAGTAGTTGAAACAATTTTTAAGCATAATAGCTGCTCCTCCATAGTTGTCATCTCGAGAGCTGAATATTTGGTGGTATCCTGGGATACGGTATTTCGTCGTCATTTCTAGTTCTTCTTGGGTCCATGTCTCAGACAACAGCGCTACTTCGTAGCCATCTGCTGCCAGTACTCTTTGAAGTTCCGATTTATTACTCTTCAAGCTTTGTATATTGCATTGCACGATCTTCATTTCTGGATTTTGATGATCGAAGGCAATTAAGCAATAGTTTTCGATAAATCGAAGCATTGCCTCGAAATATCTTTGATTTTTTCTTTTACGCCGGTTGGTAAATCCTGCTCGATGCACAAGGAGTAGAATTTCATGACCTGTTCCTGGAACCGCAGGTTCACATTTTCGGTGGTCTTCTCAGTTACTTCCTTAATTATTTTTTCGACATCCGTAGTTTTGTGGGGGTTGTTTAGACACACTCCATTACTTGACGGTTGCTTGGATTTCCTTGAAGACTCCTCTCTCACAGAGTCCTCCGCTTCAGAATCGCCGTTTGATTTCGGTCGTTTAGTTCCCTTCTTGTTTCTGTCTTTGCTCGACTCCTTTGGCTTCCATAATTTTACTGCCGGTTTGACAGGTTCTCGAGGTATGTTGGTTTGGTCCCATTGTTTTTTGAGATTGCCAACATTTGCTTCGACCGTTTGCGCCATGCTCGGGAATTCTTGCAGGTTTTCGAATGGATTTTGACTCAGCATAGGTACTTGTTCACGTGCTTCGATGTAGGTGAGATTCCTTTTTGCTCGTAGCTCATTGATGTGTTGTTGCCGTTTCCTTTCTGGACAATTATTCTCCGCTGTCGTGTGCTTGGTTGATTTGCAGTTAGCGCATTTCACTGGATTTTCGCATCGCTCGTATTGCTGATCATCCTCATGTTGCTCGCTGCACTGGTGGCAACGGCGGGATCCTCTACAGTTCAATGTGCGGTGGCCGAACCTCAAGCAGTGTTCGCAGAAGTCCACTTTTCGCACAAACGGCAAAATTCTCGCTGGACAGTCGAATAGCCTCACACGGTCCGGTAGTTGGTTGGCACGAAAAGTTACACTGATGCGTGCCAACGGGATTCTTTCATTGTTAGCAAAACGATGTAGTCGACTTACCCGTAATACTGTGAATTCGGAGTCCAGTCCGTCTCGGATTTCGTCGTCTGTTAAATCGATCGGTACCCCTGCAATTACGCCTGTCATCGACACCAAATGACTGGGGACGTACGCTTTGTAGGTTGTACTTTGCGTGTTGATTTTTTCTACCAACAAGTTAGCTTTGAGGAAATTGTTGATGATCACCATGACTTTGAAGCGTCCCACATACTTCATATCCACGATATGTCCGCGGATTCCTTCAATTTCTCTTAGTGCAGCTCCGACAGAGAATTTGTTGATTTTTTGCTGTTTTGTTGTTACCCTTCAGCTCGATGTACACTCGATATGGAGCCGCATCTGCAAACGTGTACGTGATGTTCTCCAAGGTTCTTCCAGGTATCCTCGCATCCTTCATTTGTGTATTTGTCCTTTCCCCATCTTCTGCTATGGAGCCACCAACAGCTCCTATTTCGGAACCTGGCGGTTCCGCCATTTTGCACTTAACCTCACTTCACCACAATTTCGTTTTATTTTTCCCCCGAACAAAATGGCTGCCTCTGGGCAGCAGCGTCCTGTCGCCGCAGTTTTTCCTTCACAATTATTTCTTCAGATCGATATTTCTCACTTTTTGGATGTGTTTCTTCTTTCAAAAGCACAATTTCACTTTTTCCTCTGTATTTCGCTTTCCGTAATCAAATCACCAAGCTGAAAACACGTTCGAACACTCCTATCAAAATTCAATACGCCCGCCTTTAGCAAAAGCCAACCGAACAATCTACAGGAAACCCAAGAAAAGATGCCAAAGTTGAGCGTTTTGTATGAAAATCGGCTTTCACTACTATTATTCTTAACACAACTGTACAGTGGCGCCTTTGTTTTGGTTCGGTGAGCACTGACAAAAACTACCTTTAATGATCCATTGTACCTGAATCTTACTGACAACAAAATAGTGATAAAAGTACTTCTTTCTTTCTTTCTGGCATTACGTCCCCACTGGAACAAAGCCTGCTTCTCAGCTTACTTCCACAGTTATTAACTGAGAGCTTACTATGCCAATGACCATTTTTGCATGCGTATATCGTGTGGCAGGTGCGAAGATACTCTATGTCTTGGGAAGTCGAGAAAATTTCCAACCCGAAAAGATCCTCGACCGGTGGGATTCGAACCCACGACCCTCAGCTTGGTCTTGCTGAATAGCTGAGCGTTTAGCGCTAAGGCTATCTGGGCTATCTGGGATAAAAGTACTTGTTTGGGGCGTGAAAAATCTTGGCGATATTAGTTTTTTGAGTGTATTTTCGGATATCTTTGTATTTGAAGTAGTTGCTGGTAATGGATTTAATTCTCGACTCTTGTCAATTTCCTTATGTGTTCAGTGAAAGATTTCTGTTTTGATCTTTCAGTAATGCTCGGTAAAAACTGCTTTTCGGTGAGGCTTGTAATCCACCGTAGGTTAACTTACACTGAAATGAATTTTATTGTAGAAACTACTTAAGGCGAAATAGACCGTCATTGACATTTGTACGCGTCGTTGATGATTGTTCCAAATTCATCTCACGATTTCGAATCAAAGAAAATCAGTTGGTTTTGCACTGACACAGCTGAAAAAGTATCAGCATACTTTATGCATGTAAGCGCGTACAGTGATACTTTTCAAGTCAATATAAACTATCAAGACTGAGTGTTATCACTTTGAAATGCAAGCTGAAAAGTCATCATTGTTGCCAAAACGAATGACGGGTTACTTAGCCTTAAGGTGATTATAGAACGAAGCCTCACCTCAAATTTTCAAGAGCACATGACCTGAGAACCAAACAGCGCTCTGCGTTGTAAAAAATATCCCATTGGTCAGCACCAGCAAGCAAGCAATTTGATTAATTTTCAACGCACTTCGTTTTATAATCACCTTAATCCATGGTAAAATTAAGAACTGCACCAACGATTTTCAACCGACTACATTGATCTGTTAACTCTACCATAACATAGTGAACATCACTACGATAAAATATATTCGGTTTATTTAACCAAAGTTGCCGTATTTATTACTAGAAACATTATTGATTTGACAAGGTTGGCATTATATTTTTAATCACACTGTGTTGTACGGTGGGTGTCACGGATTGAAATACAATGCTCTGTAGTGGATGCTACTATGGACATGGTCACTTTTACTGCACTGCTCAGTGATTTTTAACAGATTATAGTAAACTTTACAGATTTTCGGTCGGTTGAAAATCGTTGGTGCAGTTCTTAATTCTACCGTGGATTCGATAGATTATACAACAAAATTTGTTTGCGTGTAGCATTTTCTCATAAAAAATGCTGACAATAAGTAAAATTTTCAAATTTAGAATTATTCATTATTTTGCTAAAAAAAATAAAATTGATAATTATGTATGAGTTATATATATGTATGTAATGATAGATATTAGTTATTATGCGATACTATTTATGTTATTAAATTTTCCAACAGTCTCGAAAGGGTTCACAATAGGCGTTCTTACCGCTTTCTTCAGTTGCATGTCGTGAAGAAAATAAAAAAAAACAATCAATACCATCAAGTAAAGGAATTTAGCGAGCCTAAGTATCACACATTTTCTCAACTATAATTGCGCTTGTTCTTGTGTTTTGCCGGGTCGAATTTTCACCAAAAATTACGACTCTTCTCACTCTCTCGGTCTCAGTGTGTTAAACAGTGCCACAATCCAAACGATCAAGTGACCTTGTTAAACCAGTGGGAAAAATGTGTTCCGTACATTTGTCCCATTTCAGTGACGCATCGCGACGCCTCCGGTGAACGGAGATCGACTCTCCAGGGTTGCACCCGAGACCTGATTGCACTTCTGCAAAGTGTACCGGAAATTCGCTTCGAGCAACAGCTGGACGCGATTCGGCGGCAGTTGGACCACCTGCTGGAATGCCTACCAGGACCGAGAACTCCGGAGCAGTTGATCAGATTCGACGACGACCAGCGTACGCTGGATTGGGTAAAGTACGCTTCAGATCAATACCCGGATTTGCTGGAAGAGTTGATCGCGAGATTTGATCGGGAGTTCCCCGGCAAGGAGCCGCACGTGGATGCGAGGATTATGAGGATCTTTGGTATTGACTACAATCACGTATTCGTAGTGGAGAGTTTGGCAATGCTAACTGCAGCAGATAAAGTCAGCCAAAACAGAGAAGTATTACCATTTATATTGAGTAGATTAGTACAGGATGGCGAGTATTTAGGCGGATGCTTTGTTGAATTAAGCTTGAATCAAACCGAATCCACCGTCACACCATCGAAGCACCACCATTGGCACAAATCCGAGCAACTGGTTCAAATTTTGGCCAGCATTCCAAACAAGGTGGCCAATGTACTACAACGGGATACACCAGATACGTTCCTACCAGAACGGTATTCTCAAATTATGCTCCAACAAATGCTTAGAGCAATTAATTCACTAGCCAAAATCACCCATCTACACACCCACCTCTCTTACGACACGACATTCCTTGCAAAGCTATTCAGCAAACTGATTGTAGATTACAACTTTGATAAGCAATCGCGTTATTTACAATTCTCGCTTCGAATCCTAACACATTGGGCGCGGTTCAATGATTGCCAACAGAGACCACTTATCGCAGCGATTTGCACCGGCTTATCGCGTCCTGCAGTGGAAGTACTCGCTCAAATTGCTTTACGCGAAGGAATTGATTTGTGCAATCTTTTCGGGAGCAACGATTGCACTGGAGATTGGAACTATGTCCTCACGAAGAAGATTCCACTGTTTTGCAGCTTCTCACAGGATGCAATTGTTGAGAATCTGATATATTTGTTGGCGAGGGTGTTCGAAGCGGAATTGAAGGCATTATCCTTAGAATTAGTGACGGTATGGTCCAGTCGCACAGGCATCCAGAAGACATCATTCGAACAGCATCTGTATCTGTCCAAGTTATTGGTTTTGTCTATGACTTATCTAAATCAATCGAAAAATGGGAAACTGACCGCGGTGGAGATGCGAGAGTTTCGACGCTTGCTATTTAGAGGACTAAAGTGCCATTTGGAATCACCTGTTAAGGAAATGAGATGCGTCGGAATGATCGTGTCGGAGGTCATTTTGGGATATTTCGATGCTTCCGATGTGGAAGAAGCTAATAAACTAAAATTTGATTACGATGGATTTGATAAAGATACACTGAACCTAGTTGACTGCTTGCGCAATTTCAAAAACCGATGCAGATTTGTTGAGGATGAGCTATCGCAAAACCTAATCAGCTCAGAAGAAGCACCGATTGATCAACTAATTGAAAAACTGTTTGAATCTGGAAGTTCAGAAACTCAGCTGCCGTCATATGAAAGTTCGCAATCACAAACGGTAGAGCCCGTTGTTACCGAAGTCGAAGTACTGTCCTTGAAATCATCAGACTTCAAAATATCCACCAAGCACGGCGATAGTGACGATTCTGAACTCGATTCGGATGATGATTTGGAACCGTACGACATGTCTAATGATACTAATTTGGAACAAGAACAACATCGTCCAAAGTATCTCCTAGATCTTCGTGAAATACTTCTAGACACTTCTGATCAGCATCCACCGGCACGTTTCGAACTTGCCATCCAAGCTGCACCAGAATTGATCCAGCAGCAGCTACCCAACAACGACATCAAGCTAGCTCTTGATCTACTGCAAATAATCCTCCCACTTGAAGCTCGCGTCTATATGGAAAACTTCCAAGAGTACAAATTCTCCGCCTTGACTGCTATATGCAGCACTTATCCCAAAGAGTGCGCCGAGTATCTCTGTCGCGAGTTCCATTCTGAGCTTAGTAAATACTCTCTTAATCGTCGTATTCTCATGTTGGACATCCTTGCCCAAACCGCCAAAGTCCTCAGCAATCTAGATTCCACAAATCATCAATCCAAAACTACCACCAGTGAGCAACCGGAACTCACTCCTACGCCAAAAAATGCCCTGGATCTGAAATTCCGCGAAGAGAATGAATTACTTCGCAAACGCCAACTAGCGGAACGGATCGTTCGCGAACGGATTGCTGGGAAAACGCGCCATATCACGTCTCAGCGATCTACTGCCTCCTCGTCCGTGGGCAGCAAACTTCCGACCGCGAATCGTTTCTCCGACGTGGCAGGATGGTTCTTTTTCCCGCTGCTACGAGGCTTCGGATCCAAGCAGTTTCTTTTTACTGCAAACCTAAAATTTCAGTACGATGCCGATAATCTCCTGTTGACCACTTTTCTCCAAACGCTTTCGATTCTCATGATATGTGCGGAAAACTGTCCGATCGGAAGGAAATTCGCCCGAGAACTGTTGAACCTGAGTGTGATGCTGAGGTTTAGTGAGGAACCGAAAGTGCGCCTGTCGGTGCTGCAAGTGTTATCGTCGATTTTTCTGGCGCTTCCTAAGGCAATTCTGCGGCAGGATTTCTACATGGACATAGTTGAGCTGAAGCAGTGGCTCGAGGAGTGCGTACAAGCTAGCGTCGTCAAGGGAGAACCAAATGAGGAGTGCCGGGAATTTGCTCGGAATGTGCTTGTTATGTGCTATGGCGCGTTGGCAGAAGATTAAAAGAGGTACAAATAGGGTTATTTCTTCTTTAGTGGTTAACACTAATGTGAACACTTTCGAAAAATATAGATGTTAAGGTTAATGAACTTACAAAACATTAGATCGTTATTTGTCTAAACCGATCCGAAAAAAATAGCAGTTTAGGTGAAGATAAATTGAAACCACAGTTCAAAATTTGAAGAACACGAATCTAGAGAAACAAACATCGCTTTGTACTGAAAGCTTGATCAATTCTCGCGAAACATTACAAAAGGACTTATGTACAAATGAGAGGCTTTCTTTGTTTACTTTCTCTTTGATCAATAACTGTGTCACATTAAAAATTTCGCAAATGTCCATTGGTATTTCAACAAGTATTCTTCAATAATCCATTCTAAAAATCAGAGTTAGGAATGGTAATAGCAGGTCCGTCCCACTCGGGTTCAGATTGGGTACCACTTCTAGTACTGCATTTGGTCCCTCGGTAATGCAAAAGGTACCCAAGTTTGACAGATCGCAGTACACTTTTCACGGCATTCTAGATTACCTTATGAGCCATAAAATTTTGGGAAATTGCAAGGGACATGGAGGTCTCTATTTGTCTCTGGTAATAGTCAGTGCTGGGAATGGTAATAGTAGTAGGCTTGAATTTCGCGAAAATCACGTGGCTTTCCCAGTACAGTAGTTCAAAATCGTAAATCTCATCAAGTAGCCTATGTTGGGTGCATAAATTTTCTAAATCGTTAGTGTCATTGAAGGCTCTAAATGCGGAACATTTTTCTACAGTTATTTTGGGTTGCCCTTAGCAACGAGTGTTTTGCAATTTTCAAGGCTCTTTGCCTACAGCAATGATAGGCGTGAGTTTCACTGGCTTCGCTGACTGCGATTGGCTTTGTTTGGCTACTGTAGAATGATTTTCAGAATTTTTCCCAACCCTGGTAATAGTAGTAGGCTTGAGTTTTTGCGAAAATCACGTGGCTCTTCTAATACAGTAGTTCAAAATTGTGAATCTCATCAAGTAGCCTTTGTTGGGTAGGGGAAATCAGGGTAAAACCGACACTGTGGGTAAGATCGACACCCTTCGATTTTTCATGTTTTGAGCAGATTTTCATGCAGTTTCCACCAAGCTCTATCTTTACTTGTGAAATGTTGTGATTCGGATGACATTACAACTGACTCTACCAATAAACCGCCAAAATAAACAACAAAACCGTATTGGATAACATAGAAGCAACAGCAGTTGCAATATTTCGCTGTTATTCTTTAACTATTTCGCATGTGAAATTTTTGAAATGTCATTATTTGTTCTGCGTCTACATCATCATTTACTATTATTACGTTCGTACAACATAAGGGAGAATTAAATTTTTGATTTTTCGAAAGCTGAAAACGCTATTGAAAAGTAAATGTCCACTCGGGGTAAGATCGACACTTTCATTTGGGGTAAAATCGACACCTTTCTTTGCTTCATAATCTAACTTCAGGGAATCGTTCTCGTCGGAAGACTTCCTCTGTAGTTTATGTGAGTATTTATTTTCTAATTCCAGTAAAGTTCGTGGATGGCGAACTTGTTAACAAGTAAAATATGACACTATATGACTTGCCACAAGCTATCATTAAGTATAAAAAAATATATTTCCATGTTTCACGTTCAAACTTATTGGATAAAGCTTGAAAAAATTTTACTCATTTTAAATTGAAGAATAAATAGAATTTGAAATGTTTTCACATAAATTAATCTTATTGTTTATGTATAAAATATGAGGTTTGACAGTTTTCAATTACTGAAAATAATTACACTTTTCTGTCTTGTTAAAATAAACAGTATTTATTTTTAAAACCAATCATTCGCCACAACTGCATCTTCGTAAACATTCCATGAACACAAATTAATCATATCCATGTGTATTCACCCCAACTTTATAATCTTAGCATGTGACATTTGAAATTTTCTTATATATTTAGTGAATCTTCGGCCTCTCCTCAATCATTTACATAATATGTGTATAATCCTTTAGAGGAATGACCCCTTCCTAAGTCTAAAGTTATGTTTAAATCATTCTTTTTAATATGCCATGTGATACTGATGTTCCAACGCATAAATTCTACTCAAAGTGCATGTGTCGGTTTTACCCCAACAGGGTGTCGATCTTACCCGCACTCTCAATTGTCTCACCTAAAAATGATGAAATATCAATTTGATTCAAATCACTATATAACTTTAATATATCATCCAGCGATCGCAAGGATTGATAGATTTATAACCAATATGTGATTCTACAACAATTTTAGGTTCGTTTAACAAGCGAAAGTACACAAATTTTATCAATAAGCTTAGGGTGTCGGTTTTACCCCGAATTCCCCTACATGAATTTTCTAATTCATTAGTGTCATTGAAGGCTGTAAATGCGGGAAATGCAGCGGGAAATAGAACATTTTTCTACAGTAGTTTTGGGTTTCCCTTAGCAACGGATGATTTGATTTGCTATTTTCAAGGCATTTTGCCAACAGCAGCAATAGGCGTGAGTTTCACTGGCTCCGCTGACTATGATTTGAAGCGCTTGCCTACTGTAGTGTGAATTTCAGAAGTTTTGGCAACTCTGCTAAAAATTCCTCAATGGATTTGAAAAATCTCCTGGAAAAAATCCTAGGAAAAAGCTAATTAGACGGATATGTATTCAAGAAATATTTTTTGTGATTTTTTGTTAAATTCTTCCCCTTCGTGGTTCGTCGCAACGGGTGAACGTTCCGTCCGTTTTGACGTTCGATTACTGAATGGCCTACGCTCAGAATTACCATGATTTTCATACTTCACAATATGGTGAAAATCGTTATGAATAATTTATTTCATTCGGAATTCAACTATGTTTATTAAGTGGAGTCACAAGGCGAAAAATCATAGGGAGTAGACAGTATTGTTTGTGCAAATTCTAAGCTTGATATTATAGAAGAACTTTTGTTGTGTGTGAAATTAATTTATTGATTTATTAATCAACATGAGCTTTTCTCTACACCAACTTCACATCTTGAATTATGCAATAGTTTTCTTCTGATGTTTCGCCGAAAGTTCTTGCTGAATGTTCCATATATATATGGAGGAAATTATTTAGGATTCTCTCCAGTAATCTCTAATGGGTTTGACATGAAATTAAATCAACTTCTACGAGAATGTGCAAGCAAAATTTGGCTTCGTTTCGAATTCAATAAAAAAATATCGTATTAAAGCACGGGTTAAAGATATCCCACAATTGTGCTTAAGTCTCGAAATTGTTATCAATAGTTGCATTCCCATAAAACTGTAACTTCACTTTGAACATTCGACCATCGGTCCTCGAAGTGTCCAATTGTTAATAAATAAGCAATAATTAGAGCTATTAATTGGTTTTAATTATTAATTGGTTGTTGTTGCAGTCGTTGTTGTTGGCAAATACCGAGTCCTTCAAGTGTGTTTCACATTTTCTAGGGATGCTAAATAATTTTAATAATGTTATAGAATGTTCAAATTTCAAATTGCGCTATAATGCGCCGTAACACTTCAACCTATAGAAGTTATATCGTTTTTTTTTTGTAATTTGCACATATAAGGTACCGTGGGGTAAGTGGATACAGAAAAATCAAAAGTCAACTGCATTGTTATGTACAGCTAACGTGAATAATGCAATTCAAACTTTTTTCTGTGGATAACAAATGAGGGACTAATATTCTTCAAATCGCCATTTATTTCGATTTTTCTGATTGTTATGTATTCAGTACGAGGGACTTGAAAATTTGCGCCAAATGATCCACTTGCCCAACCATGGTGGGGTAAGTGGATCACCAATAACAAACTTTTGTTCTCAAAACAAATGTGGTGTAATTATGTATAGTACGAATGGTATTACTATTGATCATGTAATTAGTGCTAGTAAAGTTACATTTTAATACTTTGATATTAAAAAGTATCTTTATTTAATCAAGTTATATGTATATACATATATTATACATTGATTCCCACAAATTCGAACAAAACATATATTGTAGCTAGAATAATTTGAAGAAAATTCATCTATTTATACACATAAGTTATAAAGAAGTATTTTGGGATTATTTCTAACGATGTTTTATAAAAACACTTGTAGTTTAAATATATTAGTTACATTTACTTTTGAATAACAAAGTGAAATCCTTTTATTCTATTTATGAATAAATTTGTATCATCTGTCTAGAACAATTTATATGGGCAAATAAGGTACGATTATATGCTTTCAATTGGAAAATTTGTATATTTTGCTCTTCTACAATTTAGCTTAGATAAACCACGGAAAGTTTCGTGTAAATTTTTAACATTATTATTTTTATATATCAGAAAGGTTAAAACAACTTTTAGGTGGATTAATTCAAATTTTCTTTGGACAATTTGACAAATTTAAGCTAGGAATGAATAAAGTTAAGGGAAAACAACATTTGCGGATACTAAAACTTTTTAAAATTATCGTAAGCAGTCTGCCAATAAATAATAATAACACTTGATCCACTTACCCCACCCCATTGAAAAGTAGGGGTAAGTGTACCATGTAGAATATATCTGTATTTATTTATAAAATCACATATTTTTCATTGTGATTCATTCAATTAGAACTGTAATGCTCACCACTTGTCGAAAAAACTAATAGTATTCGACTTTAGACAGAGATACAGTGGATTTTTGATTGATGAAAAAAATTTTTAAAAATAATTTATTTTTGAAGCTAACAAGTTTGCTTGTGTTAGTGTACGTGCAGTACTAGTTTTACAATAGTATCAGTGTGGGCGTAAGAATATAACCTCAAACGAAGCAATGGTGCGAAAACATTCAAACATATTCAAGCATTAATGCCTAATATTGACGAATGATCCACTTACCCCACTGATACACTTCCCCCACTGTACCTTACAACACTTGTAACATAAGGTAAAGTTGTACAAAATACTGAGCCATGCAAATATAACGATTCATTAAGATGATTATAGAACGAAGCCACCCCTCAAAATTTCAAGAGCACAAGACTTGAGAACGAAACAGCGCTCCGCGTTGAAAATTTATCCCACTGATCACCACCAGCAAGCAAGTAACTTGATTGATTTTCAACGTGAAATGTTGTCAGATTCTCTAGTCTTGTGCACTTGAAAATTCAAAGTTTGGCTTCTTTTTTATAATCACCTTAACAAATTGTGATACTGTGATGCAATAGTTGTGATACTTTTCGCCGAGTGTCAATCCACCTAATGTCGTTTCCATAAACGTCAACCAACCGAATGCAAATCCCCCTTATATCCCTTTTTCTAGAATGACCCTTTTCGGGTCATCATATATTCACCCTTCTTTATTTGATTGGCGGTTCTTTCGAGTTCCACCGATCTCGGCATTTTTGGCAAAATGTGTTTAGTCGAAAATGACCCAATATCTTCTTCTTATGAATGCTTACTGTTCTTTCTAGTTTATCACCCTGGCATTGAATTCGGGGTACAGACATTCATAGTTACGACATTCGGAGAAAAATGGCACAATCAAGCAAATTCAAAGAAAAAGTAGATCTACTTTTCGCAGTTTCAATTTTAATTTTTATATTTGACACGTGTTCGTCGTGTACATGTTTACATCAAAAACAAGACTAAAGATCTTTGTCCAAATCGAGACTAAACTAAAGATCTGGTTGAAGATTTATTCCTCAAATTAAATCTTGTATATAATTATGGAGTATAACCATAATGTTGTAATTTTTAGCACTCTATATTAAAAAAACATACGTTCATGACTATTATTTGGTTGTTGTCCAGACAGACCGGACAAGATGATGCTTCAAGTTCTTAGGATATGTCAAGGACTCCCATCAATTTTGGTTTTCCCGATGATATGTTGATACAGATGTGTCATCAAATACTATTTAGATAATTTAGATAATTTCCATTTCCGTTTCCAAACCCATCACAGTAAATATTTTGATATTTTCAACGCCTGAAATACGTTTACCTGCAACCATCGAAAAGCACTTGGTCCCGTCTGACTGAACATCTACCGTTTGAAGAACGAAAAATTCGGTCTATCGTAGGGTCGGTGTTCAGACAGACTGAACCAAGTGTTTTTAAATGATTTCTGGAAAACGTACCCCAGGCATTCGAAATATCGCAATGTTTGCATTATTTGCTGTAATAATGGAATTTATCTATTTGTTGATACATCTGTATCAAAATAGCATCGGAAAATTCAAAACTGATGGAGTTCTTAACGAAAACCAAAAAATCATCATCATAACCATTCTCAATGTGCACAAATCGAGAGCTCAAAATTTAAGTCAATAACGGCGCCGACAAGGTCTTTACGGTCATCGGGGAAGGGAACGAATGTTAGTTAGACAACCATTGTTACTAAAGACCGAGTATACCTCTGCATCTCCGCAGTTGTCATGGAAAGGATATTGGATTAGTGGGAAATGGTAAGGATCTGGGAGTCATCTTTGGTTAGTGATGCGATCCATGACCCCTTGAAAGATTCCCGATATTACACGATTACGCATTGCATGTCAAACGAGGGTGCCCATCGCTCGCTCCCGTAGGTGGAAGCGACACAACTGAAGGGTCAAACACTACTGATGCTACTTTTTATTCGCACTGCGCGAACCGGACACAATTGATCATTATTGCATCGCCCACTCCTGCAGGAGCAAGCGACAGAATTAATGGATCAAACACTACTCTTTTTGAGGTAATTTTACATGTATTCTTTAAAACGTTCATTTAGAGTCTCCACCAGGAAATACTTCTGTAATATATTCAGTAATATGTCCAATTGTTGCTGCACACAAATGGTCCGAGATTCTGTTTGAGAGTTTTTGGATTCCTATGGAATAACGACCTCTTTTATCATAGAGCAAAATATTTTTCACTTCTTCATGCGTGTAGAAATCCGTCATGATTTGATTCCAACATAAATATCTTTTCCAAATTTCAGTTGTTTCAAATGTTCATGGCTAGGAATTATTCACTACGATCGAAACACTATTTCGCAGCATTAGTTTTTATTATCCATAGTATCAGAACTGATTTGAACGACATTTCATGTTTCGAGGGGCGCTTACACTATTATTGAGAGCAATAAAACCATTTCGATAACGATTCCGGGCACTGACGACAATCACGAACTGAAAAAGGGCCATCTTATCTTCTAATACACGCCGGTGCGAGAGAAAGAGAGAGGGGTTATTGCAAACACTTTTCACAATTCGATCACCTTCTTAGCGAACCAGATCGCCACACTTGTAGCACTTGCAATCGATGGGTTCCTTCAGGCGAATCTCCATCGTGGCCGAGTCGTGATCCGTCATTCGGACACCATCCGGATCGTAACAATGGGTCAGCTGCAGTTGGCGCTCCCGCAGGAACGACTCCCGACAGCAGTAGCACTCTTTGAGGAACCCGGTGGCGGTAATGACCGACGGTTGCACCTGGCTGTTGCACTTGCCTTCGCACTTGTTCACCGTTACATCTCCGTTGCAGGTCCTGTAGAGGCGACCCAGCTCATCGTACTCCTCTGTAAATTAGAACGTTCCGTCAGAAGCACTCTAAACGAGCCGACGCGGCTCGATAATGATCGCAAACCTTTTATCAGATGGATTTCCGACGGAAGGGTTTCACAGGTTTCGTCTCCAGGTTGATGCTGGGCCTCAACCGACACGGATCGGTACAAAAGCTGCGGAAGCAGTGACATGCAGCAAAGCGCTGCGAAGATTTGTCCTGTTTCTAACCTGTACATCCTAATCCTAATTTCACTGAATTCCGGAAACTGGAGGCACAATCACACTGCTTGCACTTCAACACTTGACGGTGATCTGCAGGGATTTGGCCCAGTGTGGAGATTAATAAATAATTTTCCCCGGTCCAGCCCGGCAGGGTGCCTAGATGGTCTCCTTGATGGACGGCGGTCGGTAGGGGACAAGGTTGAAATTTTTCACCAACGATAATCGACAAGCGCCCCCGCTGTGATGGGGTTGTTGGAAAAACATGCATTTCATGTTACGTTGGAGTTTGTGTGAGATGGTTCTATTCCCATGCTTGATTTGTGCTCTCGGAATTTGTTTTAACAGTGCAGTCAATGACTTGTGCGAAATGGATTTGCGTAGTTAGAGTTTGTTGGGTAGGTAATGGGAAAGTTCAGGGTGATGTGGTGCGTAGACATGAGAAAGCTGAGGAAAAAGATGGCGTCGGCCAGACTGTGGCCGAATTTGCTGTCCGGAATGCAATGAGTATCGAAGGTCATGAGGCACTTTGAAGCTCGAGTATTAAGAGGGAAGGTAAGTTCAAGGGTAATTAGTGGAATTGATGTTCTGATCGATTTTGTTCGATGAAAAGCGTTCCTTTGAAAGACTACCTATTGTTCATCTCAGAGGCGCGTCCACGTTCGAAATCATGGGTAGGGCACACGCTGGCGAATATTTAATGCACAATGAAGCAAAAAGGGATTTAAACCTGGACTGGGAATTGAAAGTTACTCTATTTGAGGGGAAAATTATCCAAGAATTTTGTTGAGGATATTTCAAGAATTCAACCTGGATTTAACCAATCAGAACCATAGAAATGGAATTTCTCTAAAAATTAAACCATCTGAATTTCTTCAAAATTTCTTTGAGAATTTTTTCAAGAAAATCTTAACTTCGCCAGTAATTCATCCATTTTCATGGGACATCCTCCAAGCCGGTCCTCCGGTCAAAACGTCTTCTAAAGTTGAATCAATAACTTCTCCATAAATTTCTATAGATTTCCTTTAAAATTGTCTTTTAGGATTTAAATAATATTTTAACTAGGAATTTATCTAAAGATACCTTCAGCAATTACTCCACAGATTCCTTAGGCGGCGTCCACAAATTACGTAACGATGGGGGGGGGGGAGGTAGGCTCAAGCGGTACAAGTTATACAAATTTTTAAAAAAATCCTTACAAAAAGCGTGACGGAGGGGGGGAAGGGGTCGATAATTTCCAATTTTAGCGTTACGTAATAAATGGATGCTGCCTTATAACATTTCTACAGAAATTCCTCTAGTAATTCTTTGAGATTTTCTCAAGTAAGTATTGAAGGTTTTTTTTTCAGGAATTCTTCCAGGAAAGTCTACAGGGAAATGACAAGAATTTTTTTCTGAAAAATAAAACGTTGGGTATTTCTAAAGAAAATCCTAAGGTAAAAAAAAACTAGAAAGAGTTTCTAAGTCACCCTTATTGAACAAGGATCTTGTAAATAACTCCTGGAGTCTTGAGGAAGTTTTAGAACATTCCCTAGCTAATTGGCTAAGATAATAAATAAAAATCAATCGAATCTCGGGATAGTATTCTACAGGATTTTCTAAAGATTTTTTTCTTGTAAAACAGTGGACAGAATCTCTCTAGAAATTTGTGTACGAATGATAGGAAAAATTGCTGTAATATAAACTGGTGTGAAAACCTAAATAAACTTTTGAAGATTGCATGGAATTGTTTTTCCAAAGCAATTCTGGAAGGATACGATGGGCAGGGTATGTTGCAAGAACCCTGCATAGATGGTTTTCGCTTCGGATCCAGATGGTACAGGCGTGGAGCGCAGCGAGCTAGGTGGACGGATCAAGTGCGCATAGATTTGGCGAGCGTGGGACAAAACCTAGGATGGAGAGATGCGGCCATGAACCGAGTATTTTGGCGTGAAATAAGGTACCGTGGGGTAAGTGGATACAGAAAAATCGACGGTCAACTTCATTGTTATGTACAGCTAACGTGAATAATGTAATTCAAACTTGTTTCTGTGGATAACAAATGAGGAACTAATGTGCTTCAAATCGTTTCTTGTTTCGATTTTTCTGATTGTTATGTATTGAGTATGAGCGACTTGAAAATTTGCACCAAATGATCCACTTGCCCCACCATGGTGGGGTAAGTGGATCACCAAACAAAAAAATCTGTTCTCAAAACTAGTATGGTATAATTATGTATAGTATGAATGATATTACTTTCGTGAATCTATGACAAAAGGTCGAAAGACAAAAGGCCGAAAGGACAGAAGGTCGAAAGACAAAAGGTCGAAAGGACAAAAGGTCGAAGAACAAAAAAGAAGGGACAAAAGGTCGAAAATCTGTTTTTCAAAGAAGGAAAAATTTCCCATCAAGCAAATCATTTTCGACCTTTTGTCCATAAACCTACTTTCGTTCTTGTTAATAGTGCTAGTAATATTACATTTTGATAGTTTAAAAATTAAAAAAAATATCTTTATTTTATCAAAATAATATTTAAAATATTTTACATTAGTTCACACTAATTCGAACAAAAAAAAACATTATGGCTAGTATAATTTGGAGGAAATTCATCCATTTATACACATAAGCTATACAGAAGTATTGCAGGGGTATTCCAAAAGATGTTTTCGAAAAAAATTTATTGTTTAAAAACATAAGTTACATTTATTTCTGATTAAAAAACTGAAATCTTTTTATTCTATTGATGAATATATTTGTATCATATATCTAGAACAATTGAAAGAAACAAATATTTTGGTCTTTTGCAACTCAGCTTAGATAAACCACGTAAAGTTTTGGTTTAAATATTGCAATATTCACTCTTTAAATGTTTTATACCAGAAAGATTAAAAATAAACTGTTAGGTGGATTAATTCAATTTTTTATAGTCAATTTGACAAATTTAAGCTAGGAATGAGAAAAGTTAAAGGAAAACAACATTTGCGGATATTAAAACTTATTCAAATTCTCGTAAACAGTGTGTCAACAAATGATAATAATACTTGATCCACTTACCCCACCCCATTAAAAAGTAGAGGTAAGTGTACCATGTCCAATATATTTGTATTTATTTATAAAAATGACATATGATTCATTCAATTAGAACTGAAATGGTCACCATGTGTTGAAAAAAACTAATAGTATTCGATTTTAGACAGAGATACAATGGATTTTTGATTGATGGAAAACAATTTTCAAATCAATTACTTTTTGCAGCTAACAAGTTTGCTTGTGTTAGTGTACGTGTAGTACCAGTTATGCAATAGTATTAGTGTGGACGTAAGAATATAACCTAATACGAAGCAATGTGGCAAAAACATTCAACATATTCAAGTATTTAAGCTTAATATAGACAAATGATCCACTTACCCCACTGATACACTTCCCCCACTGTACCTTAGTTGATTCAGTGTTATCTGTTTAAATGTTAACTAAATAAATAAAAAAATGTGTGTTTTTTTAGCAACTTTATAAAATGTTGGGTAGAACTGCATAAGCAATACTTGGATGAAATGCTGGAAAAATTCCTACAAAAAAAAATTCGAAGGATCCCTTAAGGAACTTTGGATTTCTGGGAGGAAACATGGATGATTTTTTGAAAAAAACATGAGCAGGCAGAAAAATTCTTGCAGGGTTTGAAAAAAAACCTTAAGTTATTTTTTCAATAATCTGGTTTATTATTTTGTGGATTTCTTCGTAAGAAACAGTAGGAATCCTTAGAAGATCTTCATGAGTAACAACTGGAGAATTCGGTTGAATGTTTAGTGAAAAAAATATCAAAAGGAAACCCTAGGATATTTGAACAAGAAAATCAAAATAGGAGTGAGAAAATTAACGGAGATAGTAGCTCTGAATTATGGAGAAATTCTTCTAAGCATCATTTGAAAATATGGTGGATGAATTTCTGGAAGAATTGGAGAATGTCTAGAAGAATTTCTGGAGAGATCCCTGTAGGAGACACAAACTTATCGCGACGCGAGACAAGACATAACACTTATCGTTCTTACAATCGTCAAAAAAGTTCGAAAAGTTGCTGAAGAAAGCAATTCAATCCAACGGATGGGAGAAAAGATATTCATGAATTTGTTTGCTATTATTTAGCTTCATATGGGATTATAGCCCTGCAAACTTCTGCAAAAATCCCAAACAAAATTAGCTCCAAAATGATTTGTTTCATCTCAAGATCCTTCATTAGTACATGAAGAATGAGTTTTCACTATGTTTTGATTTTTTTTTCTGACGTCAGAGTACTAACGTGTTTGTAACATTTGTCAAACTTTTTCAATAGTTATTTCCATATAAACCTACATGTCTTTGGGTCACCTTTAAATTACCACCGAAAAAATAAGGAGTAAGGATAGTAATGATGATATGGGAGATTGGATTTTTAAACGTTTTTGAATTTTGAACTACCCTATCAGACTCGTGCTGTGTATAACACGAAACGACTGATGTTAAATCAATCCATTACTTTTTCCAAAGATTTTTAAATTCTCAATCGTTCTTCTCACGCGCCAGAACAATCCACAATCCACGCTTTACTAGGCATGAGAATACCTTGAGAAATCTTATCGTGTCTTCCATTCTCCATAAGAATAAGTACGAAGTTAATCGAGTTTGTGTGTATATTAAACATATGATTAATAGTTTAATTATATTTCAAGCTTTCTGCCAATGTTTGGATTTTGATCCGAATAAGCCGATCGAACCATATTCGGAGAGTGTAACTGTTCGCAAACCATAACAGCTCGTGGCACATCGCATTCGGAGAGCCTTATGAATGTAAACATTCACTCTCTCGTTTAGTACGTGGCACGGGAGCAGCAACTCTCACAGACTGGAACAGTATCGAGCCATTCGGGTGATTTATGTTTTCCATAAAATTGGTAATAACTTTTATATTTTCGGATAATGCAGCCTTTAACAACCTAATTATAAACTTTTGGACCATTGAACATTCCTTTGGTTGCAAATACAGCACAGAAAATAAACAATATTCGCCTCTGTTTCTTGATCAGAATGAGAGTGGGTCAGCGAATGTTACAAGTGATGACACACAGTGATCGGCGCCATAAGTATATTGACAGCTATACTGCCCATAACTGCATATTTGTAACATTCGACAAAAGTAGGCATTGAGTAAATGGAATACCAAGTGTGCATTTTATGGCAGTATGAGAGGAAACTAATATTTCTAGAAATTACCAGGAACTCAAAAATGCTTAATTGAGGCTGATATTTTGTACAACTCATATAACATACTAGGTGAATTATCAGAAAATAATTCTGATAGAAATTTCATTGCTATTACATTACGAGGCTCATTTATAATTTCAATGTGACTGTTATGCGGTTATAATTACCAATGTGACAAAACAACTTGGTATTATTTTTTCGAATTTTCTAGAACAATCTCACAGATTTCAGTAAGTTGATCGAAAGTATTTATCATTTGTTGACTCTCCATGGTATGGTATTAACTCCCAATTTTTCAAAAATGTTGAATGTGCCTGTTTTGCAGTTATGGGCGGTATAGAAGGTATGCTGTTCACGACTGTGCATTAGTATTAGTAGATAGTTATGAACTTTTTTTTCCAGATTTGTATTGCATTTGTTATATTTTAAGTAAATTTAGGTATTTTGGATAACAAAATATCGATAGCTTAGCAGAATAATTTGTTACGTATCCGATTGAAAGGTCACTTAAGGCATTTGATCTATTTATGAGAAGTATTTTTCATGTTTCTCATAACAACCCATTAACTCCCAAAGAAATAACTAGCCGTGCAAGTTGTTTTTTTTATTTTATATACAAGAATATATTTAATATGTGTACATAGAAAGGCCTTATTGTACGGAATGCAGGAATTGAATTTGATATAATTTGGGAAATTTGACCGTATGTCTAAATACAAAAAACAATTAAGTACAATTAAACTTTCGATACTTGTTCAAAACTTACATTAGATTTTTCTTTATTTTCTTCCGCTATGGTCCTGCTCTCTGATTCTCGGAAGTGCTTGTAACAGAAGAACAAATTCGTAGTATTTGTTTTCAAGTTTTAGCCCAAAAATGTTAGCTATCGGTTTCTCTGCACATTGATCGTTGGAATCTATGGAACGTAACCGGTTCACATGGTTATGTTTTAGGGTTTATTCGAAAATAATTCGCTCCTGCATGTCGGAACATGACAATTCTACATTTTTATGGTGAAATTTGAGCACTTTTCTAGTTCTAAACCGGTGAATACTGGCACTGAAAAAGTTTTTGTAGAGCAACTTAAAAGTAGATGGAGTACCGTGTACCTTTTAATTCCGCTCCTAAATGCTTATCTTTGACGTCTACTTTTAAGTTTCTCTATTGAAATTCTGCTCAGAGGATTCGAACATTAATAAGAGAGGAAAGTTTTTGTAGTTTGATCGAAAAAGTTCATACAATTTGATAGCGCTTCAATATCTTAATTTTTATAAATAATTAATGAAGATTTTAATTTGTAGACTTAATGACATTTCAATTTTCAGCTCGTCCCGTAGTAACATTTGCCGAGCAATAATTCAACAGCGATTTCCAATGTGTTCAAATGTGTTTTTAAAAATAGTTCCAGGGCACGGAAAATTATGAAACTTTGGATTCTTCCTCAATTTTTAACGTAGAATCATGATATGTAAAAAAATGGATACCCCTAAAAAGCCAATTGAATAAATTGAATTTATATTCCGATTTCAGTACAAATCTGACGGATATTCATAACTATTTTATCTATGTGAGTATTGTTGTGTAAGGTAAACAAAAATGCAGCGTACCTTCAGTAGCTGTCAAAATAGGTTGATCGGCGCCAAACAGTGAGTATTGTGTGTCTGTCTTGTTTTCGTTCATGGCTCGTTATCTTCAACGAACGATAAATGTCATGCGTGTTGTATGAATGCAGGCGGATAAATGGGATGACATTATGACTCGTGTGACAATAATCGTTAAATTTTCCAAAGCCTGCTTTCTGCTGATTTTTTTTTTGTTGAATCATGGGTAGGACCTAAGACTAAAAGTGACAGGTCAAGGTACAAAAACGAAACCAATTGCCTGTCAAAAAAGACCACTTCTCATTGGTAGTTTTGGCAAAGGCCTACTTTCACATCGTTGAGTTGGATTACTAGCCCGGCCGTGTTGCTAGTTCATAGATTAGAGTTTGTATCAAAAGTTTGAAAAAATTTCATGGAATCTTTTTGTTTCAAATCTATACTCGATGTTAAGTTCAAGGCATGTGCTTGTACAATGCAAAAATGAATAAAACTACTCAATTGTGACCATTATAATAGAAATAATGTCAATTCCCTCTAAAAATACCGCCAGTTTTCAATTTAAACCTGATTTTTTTAAATATAGCATCCTCTATTGTACTAAATTAATGAACAGTGCAAGAAACAATCAAATTACGAGCCTTGATACTTTTTAGCAATGAGGATGTCATGTCATGTCCGTGTTACAATATTCTCGACGCCGAGCAAACTCAGCACTGCTGGTCTGTTGCCAAATCATTCCATTTTACCACCGGTTTTCTCTCATATAAAGGATCACTAGTTTGCTCGAGTTTTCCACCGCACAGTTTTCCGAGTAAGCACTGTTAAATTTCATCCAAATAATTTCAAATTTTAGAAGGATGCTAGGATGCTATTGATCGAAATAATCATCGTTAAACAAAATGGGAGCCAAACTTCAATATTTGCTTCAGTCTAATGGAAGAATCGCTCACAACTTTAGGGAACTGAGTGTAACTTCGGAAGCGCAGAGTATTGAACCACGAATCTCAGCAAGATCTAATTGGAGCCCAGATAGCCGTAGCGGTAAACGCGCAGCTGTTCAGCATGACCATGCTGAGGGTCGTGGCAGTATCTTCGTACTTACCACACGATATACACATGCAAAAATGGTCAATCGGCAAAGAAAGCTCTCAGTTAATAACTGTGGAAGTGCTCATAAGAACACTAATCTGAGAAGTAGGCTTTGTCCCAGTTGGGACGTAACGCCAGAAAGAAGAAGAAGAAGTAATGGAAGAATCACGGGATGAATTCATGGACTAATCCTCAACTAATTGAGGACTTTCTTGAGAAATTTCTGGAGGCTTGCTTAGAGCCTGTTGAATTTTTGGAGAAACTAAACTCTTTTTGGAATCCTCAGGAAAACTAGGAAAACAGCATGATATTCAGAAGAAGAACTGAATTTAATAAATGTCCCGCAGGATTTTTTTTGTCTTAGCACTGAGTACTCCTTTGAGAAATTAGTTGAAGGAACTTGGGATGCATCTCTGGAGTAATTTCTGGAGGTATCTTAAAAAAAACTTAATTGTCAAGGTATGTGGGACCGGGGTTTTTAATGGAATCTTTGAGTGCATTACTGGACAAATGTCTCAAAATATCTAATAAAATTCCTGAAAAAAACATGAACAATTATTGTCATTGTATCTGAAGTACTGTCATGAGAAAATACCAAAGAAATTCGTATAATTATTGATGGCCTGAAATCTTCAAGCAATTAAGCATACCTTTCAATTTTACTCTTATTCGTCGTGTGAGCTTACTGGAACAGTTTTTCATTCATGGATCTATACAGTCATCATCTTTTGCATGCCGTTTTGAATGTTGTATTCAAAAAGAAGTGTCTAATACTCATACCCATTACTCTCTTCCAGGTTCCATGCTACAACCAACGGGCGGACTGCTCCAACCTCAGCCTCTGAACGCCGTCAACAACAACACACTACTCGGTAACGGAACGGCAGGTTCCGGAGCGGCGAAACCGACCACCAATGTCGGCACCACCTGGAAGAACGCCGGCAATGTCAATATCGACCTGGACAATCTGCTCGGCAACACAAAGGGCAAGAACGCCGGAAACGCACCCTCGATGAACCAAATGAAAAGCATCCACTCGAGTCCGGTGCACCCGATGCCGATGCCACCGATGATGCAGCAATCCAATCCAACAACTGCCTTTGGAGCATTTCCAGCCACACCTCAACCCACCAGCAGCATTCCACCAAGCGGGCCCGGCTTCATGGGCCAGGGCTTCATGAATGGATTGAACAATAACAGCAGCAACAACAACAGCAGTTCGCTAAACTTTGGCGCATTTCAATGATCCACGGCGATGAGCGTCAACGGCCACCGGGTCGAGGCGTTCTAAGAATAGTCCGTGGGTAATGTATGATTTTCCATTCCCTCCTTTAGTTTCTTGGAGCACTTACGTTAACAACATCAGGATTAGATTTTTCTCTGATATTCAACCGGCCTAGAAAACACATTTTAGTTGCAAACCGATTCCTTTCAATAACAAGGCAAATCAAATAACTTTTCTACATCTATACATTTTTCTCTGTAAATAGTTGTTAGTTCCAACAATTGGATCCGGAATACGTGTGAGCGTGTTGACGCTAATGTTGAGGAAAAAGACGATAACTCGTGATTGTGACGTTTTAAGCAACATGCAACAACAGTATTCAGAAGATATTGTATTCGGATTACTTTTGATCCCCCTCTCCTGATCGAGACGAAGTGTGTTGTAATCTAGTGTGAGTATATGGATGCTGAATTCCTATCTAAAACTACCTAACAAATTATTACACACAAAAAAACGTATGTATGTAAAACCCTAGGACAATTTTTCTGGAAACTACCAATAAGCAAATACCTACACAGAAGCAAACAAATCTTTGTAGATTGTGTAAAAGTGATAGTGTGATTATTTTCCTACTCTAAATTCAGACTAGGGACTATAGTATTTTTACTTCGTTTCGATTATAGCTCCCAACTGGACCGGACTGTAAGGGATTATAGCTCCCTTCTGGTATGGCCAGATGATAGGAGATTAGGCGTTTCCCGGTTTGAGGTGTTAGATTTTGTACAGGTTCAAACGGTTCAAACATGTTAAACTAGTGGATTGCAAAATTTAGCAAGTGTGATTGTCGTTTTTATTGAAAAAACACCCATAAAAGCCAACTTAATAGCATTATACCTACGCCAGCAAATGCAGGACATATATTTTTGTG
Source organism: Aedes aegypti (assembly GCF_002204515.2). Classification (NCBI taxonomy): domain Eukaryota; kingdom Metazoa; phylum Arthropoda; class Insecta; order Diptera; family Culicidae; genus Aedes; species Aedes aegypti. Next base: position 220,019,655 of record NC_035107.1, on the reverse strand, counting down.
TGCCCAAATCAAAGAAGAAACTTAGAAGACAAAACGAAAGGAAACTGGGAATAAATTGATAGGAGATGCAATATAACGATCGGGATTAGAAGTACAGTACAGTTTTGCGGAACAGTTAAGCATTTCTCATCATAACTGTTTGAAGTTCATGTTAATCGGAACGTAGTTAGCGAAGATCCTGAAATCATTCAACATTATTTGAAATTTCTTCACAGTCAGTCTCTTAGTTTTTTTTTTTGTAGTTCTTTCCTACTGGGACTGCTTCTCAGCTTGGTGTTCTATGAGCACTTTCACAGTCATAAACTGAGACTCCAAGGACGTTTCATACTTGTCGATATTTTTAAAAAGACATGATCTTCAGATCTACGCAGATTAAGTTTTCCTCATGGATCGTTGTCAAAACTCCCCCAGGGATTCGGTCAGGTCATCTTAAAGAAATTTCTGCTTGGGATTTCTCAAGACATTTTTTCAATATCTTTTACAGGAAAACCTACAATATTTTATTCAACAGATATTTAATATACTCGTTTATAGACTTTTGGAGGAAATCCTACAAGAATTCTTTTGGGAGTTCCTTTGCCGATTTACATGAAATATTCCGTAAGTAATCCAAGATTCTCCGCTTATTGGGATCGAGTATTTATTCATTTATTTTGTCAAGCATAAGTAGACTACATACAATCACCTACGAGGCCGAAATTTCTTATCTCACTCTAATCGTACAATAAGCCCAAGGGATTCCTTTAGGAAATGGTTCTTCTCTCCTTTTCCAGAAGTTTTGCCATCAATACTTTAAGTTCCGTAATCAGGTATTTTCCAAGGTTTTTTCAAAGTCTTTCTTCGATGTCTAGAGGGACTCGCTTCCATTTGATTAACATTAGTCGTCTCACGTCACTCGAGGCAGAATAAACACGAGAGGATCCCAACGAATATTTTTAGTGTTTTCAAGTAATTTCTTCAGAAATTTCTCCAGGGATACAACAATTTTCTACGCATTTATCATTATGTTCCCGCTATAGCTTTTCCAGATTGCTTCTTAAAAATTAAGAATTTTTTTTTCTGAATTTCGATAATACTTCAACACTCTTTCATGGATTTCTAAAGTAAATTAACCCGGTTTCTTCAGAATGTTTTGGTCAAACAGGACTCTTGGATTTCCTTTAAAAAAATTTAAAGATTCTCTTTCCACAGTTTCTCCAATGAATTCTGAATTTTTTCTTGGCAATTTCTTGAAGGAATTCCTGCAAATATCAATGAAAGAGTTTTTGGATATATTTCAAATATGGTTCCTTTGCAGATCTTAGGAAGTATCTCTGAAGGCATCGCTGTATAAGTTTCTGGAAACATTATTAGATACATTTCCGGTTGTAATTCTTAAGAAACTCTCAACGAAAATTTTGGAGGAAATCTTAGGAAAGTCCGTAGATATCCTGGATAAATTTATTGAAAAATGCATGGAAGATTTCTTGAAAAAAAATCACCAAAAAATGCCTTATGAAGTGTTTAAAAACATCTCTGGATTAATTGCAGGAGTTATTTTTAAATAAATTACTGATTGCTTTCTTGTCCTGAACGGAAATCTTGGAGGGAATGACAGAAAGATCCTTCACAGAAAGGATGTATGCCTGCCTGGATATGAAAATCCTAGAGAGTTTCCACCAGAAGGTGTTTCAGATATTTTTCCTGGATTTCTTAATAAGCTATTCCAGGAATTCCTAATATGGTACCTTCAGGATTTTTTTCCAAAGATTTTCTTAGAATTTCATCTATGGATCACTTCAGCAGACTCTTTCAAAAATTTCTGAAGTAAATCGAGTGACGTGAGACGACTAATGTAAATCAAATGGGAGCGAGTTGACAATTGTCACCTCATTCGACTCGTCACACCACACAAGCCGCGCAAAATAAGCACATATATCAATTATTCCGATAATTCCTCACATCAAAAATTAATATAACATCGTTTCTGCGGGGATTCCACCCTTATTTTTCTGATTTGCGATTACTCCAAAAAATCCTGCATGATGCTATACGTTGGGGCCCAGATAGCCGTAGCGGTAAACGTGCAGCTATTCAGCAAGACCAAGCTGAGGGTCGTGAGTTCGAATCCCACCGGTCGAGGATCTTTTCGGGTTGGAAATTTTCTCGACTTCCCAGGACATAGAGTATCTTCGTACCTGCCACACGATATACGCATGCAAAAATGGTCATTGGCATAGTAAGCTCTCAGTTAATAACTGTGGAAGTGCTCATAAGAACACTAAGCTGAGAAGCAGACTCTGTCCCAGTGGGGACATAACGCCAGAAAGAAGAAGAAGTTATACAAGGTTCCGTTTTGTATTTTTTTGTATTCATTATTTCAGCAGGGCTTATTCTACGAGTGGCGTGAAGTGATTCGCCTTGTAAATCAAATTAAGAGTCACCCACTTTAATTCGTCCTGCGTGCTAATATAGTGCTATAACGCAGCTGACATGCCCTATAAGGCTAGAAAGACGAATTAGCGAGCTAGTGGTTACTTGGGCACTTCACTCGAGTCGAGTATTGTCACCTCGCTATACGAGACCGACAATTCTCACATCACGCCACTCGTAGAATAAACCCAACTGTTTTCTTTCAAGACTTTCTCAATGGTCTAAAAGTCAAAAGTTATTCTAGAGCCATCTCCTACAGAAATTCGTCTGGTTTTTCTGAAGGAGTTTTGTCAAACAGGACATTACATTCCAAAAATCAAATAAGTAACGTGACTTTCGTATCAATCTCCGAAAATATGCCAACGATCGATAGAACTGTAATACTAGCCGAACAATATAGTTAACAGGTCGAGGCGACAAATTTTTGCCTGTCTAATGTTAGTAGTGACCAACACTACAACATCTACCCGTTCAAGACCAGGACGTTAGGCAACAATTTGCCGTTTCGATTGTGTTGCTCACACATATAGCCTTCTGTTAATTTTCAACTTCTATTCATTTCTCTCGTCGCTCGCTTGCGATTCTATCCATCTTGTCATTTCATTACTTTGGTTACTCCCTTCCAATCTGACTATAGGTATCGCGTTCACCGAAAAAAGCCAATAAATTTTCATAATAACAAACAAGACATTGGGATTTCCTTTTTAAAGATCTCCAGATTCTTCGAACAAATTCCAACAAATTCTGAAACGGAGGAATTCCTGCAAATATTCTTGAAAGAGTTCCTCGATATATTTCTAGAATGGTTCCTCGGCAATTTTTTTTGAAGATCTCTGAAGAAAGCGCTGGAGTAATCTCTGGAAACACCCACAAACAAATTCCCGGTCGTAATCTTTAAGGACCACTGAACGAATATTTCGGTGGAAATCCTCAAGAAGTCCGTAGAAGATACACTCGCGGAAATAGTTCAATTCTTGTGAAGTTTCTGAATAAAAAACTTGTAGAATTGCTTAGAAAAATGGAAGATATTGCCTAACTCGAAAAAGTACTGAAGTCTTCCTTGTGATATTTCTGGAAGAACCTTTAGCGTAATTCCTGCAAAATTTTGGAACTATTCCTTCAAAAATCTTCCATGCACCTGAATGAAGCTTTGAGTAAATTGTTGAGTCAACTTCGGATTGAACTCTTGAAAAATACAATAAGTAATATCAGGCCTAAAACACGAGAAACTAAAAAAAAAATGTTTTCAGGAAAATAGTCGGATTTTCCAAGGAACTATTGTAAAAATACTCCTGGCCTCCCTTTTTTCTGATTGGTCTCTTTTTTTAAGACAATCAGTCGGTACCAGCCCTCAATTCTTGGGATTCTAGCGGTAATTTTCAATGTGATTGGAGAGATTCCGGTAGGTTCTACGATTCCAGTGGCATTACTGGAACTCCTAAAATTCCGGTGGAAATGCTGATGTTTCATTGCAATTCCTGGGATTCCATAAAGTCTTAAGATTTCGATAAAAGTTCCATAAGATTTTTGGGATTCAAGTGGAATCCTGGAGAAAACCAGAGATTCCTTCTATCCTTGAAGCAAATTTAAAAATCTTGGAAGTTACGGTAGATTCTCTGATGTACTTTTAGACATTTCGGAAGAAATCCGCTCAATAATCTTAAGAGAAATCCCTGATTAAGTTCTTGGCTGTAATTCTTAGAATATCATAGAGAATTATTTCGATAATTTCTTCTCTAGAAAAACTAGTGAGAAGCTCTTTAAAGTAAAAGTAACTCTGAAGAAAGTTTCTTTAAAAAGTTTCGAAACAATTGCTTGAAAAATATGTGAACTTCAAAAGTATTTGCTGTATTAAATGATAAAGATGGCTAGAGGAATTCATAATAAAAAACCTTCGAAAAGCATTGGAGCAAATTAAGGAAATTTATCCTGATTTGTGGAAGATTTGCCTAATGAATATCTGACGGAATTCCAGATGTTTTTTTAACCTTGAGTGATTCTTGGGGAGAGTCTAAGAAAACATCTAAAAGATTCATGTTAAGCAAATTCTAGAATTCCAAATAAGGAAGAGTTTCTGGAGGAATTTTAGAAAAATCCATCTGAGGCGCGTGCATCGTTTTCCATCCTGTTTGGCGTTTCACCCGTTTCACCTGATAACATCAATTTTCTACAACCTGACTAAGACAGCCATCACAAAACACCATTTTGAATAATGTTGAATGACGTCGAAAACCCCAAATTTCTAACCCGATCCAGAGCGGACAAGTTAATCAGAAACCCCGTTTTGTAAAGTTGTACATATAGAAACCATTGCATTAATCACACGAACCATATACTGCGCGTCATCCATTGTCCCGCAACCAATTTAATTGTTTTCTAGATTCTAGCCTAACACTAGAGCGTGCATTCTACTATTAATAGTCGGTGGTGGTGATGACGACCAGATAAGCCTGCCGGGGAACTATGGGTTCCCTTGCAACACTGAAATAAATGCATTGTGAAATTTACTTTAATTAGTCAAACAAATTTATCTACAAACATATTTTATCTGTATTCTATGTTAAACGTCCTATCAAAGATGTGCACAGCTAATAAGCAGGAAAATTGACGACACCGTTAAATTTTCCCGTTTGTCAGCATGCACGTCGTACATCCCCCCTAGAGCTTCCTAACCTATGTTTTACGTTTTGTTAGTTATGTATTCGTTTTGTATCTATTTTACTCAATTCTGTTACATTTACATAGTTTAATAACTACATTTCCATTAGTAACTAGCATGATCATGCCTTCCGATTGCGTTCAAAGCACGCACCTTGTTACAAACGAACCGAAAGCAACAGCAAACGCAAGGTTTTAAACATATCGAAATACACCTTATTACAACTACTGCTATCGTAAGCTATCTTTCCAATGTCCGTACAACAAAATTTCCAATTCGCTTTTTTAGATTTTTTCCGTCACACTCTCAAAACTCTTTGATTAAGAAAACAGGTCTTGGCTAAATTGCGCCTCGATGTATGTTAAGATATTAAAAGAAACACAAATGTTTAGGCTTAAAATCTGCAAATAAAAGTAATCTTATTTTTGTCATTAACGCATATTAATTGTAAATGTACACTGCTGTTGACATACATACAAACATACGTTGCAATACACGATTGTACTAAATTACTAGCACAGCATGCAATATTTAGGTAACGATGCCCTTTCGTTAGCCGCTTTGCGAGGTTATGTATAAAATGTATGAGTTGCATACCTAGTTGAATGATGATTGTTTCCAAGTTTTTGAAAATTTACTAATTTAGATGTTACAGATACGGTCCTATTTATTTTTCCATTTTTCGTTCTAATGGAAATATGATTGATCATATGAGATGGAGCCGCAAAACACGAATCAATCAAAGATAACAAGATAAACAGGCACACCTCTTTTGGAAAGGTTAAACGAAACTGTGAATGATTTTCTACGAAAAGGGCACACCATGGAGTATGAGTGAAGCAAAATTGATATATTTGTTGATGAATAAAAATGAACGAATAACTGAATGCGGTTGATCAGTTTGTTTGTGGAACACAGAAAAGAAATTCCTTGTTTGGGAATAATTTAGGGCTTCTAGATTGATTTCTCGATGGTTACACCCCCGTTCTGAAACTTCTCCAGAGAGTACTACCATATCAGAACAGATGCCTCCATATATTCCTCAAAGCATTTATCCAATAAATTTGTCATGAATTCAAGTTATAATTACTCCATAAATTACATTTTTGATAGTACTATAGATTTGCAGTGACGGACGAACGTGAATTGATCAAGAAGTGGAAGCAGTACTTCGATGGACACATGAATGAATGAATGAAGAGCACAGGCAATTGGAGTCCATACAACGAAGGAAATTGCTACGTCAGTTCTGCGGAAGGTAGAAACCAACTTCTTTTTCGAGGAAAGTTGAGATTTGTATCGGAGCTGAACTCATCAAGATGTTCCCGGAGAAGCTGGTAAAGTGGCAGCATTGGCAAATAGGCGCAGTCTGAAAAACATAACACCTTCCTGTGGAGTGGAAGAAGTTCCATATACAAGAAAGGCGACAAGTTGGAATGTAAAAACTACCGAGTGATTACTATTCTAAATGCGACCTACAAAGTGTTATCTTAGTTTATCTTTCTTCTTCATTAGAAGTTGTCTACATGAGTTCATGTTTGATAATATTCCTCAACATCACCATAGTTCAGTAACATACTCTAGACCAGCGTGTTGCCTTTGCCTCTTTGCGAGGGAGCGAAAAATGCTAAGCAGAGAGGGAACGAAAATTGAGCGAGGAAGATGCAGCACAAAACACACCAGAGTAAAATTTCGTTAAAAAAATTGCCATCACAACTCCCCGAGGACTGTCTTGTTCGGGCGGGACGCTCAAGAGTTCTTTTGAAGCGTGAGTAAAGGTGAGCATCGCATTTTTTGCACTCTCACTCGAATCGCTTGAGATTATGTGATGAAAATTTTGAGTTCAATGTTGTCTCCTCAAAAAAATAAAAATAAACGGCCAAAATGCCCCCTTTTTGCATCCCAGAGGAGTTTCTATCAAGCCTGCCTGAGTTATTTGACGGCCGATCGATAAAAAACCTGATTGTTTCTGTATGGCTAATTCTTAAAAAAAATCCGTAAATACCAGGCCCCATCGTGTTGCCTATGCATCGATTTCAAAGGGAAAAATAGGAAAACGATAGTTTTGTTCGCATAAATTTTGAAAAACATGGAAAAGAACAGCTTTTCTAGGAAGCTTACACAAATGATTAGAGCATCGATTGATGGTGCGCAAAAACTTGTGGAGATTTCAGGCGAACAGTCCAGTTCGTCTGAACTCCACCGCCGGCGAAACTACGCCACGAATTCTTCTATAATTTTCTTTTGATTTGGATCTAGGAATACCATCAAGGTTTTTACTTTAGAAAATCCTCTATTTATTGTGTCATGGTATTCTGCAGAGATGCGTCAAGAAGAGATCTAGAGATGCTTCATCTTGCAGAAACACATTCAGGAATTTTTTTAGGAGTCCTGCAGGGATTCGTTTTAGTTTTTTTTTTTTCCTAGAAATTCCTCAAAGAATTTATCCAAAGATTTTTCGAAAAGTTCTGTAAAATTTCAATTTAAGATCTTTTTTATTTTTCCAAGAATTCAACGGGGTTTATAAGAATTGTTTCAAGAATTATGTCAGGGACTTTCTTTGCAATTTTAGGTTAACCCCATTCAAGGTTTTCTCAAAATTTTCCTCCGATGTCCAGAAGGAGGGGGAGGATCTCTAGAAATCAGGGTGTCTACTACCTGGAAAAAACCTGGAAAACCTGAAATTATCAGGGAATTTTATTCAACCTGGAAAAAACCTGGAATTCTCAGGGGAATTTTGGCTATAATCAGGGAAATTATTTTGCATCTGTAATACAAGGTAGAATATGTCCTTTTCGTGACAGAAAATCTTTTCAATCATAAAAATTTTCGGCTGCGCCGCTATCAAGACGCTGCTAGAAATATTGAGTCCTTATTTTTTATTAACGATTTTTATTTATCCAACATAAAACATAAATTTATGATTGGAAAGTTGGTAAAGACAAGTACAGTTCCCATTTACAGTTGGGTGTCGTTCATGAGCATATGAAACTTGGTGGAAAATATTCCAAATTTATTTACAAAAATGTTTTTCGACTATTCTACAACTTCTGGAAAAAAGTTCAAGGAACGCTTCAGATATTCTAGTGATTCTTTCTGGAATACCATTACTTCTCTAAGGACGCTGCCAGCATTATTTCAAGGGATGCTTAAATGAATTCCTGCACACATTTTGTTAAGAAAATTGTAGAGCAACATCATTACCTCCAGTAATTTTCACATAGATTACTCTGAAAAAAAAAAAATGACAGCGGTTAGCCTAGGATTTCCTCCAAATGTTTTTCCACTGATTCATTCACCGATTTTTTTAGTTGTTAGTTATAGGAGATTCACCACACATTCCTTCTTTGCACAAACGTTCATTCCATAGTTTCGATATTTTTGCAAGAAATCCTACAATAATTCTTACTTTTTTTCATTTTTCACATGGATTCTATAAAAAATCATCCACGATTACTTTCAGAAATTGCTCCGAAAATTTCCTCAGGCCTTACTCCGATGAAATATTTTATGAACTTTTCCAAGAATTCCTCAAAAAATTCGACCTGGAATTCCTCATTAAGTTTCTCCAGAAATTTCTCTCAGAATATTTCCAGCATTTCGTCAAAACGTTATTGCGGTGGCTCAAACTTTTATCTAACAATTTTTCAAATAATATTTCCAAACTCCTTGGATTCTTCAAAACTTCATTCAAAGTTCCACATAAGATAGCTATTCTAACAGGTTTTTCTTTCATACTTATATTTCTATTATGTATTAGGGAGTCTCTTCGAATTTTTTGTAGAACAATATTCAGAGATACGGGTTTTTTTCAGCTAAGCTGTTTAGCTAAGAAGAATTTCATCAAGAATGCAGAAGTTATTTCAGAGATCCTCGTAGGAGGTTCTCCGATTTGCTTGAAATTTTCACCAGAGGTAGAGCTCGTGGATACATGACCAAAAGTGAAATTCAAAAAAATATAGTGGCCTATTTTCCCGGAAAACTCTAGATGAATTTTCACGATTTCTCTATATACCTCAAACTTTGAAAATTCATATCTCCTGAACTATGGGTTGATTTAACGCAAAATTGAGTTCTTTCGACCCAAACATAAGAAAAGTTGCATTTACCCAAATTTGGCTTATTGGGCCAAAGTACCCCCATTGGGTAGATGCAGCTCTCTCTATTTTTGACAACATTCGTGTGGGAGAAAGAGAAAACCGAGAGATTTTGGGTTGAAACTATAATCGATATACTTAATTTTGGGTAAAGTAAACTCAAAAATTGGGTAAAAATATTTCTCCGTGTAGTATAGTATTTGCATGTATATAATATCAATCAACTGTATAACACTCAGGGACGCTATCTATTGTTCCATTGATGGCTGCTGTAGAATATTTCACTGCCAGTCAGCGTGCAGCCTCTACAGTTGGCGCCTACCCAACCAACAGCGCGCCAAACTGTATTGAAAAGCGTACGCGCGTAATGAGTAATTTTTGTATGTTTTGTCTGGCCGTATCGTGCGCCTATACAAGGCGCACCCATTGAATTTGTAAGAATGTAGTATCTATCGTTTCTCCACCGAGTAGGCATGCTGCCTCTCAGTGGTAATAAATCTGTTTAAGTGAAGCCGTTCGCTTGATTTGCCGTCCGTTGTATCGTAAAAGACACAACGTAGGAAAGACGTCCTGGCCGAAACAACATATTAACAATATATTCATAAGTTTTAAAAGAAAGTGGATCTTGAGATTTGATCCTTCAAACGTTACCGTAATGATTGATTGTAACAAGAACTTTCCGTGCGGCTTTCATAGCGGCTGTTAGCTTTAATACTAAATAACGTTGCTGATGAAGGGCACACAATGGAGAGTGGTCCGATTGACGAAAAGCTTCTTCTAACTGGAAAGGAAAGGATGGTTTACTGCGTTACACTTACAATGCGTGTAAATTACTGCCGCCGTTAGCGCACGGTTATGAGGCCCACAATAGAACACATTTTTCTATGGGAAGCGTGCGGGTGGTCATCGATTTTTCAGTTCTGTCGCCTAAACGGTAAAAGATACCACTTTGGCGTCTATGGACGAAAGTTAGAGTATGGATTGATGAAACAAAAAATATTTTTTTGAAAATTTTTCATGATACAGACGATTTTCCGATAATTTTCTCCATAGTGAAAATTTTTCCGAAAAATGTTTTTCTTTTTATAGAGAAAATTTCCTTCTGGTTTCACTAAAAAACTTTTGTTCTACGATGCATAGTTCAGGAGATATGAATTTTTAAACTTTAAGGTATATAGGGAAATCGTGAAAATTCATCTAGAGTTTTCCGGGAAAATAGGCCACTATATTTTTTTTGAATTTCACTTTTGTTCATGTATCCACGAGCTCTACCTCTGGTGAAAATTTCATGCAAATCGGAGAACCTCCGGCCCAAATTGTCCGATAATAAAAAAAAAAAATCCCCATGTGTATATCGTGTGGCAGGTACGAAGATACTCTATGCCCTGGGAATCGAGAAAATTTCCTTTACGAAAAGATCCTCGACCAGCGGGATTCGAACCCACGACCTTCAGCATGGTCATGCTGAATAGCTGCGCGTTTACCGCTACGGCTATCTGGGCCCACATTGTGCTCATAAACGGATTTTAAGTTTTCATCCGACGATTCGGGCACATTTATTGTGCCTGAAACGTCGGATGAAAATTTAAAATCCGTTTTTGCGCATAATAGACTGAAAGCTATAACCTACAACATAATCATCACAGTCGTATCCCCGAGTAAATTTCTCTTTAAATCCTTGACATTTCCTTGGAGTGGAGACATCTCTAGAAGAACGACTAGTTTTTTTTTATTTCTTTGGAAAATAAAAAAAATACAGAAATTTCTTGAAGGTATCAAAAACTAAATCCTTGAAGAATGTCTTATAAAGTTCTTGAAAAATCACAAAATAAACTGAAGAGAACTTAGAATTAGAGAGAGAGAAATGTCTGTTCAAATGAGGAACAAAAATTTCATGACGTGGTTCATGGTGTTTTTTTTATATTCATAATCGTCTCATCTATTTCCCTGGGCCTGGAATTATATTTTCCAGGGAGCGATGAATTTTGATAATTGATCGCTGTTGTCAGTAGTTTTGATAAGATGTTGGGTAAATTTCAAAGCAATGACATCCTTTTTATTACAAAATTTAGATTTTATCTTCTGACCTAAAGATTCTGGTTAAACTACTGTACTATGCAGTTGGGCTGCACTGCGCTATCACTCATCAAAATTGCTTTCACTTCGGGAAAATATAATTCTAAACTGGCGAGAAGATTACAGACTGAGAGTGGGTTAGGAGCACAATTAGACCCTTGAATGTGCAATGTGGGGTAGTAATTGGGAATGCCATTGACGGTTTGTAATCTTCTACGAGGTTTTCGAAAACCAACAGGGCGCGTGCACCGGGTTGCGGATAGGAGCAAAGGGAGATCAATAGCATCTATCTAATATAATAGAGCAAAAAGCCGTTCCATGATTAGGTAATGTTTAGCGATCTTCTATGGTGTTCTAGTACTATAAAATTCTTCACTCACTGGGAATTCTGGCCTTGATAATATCAATAGTGATAAAAACATAAAATAATACCTAATACTTAATAAGTACAATGCAGTAATAAATGAAATAAAATCAATTTTCTATACTTGACAAGGTTTTGAAGACAATCAATGAGTGAAAGAACTACCTATTAGAAAAGCCACATCAGCTAAGGCTATACATATACAAATGTTGGTCATAGGGTCATGGCGAGCATTCGGTATGTATGTCTATGAATGTTTCATAACTAATAGGGGCACTAGAAGACCACGCGGACAATTTCGAAACAAATTATGTTTATACATCGGTCTTACGATCCGAAAGGCTCAGCTATGCTGCAAAGTCATTTTGTAAGCTATTCATTACTACTGTTTAATTGTTTATAATTCTAACAAAACTACATAATTAACTCATTACTAATCACTGTTCCTATATTCTCTTTTTCTCTCCTTCTTGTCTGTTGCATGATTATGAGCATCACTAATATAATGCATGAGCATGCACAATAAGAATAATTTCAGGATTGAAAGCAGTACATGGATACCTGGATAGAATAGCTTCGAAAAGGCTGCTCAAATAGAATATTTCTGGTCAGGGAAGTATCATCATCAAGGGTATGTAAAATTTTTCCATTATTAACTCATAGATCACTCAAACAAATGAACTAATAATATCAAATATTTTTATATAAATCAGCATCGTCAATCAGTGCAAAAACAGATAAAGTTTGTAAAGTTATCACCATCGATTGAATTGCGCTCTTTATAGTAATGTTCAATCAGTATCAAAATCTCCTAAAGCGTCGCATCGTGCCATCAGCAGCCCTTAGCATCACTCTCATATTGTTACTATTTTGTTGTTTATAAAATTTCTAGAAAGCGATCAGCATATTCTTTCTTACTTGTACAATGGCCGATCTATTCGGAATTTTAATAAGTCAAATCAAACTTCAAAACTCAAATTAAATTGCTTTCAGCACATTTACATTTTGCAGCATTAATCGCATTACTGTGTCAAGTCTTCTCCAATTCCCTATACCCTACCCCAACCCTTCTTATCCTTTCCGATGGTGTTCAAGTGGTCCGCATAGACTATTACGGCCATTACCTATCCCTTCCCCCGGCTTTGGACTGACTTGCGCTCTCATTGCCCCACCAAACGCTGCAAAATGAAAATGAAAATGCAATAATCGTCTCATCTATTTGTTTTTTTTTATCATGCGAGAGGTATCTAAAATTCTTATTTCTAAGACTATCAAACGCTACCAGACCCGATATTATCTTGGAAAAAAAAAATACAAAATGCCCTCTAAAGAAATTGGGTGTATCGCTAATGTCCATAATTTAGAATCCCATTTTAGGGGAAAGGTTTTTTCTCCTTAAGTTCGAATAGACTATTTTCTTCATCTGATTTTGATGATTGAAGGCACTTTCAGATCATTTGAAAAGAATAATTATATTTTGTGGAAATCAAATAAAAATCACAAAATTTTTAATTCTCTTTTTTTTCTAATGTTGTTTTTTGTTCATTAAAATGAAAAATACTTTTATGTTCTATGTAAATTTGAGTATTTTTTGTTTAAGTGCTTTGAAACACTTTGAAACACACCAAAAACTTATATATTTTAGTCATGTAAAATGAACTATTCATCAATCATTTATGTTTTTGGAGAATTTCCAGAATTTGGATTTTTTTTAAATCTGGAAAAACCTGGAAATCTCAGGGAATTTCATTTCTGTAAATGAGTAGACACCCTGAGAAATGCACATGCTATCCCTTCAGAAACTCTTCCAGTGATTCTACCAAGAGCTGTCAAGAGATTTCTTCTGAAATTTTACACAAATTTTCTAGGCATTTATCATAACGTTGCTGGCTTTTTTAGTTTGCTTCTTAAGAATTTAGAAATGTGTAAGGATATCACTCCAAAAATTCTTACAACGATTAGATATAAACTTCATTAATTTTTCAAAGAATTTCTCTCGTAATTCCTGGAACACTGATTCGTCCAGAAATCCTTCAAGATTTTTTTAGGTATTCTTCTGAGATTTTCAAGTAATTGGTGAAAGAGTTTTCTACGATTTCTCAAGGATTACCCAATAAATTTCGCCTATGTTTTTTTTAAAGAAATTTCAACATAAACTACTTTAAGAATCCCTACGTAAGAAACAAAAACAAACTAACGTAAATTCGTAAAAAAAAATACTTTCGTTAATTGCAATACATATGTAAGTGGATACTAAAAGGCGTTTTTGCAAAATGAGTTTGTTAGAAAATAGTTTATTTCTTTTCAATTGCAACACTTTTTATATATAATTGCAATAAACGAATGTTCATTATAATCATCTGAAATAGCGTTAACTCTACATGGGCAAAAGCACATACGTTACCTTTATGCAGATATGGGCAATAATGTAGGTGTAGGTCAGACACCGTCTTATCAGATCCTTTATATAGCTTTCCGTACTAAAATTTATATCAAAGCTTGCATGCAACAATCAAGAATGAAAATATTTCGCAAGATTTTATCCCGGATAACTTGAACGCACGAAATGCTATATGTATCTAGTTCGTTTGAATGCCTTCATTTCAGACTTTCAGGCACGTGCTTTTTTTTTCATTTCAAGCGCGTGCTTTGTTCTAATTGGACAAAATGTGATAATCAGAGATATTTAAATAAGTTCAAAAACATAATCTACCTACCGGAGGGGGTGGTAAAATGAACACCTTAAGGATATCGTGTGTTGTGACACGAATTCAGACTAAAATAGGGTAAATGATGGCTTCGGCACCCTGGGGGTATTGCACTAACTCATCGTCCTTGTTAAAATTTATCTACGGAACAAGAGTTACCTTCAATGTACTCAATATATTCGGAAAAAATCAAACACAACCAATTAATTTATTGGAATTAGGCAACAAAGCATGCATTGGTAATAATTGAGCCTTTCAATACTTTCCTTATCTGAAAATTGTAGCGCATAAACTTCAATATATGTACCGAGAAACATATAAAATATACGTCTTTTAATAGGTTATAATAGGTTATATTTGGCAACTTTCTTGTTGTTCTACAGGCAATCATCATCACCATCATCGGTTGAAGGATTAGTAAAAAAATACCAGGAGGAACCAGTGAATCAATTTTCACCCAACACGCAACAACAAAGACATTGTCATCTCGTCTGCTTGTTGCAACAATTGTATTCCGCAACATCAGTTTATCATCACTTGAACAGAATATGACAATGATCGCTTACCACGAGCGCAGTGATTTTCTGGGCTTCGCATAGCAATTTTCGAGAACTTTCTTCATGTTGGTAAATATTGGCACATTTTCGAACAACATCCATAAAACAAATTTGGTTTTGTGTTTTAAATAACTGAATAATCGAGAGTTAAAAAGGTTGCAACAATGTTGCGCCCTGTGATTGTTATGAGAATTTCGCTTTTGATTGTATCCCTATCCGCAAAATTTGGGACACACAGTTGTGAGAGAGCTTGCTTTGTTGTTTGTTTTTCGTCTGTTTTGATGACACCTTGATTCACTGGGAGGAACCTGGGAGGGAGAAACCAATACAAAATTTCTGTACGTCATAGTGAGCCGAGATTCCGCTGTCACGAACTGTCACTGTGAGCCCAGCTCTCAAACATTGGACTAACATGAAAAAAGCGCGTAACTGATTAAAACACATTTTCGTATTTCTTTAAAAGTGATAAAAATCGAATAAAAATCAATTCATGCACATAATGCAAGTAATGTCACGTGAGCACCATTTAATCTGATTGAACATAAAGCATTGAAAAACGCATCGTTCTACTCTTTCCAATGAAAATGAATATTTAGTGCATAGAAAACTGTGGCCCTTTTTTCATGTTTGTCAGGAAAGATCGAAGGTGCACAACAAAAGGAAACTACCGATTTTCTCGAAGCCTGCCTTGATTGTTGTTGGCATACTGGAGTTATCTTGCAGTTCAAAATAACGTTGTCTTATATTTCGTGTGTAGTATCGGTACCTCCCTCCCAGGGA
Organism: Aedes aegypti; assembly: GCF_002204515.2. Lineage (NCBI taxonomy): Eukaryota > Metazoa > Arthropoda > Insecta > Diptera > Culicidae > Aedes > Aedes aegypti. The sequence goes on along the minus strand of NC_035107.1, from coordinate 220,004,002 downwards.
GGAACTATTCTCTTTGGAAAAAAAAATCGAAGTCATGGTTGGTTGGTTTGACTTTATTAACGAGATTTTTAGCCCTGGGCTAGTTCATCTCGGGACCAACGGCTTTACTTCCCTTCCGAAGGAAGTCGTCACTATAACTTTTTACGTCATAAGTGACTATGTCGGGGATGGGATTCGATCCCAGGTTCTCGGCGTGAGAGGCGAGTGTTCTAACCACTACACCAGGTCCGTCCCCAAATCGAAGTCATCTCTGAATTGACTGGAGGTAGTATCGTTGGAGTGCTCAAGATGTCCTGAAGAAAATTCTGGGGAAAACCTTCTAAACATCTTTTGAAAAATCACTGGTAGAATTTTTGGGACAATTGGTAAAAGAATTTCTAGAGAGTGTGAGTCCCTGAAAGTATTCCAGATTAAATCTCTGGACTCACTAGAATATTTCTTCAAGTTTTTCTTCAAGACATGTGAGAAAAAAAATCTTGAAGAACCTGCTGAACAGCCGCGTTCTAGTCTTTAATTTTTTTTCTGGAGCCTGTAGAGTTTTGCATCAGGATTCACTGCAATCAGAATAAGCAACAATGAGACTTTAGAGACCATTTTGTTTTAAATAGATACCTCAGAGATTTTCCCTCCCCTTGGTTATGCGACCTTGCCGCGATGGGAGGGCATAATCCATTAGCCCATATGATGGAAACCAAAGGCGTAACCTGTAGTGGTGGTATCACATTTTGGCATTTTTTGCTTAAAGCCGCGTCATAATTCATATGGCATAGACGCAATAATATCTCGGATGTGATCCAACGGACATTCTGCGTCATTGATAGAATTGATGCCCATTTCAAATAATTAATCTATTCGAAGTGGACATTAATACTATTGGTGACGTTCAGTTTGCCTTTTGCTAACCAGAATGATCCGTAGCCACTCTTACTATTAGCTAGCTAGATACATCGTTATCATATACGACGTAGGGAATACTTAGGAACTCTTAGGAAAATGACTAGTAGATTCACTGAGTAGAAATAAGTGGCGACAATCTTATTTTTATATGGTTTTTACATTGCCATAATAAGAAATACCTCTTTTGTAACAGCGGTATAAATAATCTAATTCCAGCTTCATTTTCGCAAAATTTACAAGTAGAAAGTAGGCGTTGTGAAGCATTGCATTTGCCACCGAAAAGTGAATCTTGTAGGAGACTGTAATAGAAGCCTAAGGTAACTTTACTCTTCAATATTCACTATAAAAATGACTATGGAAAGTAAGACGCTGAGATCGATCATTAGGGTACACTTGATAGTTTCGAAAAATTGTTGAACAGACAAGGAAAGCGACTTTTTTCTTTAACGATATATGAACGTAAACGTAAAAATGAAATTAACTAGAACTACTACTAAACAGCCTAATTTTGTTAAGACTTGACGACAATTGACATTTAAGACTCTAATCTTACGTAAAAGACAATAGTAATCAGAATAGCACTTGAATGACAAATTATTCAAAACCATTTCGACTAGACAGTACTAGTAATGCACTACTATTTCAAACAAATTCTACACTACTATTTCAAACAAATTCTAATGGAGCTGCTGATTTTCATAATGCTTCCTTTTCTCAGAAGCAAGGGAATATGGGTACTTTTCAAAAACTACCACGTCACAATACTAATAAAAAACAGTGTTCATGTGGGCGCCATTGCCTAGTCCGTCTGAGTATTGGTCCTGGTAGAGGGGAAACTTGGCAAAAGCCAGACCGAGGGTTCAGCCTTGACAAGTTAAGCTGTCAGGCAGCTCCAACTGAATACCATACAAAAAAAAAAAAAAAAAAAAAAAAAAAAAAAAAAAAAAAAAAAAAAAAAAAAAAAAAAAAAAAAATAGATACCTCAGAGATTTTCCATAAAAAAAGACTTGCATTAAAATAGACACCATGTTTCTAGAAGAAGACCTGCTATCAGCCTTTCACAAATTTCTTGAACTTTTCTTCTTCTTCTTGACATTAACGTCCTCACTGGGACAAAGACTGCTTCTCAGCTTAATGTTCTTATGAGCACTTCCACAGTTATTAACTGAGAGCTTTCTTTGCCAAATCTGCCATTTTCGCATTCGTATATCGTGTGGCAGGTACGAATATACTCTATGCCCAGGGAAGTCAAGGAAATTTCCATTACGAAAAGATCCTGGACCGACCAGGATTCGAACCCAGACACCTTCAGCATGGCTTTGCTTTGTAGCCGTAGCGACTCTAAACACTCGGCTAAGGAAGGCTCAAAACTGTTAAATTTATCTGTATATTCAATATGTAACTTGAACAATCAGAATAATCGTGATGTTAATTAAGGTACAAATACGAAGCGAATCATCAAATGAAATTTATTGTTGACAAGCATTGAATGTAACCTTTAAATGTATACAATTTACAAATATTTATTACCTTTTGAAGAAAATATTAGTAAAATTAATTGAAATTTAAAATTGGTTTACGTTCTTGAGGAATTTAAAGTATTTTTTTAAACGTTATAGAACAGTTTGGCTACTGATAATGAAAACATTAAAAAGTACATTAACCCACCGTCGGTCGCCCTAGTGTACTGAGTACACGCACTTTGCAAAAAGTCGAAAAACACGTTGAAAATCCCTTCAAATTGATCCGGGTGTTGGTCCTATTCCAAGATCTACTCTTCTTCTTGCTTGTAGAGAAGAAATTTTTCGAAAAAATCAACGAAAAGTATTCAAAAACATCGTGTTTTTAACCTAAGTTTTTAGGCGTGTACTCAGTACACCAGTGCGACCGCTCGTGTAACTTTTTTTTTACCAGGCCCGTCACACGAGCGGTCGCATCGTGTACAGAGTACACGCGGAGCAATTTTGATTGTACATCCAAAGCTAGGCAAGATAGAATATGGATGTCTTCGACAAATTTCTTCAGTCCAACGGTACCAATTGGTCAGTGGACAGAAAACACTTTGGAAACATCCTCATCTTCCTGTGGCCATCGGATTGTGCCCCGGGGGAACCGATGTAGTGGACATTTCGCAATGCAACATCTCGTACACAAATATCTCAGGATCTAGATTGTTTAGCAAGATGGTGTCTTCGGCAAAGTTGTTCAGTAGGTCAAGGGCTAACATGTGATAGGCTGCTTGTTTCGAAATTCTGCCACCAGATGGTGCTAGTGAGCATTTAATTTTTCAAACACCGATATCTCAAGATCCTGATTACCTAGAAAGATGATGTCTTCGACAAAGTTGTTTAGTAGGTCAAGGACTAACATATGATAAGCTACCTAACAAGAAAAACTGCCATAAGATGGCGCTAGTAAGCATGCAATATTTCAATCACGAATATCTCAGGATCCCGATTTTTTAGAAAGATGGTGTTTTCAGCAAAGTTGTTCATTAGTTTAAGGGCTACCATGTGATGATCTCCTTGATTCGGAATTCTTTCAATAGATGGCGCTAGTGAGCATGATATTTTGCGAACACAGATATTTCAGGATCCTGGTTACCTATAAAGTTGACGTCTTCGACAAAAGTGTTGAATAGGTCAAGGTCTAGCATTTAATAAGCCACCCAACTTGAAATTCTACCAACAGATGGCGTATTTTGATCGCGAATATCTCAGGATAGCGATATTTTAGCAAGATGGTGTTTTCGGCAAAGATGTTTAGTAGATAAAGGACTAAACATGTGATGTGCTGTTTGATTCGGATTTCTTCCACAAAACGACGCTGAAGATGCAATTTTTCGAACGCAGATATATTTGGATCCTGATCGCTTAGAAAAATGATCCTGAGATATTTTCATTATTAATAAATATTACCCCTTCGGCAAGGTTGTTCTAAGATGAAGGCCTAAATGCCCTCAATGAACCTCAAGTTTTAAAATTCTTTCAACTGGTGGCGCTATTCAGCATGCATATTTTGATTGCTAATATCTGAGGATCCCGATTACATCCAAATATAAATTTCTCGGCTCAAAAGTTCAGTAAGTCAAGTACAAACTTGTGATGGGCCACACTTGTTTGGGAATTCTTCCACTAGATGGTGCCACTGAGTAATACTCAGTGAGTATGCTAAATTTTCAACCCAAATTTCTAGGATCGTGATTGTTTAATCATGAAAATGACGTCTTCAACTAAGTTGTTTATTCTGTCCAAGACTGATGCATGTTTACCATGTAATAAACCGTGTGATTTGAAAACGGTGCTCTTCAGCATGAAAATCCCATCAGAATATACTTCAGAATTTCATGGACAGTCAAATTTCCAGTCGATACTCAAAAGATCATCGACTCATGGAACAGATATTCTTTAGAAAGCTGATAAAAGGGAGCATTATAGTAATTATGATTTTTTTGTTTTAAGTATGGTTTCATGAGTCGATATCGAACTATGGAACATCGACTAATACAGGTTTGACTATATTTAAAAATATGACGATCAAAATCATTGCAGCCTGCAGTTAGTCGCATATATACGAATCGGTCGTTAAAAAAATGATGGACACCTATGAGAGTGTGACGCCTTTTTGTCTGTGCTGAAATCAAAGAACTGTCAATGACAGTTACAATTGAGCAATAGGCCTTTTCATGAGACGTCTCAAATCAGCTGATTCGGAAGATCTTTGACAGTTCTTCTATACAAATGCCGAACGTGTCGGTGGTTCTAAAAGGTAAACAATAATACAAAATAACGATCAAATAATTATGAACGCGTAATCGGTTTTCTAGAAAACATTTATTCTGTGAATTCAACTGAATTTTCTGATAAAATTGTCAATAGCTTACTGCAGTAGCACGTGATATTTTTCACATTGATTGGTTTAAATAATGCGAATAATAGCCTTAAAACTGGTGCTAGACTTAGTACACGATGCTTTTCATTTTTACTTCCATTTGAAAAAAAAATTAAAAGGCCTATCAAATATCTAATGAGCGCACAGTAAAAGTCATGAGAACAAAAGAATTTATGGCACGTACAAAGGGTGCCATAAATTCTTTTGTTCTCATGACTTTTACTGTGCGCGCTGTTTTCGAGTTGCCCGTGAGAGAGAGCAAGGCAGCTCCAACACACGGCGCACAGTACAAGTTAAAAGAACAAAAGAATTTATGGCCCGTACAGAAGCTACAGAGACTCATGGGTGGCAGAAAGCTGTTACACAAAAACAAAGATGGATGTGTTAGTGCAAAGTGATGTGAGAAACTCGGTCTCTCATGGCGACTCACGGGATGGCACGCACACTACAACATTGTTCGAATCACCTCGAATGTGATAGATATTGCCTGTGTTGTTTACAAATCAATTCGAAGTGCTCTTTGTGCTAGTATATCCATATGAGCCTCTGTACGTGCTATAAATTCTTTTGTTCTCATGACTTTTACTGTGCGACGTGTGTTGGTGCTGTCTCGCTTTCTCTCACGGCATTTTGAAAACAGGGCGCACAGTAAAAGTCAAACGTTTTATAGCATGCATAGGCTCATTATGATTATACTAGCACAAAGAGCACTTTGAATTTATTTGTAAACAACCAGTAAGTGAAATTATCGGTCAAGGCGATAATCATAAGCCTATCTCTCAAGCTGATTTTCCGGAGGAAAAAGACGTGCCATAATATCAAACCCGACCAGTACTGCGAGAGTGTGCTCGCACGAGATGTGCAGCAACGAATTTAGATTATCACCAGCAACGAGAAGTTTGCGTCCTACTTTTCTACTAAATATAAAAATAATATTGTTCAATTTGAATCTAGAATTTGAAGTAGAATGAATCCTATATGTTTAATTTTATTTTGTGCTTATCTATTAATTTACTGGTAGCGAAATGTTTTAACATTTGACAAAACGTGTATTGATGAGCCCAAATGATCAGTATCATAAGATGTTCAGAAAATTAAATGCTCACTGGCGCAGGGTTACTCAAAATATAATTGCGAATAACATGTGAGCACTTTCTTTACCTAATAAAATTGATGAAGACGTCAAGTTTTAAAATAATCGGGAATTTGAGATTCTGTATTTGAAAAAAAATGAAACAAGGAGCTCTTTCTATAGCCTGATAGAATTATTTGAAATCTAACGGCCCATTGCATTTTGAATTGAATGTGTAAGAATTTTGAGTAGGTGTATTTTACACTTAACACGTTGGTTCATGATATACAGAACAACTTCATCAATGACACCATCTTTGTAATCTAATTTTATTTTCCTAACCAGGATCCTGAAATAATTCAATTCGAAAATGTTCGTTTTGTGGAAGAATTCTGAATCAAACTGCATATCACATGTTTAGTCCTTGACCTACTAAACATCTTTGTTGAAAATACCATCTTGCTAAAATATCATTATCTTAAGATATTCGCGATCAAAATACAGCATGATCACTAGTGCCATATGGTGGTAGAATTTCAAGTTGGGTGGCATATTACATACTAGACCTTGACCTATTCAACACTTTTGTCAAAGACGTCAACTTTATAGGTAGCCTGGATCCTGAGATATCTGTGTTCGCAAAATATCATGCTCACTAGCACCATCTATTGAAAGAATTCCGAATCAAGAAGATCATCACAAGGTAGCCCTTGAACTACTGAACAACTTTGTTGAAAACACCATCTTTCTAAAAAATCGGGATCTTGAGATATTCGTGATTAAATCATTGCATGCTCACTAGCGCCATCTTGTGGCAGTTTTTCTTGTTAGGTAGCTTATCATATGTTAGTCCTTGACCTACTAAACAACTTTGTCGAAGACATCATCTTTCTAGGTAATCAGGATCTTGAGATATCGGTGTTTGAAAAATTAAATGCTCACTAGCACCATCTGGTGGCAGAATTTCGAAACAAGCAGCCTATCACATGTTAGCCCTTGACCTACTGAACAACTTTGCCGAAGACACCATCTTGCTAAACAATCTAGATCCTGAGATATTTGTGTACGAGATGTTGCATTGCGAAATGTCCACTACATCGGTTCCCCCGGGGCACAATCCGATGGCCACAGGAAGATGAGGATGTTTCCAAAGTGTTTTCTGTCCACTGACCAATTGGTACCGTTGGACTGAAGAAATTTGTCGAAGACATCCATATTCTATCTTGCCTAGCTTTGGATGTACAATCAAAATTGCTCCGCGTGTACTCAGTACACGATGCGACCGCTCGTGTAACTTTTTTTGAGCGACTGACGGAAGGTTAAAAAACATTTACCATCAGTGCACCACTATCCGCTCATGCCCCTATTTCCGCTCACTAGTGTAAAAATTGATTTTTTCGTGTCAAAAACCAACATTTTTCGCACGGATATATTCTAGTAACATTAACAACTTTCAAATGAAGTTTTCAAACATTATTTTCATTTGATGAAATAATTCTTAATATTGAAAACATAAGACCTCGTGAGCGGTTATTGGGTCACTGGTATTTTTGTGTGTTCCAATAACCGCTCATGTAAAAAATTAAACAAAATTTTAAAGAAATGACGATTTTAGTATACAGCCTTCTTTGTTGCAGTAGTAGCTATGGTTTGACCATAAAAAATATCAGGAAAAATAACAAAATTCGAAATAATGCATTTTTTAGTAAGTTCGTCACGAAATCTGTTATCCGTGAGCGGAAATAGGAACACTTAGATGCAGTAATAAATGCAATTAAATGATTTTTTTTCAAATCATTTTTATTTTGCCGCTGATTGTCTATACTTGGAGCTACATTGTGACATAAAAAAGTATTGATTCACACAATAGTTATTTTATAATAAACAAATGAACACATAACTTCCCTTAAATGAGCAGAATCTGGTGCACTGATGGTAGTCTATTTTAAGGTATCAAAATTTTAAATGTTAAATGGTTACAGGAGGCAATGGTGGCCCCCCTAAATCCGGCCCTGATTGCCCTGATTGTGTCTTGAGGTAGCGTTGCCGGTAGAGGGCGAGCACGATGGGTCCCCTCTTGAAACGATTGGTTTGACGAAGTGTGCCATGAGGCTTTGGAGGAGAAGAATGCAGCGCGAGCGGCAATGCTGCAGCATGGTATGCGGCAAAACGTGGAACGATACAGACTGAAGCGGACACAGCAAGCCCGTCTATTCCGGCACAAATAGCGCCGCGTGGAAGAGTAAAGCCTTTATGGCGTGATCGAATGGTGGCAGCAGCACTACGACGAACACCTGGTGCAGAGAACACAGACATAGATGATCAGAACAGAGAAGGTGATGGCCACGCGTAGAAAGCAGTGTCACGATAGACGGGATACCTTCGAGGTGCTGTGACAGTTCGTGTACCTCGGATCCTTGCTGACGGCTGACAACAACGTTGGTCGAGGAATACGTAGTCGTATCATCAGCGGAAGCCGTGCTTACTATGGGTTCCATAAGAATCTGCGGTTAAGAAAGATTCACCCCTGCACCAAATGTACCATGTACAAAACTTTTACATAACCTGTTGTTCTCTATGGGCATGAAACGTGGACGATGCTTGAGGACCTGAGAGAGACTCGCGAAGAGGAAAAATATCAACGTCATATGCAGCCCAGATTCCCCTCTCACGAAACGTCAAATGCAGCCCACCATTTTTATGGCTGAAAAAGTGATAAGTATTGTGTTCAAAGTAAACTGTTATTAAAAACCTCAGTCGGCGGAGCAGTTTTTTCCAAATTTGCTGATAAATCTAAGCAGAAGATTAATTATTTCTAATGTCTGTAAAGTTTGCTGGCATGAAATTTCACTCAAACGGCTATTTATGATTCGATGTGATGCAAACTCAATCATTTTTTGCTGAGAGGTTCATGTGAGGATTTGAACAGCATGCGCATAATTGGTATAAACACAAAGTGGAATAAGAAAACAACTCAGCAATCACAGAAAAAGAAGATCGTCTTCACGAGTCTCGTCTCAGTTGAGGACGACCTGCAAGTACTTGTTGTCTTCGAACGTCGGGTAGTATGTGATGGCGAAGAATGAACCACAAGCTCGCTCAACTCTATGGCGAATCCAGTAACCACGTGGTGACCAAAGCTGCAACAATGCCGGACATCAGCCCTGTAAAGATTGCGTTCGCTTCAAATCCGGTCGGAACGAGAAGCGATAAGACGTGGGGCGCAACGAGCTAGGTGGATTGACCAAGTGCACCAGGACCTGGAGAGTGTGAGTTGCAGTCGAGGATGGAGAGAGACAGACATAAACCGAGAGAATTGGCAATATTTCGTTGGCGAGGTTTTATAAAGATTAAATAATAAGCGAAAAGGGTTGGTAAATGGCTGGGCATGGCGTACCATTGGTACCTCGCGTACCTGAAGGAATAAAATAGACCCCTCTGTGCGGTCCTTAGCCTCTTGCCCAGCAACTCCTATCCCTACCCCCTCGCGGTACTGGCTGGGGTACGAGTAACCTTAGGGAAGATCGGGTAACCAACCCCCGGTGGGAACTTTGGTCGTATGCTGACAGGGAAGGGGGGGGGGTTTGCTTTTGCTTCTGCAAACCTTGAGCGTCTGTACTCCATGTTAGGAGCGGCTCACAACAGCGTCTGTTCCCCATGTCAGGGGCGGCTGATCATCGTCCGAGTGCCAGAGAAGGACTCTAAGCTAAACTGTGCACTATGGTCCTCCGAACATTTAGGGGGAATGGTCCTCCGGAAATCTAGGGGGTTGGTGTGAGGCCCTGCAAGCCATCCGTAAAAACATCAAGCAACGAATAATCAACGAGAGAATACGAACCGGGACAATCGGCGAAGACCACAGCGACGAAAATGCAAAGGGACTAGCGATTGGAAGCTCGGTACATAGAACTGTAAATCTCTCAACTTCATCGGGAGCACACGCATACTCGCCGACGTGCTGAAGGACCGCGGATTCGGCATCGTAGCGTTGCAGGAAGAGTGTTGGAAGGGATCAATAGTGCGAACGTTTAAAGGTAATCATACCATCTACCAGAGCTGCGGCAATACACATGAGCTGCGAACAGCTTTTATAGTGATGGGAGATATGCAGAGGCGCGTGATCGGGTGGTGGCCGATCAATGAGAGAATGTGCAAGTTGAGGATCAAAGGCCGGTTCTTCAACTTCAGCATAATAAACGTGCACAGCCCTCACTCCGGAAGCACTGATGATGATAAAGACGCTTTTTACGCGCAGCTCGAACGCGAGTACGACAGCTGCCCAAGCCACGACGTCAAAATCATCATAGGAGATCTAAACGCTCAGGTTGGCCAGGAGGAGGAACTCAGACCGACGATTGGAAAGTTCAGCGCCCACCGGCTGACGAACGAAAACGGCCTACGACTAATTGATTTTTCCGCCTCCAAGAATATGGCCATTCGTAGCACCTACTTCCAGCACAGTCTTCCATACCGATACACCTGGAGATCACCACAGCAGACAGAATCGCAAATCGACCACGTTCTGATTGATGGACGGCACTTCTCCGACATTATCGACGTCAGGACCTATCGTGGCGCTAACATCGACTCCGACCACTATCTGGTGATGGTCAAACTGCGCAAAACTCTCCGTCGTTAACAACGTACGGTACCGACGGCCGCCCTGGTATGACCTGAAGCGGCTCAAGCAACCAGATGTCTAGTTTAGTTCTTCTTGATAAAATGATGTTATGATAATGGATAAAAATGGTCCATGTAGGTATGTACTCATTTAACAAAAAAGGTAGAGAAATAAACGTTTCTACGGAAATCTCTCTGAAAGAGGCACACCATCTATCGATGTTTTCTAAAACGTTACAATGCATCAATTTAATTTTAGGTCTTAAACAGAATACAAGTTCATTTATTCAAAGTGAAACATCTCGGAATCCCAAGATGGCCGGCACAATGGCCGACTTCTCACCCTACTCACGTTTTCGAAGGCACAAAACTGGAGAAATAGTTGGCAAACGTTCCTGATATTCTTATTTTAAGCTATCTGCTGGTGCATAAAGCCAAAATAAAAAGTGCACTGTTGTGGGATGCTTTCTTCGCGAGATTTGTGCCTTTAAAGTTTCAGTGCAATCTTAGAAGTTGATTCCAAACTGTTTCACCTTAACAATGAAAGAGATCCTTATTCAAAAATATACCTTTGAGGAAAAAAAAATCAAAATTATAAAATCTTTGCACTTCTCAGAGTAAAATAAAATATGTGTAACTTAAGTTTTGTATAAAAAGTGAAAAACTAAGTTTCGTCTGATCATTGACTTTGTTCTAAGTGGCATAGGAAAATCCACCACTAAGATTTTTTCACTGCAGAATCTTTTTTATTTTTGTTTCCTTGAACCTTTCTTTTTATTGGGTCCTAAAGCCCTGTCCCAATTCTAGTGCCAAACGCTTAAGTTTAGGCCAAAAACACATGTTTACTCAATTTTCTAATGTTTTCCATTGGTTTAAGCCCAAAAAACATTTTTTTAGATTTTGTCACATCCTTTGGCTTATACTCAAATTTTGGGTGTATTTTGTTTTCCGTGTCCCTTACGAAATGTCAGATAGGAACAACCCAAGTGGTCGAACTAAAACCCCTGTGGTGTTTTTGTCGACTAAGCGAACGTCAAACATGATCTCAAGTGTCAAGGTTCATTTATGTACCAAATTTTTAAATTAAAGTTTAAACATGATATAGCCATTATTTGAGCGGGAAAAATTGCTAAAGTAGTTACAGTAACATGCTTTTTCGTGTCATTAAATAAAAACAAGATTTCATTAAACATTTTAGGACCCAATTTTAGTGCCAAACGCTGAAGTTTAAGTCAAAAACACATGTTTACTCAATTTTCTAATGTTTCCCATTTGTTTAAGTCCAAAAAACATTTTTTATGTTTTCTTTAGTTTTTGTCACACCCCTTGGCTTAAACTCATATTTTGGGTGAATTTTGCTTTCCGTGTCCCTTCCGAAATGTCAGATAGGAACAACCCCAGTGTTAAAACTAAAACCCCTGTGGTGTTTTTGTCGGCTAAGCGAACGTCAAACATGATCAAACGTGTCAAGGTTCAATTATGGACCCAATTTTTAAATTAAAGTTCAAACGTGATATAGCCGTTATTTGAGCGAGAAAAATTGCTCAAATAATTGCAATTACATGCTCTTTCGTGTTATTAAATAAAAACAAGATTTCATTAAAAACTTTAAGACCCTATTATTATTATTTTACAATATATTTTTTTAATTAAATTTGGAAAAATAATAAATTTGTGTTCAGATTCGTCATATTTTTAAAATTTCCTCCTTTTTCAAAACCAGTAAAGCAAAATGTCGTCCTTTCTGAAATATTCTACTGGTAAGCCTGATTCTGACGGGCGAGCGTGAGGTGATCGAAAGGTGGAAACAGCACTTCGACGAGCACCTGAATGGCGCTGAGAGCACAGGCAATGAAGGACGGGACAACGGAGGAAATGCCTTCGTCAGCACTGCGGAAGATGGAAACCAACCAGCCCTCACTTTGAAGGAGGTTAAGAATGCCATTCACCAGCTCAAGAACAATAAAGCTGTTTGTAAGGATGGTATCGGAGCTGAACTCATAAAGATGGGTCCGGAGAGGCTGGCTATTTGTCTGCACCGGCTGATAGGCACAATCTGGGAAACAGAACAGCTACCGGAGGAGTGGAAGGAATAATATGCCCCATCTACAAGAAAGGCGGCAAGTTAGATTGTGAGAACTTTCGAGCGATCACCATTCTTAATGCGGCCTACAAAGTATTGTCCCAGATCATCTTCCGTCGTCTACCACCTATAGTAAGCGAGTTCGTGGGAAGTTATCGGACCAGATTTTTACTGAACGGCAAATCCTCCAAAAATGTCGTGAATACCAGGTTCCAACGCATCACCTTTTCAGCGATTTCAAGGCGGCATACGGCAGTATCGACCGCGTAGAGCTATGGAAAATCATGGACGAGACCAGCTTTCCCGGGAAGCTCACGAGACTGATAAGAGCGACAATGGAAGGTGTGCAAAATTGTGTGAAGGTTTCAGGCGAACACTCCAGTTCGTTTGGATCCCACTTGGGACTACGACAAGGTGATGGACTTTCGTGCCTGTTGTTCAATATTGCGCTAGAAGGTGTTATGCGGAGAGCCGGGGTACGCTTTTTACGAGATCCAGTCAATTTGTTTGCTTCGCGGATGATATGGACATCGTCGGCCGAACATTTGAAAAGGTGGCAGACCTGTACACCCGCCTGAAACGCGAGGCAGCAAAAGTTGGACTGGTGGTGAATGCGGCCAAGACAAAGTACATGCTAGCTGGTGGGGCCGAGCGCGACAGGGCTCGCCTAGGTAGCAGTGTTACGATAGACGGGGATACGTTCGAGGTGGTCGACGAGTTCGTCTACCTTGGATCCTTGCTGACGGCTGACAATAACGTTAGCCGTGAAATACGGAGGCGCATCATCAGTGGAAGTCGGGCCTACTATGGCCTCCAGAAGAAGCTGCGGTCAAAAAAGATTCACGCCCGCACCAAATGTACCATGTACAAAACGCTCATAAGGCCGGTAGTCCTCTACGGGCATGACACGTGGACGCTGCTCGAGGAGGACCTGCAAGCACTTGGAGTTTTCGAACGACGGGTGCTTAGGACGATCTTCGGCGGTGTGCAGGAGAACCAGGTCCGTCCCACTCAGGCTCAGATTGGGTACCACTTCTAGTATTGCATTTGGTCCCTCGGTAGTGCAAAAGGTACCCAAGTTTGACAGATCGCAGTACACTTTTCACGGCATTCTAGATTACCTTATGAGCCATAAAATTTTGGGCAACTGCAAGGGACATGGAGGTCTTTAATTTGTCTTTGGGAGAACGGTGTGTGGCGGCGAATGATGAACCACGAGCTCGCCCAACTCTACGGCGAACCCAGTATCCAGAAGGTGGCCAAAGCTGAAAGGATACGATGGGCAGGGCATGTTGCAAGAATGCCGGACAGCAATCCCGCAAAGATGGTATTCGCTTCGGATCCGGTTGGTACAAGAAGGCGTGGAGCGCAGCGAACTAGGTGGGCGGATCAAGTGCATATCGATTTGGCGAACGTGAGGCAGAACCGAGGATGGAGAGATGCGGCCACGAACCGAGTATTGTGACGTGAAATTGTTGATTTAGTGTTATCTGTGTAGATGTGAACTAAATAAATGAAATAAGCGAAAAGCTTGATCGGAGGGCAAAAGTTCGGATGCGTTTTCGCGTAGAATAGAAAGACATCAGTTTTTTTTTACAATTTTTATTCCTTTTTATGTGTATAATGTACTTGTTTTTTAAATTTTATTTAAATGTTTTTTTTATTATAAAACGACAAAATCGTAGCCATATTTTTGTTTTTCTTTTTACCTTTTAATCATTAATATATAATATATATTCTCCCTCTTACACTTTCCTCCTTCTTGTTTTTCTTCCTTAGCAAATGATTTTTTTCTGTTTTTTACTTCTTGATCTGTCCCTCGACGCTTCGCTTTTACTGGTTGTTGTGTAGTAGTTTTTTCTTTTTGTTTTCTGAACTGCGCTATGCTTTTTCAGATTCTCTGTTTTGTTTTTTCAATGATTGTTTGCGTTTGTATGTCACTTTACTGAGTGTTTTTTTTGATTGAATGTATATTTTCTTTTGCTCTTTTTCCCCCTACGTTTGTCGATTGACTTTGAATTTCAGTTGTTATTGGTGGTGGTGCGTATTTGCTAATCTCAATTCAATGTTTACTCGAACGTACCGCGTATCTATAGTTTGGCCAATTGTTAGCAGTTCTTCAACCCTCTATCTATAACTTTCTTCCCTCCTCGATTAGGTTTCTCGCTTGGTTGCTCCATCAAATCTATCTGGTTTTCAGCTACGGATTCTGCGTTTATTCAGATATTACACATCTCATTCACTAGATGAATTGTTCCTTTAATTTACTGCGTTCTGTTTGATTTTGTTCAGTGTTGTCACATTCAATTTACTAACGGCTTCCTCTATTTGTGTGGTTTTTGTGTGTAACTGGTTTCCTGGCGAGAGTTTCTCTCGGTTTTCCTTCCTTCAGCTTCCGCTTTGTTCTACCGTCTAAGTCGTAAAAGTACAATTTCCTTCAATAATATATTTTAGTTTACCTACAACATAATATGTCATAATCTCTCTTGTTCTCTTTTTGTTTTGTTTAATTCTCTTATTTTGCTCCTCTTTGAGAAGATTAGTTGCGGAGAGTGTTCCCTCCAACTCGCGACCGACTTGAGATGGTCGCTGTTTTATTTTACTTTTTTTTGGCTAAACTCTAGTTTTTGTTTTCTGCTTGTGTATGTTGTGTAAGTGTTTTATCGCTATCTCTACCCACGTTTTTTTTTTGTTGTTTCTTTGTTCCTACTACTCTCAATTCTTCTTCTTTGCATTTTGCGTATAGCTTTACGGTTGCTTAATGTCTTTTTATGTTTTCTTTTGTTACTCTTCCATTTTTGGTTGGTTGCCTTTTTCTTCGATTAAAGCTCTCTTTGTTATGACTTAACTTGTTTTTTTTTAGTTTTGATTTTTCCTGTTTTCAGACGAAAGTTCTACATTGAAAACACGGATCTAAAGAACAATGTTGGAAGGATGAAAAAGAGGCTAATTAGGAACGAACATTTCAAAGCAGCATAAGTCAGCGGTAGAAGAAGAAAAGGGTTCAGAGCGTTTTGGGGTGAGTAGCGTTTTATTTTTTGAGAAATAGTTTTATTCAAATTTGATATGTGTGTGTTCGGGTCTGCGTGTATTTGTGTGGGTTGTTTTCGACTAAACAATAGAGGAAGATTAGCAAGCACAGAAGATTTCCGTTCCGTTAGAAATTGAAATGCGATGCCAAGGCGCAGGGGTGCCGAGTTCCAGAGTTCAGTGTTGCCAGTTTTGTAGGAAGGAAGAAAGAATAGATTGATGTGAAAAATTGTTCCGAGTGCAAGTCGTTATTTTCGCGAGTTTTTCAAGTTTTCTCTGAGGAGGAGTGCATCGTATGCTTTAGCGATTGAAGTTTTCTCTAATGGTTCCTTGTCCTACATTTTGTTTTACATGTTATGTATAATATGAACAATCGCTTCTTCTTGGGCTGTGGGATTTTCCGTCGCCTCAGTTTCTGTCAATTTAACGCTAAAGTCTCAAATATAACACCTGTTGATCTCTTTTGTTTGTTTTACTTTACTCTGTAGTTAATTCGGTTTATTGTTTGTGTAAAAGTTTGCAATCAAAAAATTCACAATCATATGTATGCTTCTTGAACGCCTGTGATTGATCTGTCTTGTGTTGGTTGAGTGTCTTAAATTGTAAACATTTATCTATTTTTTATTTGTTTTGGTTTGTTAAACACTGGAATTGTTCTTATTTCTCTCCATTTTTCCGATTAAAGTGAATCGATTTCCGATGCTGATGGGGTTTTGATCCGTTGTTTTTTTTTCCTAGTTTCGCTTACGCTGCTGAGTAGGCCTTGATATCAATATTTGCGTCATTCTGCGTGTGTATGTGAGTGCAAACGAAAACAAATCAAACTACTTGACCAGGGGTGAACAAGTCCACACCTGATCGCTATCCGTCAAAGTGTCAAACGTCAATGATATGGATATTTCATGATGTGAATTTTCTGCATTTTATCGCAATAAACAGCCAACAATAAGTTTCTATTACACTTAAGGTGCTATTAGCTCTTGGCAATGTGTATTTGTCCCCGTAAAAACGTGATCGGCTCGTAGTGTTGGGACCAATTCAGCACTGGCCGGTAGATCAAGCTTCCCCATCGCAATACAACAGCCGTCTTTCGACGAATCTCTTAAAGCAATTCAAGAAATGGAAACATAAGGAATATCTTTACGATTTGAAATATTGCACGTGGTTAGGGAATTGCTGCAATTTCACCATAACCCAATTTCTAACCTAAAAAAACATCAGTCATCACGAAAAACAAGTCAGAAAGTATAACGGAAAAATCAACGCCGTGGAAGCTTGACCCCTTTATGGTCCCGTGCTGTATCCCGCGTACTCAGAGCCCCCCACTGTCATTTTGTCTAACAATAAAAATCACAATTAACAACTCCAACTTGCGCCAGAGCGACGCGGTCATCGTCCAGGTTCGGTTTTCCCCTTCAACCGCCTCGTGCCGATAAAAGTGTGTAACAAATTCAATTCACCGCCTTTTTTCTTTAAAATACTTCCGAATTCAAATCAGCGCCATCTTGCGGCATCAATTGACTTGTTGCACGGTTTGCTTTGATCTCTACGAAGGGTGAACTAAAACGAGAACGGAACTTATAACAAACTCCTTTTTTTTTTATTTTAGTCTAAACAGTTCGTACAATTTTCGCTAACTGGTTTCGTTAAGATTAGTACAACGCGGTATGGTTCAATTTTGTCATTTTGGCTATCTTGGAGACACATTTTGTTTTCACTTTCGTATTTGATTTGTTACGTTTTTTGATTCACGTGGTTTCTTGTCTATACGCTAGTATTTTGTGTATTTGTTCGTATTCTGGTGTGTCTGTGAGAAAACATAGATTTGCGACGAATTTCATACCTTTGCGATTGAAACGCGTTCTGTTCACGATTAGTGAAGTTTGATTCCTGTTTGAGATTGTTATAGAGAGGAAGATTGTGAAGTTGTTTAGATAGTTACACAAATGATGTGTCTTTTGAGTAGCGTTAAAAAGGGGTTTTCCGTGATGAGATTGTTGAAAGTTATTGATACTCACAAAAAAGGGAGAACAATTCCGCACCTGACGGACAAGATTTTACCATATTCCCTAAAGATAAGAAAGTACATGCGTACATTATCATTGAATTTGAATGGCGTAAAATACCTACAAGCAAAGATATGCATTATGTTGGTCGCTCGGTTCTTCGGTTTTTGAGATTTTATCATACCTCTTGGTTTCAACTTAACATTTTGAGTGTATTTTATTTCCCGTGTCGCTTCCGAAATGTCAGACAGAAAAAACCCGTGTTAAAAAGTAAAACCCCTGTGGCATATGATTGAAAGTGTCCAAGGTTCAAATTTGAACCCAGATCTTTGCAGAATCTCAAATCTTCAATTAATTCTCTTGGAAGAGGCCTTTTTGGTACCCATTTATATCTTTGGTACAGATGAAGTTGTCAATCTAGTGATTATGATAGATTTGTGAACTATCTTTACGTAAGTCTTCGACTTCGACTAACTACTGATCTTATCGATCAAGCTTCTTCTTCCTGGCGTTGCGTCCCAACTGAGACAAAGCCTGCTTATCAGATTAGTGTTCTTACGAGCACTTCTACGGTTATTAACCTTCCGGTCATCGTGCGGTTTTCCACCATCAGAACCACCCCGCTGCTGTTGTGAACGAAAAGCGAGCTTTTTTCACTAGTGTTCTACAAAATACAACAGCGCGACGACTGGAGTATTAACTGAGAGCTTTCTTTCCCAATTGTCCATTTTTGCATGATATGAAGTTGAAATTGTTGCATCCACCGAAACGTGTGTGTGTGTGTGTGTGTAATCCTAAAAATTCTCAGGAATGTAATGAAACAATTCCACACCTCTCCATTGAAGCGTCGAATGCAGCGAATTCAACGAGTTAAAAAATTTAGCACCTTAGTTTAAATTTTTTTTATAAGCTTCGAATAGCACCCAAAAATTGATGCTATTCTAAACCTGTCATCTTTTCAAAGGTACGTCCAATCGTTTGATTAGTCTGAAACAGTCATAATCTTAACTTCCTTGAAATCGTTATAAAAAACTTGCGCAAACGTGAGACAAAAAACTTTTCTTCAAAAAGATGTGGAATTGGTCACCCTAAAATTCAGTGATAACATCTTCTAAGAATTTCGGAAAATCCAGATTCTTTATTCAAGAAAGGATCAATACAGTCTAAGTCTACCATCAGATGGAATTTATACCGTAATGCCTTGGATATTCCCCATTTTTGTACAGCAAAGGTCATTTTTTGTCAATAACTATATGGTTCTTTCAACAAAACTCCTATCCATTATTAGATAGTCTTTTGACGTTATTTATTTTGACAGCCATGTTGTCTTTTCGACTCACAATTTCAAAGTAACTCGGCTCACATGATAAGTATTGATTCAGAGAAGTATCACAATATACGCTTACGTGCAGAAAGTATGCTGACATTTTTCAGCAATGTCAATGTCAACAAACCAACTGATTTTCATTATTTCAAAATCGTGGGTGAAGATGCGTACAAATTTCAATTACGACCTGTTTTGCCTTAAACTGGATGAAATCCTCAGAAGAACTCTCAGAGGTACTCCTGATAGAATCCCTATAAGAACTCCTGATGGAACTTCTGATGGAACTCCTGGAGGAACTCCTGATGGAATCCTTGGAGAAATTCCTAAAGATATTCTTGAAGGAACTCCAGATGAAATCAGTGGAGGAACTTCTGATGTATTCCCTAGAAAAGTTCCTGATGGAATTCCTATTGGAACTCCTGATGAAATCCCTGGAGGAATTTCTGATAAAATTCCTGATTGAACTTCTGATGGAACCCTTAGAGAAGCTCCTTATGATATCTCTAGAAATAATTCTAATGGAATTCCTTGAGAAGTCCTAATGGAATTCCTCGAGGAACTGCTGATGTAATCTCCGGAAGCACTCCTGATATAATCTCTGGAGGAATGCCAGGTGAAATCTTTGAAGGCATTCTTGATGGAATCCCTGGAGGAACTCCTGATGAAATTCTCAGAAGAACTCTCAGAGGCACTCCTGATAGAATCCCTATAGGAATCCTTGGAGGAATTCCTAAAAATTTTCTTGAAGGAACTCCTGATGGAATCATTAGAGGAATTTCTGATGAATTCCCTAGAAGAGTTCCCGATGGAATTTCTACAGGAACCCCTGATGAAATCCTTGGAGGAATTCTTGATAAAATTCCTGATAGAAACCTGGGAGCAACTCCCTACAATGTATCGAGAAATAATTCTGATGGAATTCCTCGAGGATCTCCTGATGTAATCTCCAGAGGAACTACTGGTTTTATCTCTGGAGGTATTCCAGGTGATATCTTTGAAGGAACTTTCGATGGAATCCCTGGAGGAACTCCTAATAAAATCATCAGAAGAACTTGCGAGGTAGTTCTGATAGAAACTCTATAGGAACTCCTGATGGAATCCCTGGAGGAACTCCTGATGGAATTACTAAAGATATTCTTGAAGGAACTTCTGATGAAATCATTGGAGGAACTTCTGATGAATTCTCTAGAAGAGTTCCTGATGGAATTTCTATTGGAACTCCTGATGAAATCCCTGGAGGAATTTCTGATAAGATTCCTAATTGAACTCCTGATAGAATCCGTAGAGAAGCTCCTTATGATGTCTATAGATATAATTCTGATGGAATTCCTCGAGAAACTCCTGATGTAATCTCCGGAAGAACTCCTGATATAATCTCAGGAGGAAATTGAAGGTGAAATTTTTGAAGGTACTCCTGATAGAATCCCTACTGATGGAATCCTTGGAGGAATTCTTGATAAGATTCCTGATAGGACTCCTGATAAAATCCTTAGAGCAACTTCTTACGATACCTCTAGAAATAATTGTGATGGTATTCCTCGAGGAACTCCTGATGTAATTTTTAGAGGAGTTCTAGCTGACATTTTTGAAGGAACTTTTGATGGAATCCCTGGAGGAACTCCTGATGAAAAACTCGGAAGTACTCTCAGGGGTTACTCCTGATAGAATCCTTATAGGAACTACTGATGTAATCTCCTGGAGAAACTCCTAATGGAATTCTTGGAGGAATTCCTAACAACAGTGGCACGGGAAGTTTGTAGGACATGTCCTACGCACAAAAATACCTGGGTAGGACAGTCAAAGACTTGTCCTACTCATGATTCAACACAAAGTGACATCCTTCCTACGGAATTTCTATAACCAGATGTAGAAGTTCTTGGATAAATTAGCATGAACATTCCTGGAAGTATTTCTTGACAAATCTGGAGTGTGCATAGAGAACTATCAAGAGATTACTAAAAAATCGTTGGAATATTTCATGGATTAACCCAAGACCAATGGCATCGTGTACTGAGTATACCCATCTTAAACAAAGCTCGCTTGTTATACACAGCTCGAGTGTAGTACTAGTGACGATGAACGCTGTTGCTCTTGATTTCTCCAGGCATTCCTGGAAGAATCTGTGAACGCTCTGTTGAGTTCCTACAGAACATCAGAAGCACACTCTGTTGAAGTTCTTGGCTGAATGTTTGTAAACATATCTGCAAGATATTCCTTTATTCATTCCTAGAAAATTATTAGATCATATATTTCATAATTCATAAAATGTTAGCATATTTTCTAGTATTTCTGAAAAAAAATCTTGTCAGAATCGCTTGCAGAATTGTTGAACAAAATATTTAAAGGAATTTTAAAGGACGTTGGTTCATTTTCATTTCAGCGGAATCAGAATCAGGAACGTTTGCCTACTAATTCTCCAGTTTAGTGCCTTTGAAAACGTGAGTAGGGGCACAAGTCGACCATTTTTGGATTCCGAGATGTTTCACATTAATCGGCCCCTAGACGCCCACGATACTAACAATACTTTTATTGTCGATACTTTTTCACAATATTTTTACCAAGTTTGAGTCGAGTCAGCCATGTTGGATTGCGTTAGCGTTAACGTTAGCGTTAGCGTTAGCGTAGTTAAGCCATGTTGGATTGCTCCGCCTAAAAATCTATTAATTTTTATGATTCCGAATTGAACAATTCATTTGACGAGCACAACACAAAAAAAAATGTTTTCAGCATTTTGATGTTCGAAATCATAGAACAATATCACTGACTGTTAAGTTTCGCAGATGTTTAATTTTTCGTCAAATCTGACTAAGTGAACCAGTCCGAAAAAGAATATAAAATTTGATCACATATAAAATCGTTAATGATGTTGATCTGATCGATGATTTGGGAGCTTTCTCAGTCTTGCGTTAAGGCTAAGTAGCCCGTCAATCGTTTTGTTTGCCATGTTGACATATAGGCTCACAAATTCAAAGTAATAAGACTCAGTACACATACTTCATATTGATCCAGAAACGTATCAATATATGCGCTGACATGCAGAAAGTATGCTGATACTTTTTCAAATGCCACAGTGCACCATTGACTGATTTTTAATAATTCTAAATTAAGACATTTACAATGTACAAATTTCAATGGCGGCCTACATCGCCTTAATGATTGGCATGAAAACAGTAACTTTCAATTCGATGTCTGATTCCATACATTTGGAACACTTTCTGGGCTTCTTTGCATTTAAAGATTTTGCCAACATTTGCCCTACCCATGGTTTTGAATGTAGACGCGCCTCTGCCTAACAATATTCTTGAAGGAACTCCAGATGAAATCATTGGAGGAACTTCAGATGAATCCCCTAGAATAGTTCCTGATGGTATTCTTATTAGAACTCCTGATGAAATCCCTGGAGGAACTCCTGATGGAATCCTTGGAAAAATTTCTAAAGATATTCTTGAAGTAACTTCTGATAAAATCATTGGAAGAATTTCTGATGAATTCCCTAGAAGAGTTCCTGGTGGAATTCCTATAGGAACTCTTGATGAAATCCCTGGAAAAATTTCTGATAAGATTCCTAATAGGACTTTTGATAGAATCGTTAGAGCAACTCCTTATGATGTCTCTAGAAATGATTCTGATGGAATTCTGCGAGGAATTCCTGATATAATGTCTGGAGGAATTCCAGATGATATCTTTGAAGAAACTTTTGATGGAATCCCTGGAGGAACTCCTGATGAAATCCTCAGAAGAATTCTCGGAGATACTCCTGATAGAATCCCTATAGAAACTCCTGATGGAACCATCAGAGGAATTCCTAAAGATGTTCAACTCCTGATGAAATCCCTGGAGGAATTCTTGATAAGATTCCTGATAGGACTGCTGATAGAATCCTTAGAGCAACTTCTAATGATGCCTCTAGAAATAATTGTGATGGTATTCCTCGAGGAACTCCTGATGTAATCTCTAGAGAAATTCTAGCTGACATCTCTGAAGGAACTTTTGATGGAATCCCTGGAGGAAATCCTGATGAAATCTTCAGAAGAACTCTCAGAGGTACTCCTGATAAAATCTCTATCGGAACTCCTGATGGAATCCCTGGATGAATTCCTAAAAATATTCTTGAAAGAACTTCTGATAAAATCATTGGAAAAACTTCTGATGAATTCCCTAGACGAGTTCCTGATGGAATTTCTATAGGAACTCCTGATGAAATCCCTGGTGAAATTCCTGGTAGAATCCTTTGAGCAACTCCTTATGATGTCTCTAGAAATAATTCTGATGGAATGCCATGAGAAACTCCTGATGTAATCTCCGGAGGAACTCCTGATATAATCTCTGGAGGAATTCTAGGTGATATATCTGAAGAAAATTTGGATGGAATCCCTGGAGGAACTCCTGATGTGATCCTCAGAAGAACTCTCACAGGTACTCCTGATAGAATATTTGGAGGATTTCTTGTAGGAATTCCTTTAGATATTCTTGAAGGAACTGCTCGTGGAATCGTTGGAGGAATTTCTGATGGATTCCTTAGAAGAGTTCCTGATGGAATTCCTATAGGAACTCCTGATGGAATTCCTGATAAAATTCCTGAGAGGACTCCTGATAGAATCCTTAGAACAACTCCTTATGATGTATCTATAGAAATAATTCTGATAGAACTCCTCGAAGAACTCCTGATGGAATTCCTCGAGGAACTCCTGATGTAATCTTCGTGAGGGACGCCTGATATAATCTCTGGAGGAATTCCAGGTGATATCTCTGAAGGAACTTTCGGTAGAATCCCTGGAGGAATTCCTGATGAAATCCTCAGAATTCTCAGAGATACTCCTGATAGAATCCCTATAGGAACTCATGATTCTTGGAGGAATTCCTAACAATATTCTTGAAGGAACTCCTGATGAAATCATTGGAGAAGAGTTCCTGATGAAATTTCTATAGGAACTCCTGATGAAATCCCTGGAGTAATTCCTGATAAGATTCCTAATAGAACTTCTGATAGAATCTTTAGAGCATTTCCTTACGAAGTCTCTAAACAAATCTGATGGAATTCCTCGAGGAACTCATGATGCAACCACCGGAGGAACTCCTGATATTATCTCTGGAGTAATCCCAGGTGACATCTCTGAAGGAACTTTTGATGGAATCCCTGGAGGAACTCCTGATGAAATTCTCAGAAGAACTCTCAGAGGCACTCCTGATGGAATACCTGGAGGAACTTCTGATGCAATTCCTAAGGATATTCTTGAAAGAACTCCTGATGAAATCATTGAAGTAACTTCTGATGAATTCATTAGAAGAGTTGCTGATGGAATTCCTATAGGCACTCCTGATGAAATCCCTGGAGGAATTCCTGATAACATGCCTGATAGAATCCTTAGTGCATCTCCTTATGATGTCTCTAATTCGGATGGAATTGCTCGAGGAACTCCTGATGTAATCTTCAGAGGAACTCCTGATACAATCTCTGGAGGTCTCTTGATGGAATCCCTGGAGAAACTCCTCATGGAATCCCCAGGAGAACTCTGATGGAAGCCCTAAAAGTACTCTTGATAGAATCCCTAGAGGAACTCCTGATAGAATCCATGAAGGAATTCCAGGTGCAATCCCTGGAGAGACTTCTCATAGAATTGCTTGGGGAATTCCTGATGGATTATACTCTTCCTACCGTTACTTATAAGCATTAATAAGAACAGCTACAACAAGAGTACAATATGCGGTTGATCTTACCCCGTAACGCACCTCGAAAAGGTGATCTACCCGCGTTACGGGTAATGAATACTCTTATTTCAAGAAGGTACTTAATTCTCTACTCTGGCTACAGAGTACCTTCCTTGTAAGTTGCGCGTGCACGTGTAAAACAAGCTTCTTTGAAAAAAGGTGTGGAGTTGGTCACCTCAAAACTAAAAAACTAACATTCTTTTTCATACAAAATATTCGCATAGTTGATGATATTTCCCTGAAAGCCATTGGTAATGTCGTGTGTAGCCCGTTGTTTCTAAAAAATGAATGAATAAACGTACAAACCCACAGTATTGGGAGATCTTCTACAGATCTTAGCTTTGGTCAATGTTGTGTAAGTCCTCAAAAACGACATGTTACACACGGCGTTACCAATGGCTTTATGGGCATTTTTTCTAAATTATTCGAGGAAAGATCAGTTGAGTCTATAACCGTTAGACTTACGCCATGTCCATGAAACCAATCGCAAGCCATGGGAAGGTGACCTGCCTTCCCATTTTACGGATATGAACCTCGTACACAGTAGCATACCATTTTGAGACGGATGTAAGTAACGGACCTCAAAAATTCCAACTTACAGACTTCTAATTTAAAACGTGTGGCTTTCTCCAGATATTAAAAAAAAAGTTTATGTGAACCATTTCTAATATTTATGTAGACCGATGTTTGGACCGACATTACATCTTCCCAGTTTTGAAAAATTCTCTGTAGAGATCGATTTTTGATCCACAACTTCTGGCCATTACAAATAACCTCAAAGCGACCTTTCTCAATGAGCTAAGTTTGGCAAAAAAAAAAATATGAGCACTTCCACAGTTATTAAACTGAGAGCTTACTATGCCAATGACCATTTTTGCATGTGTATATCGTGTGGCAGGTACGAAGATTCTCTATGCCCTGGGAAGTCGAGAAAATTTCCAACCCGAAAAGATCCTCGACCGGTGGGATTCGAACCCACGACCCTCAGCTTGGTCTTGCTGAATAGCTGTACGTTTACCGCTACGGCTATCTGGGCCCCTAATACAATACAATTCAATTTCTTCATTAAGCATTAGTAACTTTGATTGATTTGAGCATAACCTTGCCCAGGCTCGTGAATTTCACAGCCCATGTTTTAGTTGGAGCAACTCTACACCTCATCGAAGCGATGTAGGTTTATCAATTTGCAATGGATTCCAATAATTGATGAAAATCATGTAGATTTCTCAAAAATTCTGGATGATTAGGTAGGTAAACTATGCGTGAACGAGTGCCACAAGGCTTTTCCTTTCAAAAGGTGTGGAATTGTTCACCCGAAATTGAAAAGTGCCAACATCTTTCAACGATCTTGGGAGATTCAACAATAACAATAAGATCAATTAATTCTGTAATCAGAAGAAAGTAAAGCACAAGGTATACAAGATTTTTCTATCTTGAGATTCCTACGGTTCTACAGAGTTAGGCGTAAAAGGGGAAAAAGGTCATGTCCAAGAGTCGCGGTATTTCGTTCGCTAAGTGTATGTTTGTGTGTCTTCCTACCGATTGGAGAAAATGTGCCCTTTAATTGTAAATAGTTGGAATAAATCTGTTTTTTTTTCTGCTTCGCGTTTTAGTGCAGTGCAGTGATAGCAAATAGTAATTGTAATAGTGATGGCAATAGAGTAAATAGTAGTGATAGTGGAAGTAGTAGTGTTGATAGAGATAGTAGCAGAGTTAATAGAGATACTAATAGAAGTAGAACTTGGATATAACTTCGACACGCTTTAACGTTCGCCCGTATGTGTGTCATTTCTCTTCTAAGGAGACTGATTCCTAACGTCATAATCAAAAGAGTATAGTAGTGTAAGCTATAGCAGCAGTAAAAGCCTTCGAATGTCCAGTACGAGAAAGCGACTTCCAGAACATACAAACATCTTTCCGGTTGACAATTATAATGATCCGCGAGGGAAACGTAAAAAGAAACAAAAAGCTGAAATACTGCCAAGATCGCTCGAAAAGGGTGGGACCCCGACCCAACTGTGCGAACCACCTGAACTATACATAACCTTCTAGTGTTGAGGAATTGAGTTTAAAATAAAAGGAGTTTCTTAAACGCGCGCTTAGCTGCTAGGTACTAACTTAGGGAAATAATCAAGAGTTAGGATGTATATATTGCAATAATAGTTTCGTTTTTATTTTTCAGTTGCCACAAATGCACATCTCAGAGCGCCTAGGATATAAGAGGTTGCAAATAATAACTATAATGATAATAATAATAATAATAATAATAATAGTAATAATCAAGTAAGCTGCTATCCTCACAAATATAATTTCCCGATTTTATTTTTAGTTCTTGTTGTTTTTATTTAAAGTTTAGTTTTGCTACAAGGTTTGGAATCTTTTGTTTTGTGTTTCATAAACTTAGTAGTACGAACGAACATCATCATCATCAACAGCTTTCGCTGACTCGCTCTCGCTTTCTGTCTCTCTTCGTCTCTCTTAATCGATTAGATTTCAAATACATTGATATAAGTTTTTGTTTTTTTGCATATTTTTTAATTACTTTGTGTGTTTTTTGTTTTGCGTGTTGTGTGTCATACAATTATAGTTTTACAGAATCGCTTGTCCTTCTTTTCGTTCGCATTCTTTTCGGTTTGCAGTTAGCAATTCAGGGACTCGGTAATAGAATGCTTGACAGTGCCGGTGTGTATTTGTGAGAGTGTAAAATTGAGATTAACCCCTAAGCTCGGAGGCCAAAAGAGAAGCAATTTAGGAAAAGGAAAACGTCCAACAACGATATAGGAGATTGTCGTTCCTGCACGGAAATAATAGATGAAACATCTGTACAACGAAAGTGCTTTTTTCTTATATTTCCCGATACGCAGCGCGCTCACTGTCCTTTTGTCATTTTGTTTTGCATTATTTTTTCTTTGTTTTACTGTGTGTAACACTTAGATTTAACACTAAATAAACAGTTCTGTTGTATTTTACCATATTCACTTCATGTCTGGCATCTAAATTTACTCTAAACTAAAAAAAACATCTCTCCTAACGACATCTTTTGGCTAGCATCGATAACACGAGTTTTGATCGTTTCCAGTTTAGTGTGTGTTGTGGTTTTGAAATCTCTTTTATTCCCTCTCCCTCGCGAAAATCGCGTTGCTTCCTTTTCACACGGTTTTTCTCTCTGGATGTGTCCCTGTCTTTGTCTGTTCAGCGATCTCATTCCTTCCGCGTTGATATTTCTGATTTTTCTTTACAGCTTTAACAACTAAGAAGAAGATTAAAGATGGGGTGCGGTTCCAATTTAGAGTGTAAGCTTGTCTGTTTGTATGGGTGTGTGTGTCTTCTTAACAGTTAGTAGTAGCATATAAATGTGTTTGTGTACGTGCGTAAATCAAAGGTAATGTAAAAATATAAGATACGTGTTTCTCCATCCTTTAGAAGGCGCGAATAATTACGAGTAAAGAAGAGGGTTATGTCAACGATTTTTGCTTCGCAATGCTCAAACGCTGCGCTCTACTAGTACATAGCTAATAAGATATAGTTTAGTTGATATCCATTTACTTGATTTATCTGTGTGTGGGTATCTATTTCAGTGTGTTTCTGTTTTAGAGTGTGAAGAAATTTTACCCACACGCTTGGTTGATTCCACTGGAGCGTGTGTGAAAAGTTCTGATTTGTCAACAAAGGGGTGTGACACAGCTGGAAAATCTCAAATTTTGACAGATTCACTTATGTCATAGCGCCTTTGTTGTCAAAGATTGTTTCCGTTGGCTTGTTGTGTGTGTGGGTGTTAGTGGTTATGTGTAAGAGTGTATAATAAGAAAATGTTCACGTCTTTCCTTGTTTGTTTCTGTTGTTTGTTTTTTTTTTTTATTTTGTTTCATTCACAATAGTATATAATAATAGAGATTGAAGATTAAAGATTTATCGCTAAAATATAACATCATCTGATTGTCGAGATTTCTCATATTCATTATTCGAATTTCTCTCTCTGTCTGTCTGCTTTGCTTGCCCTTGCATTTTGGCCCTTGGATCGCCGTTTCTTAGCGCCACACGATGACAGGCGGGCTCCGGGTTCGTATGTTTTTCACTTGTGTCATGCTTGTTTCTTATGTTCTTCTGTGTAAACTGCTGTCACCTTTGCTCGCCTTCCGCGTTATTCTGTATTTGTGTAAATATTTTTTGTTCAATTTTTCCTAGCTTTTGTAATTACCCATTTATTTATACGATTACCATTCCTTTGAATTTGGATCACCCCGCGTTCTCGGCTTTACACTTGGTTTGCATTTTTTAATATGTAGATTAATACTCTAAATATATAGTATTTAATATACCTTTGTTTATTATAATAATCATAAAAAACTATTTTAATGATTTAATCACCACTTTTTATAGTTTAATTTTACTATGATTTCCACCGGCTTCCAATGCTTTGTTGCGCTCAGATTCTTCCATATATAATTAACTGATTTTTGACGTAGGCCTACGACTTTCTCTCCTTCTCGCCTACTTCGCTCTTACTTTCTTCATTAAGCTCAAAAAATGCAACGCCTACTATCGCCGTCTGTCATTAGGGTTTGTTTCGGTCCGCGTTTTTTTTCCACGTGTGTGTGTGAGAGAACCTTTTTTCCATATGATGAATTGTCACGCATTTTCGTCTCGCTCGTTCTCTCTTTCACATTCGCTCTCACATCTCCTGTCATGCATTCGAATGATTGTTTGCAGCAGTGTTTGTCCGTTACAAAATATGATTGATTTTCTCGCTCTCTCTCATCGCACCGCAACGGGCTTTTATTACCTGTTTTATTTGACACGTGTTTCGTCTCACTTTCGGGGAAAGAGCACCGGCGGGACGGAATACGATCCCGCCTTATCGGTGCAAGTGCTTTTCACGCGGCTGAACGCATAAAGACAAACGCAAAAGGTATTTGCTAGGCTCAAACCAAATTCGATGTTTTTATTTGCAATAAGATGTTTTATGCGATTTTTGTTCGTAAAAAATAAAGATAGCAGGAGGGAGAAAACGCAGTGATAGAAGGAAATTTTTGGAGCGTTCCAGCAAATCTTTTCTTCTTCTTGTTTCGTTAGACACACGCGCATTCTATTTGGCAAATGATCACAAAGCAAATCACATTTTTCCCGGAGGCGGGAAGCGACCTTCGTTTGAGGGGATACCAATTCCATACCTCCGTATCCCTTCGTTTCCAAACCGTATTCGAGCAATATTTTTTAACCCTTACAAATTTACAATTACCGTTCTAAATTAAATGATTCGACAATCACAATCACGATGTTTATTCCTAGCGACCGATCGCCGCCTGGAAGTTCCCCACCGCAAGGCCGTTATACCCGCAAAGCGCCGCGTCGCCATCAGGGTGAACGGTTCTATACCTGAGATTCTTTGCCCTCGGCCACGTCCACGCGGTTTGTTTGATCGGTCGATTCCCTGCGACCTCGCGGTGGAAACTATTGCAACTAAGACAGACAAAAAACGAATTTCACCCGGTTCTACCTTCTTCCCTGCCTCTTACACACTAAATATGTAAATGTGTCGGTATAAATAACTACAACTTAGACTGAGAGTGTAAATAACGGTCGATCGTCGTCGGGGTGAAAGACGGGGCCTTCTCCCCTTAAATTTAACTTCCCGCTTTGGGACTATTGAATCCCGCCTTCCCTTCTATTGACCCCGCCCACTTTTCAATCCGCGTCAATCGATAACAATTCTACAATTAAACAATACTGGAAATTATTCGTCGTTTCGCTTTATTCCTCTGCGTTTGCTTTGCATATTTCCGTGCCATTTTCATTTATCCTCCTTCATAAATTTAAATATAATAAATTGTAAAAATAAAAAAAAAATATTCCATAAACTAGACTCTAACTATCTGTTAATAATACAGTAGTGTAATTGTTTTCCTTCGAGTTCCCTCGAACTCCTCCTCCTGCTCCTGCTCGCGCGTTGCTTCGCTTCCTCGCTCACGCATACTCTCTGTCTCTCTCTCGTTCTCGCGCTTTTCCTATATATGTGTTTGTAACAGATCGTCGCCATACTTGTAAATGTGTGAGTGTGATTGCATTTTAATAATAAAAAATAGGGGGAAATAGACTAATTAAGGTAGTATAGGCTAAAAATAGGTAAAATCTAACACAAACAGTAAAATAAAAACCAGCCACCAAGATTCATAATTCACATTTTTTTTCGTTTCACATATACGTAAAGAATAGTTTGATTTTTTTTAAGAGATTAAAAGTAGTAATCGTAAATTTCTAAATGTAGCACATTAGCTAGGTGTTTTAGTTTAGAGTGTCTATATAAACTGAGAGAAAACTGGAAGTAAAATCCGAATGTTTGCGCGGGAAAATGCGTCTCGCCGCTGAATCGCAGGTTTTGCGTTCTTTGTTGTTTGATTTTTTTTTAAATTGATACTATTCAAAAGGATTTTCAGATCTGCTCTGCTAGATTAAAGGTTTCTTCTTTATTTTTGATTCAACACGCATTTGAAAATTCAACTACTTGCTTCCATTTTAAGGATGTACATTTAAATACATTTTGCTACAGCTTCTTCCTGTGTGTTTGTGTGAGTGTCTCTTTTTCTCTTTCTAATTTCTGCCACACCAACTTCCTAGTATCCTTTTTCTTTTATGTTTTTTTTCTACACCTGTGTTCTTTGTTTCCTCTGAACTGATAAGTTTAGTTTTCTTCTAGTTTTTTTTTTTGTTATAGGTATAATTTGTTCCCATTTAACGCTTCTTGTTATCATCTTCTTGTTCTAAGGTAAACAGATTACACATTTTCAATTTACATTTGTTTTTTTTTTTGTTTCAGTTTAGGATTCTTCTTGTGTTTGTGTGTTTTTGGCCAAGCCCCATTTCGGTGTGTCAACGCATTTTTGTTTACATTTCAATCAGAGCAATGGCGCAGCAAACGCGTTATTGATGCTTCTTTTGCGGTGTACAACAACTACTGAGAAAAGATTCATTTTTAGGTGTGTAGATTTTTTTTTAAAGTATAGTAGTACTAGTGGGTAGATTTGATTCTTCATTCCATAAAGTGGTACTTTCTAGTGGTATGCTTGTTTGTTTGTGTGTAAGTGTGTAAGAGATGACGACGAACTCGACCTGTCCTTCCATTCCCTCTTTCTCATTCCCTTCTGTAACAACGTGCAACTTCTTTTCTCCTGTCCGCTTCCCAAAATCGATCCATCAGTCTCATCTGCTCGCTCGGCTGCTCTGTGTGTGTGAGTGAGTGTGTGAACTTCTTACTGATTCAGTCAATCGGTAATCCATCCTAAATCAAACCAGTGTTTCGGTTCAGTGTATGCTGTGTATTGAGGGGCTGAGAGCAAGTTTCGGGGGTTCTTCCTTAAATTCTATCCTCTAAAGAACGAAGTATGATTGATTGATGATGAATTCTATGCACTAGACGACGATGATGACGATGGATGCATGTGTGTGTAGGTGTCATCATCCGGTTGTTGGATACTATTATTAAACTGGTTGATGGGTGTGCAGAAGCAGCCGCCATTGATTGACGCCACGGATTGCACTTAGATGTTGGATTTGGAAAAACTGACACGTAGATGGTTCGATTCCGAGAGCTGGTAGTTGTGCATCTTGATCAGCGCGCACACGGCTTCCTCGATCGAGCTGAGCTGTATCAGAGCCATCTTGTGGTCCTTGCTGTAATTTCAAGAGAAAGAGCGGAAAAGCGGTTACAATGCGATACCTAGCCGTGAACAAATCGATTTTGAAAACTGGGAGTAACAATGCTACACCTTATTTAAAGTTCGAACTTATTACTTAGAAGCTTTGTACAGAAGCATGAAAAGACTTATTGCAAAAGCTTGATAACATTCTCCCAGAAGATAGGAAAACCTCTTTTCAAAAGCTTTGAAGACTTCTTCCAGAAGCTTGAGGAGGCTTTTCCCAGAAGCTTGGAAGGATTCTCTCAAAAGCTTAGAAGGCTTCTCCCAGAAGCTTGAAAGACTTCTCTTAGAAGCTTGGAAGGCTTCTCTTAGAAACTTGGAAGGCTTCCAAAGCTTTTCTCATAAGCGCTCCTCATGGAAAGCTTCTTCCACAAGCCTGGAAGGCTTTGCCTAAAAGCTTGGAAGGCTTCTCCTAGAAACTAGACAAGCTAATCCTAGAAGCTTGTAAGGCTTTTCCTAGACGCTTGGAAAGGCTTCTCTTAGAAGCTTGGAAAGGCTTCTCCCAGAAGCTTGGAAAAGTTTCTCCCAAAAGCTTGGAAAGGCTTCTCGCAGAAGCTTGAAAAGGCTGCTCCCAGAAGCTCGAAAAAGGCATCTCCTAGAAGCTTGAAAGGCTTCTTTCAGAAGCTCGAAAAGGATTCTCCCAGAGGCTTGGAAAGGCTTCTCCTAGAAGCTTGGAAGGCTTCTCCTAGAAGCGTGGTAGGCTTCTCCCAGAAGCTTTCAGGGCTTTTTCTAGAAGCTTGGAAAGCTTCGCCCAGGAGTTTGGAAAGGCTTCGCCTATAAACTTGGAAAGTTTTCTCCCAGAAGCTTGGAAGGCTTCTTCGAGAAGCTTGGAAGGCTTCTCTGAGAAGCATGGATAGGCTTCTTCTAGAAGCTTGGAAAGGCTTCTTTCAGAAGCTCGAAGAGGATTCTCCCAGAAGCTTGGAAAAGTTTCTCCCAAAAGCTTGGAAAGGCTTCTCGCAGAAGCTTGAAAGGCTCCTCCCAGAAGCTCGAAAAGGCATCTCCCAGAAGCTTGAAAGGTTTCTTTCAGAAGCTCGAAAAGGCTTCTCCCAAAAGCTTGGAAAGGCTTCTCGCAGAAGCTTGGAAAAGCTTCTTTCAGAGGCTTGGAAAGGCTTATTTCAGAAGCTCGAAAAGGCGTCTCCAGAAACTTGGAAAGGCTTCTCCCAGAAGCTTGGAAAAGCTTCTTTCAAAAGCTCGAAAAGGCGTCTCCCAGAAGCTTGGAAAGGCTTCTCCCAAAAGCTAGGAAAGGCTTCTCGCAGAAGCTTGGAAAGGCTTCTCGCAGAAGCTTGGAAAAGCTTCTTTCAGAAGCTCGAAAAAGCGTCTCCCAGAAGCTCGAAAAAGCGTCTCCCAGAAGTTTGGAAAGGCTTCTTCCAGAAGCTTGAAAAGGCTTCTTCCAGAAGCTTGAAACGGCTTCTTCCAGAAGCTTGGAAAGTTTTCGCCCAGCAGCTTGGAAAGGCTCCTCCCAGAAGCTTGGAAAGACTTCAGAAGCTCGAAAAGGATTCTCCCAGAAGCTTGGAAAGGCTTCTCCAAAAAGCTTGGAAAGGCCTCTCCCAGAAACTTGGAAAGGTTTCTCCCAGCAGCTTTTAAAGGTCTTTTCCAGAAGCTTGGAAAGGCTTCTTGCAGAAGCTTGGAAAAGCTTCTCGCAGAAGCTTGGAAAGGCTTCTTGCAGAAGCTTGGAAAGGCTTCTCGCAGAAGCTTGGAAAGGTTTCTCGCAGAAGCTCGGAAAGGCTTCTCCCAAAAGCTTGGAAAAGCTTCTCTCAGAGGCTTGGAAAAGCTTCTCCCAGAAGCTTGGAAAATCTTCTCTCAGAGGCTTGGAAAAGCTTCTCTCAGAGGCTTGGAAATGCTTCTTTCAGAAGCTCGAAAAGGCGTCTCCAAAAAGCTTGGAAAAGCTTCTCCTAGATGCTTGGAAAGGCTTCTCTCAGAAGCTCGAAGAGGATTCTCCCAGAAGCTTGGAAAGGCTTCTCCAAAAAGCTTGGAAAGGCCTCTCCCAGAAACTTGGAAAGGTTTCTCCCAGCAGCTTGGAAAGGCCTTTTTCAGAAGCTTGGAAAGGCTTATCCCAGAAGCTTGGAAAGGCTTCTCCAAGAAGCTTGGAAAGGCTTCTCCAAGAAGCTTGGAAAGGCTTCTCCAAGAAGCTTGTAAAAGCTTCTTTCAGAGGCTTGGAAAGGCTTCTCGCGGAAGTTTGGAAAGGCTTCTCCTAATTGCATGGAAAGGCTTCTCACAAAAGCATGGAAAGGCTTCTCCCAGAAGCTTGAAAAGGTTTCTCCCAAAAGCATGGAAAGTCTTCTCCCAGAAGCTTGAAAAAGTTTCTCCCAGCAGCTTTGAAATGCCTTTTCCAAGAGGCTTGGAATGCTTCTTCTGTGCACTCTTTTGTGACAAGCTTTTACAAGTATCTGTGAGAAGCATTTGCAGGCCTCTCAGAAGCTTAGAAAGCTTCTCTTAGAAGCATAAAAAGGCTTCTCTTACAAGCTTCTCTGACAAGCTTCTCCCACAAACTTGAAATGTCTTCTCCGAGAAACTTGAAAAAGCGTCTCCCAGAAGCTTTTTTATCCCAGAAGCTTGGAAGAGCATATTCCAGAAGCTTGGTAAGACCTTTTCTAGAAGCATGGAAAGGCTTCTCCCAAAAGCTTGGAAAAGCCTCTCCTAGAAGCTTGGAAAGGCTTCGCCCGGAAGCTTGGAAAGGCTTTTCCTAGAAGCTTGGAAAAGCTTCTCCAAGAGGCTTAAAAAGGCTTATTCCAGAAGACTGGAAAGGCTTCTTGCAGAAGCTTGGGAAAAATTCTCCCAGTAGCTTGGAATGAATTCTCTCAGAAGCTTGGAAATCCAACAAACATTTTTGAGCAATAATAGTTAAATAAGGCTCCTCCCAAATGCTTAAAAAGGTTTCCTCCCAGAAATCCTTTTGTAGCTTCTGGGAGAAGCCTTTTCAAGGTTCTAAGAGAAGCCCTCCAAGCTTGTGAGAGAAGTCTCTTTAAGTTTGTTGGAGAAGCCTTCTCAAGCTTCTGGGAGAAGTCTTTTCAGGTTTCTGGAAGAAGTCTTTTCAAGCTTTCATAAAAACCTCTCCAAGGCTTCCTAATTTCTGCTCTAATTGCTAATTCTAAATTAGTGATATGGGACATGAAACAGAGATCTTCCAGCAAGCGAAATATTCGTAAGGCAGATTGAGTAATTGAGCCAAATAGATAATTGAAGTGAGTGGATTAGATAATTATGGAGAGATGTCGAATTGGTATCCAACACTAATTTTCTGTCCCATTTCTAGCAATTTACCTTCAACTAATAACTTAGAATGATAACAGTCTACCAAGAAAATACTTACGGGAAAAATTTGAAAGCTTTGACTTCGAAGCCGTTTTTGGTGAAGGCTTCTTTAATCTCCTCCTCGGTGACGGTAGCTCTGAAAGTAAGAGAAAGCAAACGATTAATTATCAGTCTTCACCGCATAGAAAGCAAATATTGATCCCCGACCCTAGAGAAGAGCAGCAATTTACGGCACCCAGACACTCTTTCGAAGCAAAATCCTGAAACCGCACTTAATTGAAAGAAACTTTTGTTCTTCTGATAGACCAGCATCCGTCGTCATAACCGACCGGCGCGCCATCACCTGGCTTCGCGTCTAGCCGAAAGAAGACCACGCGCTGCACAAAAGATGAAAAATCTCATCTATTCTTGCCACATTCAATTCACACCACCCCAAAACCCCCTTTCCCCAACATGGCGTAATGGCGGTCCCAGAGCCACGGGGACAAAACTTTCCACACAAGTCCACTTAGCGGCTAAGGCGAGAGCTGGCGACAATCCCCCAACGACCACCTGTACTCTTCCTTTAATTACATTATCATAACAATTTCACTTAATGAAAAGCCCCTCGGAACGTTTCGGCCTTCACGATTCAGCGCTTGACAATTCGACACCTAGCCGCGTGAACCGAGAGCCGTTGGAGCGATGGAAAAAATCGATTTAAATTGCGCGGGTTTTGAAAGGAATTTAACGTCGCAATCATCATTAAACGGGGCGATCCATTTGATGACGAGGGAAATTAACGCTAATATTCGTTTTGATGGATTTTAATTTTTCGAATGTGCGCTTTGGTGTGCCCCACATTTCCGTTGAATAAACTAACGGAATCGCCGAACGATAATTTCATCATTACTCAACTTGGTGTGTATCTTTTGTTTGGCATCAAACCGTTAGTACTTGGGGTTACCATGTTGACTGTTATCGGAAAGTTGATTGTTTCAAACTCTATAAAAAAAAAAACAGTACTGTTGGGGAGGGGGAGAGTCACCTTTGGCAGAAACACACAAAAATTGACAGCAGCCTTAATGCTCGCAGCTTCAATGCTGAAAATGGTTTATTCAGTATAAATATTAACAAATTATAACTATCATATTTACATACATTTTGGTGTTCACTCCGCACTACCAAAGAAACGGCCTCCCGAACTCTTCTCTTCTATTGAACACTACTGACTATTTCTTTAATTCATTGTTGCCAGTTTCACTAACAAATTCCTTCACAACCAGTACATAAAGTATACTTTTCTGATATTGATGTTTTTTTTAAATATTAATTTCCATTGACGTACACTCTTAAAAATAATGAAAATCACTCAGGACGTAATTCACATTATGACTCAATGACACATGATGTAAGTGATGAAATGACGTAAAAATTGGTTATGAAAGATGTATTGAAAGACAAATGTAATTTTACATGATGAAGGACATGAAAACGATGCCACTATTATTGACATTTCCCGAATCAGACACCATCGTATTTAAAATGTGACACAAATTCACATCATTTGGCTCGCTTCTTTTATGTGCATCCAGAAGACGTAAAATCGCATGATATTTTCGTAGTGTGTATGAGTTCATTGCCTAACACTTTTCAGAAGTAACAAAAATTATTTTTAGTCAATTTGAGTTGTCGGTTCAGAACTCAGCTCTGACAGTACCGTAAAACGGGGTAACTTTGATAATGCGAGTAGCTTTGATAGTGCGTAACCCACCGCATACTAAATGAAATATCATAATTTCTGTTAATCAGTTAAGCAAAACGAATGTAAAACTAAAGAATATTAGCACAGACAAACAGACGTCACACTCTCATCGCTGTCCATCGACCAACTTTTTAACGATCGATTCAAATATTGGGTAGGTGGTCAATCGACCACCCGCAGCGCTCGCGTCGTTTTTGTTCGTGTTTGACGTTTACACACTACCGCCACCTGTTGGTCCATTGGCCAACTACAGTGTTTTTAGCATTGGGCGTACATGATTTCGCGACTATGATTTTGATCGAGATTTGTTCTAAGTGTTACGTCTGTTTCTCTGTGATATTAGTATGACACTTCATGTAAGAGCGGTTTTCATTTGAATCAAGAACATTTTAGGCTTTTTATACGAATTTAAAAAATTTACACAATTTTAGCATTTTCAAAACGTTTACAAACAATCTGTTCTACGATCACTATTTGATGTAGTTTTGAATAGTTGGCTACTTATCTTTGATAGCCTAGTTATCATAGAACTTGAATACGGTCTCAAAGCTCTGAGCGAAAAGCATATTCACAAACTGGGACCATTTTTGTAATCTAAGTCAGAAATTTCCATATAACGTTAAACGCCTAGAGGTATGCAAAAGATGTGCAGAAAATGCGGCGCTGAAGGCCATAGGGCAAGCGATTGTAAGCAAATCGCTAAGTGCCTAATATGTGTCGACAGAGCAGACAACGGACACTTAACGGGCGGACCCAAATGTCCGGGCACAAGCGGAGTATCAAAGCAGCCAAAACGGAAGTAACACAGTTAAATTTAAACCACTGTGATGCAGCCCAGCAGCTGCTTTGGCAGTCAGTCTCGGAAACCAAGACTGACGTGGTGTTACTATCGGACCCATACCGCATACCAGCCAACAACGGGAACTGGGTGGCGGATAGGTCTCAACAGTTAGCAGCTATAGGGACGACAGGACGATACCCAATCCAAGAAGTAGTCTCTAGCTCAAATGACGGTTTTGCGATAGCAAAAATCAACGGCGTGTTCTATTGCAGTTGTTACGCGCCCCCAAGGTGGTCGATTGAGGAATTTTCCCACATGGTTGACAGGATGATGGCCGAACTAGCTAATCGGCAGCCAGTAGTGATAGCTGGCGACTTTAATGCATGGGCAGTGGAGTGGGGTAGCCGCTGCACCAATCAAAGAGGCCAACTATTGCTGGAATCCCTGGCCGCTTTAAATGTAGAGCTGGCAAATGTGGGTACAGTGAGTACCTTCCGCAGAAATGGTGCAGAATCGATTATCGACGTGACGTTTTGTAGTCCTAACCTTTTAGGTACCATGAACTGGCGCGTTGATGACGGTTATACTCATAGCGATCATCAATCGATTCGCTATAGTATAATACCAGGCGGGCGGAAGGCAGCGCGATGTAACTCGACCCAAGCCCGAGGATGGAAAACAGCGCGCTTCGACGGCGAAGTATTCACTGAAGCCCTGAGGCGCGAACGGAACACTCTGGACCTAAACGGTGAAGAGCTAGTTGCTGTGATATCACGAGCGTGTGATGCTTCCATGCCGAGAAAAGCCCCTCCTAGAGATAACAGGCCGCCGGTGTATTGGTGGTGCGAATCAATTGCAAATCTTCGAGCAATCTGCCTTCGGGCTAGACGAAGAATGCAACGCGCACGCACAGAAGCACAAAGAGAGGAACGCGGTGCAGCATTCAGAGAGGCAAAGTTGGCTCTCAAAAAGGAAATCAAGAGTCGGAAACGGGCATGCTTTGAAAGCCTATGCGAGAGTGCCAATTCTAGTCCATGGGGTGACGCCTACAGAGTGGTAATGGCTAAGACCAAAGGAGCCATAGCGCCCCAAGAGAAATCGCCCGAGTTGCTGCGATCGATAATCGATGCACTTTTCCCGCACCATCCCATAAGCCCATGGCCCCCAGCGCCGTATGCGGCAGATGAAGAAGAAGAAGTGGCGAGAGTGACGAACGAAGAGCTGGCAGAAGTCGTGAAATCATTCGCGTCAAATAAGGCACCGGGACCCGATGGTATCCCGAATGTTGCCTTAAAAGCGGCAGTGAACACGGATCCGGACATGTTCAGAACCACGATGCAACGCTGCATTGATCAAGGAATCTTCCCGGATGTATGGAAGCGACAGAAATTGGTGCTACTACCAAAGGCGGGGAAACCACCAGGTGACCCGTCGGCGTATAGACCTATCTGTCTACTAGATACGACGGGCAAGTTATTGGAGAGGTTGATTCTCAACAGACTAGTACTAGATTCTCAACAGACTAGTACCGGCCATGCGATGTACGATGACGTACTGAGGCTGCCCCTTCCGACGGGTGTTAAGATTGTTGGCTTCGCCGACGATATCACCCTAGTGGTCTATGGTGCATCGATGGAGGAAGTAGAGTTGACAGCAGCGCACTCTATTTCCCTGGTTGAGGAATGGATGAAGTCTAGGAAACTAGGACTGGCCCGTCACAAGACTGAGGTGGTGGTGGTCAACAACCGCAAGTCCGAGCAACGGGCGCTTATCTCGGTAGGTGATTGCACCATAGAGTCCAAACGATCCCTTAGGCATCTTGGGGTAATGATTGATGACAAGCTGAGCTTCGCTAGCCACGTTGAATATGCCTGTAAAAGGGCATCTACGGCTATAGCGGCGCTTTCGAGGATGATGTCTAACAGCTCTGCTGTAATTGCCAGCAAACGCAAGCTGCTGGCAAGCGTGGCGCTATCCATACTAAGGTATGGAGGACCAATCTGGTCAAAAGCGCTTAGAACGAACAGAAACCTAAAGCGGTTGGAAAGCACGTACAGGATAATGTGCTTAAGAGTAGCAAGTGCATACCGGACGGTATCTAAAGAGGCCGTGTGCATCATAGCCGGGATGACGCCCATCGGGCTCATCATCAAGGAAGATGCTCAATGCTTCAACCAAAGGGGTACCAGAGGAGTCCGCGACACGTGTAAAGAGGAAACGCTCAGAAGCTGGCAGCAGGAATGGGATAACTCCACTAAGGGTAGATGGACCCATCGGCTAATACCAAATGTGTCAGATTGGTATAGTAGAAGCCATGGGGAAGTGAACTTCCACCTGACGCAGTTTCTGTCAGGACATGGTTGCTATAGACAGTACCTGCATAGGTTCGGGCACTCAGAATCTCCTGCCTGCCCCAATTGTGCTGGTGTAGAGGAAACAGCGGAGCATGTCGTGTTCGATTGCCCCCGTTTCATTGTTGTGAGAGGTCGCATGCTCACTACATGCGGAGGGGACACGTCCCCCGACAATATTATAGAGAGAATGTGTGCGGATGCCGAGTGCTGGAATGCAGTAACTACGGCTGTCACTCACATTATGTTAGAATTGCAGCGTCTATGGCGCGCCGACCAAGAGTTGGCTGCAGAGGATTAGCCCTGCCGAGGCTGGTCCCTTGTAACATTGTTTAAGTCGGCTAGGAGAAGCAGTTTGCCTAGGCTACTTCTGCTGCACGTGTTGTGCTATATGCACTAGTCCCTTCCCGAAGAAATACCGTAAGGTGGTTCCGGGGAGATGAGGGTCTGAGTCCAAGGGTCATGTCGATGCACTGTTCACCACTTGAGCAATTCTAAATGAATTGCTCAAGCACAGTGCATAGGCTGGTTTTAGCGGGTCGTCGTTGGTGCGTCATCCCCGCATTCCCTGAGTTATCTTCTCAGGGGATCTGTTTGCAGATTTCCCCCTTGTAAAAAACAAAAAAAAAATGCAATGCCCTACAAATGTTCGTTATTCATTCAATTTTGTTCGAATCATACTCCATTATCAAAGTTACCCCAAAACAGAAAACCAACTTTGGATTATATGAAAAATTATATATCCATTCAAAATGAATCTTTTGCCAATTTATCGACTGTAATCGATAGCTAGGATGCCAGTACTTGTTTTAAAAATATAAATTGTAAATCTTTGAAACAGCATTCAAAAATATTCAAGTTTTCTTCGAAAAAAACTATCAAAGTTACCCCGTTTTACGGTACTTTGCAAGATCACACATTACAAAATGGTTTGAAATTAATTAAAACTTTAGTTCAAAATTACGCTTTTCCTATGAAATGTCTATAAAGCATTCTAAAAAGTTAGTTGACAAAGGGTCATATAAGAAACAATAAGCAATTAGCAAGAATGTATTGGCAATATGTAAAACAAATATTCATTTGTCTGAGAAATTACAAAAACTTTAGTAGCAAAATAAGGTACTTTTAAAAAAATATCAAAATAATTTCATAGTTTGTCTCTATATCGAAACCTATTCTCAAAATACAACAGATGTATGTTAGTTGATTTATCGGAATTATTCCTATATTTTAATTTCAAACTCTTGTAATATTAAAGTACACTTGAGGCCATGTAGCAATTTTTAAATGCAGAAAAAAATACATGTGGGTACTCTAAAGAAAGAGTACGGATGGTTACCCTACCAGGACTCTCATTTAAATTTGCATCCCGCGGCTAGACTGATAGTATACATTTTTCCCCCTCCTCATTCTCCTTGGACGGAATTCATTTCCTGCGCTACACAATTCTATAAAAATGCATCCATCAGCCAGTCAGTCAAAGCACAATTACCACCCACCCGTCCAGCATGCGCGCCATCTAGCAGCGTAATGAATAGTTTTCACGCGCGCGTTGAATAGCGAGCATCGAGACAATTCGCGCTTTCGCTGACAGACTGGCTGACAAGTGCGATGCATTTTTCACAGTTAATTAGAAGGGCTTGAAGGGGAGGAGAGGCGGGAAGAAACATTTTTCCGCCGGGAGGGAAAAATATTTTCTCCAATTAATTTCGAATTGGACAATTGCATCGTTCCGATTGCTTCGGGGAATGATGGAGAATAGCTGTTTGCGAGCTGGATGATAAAAATATAAAATTAGTTTGTGTTGGTGAACAATTCCACACCTAAAGTTGATTTTTAAGTTCAAATTAAGCTTGGATTGAGAAAGATATTACCTGGATATGATTTGGGTTGGATTTGGATTGGATTTGGATTGGATTTAGATTGGATTTGGATTGGATTTGGATTGGATTTGGATTGGATGTGGATTGGATTTGGATTGGATTTGGATTGGATTTGGATTGGATTTGGATTGGATTTGGATTGGATTTAGATTGGATTTGGATTGGATTTGGATTGGATTTGGATTGGATTTGGATTGGATTTGGATTGGATTTGGATTGGATTTGGATTGGATTTGGATTGGATTTGGATTGGATTTGGATTGAATTTGGATTGGATTTGGATTGGATTTGGATTGGATTTGGATTGGATTTGGATTGGATTGCATCTGGATTGGATCTGGGTTTGGATTGGCTTTAAATTGACTCAAAAGGTGGTCAAAGCTAAAAGGTGTAGCATCGTTTCTCCCGAATAGATATCGAATTGTTCACCGTTACACTAAAATTTTCGCACAATTTTTCTAAGCTATATTCTCATGCACGTAGATATAATTCAAGGAAGTCATTAAAATTTTCAGTACAAAAAATTGCCTACTCATATGTACACGGGAAAAAAAATCTGTGGTAAAAATTACTATTTTAGCTGACTACGCCCATTCTTGAAATAACCATGGAATTTTAGACCAATTTACTACATATATGGTACCACATTACTTGTACATTTGACAGAAACAATTCACAACAATCTGATTTCAACTCATACATGGTTAAATCAAGCGCATTTCTGATCTGCTGAAAATTGCCGGTACGAGCGCTTAAGTTAACCCCCTAAAATGGTAGTTTTTACCGCACAATTTTTTTGCGTGTATGAACAAATAGGTATATGTAGAATTTTCCACTCGAAATGTTTAATCTGCAAACATTGAATTTGTTTTGGATCTTTCTTGACATTTTATAGTGTCCCTATTCACATAACGATTCCATGTTAGGCTGTCTACTTATTTACAGACAAAAAAAAATCCCAACAAAAGGTTTTAAAAAACAATTCCATGTTCAAGAAATAATCTAATTTCAGAGAGCTAAAAAATCACTTTGATTCAATACTGTTTCAAGCTTCCAGATTTTGTTAAAAGCTATTTCAAGGTGGAACTATAAGTTTAATTCATCTAAATTGTACTTGATAAGGAGGCTTCATCATTTTTATATCGTTTGCAAGAGCTCTCATCATCATTGTAAACTGAGCGAAAATATTCAGATATTACTCCGCCAGTTA
This sequence comes from Aedes aegypti, assembly GCF_002204515.2. Taxonomy (NCBI): domain Eukaryota; kingdom Metazoa; phylum Arthropoda; class Insecta; order Diptera; family Culicidae; genus Aedes; species Aedes aegypti. Next base: position 219,960,452 of record NC_035107.1, on the reverse strand, counting down.
GGATAGATGGATAGATTTCCTTATTTGAGAGATTTGCAAACCGATGCTAGCTAATTTCTTAATTTTCATCATGAGTTAAGTAATTATATCCCATGGAATCCCTTCGAGAATTTTCCTAAGAATCCATCAAAGAATTTAGTTAAGAATATCTCAAAAACACAACCTGGTTTTTGCCAAATATAACAGCAGAAATTAACTCAGAGACCTTCAGGAATTTCTTTAAAGATTCTTCCAGCTATTTTTCAAGAAAGTTCTATGCCCTTCAGAATTTTATTCGGTGGTTCCATCGATTTTCCCAGAACATCCTCCAAGACTTCCTTTTAAAACTTCTTCAAAATTGTCCTTCAGAATTTCTTTAAAATTTTAACTAGGAATTTCACTAAAGATATCTTCAGGAATGATTCAGAGATTATTTTAGAAATTCATACAATGTTTTTTAAGATTTGTCGAGGAAGTATCTTCCAGGATTTTTTCTAGGCATTCCAATATGGAAATGTGAATGTAATTTTTCAGAAATTTGAGAAAATGATCAAAACAATTCGTGGAATTAACTCAGAGATCACCAGGAATTTCTTTAGAGATTCTTTTAGCTATTTTTCAAAAAAGCCCTATGCCCTCCAGAATTTTATTCGGTGATCCTTCCATCGATTTTTCTAGGACGTCCTCCAAGACTTCCTTTTAAAACTTCTGCAAAAAGTCAACCAGAAATTTCTCCAAAGATGCATCTAGGGATTTCTTAAAAATCGTTCTTCAGAATTTCTTCAAGATTTTAACTGCCCTTTTTTCGCTAAGGATATCTCCAGTAATTATTCAGAGATTTATTTAGAAATTCCTACAGTATTTTTTTTAAGATTTGTCAAGGAAGTCCAAGATTGTTTCTAGGCATTCCTCTATTAAAATGTAAACGAAAGTTTTTCATAAATTTGAAAAAAAATTCAAAAAAAATCGTGGGGTTTTAAAGTAACCTCTGATGAAACTTGTGTAGGTTCTTAGGTCATCCTTGATGAATAACAATTACTAGAAGAACTCAATGTCCCTTGAGAAATTTTAGAAGAGTTTTTAGTTAAATTGTTGGGATGAAATTGAAACAAAAGCGATAAAAAATGTGTAAGATTTTCTAGCAAAATGCTGCAGTGTTATAGTTTCATTGGAAGTATAAATAAACTTTTATAACTTCCATGGGATTTTTTTAAGAAATGTTTGGAAGGACTGCAGTTGTAATTCTTCAATGAATTTCTTGAGGAAATTTCTAAAAAACAGGGTCGAGTTTGAGGAATTCTTTCAAAAATTCTTAATAGGTTTTCTCTAATAATCCCTCGAGGATTTGTTGGAGAAATTCTTTGGAGTTACCGTGGATGAAATGACGTACAAATTCTTGTCGTTTTTTTTAAAGCTTCTGAACAATTTCTTTCAAGAACTGTGGAATTAACCTTTGCGGTTTTACTTTAAAAAATCAGGTAAAATCTTCAGAAGATCTCTTAGAGTAACAACTGGAAAATTCAGTTGAAGAATTTATGGAAAAAAACATCTAAAGGAAGTACTAAGATAGTGTTTATAAAAAAATCAAAGTAATCCATGAGCAAATTACTGGAGGTAGTAGTGATGACGTGCTCCTGGAGCAAATTCTGGAGAAATTGCTCAAAATATTCTTTGAAAAAAAAAATTCTTTGGGGCCCAGATAGCCGTAGCGGTAAACGCGCAGCTATTCAGCAAGACCAAGCTGAGGGTCGTGGGTTCGAATCCCACCGGTCGAGGATCTTTTCGGGTTGAAAATTTTCTCGACTTCCCAGGGCATAAAGTATCATCGTACCTGCCACACGATAAACGCATGCAAAAATGGTCATTGGCATAGTAAGCTCTCAGTTAATAACTGTGGAAGTGCTCATAAGAACACTAAGCTAAGAAGCAGGATCTGTCCCAGTGGGGACGTAACGCCAGAAAGAAGAGAAGAATTCTTTGAAAAATCGCTGGAAGAATATCTAAGGAAATTTGTAGAGGAATCTCTAGAAAAATTTCTGGAGAGATCTCTGTACAATCCCTGGAAGTACAGTAATTTCTCGATTATTTCACGGATTCTCAAAATTTTTTTTGTGATATACCGAAACGTGATATTATAAAATAGTGCTTTTTGCTGTACAATTTTCATTAAAATCTGACTAGACCATTGCAGACATCGAGTGAATCGAATGAAAAGCACACATAATATGCATCAAATAGGAAAGTATGGATTGTTTTAGGATTATTATGTAACGAAAAACGTATGAAAATCATATGATTGTCATGGCATGATATAATCGAAAAGCAAACCGTGCTTAAATCGAGCGTGACAAGATGAAGCGCGATAAAATTGAACAGAGATAAAATCGAGAAATTACTGTATTGCAGATGAAATCTCTGGAGAAACCACTAGGATAATTCCAAAAGCTTTTCCTCGAGAAATCTGAGATTAAATTTTTAAAGAATTAGTTGAAAAGTCTCATACCAATCTCTGCAGGTTTCACTGGAGCCTACAAAATTTTGCATCAGAATTCACTGCAAGCAAGGATATGGAAAAAAGAGACTCTAGAGATCATTTTGGTTAAAAAAAAAATAAAGGCTTCAGAGACCTTTCATCAAATATAGAGGCTTGCAATGAAATAGAGACCAAGTCTCTTAACAGAGTCCAGGAAATCCCATATAACATGGGACAATAATGCGAATATGGGCAGTATGGGGCTCTGCACAAAAATCATTCGCTCTCTTTCACTCCTCAATGAAATTAGAATACCCATACAAAATCCAAACAGTGCAGAGCCCTTTAGATTTTGAAAGTTTCGTTGGAATAGATGTCGAATTGTTCACCCAAACCTTGGAATTATGGATTCCAATCATAAGATATCATTTAAAAATGGCATTAGGCTTCATTTTTATTAGTATCATTCCAAACATTACATTCATTGCATATATTTAGGTGTTCTGTGTTATTAGACAAAACTATCATCCTAATTTGGTAAAACAAATTTAAGATTTTATTAACAACATATTACATTTCATTTGCCGTAGCAGTTCAGATTTGTTAAAAAAAATCATTTTCAATTTACTTAACCCAAATATATGACGCATTAATCGTGGCAATAGAAGATTGTAACGATTTTTGCCTGAAATTATTAATTATTTTATTTGACATTTTCAAAATTTTATTTTGAATTCTCCACAGAGCTTTCTAAATGGTATTACAACAGCTAGTCAATATTGGTACAGCATACAACATGGCTGGCCTGAAAATTTGTTTGGATATCAAAAGCTTGTTCTTAAGACAAAGTTTTGATTTTCTATTAATAAGGGGATAGAGACATTTTACATATTTGTTACATTTGGCTTGAATGCCCTCAATGTGATTTTTGAAAGTTAAATTCTTATCTAGCATTAACCCTAGATACTTAACTTCATCTGACCAATTTATTGGGACCCCTCTTATCGTGACAACATGTCTACCTGAAGGTTTCAAATAAAGAGCTTTTGGTTTATGTGGGAATGTTATTGAAGAAATCTTCCATTTTTGCAACTATGAAGAAAAAATATCCAAACTTTTTTGCAATCGACTACAGATGACACGCAGACTTCGTCCTTTGGCGGAGAGGTCTGTGTCATCCGCAAACAAGGATTTTTGACATCCCTGAGGTAACTCAGGTAAGTCTTATGTGAAAAAATTGTATAATATTGGTCCCAAAATGCCGCCTTGAGGAACACCAGCTCTTACAGCAAATCTTTCAGACCTGGAGTTCTGATAATTAACCTGAAGTGTACGATTTGACAGATAACTTTGAATTATTCTAACAATGTATGTTGGAAAATGAAAGTTTTTTTTTTAATTTTACGATCAAACCTTCATGCCAAACACTGTCGAATGCTTTCAGATTTGTTGGAACGAATCAAATTTGTTACACGTAAGAAAATGAAATGTCCATGGCGGAATCCAAACTGTTCATTGGCAAAACATGAATTTTCGTTGATGTGGGCCATCATTCTGTTCAATGGCATTAAGCTTTAAAACTGTCAATGTTCTATATAAACATATAGATGTAGAATTGTTCACCAAAAATGCTAACATATCAAACTTCGAATCGATTCATATCACGCTGCTTCGTCTAATCTTTTTCTGTCTCCAAACCCATTCTCAGAATTCGCTTCTCCGTTCCCGGCCACTGCTAGCTAGAAAGCTCCAATAAAACGCCACAGATTACAGCTTCACTCTGGTCTGGAGGCACTACTTGAACCCAGTACCCAGAGGCACTAAATCCACTTATTTAATTACAATTATCTTTTATTAGTGTCAACATACGACCCGGGGAGTCTGCCGTCCGACCGAACTATTAATTTTTACAACCATACAACCTCCTGGACCAGCGGTGGTGGCACACCAAGAAGGGCAAACAAAAGGATTAAAAACCTGCGACTTCTCATCTGGCGTCGAGGCGGCACAGGCCATGTGTCCTTTTTGTGCCCGTTAGATCCCGTTCTCGGCCAGGGGTGACCGCAACAGCGACACTAGAAAAGCACTACGGTCAATTGGTTGCGCTGGGTGGGTGGAGAACTGCTGATGGTAGATAATTAAAAGTTGCCCCCTTAGTAGAGCCGTGAAATGGGGTAGCATTGAACGAAAATTTAGTTTTATTCATTTGTAGATTCTTCAACTTTTTGAAATAATGATTTGCATAATTTTGGATGACACTATCGAAACTAACATATTTCTTATGAGGAAATGATATAAGCAAGGAAAATGCTGCTTTTACTAAAATGATATCGCCAAAACCGATTTCGTGGTCAAAATTCGTATAAGTGTATTCAATTCAGAAAAAAGTAATGATGTATTTTAATAATGCTGAAATTACTTGGAAAATTTTCCTACCTTTAGGCGTATTCCTCGATTCAAGGTGTTCATTTTCGGCATCAAGTTGCACGAAGTTAGTAACGGTATTCTGAAACTTTCAGACAACAAAACACAGTACATAGTTACGAGTGATTAGTGCCAGTACTTGTTCTAATAATTTAAAACTTGCAAAATTGGCGTTTTATATTACTTTTTTAGAAACCGATCAACGTTACCCCGTATTACGGTCCCTTTCGGATAGAGCGTCCGCAAAGAGAGTACCCCTTTCTAGTTACGCTTACACGATTGGAGCTTCAGTAGAGGGTGCAGAAAAAATCGGATGATCTGAAGTACAAGTTAGCATATAATCCACTCGGTGTCCCACCGCACCGAGTGGATTATATGCTAACTTGTACTTCAGATGCGAGCGACCCCTTAAATTAAAAGTAAACATTCGGGCGGAACCCGCCTACCCTCCTAACTGTATACTTACGGAATGTTGCTTAAATGCAGTGTGGCAGACGGTGGATAGATGTTCTGGTAGTTTTTGCTGCCGGGCTTCTTGAACCGATGGAGCGGGTTCTGTGCGTAGTCCCGGGTCAGACCGGCGTCTGGTTGGCCCTCCTTGGGCAGCTGCACCGCCTGATGCTTGCTGGCCATTACGCGGATCGTCTTGTTCCAGATGCGGAGCTTGTCCAAATGGGTCATAGCTAGAGGGGGGAGGGGAGGGAAAAAGGTGAGAATCGATTAGTTAGTTAGTTGTTGAAAAAGATTTGAGAGCATTGACTTGAAAATGATTGTTCTAGCAATTAAGGGTAACCAATTCCACACCTAGGGAACAATATAATTGTCAACGGATTACCACGAACAATGCTATACCGAATTGACGGCACATCCCTGCTGGGATACAGACGGCATCCCAGGACAAGTTTGCTTTAGCGCGTTAAACGATTCTTAGTTTATAATGAATTCAGCATCTGGTTTTCTTATATTTGAAACTCACAGTCAAAATTTGTCATTTCGTATGGAAAATACTGGATAAATCCAGATAAACGGAATTAGCATCCGTTGCATTTCCTTCAAATCGAGGGGCCCAACCGATTTTGAGTGTCTTCTGTTTTCAAGAATTACTACTTTGTTTTTAGTTAAGCTTTCTGTCTAACGGGAAATTTATAATATCTTGTAAAACTTTGGCTTGGCTTTGGGAGTCATAAATCCCATACAATGTTTATGGGAGTCAAAAATGTCTGAAGAACTTTGAACCGTTTTTCTCAGGTATTTCTCACTTACATTTTTCCCTGTTTGCCCTCTCAACTAAGAATCAAAATTAGTTACACGAAAAAGTTTGAACTTGATGATTCGGTCTATGGAAAAAATCTATCGAAAGTGGTAAACGTGTTGTCATGTCGTCGAGAATCTCACCACGAATGAACAAATTTAGCAGTTATGGTGACCAATTCCATACCTAACAAAAAGAATAAAGTTTACAATGGATTTATCTGAATAAATGGATGGTTTAATCTAAATAAATCAGGCTACCGACATCGATGGAGCCATTATCTTCTATGGTGACAGAGGGCTCGATTGGCTTGTCAGAAGGATCGGGCCCGGGACATCCTGTCTACTGCCCTGGGACAAATTGCCGTGCGAATTTCTGGAAGTAATTCTTGAGATAGGCGATTCCTTTTCTTGTCAGTAGCAAACCGGCCTTAAAGAAGAAAGAACTACAAAAATTAACGGAACCTTTGCTGTTCATTAATTTGTTATCCAGAAATAGATGAGGAAATTATGTAGAACAACCTCACTGGTAGAGGCAGGTAGTTTAATTTTTATTTGTCAAATTTGTCGAATAAAATCGATTTAAAAGGGGTATGAATATAGAGCATATATTTTAATATGACTGATAATTAAAACTGATCCGATGAATGATCCTAAGGACACGTTTCTTTTTTATAAATTTAGTCTCCATTTCAACACAAGTCTTTAAAAAAATCTTTTTCAGTAGAATGCCCCTAAAGCATCTATTTATTTTTTTTTTTAAATTTTATTCTATTTTATTAATTTTTATTCTAAAGAAACCTTTGAAGGACAATAACGGTTTCAATAGGCTTTTCAAGAATGTTGTCTCAGATTCCCCGAGGAAAATCATAGTGATTTTGATCAGAATACTTTTAGGGTCTTTTACAGGGAACTCTCCAGTAATTTTTCTAGAGATTTCTTTACCACTTATTCCAACGATTTTTCAAAGGATGCTTAGTATGATTCTCTATAATTTGCTCAAGGTAATCCTTTAAAACTCCAAAGCTACTACCTCCTGTAATTTCCTCAGGTAATAAATTGATTATTTTGCTAAAACTATCCTAGAATATCCTCCAGATATTATTTCACTAATCCTTCAACCGAATTCTCCAGTCACTCCAGGAATCTTCCAAGATTTTTACAAAATTCCTGCCGAGGAAATCCACAAAGGTTTGTTCCAGAATTTTGGAATAAAATAAAGGCTTAGGGTTTTTTTTTCAAAAAAATTTGCAAGAATTCCTTCGCCTGATCTTGTGGATTCCTTCAAGAATTCATCCACATTTCCTCCCAGAAATCCAAAATTCCTCAAGAAATTCTTCGAAAAAATCTCAATAATGCGAATATGGGCAGTATGGGGCTCTGCACAAAAATCATTCGCTCTCTTTCACTCCTCAATGCAATTAGAATACCCATACAAAATCCAAACAGTGCAGAGCCCTTTAGATTTTGAAAGTTTCGTTGGAATAGATGTCGAATTGTTCACCCAAACCTTGGAATCCACATTTCCTCCCAGAAATCCAAAATTCCCATTTTTTCTAGGAATTTCTCCTGAATTCATCCACTTCTACAGTTTTTCCAAACATTTCTTTAGAAGTTTCTCAAAATATTCTCTGTTATTCTCAAAAGTGATCACACCAGTTAATACTACAGAAATTTTTACAATCATTCCTACACAAATTTCTATAGAGATTCTCTCCAATGTTTTCCGAGAAATTTCTATACAAAATCTTGCGGAGATAAAATTGGTTTATTTTTATTATCTTAGAAAATCATCTAGGAAATCTTCTAAAAATCCTCAAGAGTACAGGAGTAATTCCAGAGATCCTCCTAGATCATTGAGGGTGACTTCAAAACTTATACAAATTTTATCAGAGGTTACTTTAGAAAAATTTTCTTCCCTGGACTCTGGAGACATTCCTGGAAGAATTCTTTAAAAAAAAATTCAACACTTAAGAAACACTTACTTGAGAAACAGAATTACTGGAGGAATTTCTTTGGAGATCTTAGAAGGAATCCTTAAAGTATTTGCTGAGGTATCTTTAGAGATATCCCTAGTTGGATTCGTATATTCATCATTGAAGACAATTTTGTAGGAAAACCCTGGAAATTTCTGGAGAAGTCAAAGATTGAATTCCAGAAGACTCTTTGACCGATAATCCCACATCCTTCAATGTGCCAAAGAAATCGATAGATAAATCACTGAATAAAATCTTTAAATTAGCTACTTTTTAGGAATTCAGATGATTTCAGAAATAATCTTTGAAGAAAGTTCATTTCAGTGGTTCTCCTTGGGAAAATCTAGGTTGTATTCTCGAGGTGTGCTAAACAAAATTCGCAGAGAAATTCCTAGAGAAATAAGTACTAAATGAACTCTTTTAGAAATTTCCGGAGTAATATACAGCCATTCCATGAAAAAACGATCCAGTGGGTCACCGAATTCCGTGAAAATTTGCCATTTTGTTTCTTATTCAAAATAAGGATACACGTATTTTTAGATTTTTTATTAGGCGACCTTTTCCGAAATAGGATGACCAGAAAAATCGCGACTTTGACAAATCTTTATTTTGAATAAATCAAAACTTTTGAACCGCTTGACCGATTTTCAATTTTCTTGGACGAAATGAAAGCAAAAGATTTTGACTTTTCAATAAATATATAAAATTTCACTAAAATTAATTTTTTTTTCGGAGTTTTATTTTTTTTTTTTTTTTGAAAAGTTGATATTTTAAGCTTTTATTCCATAAAAAAGATTGGAAATCGGTTGAGCTGTTCAAAAGTTATGTTTTTTTTAAAGCAAAAAAAAATCTAATGCGCTGAGACCTACGATGTGTGCCGATCAAAAATGACAGATTTTTTATTTTCAAAAATTAATATCTCAAAAACTAAAAAACATAAATCGCCGAAAATTTGACAGTAAACGTCAAATTTTCAGAACTTTCAAGAAAAAATGAGAACAGCAATATCCTCATTTGTTCTGAGGCCATCAAAACACGAAAAAACGGAAAGTTTTGATTTTTTTTCATGTAAAAAACAAATTTTGTTAAATTATATATTATTTTTAAAGTCAAAATCTTTAGATTTCATTTTGTCCAAGAAAATTGAAAATCGGTCAAGCGGTTCAAAAGTCGCGATTTTTCAGGTCACCTTATTTCGGAAATGGTCACCTTAACCAAAAAATCCAAAAACACGTGTGTCCTTATTTCGGATAAGGAACAAAATAGAAAACTTTCACGGAATTCGGTGACCCACTAGACCGGTTTTTCATGGAATGGCTGTATAAGAACATGAGGGCAAATACCTGAATAAATTTCTGATGAAATTATTATAGAAAATCAGTAATTACTTGTCGTAATTTTTAATAAAAAAAAGTCTTTGATCTTGGAGAAATGTCTGCTCTGATGCTAAGAATCAAAGTTTTATCTTCTGCCTCATATTAAGTTTCGTTTTGTTTTCTTGTTTCCTGTTTGGTCTCTTTTCGGCCTCTTGTAGATCTCTTTTTTCAAGTCATTTATTTCCTATTTTTGGGGCACTCAGTCGCTACCAGCCCTGTGAAGACGAAAAGTTTTCCTTAGCCTTATAGCAAAGACAGCAAAAGGGTATCAGTGACACAAACCTAGTTTTGAGAAAATCTACTTTGAAGTTTTTCAGCATTCTTTTCATTCTATAATGTATGGGAGTAAAAAACAAACCAGTCTTCTTAGAATTATGTTATTTCTGTTGAGTGGAAAAATCACCTTCAATTTCCAGCCTAGCACCCTATGGGTTAAAATTTTTCTTAGCTTCACTGTGCACAAAACTTTTGCCAATGTTTGTCCTACCCATGGTTTCGAAAGTGGATGCGCCTCTGCAAGAGATAGTTACTTAACTAGGGCTACTAGGGCTAAAAATCTCGTTAATAAAGATAGAATAAAAGGAAGCCAAAAGAAGTAAAAGAAAATATCCAGAAGGAAAATATCCTGGAAGCTTCAGCAAAGCTTTACTAGTGGCCGTAAAGTTCCCACAAGGGGCCCAGATAGCCGTAGCGGTAAACGCACAGCTATTCAGCAAGACCAAGCTGAGGGTCGTGAGTTCGAATCCCACCGTTCGAGGATCTTTTCGGGTTGGAAATTTTCTCGACTTCCCAGGGCATAGATTATCTTCGTACCTGCCACACGATATACACATGCAAAAATGGTCAATTGGCATAGACAGCTCTCAGTTAATAACTGTGGAAGTGCTCATAAGAACACTAAGCTGGGAAGCAGGCTTTGTCCCGTAACGCCAGAAAGAAGAAGAAAGTTCTCACAAACTTTGTAAACCCGCTAGGTCTTGGTATCTACAGTAGCTAATTCATCCATATGAGTCTAAATAGTGCCAATAAGTTGAGCGGAATCAATTATTTATCGTACATGAGTTCATTAATCTCTCTACCCTACTTGAGGTGAACCGGCCGCCAGGTTGAAAGCCTCTTTAATAAAGACAGATAATAATAATAATAATCTCTCTACCGGCAGCTTATTTTTTTACGATAAAAAATATTCAAATCACGATAACTTTTTTTTCTCATAATTTTTGCACCATTTTTTTACAATTTCTTAAAAATGTCTTCTATATTTATAGAAATTCGTAAATATTTCAGGCTACAGATTTTCTCTCATATTCGATTATTCACTATTCAAAACTATATTTTGATGAGAGTCTATTGTGAAAAAATGAAACAAATAGGTGAAACCGTTTTTGCGTAACGAGCTTTGATGGTTTTGGTACCACTCCGGTCGTAACAAGATCTTGAAAACTTTAAAAAACATCATATTTTAATTTAGAGATTTCTCTAGGACAACTCAGCCGATTTGTACGATTTTTTTCAGAGAAACTGCTTATTACCAGATACTAGATAGCCCATTTTTTATTTTGTTTTCTGATTAATTGAGTAAAAACAAAATGGCGGCCGAAGACATGTTATATGGGAATTGTCGGTCCCCCAAGGAATACCGGAATATCTTCAAAACCAGATGACAAATGGTTTATACCGACACAGATTCCAAAAAAAGAAGAGATTTTTGAAAAAATGGCGCAAAAATATTGAGAAACAAAAAAGTTATCGTGAACCGAATATTATTGTGTGGTGAAAACATGTGGCTGCCGGTAGAGGGGTTGTGTATACAAGCACAATACTTCAATTCGACTAGGCCCTTAGATCCATCTATTAGACAATTATTTTAGTTTTACCTTGGAGTTAAAAAAGACAAAAATAAGGTTTGGAGTTGTTACATCTATTGAACTTATAACAACGACTTGACACCACAATTTCTTCTAATTTTTCATATTATTCGCACAGTTGAAAACAGGAATTTTCGACACGCGAAAAACGGAATTTCTCCAAACCTATGCGTCGGAGCTACGTCGGGCAAGGTGCGCTGTGTAGCTCACCAGATCCGCTGTCCAGCGCACTATGCCCGACGTTGGGTGCAACGCATAGATTTAGAGAAAAATAGGTGTCGATGATTCCGGCTTTCAACTGGAGACGCGATATTACGTCCACATTTGAAGAGTGCCTTTTTCTCAGCTTAGTGTTCTAAGAGCACTTCAAGAGTTATTCAAAATTGCCCTTGCTTTAGGTGAACTCACAATTGCTTGTAGCTCTCCGTAGAGGAAATTTTCCACATAATCCGCCTTCAGGAATTGGACATTTGCCTATTTGATCTGATCTGATGACAATTTTCTTGAAGGTAGAGCTGGTGCTGATGTTTATTCTCGTAAGCTAAAGCTAAATCATTTATACTCACTTTGTATACACTGTACCGTTTTCAGGTGAAAATATCTGCTCTTAAGTGTGGATTCTGTTGGGATTCTGAACAGAACATTTTTGGGACTCTTGAACCAGAATTCTGTGAGTTGTAAATTATATTATTGACGAAATTATGAACAATAATTCGGTATAAATTCAGTACAGAATCCTATCAGGATTCCAACATAACTGTGTCTAGATTTTGGAGAAACCAGACTAAATTCCATTCAATACCTTGGTCTTCAATTCGATTGGTCTATTTTAGAATCTATTAGAGTTTTGGTACAAAACTTATAGAATCCTCGGAGTCCAAAACAGCAAATAGGTGTGGAATTGTTACCCCCAAGCTACATTCCTTTCCTTTAATCCTGTACCTGCACAGTTCGCTCCTGTTCATCATCATAAATAGCTTTCCAAGTCGAATTCACCTCTTTGTCGAACGGTGACCAAAGAAACTGAAAGCCCTTAATATTCATGAAATAATTCTACATTCAACCCCATCTCTCAAAGCTTTTCGCCGAAATTCAAGCACTGCCTTTTTTTTCGTCGACTGCACCTCAACCGCACCGGAATAAGCCGTTGTAAGATTTTTCGGCGGAAAAATTCGGAACGCCAGCTTATCAAATGGGGATTTTTTTCTCCCTTGACTCTCGTCGCCCATTGTGTGGGAAAGTTCCCATTCGCAGCGCACAAAGCGTGCACCGCGGAAATGTAAACCCTTGTAGCCCCCACCTTCCACCAGTAACCATTTATTCCGGGTGAAAGAAAACTGAATTTTTGGTGCCCCCATACAATGCGGATGGATGGAGATGAAATCAAGCCTCCTATTTTTCAGTTAGTGTGAGTGTGTGTGTGTGAGTGCACTGCGCGGTCTGGAGCCGTCGAGTGGAAAGAAACCACACAATTTTTGTTCACGAACGAGTAACGGTGATTCAAAAATAAAACAAACACACCGTAAAGGTAGCATAGCCCTTTAGGGGCTTGTTATTTCATTTTGTGTACACACAATAAATCTCGTCGTAAATAAGTAATCAGTTATAGTTGGGAATGAAGCCCGGCGATGCACTGTAGAAAATTAGTTGTTTGATTTGTGCGAAATTGGGTTTCTGCCGGGGGTGAACAATTCTACACCTGGTTGCAATAAGGTCATAGATTGGACTTGGATAACCTTAAGAGTCACGCGTTCAAGCTGTTTGCAGAAAACAACACTTTCGATTGATACACCGATTTCACCAGGCTACGGAAATGAACAATTCCGCACCTATTCGCGCAGATTTTGATTGTGTTCGCCCGCAAGTCAAACAAATCCAGTTAATTAGAAAAGTTCGGCCCGGTTATTCATTGTTCATGAACGCAGTTCTCGCCGTGATGGGAAACCTCGGTCCATTTTTCCATGTAGCCTCCAGCAGCTGCATGGGAAAATGAAAAAAAAGCCCTGGTCCACCGTCTTTCCGCTTACATATCAAATAATAATTGGCAAAAATGTTTACATCCAGTCCGGGATTTCTCGGCTATTGTGGCTACAACTTCACCATCAGTTCCGCCCCCGTATCTGGCAGCGAATGAAAAGCTCCGCAGAGCAAAATGATACACAGAAGTTGCGGCAATATAATGCCTAGGAGGACGAAAAAAATGATTAAATTACATTTTGTGTGATTGGACATTTCTTATGCTTGGGTAAACAACGGTATTCTTAAGGAAATCCTCCATAACATTTCATTCAAGTTTTGTTAAGAGATAATCCCGGAGGTTCAATCATGCATCTCTTCAGGAATTTTTCCAAATATTTTTTCACAAATTTCTTAAGAAAAAACTTATGTATTGTAGGAGTTTCGCCCCAGACTTCCGTTAGAAACATCCTCTAGAATTCAAGCAGTAGTTTCTCCAGACATGCTTCTACTGATATCGGAGGATTTCCTCGAAATCGTCGTTCATTATTTCTTTGAGGTTACGAATAGGAAATTCTCTAAGAAATTCTCTAAGGAAGATTTCAAAGAACTTATACTGTATTTTTACAGGAAGTTGTCAAGGATATTTTTTCTTAGATAATATTGGAGAAATTCCTGAAATTTATAAAACAAATCCTATACTAATCTGTGATGCAACTTCTGTAGAATTCTTGCAAGGATCTCTGAAAAAACTCCTGAGAAAGACTTCGTGGACTTTCTATATGAATTGCAAAAAAAGTTATCAAAAAAAAAAACCAAAAACGAATCCCTTGATACTGTAACATTTTCTGAGGAATTTTTTGAAAACCTAAAACGGAATCCCTGAAGAGCAAATACTAAGGTGTGAAACCTCAAAACAATCTTTTTTTTTAAATTCATAGAGATTTTATTTGAAAAAAAAAGATCCTCAGAACAATTTCAAGAGGAACTTATCAATTAATGATTAATACCTGGTCAAATTTAGCGAGAACTTTCCGGAAAAGTACTCTTGGAATCAACTTATAAATATACAATACCTTTCCAGAAAACAGATTAACACATTTCTGCAACTTGGCCACAATATCTGTTTCCGCTCTCTTCCTCTGAAACGCTCCTGTCCAACCGCTCTTGGCTCCAGGAAAACCGCAACCGACGAAAATATCAGTGCACAGTGCTCGTACAATTCTGACAGCGATATTTTAATTCGGACCACCCCCTCCCTTATACTGATCACTAGGGTGTATTAAAAGACAAAAAAAAAATGAAATGAAAATCCCATTTCCAACATCTTCTCTACAATCTTTATGAAGAAAAGAAAGTTCTGTCAAAATTTCATCCATTTTGGCAAGGATTTAAAGTTGGTCCAAAGGAGTTGTAAGTTTATATGGAAATTTCTATGAAGAAACAGTTTTTACTAAAGTTTTTTTTTGAACAAGTCATTGAACAAATTAACCAATTTTGAGCCAATTCTGTTTAGAATTTAGTATTCTGAATTATACGCCATCATGAATCTAAAAAATGGATCTCTTCTTTTAACAACTTTCTTTTCATAATTTGAAAAATAACTATCGACAAACTTATGATAATTTAAACTAACTATTTTTTTCAAAAATTTATCAACTTCCGTATGAACCTACAGTATTGGACAATACATTTGCATCTTTTTGATTTTACATACTAAATTATCAAATTTGGTAGGTTAGATCTCAGTTATTATCTATATTTTCAGTACTTTTGAACTCATTATTGGAAAAATCTTGATTTCCAGTTATGTCCGATACGCAGAGATTTTTTTTAATCGGTCCATGAATAACTGAGACCTAGCCTAAATTTGATAATTTTGTATGGAAAATCAAAAAAGTGAATCGAAAAATCATCGCAGATAGGACTGAAAACTTGACAGAACTATAATTTCATCATAAAGACTATAAGCATAACATGGAAGATTGAAGTTTCAAACATTCTCAAAATTTGAACCGCCCTACTTCCCACTTTTTCATTACTCTCGCAACGCAACAGCTCCAAACAAAAAGTATATACTTTTTAATCCACTCTCTCTCTTCACTGGGACACTGGACTGGACACTACTGATGCCTTTACTCCTGCTCGCAGGACTAGCTAGGGAGGGAGGGAGCACGGGCTGCTGGTGGAGCACCACCGGAGCGGAGTTAAATAAATAAAATAACCGAAAATTGAATGAATGAAAAGCTCAACTACCGCAGTCGGAGCCGTCCGTCCTGAGCAAGGCTGCGAATGGTTGAATCCAGTCAGAATCCGGGTGATGTTCTCTGCTGACTACATGCATTGCTACAAGCGAGATTTCAGATCGTTTTGTATCAATCGTCGACACGTGCCCGGATTTTTTATGACAAAATTCAGAGCAATTTTCCCGAAGCAAAACGTCGATAATCAGATTTGTTCCTGCGGGGGGTGAGCAATTCCATACCTATTTATGTACACCTGATGTGATTTTGATATTGATCGGAATGATGTTCGCGTAGCTGAGATATCATCGTTAGATTGAAACTTATTGGCGTTTTATGGGGCCCACTATAATTCGATGAGCGTTTTTTAGATGACGAAAAGTGATGTACAAATAGTACATATGTGGGGAACAACTTCACACTTGTTTTGGACTTCATTGAATTTGGTTCCCATATTAACATTATTAACTTTACAAACAGGTGCTTTGAAAACTGCGATAGCAAAATCAGTATGCATTAAACCAATAAAGTTCGAATGCATGGTTGTAGGCAGAGACATAGCCAGGGCCTAGTATTGTTGATAATAGGGATCGATGTAATATAAGGGTTTTCGGTTGAGGGAATTTATGATTAGAATTCCGATAAAATTCTGTTCAGAAGAATGAAGGCCATAATCCTGAAAAGAAGCCGATCTGAATTCTGATCGTAGTCTCGACTGATGCTGATCCAAATCTTGACAGGATTTAGATCGAATATTCAACTTGAAGCTGGTTCAGGACAGGTTTCTATTCTAAATTTCAACAGGATTCTGTTCGGAGTTCAAACAGAATTCTGACCGTGTTGTATTCGGAATTTCAACAGGACTTTGTTCAGAGTTCCAATAGGATTGTGACAGAATTCCGACAGAATCTTGTTCATTATCCCGACAAAATTTCATTTAGAATCCCAATTGGATTCTGGTTCAGATTGACAAAATCAGACAGTATTTTGTTCGAAATATCATCAGAACTTTCTTCTGAATCAAGATTCTCAGGATCCCGACAGGATTCTGTTCGAATTTCTGAGAGGACTCTGTTTGTAATCTCCATAATATTCAATGTCAGACTCTGATTAAAAATCCCAAAAGGATTCTGTTTCAAAATCATGATAGGAATCTGTTTCAGAATTCCGACAGTATTCTAGCAGGGTTCCATTTCAGAAACCATAAAGGATTCTATATGAGAATCTCGAAACGGATTATGTTTCAGAGTTCTGAAAGGATTCTGTTCAAACACAATTCCAGTAGGATTCAAGCACAGGAGCCCAACAGGATTCTTTTTCAGACTTCCGACAGAATTCTGTTTAGAATTGTAAAAAAAATTGTTGCAAATTCCGCCAGGATTGCACTCAGAATCCTACCAGGTTTCTGATCTAGAATGCTGACAGAAATGTGGTTCATCTATTAACGGTTAACTAAATAAAAGAATCGGGTTTCAGAATTCCGACAGGATTCTGCTCAAATCTTAACAAACTCTGTCCAGAGTTCGGACAGGGGTCCGAACAGAGTCTCAACAGGATTCTGTTCCAAAGTTGAAAAGCATTTTGTTCGAAATTTCGACAGAATTTTGATCAGAGTTTCAACTGTAATCTGAATTGGAATTGTGTTTGGACATGATTCTGTTCCGAATTCTGTCAATATTCTGTTTAGGATTCGTACAGTATTTTGTAAGAATCCCGAAATGATCCTGTGCAGAATCTCAACTGGATTCTTATTTAGAATCCCGAAGCTATTCTGGTTCAGAACCCGAAAAGATTATGTTCAGAATCCTGGTAGGATTCAATGTGGAATCGAGACAAGATTCTAATCGAAATTCAGACAAATTTATGATCGAAATTCCGGAAAATGTTGAACGAAATCTTGACAGGGTCCTGAACGAATCGAAAGGCTTCTATTCGCAGTCAGTAGAGGATTTTTTTTTTTTGAATGACAGGATTCAGAGTTCCGACAGGATTCTGGTTCAGAGTTCCGACAGGATTCTGGTTCAGAATTCCGACTAGATTCTGCAGGATTCTATTCCTATTTCCATCAGGTTACGATTTGGAAGCTCTGAAGGATATGGGTTAAAATCTCGTCAGGATCATATTTGAAATAATAAAAAAATATTTCATAACTCAGCTGAATATTCAATAACCTTGAAAAGTGTAGCATTGCTTCAAAAAAGTTACATTCATGAGGCTGTATCTCGAGATGCTGATGATCTATAATGATGCGGTCTTCAGCAAAGTTGTTAAGCAGATCAAGGACACCCGAAAGGCAAACAGTTTGGTTCGCAATTTTGCCGCTAGGTGGCACTAGTTATTGAGGTTACTAGTGCCACCTAGCGGCAAACTTGCGAACCAACCTGTTTGCCTTTCGGATGTCCTCGATCTGTTGAATAACTTTGCTGAAGACCGCACCATTATAGATCATCAGCATCTCGAGATACAGCCTCATGAATGTAACTGTTTTGAGATGATGCTACACTTTTCAGGTTTATTGAATATTCAGCTGAGTTTTGCAAAATTTTTTCGAGCGTGTTCGTATTTATTATTGGTAGTGTAATCAGAAACTTTATTATTAAATGCAAAATTTCCAAATGATTTTGAAAACTGCGAAGTGCCATGTCACTACATATTTCACATACATGATCCTGTCGAAATTTTAAATCATATCCTTCAGAGATTCCAAACCGTAATCGTAATGGAATCCGTCAGGTGGCACAATTGATCATGTCTAAATGAGTACTAGTATAAACTAGTTATGTCTCATGAATTTGATAAGAAAGTGGGAAGTGATGAAGGTCATATCATATTCAAATAATTCAAGTCTGATCCATTCAAGTGTTTCAGATCTGATTCATATTCTAGTGATTCAGCTAAGATTTACTTCATGTACGAGTTATTCAGGCCTGACTAACATCATATTCAAACTTTTGAAGTCAGAAACACTTCATATCCAAATGATTCATAATTGATTGACTTCATATTCAAGCGATTTATGTTCGATTCACTTCATACTCCAGTGATCCATGTCTGATTTACTTCATATTCATGTGTTTCAAGTTTGATTCGCGATTGGCGTATTAACTTCGATGGAGCTTACCACCATTAATGTTCAAGTGATTCATGTTTCATGTTTCATTCCATACCCAAGTGATTTATGCATATCCACCTGGTTCAGGTATGAATAACTTGATATTCAAATGGTTCAGGTTTGTTTCATCTCAAATTTAGATCATTCAGTTTTGTTTCACTGCATTTTGCAGTTATTCAAATATGATTCCTTGCATGTTCAAGCAGTTTTGGACTTATTCATTACATTTTAAAGTGATTCATGTCTGATACACTATATATTCAAATGTTGCAGGTACGATTTACCTCATTTTCTAGATATTCAGGGTTGATTTACTTCATGGTTGAGGAGCTCATTACTGATTCATCCTTTAGTAATTCAGGTTTATTTTAATTTATTTACAAGTGATTTATGTCTGATTTACTTCATATTCAAGTGTTTCAAGATTGATTAAATTCATTTTTTAGTGATTCAGGTCTGATTTATTTAATTTTCACGTAATTAAGTATTTTAATGTTTGTTCAATGGACTCAGGTGTGATGCCTTTCATTTTTAAATGATTCAAATTGCAATCTCTTCTTAATCGAGACTGATTTTCTTTATATTAAAGTGTTTCAGGTTTGTTATACGTTATATTTAAGTG
The DNA here is from genome assembly GCF_002204515.2 of Aedes aegypti. Classification (NCBI taxonomy): domain Eukaryota; kingdom Metazoa; phylum Arthropoda; class Insecta; order Diptera; family Culicidae; genus Aedes; species Aedes aegypti. The sequence continues at coordinate 219,941,172 of NC_035107.1, read as the reverse complement.
ATTCATATCGGATTGATTTCATTTACAAGTGATTAAAGCCTGATATACTTTATATTCACTTAATAAGGTCCGAAATACTACATATTTTATAAATCAGGTTCAGAATTACATCATATACAAGTAATTTAGGCTTGATTCATTTCGAGTTTAAATTGTTCATTTTAGTTCCACTGCATTTTTCAGTGACAGCATGTTTGATTCTCTCAATTTCCAAGCAGTTCAGGACGGATTCACTTCATTTTCTAATGATTCAGGCCACTTTATTTTCAAGAAATTGTGGATTGTTTTATTCAATTTTTAGCAAGTCATGTCTGATCCACCTCATAATTAAGTGATACAGGTCAGACTCACATCATATTCTAGTGATTCAAGTCTAAATCATTGGATATTCAAGACTCGCATTCTCTATCCTATCTGGGTCAGAAGATATAAATCGCTTGAAATTCTTAGTTTTATTTGCTTACATGTTACAGGTTACAGGTAACCAATGAGCGCTTGGAACAGCATCCATTCAGCATCATATACGGCAGTGCATTTAATACTCTTTGACCGTATAGCTGCATGGTGTGCTATCTCAAAGCAGGTTTTGACGAAAAAACGGGCTGCATCATACCGCTTCATGTTTCTGTCAAAAAAGCGTTACGCCTCCAAGAAGGCGGCTTATTGGAATGCTTATTGGTTACCTGTACGACTTTCAAAAGAACTTTTTCGAAGACTCGCACTTGCTATCTCATCTGAATCATAAAATATTTGTTCATTTTATTAGTGATCCTTTGTATAAGAGATAAGCGGAAGTAAAACGGAATAATTTGGCAACTGAGCAGCAGTACTGAGTTTTCTTGGCGTCGAGAATAATATTGTAACACGAACATGACTTCCTCATTGCTAAGGAGTGTATTTTCTTTCGTTATAGATCTTTGAGCTACATTTCCAAACCAATAAACAGCAAAAAACATCAACACCTAAATATCGCATTGACAAAAATTCGTGAAAGGAAAATATTTCATATTTTTGGCTTTATGAAAAAAAACTTTTAGTGAAATAATTTCAAGCGGATTTCATTACTCCTCAAGAAAAGTTCAAAACAAACATAACGCATGTTCGTTTGGCTTACGCATTGACATCTCTCGCTGCTCGATTGGCTCACACTTTGACAGAAATGTCAGCTTCCGCGAATCTCTCTTATAAAGGATTACTACATTTTATATGCTCACTAACGCCACCTAGCGGTAAAGTTTAGGACCAAATTTTTTACCTTCCTGATGACTTTAACTTTCTGAATAACTTTGCCGAAGACTTGAACTTCCTATCCCATGTGGATCACAAGATATAGCTTGCTTAAAATGTTCAACTTTACATACTTGATTGCGCCACCTCACGGTAAAAAAAATCGAACCGAACTGTCTTGCGAATGTCCTTGACTTTCTTTTTTCATCTGGTCTTCAGCAATGTTTTGCTGAATGTCAGCAAACAAATCATGCTGAAATTTCAGCGATTTATTTTGCGGAAGACTGCGTGGCAAAACTAAGCAAAATATTGTTGAATGAGTTTAGTGTAAAGATTTTAGTCAGAGTTAGGATTCTAATAATAAGTTCTATTCCGTTGGGATTCTTGTTCGAATTTTGCTGAAACCCGGCCTGGATTTAATTTTTTAATTCATAGCATTTCGCTCTAAACTAAAACTCGGTTTTGCTCTGAATGAAAATATTAATTTGAATTTTTTGTTGAAAAAGTCGTGTAAGAAATCTTTTGAGCGTAATGAGACAAACGTATAACATTTCTAATGGAAATCAAGTTACATCTGAACTTCGGTTGTGTGCTGTAGAACGTTTGATCCAGGCAGTCTTAGCGGCCACATAACAACGACCATTGATTAGTTACTCACCTTATTGATTCAATTAAACATTCATTCTGTATTTTCCCATCAAACGAACCAGACGTATTTTTAATTAGTTCGATACAGAACAGGTTGAATTGCGTTTTATGAAAAAAACCTTTTTTGTTAAAATTCGTAGATAGTTTTTACTTCAGTGTATGAAGTTAAAAAAGGTGTGGAATTGGTATCATTTTTTTTTAATATTTCCGCTTAATTTTTTTGCAGATTGAATCACATAAACATGAAAAACTAACAATAAGGTACTTACCCAAATACGCTTGGTGAGGTTCAGCCATCTGGATGAGTGCTGAATCCTTCTTGTTGTAGAGTATCTTTACACGTTGTACATCACCATACACCCCTGGTGAGCGGAACATACAGCGCAGCAGGTTGGTTGGTTCGTTGTTGTTCGCAAGTTTTGTGCGGATAAACAAAAAACGAGACAGAAAAAGATTAATTAGTATTACTCTCCCGGCATTGTTTGTCAAGGTATTTACAAACATAAAAAAAACTTAAGCTGTATAAAACCAAATCAAAACACACTCACACGCAAACCACACACCAAAACCGAAAACTTCCAAACTAAAGACCCAACAAAATTCAAGAACCAGAATGAAACAAAACGGTAAGCGTCCGGCCCTTACACCTCACCACTCGGTCACTCGAATTTTTACACGCCTCCAAATCCCCGACGAAAAAAAACCCATCAACCATTACCAAACACACTCTAAAAAATCCAACAACAATTTGAGCAACGTGTGCTCGCCCCCAAAAAACCATCCACCTTCACCGCGTTCAACAAAGTGCCTCGGATAGATTTGATCCCTTTGGTAATAGCCCCATAGTTCAGGAGCAGCAGCAGCAGCACAGCGCACATTCACAGACAAACAGACGTATCACTGATGGAATTTCCATCGAGCACTGATTTCAAATTCGCTATGTTTCAAACCTTACAACTAGAGGTGCGTGAATCGTTTTTGTTCGTGTTTGACGTTTCACACTACCGCCATCTGCAGATATTTTTGCATAACACAGTATTGCGTGGACCAGTGTTGTAAGCAATCACGGTAGTCGACACGTTTTCGCTGATATTCGGCAGCGCTTCGCTTAAACATTCACAACACGAGCGATCAAACGAATGTCGAAAAGAAAAATGTCAATTGAATGCCACTGACCACGATAGCTATGTTAGGAAGCGTTATGGTGTTGTTTGTTTCTGTTCTGCTTTCACTGTATGTGTGTCACATTCGACATAACAGACAAGATCAAATTATCCATGTTTTTTTATGTTCCGATGTCTGAATTCTATGCAAAACTTATGATTTATGCAATTTTTCTCGTATCAGACGACATTCAATTGACATTTTTTTGTGTTTGTCGACGTTTATTCTACCGCTCATGCTGTGACTGCTGACCGTGGCAACGAAGCGAACGTCGCTCAAAGTGTCGAATGTTTACAGCACTGGCGTGGACCATATACATCAGATGATGACGGTGTGAAAGGGGTGTTACATCTATTAGTCTGTGGTTGATCCGTGGGTTTGCAACATTGTCCGCGTCGTCATTGTTGCAAAAAAAACTATCCCCGCGAAAAAAGTGATAGTCCCATTCTTTGAAAGAACTCTGGAACAGGACTAGCAGTAGGATAATAAAAGCAGTAGTTACGTTGGCGGATAGTAGGTAATTCCCACGACAAGAGAAGCGAAAAGTTCTGTCCCCCGAACCACGCGAAGTTCTTCGTCCATCGTCGTCGCATTTGCTAAATTATTAATAGCCCGGACTCAAACCGCGAGCGCTTATCAAAGTTTTTACCATTTTATTTCTGCTGTTGCTGCCTGATGTTAAGCGACAATTTTCCTGTGGGAAACCACTTTCAAGGAATTTTCCTGCAACTCGGGTAACAAAAAGCAGCCCGCCTCCGCTGCGTTCTGGCCAATGTCGTCGCCATTACAATGAAAATGTGCCTTTTCCCTGGTCTACTATGTCATTTTTTTCCATCCTTTCTTGGCACTGCCGCCTGCAGCGCCACACCGCGGAATAGCGTGCGAATGAGATGACAAACCGCAACAAAGAGCGCGCCCGAGGTGACGAGGAAAAGTAGGCCGTTGCAGCAGTCAGTGGCCAGGAGAAATATTCGCATCGAATAAGCGACTGATGGCGGCGGCGGCGACGACTTTGGCAACGAGTCGATGTGGGTTGCGGTTTGCCTACCTTTTAGGCGAAACGGTGCCGCTGCTGACGCCCACGGCCGCGGCGCACTAGTTTGGTTTTTCTCGCTTCGTGAGACAACCCTTTCGGTTCCATTCTGGAACTATGGCACACGAAGGAACAAAGGACGAAAAGTACCACCAGGCTTATGGTGTGGCAATTGCTGCGGTTTTTAGGCAGATTGTTGCACGCTGATTTTTTCTTACCGATGGTTGGCGTTGTGGAAAAATGTCACCGGAGAATGTCACTGGACCATAAGGTTGGATGATCTGTCCACATTGAGTGTATTAATTGTGATTGACGTTTTCGAAAATCATAAAAAACCAGCTTTACTAGAGGTTGACCTGAATTTTCATTTTTATCGGTGTAGAAGAACCGGTTTTGGTCAAATCCCCAATTGTAGTCATAGTGGATTATACGCAGTTTCACACAAAAATTAGCATGAAAAGCTGAAAATCAGCATGAAAGCTTCCATTTAGCGTATTTAGCGTTAATGTAAAAGAAGGGAACCAACTCAACACCTTTTTCCAAATCAAGATTAGCACTACGGTTATCACTTATCCAAATTTTGATACACTGCAACCTAAATTTTTAAACTCGATCGAGGATTTGTAAATTGAATCAGTTCCAAACAATATTTGGTACGTATGGTAATATATGGCTTCGGAACCATTCGACTATTATAGGCGACCATATTTGCAACGGTAAATTCACAGTATTCTACCAAAAAACTCCAATGAATACATTCCCATGACCCTTTGTTGTTATTATTTGAAAACAAAAAAAAAACGGCTAAAAACGTGGTTAATTGCAAGTTGCCGATAATAGAACAACATATTAACCCGCAGTTCTTATGGCAAGGTTGCCGAAGAAAATGAGACTGCCGACAATAGCCACACTGACATGAGAAATTCGCAGCATTTTAAAAATGTTTCCGAACAGTTGTTGACAACTATGTCGGTGTGATTCGATAGAGGATTAGTCAGTGCATGAATGTAAACAGTCCATGATTGTACTCACTCCATCGATGTCTTTCGAATGTTGTAGAAAAATGCTTGGAAATATAACGGGAGAAACCTACAGATTCATTTTTGGAGGTGTTCTAAGAGAAGTTTGTAATCTGATAATCTGAAAAACCTTTCAAAACTTTTGAAATTGTCTGAGGAACAATTCAAGGGAGAACCTTTGGAGGAAGGAAACCCTACTGTAGAATCCTTTGATAAAGTCCAGTAGAAGTCGTTGAATCGATGAGAGATCTTTAAAGAAAGTCTCAGAAAAAGTCGCTTAAGAAATTTTGTAAAGTAATATCTCTAGTTAATCCTTAAAAAGTTTTATTTATTCATATTTTCTGAGTATTCTTTGGAAACTTTTGAAGAAACCTTTTAATGAACCATGCATAACTTTCTTGAAGAATCCCCACAGAAATTTTTGGTGTAATTCCTGGGTGTTTCTGAGAAGGAACACTTTAAGAAACTCCTCAATAAATTGCGTGAGGAATGCTCCCAGACAACCAAAATGTACGTATAACGAAATCACCTGGAGGCTTTGAATGTGCAACATTTCACTTATAAGATGTCGCGAAAAGGTCTTCTACGTACAAAAATGGAGGCGATATGCGTGCATATATTATATGATGAATAATAACATACAAAACGAGTGTATAAATATTCCACCGAACTAACCTGTGATCTTTTGCGACTTAACTTATGATAACAAATGTCGATTTGACAGCTGCTACGGATTGATTCGACTTACTTTGTACGAGTGTACGGGACGATACAAAATGTACAAATGAACTCAGAAAAGAAGTGTTTTATGCGAAGAAGCTCATCAATCTGACGAGTTTATCAACGGTGTTTTGCGAGTTTGATGTAATTAGTATGAATAAACGAGTTGTAATATGAACTTTCATGCGATTTCTGGTTGTCTGGGCTTGTTGTCCGTCATTGGTTTGTTGTTCGAACCCTAGAAAAATTTCTGTAGTGATATGTTAAGGTACTTGGAACTTGGAAAATGCTAAGGAGCGCTTCTACGGGCAAGTGTTAGTGTGTACATTGCGTACTGGCTTCTGTAGACCTTGAAGCTAATGAAGACTTCAACTTGAAAACAGTTTGGATGATCTTGGGTATTGTATTTTTTTAGCATTTTTAGTTTATTTAGATATAAATGGAAACAATGAAGCATCAACATAATAGTAATAATCTCTATTCATTCAGACGTTTTGAAAAATCTGTGTAGCACAACATTTCTGTCGTGACATTATGTGATTTAATAGATAAAAATTAACTCATAATTTTAATGTTGATATCATGAAGTCTGGTGTAGACCATTAAGAAATTGAAGTGCTGACATTGTTGATTGTTTAGATAGAAAAATATATCTGATTATTACTACAAGTCGCGCAGTCCTACAAAGCTGTCTGAATATATTAGAAGCAATTATTTTTGTAATGTTCTATAATTATTGAAAGACCCCTTTAGAAAATTCAGAAGAAGCCTCTCCAAGATTTGATGAAGAATATTTAGATAAAACTACGATAGAGATTTGCAACGAATGACTGGAGTAACCCTTACAGGAAATTCCAATAGATGAGAAAAATGAAACTTTCAATAGATGAGAAAAATGATTCACGAAGCTTTCTTATTCTAAAGGCAGATCTTTGAAAAATCTGTCGTTGAAAAAAACTATAATTGACCTGCAGAACCTGTTTCAAAATCTTCAAAATATTCTGAAATATGACATCAGGCATCACTAACTGTCTGTAGAACTTCGAACTAATTTTAACATTATGTAGTCTCCCATTTGAATTCAGACCAAGTTCATTCGATTAAGTTACAAATAGAAGATTTTTATTATTTATTTGGTTGATAATATAAGTCATTTTACGAGACGTTCGAATGACGTTTTCTGGCGGGCCGCTCATTGTTGTTGTTCAAAAAACTAGCATGATATGTGAATGGTGCTGGTCACATTTTTGTTGGCAATGACGTCCCCGTCTCTTTCAGCGCATGTTTCTACCAGGTTTACATGAATTTCAGGTAACGTAGATGAAAAATATCTTCCCTGCCTACTGATTTAAATTTTACATGCGAAAATCAAAAACTTTGTTTCATTGCCACCAGCGCCATTGATGAATATGCTCCTTCCAAATGTAGCGCTAGAAGAAACGTAAATAAATCGGCCCGCCAGAAACTTTCAAAGCTGGTAAACAAAAGGAAACCATATGATTCGAAACGTCACATAAAATGGCTTATTATGTTCAACGTTTTAATACAAGCCAACAGCAAGTTAACGACTACATTGACAATCTCCATAACAGGTGTGGAATCGGTCACTCCTCATATGTATCTTTTAGGAGAGGACTTTGGATGAACTCGAGCGTTGATTTTGGATGAAATCCGAGATGATCATCTATTAGTAATTGGCTTTTGGAGGACTCCAAAGATATGAGCAAAAGTGTCGAGTCCGAGTTCGTTAGATTAAGTTACCAGTTGAAGATTTTTGATATTTTGTTGATTAGATTGAACAAGAACAACGTTTTCATATAACTCAATAGCATAACGAATTAAATGACTATCTCCATAATAGGTGTGGAATTGGTCTCTTATTACATCCCTCATATGTTTCTCTTATAAAAGTACTACGGATAGATTCAGGCGATGATTTTGGATGAAATCCGATATGATCGCCTATTAGAAATTTACTATTGGAGGACTCCAAGACAGTATCGACGCTAACAAAAACTCTCTTTCTATTGTTCGTAGGCATTCTTAGAATTGTTGAATTAGACATCTAAGGGAGTCGAAGTTGGTTAAAGCGCCCAGTCTAGCGTACTGGAATGTCGTGGGATCGAAGCCCACCAAAACGATTCCATCATTTTTCATAACTTTTCATCTCAATCTGTCCAAATCGACAACTTATGTCTAAGAACTTCAGGATTTCTTATAACTGACCTGCAGAAAACCTTGTTTTAAAATATTTTAAAATATTCTAACATATGGCCATCAAGGCATCAGACATCTCTGGCTTTCTTCTAAAGAACTTCTTACTTATTTAAAAATTATGTAGACTCCAATTTGAAATTAGTCCGAGTTCATCTGATTAAGTTACCAATTGACGAATTTTGGTAATTTGGTTTATTATTTCATGATTAACATTTTCATACAAGTCAACAGCGAGCTAACGAATTAATTGACTATCTCCATAACAGGTGTGGAATTGGTCTCCACTCAAATGTATCTTTTGGAAGAGAACTTCGGATAGATCTGGGCGCTGATTTTCGATTAAATCTGAGATTATTGTCAATTAGAAATTGACTCTTGAAGGACTCCAAAGAAGTTAAAGGATTGTTGTGAGAAATACGGCATTTTTCTTCATTCTTGCAATATCCCTTTCGGGACCAAGCAGTACAATTTGACCGCACTTTTCTTTACAGCTGATTCATTTTCAGGTTCACATACACCTCATTTTCAGTTCTCCATAACAGTATAACCACAGAAAGAGAAAAACTCATTCTGGAGCGTTACTACTTGGCAAAAAAAATCTATCATAGAGATGAAAAATTGTTCATCCTGAAAAGGATATCTTCAGAACCTTCAACATTGTCGCTAAAACACACATAATAGATTTGAAGATCTCTAAGCGTTTTCAAGAACGTGCAAATTTTCCGCGAAACGCAAAGTGCAGGATACTTACAATAGGTGTGGAATTGCTCGTATTGAAACTAAATTTTACCTTCAAGTAATGAAACTTGATTCAATCAGATCACCCTCAAATCTTCTAAACAATTTCATTCAAAACATCTCTTTCAACCAGGTAAAACTTTCCTTCTCAGACTGCGAAAGCAGGCACTTTCCGCCCGAAGACCCAAAACTTTCTCCTTCTCGCATCTCGTCATCCTTCCGCCGGAAGAAACCAATTCATTCACTGGAACAACTCTAACCTCAAAAGAGCTACATTTCTAAGCAGATTGCGTCAAACTTTTGCCTCGATTCAGCCGAGCTAATATGATTTTCAAAGTTCCTAAACGGAAAGTGATACCCACCGGAAGAACCGGTGCGTAATTTGCACTAATTAAGTAGTTTCCGGAATCGGGAAACTTAAGTGAGCAGAGCTTCTGGGTCAAGGAACCTATTCTTGGCAAACAGACATTCAAGGAAATGGTTTGAAAAATTCCTCCTCCGCAATCGTAAATAATCCACAGCATCTTGTGGGGGAGGTCGGTTTTTCGTTTGTCCATATTTCTTCATTGTTCCGGTGACCGCGCGCGCCCGCCAAAGTAAACCTCTCGGGGTGTGAGAGAATAAATATTGACTTGGCTCCTCGGTTCCTCCTGGCGCATTGATCCAGTCCAAGAGTGTTCAATGGTCACCACCGCCGCACGGCACTTTCAACAAAGTCACGTGCCCTTCCGACCGCACCTTTCGCCCCGGACTACAATTCAGAGAATTCCTTCGTCCTTCTGGCAGCAGTGTGTATGCGATGAGATACTGCTCAAAGGGACAATATTTCCTTTCGGTTGGGATGAATTCCGTCTTTTCACCGGGAGTAAACGTGGGACAACGACGACAGCAAGAAGAAAGTAAGTACATCATAAATAAAAATAAATCCATTGCCATATTTGTCATCGACTGCTGGTCGGATCCGGGGACTGACAGGATTGAGGGTGTCCTTTTTCAGAGTCGACATGGCATATTTGCCATCGGGTTCCGGCTGTGGGGGCGGAAGTAGCTCGCGTTTGGTTTAGTAGTGAGAAAGAGGAAAAAGGGGAATTTTTTCACGTCGGATATCACTACAAATCTTAAATACTTCGTTACATACTTTCACGAAATGCTGTCAACTATTTTAATTTATTTATTTTATTTGGCTCCATTATGCTTATTGGTATTTGAGTTTGATCCAAATAAACGGGTTCAGAATATAAAATGACCTAATCTGCCCTAAATAGAAACTAGGCATTTTAATATAAAAGAAAGTGCAGAGGTAACGAATTCTACACCTGTGAATTGATAATTTTCAGTTCTCATTTTAAACTAAGTTTGCATGTAACTCAGTATTTCTGAATACTGTTTGTACCATATGTGTTAACAAATAGCGGATAGCATCATGCAATTGCATTTAAATCTTCGAATATATTTTTTTCCAAAGATCATGCGTTGGAATTTTTCTTCAGATTTTCTGCAAATTTGACATAAAAAAAATAAACCACTTATTCCGGAGTCAAACTTGCGGGTTTAACATGCAGAAGGTTCTAAATGTTTTCTAGGATTTAGTGAATTTTCTATTTTCGTGAATCAATTCGATACTTGTTTCTATCCACTATAAACTAATGTGACGGTAAACTATTACTGTAAGAAGGTTTCTTTTTCTAAAAGCATATAAATTCAAATTTTGAGTTAAACTTTCAATATGAATGTATTGAACTCAAAATCCGAAAAATGCTCAGCTGCTTCTTATGTGATGTTGGTCTAGTTCATAATTGTTTGAACTATCGTCATTACCTACAAATGTCTTCGCATATTTAAAGTATTTCGTTAGTAGAATAGGAACAATTCGACACCTTTTCCTACAAGAACTTCACAAATGACTGAGTGCATTACAGCATACAAATTTGGATATTGTTTTGCTAATTTAGAATAAATCAAAATAATCACTATTGGCTATCTAATTGAATCGCAATATTTTAATTAGTCAGAAGGCTTAATCAGAATACCACGGAGCAAAACCAGCACCTGAAACATAGACGACTTTCTCTACTGTCTACTGGTTAGAGTTACCCGCATGAGCACAGTAACACAAAATAACGGTTTGATAATGAAGTGTGAATTGGAATACGTACCAATTCGGCACCTATTTGGATCTCTCACTTCATTGGAAATAAATGAATTAGCAGTTGACAGTATAGAATTCTCATAGATAAGCTGAATCATAAAAAATAGTCTTACTTTCACTAAACTGATTGCACTAGATTAAATTAACCTGATTATAGGCATCGCAAGAATTCTCTGTGTAGGTCAACAGTCTAACGGTCGAACTCTTCACAAAGCTTTGTAGACACCGTGTAAAATATAATCATCTCATCGCTAGGAGTTGCCTCACAAAAAGTAGTCTACTTAGGAACAATTTCTCACAGAATTACTTTAGCCTATTTGAGTGATAACATTTTAATGAATACATTTTGAAACCGGTGTCGAATTGCTCACTCGCATAATTAGACATTCTACTACTATTCTGAAACTTGTTTAACCTTTACAGTACTGGGGGCTTTTAGTTTCGCCATCGTTCGATCGATTTTGATGAGATTTTTAGGAGAAAATTCAAATATGTTATGTTTTTGATTCATGTATTACAAATTTCATAATACCAAATTGGTAGGGGTACCTACGGAGAGAAATGTCAGAAACCTCATCAATCGTTTTAAAAATTCTATGGCAAATTGTTGAATTCAATAAAATTTTTCATATGTTTTAGTTTGGAAACTATTGTGGAATATGGTCACTAGGTATCTGTTCCTGTAGGGACTCTAAAGGGATGTTTCCAGAATAACATGCACTGATACCTTACGACGGCTCCTAATTCATGATTTTTCACTCAGAAGTGATTAAATATCATGTCATGAAATTATTAAATCAGGGTTTCTACTACCCGGAAAAAGCTGGAAAACCTGGAATTGTCAGGGAAAGGGAACTTCATTGAACCTGAAAAAAAAACTGTAATTCTCAGGGAATTCCCATCACAATCAAGGAAATTATTTTGAGGTTGTAATTCATGGTAGAATATGTTCACGGGTAAGGCTTTTTGCGTCAAAACCCAGAGCTACTATTATTTGTCAGAAAATACTCTTCAATCAACACGCTATTTGAACAGTTCAGTGAGGATCATTTCAAGTATGAAATTTTATCGGCTCACCAAAACATTATGTTTTTAATATCTCTATATTTAGTCAGTAACAGATTAACGTAACAGGCTGGTAGCAGATATTTAAAGACCTGGCTTTTATTCTAATGCAACATTTCTTCTCATATTTCTCGAAAACAGCTCCAGAAATTATCCTAGTGGTTTCTCCAGAGATTTCATCTGGAATACTATGAGGAACTGATACAGGGTTCTTTCCAGAAATGCTTCAAGAAATTCCTCTACCAATTCTTTCAGCATTTGTTTTAAAGAATGCTCAAAGGAATTTCTCCAGAATTTGCATCAGGAAATCCTTGAGCACTTCAACGTTACTAAAATTCTCAATAGGTTAGGATATTTTTTCACTAAATTTTCAACCAAATTCTCCTGTTGTTACTATAAAGACCTTCAAAAGATTCCCACAGAATTTCTTCCATGAAAACCCGCATCGGTTTGGTAAAATTCATCCAACAATTTTTTTGCAGGAGACCCGACAAGAATTTCTACGCCATTCAATTTACGGTTATTCCAAAAAAATGCTCCAAAAATTCCTTAAGAGGTTATTGGAGTGAATCTATTAAGATAATTTCAAACAATTCCTTAAATTCGACCTGTGTTTCATTATTAAATTTCTCTAAAATATATTGGAATTTCACCAGCATTTCATCCAAGGATTACTGGAGTTCTTCCAAAGATTATTTAATGAATTTCTAAAAAAATCTCCATGAAATATTCAAAAGTTCAATAAAGGTTCCACGCCAGTAAACAGTACAGCATTTTTTCCAAGGAATCCTTCGATCATTCCTGCACAAGGATTTCGTCTCATGTTTTTCTAGGGTTCCTTCACAAAACTCTGCTGGATATTATTGTGAAATTCAAATGATTTTTTCAGTTATCTTAGCAACAATCTATAAAATCTTCTAAAATTTCCTCAAGAGTGTGTTTTTCTAGAAATCATTATTCAACAAGGTTGACCTAAAAAATTACACAAGTTTTAACACAAGTTACCCTAAGATTTGCTTTAGGAATACGCAAAAAAAAATTAACAATTTCTCCACTTTCGGAAAAATTTCCACATTCACATTTCTTTGGAGAAATGCATGGAAAACTCCTGGAAGAATGCTTGAAAAATCTTTTGAAACTTCCTTAAGAAATCTCTTAGAATTATTGGAAGATTTTTGGAGTAATCCCTGAAATATTTCAGTGGTACTTTTTGGAAAAAAATGGTTTTATTTTGAGATGCCAAAAACATTTTTTTGGAGGAATTCCTTAGGAAAATATTTGGCAGGAAAATTCTTTAGATGACATTTGCAACAACCATTAATACAATTTAATCAATTAGAATTTTGCAGTTTTTTGCACGTCAGGATTCTATAATTACTTACGAAAACATCGGTAAACTTAGTTCTTTTTTTTAATATTGTCACAAATTCTAACAAAGTTTTACTTTTGCGCTCATGAAACTGTCTTAGGTATCAAAATGAATAATGGGAATGAAGGGTGCATAATCTTTTTTTAACGAGAATGCAGTACTGAAAAACTTTCTAAAAAAATCATACTGATGTACTTGAAAGTTCTGTTTAGTTCACGATGATGAACATAGCTCTTAGAAACGGAATAAAAGATACCATCAGTGGAAAATACAATTCATATGAATAAAACTCCAGCTTGTGTATTGTTAGAACCTTCATATTGGAATATTTTATATTGGAATAGTTTCAACATGCTTTAAAAAATGTCTAGATGTGTAAACAGCTATTAAATCAAAAACACTTTAAAATTTGTCATTAGTTCGTTTTAGCCATATACAGTGAGAGGCAAAATAAAGTGCCCACCTTACCAGTTTTCGAATTTCTCTCATTGATTTGGTTCAAATTAAAGTTAACACACCTAAATCTTTTGTGATATTTTATTTTTGATGTTCTTTTAAAGTTGCACTTACGAAATTTTGATAAAAAAAAGAATTTTACTTAAAGAAAAAGAAAATCAATTTGTATTGAAAAAAAAGTAGTGACAAAAATAAGTGCCCACTTCCTTCTTGGCCCCAGAAAAGATGATTTAAGAAAAATAAAAAGCAATTTAATAGTTAATGTGTCCTCCTTTGGCCTTAAGGACTTGCTGGAGGCTCTTCGGCATGCTTTTCACCAGGTTTTGTAGGTGTTGTGGATCTAGTTCTTCCCAGGCGCGCTCCAAGGCTTCAAAATAATTATTTTTGTTGGTAACACCAGTTTTTTCAACCCTGGCATCGAGAATCGCCCACAAATTCTCGATGGGGTTGAGGTCTGGGCTTTGTGGAGGCCATTCCAGCGGTTTAATCCGACAAGACCGGAAAAAAGACTTGGTCTTCTTTCCAGTATGCTTCGGGTCGTTGTTCTAGAGAAATATGAATTTCTCTTCAAGGCCCGTCTGGATCAGCGAAACCTCCAGATTTTCCAGCAAGATGTTAATGTAGGAATCTGCCATCATTATTCCGTCGATTTTCACGAGGTTTTCTACTCCACTCCATGAAAAACACCCCCAGACCATCACATTTCCTCCTCCATGCTTCACCGTTCCTTGGATGTGGTGCTCTGCATCACACACGAGCCCGCCGCTCTCGGTTAGACAGCTCGAGCTTCAGGAGCGCCACATCCAAGGAACGGTGACGCATGGAAGTGTGATGTGATGAAATGTGATGGTCTGGGGGTGTTTTTCATGGAGTGGAGTAGGAAGCGTCGTGAAAATCGACGGAATAATGACGGCAGATTCCTACATTAACATCTTGCTGGAAAATCTGGAGGTTTCGCTGATCCAGACGGGCCTTGAAGAGAAATTCATATTTCTCTAGAACAACGACCCGAAGCATACTGGAAAGAAGACCAAGTCTTTCTTCCGGTCTTGTCGGATTAAACCGCTGGAATGGCCTCCACAAAGCCCAGACCTCAACCCCATCGAGAATTTGTGGGCGATTCTCGATGCTAGGGTTGAAAAAACTGGTGTTACCAACAAAAATAATTATTTTGAAGCCTTGGAGCGCGCCTGGGAAGAACTAGATCCACAACACCTACAAAACCTGGTGAAAAGCATGCCGAAGAGCCTCCAGCAAGTCCTTAAGGCCAAAGGAGGACACATTAACTATTAAATTGCTTTTTATTTTTCTTAAATCATCTTTTCTGGGGCCAAGAAGGAAGTGGGCACTTATTTTTGTCACTACTTTTTTTTCAATACAAATTGATTTTCTTTTTCTTTAAGTAAAATTCTTTTTTTAATCAAAATTTCGTAAGTGCAACTTTAAAAGAACATCAAAAATAAAATATCACAAAAGATTTAGGTGTGTTAACTTTAATTTGAACCAAATCAATGAGAGAAATTCGAAAACTGGTAAGGTGGGCACTTTATTTTGCCTCTCACTGTAAAATTAGAGTATTTCTTGAACCTGAAATCATTTTGTAAAACCTGGAAATATCAGGGAATTTCATTTCGGTAAAATAGTAGACCCCCGAAAATGATTCTGACCATTTTTGATTATTCGTTTACAGGTTCCGATAAAGTTCCAAGTGGCAAATTTTGGAACCTTATCTACCGTTGGTGTATGACCGTTTGAATTTCATGATTTTACACGCATAAATGAGTTGACCTTTTCTTCAGAGCCTGCTTCTCGTATGAAAGTTTCTTACATTTCACCATCATTCCTATACCGTTTTGATTCATATTACGGACACTTAAGACCTCAGTGAAGTATAACTTATCATAAAGCATATTTAAAGAATCGTTATGTATGATTCCTCCGCTTTCAAAACAATTTTTTTTCAAATAGTGAATAAAGATTTTGATTCCTCAACATAAATAATCTGAAAGAAATTTATGGACTTTTCATGATTGGTCATGGCTCTCAGTTTCGGTGCTTTCAGTTGATTAAATTTGTTTTAAAATCCATGTGTAAAACATAACTTATATTCAGTAGAATGTACCACGTGCATTAAACTCAAACCAACTTAATAAACGTTCTTGTGAGCTGTATGTTCGGCTTATATATGTTTGGCTTAAGGACATTTGGCTGAGTCATTCAGCTAAAAGGGTCATCTGCTCAAAAACGCTAATAATCACTAATTAAATAGCTCTGTTATTTTTTATTGATGTATTTATCTATGAAGAAAAGCCTTCAATTAAAAGAAAGGAAGATTCATGTTGAAATTATTAGCAACTGCAAGCAAACAAAAAAGAACTGCTTACAATTAAAGGAAGGAGAGATTCATTTCTAAACTTATTAACCAATCAATTTTTGTTAATTAATGTTCTGAAAAGGGGATATTTATAAATTTGAGAACAAACAATTTTTAGGTTATCAATTATAGCTACAAAAAAACAAACCATCATTTCATGTTTTATGAAACACAAACTACTAACGCGGAAGTAGTAATCGAGATATAACCTCGACCCGATGTGTTTAGCTCTTAGAAGCGTCTCAAATGAACTGATCGATTCATTTATTCTCTCCAACTTCTTATGGAGTCATAATGGGCCTTCAATTTTAAAGTTTACGCCTCTGAATCCAGCGAACTATTTTCATCCAGTCAAATTTTATTTTATAATTCCGCTATTGCCCGTTCAGCCAGATGTTATTTAGATGAGTTATTCTGGACAAATGGAATTAAGCAACAGATTTATTCACCTCTTGAATATTTTTCTAAACTCTATTTTCTACCTTCAAACCCAAATCTGCACAGTGGCCTAGCCATATTAATATTTGGCAGATCTGCCAAAAAAAAACTGTCATCAATTTTTCTGTAACTGTAATATCTCGGCACTCGATTTTTGGTTCAATTCATACATAAGAGAACCATTCATTTGAAGCGATAATCAAACTACCTTCTGTTATACCATTAAATCTGGAAAACTTCTTTGGAAAAAGCTTTCGGAGAAACAGTACATTTGAGAAAACGGTTCATTTGGGGAAATGGTTTTCGGGAAAAAACCCTTCGAAAAAAACTCATTCGAGAAAATATCTGGCAATCACTCTGCACTGTTACTTTAAAAGGGCCTTACTGACATTAGCGACTTCTCTTCATCGATCCTCTCTTTCGCTAATAACTTCACTAAATTGGATAATTCAGTAAAAATTCTTGTTAATGAAGCAAGAAATAGTGATTCTTCATCCTACAACATTAAACTGTGTTACGAAACGAGAATCAGTTTTCTGCAATAACGCAAAGAGAGCAACGATGAAGAGGAATCGATGAATGTAGATAAGCCCTTTGGAAAAAAAACATTGCTGAACTGTTAAATGATAAGGTATTAGCTAGATTAAGAACCAATTCGACACCTATTTGGATCTCTCGCTTCATTGGAAATAAGCGAGATATTGGCAGTTGACACTAAAGAGCACTCATAGAAAAGTTACCTCAATCAGAAGTACTTAATAGTATATTTAAGGCGAAGTAGCCCGTCATTAGTTTTGGCTGCAATCATTACTTTGCTGCGTGCAATTTCAAAGTGATAAAACTCATTCTTGATAGTTTATATTGACTTGAAAAAGTATCACTGTACGCGCCAATGTATGTATTCTTCTTTCTGGCGTTACGTCCCAACTGGGACAAAGCCTGCTTCTCAGATTAGTGTTCTTATGAGCACTTCCACAGTTATTAACTGAGAGCTTTCTTTGCCTGTTGACCATTTTTGCATGTGTATATCGTGTGGCATGCCCTGGGAATCGAGAAAATTTCCTTTACCAAAAGATCCTCGACCAGCGGGATTCGAACCCACGACCCTCAGCATGGTCATGCTGAATAGCTGCGCGTTTACCGCTACGGCTATCTGGGCCCCAACAGCGCCAACATACATAAAGTATGCTGATACTTTTTCAGCTGCGTCAGTGCCAAACAAAGTGATATTCCTTGATTCGAAATCGTGAGATGAATTACCAACTATCATTAACGGTGCGTACAAATTTCAATGACGGCCTACTTCACCTTAAGGCAACTTTCGCTGTCGGTAATCTGATTGCACTAGGTTAAATTAGCCTGATCAGAGGAGAAATCATAGAGCATCGGAAAAATTCTATGTAGGTCAACAGTCTAGGGGTCGAAGTATCTACGAAAACTTTGTGTATATTTGAAATAATCAAAAAGGTGTCGAATTGTTCTCCTTCAGAATTGGTCAGGGTAATGTTCAAACAAATTGAATCCCACAATGAAGTAATTACACTTATTTGAAACATGTGTCAAATTGCTTATTTGCTTATTCCCAAGATTGCATATTTTGAACCAAACCTTTTTTAGGTAACAGATAAGATAATCTGACCGACAAAGATCTTTGAGTATCCTTGAAGTGATTATATGCACGATATCCAACGACAAATGTAGGAAGGTGTCGAATTGCGTACCTCCAGCATTTGTCAAGATAATTTTCAAAAAATTACACGAAATCGACTACAGTTCACCTAAAGCTGTACCAAAAAGGTGTCGAGTTGTTTAGTAGGAAGATTAAATATTTTCCTATCAAAGCTTCTTTAGTCAGAACAGAAAGGTGGTTGTATGTACGACAAATATGAAAAGGTGTCGAATTGTTCATCTTCCGCCTTCATACTATTTCATAGCTAATTTTCAAACAACTTTACCAGTACAAACATGAACATTACCATTTTTCTCAAACACATATTTCCAAAAGGTGTCGAATTGTCCACTCGCAAGTTAACATATTTTAAATCAAAGCTTCTTTAATCAAACATACACCGTTCCGGACGGAGAATCGAACCAACAAAGCTGATGCACATTGTGCACAACTCCCAGGGAACGTGCTCTATACCCATGCAATTCTTCGCCGGACGACGATGGCAAAACCGGAAGTTACCTGTTAGCACTTTAAATCCTTCCGTAAGTTCCTCAACCTTTGCTTGTAAAAGCACAATGCACAAGAAGCGCATCCCAGGAAACTCCTCTCGTTTCCTCCACCCACACAGAGACACGAACCACGAGCAAGTTATGTGATGTTTGCACTTTTCACATGTCTGCCGGTTTACAGTGTACTATAGTGTCTGCGAGCTAGCGCAAGGAAAAAGATGCACGGCATCCTAACCTCAATCATCGTTTATTTTTTCCCCGGTTCGAAGTCGTAAACGGGGCTTCGTTTTACTTTTTCGTAGTTGGAGGTTCTATCTTCAAAACTCTCTACAATATAGCGCCACCAGCAGGTTCGATTTGTGGGGACACATGGAAAAGATGGTAGAATTTTTATTTCCATTGCCGACGACTTTGGTGAGCACGGTGGAGCCGCGCCATATTACATTTATTATTTTCATACCTTTTTTCTGAAAGCAGCAACTACTGGGGGTAGAAGAACCAAAAAAAAAAACGGAGATCCTTCCCAGGGTTGGATGATAAAAGGATTGGGAATCAATAATTTGTACAAAAGGAAGCAAGTCCTTTAGAACCGTTTCTGAGTTGGAGGGAAGGTCGCACATACCCAGCACAATTTTGCTTTGGCAATCGTCCTCCCTTACTAAGGAAAGAATTTCTTCTGCTTCTCGTCCTTGGATTTTGCTACACTGCTTTTATCTGGTTGACGGGTCAAAGAAAACCCCGAAGATTTTAATAAGATTGAGAGGTTGTCACGAAAGGCTCCGGCAGCTCGATTCACCCGGATTCACAGGAAAAGAAAATCGAGCTTCTTTTGGAAGATTCAATCCGACGATCGAGCTGCGGTAAGGATTCACCAATCGGTGATTAAAGTTTTTACCCGCGGCTATGAATTTGAATGGTTTCTTCCGGTAAAGATTACTGCATGGGAAAGTTGGGTAAGCCTTTAAACTGTAATCGGATTTGGTGCTGGGAAGTAATTTTCCGCTGCAGTAAATATATGTCCAACTCGGATTGCATCGGCGGATGATGTGGTTGAGAGCAATCCGGATGATATATTTTAGTTGCGATTGAATTTTTATTTGAAATACAGATTCGAAGAGGTGAACAATTCCACACCTTTTAACACAAATTATTTGAATCATATTCATAAATGATTCTACTTAGGAAAAATTATCGAAATCTTCTCAGCAAAAGCTGTGAAAGCTTCTCAGCAGAAGCTCGAGAGGCTTTTCAACAGGAGGGAAGCTTCCCATCAGAAGCTTGGAAGGCTTCTCAGAAGATGCTTGGAAAGCTTCTCAGAAAATGCTTGGGAAGCTTCTTAGTAGAAGCTACTAAGAAGATGCTTAGGAAGTTTCACTGAAGAAGCTTGGAGAGATTCTTAGCAAAAGTTTGGATGCTTCACAACATGAGCTTGTAGAACCTCTCAACAAAAGTTAGGAAGCTTCATGGTAGAAACTAGAAGAGCTTCTCAGCATTAGTTTGGAATTTCTAAGCAGAAGCTTGGAGAGGCTCTCATCTTGCAGAGCTTCTGAACAAAACCTTAGAGAGCTTCTCAGAAGAAGCTTAGAGCTTTTCATTAGAAGCTCGGAAACTTCTCAACAATCTGGAGATCCTAGCATCTAGAAGAGGTTATCAGAAAGTGTGAGTAAGCTGCTTGGCATATGCAGAGAGCTTTTCAGAAAAATCTTGGAACTTCGCTGCAGAAGTTTGGAAGCTTCTCAGTCGATGCCTACAGGCATCTTTGCAGTAGCTTGGGTGCTACTTAGTAGAATCTAGGAGAGCTTCTCAGCAGAAACTTGGCAAACGTCGCAGCACAGAACTTTTCGGAAGAACTTTGGTGAGCCGCTCAGTGCTCGGGATGCTCATGAGAATGTTTCCCAGATTCTGCTAGAAAGCTCTTCATTTTCAGCAGAATCTTAGAGTGCTCAGAAAAAAACTTGGACAGGTACCAATTCGACACCTACATGTGTCTTTCACATATGTTAAATTGGTAATAATTAAAAATAGGAACCCATTCGACCCCAGGTAATACATAGCAAGGTGTAGAGTTGGTCTCTTTTTGCAATTATAAAAATGAACGGTACAGAATTTCTTTGTCGAATTTTATTCTAATTATACCAAAAAGATGTACCGACAGTGTCCACCTATAAAGAAAGATGGGCTGGATATCCACTGTAAACTTAGAACTTAAGGGTAGAATTGGTTTCCTTAAGTCTTTCACTCAAGACAGCGACTAAATTTTAAGAGTTGATTGTATCTGAATGAAACCTTCATAAGAATAATCAAGAAACAACCCTTGCAAAAGTTGCACATCATGATTCCTTGCACAGAAATTTCAAAAGAGTTCACATTGAAGTTCAACAAAAGGTATTGTCGCCTAATTCCGAAGCCAACATAAATCTACCACACATTGGAGGATTACACATGTCCCTCCTCCGAAATCAGATTAAATCGTTCAACACACTCTCCACAGTATCTATCCGTTCCCACAAAAACTCACTTTCAAACAAACCTAATCACTTCCCCCTCTCAGGTTGGTTCCAAACCACGCCATAATCAGCGCACATCTTTCCTTCGACGTCTATCCCCAGCCCACCCCATTTTCGCACGACTTATTTGATCACCCCCACCCCAAAACGGCACTCGTTCGTTCGGAGTCCTTGAGTGCGGTTCATAATCGCTGCGTGTTTGGCACCGTCTTCATCGTCGTCGTCGTCTTCTCATCACACACCCATATGGCTATGCAAACAAGCCACCCATCCCGGCAAAGTTTCAGAAATCCCCTTGAACACAACGAAAGGCACATCTCCTCATTGTCGTCCGTGTCGTCGTCGTCGGGAAACTAGCTGATAAAGATAAATACCTACCCACCACATACTGATATGCTGATGGTGCAGTCGCCGCATCAACTTCAAACACTACAAAACCGTCGAGTTCGATAACGATCTCCAGTCGCTTCTTGGTTCTGGTCTTGGTTTTTGCCTTTCTATCCAGAGACCAGAATTGGCGAAAGGTTATGAAATTTCAATCGATTCTTCATAAGAAGTCCAACATTTATAAGGATTCAGAAAGGTGTCGAATTGGTCATCGATGTTTTGTTATGAAATTTGTACACGATTCAATGTTCCATAAGGAACTAAACTGGATGCCATTTTAGAATAAGTTCAACATATACAAAGATTTCATCCAATTCGACATCTATTTGTAAGACTTAAGAGCCAAACACATTGTGGCAAACCTTTAATATCTAACAAATTTCTTGTGAAGACAGGAACTGAATTGGTTACTATCTTAGTATAAATCTTACAAATAAATGTTAACCAATTCGACATCTATTTGCAAGAACTACTAACTTAAGGTGTTTAAAACAGGTATCGAATTGTTCATCAAGAACCCGAATCAACCATCAAAAATCGCTCCATCACTTCTAGATGAACTAATCGAAGATTTTTTCCCCAATTTACCCATTCACTTGGTCCCAATCGGAGCAACACTGTTGTGTTGATCTTGACTCCCCTCCTGGTCTTCTCGTCTGTCCTCGCACATTCCCCCAAAACTTTCCCGATAATCCTTCCCTTCCACATACTGCTGCACGACGCCTGGCCAAATGCAAACGAACGATAGCGCACAGCATCGGAAGGACCTCTCCCCCTCCTATAGTCAAGTGTGTTTGTCTTTTGGCCACTTGCCGTCGCTCTGGAGTTGTTGCGAGAGATAGACAAGTAGCACTGTAGCGCAGTCCGGGCTAGATAATATTTGCTTTTTCGGTTAGTGGATAAACTTGGTTGACACATTTGCCGACCCCGTCTCGTGCGCCTAGGCATCATGCCATCCTTCCCAGTCTGTGGTTGGACGTTCGGTGTAGTTCTCGTCGCATTAAGAGATTTCTGGGAGCTACACCTGGGCCAGTGGTTTCGTTCTAGGAGAGGTCAAACAGTGCGGTTCGGGTGGATTTATGATATGGATAATCGCTTTGCGGAATTGCTTCTAAGAAGCCAAGACTTTCAGGCAGTAAAGTCTATATCCTGGAAATTTCCTCAGCAGAAGCTTGACAGCTTCTCGAGGCTTCTCGGCAAAAACTTTTAAGCTTCTAGGCAGAAGCCTGGAAAACTTTTCAGTAGAAGATTGGAGCGCTTCAGATAAAGTTTGGAGAAGCTCGTGATATGCTGAAAGAATCCTGGAAGGAAGCTTCTCAGCAGAAGCTTAGCGAGCTTCACAGCAGAAGCTTAGCGAGCTTCTCAGCAGAAGCTTAGAGAGTTTCTCGGCAGAAGCTTAGAGAGCATGTCAGCAGAAGCTTCCCTGCAAAAGACTAAAGAGCTTCTCAGTAGAAGCTTAGCAAGCTTATCAGCAGACGCTTGGGAACTTCTCACTAGAAGCATAGAAAGCTTCACGGTAGAGGCTTCAAGAACTTCTAGGCAGAGGCTTGGAGAGCTTCTAGGCCGAGTCAAGGGGAAGAAACCTGGAAGCTTCTCAGCAGAAGCCTGGAAGCTTCTCAGCAGAAGTTTGGAAGCTTCTCAGCAGAAGCTTGGCAGCTTCTCAGCAGAAGCTTGGGAGCTTCTCAGCAGAAGCCTGGAAGCTTCTCAGCAGAAGCCTGGAAGCTTCTCAGCAGAAGCCTGCGATCTTCTCAGCAGAAGCCTGGGAGCTTCTCAGCAGGTGCTTGGGAGCTTCTCAACAGAAGCCTGGGAGCTTCGCAACAGAAGCCTGGGAGCTTTTCAGAAGAGGTTTGGGAGCTTCTCAGCAGAAGCCTGCGAGTTTCTCAGCAGAAGCTTGGAAGCTTCTCAGCAGAAGCCTGGGAGCTCCTTAGCAGAGGTTTGGGAGCTCCTCAGCAGAAGTCTGGGAGCTTTTTAGAAGAACCCTGGGAGCTTCTAGCAGAAGCTTGTGAGCTTCTCAGCAGAAGCCTGGATCCTTAGGGATTTTCCAGCAGAAAACAAACATTCGTTTTAAATATTTCGCAAAAAGCTTATGATATACAAAATCTTTCAACCGCTCATGTTGCAAATTCCACAAACGCAAATTCCAAGCTGCATACCGAAGCCAAAATCCACACGATTGTGGTCTTCCTCCAACTGCCATCAATGGAAAGTTTCCCATCTGCGACCGCAACGTCTTCGTCTTTGTCTCTTTGCCGGCGACAACACGAAGACGCCGAAAAACGGTCTTCCTCCCACCACTTCGTACTAAACTTAAACAAAAAGAGACACCGCACTGTAACGGGGCTAATAGTTTCCGAAGCAATGCCAAACTTTGTCTACCCGGCTGGGAGTCGGGTCGTCGTCGATCCAGTAGTTGTAAATGGTGTCAACTACTGGGTTCATGAGCTCACTCTAACTAGAATGTTTTAGTAGTGCAGAGTACTTGTCACACTCCATTGGGAAACGAGGGAAACTTGTCGACGTCGTCGTCTTGGGTGGCGCCGGCGACATTGTCGAAGGAAACCGACCTCCGAAGAAGACGATGACGATAATGATGATGGTCAATAAGGAGCAGCTTCCTGCTGGATAAGTACAACACTCACTTTTCCCGCTCTCTCTCGGTATGTTTGTGGGATGAGCTGGTAATTGTGTCTGATGAGATGAGTAAGTAATTGTCGGTGTCGAAGTACACTCGAGCTGGATGGTGGATAATGTGGTGGTGCCTTCATTGCGGTTTCATCGAGTGAGAGTAGATTGCCGGTTTCGAAGCATGTGAGCTTGTCGCAATTACGGTAGTAGACATTTTAACTGGTATACGCTAAAATAATTGGTTTGTGACGAACCTTGGAGAAGGTGGCTAATGGTGTTCGAAACGTTGGATGATTGATTTGTCGCAGATCTCTCATCTACGTGTGTTAGAGAATTTAATCTAATTGTTAGACTTCAATTGAATTGGGACGTTTCGGTCGCCTTATGAAATCTTCTTCAGGACGTCATGTTGACAATCTATCTAAGTTTCTCCATCATATCACCGAGAACCTACATTTAATCAAAGATACAACTTCAATCCATTTCAATTTCTCTTCACGACATCTCTGACAGGCTATTCAATCAATCAAAGAACGAGAACCCTCTTGGCGACTTAAGTCTTCATGAAAACCAAATTAATTCCCCAATTCTAGCACCTCCCAGCGCGTTCGATTCCCGCAGAAAACCAAGAAACAAAAAGCATGAATTAATCCCCATTACGTTTCCGTTTTCTCGGAGCCATTAATGCTCGAACGGGAAACCTCTCATTCCGAAAAGTAGAAATCAGAAAACGAAACACAAATCCCACCTTGGCATCTTTCGGGCGATGTCGCTATCATAGACGACGACGACGACGACGACTAGAAAGATGGTAGCATCAAAAATCGAGTGCGTCCTGACGAGCTTTGTGTATCTAGGATTACGCGTCGGAGGAAAACCTTCACCGCTGCTCCGACCAAATGGGTGGGAATTATTAGAAAATTGCTTTTCTCGGTTTGCAACGAACTGCTCTTGGGAGAATTTGGGAAAATGTGAAAGCCAAAATGGAACGATGATGGCGAGGACAGGTGGGGCGACTAGCTGTGCCTGCCAAAAAGTAATCCTGCTTTTGTTTCGAATTCTGAGGAAATTAGGTGGCGAGACGAAGACTAGGGATTCGCCCCAACAATGGAACCTTCCCTTTGTGTTTGATTTGAAGGGTGGAACGAGTTGAAGCAGTTATAAGATTTACAACAGTAAGATTCATCAACAGTCAAATAACCTATACCTACTCTTCGTTTCGGAATTTCATTGTTTAATTTTAAACTTTCGATAAGCATTGCCAATGAAAATCATTGACATTGACTCGAGAGAAAAAGATGTATTTCTACACTGTTGAACTGATAGAGCTAAGTAATACGTTATTTCAAACAATTAATCACTTCAAAGAATAGATAGGTATGCATCAAAATTTATAACAGAAAAAAGCAATGGATTCGTTAAACGTTATTTCATCGACATAAACTGTTTCTTCTCACATTCACCAGCAGTCTTATTAACAGGAGCTTGAGAACGCTTTTAAAGGAAAACTTGAGAGGTTTTCAGCAAAACTAGATAGGACAGTTATAATATACTAGTTGTCAACTTTAAAGCATGAAAACCTTCTGAGAAAATGCATTGAAAGCTACTCAGCAGAAGCTAGGAACCTTTTCATCAAAAGTTCGAACAGTTTCTTTACATAACCTTGGAAAGCTTCTCAACAGAAGCTCAGAAAGTTCCATAGCAGAAGCTTGAAAAGTTTCACATTAGTAGCCCTTAAAGCTTTTCGACCGAAGCTCATGAAGCTTTCAGCGTTAAAATTGACATTAGTTAGGCTAATGGAATCATACAAATAATGATACAAACAATACAAATGGCAAAGCTTCTCAGTAGATGCTCGGAAAGTCTATCAAAAATCAAGCACAGTTTCTCAGTAGAATCTTGGGAGCAAGCAAAGTTTCTCAGCAGAAGCTTGGAAGCTTCTCAGCAGAAGCTTGGAAGCTTCTCAGCAGAAGCTTGGAAGCTTCTCAGCAGAAGCTTGGAAGCTTCTCAGCAGAAGCTTGGATGCTTCTCAGCAGAAGCTTGGAAGCTTCTCAGCAGAAGCTTGGAAGCTTCTCAGCAGAAGCTTGGAAGCTTCTCAGCAGAAGCTTGGAAGCTTCTCAGCAGAAGCTTGGAAGCTTCTCAGCAGAAGCTTGGAAGCTTCTCAGCAGAAGCTTGGAAGCTTCTCAGCAGAAGCTTGGAAGCTTCTCAGCAGAAGCTTGGAAGCTTCTCAGCAGAAGCTTGGAAGCTTCTCAGCAGAAGCTTGGAAGCTTCTCAGCAGAAGCTTGGAAGTTTCTCAGCAGAAGCTTGAAAGCTTCTCAGGAGAAGCTTGGAAGCTTCTCAGGAGAAGCTTGGAAGCTTCTCAGGAGAAGCTTGGCTTGGAAGCTTCTCAGCAGAAGCTTGGAAGCTTCTCAGCAGAAGCTTGGAAGCTTCTCAGCAAAAGCTTGGAAGCTTCTCAGCAGAAGCTTGGAAGCTTCTCAGCAGAAGCTTGGAAGCTTCTCAGCAGAAGCTTGGAAGCTTCTCAGCAGAAGCTTGAAAGCTTCTCAGGAGAAGCTTGGGAGCTTCTCAGCAGAAGCTTGAAAGCTTCTCACCAGAAGCTTGGAAGCTTCTCACCAGAAGCTTGGAAGCTTCTCGCCAGAAGCTTGGAAGCTTCTCAGCAGAAGCTTGGAAGCTTCTCAGGAGAAGCTTGGGAGCTTCTCACCAGAAGCTTGGGAGCTTCTCAGCAGAAGCTTGGGAGCTTCTCAGCAGAAGCTTGAAAGCTTCTCACCAGAAGCTTGGAAGCTTCTCAGCAGAAGCTTGGAAGCTTCTCAGCAGAAGCTTGGAAGCTTCTCAGCAGAAGCTTGGAAGCTTCTCAGCAGAAGCTTGGAAGCTTCTCAGCAGAAGCTTGGAAGCTTCTCAGCAGAAGCTTGGAAGCTTCTCAGCAGAAGCTTGGAAGCTTCTCAGCAGAAGCTTGGAAGCTTCTCAGCAGAAGCTTGGAAGCTTCTCAGCAGAAGCTTGGAAGTTTCTCAGCAGAAGCTTGGAAGTTTCTCAGCAGAAGCTTGAAAGCTTCTCAGCAGAAGCTTGGAAGCTTCTCAGGAGAAGCTTGGAAGCTTCTCAGCAGAAGCTTGGAAGCTTCTCAGCAGAAGCTCAGCAGAAGCTTGGAAGCTTCTCAACAGAAGCTTGGAAGCTTCTCAGCAGAAGCTTGGAAGCTTCTCAGCAGAAGCTTGGAAGCTTCTCAGCAGAAGCTTGGAAGCTTCTCAGCAAAAGCTTGGAAGCTTCTCAGCAGAAGCTTGAAAGCTTCTCACCAGAAGCTTGGAAGCTTCTCAGCAGAAGCTTGGAAGCTTCTCAGCAGAAGCTTGGAAGCTTCTCAGCAGAAGCTTGGAAGCTTCTCAGCAGAAGCTTGGAAGCTTCTCAGCAGAAGCTTGGAAGCTTCTCAGCAGAAGCTTGGAAGCTTCTCAGCAGAAGCTTGGAAGCTTCTCAGCAGAAGCTTGGAAGCTTCTCAGCAGAAGCTTGGAAGCTTCTCAGCAGAAGCTTGGAAGTTTCTCAGCAGAAGCTTGGAAGTTTCTCAGCAGAAGCTTGAAAGCTTCTCAGCAGAAGCTTGGAAGCTTCTCAGGAGAAGCTTGGAAGCTTCTCAGCAGAAGCTTGGAAGCTTCTCAGCAGAAGCTCAGCAGAAGCTTGGAAGCTTCTCAACAGAAGCTTGGAAGCTTCTCAGCAGAAGCTTGGAAGCTTCTCAGCAGAAGCTTGGAAGCTTCTCAGCAGAAGCTTGGAAGCTTCTCAGCAGAAGCTTGGAAGCTTCTCAGCAGAAGCTTGGAAGCTTCTCAGCAGAAGCTTGGAAGCTTCTCAGCAGAAGCTTGGAAGCTTCTCAGCAGAAGCTTGGAAGCTTCTCAGCAGAAGCTTGGAAGCTTCTCACCAGAAGCTTGGGAGCTTCTCAGCAGAAGCTTGAAAGCTTCTCAGCAGAAGCTTGAAAGCTTCTCACCAGAAGCTTGGAAGCTTCTCGCCAGAAGCTTGGAAGCTTCTCACCAGAAGCTTGGAAGCTTCTCACCAGAAGCTTGGAAGCTTCTCGCCAGAAGCTTGGAAGCTTCTCACCAGAAGCTTGGAAGCTTCTCAGCAGAAGCTTGGAAGCTTCTCAGCAGAAGCTTGGAAGCTTCTCAGCAGAAGCTTGGAAGCTTCTCAGGAGAAGCTTGGGAGCTTCTCAGGAGAAGCTTGGGAGCTTCTCAGCAGAAGCTTGAAAGCTTCTCACCAGAAGCTTGGAAGCTTCTCAGCAGAAGCTTGGAAGCTTCTCACCAGAAGCTTGGAAGCTTCTCAGCAGAAGCTTGGAAGCTTCTCAGCAGAAGCTTGGAAGCTTCTCAGCAGAAGCATGGAAGCTTCTCAGCAGAAGCTTGGAAGCTTCTCAGCAGAAGCTTGGAAGCTTCTCAGCAGAAGCTTGGAAGCTTCTCAGCAGAAGCTTGGAAGCTTCTCAGCAGAAGCTTGGAAGCTTCTCAGCAGAAGCTTGGAAGCTTCTCAGCAGAAATTTGGGAGCTTCTCAGCAGACGCTTGAGAGCAGCTCAGCAGAAGCTTTGAAGCTTTTCAGCAGAAGCTTGGAAGCTTTTCAGCAGAAGCTTGGAAGCTTCTCAGCAGAGGCTTGAAAGCTTCTCAGCAGAGGCTTGAAAGCTTCCCAACAGAAGCTTGAGAATTTCTCAACAAAAGTTTGGGAATTTCTCAGCAGAAGCTTGAGAATTTCTCAGAAGAAGCTTGGGAGCTTCTCAGCAGAAGCTTGGGAGCTTCTCAGCAGAAGCTTGGGAGCTTCTCAGCAGAAGCTTGGGAGCAAGATTCTTACTAGAAGCTTAATACAATCTTATCTAGAAGCTTAGAAAGCTTCACAGCAGAAGCTTGGAAAACCACTAGCTGGAAGCTAAGAAAGTTGTTCTCAAGAAACGTAAAAAGATTCTCTCTGGAGGCTTGAAAAGCTTCTCTCTTGTATAGCTATTGGAGCGTTTCTCAGCAGAAGTTTGGATGTTTCTCAGCAGAACTTTCCTGCAAAATTGCAAGAAGCTTGAATAGTTTTTTGTTAGATGGTTGTAAAGCTTCTATTTAGATTATTTCAAAGCTTCTCTCGAAGCTTGAAGATCTTGACTCTCTCGAAACTCGGAAAACTTATCTTTCAAAGCTTAAATAGCTTCGCTCTTGAACTTTAAAAGGATCACTTCCGAAGCTTCAAAAGCTTCATTCTTTAAGCTTGAAAAGCTGTTCTCTCAAAGCTTGCCTCTTTCTCGAAGCTGGAAAAGATTTTCTACAGAAGTGTGAAAAGTATCTCTCTCAAAGCTTGAAAAGTTTCTGCAGGTACAATTCTCGGATACTACAGACGCTTCTCTCTCGAAGCTTAAAAAGCTTCTCTCTCGAAGCTTGAAACTTGAAAAGTTTGTCTCTCAAAGCCTGTAAGGTTTTTCCATCAAAGCTAGGAAAGTTTCTCTCTTGAAGATTTGGTTTGAGTTCTCTCTAGAAGATTGAAAAGCATTTCTCTAGAAGCTTTAGAAGCTTCCCTCCTAAAGTTTGACTAGTTTCTCTCAACAAGCTTGAAAAGCTTCTCTAGAAGTTTGAAAAGCTTTTCTCTTGGAGCTTGAACAGCTTCTCACTAGAAGCTTGAAAAGAAGCTTATTATTGGTTGTTTGTAAAGCTTCTCACTAGAAGTTGCAATAGCCTGTAATTTAAAGCGTGAAAACCTTCCTTATTGAAGCTTGCAAAACTTTAATTGACGCTTAAAATTTCAGATGTACGGAATTTGTTTAAACTTGGACCAGGAAAAACTTTCACCTTACAACTTGAAAAGCTCTTCAGATCATTTCGAAATGTATCCGTCAGTTTACATTTAATCAAACGAATCCACTGCTCATTTTCCATCGCAAATGTGTAGGCCAAAATCCCATGAATCCCATCTATCGCTGAACCTTGATTGAAATCTCACCTTGAATTCGCAAGGTAAAAACATCTTCAATTCTTCAGCCTCTATATGCCGCAGTAACTGGAGATTCCGCTTCGAACACAGCAAAAAGGTAATCTTATCAGGGATCCCTTCGCCTCTCCCAAACCAAACCAACTATTCCACCGCAATGGCTACAGGTGTTTGGTCCTTCGGGTAATGTCCTATCCCACATGTGTGCTCGCGGCAATCGGTTCAGGGGTCAGGCGGGAAGCGGCCGTAATCCGTAATGGGATCCCACCTTCCCACCATCTTATTAGCAGGAGCAGGAAGACTTTCTACTGAACACACGTTCGTTCGGTCGATCGATGGAAAGCCATATCCTACCGAGAAGAAGGGATAAGTATGTCTTCTTTCTTCGAGAAAGGAATTATATTTCCTTACACATACACGCCAGTGGATAGAGATGGGAGGACAAAAGCCTGTGTCCTTTTTCTGGAGGCGTCTTGGCTTCATGGCGAGAGATTTAAATCGAGGTTACAGTAAGTGCAATTTTTCCTCCCTCACAGGGAAACCATGTGCGATGAAATAGGAGAGGCTGCTTTGGGTGCTTTTCCCAGAGCCGGCAGACTTCCATTGAGTGCAGGTGAGCGGCGCAGATTGAAAATTGAATTTTGAGAAAGTGCTCTTACTCCTTTTTCGTTTATTGCGGCTAAACGAGGAAAAAAGCGGAAGCTTTCGATAACCGATGGTGGATTGGATTCGGTTGATAGGGAATGAAAAAATCCACAGGTGATTGAAATAGAGGTCAGTTTTTCTTACATCTTTAACATAAAAAATCAATCGAAATAAGTAGTGCATTTACTTCAGTGTAGGCACTTGTCGACCGATTAAAATCAAGATCTTTTCAAGCTAGCGAAATTCCCGTCTGCTATAATATTCAAATTTGTTTCCATCGATTCCATTTTCCCCAGCTGCAACTCTTTTCACGAGGGCACACAAAAGAATAAACCTCAGATCGAGTAGACTTCGCTTCACTTACTTAAATCTCCCTCTTGGTCCCCTCCATGTAAAGCCGTGAACGTGTCCCAGCCCTAACCTAACCTCAATACTGCAGCCACCGCCGCCGTCGCCGTTGAATTTCCATAATCTCTTCACAAGCAGTGAACCTGAAACCACCATCAGCAGCAGCAGCAGCAACAGCATCAACCGACGAACGACCGTAACTGACTGCAACTGAATCTGACGGTTTGGTTTGGCTCCAGGATGGAATCATGGGTGTGTGCAGGATTTCCTCCATCCAGGTATTCCTCCAGATATTTCCTTAAACAATTTTCAAAACATTTCATTATAAACTTTCCAGAAGAATTCTTCATTAATGCTCCATAGTTTCTTCGAATCATTCATCGTGAGAAGATACCATTCACAGTAGAAATATGAAAAACTTTTCACCGTAAGCTTGAGATCTTCTCGGCAGAAGCTTGGAAGCATCGCAGCAGAAGCTTGGAATATTCGCAGCTGAAGTTTGCAAGCTTCCCAGTGAAGCATGAGAAGCTTTTCAGCAGAAGCTAGGGAAGCATTTCAGTAGAAACTCGGGAAGCATCTCAGCAGAAGCTTGGCATTTTTCTCAGCGGAAACACGGGAAACATCTCACCAGAAGCTTACAAGCTTCCCATCGGGAGCTTGGAAGCTTCTCATCAGGAGCTTGAAAGCTTCTCATCAGGAACTTCCCATCAGGAGCTTGGAAGCTTCTCAGCAGAAGCTAGACAGCTTCTCAGCATAAACTTGAAAGCTTCTCAGCAGAAATTTGAAAGCTTCTCAGCATAAACTTGAAAGCTTCTCAGCAGAAATTTGAAAGCTTCTCAGCAGAAGCTGATGCTTCCCAGCAGAAGCTTGAAAGCTTCTCAACAGAAGCTTGGAAGCTTCTCAGCAGAATTTCGGAAACTTCTCAACAGAAGCTAGGGAAGCTTCTCAGCAGAAGTTAGGGAAGCTTTACAGCAAAAGTTTGGAGAAGCTGCTCAGTAGAAGCTCAGGAAGCTTCTCAACAGAAGCTAGGAAAGCTTTTCAGCAAAAGCTCGGGAAACGTCTCAACAGAAACTCGGGAAACGTCTCAACAGAAACTCGGGAAGCTTACCAGCAGAAGCTCGGGAAGTTTCTCAGTAAAAGCTAGGGGAGCCTCTCAGTAGAAGCTGGGAAGCTTCTCAGCAGAAGCTCGGCAAGCTTCTCAGCAAAAGTTCGGGAAGCTCATCAGCAGAAGCTCGGGAAGCTTCTCAATAGAAGTTTGGAAAGTTTACTACCAGAAGCATCACAAGAAATTGTACATAGTGTCTTCGAGTTATTAATCAAGGAACTACACTATTGGTAGCTTACAGAACTTCCCTAGATATTTTTCAAGATTTTTTTTTAAATATCCCTTTTACATTGCTTCAGGAGTTTCCCCCTTATTTATCGTAAGATTATTACTGTAACACTGCCAAAAATTTCTTAAACAATTTTCGATAAAATGCATTCAAGGATTCCTACAAAAAATCGTCCATAGATGCTACAGAGGATATAATCTAGACTACTTCCAGCCATTTTTTTATACTTGAAAAGAGCATCGATAGATAAAAATCTACAGTTATCTGTAGAGGTAGTGAAGGAATGCCAACAGAAATTATTGATTACAGTTTACAGGAGTTTCTGAAGTCTCTTGGACAAACTCAAATGGAAATTTGACCGCAAGCGGAGTTATACTTTTCTGGGAGAGATCCCTGCAGAAATTTCTTGAGGAATACCTGGACATGTCATTAGAAAAATCACTGTGAGAGATCTGCGGGAAATCCTTGGAAAATTCTTTGAAACATTCAACATAACATTATCATAGCATTATAGGAAAATTCTAATTATATTATTATAGGATAGAACAATTCTAGATATAGGATGATCCTAATAGGATATTGGGAAAGCAATCAAAGGAAACCTTGTAGTCATTTCTGGAGCATTTTTCGAAAAATCTAGGCAAAATATATCAGTAAATTTATTCAGAAATTTTTCTATATATATTGATAGGTGTATTCTTAGGTTAATTCCTACACCTATATACATTAGAGTAAGGTGGGGCAAAAGTTCGACCTTAGTGGTATAATCAAAGTTTCCAGGAAAACAATAGCAGTTTAAACAAAACAAATACCATACAGTGAACCTTCAACACATTGGCTATAATTTTGCTGAACAAACTTGTGTCCAAATATTCACCCATTTTTAGTTATAACAGTTTCAAAATTTATTGTCTTATTCAAACTTTTGCCCCACCGGTGGGGCAAGAGTTCGAATCTAGTGTGGGGCAAAAGTTCGCTGGCTAAAACACTAAATATCGATCCTTTTATGACAGGCATACTTTACACCAGCCGTAAACTTAAGTTTGCCGAAAAATACACACTAAATTTTCATCAAAAAATTGCCCAAAACCGGGTTTATTGTAATATACTTAAAAATAGCAGTTTTTCGCAAAACTAAGTGGAAATGTAAAATTTTGGTAACAGTTTTCACACGATCAGACAAATTTAACTAAATTTGAAGATAATATATGGATTAGGCAATTTGAAAATTTGTTCGTGATTTTATACATGGGTCAAACTTTTGCCCCGCTGATTCGAACTTTTGCCCCACTATGGGCCAAAACTTGTTTTCAAGCATTTATGTAAAATCTAATACACGTCAAAGCAACCTTATGATAGGCCTAGAAACGCCCTTACATAAAATATTGAAAAAGATTTTATCTTCAATTGGTTCCATGCAACGAAAGTTTGACCAAAAATTACAATATTCACGTCGAAAAACAACAAATAGCCATAACTTTTCCAAATCTCAATCGACTTTTATGATATTTGGAGTGAAAGTCTCTTACTTGTATAGCATTCGAACCACAATGACATTTATAAGATTTGTTTTGAATTGAGCTAGAAATCTTAAAAAGAAACTCTTACCCCACTCGAACTTTTGCCCCACTTTACTCTAATTCTGACAGTACATTTTTATGATGTATTTTCGTACGATTTTAGTACTTGAAATAATTCATAAAAGTATACTTCAGAGTTATTCCTAACAAAACTCTTGGATGAACAATGAAAAAAATCTTAGAATAATCCATAGGAAATTTTCTGATCAATTTTGTGCGCAAAACTCTTCAACATAAATTGCAGAGAATTGTATCGGGAAAACCTAAGAAATCTCTCAAAATTGTGAAAGATTTTGTTTAAAAACCCTTTGTAATGCTTATGGATTAATTCTTGCAAAACTATTTTGATGACTAGCTTAGCCACATACATAGATAGATTTTTCAGAGATTGATAATGTCTATGTTCAACTGCAAAATAACAGCATGAACAAAGAATGAATATGAATAACAAGTTCAGAAGCAGATTCCGTCTCTATGGAGATATAATGTCAGAAGTGGACGATAATGTTTACAATTTTATTAACATGACCCGACATCGACACGCATGATACTTATGACCGCAAAATCGCCTAAATTTATGCTTTGACTACACTCCAATGAGCACGTGGCATCAAAGCTGTTGTAATGTTCTAATAAGAAACAATTATCCTGAAATCCTGTTGTAGTTTTTCTTCTGCTGTGAAACATTTCAAAAGTTCCGACAATTCTATGAATAAGAGAAGAATATCACCGAAAATTCACGAATATTCTGCCGAATACCTGTTGCAGTGTTCTATACTCATGTGTCATCATTCAAAATCACAGTTGCAATGGAGGGAACAGGATGCTATGGAAAACTGTTTTGAGTGACCATCATACCATAAAATTTTGTTTCTGTATGCTTTCATGAGTCAATAGCAATATATCATGGAGATTTCACCGCAAATTAAAAAAAAAAAAACTCGAATACTTGGCGAACATTCATTCATGTTCATCTTGTTCATCATGTTGAAACTAACGAAACCCGTTCTGAATCACATAACCCAAACCCGATTTAAGTTCGACCGAACAACAATTTGCTTGAAGTTGTTTTTTTACGTTTGCTGAAAACGAAAACGAAAATAATAAATTTGAGAATTTAGAAGAAACAATGTTCCAGAAAATTCCAGAGTTATTCTGTCATATAGCTGTTGCAGTGCTCTACAAATTGCAATTGTATTGATCTAACATTCAAATAGGCTATTGCAGTGCTCTTAAATTGCTGTTGATGCGCTCAATGAAACTTTTCTGTGAAACATTTCCAAGCGTTATTGACAGACAGACAACTTTGGAGCCAAATTTATAAATTTTATCGAGCAACGGACTCATGTTCCGTAACCGGCCGTTTGAGAACGTCGCGACCCATTGGAAGCCCACACAATAGAAACCTCAGCCAGTACAGTTGCTGGCTAGTGTTGTGTGCTATTTCATTACCTAAAAAAATAATGCGCTCTCGGGCTAGGCATTGGATATAAATAGAAAGCGTTGTGTTTGGATGGGCATCTAATTCTTCCAAAAGAGGTGCACTTTGCGAAAAAGGACCACGTGATTATTGAGCTGAAATCGAATTCAGGTTAACTTCTGCGTTCATGAGTCCTCTCATGGCGTAGTGGTAACGCGCCCCAACTAGAGATCGGGGAGTCGTGAGTTCGATTCTCACTGAGAAGACGGGTAACTTTTTCGCAAATCTTCACATCAATTTGTCCATCTAATCCAATTGCAAATTATATGTTATGTTTAGCTTTTCGGTATCAGTAGAATGTTTTGAAACTTTCGAAATGTTTCACAAAAGTGGAAACACTTTAACACCATCTAAGGCTGTTTAGAACCTTATAACAGCATTCAGCCAACATGTTCAATTAAGTAATGTTAGTGCATAAATTTAGGCAATTTTGCAGACATCAACCGCAAGTCGATGTCCGGTAATCATTTTATACTTCTTGACATTACATCGCCAGTGATGTTCTGTTTTCTCAGAGCACTAACTGTCAAATCAAAAGAAACGTTAATTTTGCCCTTTTGCATTCGTACATATACACTACCCACCAAGAGTATGGAATCGTTCCAATACCGAGTGTTCCAGCACTTTTAAGTTTAGCATCACCAAAAACCTAGTAATAAAAGTTTTTCAACAAAAACAAAAAAATCGCTGGGGCTCAGACGTATTTTTGAAGATGACTAGAAAAATACATTGATCTAGCTCATCAGAACCACGAGATAATATTAATTTTAGGTGAGGCTAAACTTTTTAAGGTGCTGCAATATTCAGTATGAGCGATTCGATACTTCTGATGGGTAGTGTACATTAAGAAGGGCCATACTTAGCTTTGAGCTTCGAAATTTTGTTGGAACGTGGCTAGCCACGTTGGGTAAGCTAATCATATTTTAGTTTCGTAATTCGGGGTCCAATTGATCACCAGGAATAATTTGATCATGTAGGTACCTACCAAATAGCAATTTCTTCCAAGGATGCTGAATGCTTCTTTGGCATCACATATATTACCTGTTATAGGTTTTATAGATGT
Organism: Aedes aegypti; assembly: GCF_002204515.2. Classification (NCBI taxonomy): domain Eukaryota; kingdom Metazoa; phylum Arthropoda; class Insecta; order Diptera; family Culicidae; genus Aedes; species Aedes aegypti. The sequence continues at coordinate 219,904,503 of NC_035107.1, read as the reverse complement.
CTGATTATGATTTTATTATTATTTGAAAAGTTAGTTTTGCGTAAAAATATCCACAGTTTTTCAAGGTGTAACCAATACTGCTGAAAAAGTCGGTACTAAACAAGCCGCTGCAAAACCTACATGCAAACTTTAAGCGTTTGAAATGTTGCATAAACTCAATTATGAACTACTGGACTTTTGCCGTCACTTTTGCCCCAGTTGTTATATTCAATCAAAACATGTTTCAATATTCAAGTTCATTTTATGAAATAGGTACTGATTAAGCAGAAATTAACTTGAAATATATCTTAATATCTTAATATCTTCCTTTCTTAAGGATAATACAATAAAAAGCTGTAGAATAGTGATCAATTTGCCCCCGGCTTACGGTTCCAACTAACGATTTCATTACATGGTTCTAAACGAATGCCAGTATGAATGCTGGCGGGAATAATTGGAAGAAGCTCGAAACAATAGGGTCGAACAGACCTATCTCATTTTTTGTACCAAACGCTTGAACTTACGTCGCGCTTACTTCACTTACTGCTACTTACTAGTTTATGCTACACCCCTAGATTTTAACCTTGATTTTGCCTTCCGTGTACCTTCTGAAATGTCAGATAGGAACAACCCCAGTGTCAAAAAGCAAAATCCTAGTGGTTTCTCAATACATTCTTCGCAATAGTGAAAGTAAATTATGAATTAGCTACTTTTGAGCAGGAAAAATAACTGATGTGCTCTATCTTGTTATAGAAAAAAACAAGATTTTTTGAAAAACAAAATACGACCTCATTCTTGAAAGTGTTGTCTCCAATAATCTCATGATAATCTCACAGAACTTTCAAGAAGTAGTTTCCAATTCAATATCTTGACGAGTGGCTGGAGGTCATCGAATAATAAATTTAAATGAGTTTTGGCGAGATTTGTTAAATACATAGAGGAACTTCCTAAAGAACATCTGGAGATTTTCTTGGAAAACTTTTAAAGAAAATTCATTGACGAATTACTGGGATTTACTAGACGGATTTTGGAGAACAAACTCAGAAGAAATACCTGGAGTTATATTAAGAGGCTTCGTTTGGATACAAATGGTAGTTTTGCTTGCAAGATCGTTAACACAACCTGGGGAGACTCATGACGACTTTTTAGTGGCTTCTTTGTGAGATCTGTGGTTGATTTCTAACTAAATCTATAGTAAGAATTTCGACAGAAGCCTGGAGCTTTGGCGAACACTAAGAATTATCGAAGGTATGGTATTTTAAACTTTTCCGAGAGCTAAGGGGCGCAATGCCCCTGGCTACGCCAATGGATGGACTGTAACCCTTCCATGCTGCTGCGGTCTTGTTTCGGGCGATGGGAGATGCGCACATATGTACCAACCACAATGATCCATCCCGTTCCAACAACGGCGCTTATCCCAATTGCAGTGTGCAGAATGTAGAACGAACTCCCCCTGCCCTTCTCCGGTGGAACAGGTGAAAAGTTTTCGTTCATGTGGCTTTGCAACTCTAGCTAGTCTATGCACAGCGTTTTTTTTCTGTCCCACGTTCGTCTCTGAGCCGGCCGAACAAAGCGCCCTCCCATGGTTAACTTTGGTAGGTAACACACGAAAAAAAAAATGACTCACAGTAGAGGTGAAAATTCATATAAATTGTTTCGATCTAGATTGCGGAATTTATTGGTTTAATTTTTGTTGACTAGTTGGCGCTGTTGGCTGCTGGTCGATCGTCCGTCGTCGGCTCTACAGCCCACGGGTGTGATGTAGCGCTTGTTGCATAAATGTGGGGGAAACCCGAACAACTTTGCAGACATGTAGGCGCATGGTTGGGCTGTGATTTTTTGGTTATGTCAGGTTTGGGTCCCTCCCGGGACATGGAAGCTTGCACTCTCCATCTTCGAGCTGAACCGAAGGTACTCAACTCGAAACGATAATGTATTCATGAGTTGATTTACCATCAATTTGTGCTGTCGGAGAATTTGTGCGCAAGAGAATGTATACAGTGTTTCTCGGAGTTGTGTTTGATCCTTTGCTCGCGTCACTTGCTCCTGCGGGGGCGGGTGATGTGAGCAGGATCAATCGTGTCGCGCGTCGCTCGCATGGCATGATTTATTAGTGGCGCGGAACGCGAAGCAGGTTAGTAGTGTTTGATCCTTTGCCTTTGCTCGCGTCGCTTGCTCCTGCGGGGGCGGGTGATGTGAGCAGGATCAATCGTGTCGCGCGTCGCTCACGTGGCATGATTTATTAGTGGCGCGGTTCGCGAAGCAGGTTGGTAGTGTTCGATCCTTAGCTCGCGTCAAATAATTTATCATGGTCTAATCGCTTATCAAAGTGAATCCTGTGACCCAACGATCCTCCCCATTAACAAACATCCCTCCCAGTAACCTTTGTGGAGATGCAGAGGTAAACACGGTCTCCATATAGCAAAGGTTACACACTAACATTCCTTCCTCCAATCCCACCTGACTGCAAGGACGTAGCCGGCGCCGTTATTGACCCTGTATAAATAGAGGCACTGAATTATGCACACTGAAGAAGATTATGGCCAATCCCAGCCGAACTTCTAGTTGATTCTTTGTGCATTTTCACTGACTTCGGTCAATCACGGAATAGCAACCATTGATATGTGTAGTCAGTTTAAAAAAAAAAAAAGAGAATGTATACAGTGTTTCTCGTTTGCAGTGTTTATCGGTTGAAAGGGCCAAGCTGACTGACGGGTTCAGAAAAGACACAAAGATCTAAATGATTGGTACAAATCTTTAAGCGAGAAAATAAATAAATAATTAAAACACTTCTCAGCAAAAGCCAAGAAAACTTATTATAAGAAGCTTGGTAAATATCAAAATGCAATATCAGCAGCATCTTAGTAAAAGCTAAAAAAATCTTCTTAGCAGGAGTTTTGATTTTTTGTTTCAACAAAATAAAAAGGTTGGGAAAGCTTCTAAACAGAAGACTGTAGCTTCTGTTCTCAACAGAAGCTCAGTAGCTTCTCAGACAGAAGCTTTGTAGCTTCTCAGACAGAAGCTTGGAAGCTTTTCAGAAAGAAGCTTGGAAGCTTTTCAGACAAAAGCTTGAAAGCTTCTCTAACAGCAGCTTGAAAACATTTGTAACAGAAGCTTAGAAGCTTCTCTAATAAAAGCATAGAAGCTTCTCGGACAAAATCTTGGAAGTTTTTCTAATAGAAGCTTGGAAGCTTCTCGGACAGAAGCTTGAAATCTTCTCGGATAGAAGCTTAGAAGCTTCTCGGACAGAAGCTTGGAAGCTTCTCAGACAGTAGCTTTAAGCGTCTCAGACAAAAACTTGAAAGCATCTCAGACAGAAGCTTGGAAGCTGCCCAGGCAGAAACTTTAAGCGTTTAAGACAGCAGCTTTAAAGCTTCTCAGGCAGAAGGTTTAAGCGTCTCAGACAAAAGCTTGATAGCTCCTCAAACAGAGGCTTGGAGGTTCCTCAGACAGAAGCTTGAAAGCTTCTCAGACAGAAGCTTCAAGCGTCTCAGATAAAAGCTTAGAAGATTCTCGGACAGAAGCTTGGAAGCTTCTCAGACATAAGCTTGGAAGCTTCTCGGATAGAAGCTTGGAAGCTTTCCCAGACAGCAGATTTCAAGCTACTCCGTTAGAAGCTTGGAAGCTTCACGGATAGAAGCTTGGGAGCTTCTCAGACAGAAGCTTGGAAGCTTCTCAGACAGAAGCTTGGAAGTTTCTCAGAGAGAAGCTTAGAAGTTTATCAGAGAAAAGCTCGGAAGCTTCTCAGACGGAAACTTGGAAACTTTTCGGACAAAAGCTTGGAATTTTCTTCTACAAGAGCTTGAAAACTTTTCGACAGAAGCTTTCAAGTTTTTGACAGAAGCTTGAACCTTTTCAACAGAAGTTTATGTTTTTGGGAGGCTTTGAAGAAGCATATCACATAATATCGTCAAAGCTCCGATTATGTATTAAACAAATCAATTTAAACTAGGGAAAATCTTCAATAGTAAATTAAAGATGCTAACGTTACATCCAAAGTGATTTCCATTGTCGTATGTGTGAAAAACAATTTAAACTTTCAAGTCCCCTTCCATCAAAACCTCGAAAAGTCCCCATTCTCCAGAATCCAATTTCTTGAATTGAAAAAAAACCTGCTTCAAAGTGTCGCACCATGAAAAGAACAACTTTCCCTTTTCACATTTTCCACAATGCAAAAGAACAACAAACAACGCCAAAAAAAATCCGTCATCTTTTGCATCATCCAAATGAGACTTCCTCCCGGGAAAGAAAAAAGTGTCACCTCCTAAAAGAAAAAGAAAACTTTGCCCCTCCTTCGCCGCCTCGTCCTCCCCTAAAGGAACGTGCTTATACGGCGAATCAAAATTTGACACTTGACTGACAGGTCGCGGTTGATGGCGGTAGAGCTTCGCTTCACCGAAAAAATGAAAAAGACGAAAATATCGCTTTCACTTTGTCAACGCGACGACGACAAACTGCCATGTCGAGGCACAACTTTCGCTTTCTTTTCTATTGGATTTTTCGCTGGTTTTGTCGATGAATCTCCTTAGTTCATCTGGTACACGGTGTTTTAGAGGGCGGTCATTCGCGACGACCGACAGTGTTTTCTTTCCAGTATGTCAATCTGTGACAAGTCGACATTACAGATTAATCGATATTTTTCAACGATTCGATTAAGTGTGATGATTTGAACTGCTTATCTGTCATCAACGTTCATTTCCCAACCTCACGTCGATCCCTTGTGCGCTGTGCTGTGCAAATTGAAGTGTGTTTACCTGAAAACAATTCACTCACTCATACAACTATACTCATAATATACAAAAGCACCCAAATACAGTGTTTCACGCTCGCTTTAATAAGGTCCAACCACATCGAAGACGTACAATCTAGAATGAATGCCGACATTAGTTTGACGTACAGTCACCCCACGCAGTTGAATCACCCACAATTTATGAATCAGCTGACTTCAAAAGACAAAATTATTATCAAACTTGTCACAAAACATCACAGAATTATTTTTACTGATAAGAAACTATGTGTAAAAATAATTCTGTGATGTTTTGTGACAAGTTTGATAATAATTTTGTCTTTTGAAATCAGCTGATTCATAAATTGTGGGTGATTCAACTGCGTGGGGTCACTGTATGTCGATTTTTGAAAAATATATGTCGACTTTTGAAAAATATATGTCGACTTTTGGAAAATTATGTCGACTTTTGCAAGTTTCATCAATTGACGCATCCTCGTTGTGCTTGAACCTTCAACTACACTAAAACCGAAACAAAACAATAACAAAGAGGTGAAATTTGATTGGCTCTGAAAGTTTTTTTTTCGGAAAACGGAAAATTTCACAAACAGCTAAAAGGAAACTTTTCTTTTTTGTTTCTCTGTCGAGTGAACAGAATACACAAAACGGAACTGGACTGGATAAGAATTTCGAAAATAACGGAAACCAAAACGAAAACACGGAAAATTAAATTCGATGGAAAAGCGATGAAAACACACACTCACACACAGAAAAGGAAATGAAAATCGGAGAAGATTCAATCGAAAACCAAAAGTAAATAAAAAAATTAATACGAGTAATCAAGAGCGTTGGTTTTGGCTTTGGATTGGGTGGCGGTGTCAAAAAGAGGGTGGTGAAATCGAAGTAACGTGTATGTGTGTGTGCGCGCACGTATGTTTGTGGAAAAAAATCGGAAATTTATGTTCAATAGAAACAAAACTAGGGTGAAACAACATACACAAGTGTAGAAACGGGAAAAAAATAAAATAAATAACAAGGGGACAAACAAAACCAAAAACGAGCGAGAAGTAAATGATAACAGTAATAATAACGATAATAAAAAACGGTAATAACAAAAATATGTGTGTGCGGACATACCAAAGAGGGTAAATAGAGCATCAGGCGTGACCATCTACAGAAGAGAAGAAAAATAGAGAAAAATCAGTTAGCAGATGAGAAATTTCCTTTTCGTGGTTTTTTGGTTTTGATTTTTTTGGGGGTTTTCTTCATTTGATTTTTTTTTTGTTTGTTGGGAAGTATGTATTTCGGTTTTCTCGGAATGTGCGATGGGATTTCGAAATTTCGGTTTCGAGTGATGGAACCGGAAAGATTGGGAACACAATGTTAGAATGTTAAGAACTAGATTAGGAGAGATAGTTGGTAGAATAGATAGACGCTACGGAGAGCGATTGTTTAGAGCATTGGTTGTAGGAAAAAATGGAGTTAAAACATACATAAATAGAAAAGCAAGCAAAAAAGACAGGGAGGATATGACTGCCATGGTTCTTCAAAACTTCAAGGTCGGTTTAGCAAGGGGAATTTCGATTGTTCAGGGGTTCAGGGGACGATGGCTCAGTTTCGACGACCGAGGAGACGGGAAAAACGAAGAATAAAATGTGTAGGAAACGTATCTGCTGTTTATACCAGTTTTATACCAGTTCGCGGGAAACTGCTAGAACATGACATTTGATCGAAAGTGGATACCTGGTGACAAGCGACGAAAAATGAGGGTCATAGTACGCCAAACTCCTTTGATTTCAAGTTTTATACCAGCTTTGGCGCCTACATACTTAAAGAAGGTAATTTTTATTGAACTTCAGTAGCTCAAAAGCCAAAGGACTACCCAGCATATCATAATTCGTATTTCGGTCCAAATGGCTAATATATTGCTGATTGAAGTATGTTCTATGACTTATTAACATTATACCAGCAATATATTGGAAATTTGGTTCGATGTACTGTGTATTGATTACCTGGCAATATAAACATAATTTTAATAATAAAAATGATTAATTCGAGCAAGTACAAGTATTCTAAAAAGCTCGTTTGAATGTTTTTGAAAAACTATCAGGCTGATTTAGGAGCTTACATAACCCTTCCGAAGCGTCTGAAAAAAAAAATGTGAAGCTTATCTGATGCTGAGGAATGTGGATATTTTTTGTGAAGCTTCGAGAATGATTTTGAGAAACATTCATAGAGCTCATTTCAAGGTATTTAAAAGTAATTGGTATATTGTCTGAAAGCCTTTGAAAAGTTTTTTTTCAAGCCATTTAATTTTTTTAGGAAGATTTTAAAATGCTTCTGAGGTGCTGTCAGAATAATATCTGAAAGCCTTCAGGAAGATTTCAGAATGCTTTTGAATTGCTTTCATAATAATTCTAGGATGCTTACAGGAATTTTACGGAGAGTTTTCAGAATGCTACCAAATGGTTTTATGGAAGCATTAAAAATGCATGATGAATTTAGAAATGTTTCTGGAAGCTTCTGAGAAAGCTGTAGAAAACTTTTGCTAATGTTTTTGAGAATTTATATTGAAGAAATTTTGGAAGCATTCAAAATCCATCAAGGGAGTTAAGAAAATGCTTCTTTATTTCTGTTGATCATTGTCTTTGTGAAGCCTGTTATTATTTTTGCGTAGCTTTTAGTCTGATATTGGGTAGCTTTTATAATGCTTTCATAGAGCTATCAGAATGTAAGTTCTCCTGTGTTGGAATAAAAATTACAGAGTGGTGATTCCTGTGACATTTGCTAATTTCTTCTAAAGAGCTTTCTCTATGAAGCATTTAAAATGCTTTTAGTAAGTTTTTAGCATGCTTCAAAAATGCCTTTAGAATGCTTATGGGAAGTTTTCGGATTCAATGCTGCATTCAGACTGCCTTGAAAAGGCTTTTACATATTATAAGTTTTCCAAATGTTTTTTTTTGAAGCCATCTGAAAGCTTTTAGAAGGATTTCTTAATGCTTCAGAGATATTCCTAGAATGCTTCTTAGATGCTCTCAGAATAGTCTGGGATGCTTCCAGGATTCTTTTGGAAAGTTTTCATAACGCTCCCAAATGGTTTCGACCATTTCAAATGCTATTTTTCAATTTTCTGGAAGCTTTTGAGAAGATTTTAGAAAGCTTTTGCTAAAGCTTCTGAGGTTTTCTCTGGGTCTTTCTTTGGAAGCATTCAAAATGTATATTGAAAATTCAGAAAATGCTGCTGTACTTATGTTGAACTTGTCAATCAATCAATCAGGTTTTGAGCTTTTGAGAAGCTAATGCAAGATTCGAGAAAACTCTAAAATGCCTTCAGAATGTTTTTAGAATGCATCAACAATGCCTTCAGTATGTTTTTTACTGTGTTCAGACTGCCTTTTTAATATTCTGTTAAGCATACTATAAGTTTTCCAAATTATTGTTTCAGGCCGTCTGAACGCTTTTAGAAAGATTCTTAAATGCTTCTGAGACACACTCAGAATAAAACCTGAAAGTTTTAGGAGGATTTCAGGATGTTTCTGAGATGCTCTCAAAAAAATTCTAAGATTTTTTAGAATGCTTCCAAATGCTCTCGACAAATGCTTTTGAGAAGCTTTCAGAAAGCTGAGGATTTCTCTGAGTTCTTGCATGGAAACATTCAAAATGTATCTTGGAAGTTTAATAAATGCTTCTGTATTAGAAGTTTTTAGAAGTCTTTAATATTGCATTGAGAATGCTTCTGGGAAGCTCTTGGATTGCTTCAGTTCAGTTATGCATTCAGACAGCTTACACAAGGTTTTCGAATAGAGTCTGCGAACCTTTAAGAATTCTTCAGGTAAGTATTTAGAATTCTTCTGGATAGCTTTTTGAATGCTTCTAGAAAGCTTTGAGAATGCTTCAGAATTCCACAATACTGCATGGAAGCTGTCAGCCTTCTCGGCTTCGTTCAGAAGCCCTCTGGACTTCATTCAGAAGCTCTCTGGACTTCGTTCAAAAGCCCTCTGGACTTCGATCAGAAGCCCTCTGGACTTCGTTCAGAAGCCCTCTGGGCTTCGTTCAGAAGCCTTGTGGGATTTCGCTCAGAAGCCCTCTGGACTTCGTTCAGAAGCCCTCTGGACTTCGTTCAGAAGCCCTTTGGACTTCGTTCAGAAACCCTCAGGATTTCGTTCAGAAGCCCTCTGGACTTCGTTCAAGAGCCCTCTGGACTTCGTTCAAGAGCCCTCTGGACTTCGATCAGAAGCCCTCTGGACTTCGTTCAGAAGCCCTCTGGGCTTCGTTCAGAAGCCTTGTGGGATTTCGCTCAGAAGCCCTCTGGATTTCGTTCAGAAGCCCTCTGGACTTCGTTCAAGAGCCCTCTGGACTTCGTTCAAAAGCCCTCTGGACTTCGATCAGAAGCCCTCTGGACTTCGTTCAGAAGCCCTCTGGGCTTCGTTCAGAAGCCTTGTGGGATTTCGCTCAGAAGCCCTCTGGACTTCGTTCAGAAGCCCTCTGGACTTCGTTCAAGAGCCCTCTGGACTTCGTTCAAGAGCCCTCTGGACTTCGTTCAAGAGCCCTCTGGACTTCGTTCAAGAGGCCTCTGGACTTCGTTCAGAAGCCCTCAGAAATTCGTTCAGAAGCCCTTTGGACATCGTTCAGAAGCCCTTTGGACATCGTTCAGAAGTCCTGTGGATTTCGTTCAGAAGCCCTCTGGACTTCGTTCAGAAGCGCTCTGGACTTCGTTCAGAAGCCCTTTGGACTTTACTCAGAAGCCCTCTGGACTTCGCTTAGAAGCTCTCTGAACATCGTTCAGAAGCCCTACGGACTTCGCTCAGAAGCCCTCTGGATTTAGAATGATTCTGGTAAGCATTTTGAATTTATTTGAATGCTTCTAGATGACTTCCACATGACTTTTGAGAAACTTTTCAAAAGCTTCTCATAAGCATATCGGAAGCTTTAAAAGCATTTTGCCTCTGTTTAGCACCTGAAACTAGTATAATTTCATAAAACCTTTTAATAATTCCCTGTTCTTCCACAATCTTTCCCACAAAGAAAACCAACACACCTGATCCGAATCCGGAAACAATATTTTCTTGCAAACCAAGCACCACAAACACCCCCCAGTTCCTTCCCGGAGGCCCCGTCTCGTGGCATAGACAAATGACCGCGTTTTAATTAAGTCCCCTTGTGCACTTCCCAGCTCAGCTTAGACTTCTAACACCACTAGCTGGTTATGGTCGTCGCTGCACACAGGATGCGGAACCGAAACCATTTCAAGGATGGTGTTGGGAGTTAGAAAAAAAAAAAACAAGAATGATGAAGTGCTATGATGGCGGTCAACCTCACAGCCACGCGATAAAACTGGATTACGCGAACGGCTTCGACGCGAAGACGGGCGGAGGAAAGAATTTTCAGCGAGCTCCGCGCTCCGGCGGGAAATTAGTGTCGGCAATCATAACAAAGGCGAAGCAACGTGGCAAACTTAATAGATTTCGTATCGCTAGTTCGAAGTGGGGTGGATAGGGAGGTGCGGAGGAGCAAAGAAAAATCTACTGATATAAATTTAATGAATTTTTAAGTGAGAGAAAATAAACCGGGGGTTTCTTCTGGAGGCAGCACGAAAAAGGGTTACGAAAATATAATAAAAATAAATGATAATGAGATGAAGCGAATGAGTTTCGCTTTTCACTTTTAGATACAGGCCCTGGGACGTCGGCTACTACCGGAATGATAACGACGACGACGATGGAAAGGGGTAAGGATGGCAACAATTTCTATGAACGACGGTGATGGAGCAGGGAATTTTTACAGCTGGCAAATTTCGACAAATGGATGCCATCGCTGTCAAGCGGGGGAAACGCAACGAGGCACGATTTGGACAATTTGAGCAATTGCGAGAGCGTGACTGTAAGCAGATTTTAGCCCCATTTGCGAGATTATTATCTGTGATGGCACTTGCCTGGGATGGGGTTTCCGGGAATGCGCTTTTCCACCGTATTTCGATTAGGAAGGGGCTTTTCGATGGTTCTTCGAAACAGAGCCAGTCTGGAAAGTCAAATAAATGAAAGATTCCGATCCGGGCATCAAAATTATGTTCAAAATAATCGTTTTCGACAGTTAGACCAGTTTTAGACTAACTGGTATAATTTGATTTTAAAGCTCCGAAACGCAGTTTACGTAGCCACAAATCGACCCCGCTAAGCAATTTCACTTCAAAAGCAAGATTTCATCTCGCAACGAGTGATTATCTTGCCAAAACAACTCCAAAAACCGCTCACAAGACTCCCACTCCCGCCGGTCGCGTCTAGAGCGCACGGGAAAAGTTCTTCTTTCGTGGTTCATTCTCCGCGGGCATCCACCCGCGCGATGTAATAACATCGTTCATTGTGTTATTGCAATTTAATTTGGATAATGAAAATTATCATTCCAAAAGCATTGCGCGAGCACTCTAGTCTCTACGCCAGCTGTCCACGCGGTCCAAAGCTAGAAGGACGAGCAAAACCGTTCACGTAAAGCGATAATAATAAACAAAATGCGCCCGGATGGCAGTGGGGGTGGGTTGGCAGAGCTGGACGCGTAGCAGGTGGACGACTCAAAGAATAACACAGAATAGAGCACGATCAAGATATTTTCCCGCCTTTGATGTCATTTAAATTACTTTTCCTCGGAGCGTCCGCGGGGCGTTTCCAGGGCTGCCACCGAGCGGAGCTCGCGGGGTGTTATCTCAACGAGACCAAGAGGAGTCTCTTTCATCTGAATCGCCCCTTCCTGCGTTTGGCTTTTCCGAGCACGAACAGGAGAAGAAATTAGGCGGAAATTTCGATCACTCTTTAAAGCCCCGGCGAAGAAGAGCGCCCGAGAAGTAATCCAGGCAAATCCCGACATCCTCAGAAAGAGCGTCGCATCGTCGTCAACCAGAAATCAATCCAATCAATTTCACGCCACTTTACTGTGCGAACAATCACGAGGCAGCCTTTCGACGACGATGACGACGTCGAAGAAGCTTCCGTGGTGTGTTTCTGGTGGTGCCAGTTACCGAGTCGTGAAAATGCCACGGATGAAGGATTCATACCTCGTCCACCCCCGCCGCTTTCTATGAGCTATTTCCGAAGAACTACCCCTGCAGCAGCAGCAGCAACAGGAGTGGCAAACAACGAACGCCCGAAACCGAATTTAAATCACTTTACAAACAAGTTTATTCCCGGCGTTTGGCTTTGGTCTGTGAGGGGGGAGGACTTTCCAGGATAAACTCCGAACGAGTGATGGGGTTGGAAGACACATGCTGGGTGTCTGAGATTCGAGCCCGAGTGGAGAATTTCGCTTCTCGGATGATTGATGGTTGATTCTAATGTGGTGATAATGCAGTGTGATGTTCACTTTATTTAGTTTTCAGAACGCTTCTGGGTAGCGTTCAGGATTCCTCTGATAAGCTTTCATAATACTTTTAAAAATCTCTTTCTCAACAATTTCTGGAAGATTTAAAAAAGCTTCTTTAAAGCTTACATGATGCTTTCAGAAAACTTTCAAACCCTATCTGTGCAGCTTACAAAACGATACAGCTATCATAATGAGTGTAGAATGCTTCTGACAAGCTATTCAAATACTTGTGGAAAGCTGTAGGAAACTTTTTTGGGTGCTTCTAGAAAGCCTCTATGATGCATTTTAGAGATTTGTTCAAAAAATATTTCTTACGAGCATTTGTGAAGATTTAAGAAAGCTTTCTTAAAGCTTGTAGAATATTTTTCGAAATACTCAAGGAAAGCGTCCAGAACGCTTCCAAAGAAGCTCTCAGAAGTCTGAGGAGCTTCTCAAGTAACTACTAGCCCGCTAATTTGCCTTTTTGGTCTTATAGGGCTATTATGTGGCTAATATAGTGCATGTCAGCTTTATTATAGCACTATATTGGCACGCAGGGCGAATCAAAGAGTTATTTGGTTACTTTGGTAACTTAATGTTTCTGAGCTTCTCATACGCGAACATGAAAAAGCATCTGTAAATCTTATAGAATGCTTTTATGAAACTTTCAGAGCATATCGCTAATCAAGACATTTGTTAGAAGCTGCAAGAACGCTCATGACCAGCTTTCAGATCGTGTCTAGGAAGCTTCCTAAATTTAGCTGGAAATCTTCATCGATTCGTCTTGGAAGCTATCCGTAGGCATATGTGAGCCAGTCGAAATCTTTTAGGAAGCTTTTGAAAAGCTTCTAGTTAGCACTTAGGAAGCTTTCGCCACTGGCAAGCAGATTTGTTGGAAGCTATCAAGCCGGATTTGTGGACGGTCGATCGACGACAGACCAAATCTTTATGTTGCGGCAGATCCTCCAAAAGTGTCGCGAATACCAAGTCCCTACGCACCACCTATTCATCGATTTCAAAGCGGCCTACGATACCATCGACCGCGAAGAGCTATGGAAGATTATGGACGAGAACGGTTTTCCCGGGAAACTGACTAGACTGATCAAAGCTACGATGGATAGTGTACAGTGCTGTGTGAAGATATCGGGTGCTTTATCGGACCCGTTTGAAACACGCAAAGGACTTCGACAAGGCGATGGTCTTTCCTGCCTCCTGTTCAATATTGCGCTAGAAGGTGTTATGAAACGGGCGGGCTTCAACATGCGGGGCACGATCTTCAATAAATCCAGCCAGTTCATTTGTTTCGCTGACGACGTGGACATTGTCGGAAGAACGTCCAGGTGGTTACTGAACAGTCTACCAGGCTGAAACGTGAAGCAGATCGGGTTGGATTGAAGGTAAATACGTCGAAGACGAAATATCTGCTGGCTGGAGGAACCGAGCGCGATAGAGCTCGCATAGGCAGACGCGTGACGATCGACGGGGATGAGTTCGAGGTGGTGGACGAATTTGTCTACCTCGGATCATTGATAACGTCGTATAACAATTGCAGCAGAGAAATTCGAAGACGTATCATTGCCGGAAGTCGTGCTTACTATGGACTCCACAAAACTTTGCGGTCTGGTAAACTTCACTTCCGTACTAATTGTACCATGTACAAGACGCTAATAAGACCGGTAGTCCTCTACGGGCATGAGACGTGGACAATGCTCGAAGAGGACCTGCAAGCGCTAGGAGTTTTTGAACGACGTGTGCTTAGGACGATCTTCGGCGGAGTATGTGAGAACGGCGTATGGAGGAGAAGAATGAACCACGAGCTTGCGCAACTCTACGGTGAACCCAGTATCACGAAAGTCGCCAAAGCTGGAAGGGTACGATGGGCGGGACACGTTGTGAGAATGCCGGACAACAATCCCGCAAAAATGGTGTTCAACTCAAATCCGGCCGGTACAAGACGAAGGGGAGCGCAACGAGCTAGGTGGTTTGACCAAGTGGAGCAGGATCTTGGAAGTGTGGGGCGATCGAGGAATTGGAGGTTAGCAGCCATGGACCGAGTTAGTTGGCGTAACATTGTGGCGCAGGTCATGTCTTGAAGGACGTAGCGCCAGCAAAAGTAAAGTAAGTAAGCTTTCAAAATATGACTGGGATGGTTTTTTTCATTGGGAAATTTTTAGAATGATTCTCAGACGCTTTTCAAACGTTTTAAAAGTCTTTTCGAACTTTTTTCAAAGCTCAAGCTTTAAAGTGTCTCATTTCAAAATGCTCATAAAAAGCATTTGAAGCACCTCTTGATAGCATAGAGTATAAAGCCGGGTAGCTTTAATGGCACTTTTAATTAGCATTCAAAACGCTTTAAGAAAAATTTGTAACTCTCAAGAAATTTTTAAAGAATACTTTTTGCAAAACCCTTTACAACGGTTCCGATAAGTATTCAGAAGTCTTTGACGTAGTCATTCTGGAAGTATTTGTGGAGCCTTTCATGGAGCTTTTTTAAATCTTTTGGGAATTGCACAGTTAATTAATTGTCAAGTTCTAAGCAATTCCCACCTAAGGAATCCTGCTGTTATAAGGTTTTGACATTATGAAGTTAACGTTTCGTCGTGTACATGTAAACCTAACTTCGTGTAAACTTTAAAATGTCAAAACCTTATAACAGCATCTTTTGGGAAGCTGTTCGAATACTTTTGTTGAATAACAATGCACACAGTGCTTCTAGAAAGCTTCCAAAACATATCCCATTTCAGGACACCTATGAGGAGTTGCTGATCTCTTAGTAAAAGTGTTTAAAATGTTTCCTGGAAGCTTTCAGAATTATTGAGTATATTTCGCTAATTCCTCTGGGAGCTACATAAAAGCTTATGGAAGAATGTCTGAAAGCCTTACAGAAATACTATTGAATAATGTTTAAAAAGGTTTCAACGTCATTTTGGATTTGTTTTTCAAAACATTGCACTAGGGCTTCCAGAACACTTTCGAGAATCATGTATTTCAAGGATTCGTAACGTTCCTTGTTAACATTCAAAGCGCTTATGGGAGGCTTTCAGAACAATTCTGAGGCTATAGAGCTTTTGGAAACCTTCCATAAATCATGCCTAGGATGTATTCCAAATAAGAAGCTTTTAAAACGCTTCTTGCATAATTTTGGAACACTTCTGGGAGCTTTTGTAATGTTTTTTCAAAAACATTCGATTTCGAACGGACGTAGAATGCATCTAAAATTGTTTCGTTTCAGTTTGCTAATAGAAAGCTTTTGAAATACTTCCGGTAAATACTTGAGTACGGTGCTTTCAGAATGCTTTGAGAAAGCTATTAGATGCTACTGAAGAGCTGCTCTTTGAAAGCTTTTTTCAGGATGCTTTGGTAACGTTTCAGAGAGAAGCTCGCGAATGCTTTTAGGAAGTTTCTGGCAAGCTTTTAGAATAGCCATAAGAAGCTTCAACAGCTTTTCCGGACGCTTTTGGAAAGTATTCGGAATGTTTTACGGATGATTTTCAAATACTTCTTAAGAACTTTAGAGAGCTTTTCAAATTCTTTAAAAACATTTGAAACGCTTCAAAGAAGAGTGTGAGTTAGTAAGTGGGAAATCGATCCAAAGGCTTATAGCAAACATTCGGAAAGGCTTTGGAAAGCGCTTCTACAAAGCATTTAAATTGCGCCTAAAATTCATTCGAAGCGTGTCATTCGAAGCGAAGACTTCTTCTTCCGCCTGGAAGAAGTTGAGGAAGCTTCCAAAGAAAAAAATTAGAAAACTTTTGCTTGAGATAAATCCTGGAAACCTGTGGACAGAAGATTCCTGTAGATTCGTTTAGAACTGCTTTTGGACTCGTTCAAGAAGCCTTTTGTGCGATGAAGAGAAGTCTTTTGTCTTTAGATTTCGTGAACAAGCCTTGGATTTTGTTGAGAAGTCCTCTGGACTTCCTTGAGGAGTTCTCTGGACTGCGTTGAGGAGTCCTTTGAACTACGTCCAGAAGCCCTCTTGACTACGTTCAGAAGCCCTCTGGACTTCGTTTGGAAGCCCTCTGGACTTCGTACAGAAGCCTTCTGGACTTCGACCAGAAGTGCTCTGAACTTCATTCACAAGCCTTTTGGACTTTGTTCAGAAGCCATCTGGACTTCGTTTAGAAGCCCTCTGGACTTTGTTCATAAGCCCTCTTGGCCTTTGTTCAGATGCCCTCTGGACTTCGTTCGTTTAGAAGCCGTCTGGACTTCGTTCAGAAGCCCTCTGGACTTCGATCAGAAGCCCTCTGGACGCAGGTAACATTGATAACTAAACAACAGTTTATTCAGCTGAAAATAGGATGTATAAACAACATTTTAGCTGAATAAGCTGTTATTCAGCTAACAAGGTTAATTGGGGACTTCGTTCAGAAGCCCTCTGGATTTAGTTCAGAAGCCCTCTGGACTTTGTTCAGAAGCCCTCTGGACTTTGTTCAGAAGCCCTCTGAAATACGTTCAGATGCCCTCTGGACTTCGTTCAGAAGCTCTCTGGACTTCATTCAGAAGCTCTCTGGACTTCGTTCAGAAGCCTTCTGGACTTCGATCAGAAGCCCTCTGGGCTTCGTTCAGAAGCCTAGTGGACTTCGCTCAGAAGCCCTCTGGACTTCGTTCAGAAGCTCACTGGACTTCGTTCAGAAGCCCTCTGGACTTCGTGCAACAGCCCTCTAGACTTCGTTCAGAAGCCCTCTGGACTTCGTTTAGAAGCCCTCTGGACTTTGTTCATAAGCCCTCTTGGCCTTTGTTCAGATGCCCTCTGGACTTCATTCGTTTAGAATCCGTCTGGACTTCGTTCAGAAGCCCTCTGGACTTCGATCAGAAGCCCTCTGGACGCAGGTAACATTGATAACTAAACAACAGTTTATTCAGCTGAAAATAGGATGTATAAACAACATTTTAGCTGAATAAGCTGTTATTCAGCTAACAAGGTTAATTGGGGACTTCGTTCAGAAGCCCTCTGGATTTAGTTCAGAAGCCCTCTGGACTTTGTTCAGAAGCCCTCTGGACTTTGTTCAGAAGCCCTCTGGACTTCGTTCAGAAGCCTTCTGGACTTCGATCAGAAGCCCTCTGGGCTTCGTTCAGAAGCCTAGTGGACTTCGCTCAGAAGCCCTCTGGACTTCGTTCAGAAGCTCACTGGACTTCGTTCAGAAGCCCTCTGGACTTCGTTCAGATGCCCTCCGGACTTCATCCAGATGCCCTCTGGACTTCGATCAGAAGCCATCTGGACTTCGTTCAGAAGCCATCTGGACTTCGTTCTAAAGTCCTCTGGACTTCGTTCAGAAGCCCTCTAGACATCGTTCAGAAGCCCTTCAGACATCGTTCAGAAGCCCTTTGGACTTCGTTCAGAAGCTCTCTGGACTTCGTTCAGAAGCTCTCTGGACTTCGTTCAGAAGCCTTCTGGACTTCGATCAGAAGCCCTCTGGGCTTCGTTCAGAAGCCCTCTGGACTTCGTTCAGAAGCCATCTGGACTTCGTTCAGAAGCCATCTGGACTTCGTTCAGAAGCCATCTGGACTTCGTTCAGAAGCCATCTGGACTTCGTTCTAAAGTCCTCTGGACTTCGTTCTAAAGTCCTTTGGACTTCGTTCAGAAGCCCTCTAGACATCGTTCAGAAGCCCTTCAGACATCGTTCAGAAGCCCTTTGGACTTCGTTCAGAAGCTCTCTGGACTTCGTTCAGAAGCTCTCTGGACTTCGTTCAGAAGCCTTCTGGACTTCGATCAAAAGCCCTCTGGGCTTCGTTCAGAAGCCCTCTGGACTTCGTTCAGAAGCCATCTGGACTTCGTTCAGAAGCCATCTGGACTTCGTTCAGAAGCCATCTGGACTTCGTTCAGAAGCCATCTGGACTTCGTTCAGAAGCCATCTGGACTTCGTTGTAAAGTCCTCTGGACTTCGTTCTAAAGTCCTTTGGACTTCGTTCAGAAGCCCTCTAGACATCGTTCAGAAGCCCTTCAGACATCGTTCAGAAGCCCTTTGGACTTCGTTCAGAAGCTCTCTGGACTTCGTTCAGAAGCTCTCTGGACTTCGTTCAGAAGCCTTCTGGACTTCGATCAGAAGCCCTCTGGGCTTCGTTCAGAAGCCCTCTGGACTTCGTTCAGAAGCCATCTGGACTTCGTTCAGAAGCCATCTGGACTTCGTTCAGAAGCCATCTGGACTTCGTTCTAAAGTCCTCTGGACTTCGTTCTAAAGTCCTTTGGACTTCGTTCAGAAGCCCTCTAGACATCGTTCAGAAGCCCTTCAGACATCGTTCAGAAGCCCTTTGGACTTCGTTCAGAAGCTCTCTGGACTTCGTTCAGAAGCTCTCTGGACTTCGTTCAGAAGCCTTCTGGACTTCGATCAGAAGCCCTCTGCGCTTCGTTCAGAAGCCCTCTGGACTTCGTGCAGAAGCCATCTGGACTTCGTTCAGAAGCCATCTGGACTTCGTTCTAAAGTCCTTTGGACTTCGTTCAGAAGCCCTCTAGACATCGTTCAGAAGCTCTCTGGACTTCGTTCAGAAGCCCTCTGAACTACATTCAGAAGCCCTCTGGACTTCGTTCAGAAGCCCTCTGGACTTCGTTCAGAAGCCCTCTGGACTTCGTTCAGAAGCCCTCTGGATTTCGTTCAGAAGCCCTCTGGACTTCGTTCAGAAGCCCTCTGGACTTCGTTCAGAAGCCCTCTGGACTTCGTTCAGAACCCTCTGGACTTCGTTCAGAAGCCCTCTGGACTTCGTTCAGAAGCCCTCTGGACTTCGTTCAGAAGCCCTCTGGACTTCGTTCAGAAGCCCTCTGGACTTCGTTCAGAAGCCCTCTGGACTTCGTTCAGAAGCCCTCTGGACTTCGTTCAGAAGCCCTCTGGACTTCGTTCAGAAGCCCTCTGGACTTCGTTCAGAAGCCCTCTGGACTTCGTTCAGAAGCCCTCTGGACTTCGTTCAGAAGCCCTCTGGACTTCGTTCAGAAGCCCTCTGGACTTCGTTCAGAAGCCCTCTGGACTTCGTTCAGAAGCCCTCTGGACTTCGTTCAGAAGCCCTCTGGACTTCGTTCAGAAGCCCTCTGGACTTCGTTCAGAAGCCCTCTGGACTTCGTTCAGAAGCCCTCTGGACTTCGTTCAGAAGCCCTCTGGACTTCGTTCAGAAGCCCTCTGGACTTCGTTCAGAAGCCCTCTGGACTTCGTTCAGAAGCCCTCTGGACTTCGTTCAGAAGCCCTCTGGACTTCGTTCAGAAGCCCTCTGGACTTCGTTCAGAAGCCCTCTGGACTTCGTTCAGAAGCCCTCTGGACTTCGTTCAGAAGCCCTCTGGACTTCGTTCAGAAGCCATCTGGACTTCGTTCAGAAGCCCTCTTTACTTCGTTCAGAAGCCCTCTTTACTTCGTTCAGAAGCCCTCTGGACTTCGTTCAGAAGCCCTCTAGACTTCGTTCAGAAGCCCTCTGGACTTCGTTCAGAAGCCCTCTGGATTTCGTTCAGAAGCCCTCTGGACTTCGTTCAGAAGCCCTCTGGACTTCGTTCAGAAGTCCTCTGGACTTCGTTCAGAAGCCCTCTGGACTTCGTTCAGAATCCCTCTGGACTTCGTTCAGAAGCCCTCTGGATTTCGTTCAGAAGCCCTCTGGACTTCGTTCAGAAGCCCTCTGGACTTCGTTCAGAATCCCTCTGGACTTCGTTCAGAAGCCCTCTAGACTTCGTTCAGAAGCCCTCTGGACTTCGTTCAGAAGCCCTCTGGACTTCGTTCAGAAGCCATCTGGACTTCGTTCAGAAGCCCTCTGGACTTCTTTCAGAAGCCCTCTGGACTTCGTTCAGAAGCCCTCTTTACTTCGTTCAGAAGCCCTCTTTACTTCGTTCAGAAGCCCTCTAGACTTAGTTCCGAAGCCCTCTGGACTTCACTCAGAAGCTCTCTGTACTTCGTTCAGAAGCCCTCTGTACTTACTTCGTAATATGTTTTCCATTCAAAAATGTGTGAATTTGACATAGCTCCCATCCAGAACTTCCAAAATGCAAATTTCTACTCGGGTAGCCGGCCTACGTGTCACCATCTCCCTCCATGTTCAGTTCGTCCTCACAAGTGGGAGCTCGATAACGAAGAGCAAATAACGAGTTGTTGCAATTTTCTCGCTTTTCTCCTTATAACTATCGAGACCAGAGAACCCACTTTGGATCGGCCCTATGTCTGCTGCTGTCTATCGGGAGCTCGAGAAGACGCGGGGCTAACCCCTCCAGGCTGCTTTCCATCTTGAGAAAACGATGAAGACGCCGGTAAGGACTTCAGTGGTGGCAGCAACAAAAAAAAAACTTTCCATGGTTTGGTTCCCGCGCGCGCGTTTTCCGAAGTCAAGTTGATTGCAGTTTGTGTTGTCTTGCGTTGCGGTGCTGGTTTTTGGGGGGAACGAGCGATCCGGAAAGCAACCAACAACGACAACAAAAGCAGGTGCCAGGATAAATCACTCGACGACAATTGTGCGCGAACTTCGTTCGATGGGTGATTCGACCGAAAAGCGGTTCGAGATGGAGCAAAAGTTTGATTTATTGCTGGAGCAACAGATAGGGAAAATTTGCGTATGGTGGAAGGTCGGATTCGACAATCGAGAAGTGATTTGCTTCATTTTATCTATGGGATATTGGGTATCTGGGAAGCTGAGGATGGAACTTGAGGAGTTTATAAAAATTAAATGTTGGGAAGATTTAAAACAAACATCATGAAGCTTCAGAGAATGTACCTCAGGAAGCTCTGAAAATGGTTTTGAGAACAAACTTCTGGAAGGCCCAGGAGGCTTTCGAGAACGTACCTTGTGAAACTTCCGAGGACCTACCTTATGAAACTTCTGTGAACGAGGCTAAGCGAGTTTCTGGAAAGAAGTCCAGAAAGTTGCCAAGAACATGAATTGGGAATAATTGCTAGAACGTAGCCCAAGCTTAGGGAGGCTTCTGTGAACAAAGCTCAGGAAGCTCCTGAGAACGTAAGTAGAATTCTGAGTCCGAAACCATTGAATCCTCCAAGAACACGTCTCAGGAAGATTCTGTAAACGTAGCTCAGGATGGTTATAATGAAGAAACTATGGATCCTCAATAAACTTTCAAGAATCTGAACGATGAAGCTTGTTAAGGGGGTTCAAAAAAAGGAAGCGCTTAAAACTAAGCTTAAGGAGGCTTCTGTGAACGAAGCACAATAAACTTCTGAGAACGACGACTTAGAAAATTTTGAGAACATAGCTCAAACAGCTTCTGATAACGAATTTAATGAAGCTTCTGAGAACAAAGTTCATAGAACTTTCGAGAGCGAAACTCAGGAAGCTTGTTGGAACGTAGCTTGAATAGGTTTTTGAGAACGAAGCTCAAATTATAGTCGAGAACAACGTTCAAAGAAGTTTTGAGAACAAAATCTCTGGAGCTTCTGACAACGAGCCTCAGGGAGCTTCTGATAACGTATTTCAAGAAGTTTCTGAGAACATATCCCAAGAAGCTTTGAAGAAAGTAGTTTGACGACAATAAAGTTCAAGTAAAAACTGAGAATATTTGTTTTTTAGGAAAAATTGAGAATGAAGCATCACGAGGCTATTATGAACAACTCGGATAGCTTCTGAGAATGACCCAAACATTGAAGAACGAAATTCAGAAAGCTTCTAAGAACGAATCTCAGACAAATTCTGAGAACAGAACCTATGCAGCTTCCAAGAACGAGCCTCAGGAATCTTCTGAGAACGTAGGTCGGGAAGCTTCTAATGAAGGAACTAGGGATCCTCAATAAGCTTCAAAGAACCTGAACGATGAAGCTTGTTAAGGGAGATTCCAAAAACGAAAGCATCTAAAACTAAACTTGAGAAAGCTTCTGTGAACAAAGCGTACAAGGTAACTTCTGAGAATGACACTCCAGGAAATTTTGGAAACAAAGCTGCTTCTGAGCACCAAACTCAAAAAAAAAAAAATTCGTGAACGAAGCACAGGAAACTTCTGACAACGACGTCTCATAAAATGTTGAGAACGAAGCTCAGAAATCACCTGCGAACGAATCTGAGAGAGATTTTGAGAACGAAGTTCACACAGCTTTCGAGAGCGAAACTCAGGAAACTTTTTGGAACGAAGATTAAATGGATTTCTGAGAACGAAGCTCTAATGACAGTAGAGAATGACGTAGAGAAAAAATTTGAGAACGAAATCTGTGGAGCTTTTGAGAACGAGCCTCAGGGTGCTTCTGAGAACGTAACCTAGGAAGCTTTTTGGAGTGGAAATGGACGAGAATGAAGCTCAAGTAAATTGAGAACGTAGCTCGGGAAGCTTCTAAATATAGAGCTTTTAGAGGCTACGAAGAACAAACCTGGGTAACTACTGAAAATCATTTCGTACAGAAATTTGAAAACCAAGACTCAGAAATCTTTCGAAAATGTATCTCAGGAAAAAACGAAAACCGGAGAATTCAGGAAGATTTTGAAATGTAAGATAGCTGGATGAAGTTTTTTTTTAGAACAAAGCTCCGATAACGCTGTTCCAGGAAATTTTGCTTCTTCAAATTAGTATCCCACCAAATTTTGAGAACGAAGTTAAAAAATTTCCGAAAACGAGACTCAGGGAGCTTTTGAGAACGTAGCTTGAGAAGAAGAACAAAGCTCCGATAACTTTTGCGTTCTAATGAAATTTTGAGAACGAAGCGCAGAAAGCCTCTTAGAACTAATCTCAGTAAGATTCTGTATCTAAGCATATGAGAACGAACCTCAGGAAGCATTTGAGAACGTAGCCCAGGAAGCTACAAACAATGGAGCTCAACGATGCTCATGTTACTTCTGAGAACGATTTTTTAATACAAAACTGAGAACGTAGCTCAAGATGAGAACAAATCTCGGAAAGATTCTGAGATCGAAACCAGGGAACTTTGGAGAACAAACCCCAGGGTGCTTCCGATGTAGCTCGGGAAGTTTGTAAGAACGAAATTAATGGAGTCGAAGTCTAAGAATCTTCTCAAAATGAAACTTAAGAATGTTTCTGAGAACGAAACTCAGGAAGCAATTCAACAATTATGTGCCCAAAACAAAAAAAATTCTAAGAAATGTTGAATGGAGTTTGCAGGCTTTCACTCCATTTACGATTTTACTCATAGAGCTTCCTGATTATTGCAAATTCCAATTCAATCACCTTGAACCAGCAGAACCACCGCAAATACCTTTTTTCCACAGAGAAATGTAAAAACCTCAAGCTTACAGCTCGAAAACAATTTCTTAAGGTTCTTTTCCACAACTCCCACTTTCCACCAACTTTTGCAGCATGGCAAAAAAAATGCGAAAAATACTTTGTGCATAATAATAATCAAAATGATTGCGTTTTTACGTTCGCCTCTCGGGTCCCCACTCAATTTCCACCGACCAACCATCCGACCGACTTTCACGTTTTCATTTTTTATTATTTCTTAATATTTTCCCTCCAGCGCACACACATACTTCGGACCAAACGGAGCTAAAACTTTTGTAATTCACCCACTCGAAGTTATGGCCCGGTCCTGAGAGAAGAGAGCCCTTCCCTGGACCAGTCCAAACCGTTCCGAACAACTTTTTTCTTCAGCGCCCGGAGAGAAGAAAAAAACTGGTATCTTGAGGAGAAGGATACCGCGGAGACAAGCCGAGCCGTTTATGTAAATCGAGGACGATTCGCTCCCTTTTGCGGTCCTTGGAAGCAACAACTATGCAGAAAAGATAATTTATGCCGCAATAACAGACCGCAGCTTCTCTTTGGTCTTAATATCTATTTATTTTTTTGTGTCGTCGTGGCTTGTCTAGTTGTCGCACCAGAGAAGAGCCTCGGGAACTCCACCGGCGAGGGTAGGACGAGTAAAAGTTTTAGTTCAAGATTAAGATTAAGCGCAGTGTGCGGTCCGCTATTGCGAAGAAGAAATAGGACAGGAGCATACAGGAGAGCGATTTTTCTTGAGGGCTGTGGACTTTAAGGAGAGAGGCTAAATTGAGTTGAAGTGCAACAACCAGAAAAAGTTACCTTGGAAACACGTTGAGAACTATCAAAGAGATCAAATGCTACGGCAATCAATTTTAAGGAAATTTATCTGTGATGAACAACTGATGGTCAAGTGGTGAGCTCGTTTTATTCAGTTTTTCACTACTTCTTGGAAACGTCGTGAGAAATCTTTGAAATTTATTGAAAACTTATTGGAAAAGTCCTTCGTTCAGAAGTCTTCTGGAATTCGTTCAGAAGTTTTCTGAAATTTGTACAGAAGAGTTTTCTGGACCTTTGTTCAGTCTTCTGGACTTCGTTCGAAAGTCTTCTGGACTTCGTTTAGAAGTTTTCTGGAATTTGTTCAGAAGACTTTTCTGGACTTCGTTCAGAAGTCTTCTGGACTTCGTGCAGAAGTCTTCTGGACTTCGTTCAGCAATCCAATGGACTTCGTTCATAAATCTTAAAAACTTCGTTCAGAAGTTTTCTGGACTTCGTTCAGAAGTCTTCGGGCCTTCGTTCAGAAGTCTTCTGGACTTCGTTCAGAAGTCTACTGGACTTCGTTCAGAAGTCTTCTGGACTTCGTTTAGAAGATTTCTGGAATTTGTTCAGAAGACTTTTCTGGACTTCGTTCAGAAATCCTCTGGACTTCGTTCATAAATCTTATGAACTTTATACAGAAGTCTTCTGGACTTCGATTAGAATTCTTCTGGACTTCGTTCTGAAGTCTTCTGGACTTTGTTAAAAAGACTTCTGGACTTCGTTCAGAAGTCCTCTATACTTTGTTCGGAAATCTCCTGGACTTCGTTCAGAAGTCTTCTGGATTTGTTCAGAAGTCTTCTGGACTTCGTTCAGAAGTATTCTGGACTTTGTTCAGAAGTCTTCTAAATTGCGTTTGGAAACCTTCTGGATTTCGTTCAGATGTCTTCTGGACTTCGTTCAGAAGTTTTCTGGATTTCGTTCAGAAATCTTCTGGACATCGTTCTGAAGTCTTCTGGACTTCGTTCTGAAATCTTCTGGACTTCGTTCAGAAGTCTTCTGGACTATGTTCAGAAGTCTTATGAATTGCGTTCGGAAATCTTCTGGACTTCGTTCAGAATTCTTCTAGATTTCGTTCAGATGTCTTCTGGACTTCGTTCAGAAGTCTTTTGGATTTCGTTCAGAAGTCCTCTTCACTTTGTTCAGAAGTCTTCTGAACTGAGTTGAGAAGTCTTCTGGACAGCGTTCAGAAGTATTTTAGACTGCGTTCAGAAGTCTTCTGGACTTTGTTTAAAAGTCTTCTGGACTTCGTTCTGGAGTCTTCTGAACATTGTATCGAAGTCTTTTGGACATGGTTCAGAAGTCTACTGGACTTCGTTCAGAAGTCTACTGGACTTCGTTCAGAAGTCTACTGGACTTCGTTCAGAAGTCTTCTGGACTTCGTTCGGATGTCTTCTGGACTGCGTTCAGAAGCCTTCTAGACTTGGTGCAGAAGGCTTCCGGACTTCATTCAGAAGTGTTCTGGACTTCATTCAGAAGTGTTCGGGACTTCATTCAGAAGTGCTCTGGACTTCATTCAGAAGTCTTCTGGACTTCGTTCAGAAGTCTTCTGCACTTTTTTTTTCAGAAGTCTTCTGGACTTCGTTAAGAACTCTTCCGGACTGCGTTCAGAAGTCATCTGTACTTCGTTCAGAAGTCTTCTGGACTTCGTTCGGATGTCTACTGGATTGCGTTCAGATGTCTTCTGGACTGCGTTCAGAAGTCTTCTGGATTGCGTTTGGATGTCTTCTGGACTGCGTTTAGAAGTCTTCTGGACTGTGTTTAAAAGTCTTCTGGACTTCGTTTTGAAGTCTTCTGGACTTCGTTCAGAAGTCTTCTGGACTTCGTTCAGAAGTCTTCTGGACTTCGTTCAGAGTTTTTTTTTGGATTTCGTTCAGAAGTCTTCTGTATTTCGTTCAGATGTATTCTGTATTTCGCTTAGAAGTCTTCTGGACGTTGTTCAGAAGCCTTCTGGATTTTGTTCAGAAGTCTTCTGGACTTTGTTTAAAAGTCTTCTGGACTTCGTTCTGGAGTCTTCTGAACATTGTATCGAAGTCTTTTGGACATGGTTCAGAAGTCTTCTGGACTTCGTTCAGAAGTCTTCTGGACTTCGTTCGGATGTCTTCTGGATTGCGTTCAGATGTCTTTTGGACTGCGTTCAAAAGTCTTCTGGATTGCGTTTGGATGTCTTCTGGACTGCGTTTATAAGTCTTCTGGACTGTGTTTAAAAGTCTTCTGGACTTCGTTCAGAAGTCTTCTGGACTTCGTTCAGAGTTTTTTTGGATTTCGTTCAGAAGTCTTCTGTATTTCGTTCAGATGTATTCTGTATTTCGCTTAGAAGTCTTCTGGACGTTGTTCAGAAGCCTTCTGGATTTTGTTCAGAAGTCCTCTGGACTGCGTTCAGAAGTCTTCTGGACTTTGTTTAAAAGTCTTCTGGGCTTCGTTCAGAAGCGTTTTGGACTTCATTCAGAAGTCTTCTGGACTTCATTCAAAAGTCTTCTGGACTTCATTCAGAAGTCTTCTGGACTTCATTCAGAAGTCTTCTGGACTTCGTTCTGGAGTCTTCTGAACTTTGTATCGAAGTCTTTTGGACATCGTTCAGAAATCTCCTGGACTTCGTTCAGAAGCATTATAGACATTGTTCAGAAGTCTTTTGGTCTTTATTTAGAAGTCGTTCTGAACTACGTCTGGAAGTCTAAAATGGTCTTTATACAAGTTCGATGGCCTTCATCCATAACAGAAGACTTACTTACTCTATTAGACTTTTGAATAAATTCTTGTGATTTTTTTACTTGGCAACTAAAATCGATTATCATATCAACAATACAGAAAAAAATAGTAGAATTTTCTCCATTTTCAGGAACTCACAAGAATCACTAATCATCGAAATGCATACCAAGTTTCCCTTGCAACAAGATTCGCCGCCAAGTGACATCAAACGGTATTCTCATCATCACCTGCTCCACCATGATCGTCGTCATTCTCTGCCAGGGTACGGAGGGACAAACTGTGCCTTGTGCTGCAGTCAGTAATTAAGAGGGAAATCCCTCAACTCGTAGTCGCCGGCGTCACCATCCTCACAAAAAGATCTCCCGCCAATGTCACACAGTCAGTTTCTGCGGACAAAAAAAAAATGCGAACCAGCCAGCTTGTGTCCTTTCGAGCGGCTCCGGACAGGGGGCGGATAAAAATTCCCAGGCGGAAAATTAAGGGACCCGGACAACAAGAAAGCAAATTGCTAGCTATCATCTGTCCTGCCCCTGTACCGGTGTGACTCTTTATGGGTGTGTTATCCCCTTCGAACAGGTGGGAGGACAGGTGAAATAGGAGTCATCACCGCCGCCGTCGTCGTAGGGATTGAGCCGACGCAAAAAAAAAAATGTGTTGGGATGCAAGAGAATAGAATATAGAGATGTTTTTTTTTTTGCCTTCCTAAAGTTGGACTAGAGAGAGTAACTTTAGAACAACGGACGGAGATCTGATGACACACTGCCCGGAACAAAGCTGCGGAAACGTGATGGGGGGAGGAAAAAGAAGGGTGTAACACAAATATGCAGTGCAGCCCTTTTTTGTGTTCCGGTGGCAGGCTAGGGAATTTCCGGAGAAAGGCTGCACAGCGCGCAGAGATGGGTACCTACAAAAAATGCGAGATAGTTCAGTAGAGAAGCAGCAGAGGTAGCAGAGTGGTTCTAAATAAGTAAGTAGATGGGAACAAAGCGAATCCTAACGATAGTGGTAACAGCAGTAACAACAAGATCAGCGGCAAAGTCGTAGAAGAGAGCGAGAGAGAGACAGACAGCAAGAAGAAGGAGAAAGATGTCAGCAAACGTAAAAGGGCTTAACAAAAGTAGCCACTTGGTAGGTTGGTTTGTTGGTTCGCTACGACACGGCAATAACGAAAAGATGTTGGTCAACAACGGGAACAAAGGGATTAATCTAGAATGAGTTGTAACCGGGGAGCAAAGGCAGAGAGACAGACAGAGGATGTAGACAGGAGATACAGCGAGACAGTCAGAGGGACAGAGAGAGAGAGACAACTCAAAAGAGAAACAAAAAAAACTGAAAGTACACAAACAATTCTGATGCAGGTAACTGAACTGAAAACTCAAGGCAACTGTCACTTTCGATCGGTTTCGAGACTCGAGAGGTGTCACAGAGACTAAGAGGAAGTAGAGGTAGAGACGAGCTGCAACAAGAGAGAGCGAGACAGAGAGGCGGAGAGTTATCGGTTGATAGCTATAAGTGGGTAGGTGGGTAGGTAGTAGTAGATCAGTGAGTTGTAGTACTAGAATGAGTCAAAAAAGAGATAGCGATTAGATAGTCAACAGAGTTGTACTAAAGAAACCATGCATAGTTACCTCCTCGTTGAGATTGGACACCAGCAGTACGTTGGAGAGTCCTCGCAGAACGGACGGGTTGGGCGTTCCGAGGGCACCGTTCGAGGCCAGGGCAAATGCACCCAGGTTGGGCAGGGCGCCACCGTAGGCACTGGCCAGAGCCGGCGTTCCCAGACCTAGACCAAACGGTGGAATGACACCGGGCGTTGCTAAGCCGTTCACTAGAAAATAGGGAGATTTGTCTAATTTGACTATTACACGGTAATTGTCCCGGCCTTCGACAACATCTAGCACAACATCGAGGGGGGAGAGCTTGGAGCAGCACCGGACTCACCTAGTCGATCCCGGGCCAGCTGCGGACGCTGGCCGGCTGCCAGCAGAAGCAAATCGCCGGCCGACACCAGGCCACCGGCACTAGCGATGACGTCACTGCCGGGTTCACCGGACGGCAACGTCGGGTTGGTGTAGTCCCGCGATTTGTCGTTGTTGTACTTAACGTTCAGGGACGTGAGCTTGCTGTTGTCGATGCGCAGCGTGCAGCACCCGTTGTAGATGTTCTGCCCGTCCAGGGTTTGCTTGGCGAGCTGGGCAGTGGCTGCATCCGGGTACTGGATCAGGGCCTGGGGAAGAAAGAGAAGAGAGTGGTTAGAGAAAGATGAAGTACTAGTTTGAAAATCAGGAAACTTATGGGAGAGGTCCAGTAGGCTTCTGGAGAACTTCTGAGAGAATTCAAGCAGACTTCTAGGAGAAGTCCAGGAGACTTCTGAGAGAATTCCAGGAGGCTTCTGAGAAAATTCCAGGAGGCTTCTGAGAGTAGTCAAGAAGAGATTTCTGAGAGTTATCCAGAAGAAACAAGTGAGAGAAGTCGTGAGAAGCTTGAAAGCAAGGGAAAGGTCTAGGAGACTTCTGGGAGAAGTTCAGCAGACTTATGAGAGAAGTCCAGCAGACTTCTGGGAGAAGCCTAAGAGACTTCTTAAAGAAGTCCAGGAGACTTCAGGGAGAAGTCCAGGAGACTTCTGGGAGAAGTCCAGGAGACTTCTGGAAGAAGTCCAGGAGACTTTTGAGAGAAGTCCAGGAGACTTCTGGGAGAAGTCCAGGAGGCTTCTGGGAGAAGTCCAGGAGGCTTCTGGGAGAAGTCCAGGAGACTTCTCAACGTA
Source organism: Aedes aegypti (assembly GCF_002204515.2). NCBI lineage: Eukaryota > Metazoa > Arthropoda > Insecta > Diptera > Culicidae > Aedes > Aedes aegypti. Next base: position 219,875,070 of record NC_035107.1, on the reverse strand, counting down.
GTCCAGGAGACTTCTGGGAGAAGTTCAGGAGATTTCAAGGAGAAATCCAGGAGATTTCTGGGAGAAGTCCAGTAAACTTCTGGGCGAAGTCCAGGAGACTACTGGGAGAAGTCCAGGAGACTTCTGAACGTATTCCAGGAGACTTCTGAACGTATTCCAGGAGACTTCTGAACGTAGTCCAGGAGACTTCTGAACGTAGTCCAGGAGACTTATGAACGTAGTCCAGGTGACTTCTGGGAGAAATCCGGGAGACTTCTGGGAGAAGTCCAGGAGACTTCTGGGAGAAGTCCAAGAGAATTCTGGGAGAAGTCCAGGAAATTTCCAGGGGAAATTCGGGATACTTCTGGGAAAAATCCGGGATACTTCTGGGAAAAGTCCAGGAGACTTCTGGGAGAAATCCAGGAGGCTTCTGGGTGAAGTCCAGGAGACTTCTGGGTGAAGTCCAGGAGACTTCTGGGAGAAGTCCAGGAGACTTCTGGGAGAAGTCCAGGAGACTTCTGGGTGAAGTCCAGGAGACTTCTGGGAGAAGTCCAGGAGACTTCTGGGAGAAGTCCAGGAGACTTCTGGGTGAAGTCCAGGAGACTTCTGGGTGAAGTCCAGGAGACTTCTGGGAGAAGTCCAGGAGACTTCTGGGAGAAGTCCAGGAGGCTTCTGGGAGAAGTCCAGGAGACTTCTGGGAGAAGTCCAGGAGACTTCTGGGAGAATTCCACGAGACTTCTGGGAGTCTGCGAGACTTGTGAGACAAATCCGGGAGACTTCTGGGAGAAGTCCAGGAGACTTCTGAAAGAAGTCTGGGAGACTTCTGGGAGAAGTCCAGGAGACTTTTGGGAAAAATCCGGAAGACTTCTGGAAGAATTCCGGGAGACTTCTGGCAGAAGTCTGAGAGACTTTAAAGAGAAGTCTGAGAGACTTCTGGGACAAATCTGGGAAACTTCTGGGAGAAATTCAGGAGACTTTTGGGAAAAATCCGGAAGACTTCTGGAAGAATTCCGGGAGACTTCTGGCAGAAGTCTGAGAGACTTTTAAGAGAAGTCTGAGAGACTTCTGGGACAAATCTGGGAAACTTCTGGGAGAAATTCAGGAGACTTTTGGGAAAAGTCCGGAAGACTTTTGGAAGAAGTCCGGAAGACTTCTGGTAGAATTCCGGGAGACTTCTGGGAGAAATATGGGAGACTTTTAGAAGAAGTCTGAGAGACAAATCCGGGAGACTTCTGGGAGAAGTCCGGGAGACTTTTGGAAGAAGTCCGGAAAACTTTTGGAAGAAGTCCGGGAGACTTCTGAAAGAAGTCCTGGAGCCTTCTTAGAGAAATCTAGTAGAGACATCTGGAAGAAGTCCAGTTCTGAGAGAAGACCAGAATTGACATTTGAGAGAATTCCAAAGGCGATTACTTAGTAAAGCCCAGAAATAAAAAGTTCAGAGGAGAGTCTGTGAGAAGTCCACAAGAGACTTTTAAGAGAAATAAGTTTTTCCGAAAGGGGTCCCGAAGAGAGTTTTGAAAAAAGTCCATAACACACTTCTGCGAGAAGTCAATTAGAAACATCTGAAAAATAATTGAAAGAGAATGTTTGTAGAAGTCCAAAGCAGACTTCCGTGAGAAATCCAGAAAAAATTACTGAATCCAGGAGACTAATATAACAAACATCTAGAAGTCTGCAAGTAGTTCATGGGATATTTCTGAGAGTAATCAAGAGCAGATTTTTGAGAGAATTGCAGAAAAGATTTCCGAGAGAAATCCAGCATATACTTCCGAGAGAAGTCCAGAAGACACTTTTAAGAGCATTCCAGAAGCGACTTATGAAAGGAATTCAAAAAATACGCGTATAAAAAAGACCAAGCAAAGAAAACTAAGGGAAGTCCAAAAATATATGAAAAAAGGCCAGTCGAAGTTTATGAGAGAAGTCCAGAGGAAACTTATGAGGAAAGTTCTGCAGTCCAGAAAAGGCATCCTAGAGAAGTTCAGATATGAATTATGAGAGAAGGCCAGATAAGAATTCTGAAAGAAATCCAGAAGAGACTTTTGAGAAAGGTCAAGAAGAGACTTCTAAGAGAAATCCAGCAGGGACCAGAAAATTATCCAGAAAAGATTTTTGAGGGAAGCTCGGAGGTAAATTTCAAGAAAAATCAAGAAGAAACTTCTGAGAGAGGTCCAGAATGAGATATGGGAGAGAAGGCTTCTGGGAAATGTCTTGTAGACATCAGGGAAAAGACTTGGAGATTTTTGGAAGAAAAATTGGATGCATCTGGAGGATATCTTGGAAACTTTCGGAAGTAGACATGAAGAATTAACGGGGAATACCTGCAAACTTCTGGGACTTCTAGAAAGATATTACACAGAAATCCAAAGAGGATTTTCTGAACAATATCCTTTGAATCGTCTCAGCATTTTTGTACCGAAAACTTTCAGAATTCTTGTTCAGAATACTACCAAGAATCTGGTTTTGGCCCTATCTAGAATTCTGGTTTAGAATTTTTGTCTCTGGATTCTGGATCTCTTCAGGACTCTGATCAATATCCACTCAGAATTCCGGATAAAAATCCATCAGGATTTGGGAGTATCTCTGCATAAGTTTGGTAGCTTGCCTGCAGAAGCCTGTAAGTTTTTCAGAATAAGTTTGGAAACTTCTCAGAAAAAGCTTAACAGCTTCACAGAAGAAGCTTAGAAGTTTCACAGAAGAAGCTTGGAAGCTTCGTCGAAGAAGCTAGGAAGCTTCTCAGCAGAAGCTAGGAAACTTCTCAGCAGAAGCTAGGAAGCTTCTCAGCAGAAGCTTGAAAGCTTCTCAGCAGAAACTTGGAAGTTTCTCAGCATAAGCTTCTTAGCAGAAGCTTGGAAGCTTCTCAGCAGAAGCTTGGAAGCTTCGTCGAAGAAACTTGGAAATATCTCAGCAGAAGCTAGGAAGCTTCTCAGCAGAAGCTTAGGAGCTTCTCAGCAGAAGCTTGGAAGCTTCTCAGCATAAGCTTGGAAGTTTCTCAGCAGAAGCTTGGAAGCTTGGAAGCAGAAGTTTGGAATCTTCTCCAGAAAAGCTTGAAAGCTTCTCAGCAGAAGCTTAGAAGTGAAGAAGCTTAAAAAGAATGAACTTTAAACTAGTATTCATGTATATCCAGATGCTTTTACGAGCAATTCTCAGTTTCTGTAAATTTACACACTTCGTATATCTTACGTAAACCTTGAGTTTGTATAATAATTTAAACCTTTGAACAAATCACTACAAATGTTAAAAGTTCGGTAACATGTCCGCAAACATTTTCAGTGGAACTCACCTGGAACGAGTTGTTCTTGGTGAAGGTGACAATCTTGAGCACCTTGCCGAACCGTTGGAAAATCTGGTACAGGATGTCCAGCGAGACCGGGTACAGTAGCGACTCGACGATGACCCGCAGCACGGTGTTGGGTCCGCCCTGGGTCGTGGCACCGCCCAGGGTCCCGCCGACCGTTCCGGTTCCGGGGTTCGAGTTGGTGTTGGCATGGTCGAGTGCCAGTGGCAGTGGCGATCCCGTCGGGGACTGCGTGAGGTCCTGAGTTTGCAGGGTGACGTTCTGGGGAAGAAGAGAGAAAAGGAAAGAGTTCGTAAGGCCTGTCTGAACCAATAGCTGAACAACTTACGGTGGCCGTATGGTTCTGGTCGGTCTTCAGCTCCCGGTGGTTGCTGAACTGCACGTAGACTGTCCGGCCGCGTACGATTGGGGGCGTGGCGGTGAACATGGTGACCATACTAGTGGCGGCAGTTTCGTCGGCCATCTCCAGGAAGGCTTGGTTCTTGCCCTTGAGGACCAGGACGTTGGTAACGCGTCCGAATGGGACTCCCAGGTGCATGACGTCCACCTCGCTCGATTCGTTCGGGATGTTCCGGATGTGGACCACCCGCGATGGTTTGGCTGTACGGAAGAGAAAACACATACGAACAACGGTCAATAATTGATTAAAATGTGCGAATTATTCAGCAAACGTAAATGTTTCTTTTTTAATCGCTCAACCGGACTTCGGTCCGAACCGGGAAGGTAATCCGATTCCGAAATTTGAACAGAGCAAACGGCATAATAAATGGGATGAAAATCGGTTCGGATACATTTTTTTTCGCGCCCGGTTGAGTGGATTTTATGACGACGACGACGACGTACGAACGGACAAACGGGTATCGGTTTTCCACATGAGGAAATATTTGGCCGGCGACGATCCACCAAAAGTGTGAACACTGAGGGGGGAATTGAGCCGAGATTCAGGCCCCGGGATTTATACTTTGTTTTGCCTACAAATTACGATTTTATATTCATTTAATTTTACGACGACGAGCGCTGCTCGCGATGGACCCAACGGAGGAGAAGTTATAAATGATCCATTTTTAATTGCCTTTAATGATTTTAATTGGTCGATTCGATGCGGGAGCGGAATGGAGCAGGAGAGAAGGGTGGACTCATAAAAACATTAAAGATTAAGCTCAGCGATGAATTTGATTTTTTACCCCGGAGTGGATCAATCGGAACCGGGGATCAAAGCGTTCGGGTAAGTTAATTAGGGAAATCAGGAGCGGGAAAAGTGTCAATCGGTGTACGAATGGTCGCTGGTATCGGTTTTTGCGTTAAAATGAGTACTTAAGTGATGTCATCCTGTTTGGATGGGTTTTCGGTAGTAAACTGTGATGGGGGAATTAATATATAATGTTGTTGGAGTACATTTATAAACATTTAAAAAGATTCATTAACTTTTTTGAACTGCATAGATTGTAGAAATATTCCCATTAGCATGATTTGACCAATTAATCTTGAGTAAACTATAGGTTTGTAGAATATTTAATCAAATAAATAAAGTTATATTTTCACTTTACTTTATGAGAAAAAAAATATATTAAAGATTTAAGAAATTAAATGCTATTTAAGTGAATTGATTTATAGGGGATGAACTAGAGTTCTGCTTCTTTATTTGAACATGTGACATATAATCGCTTATATAAGCAAGTCTTATGGGGCCTTCTTAGGCCGAGTGCTTAGATCCCGCGGCTACAACGCACAACCATGCTGAAGGTGTCTAAGTTCAATTCCCAGTCGGTCCAGGATTTTTTCGCAATGGAAATTTCCTTGACTTCCCAGGTCATAGAGTATCATCGTACCTGCCACACGATATACGAATTCGAAGATGGCAACTTTGGCCAAGAAAGCTCTCAGTTAATAACTGTGGAAGTGCTCATAAGAACACTAAGCTGGGAAGCAGGCTCTGTCCCAGTGAGGACATAATTCCAAGAAGAAATAGAAGCAAGTCTTATATAATAGGCAGATCTGAAAGTTGGACACCTAATTTGTAAAATATAAAGTTTGAGTAAACTAAGTGAATGAATTATTATTAAATATCATTACTGCAGCATTTTTGGATTTAAACATTATTTGGGATCGACTTACTTTCCGTTATCAATCTCGCTACATTTGAATCGTTGACCGAAGGTGTACCGTTCGACTCTATTCATTTTCACTCTAACAGAATTACAACCATTACAATCTAGACGAAAGTGATTACACCTGTTAATGTTCTGCGCTCTAATATCGTTGTCATTATCATATCTACTCCTTTGTACGAACACTCGCACGCGTTAGAATCGATTATTGACAATCTCAAAGAAGAAAAGTAACAAGACTCATTGTGTAGTCAAAGTCTTCTAACTATTGAGAGAAACGTAACTACACAGTAAGCATCTCTGCAGAAGCTTAGACAGCTTCTCAGCAGAAGCTTAGAGAGCTTCTCAAAAGAAGCTTAGAGAGATTCTCAGCAACAGAAGCATAAAAACTTACCAACAGGAGCATAGAGAGCTTCTCAGTAGAAGCTTAGAGAACTGCTCAGCAGAAAGTTGAAAGGGATTTTAAGCGAAAGCATAGAGTTTTCCAGCAAAATCATAGAGAGCTTCTTAGCAAAAGCTCAAAGCACTTCTCAGCAGAAGCTTGGAAAGTTTCTCAGCGAAAGCATAGAGAGGTTCTCAGCCAAATCATAAGGAGTCTCAGCAAAAGCATAAAGAGCTTCAGAACAAAAGCATAAAGAGCTCAGCAAAAGCATAGAGAGCATATCAACAGAAGCTAAGAAAGCTTCTCAGCAGAATCTAAGAGAGCTTCTCAGCAAAATAATAGAGATATTATCAGCAAAATCATAGAGAGCATCTCAACAGAAGCTTAGAAAAGTTCTAAGCAGAAGTTTGGAGAACTTCTCAGCACAAGGCTAGATAGCTTCTCAGCAGAAGCTCGGAAGCATCTCAGCAAAAACTCGGAAGCTTCTCCGCAGAAGCTCGGAAGCTTCTCAGCAGAAGCCTGGAAGTTTCTCATCAGAAGCTCGGAAGCTTCTCAGCAGAAGCCTGGAAGCTTCTCATGGAGCTTCTCAGTGGAAGCTCGGATGCTTATCAGAAGAAAATCGGAAGTTTCTCAGCAGAAGCTTGGAAGCTTCTCAGCAGAAGCTTGGAAGCTTCTCAGCAGAAGCTTGGAGTTTGGAAGTACAGAAGCATCTGAGCAGAAGTTCGAAAGCATCCGGACAGAAGCTCGGAAAGCTTCTCAACAGATGCTCGTGATGCTTCTCAACAGAAACTAGAAGCTTCCCGAACTGAACAGAAACTCGGGAAGCTTCTCAACAGAAGCTTGGAAGCTTCTCAACAGAAGCTTGGAAGCTTCTCAACAGAAGCTCTGGAAGCTTCTCAACAGAAGCTTGGATAGCTCCTCAGTATAAGCTAAACTTCTGCAGAAGTTTAGAAGCTTCTCAGTAGAAGCTTGGGAGCTTCTCAGCAGAAGCTTGGGAGCTTCTCAGCAGAAGCTTGGGAGCTTCTCAGCAGAAGCTTGGGAGCTTCTCAGCAGAAGCTTGGGAGCTTCTCAGCAGAAGCTTGGGAGCTTCTCAGCAGAAGCTTGAGAGCTTTTCAGCAGTAGCTTGGGAGCTTCTCAGCAGAAGATTTGGAGCTTCTCAGCAGAAGCTTGTTGAGCTTCTCAGCAGAAGCTTGTTGAGCTTCTCAGCAGAAGCTTGTTGAGCTTCTCAGCAGAAGCTTGTTGAGCTTCTCAGTAGAAGCTTGGGAGCTTCTCAGGCAAAGCTTGGGAGCTTCTCAGTGGAAGCTTGGAAGCTTCTCAACAGAAGCTTGGAAGCTTCTCAATAGAAGCTTGGAAGCTTCTCAACAGAAGCTTGGAAGCTTCTCAACAGAAGCTTGGAAGCTTCTCAACAGAAGCTTGGAAGCTTCTCAACAGAAGCTTGGAAGCTTCTCAACAGAAGCTTGGAAGCTTCTCAACAGAAGCTCTGGAGGCTTCTCAACAGAAGCTTGGATAACTCCTCAGTATAAGCAAAGAAAGCTTTTCTCCAGAAGTGTAGAAGCTTCTCAACAGAAGCTTGGAAGCTTCTCCGTAGAAGCTTGGGAGCTTCTCAAAAAAAGTTTGGGAGCTTCTCAGCATAAACTTGGGAGCTTCTCAGCATAAGCTTGGGAGCTTCTCAGGCAAAGCTTGGAAGCTTTTCAGCAGAAGCCTGGAAGCTTCTCAACAGAAGCCTGGAAGCTTCTCAACAGAAGGCTGGAAGATTCTCAGTAGAAGCCTGGAAGCTTCTCAGCAGAAGATTGGAAGCTTCTCGATAGAAGCTCGAAGATTGCCATCAGAAGCTCGGAAGCTTCGCAGCAGATGCTCGGAAACTTCGCAACAGAAGCATGGAATCTTTTCAACAGAAGCTCGGGAAGCTTTTCAATAGAAGCTCAGGAAGCTTCATAATAGAAGCTTGGGAAGCTTCTCAGCAAAAGCTTGGAAGCTTCTTAGAAGACGCTCAGAAACTCCCCAGCAAAATCCTTTTCGTATGTATGTTTCACGATAAGAGCTTAGATAATTCTTGACAGAAACTTGAAATGTGTCTAGCCATGAGCTTGAGAAATTTCTCGACAGAAGCCTGAAGGCATCTAAACAGAATCTTTTAAAATGTTTTCCTCACTAGCAATCTTAACGAAAGCTTTTCAATTTTCAACTTAAGCTGAAGGAGCTTACAACAGAAGCTGGGAAGCCTACTACATTAAAGCTTACGAGTGAATAAAATTTTTCATATTAAATTTTGAATTAATGTTGTAGAATCTATTCTTAATAGAAGCTTCTTAAGAACAAAGTATCACTTTTCCACCATTCGAATCCCATCCATTCATTGCCTTTAGGACGGTCTTCGCCCCCATCTCATCCACTTCTTCCCCAACCGCCCATTCACTGGAAATGAAGATAAATGGGCGCTCCGTTTCATTTCCCGGAGGTCGATTTCACTTTCCGTTCAGTGAGCGCCATGAATAGTGGCGAAGATCGACCTCACCTCTAACCCCTATTCCATACTGTCCATACAGTCGAGAAACTTTCCTTTGGACTTCCGGTTCCTTCTTCCAGACGACGACGACGACGACGAAGTCCTACCGAAAGAGAGGGGAGGTGGTCATCCCCAAGAGTCCATTCATCCAGCTCGACATCGACTGTCGTCTGTCAACGGTACTCTCGATTCTCCATCGAATGGTTCATAAATAAGCAACTCGCCGTCAACTCAAAGCTGCTTGCTGCTTTGTTTGACAGGCGACTTCCGTTCGTTTGTGTCGCCATTCAAGTAGCCTACATCGAGGCGTTAGGCGGAAATTTTTAACACCAGATGGCAGCAGTCAGCGCCTCGCCACTATACACTGGGTTAGCGGCCGGGAGAGCTTAATCATTTGCTCACGGTCTATTTATTATCGTTCAATTAATATAATTTATTGAAATTTATCGTCATTATCCTGGCGGATGACGGCGCGCGCACGGCAAATATAAATAAGCGAAATGAAAATTCCTAAAATTTTTGAAACACTTCACGCACCAGAGCCATCTGTTGGTCGGCTGCGTGGATTATTATGATGATGGTGATGATTATTTAACATGATTCGATTCCGGGGAGTTAATTTTAATTAACTCCGACCATGGCGGGGGGTTGGCGGCGAAATCCTTTACCCAACGGTGAGTTGCTGCGTTGTTGTGCGATAATTGATTATTATCATTAATTTTTTGACGGCATCAGATTTGGTTAATTGAAAGCTGTTCAGGACGAAGCCGAAGTGAAAAGCCAGGATTGGGATTTTAAAATGCGGAGAGTGCTCCAACGGTTGACAGGTGGACTTAATTGAAGGGTTTAGCTTGAAGCGATGATCGTCGGCAGCTATGGCGGAATGAAGCCGAGCTTAAGTTTGATGAAATGGGAGGATTTTTCGTGGAAAAAAATTGATGCTGAGAGTAACTATAGTTTGGAATTGGATTATGATCAGCTTTTGACAAAAGTGAGACTATACAATTTGTTTGAATTCCAATTATGATATTTTTTCCAGCTTTGCATCTTTTACTATTCAGCTTTAAATCTTTTGTTGGAAGCATGTCAAGCTTCAACTGGAAATATTTAAACTTTAGTAAGCTTCTTAAGCTTCAGTTGGAAGCTTTTCAAGCTTCTGTTGGAAGCTTTTCAAGCTCCAGTTGCAAGCTTTTCAATCGACAACTGGATTCAAATGGAAGCTTTTTAATCTTCAACTGTAAGCTTTTCAATCTTCAACTGGAAGCTTGGCAATCTTCAACTGAGAGCTTCTCAATCTTCAACTGGAAGCTTTTCAAGAACCAATTGAAAGATTTCCTAGCTTCATTTGGAACTCTTACAGTTGGAAGCTTCACCAGTTTTAGTTGCAAGTATTTTCATCATCATTTGAAAGCTTTTACGGCATGGCATAGTTTATTTCAGTGGTAAGCTTTTCAATGTTTTTTTTTTAATGTTTAGTAGGAAGCATGCAAATCTTCAGTTGGAACCTTTCCAAGCTTTAGATAGTAGCTTTTCAATCTTCAGCTGGAAGCTTTTCGAGCTTCGATTGGAAGCTTTTGTAGCTTCAGTTGAAACTTTTCTAGTTTAATTTTGGAGTTCTTCCAGTTGGAAGCTTTACCAGTTTTAGATACAAGTATTTCTATCTTAAATCGATTTTTTCCTGCATGATTTTTTTTAATTTTATTTTGTAGCTTTGGTACCAGTTTAGATTCCTGATGAGAAGCCTTTAAACATCAATCGAGTACCTTATAAATCGAGCTTTGGTGAACAAAAAATCGATAAAAACTTCAACTCCGTAGCTCTGAAATTGTTAAATGAAACATTTCATTTCTCCAAAAGCTTTGGGAGCAACTATGGAAGCTGCATACAGAAGCATTTCAAATAATTTTAATTAGACTAGAAGGCTTTACAATCTGTCACAATAAAATTCCCCAATTCACTGCTGAAGAACTTTTCAGACCCGTTTTGAGAAGATTGTCAAGCGTCTACAAAGCTTTTGTAGAAAAGTTTCCGCTAATAAGCTAATAAGAAGCAATTCCGTCGAGAAGCATTTCGAGCTTATGTTGAGAATCCTTTTGAGTTTCCGTCGAAAGTTATTCTGAAATACTATCGAACAGCCGTTCAAGCTTTTGTCAAGAAGTCTTTTAAGGAAACTTTTATGTTTTTGTCAAATAGATTTTCAAGCATCTGTCAAGAAGGATCCTGGACGGACCTGGTGTAGTGGTTAGAACACTCGCCTCTCACACCGAGAACCTGGGATCGAATCCCATCCCCGACATAGTCACTTATGACGTAAAAAGTTATAGTGACGACTTCCTTCGGAAGGGAAGTAAAGCCGTTGGTCCCGAGATGAACTAGCCCAGGGCTAAAAATCTCGTTAATAAAGTCAAACCAACCAACCTAAAACAAATCCTAAGAGAATTCTCAAGCAGAATCCTGAGGTAATTCTGAAGTAGGATTCTGAACCAAAGTCCCGAGAGGATTCTGAAGCAGAATCCCGAGAAGATTCTGAAACAGAATCCTGAGAAGACTCTGAAGCAGAATCCCGAGACGATTCTGAAGAAGAATTCTGATAGGAATCTTAAGCAGAATCCTGAGAGGATTCTGAAACAGAATCCCGAGAGGATTCTGAAGCAGAATTCCGAAAAGATTCTGAAGCAGATCGCGAGGATTCTAAACCAGAATCCTGAGAGGATTCTGAATCAGAATCTCGAAAGCATTCTGAGGCAGAATCCTGAGAAGATTCTGAAGCAAAATCCCGAGAGGATTCTGAAGCAAAATCCCGAGAGAATTTAAAGCAAAATTCCGAGAGGATTCTGAAGCAGCATCCCGAGGGGATTCTGAAGAAGAATCCCTAGAGCATTCTGAAGCAGATTCCTGAAAGGATACTAAGGCAGAATTCTGAAAGAATCCTGAAGCAGAATCCCGAGAAAATTCTGAAGCAAAAACCCGAGAGGATTCTGAAGCAGAACCCCGAAAAGATTGTGAAGCAGATTCCTAAAAGGATTTTGGAACAGAATTCTGAGAGGACTTCGGAGCAGAATACTTTTTAAAGCAGAATCCTGATACGATTCTGAACCAGAAGCCTGAGAGGATTCCGAACCTGAGATAATTCTGAAGCAGAATCTTGAAGGAGATTCTGAAGCAGAATCCTGAAAAGATTCTGAAGCAGAATCCTGAGAGGATTCTGAAGCAGAGTCCTGAGAGGATTCTGAAGAAGAATTCTGATAGGAATCTAAAGCAGGATCCTGAGGTGATTCTGAAGCAAAATCCTGAGAGGATTCTAAAGCAAAATTATGAGAGGATTCTGAAGCAAAATTATGAAAGGATTTTGAAGCACAATTTTAAAATAATTCTTAAGAAAAATCCTGAGAGGATTCTGAAACAAAACAGTGAGAGAATTCTGAAACACAATCCTGAAAGAATTTTGAAGCACAATCATGAGAGGATTCAGAAGCAAAATCCCGAGGATTCTGAAGGATTCTGAAGTAGAGTCCTGAGAGGATTCTGAAGAAGAATCCTCAGAAGATTCTGAAGCAGAACCCTGAGAGGACTCTGAAGCAGAATCCTGAGAGGATTCTGAAGCAAAATCCTTAGAGGATTCTGAAAAGGAATTCTGAGAGGATTTTGAAGCAGATTTCTGGGAGGATTCTGAAGAAGAATCCTGAGAGGGTTGTGAAGAAGAATCCAGAGACGATTTTGACGCAGATTCTGGAGAGTATTCTGATGCAGATTCTTGCGAGGAATCTGAAGCAGAATCTTGAGAGGATTCTGAAACAGAACCCCTAGAAGTTTCTGAAACATAATCCTGTAAGGATTCAGGAGAAAAATATTGACAGGGTTGTGAAGAAGAATCCTTAGTAGATACTTGAGACGACTCTTAAGCAGATCCTGAGAGGATTCTTTAAAAGAATCCTCAGATGATTCTGAAGCAGAATCCTGAGAGGGTTCTGACACAGATTCTTCTGAAGCAAAATCCTGAGAGGATTCTGACGCAGGTTATTGAGAGAATACTGAAGCAGAATACTGATAGGATTCTGAAGCAGAATCCTGAGAGGATACTGAAGCAGAATCTTGAGAGGATTCTGAAGCAGAACCATGAGAAAATTCTGAAACAGAATCCTGTAAGTATTCTGGAGAAAAATCCTGACAAGGTTGTGAAGAAGAATCCTCAGTAGATACTTGAGAAGACTCTTAAGCAGATCCTGAGAGGGTTCTGAAGCAGAATCCTGAGAGGGTTCTGACGCAGATTTTTCTGAAGCAGCATCCTGAGAGGATTCTGAAGCGGAATTTTGAGAGGATTCTGAAACAGAATCCTGAGAGGATTCTGAAGCGGAATCCTGAGAGGATTCTGAAGCGGAATCCTGAGAGAATTCTGAAGCAGAATCCTGAGAGGGTTGTGAAGAAGCATCCTGAGACGATTTTGATGCAGAACCCTGAGAGAATTCTGAAGTAGAATCCTGAGAGGATTCTGCAGCAGAATCCTGAGTGGATTCTGAAGAAGAATCCTGAGAGGGTTGACAAGAAAAATCCTGAGACGGTTTTGACGCAGATTCTTGAGAGTGTTCTGATGCAGATTCTGGAGAGTATTCTGATGCAGATTCTTGAGAGGATTCTGAAGCAGAATCCTGAGAGGATTCTGAAGCAGAAACCTGGGAAGATTCCTGGAGGATTCTGAAGCAGAATCCTGAGAGGGTTCTGAAGAAGAATCCTTAGAGGATTCTGAAGCAGAATCCTTAGAGGATTCTGAAGCAGAATCCTTAGAGGATTCTGAAGCAGAACCCTGAGAGGATTCTGAAGCAGAATCCTAAGAGGATTCTGAAGCAGAATCCTAAGAGGATTCTGAAGCAGAATCCTAAGAGGATTCTGAAGAAGAATCAAGAGAGGATTCTGACGCAGATTCTTGGGAGGTTCCTGAGAGAATCCTGAAACTAAATCCTGAGAGAATTCTGAAGCAGAATCCTGAGAAGATTTTGACGCAGATTCTGGAGAGGATTCTGATGCAGATTCTTGAGAGGATTCTGAAGAGAATCCTGAGCGGATTCTGAAGCGGAATCCTGAGAGGACACTGAAGCAGAATCCTGACGGGATTCTGAAGCACAATCTTGAGAGGATTCTGAAGAAGAATCTAGCAAGGATTCAGAACTATGATGAGTCTGAACAAGAATCCTTAGAATTCTTAGATTCTGAATGAGAACCTTGAGATGACTGGAACAGAATACTGCGAGGATTCTGACCAAGAATCGGGAGAAAATTGTAAGCCAAGTCTTGAAAAGATTTCGAGCATAGTCATGAGTTAAATCCTGGGAGAATAGCAAACCAAATTCTGTTGAAATTAGTAGTTGAGCATTATGAACAGAATTTTAAGGGAATTCTGAGAAAATTAATAGAGGATTCTAAACCATTATCCTGAGAGGATTTTGAGCAAAAAATTGAAGCTTCAATCACGATATTTTTCAGCCTCTAAAGAGAATCATTATAAACTTTTGGGCGGTTATTTCTTTTACTTTGAAAATTTGGGAGAATTCTATATTTATTCGAAGATATTTCAAAGAAGATTTTGGTACTTGTCTGTTGATTTTCATGCTTCTATTAGAAATTTATCCGAAATCTGTCATCTGAATCTTATCGATCAGAGAAAACAATAAATATTCGAGAATTTTCCCAAGTTTCTTAACAAAGTTTTCTCACCATCCCTAGCAGCAACCCTCCCCAACCATAATGGCTCCATTAGCTAAATCAAAACCCAGTTTAAAAGCACATCATAATTTCCACAGCTTCACTTGAAAAACGATAAATCAAAAACCCACGTCGGACGTCAGCGCCGCCAAACATGTTTTCCCAACTCGGGCGGCACTCTTCGGCGAAGAACCAAGACCCGCGCCATAATCATAAATCATCAACCCGAAAAGAAATCTCCGTTTCGGGGAGCTTGTTATTGCCTTCGAGTAGGTAAAACAGGAGGCCTCAGTGGTCACCAATGGCACCTTACTTTACCACTCTGTTTTTGTAAGAGTAAATAAATATTAAGTGGCACGCAAAGTGGGTTTGTGGCTTGGCAACAACCCGTCGCCGAAATTAGATTTATAATAATCACAGTGAGGATTTTTTATCCTATCTCCAAGGCGACATAAAAGAATAACCAGAAAGGGTTGCAAGGGGATTCCGAATCCTGTTGCCGAGACTTCCCCGGGAGCAGATTTATGTCCTATTAAGGATCATGGTTAATATTTATGAATTTGAAGATTAAATCTTCTCTGGTGACAGAAGCAGGTTCGTACAGGTCAAACCAAATCGTCGCCCTAAGGGCAAATGGAGGGAAATCCTCGTTTTTTTCCTCTTAGGTTCCTTCTCTAATGATCTCCAGTGGCTCCTGTGGACTAGATTCCGAGGCAGATTCACAGGTGTATCCTGCGGCGGTGGGCCTGGTGATGACGTGAGAGCACATATAAGTCATGCCTTTTAGGAAGAAGCATGTAGCCTTAGAGATATCGCACAATAGCTTGGAGGCAAGGGCGAAGGGGTCGGTGGAGAAGGGGGAAGATCAGTAAAGGGAATTACACGTGTAACTTAATGTCGATTTAGGATAAAAGCCTACAACCGCCTCCCGGAATAAGGACATGTACGTATCTACAGTTGTGTTCGGAATAATAGTACTATATATTGAATTTTCATTCAAAATGCTCAAACTGATGTAACTTTGTTCCTGTATGAGTTAATGATAAAAATTTTCATTAAGTTTAGCAGCTAGTGAAATCACTCAAAACAATAGTATTTTAGAAATTTTACTAATGTATTTATATACCTACTCATATAAGAACAAAGTTACACCATGCCACCAAGTATTTTGTATGAAAATCTGCTCTCACTACTATTATTCTGAACACAACTGTACCTGTAACCAATAACGAAAAGAAGAAGACAGAGCAGGAATATGACTGCGATGACAACGCACGATGACGCCTTTAGGCCAAGATATATGATAATGGTCTTTGGTCGTCCTTCCGTCCATATATTCACCCCGAAAGAGCAACAGCGGAAACATCAGGCCAACCCCGAAACCGGAAATGGGCAGATTTGTCACCGGGGCAATCTGGGTGCTGGTTGGTTGGCTGGTTGGCTGGCTTGAAAAAGGGTTCTTTGATGGAGCGGGCTTTTTGTGTGGGTATCATCGAGTCCATTAAAGGTGATTCGGCTGTCGGAATGGAAATGGAAGAAGGCAGTTTAGCGATAAACGAGATCGAAAGCCGTCGGAATGGAGCGATTTATAAATCATCATTTCAAGTGGATTTAAGGATGGTGAAAAACTGAAATGATTTTGGGACAGAAAGTTGTCCGAAAAGTAACAATATATTTTTCATTTATTCGCAATAACATCTATTCAACTAAACTTAATATTTCAAAAAGATTCAAACAATTTCTGACGATAGTTTTAATATTTTTCCAAAGCTTCTGCTGAGAAGCTCCCAGGCTTCTGCTGAGAAGCTTCCAGGTTTCTGCTAAGAAGCTTCCAGGCTTCTGCTGAGAAGCTTCCGATTTTCTGCTGGAAAGCTCCCAAGCTTCTGCTGAGAAGCTGCCAAGCTTCTGCTGAGAAGCTTCCAAGCTTCTGCTGAGAAGCTCCCAAGCTTCTGCTGAGAAGCTCCCAAGCTTCTGCTGAGAAGCTCCCAAGCTTCTGCTGAGAAGCTCCCAAGCTTCTGCTGAGAAGCTCCCAAGCTTCTGCTGAGAAGCTCCCAAGCTTCTGCTGAGAAGCTCCCAAGCTTCTGCTGAGAAGCTCCCAAGCTTCTGCTGAGAAGCTCCCAAGCTTCTGCTGAGAAGCTCCCAAGCTTCTGCTGAGAAGCTCCCAAGCTTCTGCTGAGAAGCTCCCAAGCTTCTGCTGAGAAGCTCCCAAGCTTCTGCTGAGAAGCTCCCAAGCTTCTGCTGAGAAGCTCCCAAGCTTCTGCTGAGAAGCTCCCAAGCTTCTGCTGAGAAGCTCCCAAGCTTCTGCTGAGAAGCTCCCAAGCTTCTGCTGAGAAGCTCCCAAGCTTCTGCTGAGAAGCTCCCAAGCTTCTGCTGAGAAGCTCCCAAGCTTCTGCTGAAAAGCTCCCACGCTTCTGCTGAGAAGCTCCCACGCTTCTGCTGAGAAGCTCCCAAGCTTCTGCTGAGAAGCTCCCAAGCTTCTGCTGAGAAGCTCCCAAGCTTCTGCTGAGAAGCTCCCAAGCTTCTGCTGAGAAGCTCCCAAGCTTCTGCTGAGAAGCTCCCAAGCTTCTGCTGAGAAGCTCCCAAGCTTCTGCTGAGAAGCTCCCAAGCTTCTGCTGAGAAGCTCCCAAGCTTCTGCTGAGAAGCTCCCAAGCTTCTGCTGAGAAGCTTCCAAGCTTCTGTTAAGAAGGTTCCAAGCTACTGCTGAGAAACTTTCAGGTTTTGGATTCTGCTGAGAAGCTTCCAGGCTTCTGCTGAGAAGCTTCCAGGCTTCTGCTGTGAAGCTTTCAAGCTTCTGCTGAGAAGATTCCAAGCTTCTGCTGAGAAGCTTCCAAGCTTTTGCTGAGAAGCTTCTAAGATTTCGCTGAGAAGCTTCCAAGCTTGTGCTGAGAAGCTTCCAAGTTTCTGGTGAGATGCTTCCAAGCTTCTGCCAAGAAGCTTCCAAGCTTCTGCTGAGAAGCTTCCAGGCTTTTGCTGAGAAGCTTCCAGGTTTCTGCTAAGAAGCTTCCAGGCATCTGCTGAGAAGCTTCCAGGCGTCTGCTGAGAAGCTTCCAGGCGTCTGCTGAGAAGCTTCCAGGCGTCTGCTGAGAAGTTCCAGGGAAAAATTCTGCTGAAAAGCTTCCAAGCTTCTGCTGGAAAGACCCCATGTTTCTACTGAAAAGATCCCAAGATTCTGCTGAAAAGACCACAAGCTTCTACTGAAAGGATCCCAAGCTTCTGCTGAGAAGCTTCGGCTGAGAAGCATTCAGGCGTCTGCTGAGAAGTTCGAGGGAAAATTTTCCTATACTTAAACTTCCAGATGAAGTTTTCTCAAACTTCCAGAAGAAGTTTTCCCAAAACTTCCATGCGATTTTTTCCCAAACTATTACAAATTTAAGACTGGACAGGAAATCATTTTGCAAAATCCAGGCGAAGTTTTCCAGGAGATTTTTTGTTCAAACTTCCTGGACAAATGTTCTTAAACTTCCAGGTGAAGTTTTCTCAAACTTCCAAGAGAATTTAGACAAAGCTTCCAGTAGAAATTTTTCAGGATTTCCAGGAGGAGTTTTCCTAAGTTTCCATGGAAAGATTTCCCAGACTTCCAGAGGAAGTTCTTCCTCGCTTCCAAGAAAAGTTTCCCCATGCTTCCAGGGGAAGTTTTCCTAAACTTGCTGGGGATTTTTTTTTTCAAACTTCCAGGAAAGTTTTCCCAAACTTGCAGGAGGAGTTTTCCCCGATTTTTTTTCAAACTTTCAGGAAATTATTTTCCAAAATTAAGAGGAGTGTTACTATGTTTCCGAATTTATTCCAAATTTCTTGAAGAAGTAGTCATACTTTCAGAGAAAGCATTCTTATTTATAAGAGAAAGATTTCCAAAATTTCCAGGAGTAGCTTTCTAAGAATAGTTTCCTAAATTTTACAGGGTAATTTTCTGCAAACAAAGATCTAATAGGAACTCGAAAATCAATTATGTAAAGTGTCTGAAAAATATAAATCTATAGGAAACCAAATGCTCTAAGAACATCTTTAAACAACTACAAACATTACATCATCAATTTACGACTAACTTCTACCAACTTTTCATTGCCCATAATCGCTCGCTTATTACCCTCGTTAACTTATCACTCACGACAGCCGTTTCGTCTTCATTCTCCATCGATTCGAGACCATCGACGAGCGCTAATTGTCGTCACCCCCTTCATCACTCTCCCTCCTCGTCAAATTCCCTTCCCTTCCTCCCGGGCAATCCGAGACAAATAAATATTAATGCCCGTCAAATTAGCACAACATAAACTATCATCCATCTCTCACTCTCCCCATTTCCCAGCGCCAGGACCTGATTCCGATCCACTCGAACAAACTTTCCGATCTGGATTCGAACTTTGTCTTGCTGGCTGCTCTTCATCTCCGATAATAGTCCCGAGCAGAGCAACCGTACAAACAATAAACGATGAATAAAACATCGGTTTCGATCCCTTCCCCCTGCCGTTGCCAACAGTTCCCCGGAAACTTCTGGGATCCGTTCAAAGGATCAAATCTCAACCACGACGACGACCGTTGGCAAAACAACAGGCACCTTCATCGATTTATCTCGAACTGAGAAAGAGGTTATGGGGAGGAAGGGAAATCGTTTTCGAATTGGAAATTAAATGATAACAGCGATGAATTAAGCAACTTCCTAGGAAAACCGCCTCCAGCCCTTCCCCGCTCCAATTGGCTTTGACAAACCGTTTGTCTGTTTATCTATCATCAGAATAAGGTCTGCCTGGGTCCACCTCACGCAATCGTTGTCGTCGGCGTCGTTGTCATTGCACATTAATTCAATTCATCGGCGCTGAAGGCCTTCTTGGCGATATCAAAGAAATGTCCGTTGGAAGATTTCCGACAGGATAAGACACTGAAACAGGCCGCTTTGAACCGGTCCAGGTTGAGCGATGATGTCAAGAACATAAATACGCCAGAAGACGCTAGATACTCACTGATAGCTCCGACGCCGATCACTGTGTTCGGTTCCAGCTTGGCCTTCTTGGTGGCCAGGTCCTGGTTGTTGTTGTCCGATGCTGGTGCCATGACTGCTGCCTGACTGAGGAGTTCGTCGCTACCGCGCTGTGGAAGATACGAGAAGAGGGGGAAGCTGTTAGAATTCGGTTTTACTGATGGCTTTTAAAACGGCTCCGTAATGCGTTTAGACATGTGAGCCCAGAAGTTGAGTTTTAATTCAGGTCTATCCAATTATATTTAGGAAATGGAAAGTTATGATGTTTTAGCTAAGATTTTGACCACCAAGGTGGTTTTCCAGGGAACTGGACGAAGTCTTCCAACGAGCTGGAAGAAATCTTCCAACGAGCTGGAAGAAGTCTTCCAACGAGCTGGAAGAAGTCTTCCAACAAAATGGAGGAGGTCTTCCAACGAGCTGAAAGAAGTCTTCCAACTAGCTGGAAGAAGACTCCCAACGAGCTGGAAGAAGTCTTCCAACGAAATAGAAGAAGTCTTCCAACAGAAAGGAAGTCTTCCAACGGGAAGAGCGTCTTCCAGCGGAATGGGAGTCTTCCAATGGGACTTCTGCTGAGAAGATTTCAGGCTCCTGCTGAGAAGCTTCCAGGCTTTTGCTGGGAAGCTTCCAGGCTTCTGATGAGAAGCTTCCAGGCTTCTGCTGAGAAGCTTCCAGGCTTCTGCTGAGAAGCTTCCAGGCTTCTGCTGAGAAGCTTCCAGGCTTCTGCTGAGAAGCTTCCAGGCTTCTGCTGAGAAGCTTCCAGGCTTCTGCTGAGAAGCTTCCAGGCTTCTGCTGAGAAGCTTCCAGTCTTCTGCTGAGAAGCTTCCAGGCTTCTGCTGAGAAGCTTCCAGGCTTCTGCTGAGAAGCTTCCAGGCTTCTGCTGAGACGCTTCCAAGCTTCTGCTGAGAAGCTTCCAGGCTTCTGCTAGGAAGGTTCCAGGCTTCTGCCGAGAAGCTTCCAGACTTCTGCTGAAAAGCTTCTTGGGCTTCTGCTGAGAAGCTTCCAGGCTTCTGCTGAGAAGCTTCCAGGCTTTTGCTGGGAAGCTTCCAGGCTTTTGCTGGGAAGCTTCCAGGCTTCTGCTGAGAAGCTTCCAGGCTTCTGCTGAGAAGCTTCCAGGCTTCTGCTGAGAAGCTTCCAGGCTTCTGCTGAGAAGCTTCCAGGCTTCTGCTGAGAAGCTTCCAGGCTTCTGCTGAGAAGCTTCCAGGCTTCTGCTGAGAAGTTTCCAGGCTTCTGCTGAGAAGCTTCCAGGCTTCTGCTGAGAAGCTTCCAGGCTTCTGCTGAGAAGCTTCCAGGCTTCTGCTGAGAAGCTTCCAGGCTTCTGCTGAGAAGCTTCCAGGCTTCTGCTGAGAAGCTTCCAGGCTTCTGCTGAGAAGCTTCCAGGCTTCTGCTGAGAAGCTTCCAGGCTTCTGCTGAGAAGCTTCCAGGCTTCTGCTGAGAAGCTTCCAGGCTTCTGCTGAGAAGCTTCCAGGCTTCTGCTGAGAAGCTTCCAGGCTTCTGCTGAGAAGCTTCCAGGCTTCTGCTGAGAAGTTTCCAGGCTTCTGCTGAGAAGCTTCCAGGCTTCTGCTGAGACGCTTCCAAGCTTCTGCTGAGAAGCTTCCAGGCTTCTGCTAGGAAGGTTCCAGGCTTCTGCTGAAAAGCTTCTTGGGCTTCTGCTGAGAAGCTTCCAGGCTTCTGCTGGGAAGCTTCCAGGCTTCTGCTGGGAAGCTTCCAGGCTTCTACTGAGAAGCTTCCAGGCTTCTGCTGAGAAGCTTCCAGGCTTCTATTGAGAAGCTTCCAGGCTTCTGCTGAGAAACTTCCAGGCTTCTGCTGAGAAGCTTCCAGGCTTCTGCTGAGAAGCTTCCAGGCTTCTGCCGAGAAGCTTCCAGGCTTCTGCTGAGAAGCTTCCAGGCTTCTGCTGAGACGCTTCCAAGCTTCTGCTGAGAAGCTTCCAGGCTTCTGCTAGGAAGGTTCCAGGCTTCTGCTGAGAAGCTTCCAGACTTCTGCTGAAAAGCTTCTTGGGCTTCTGCTGAGAAGCTTCCAGGCTTCTGCTGAGAAGCTTCCAGGCTTCTGCTGAGAAGCTTCCAGGTTTCTTCTGAGAAGCTTCCAGGCTTCTGCTGAACACTTGCAGGCTTCTGCTGCGAAGCTTCCAGGCTTCTGCTGAAAAACTTCCAGGCTTCTGCTGAGAAGCTTCCAGGCTTAATGTTTCCCACATTTCCAATGGAAGTTTTCCCATAGTAGAGCAGTTTTCCCAAACTTTCAGGGGAAGTTTTCCAAAACTATTGGAAGAAGTCGTCAAACTAAATGGATGGAGTCTTCAAACAAACTGGAAGAAGTCTTCGAACGAACAACTCCACATCAGAAGGGCATGTTTTTGGAACCTTTGATTCCCTGATTGAAGTTGGACTTCGCCTCGGTCCTCAATATCACCCCTAAAACAATGAAACCCTCATTCACCAAACTCCACCCCTTCAATCAAACTGCCTTTTAAAACAATCTCACCACACTCACTCGATCGAACCTTTCGCAAATAGGATTCCTCCGGTCCCGGGAGCCAGCCGCAAAAATTGCCGGCCAAAATCCTTTTAAAGCACCACCACTTAGGGCTAATATCCGATCCGGAAAACCAAAAATCACCATCCCAACCATGTCCGGAAATACGCGTACACGTAGAAAGAAAGCAAAACTTCCAGTGTTTCTTTTTCCGTGATTAATTTGGGTCAGCTCGAACCTTTTTCCCCCCCTTCAGCCCCTAGTGATGCCTTTCCGAAAAATCTTCTCTTACCTGTGCAGAACTACTTCGAAAGAAATTGTTTCGAAAACATCATCCCTTAACAACACACACACATGATGTGGTTTTGCGATTTTCACTCGATTCAACTTTCGTGTTTCCTGAGTCGGAAGGAGGAGGTTTCGGATCGAGATAAGGATTTTCATTTTTTTCTTCACCAAGCCCAACCGCAACAGCTAGGGAAGTAGTAGCTTTGAGAGGTCGATGGTTTTCCTGGTTTGGATTTTTCACTTTTAGTCGGTGGATAAAAAAGGGCAAGTCGGTGTTGAAAGGTGCTGAACGTTTTTTAAGCTGGACGAAAACGGCAGCCGGATTAACGAACATTTAAAGAAGGGAAGTACTTTATGTTTTATCTAAAAGTTGCCAAGGTAGTAAAGATATATTTTATCGGTAAATTAACAAAAATAAGCAATGATAAATTTGGAAAAAATGGAAACATGTTCCAAGGTAAACCAATTCTTCAACAATTTCAAACACATCTCCATCAAACACTAACTCAGCACCTATACCAAGCCTATCTCGATGTTTACTTGCAACCATGTACTTAATTTTGGTAGAATCAATGGTCAGGTCTCGCTGTCTCATGTGCGAGGAACAGTATGTGCGACCGTATTATGATAGAGCCGTTTCTCTGCACGCCAGTTCTCATAATAGCACCCTCGAGTGCAATGTTGAACAGCAAATTCGAAAGTGCGTCTCCTTGCTTCAATCCGACTAACGTCTTAAACAAGGTTGATACCTTATCTGCAAACCGAACACTTGATTTCGTACCATCCAGCGTTGCAGGTATCAGCCTAATTAGTTTCGCCAGAAAACCATGTTCACCATGCGTCTTGAAATCAATAAACAGATGGTGGATCTGCAAGTTATACTCTCGGAATTTATCTAAGATCATTCGCAAGGCAAACGTATCCGCCTAATTAGCTTCGCCGGAAAACCATGTTCAGCCATTATCTGCCACAGCTCATTTCTTTTCACTTAATCGTACGCCACCTTGAAATCAATAAACAGATGATGAGTCTGCAAGTTATACTCTCGAGATCTATCGCACCATTTGTAAGGTAAACATCTGGTCCGTTGTCGAGCGGTCCTTACGAAAACCAGCTTGGTATTCGCCGACGAAGGACTCCTTGAGTCAGTCTGTTAAACAGGATGCTCGACAGTATTTCGTACGCCAAATTCAGCAGGGTAATTCCTCTGTGCTTGGAACGATTGCGAAAGGATTGAAGCTGAATAATGTTCCCGGACCAGATGGTATCCCTAATATTGCGCTAAGGGCAGCAAACTTGGCGTTCCCAGCGTTGCAGAAGTTTCTAGCGGAAGACGGCTTCCCAGACAGATGGAAGGCGCAGAAGCTGGTGTTGCTGCCGAAACCGGGAAAACCGCCAGGAGATCCTGATTCATATAGAGCACTTCTGGAGAAGGTCATCCTCGACAGGCTGACGATCTACACGGAAGGCGAGAGCGGATTGTCGAAAAGGCAGTTCAGATTCCGTAAAAAGACTTCGACGGTAGATACTATGCGGATGGTCATCGCGTGCGCGGAGAAAGCGTCAAAGCACAAGAGGAGAGGCAGTGCGCATTGGTAACGATAGATGTTATGAACGCGTTCAACAGTGCCCGTTGGGAGGCTATCGTCGCAGCCCTACAAAGAGTGCGCATCCTCGAATTTCTCTG
Organism: Aedes aegypti; assembly: GCF_002204515.2. Taxonomy (NCBI): domain Eukaryota; kingdom Metazoa; phylum Arthropoda; class Insecta; order Diptera; family Culicidae; genus Aedes; species Aedes aegypti. The sequence goes on along the minus strand of NC_035107.1, from coordinate 219,851,690 downwards.
TAAAGTTCTGCAAAGCTACTTTCAGAACCGTGTATTGGTTTACGACACAAACCAGGAACGGATGTCAGCCAAAGTAACGGCGAGAGTTCCACAGGGATCCATACTTGGTCCAACACTGTGGAATATGATGTACGATGAAGTTCTAACCTTGACACTGCCGAGAATGCGAAGGAGGTGGAGATGCTGACGGAGGAATCACTAGACATCATTAAATCGTTGATGACTGGGGTCAATCTGCAGTTAACCCACCCCAACGGAGGTGGTGCTGGTCAGTAATTGCAAGACAATCAAGATCAACGTCGGAGGACACGCAATCTCATCGAAGCGCTCTCTAAAGCACCTTGGAGTAATGGTCGACAGGCTAAACTTCAACAGCCACGTAGACTGCCTGCGAAAAGGCAGCGGAAGCAGCGAACACTGTAGCTAGGATCATGCTCAACATTGGAGAACCAAGAAGCGTCCATATTGAGATACGGAGTCACGGCTTGGGCTGCAGCGTTAAGTACCAAACGCAATCGAGAGAAGCTGGCAGGTACGTTCCGGCTCATGGCTATACGAGTGGTGAGTGCACTACAAGGAATGTGAGGAACATCATCAGATGGCCAAGTGGTAGCAGGAGTGGAATAACTCGGAGAAAATAAGGTGGACTCACAGACTCATTCGTGTTGGTGAGGACGACCAGAAAACATGGAGAAGTTAACTTTTTCCTGACCCTGTTTTTGTCGGGCCATGGATGCTTCCGAACACGCAGAGCCAGGCCGGACAGGCTAAGTATAGAGGAGACACCGTAGAATGGTTTATTCGACTGCCCATTATTCAAGGATATAAGAAGCGAGATGATGTCAGAAACTGCAAGCGTCCTAAATCCGGACAACATCGTGCAGAACATGTGCCAGCATGGAAGCACTTGAAATGCGATGAACAGAAAGATAACGCGGATTATGTCGTCGCTGCAAAGCAGATGGCGTTAAAACCAGAGAGCTCCGGACCGCGATCGGAGTAGACTAGATCCTCCGTCGGGGACTAGATCGAGTAGGACGGACGTAGCGTAATATCGGTAATAAGTTGTCGGGGCGCCTGTAAGCCGGAAATCATCCTCCAACCGGAATTGCAGAACCGAGCCTGGCACGTGGCCGACCAACGTCGAGTCGGAGTAGGCTGAGTCCACCGCCGGGGTCAAGCTGAGTAATTCGCGAAACAGAACCGGCAAAAGGTCGTCGGGGCGCCTGTGAACCCTCCACCGGAATCGCAGATCCGACCTCGACATCTGCCCGGATAGCATATCGATGATTGTACGACATTTCCCAGAATGACGTTCCCCAGAACGACATTCCCCAGAACGCCATTCCCCAGAATGCGACATTCCCCAGAAATTCATTCCCCAGAATGGGACATTCCCCAGAAAAAAAAATAGCAAGAGATGTTTGGGGTCTTAAAATCCAGTTAAATGGTTAGTAGTAAATAGTGAACGCATTTAACTGCAAAATCGAGGAAAACCAAATTATAGTTCTCATTGGTAAAACATTTTCGTATTTTTTTAATGACATTGTTTTCAATCTTTCGTTTTTTGACTGGAGAATCTTTAAATCCAAAATTCTAGAAATACATCAAATACAGCGCCACCTTTGGTCAGAAATGTAATTCGAACCTTTTGGACAATTTTTATATATTTTTGACGATTTTCTCTTTACAATCTTCAAGCACGTTTAGTCCCTCCTTAGAGTTGATGAACTTTGTTCAAATGTTTGCAGTATTTTATTGTAGTCTGATTAATATGGGCCAACCTAGTGCACAAAGACTACGATCTTTTGTAGCTTTAGTTTTGCTATGAAAGGAAGTTACCAAAGACAAGAGAAATTTTCTAGTGTAATTGTATTTTATTAATCTACATAATTACGGAGACAATACACCTAGGAAGAACAGCATATGTTCAAAAGAAGGGAGAATATTCTATGAAACCAGAAAGCATATTCCATCAATTTATTTGGTATACAAATTACCCTTTGAAAAAATACAATTAGAAAGAACAACCAATTTAAAAAGAAGGAAGAATAACTATGAAAACAAACAAATCCAATAGCTTGATCATGAACATAGTATGACATATGTAAGAGCAGCTTATCTTAAACGGTTGTGCTACTTTTCCTCGAATGTTGGTTCCCCAAATGTCGTTTGCCCGAACGCCAGATCCCAGGACGCCAGTGCCCCGAACAACCCGTTTCCCCGAATAGCCTAGTTCCCGAAAAGTTTTTAAGCTCTTATAATTGTCATAACTTTTTGTGTTTCAAAGTGATGAACGAACCGGTCATCTGATATGCACCCTTCTTCACTTCATTAGCGGTTCTTTCGAGTTTCACCATCATCGGCATTTTTGGCAAGATGTATTCAGTCGAGGATGACATTATAATCCATGTTGTCTTCTTCTTTTAATTGCTTATCATTCATTCTAGTTCAGCACCCAGTCCTTCAAGACTATTCTTGCCCCTGTTTGAACTGCATCACTTTTCGGGGAAACGAATCATTCGGGGAAATGTCTTTTAATGAAACGAGTCATTCGGAGAGGTGGCATTCCGAGAAATGATATTCAGGGAAATAACAGTAGTACAATCATGTTAAGTAGATGTAAAATTGTGCAAAAGCATTTTTCCCTTAAGATTTTGGTTAGGTCTGCCGATGTACCACGTAGTCATTTATTTTGGATTTTCAAAGCACCTCCTGCCCCCTTCGTGATCTTCTGTCCGTACAAACGTTATGAAATTTGTAAGGGCCGTGCCTTTGGCCAAACCATGACCCCTCCCCCCCTCACCCTAGGTGACCAAGACCTGCCTCGCCGTTTAAAAGGTTTTTTTTTGAACTCAATTCCGATTTTATTCGCTTGAGATCCACAATAATGATTTTGACAAAATAATATTTTGGCTGATTTGACGTCTGTGTCCGGAATTTGAATCAATTCAGTAGGTACATTTTAACGACAAAAAAAAAACTGAATAACCTATTTTTTTTTCACTATTTAAAAACGTATAAAAACGATTCTGGGGAATGTCCCATTCTGGGGAATGTCCTATTCTGGGGAAAGGATTTCTGGGAAATGTCCCATTCTGGGAAATGGGTTTCTGGGGAACGTCATTCTGGGGAATGTCGTTCTGGGGTTTGACTTTCTGGGAAATGTCCTACAACCCATATCGATTTGGGAGATCTTCCGCCGCCAGGGAAATCATTGTCGGAGTAGGATAGATCCACCGCCGGGGACTACTCTGAGTAGTACATAGCGTATCACCGGTTTGAGTCATTGGGCCGTATGAATAAAATGTAGTAAAGTTGAGTTTACTACAACCTCGGTAGTAAACGCTATATGTGGAACACGAGTGGAATATGTTTGTGTCATTTTCCTTTCTACACCTTTCGAACATACTACAAACAACGCGTTGCTATGAATAAAGGTAGCATTTACTACAAAGCTACTGGTAGTTAGCTTAAGAGGTTGCTACTCATGCTTTGAGATTGCGAAATTGAATGGAATAATTTACTTTTGAGTAAAAATCATGGGAAAACGATATGAGTTTTGATATTTCGGAAGGTATTTTGAGTTTTGCTTTGGAGTTCTGAGGTGACTTAAACATTCGCCCCGTCAATTCTGAGATTCCGGTAAGATTACTGGCAGTAGCAATTTGTAATATCCGTGTGAACTCTGGCATTACGATAATCATGTTATTTTCTAGGAATTTTAGGATGTCGGTAGGAATTCAGATATTTATAATGTAATTCTGAATTTTACGTGTAAATTCTGACATCTCAGATTCTCAGATTTCCTTTGAAATTCCGGAATTCCTGTAGGAATATTGGGATTCCGATAGGGATGTCGGATTTTTTTATGATAATTCTGGAAGTTTAAATACCATTCTAGGAATATTGCGGAAATATTAGAAATCTGGTAAAAACTCTAGAATTGGGGTGGGAATGGGATTCCGGATATTAATCTCTTAGAATTCTGTGGGTATCTTTGAGAAGGTATTTCTGTAAGAATCTATGAGATTGCGGTGAGATTCCTGCGAATTATTGTGTGAATATTTGTAATTCTGAATAAAATCTTTGTAATTATTGTAAAAACCTTTAAGATTCCGTTGATCTCCAGTTCCGTTAGAATTTCAAAGCTTTAATATAAACCTTTTGAATGTCGGTAAATATTTTATAGATTTCAATGGGATTACTTGTGAAATCGATAAGAATTTTAATAATTTCAAAGGGAACCCTGAATTTTTAGGAGAGATCTTCATTGAATTCTTACGACAACAAATGGAATCACTACAATTCCCATTAAAATCTCTACGTTCTAAGTTCTAGAAATTCCAAGGATACTATCAGAAACCCCACCAAAATAACGAGAATATCACAGAAACACTTAGAACTTCCGGAATTCAACATGCTGTTAAGAAAACACACGGGGAGCATCAAAATTCTACCTCTCTAAATTCTATTCTCAGTATTGGTGCTAGAAAATATGTAATTCCTAATTTGATAGCTGTAGTCTCAAGACCTCTTCATAGATGTTAAGCTAATATTAAATAAAAACATCAATCGCTGGCGTTGGCGAAGACCAAAAACCACTCAGAAAATTCTTTGATGTACCATCATCATAAAATCATAGACATAAAGAGAATACCAGACTAATCGCAAAATTACACTACAAATCTTGTCAAATTACAGCACCTTCATGATTTTGTGCAAATTGTCGCGTAATCGATTAGATTCCATACATTTCCGCCATATGCATGATTGTATTAATTTTAAGCGTCACTCTGAATAGATTGTTCTTTACGTGCAGAATCACTCTGCACCCTGAATGGAAATTTCTTAACGTGCAGCTTCAGTCACTGCTCATGTTCGAAAGTAGTAAGTACTACATGTTCGAAAAGTGTTTTATTCATACCAAAAGTGTAGTAAACTTTGTGGATTTTGTTTTTGAGTAGATGCTACATGTAGTAAAATTCAACGTTTTTTATTCATACCACCCATTGAGTCACGGAGCGCCAGTGAATCGGAAGCCATCCTCCAATCGGTATCGCTGCACCGACCTCGGCATCCAATTGGTCAACCAGGAGAGCTCGAAAAACATCAGCGGAGAACGAGTCGTTGTAGAATAGCAAAGTGCACATGAGTGTCCAGTAGAAGTTCAATAAGGCCCTGACGCGAGGAGTAGAATGCATCGTCGCCCGCCGTTTTAGCGAATTCTCGTCTCGATCATTGCACATGGCGGGCACTGGTATGGTATTGTGCCGCGCGTCATTGACCGTTGCATAAAACCTTCGCATATCGTTTCGGTTTATAGCATCTTGAGCTTTGTGCTGCCTTTTCTTTCTACGGTTGATTCGTTTTCTTCGGCTCTTGCTCTCCTGTATCGTTCTGTGTTATGCTGAGTACCGGTATCGGCTCCTGGCGACATTCTTCACGACTGTCACTCTCTAGCACTCTTCATCGAACCAGTTGTTTCGTCTTCGTCGTTGACCAATGCCATTGATTCTACCCAACTGCTCGTCTAGATGTTGGCGGTACTGTGCAGCTACCCCATCAGTCAACAAGCGTTGGATATTGAAGCGTAGCGTTCTGTTAGTTCTGGAACTCGTGACGCTGGATAACCGTGCCAGAATGTTAGCTATAACGAGATAATGATCCAAGTCGATATTACGGCCTTAAGAGGTCCTGACATCCATGGACATCAGATAAATGTCGCCCATCAACCAGCACGTGGGCTATTTTGACATAGACCTTATCTAGGCTGTCATAGAACTCATCCTTCATGTCATCCTGTAGAACGAGCGTCGAAATTAGGATCATGTTCGGAACCATATTGCGGTTACGCAAATAGCAAATCCAAACTTCTAGTGTTTTCTTGTGGAAGTGCGGAGGACTCCTCGGCTTCAATAAGGCAAGGAACACGTCATCATATCCCTCCCATCCCCAAATTGACCTGCATTCGGCCGCAGCCAGCCCGGTATTGCTTGTTTTAACAACACCCTGAGTAGCGTCTGTTTTTGGTATACAAATTTTCGATAAATCCTATTGTTGAAAAATGTAGTGACTGGATGGAAAAAGTGGTAAACTATGACTCGCCATTCACGGTGGTCTTTCCTTCTCGTGAGGAATGGGAAGGAGGTGGACCCACCATTTCACCGGGATCTATTAAATTCTACACAGATGGTTCAAAAATGAATAATTTGACAGGGTCTGGAGTATACGGACCGAAAACCAAAATCTCTGTCTCTCTTGGACAGTGGCCTACAGTATTTCAAGCAGAAGTCTATGCAATCAAGGAATGTGCGCAGCTGTGTCTGAAAAGAAATTACAGACATGCCACCATCTGTATTTTCTCTGATAGTCAAGCAGCGCTTCAATCTTTGAAGGCTTTCACTTGCAACTCAAAACTTGTGTGGGAATGCATTCTTGCACTGAAATCCCTAGCTGAACGCAATCGAGTTAAACTATATTGGATCCCAGGACATACGGGTCTAGAGGGTAACGAAATTGCCGATCAGCTAGCAAGGAATGGATCAACCAATATGTTCATTGGTCCAGAGCCATTCCTTGGCATTTCAAACTCTGCACTAAACACGGAATTGAACAACTGGTTGTTCGGTCAAATTCAATCAAATTGGAATACAGTTTCCAATGCGAATCAGTCCAAAAGGTTCGTAACAATAAACACGACACAAACACAAAAACTTATAGGTCTCAACAAAAGGGATCTCAGAACATACATCGGTCTAATAACTGGTCACTGCCCAAGCAGATACCACTTATACAAGATCGGTGTCGTCCAAAACACAAATTGCCGTTTCTGTGACGAGACGGACGAAACCTCACAACACCTTCTCTGCTCTTGCAGTGCACACATCCATCGTAGGTTCAAAATATTTGGCAAGCACTACTTACAGCCAGCTGATATTTGGAACGCATCCCCCAGGGAGGTGGTTAGCTTTATTAGGCTGATCACGCCAGATTGGGGGAACTACAACACTGCAACCTAGGACTTCTGCCCATCAATGGCAGATGGTTCAAAGTTCAGTCAAATGCGCAAAGTATTCCGGAGGCACATTTGCTACTGGAAAACATTGTGTACATAGAGTAATAGGGTATATCACAATAGTCCTAAAAAATGGACGCAGTGATCCCACACCCGACAGAAGAAGAAGAAGCGTCTGTTTTATGAGAAACTAGTGATGATTATCCTTTTTCCTATGTCACGATAATACTTTCCCAGGACGAAAACTGTGTTCTTTAGGTTGGCTTTAAGGGGCCGGTTCCGGTTCATGGCCGACGCCAAAGAGCATATACGGACCAAAAAAAAAGGGGAGAATGTTTGTAATTTTTTGACTACGTGGCAGCAAAACAAAGACGTGCTCGCTCGGTCCTGGGCTTTCTGCTCTCTGCTGCCAGGAGGTTTGTGTCTCGGTTTGGTGAGCATACATTAAGGGGTTTATCGTGGCAAAAAGGGGTTGGGGAGATTCAATTTCCCGAAATTCCCACCGCAGGCGATGGTGAGGTCGTAAAAACCGGGACAAATACGTGTTTAGAAGACCGGTGAAAGATGAGGCTCTGAATGAGGCTGAAATTTGTTTGTTGAGTGAAAAAATTAGAATAAAGAAACATGTTTTAGGACTGATAACTACGATGAGTGCTCCCTTGTCGAGACTTCGACCCGGAACATGCCACAAAAGAGCCTCCACAGTTTCAAATGTCAGAAAATATTCAACAAAAATCACTGAACAAGCTTTCATCATCATCATCATCATCATCATCGTTGGAACCAGCCCCGATAATTCCTTACTCATCAAATTTTCCGTACCCACATTTTACATGGGAGCCAATCCTTTATCCCTGGCCTGTTCTGCTTGCAGGCACTTTTCTGTGTGCTTTGTAATGTTTCATCTTCCAATCCTTTTCCCACATCCTCGTTTTCCGGCGGAGAGCGATACACATGAAATGCCCCGGAGGCAGGACGCAGCGACGGAACGTTGAAAGCCACATCCTCTCACACAACCCCTTCGCTCCTTGTCACCCCTCGTACAATGGAATGTATTTACCTTTATATTATTACCATTATCATGTAAAACCACCGGGTGCCCCCTCTCCCTGGCCTTCCCTAGTAAGCACCCGGAAGGGGTGGCAGGAATCCAAAAATTTTAATCTTTTGTTGTGAACTAACTCCGGCGGGCAGGCAGACCATTTGTTCTGCGTTCCATTCGAATGGGGGAGGAAGACCAGTCAGCCGCACCGAAAACGATGATAGACTACTCTGTGTACTGCTGTGCGGAGGTAAACGCCTTTAGGTTGGTACTAGTTGGCACGTTCCGGCAAAAGGGTAGGGTTGGATTGGGGGTTTTGTAATGTGGGTGAAAAAGAAATCCATCAAATGTTGGCAGTTCCGGTGGAAATCGATGAGGCTGGGTTTCAATCGATTGGTGAAACATTGTTTAACTATTGAAAGATGGATTGACAGAGGAAAAAGCTTTCGCTTTCGTATTTTTAAATGAATCTTTTTTTTTTGGTAGATGAATACTAACTTTTAAGTAGAAAACACATTTCAGGAAGATTTCTTAAAGTATATTTTTTCAACAGAACTTCTCTTTCACCTTTAGGAAACTTCCCAGGGAAGACATCCCTTGGGAGACTTCCCAGGGAAGACTTCCCTTGGGAGACTTCCCAGGGAAGACTTCCCTTGGAAGACTTCCCTTGGAAGACTTCCCTTGGAAGACTTCCCTTGGAAGACTTCCCTTGGAAGACTTCCCTTGGAAGACTTCCCTTGGAAGACTTCCCTTGGAAGACTTCCCTTGGAAGACTTCCCTTGGAAGACTTCCCTTGGAAGACTTCCCTTGGAAGACTTCCCTTGGAAGACTTCCCTTGGAAGACTTCCCTTGGAAGACTTCCCTTGGAAGACTTCCCTTGGAAGACTTCCCTTGGAAGACTTCCCTTGGAAGACTTCCCTTGGAAGACTTCCCTTGGAAGACTTCCCTTGGAAGACTTCCCTTGGAAGACTTCCCTTGGAAGACTTCCCTTGGAAGACTTCCCTTGGAAGACTTCCCTTGGAAGACTTCCCTTGGAAGACTTCCCTTGGAAGACTTCCCTTGGAAGACTTCCCTTGGAAGACTTCCCTTGGAAGACTTCCCTTGGAAGACTTCCCTTGGAAGACTTCCCTTGGAAGACTTCCCTTGGAAGACTTCCCTTGGAAGACTTCCCTTGGAAGACTTCCCTTGGAAGACTTCCCTTGGAAGACTTCCCTTGGAAGACTTCCCTTGGAAGACTTCCCTTGGAAGACTTCCCTTGGAAGACTTCCCTTGGAAGACTTCCCTTGGAAGACTTCCCTTGGAAGACTTCCCTTGGAAGACTTCCCTTGGAAGACTTCCCTTGGAAGACTTCCCTTGAAAGACTTCCCTTGGAAGACTTCCCTTGGAAGACTTCCCTTGGAAGACTTCCCTTGGAAGACTTCCCTTGGAACACTTCCCTTGGAAGACTTCCCTTGGAAGACTTGACTTCCCTTGGATTCTTATACGAACTATGTGAGATTTCCCTAGAGCTAGAAGTGTCTCAGATGTATCTTCAGTAAGTTCTGAGACGAATCCTGAGTGGATTCCGAGGCGATACTATGGAGATTATGGAACCAATTCATGTGAGGATTTTGGGTTGATCCAGTAAAGGATTCTGAGAAAAATATTGAAGAAATTCTGAGAAAATTTCTGAAAGAATTCCGAAAGATTTTTGATAGCAAACCTTATTTGGAAAAGTATTCTTGAAGATGTTTCATTTCAAAACAGGTAGCATTTTGGAAGTCATCATAGTGTAACCATCTCTTGTGAAACGTCTTCATAGGAAAATTCTTACTGCTTTCGGCACAGTATTGACACCGAACCTAAAAAGTTGTCCAGAGAGACATAAGTTTCTATAGTGCACTAAGAAGTTGTCCTAATGGCCTGAATAATAGTCCGAATAGACCAAAAACGATGTTCATGAGTAAGTGTAGTAGTAAAATAAGTGAGTTCGTAGGATTCCTCAAAAAACTGTTGATGATCAATAGATGTCTTCAGAGAACCTCAGAAATTCTTCCTTGAAGGAATTCAGAAAGGATCCAGGTTACAGTCAAAAGTTCACTGAAGAACTTAAGGACCAGACGGGAAATTTTTCAAGATTTGAGAAAGCCTAAATCGTATAAAATAAGTCCTACTTAGCTGATTAACTTATGGATAAAATCGAATCTAAAATGGGTCCAAATCTTTGTTAAAAAAGTTATATCAAATGACCTTATGGAGAAACACTGAATTTATGAAGCCTTGAAAATGTTCAACAACCGACTGCTTGAAACTGCTCCAACACATGCTGCTAGTTATCAATACAAAGAAGCAGGAACCGAACCACTCCCGTTGGGGCAAGGCAGCCTCAACTATAGTATCTCCCAGAATCACCCGCTTGTTCAAATATTCATACCGATGTTGTTCTCTTCCAATGAGTATGTTTTTTTTTTTTTTTTTTTTTCCTTCTAAGCAATGGGGGGATAATCTGCTCAACAGACTCCGGACCGAGGTCCGGGAGTGTGGGGTTGGGGACCATTTACTACGTACAAGCAGTAAACAGGACTACACCCCCGACCCACTAAACCATTTCCATTGCCGCCAAACCCTTCGTCTCTCCGGGACCACCAAGAAGGCATTGCTTCGGAGAGGGGCTATTGCACATCGCATCCTCCAGGTTAGCTGCGTAGCCATGCAGCAACGAACATCGATGACACGCTTATGGGGGTCCACCAAGGTAGCATGCTGGCGCATTGCCAGCTTCCCGGGTGGTCCTCACCTCCCGTTGTCCGCTGAAGGCGGGCAGGGTCGACCACTAAGCCCGCGCCCAGCTGCACCGCAGGTATCAAGAACTGATACTGCGGGCTTCGCAATTTGACCTACTGAAGGCTCAGGCCCTATCAGCTAGCACCAGCTGGGATTGCTGACGAAGGGGCCTCCACCTGCCCCGAACAACCAGAGGCTCGTATCCACCCAGTAGGCCGGCGCCACGACAGCAGCGCTACCAGGATGTTCTCCCCGCGGCCACTTAATCACTGTAAGGGTCGATTTCGACCGTAGGGCACCGGTATGACCTACGTAGCCGACTGCGAACCCTTGGACCACCTGTTGATTAGCGTCTGCACTAGTCACTCCTCGAGTCCACACGCCACCTCCTTTGGAGTTCCGAGACGATGTGGGTGATAGCCGATGAAACGGCATTCCAGCCAAACTCGTCTGCACACATCCTCTGGACCAAATTGTCCGGAGTCGTGTCCCGACCGCATGTGGCAAACATGCGGTCACGCATTGTGCGGAAACGCGGGCACACGAACAAAACGTGTTCCGCCGTTTCCTCTAAACCTGCACAAACTGGACATTCGGGAGAACCCGCATGACCGAAACGGTGTAGATATTGTCTAAAGCATCCATGACCCGAAAGGACCTGTGTTAGGTGGAATGTTAGTTCCCCATGGCGCCTATTGACCCAGATATCTAACCTCGGAATCAACCTGTGAGTCCACACTCCCTTGGTGGAACTGTCCCACGCACGCTGCCATTTGACCATGGAGGCCAGTCTGGCAGTCCTGCGTATGCCTCTTGTGCCGCGCATTTCGAAGCACTCTATGTCTTCCATGATAAGGATACCAATAGGCATCATACCGGTGATGACACAAAGTGCATCGTGTGACACGGTACGGTACGCGCTCGCAACCCTCAGGCACATTAGCCTATAAGTACTCTCTAGCTTGCTACGGTAGCTATCGGTACTCAAAGCCGTGCCCCAAGCCGGGCCACCATACCTCAGTATGGACGAGGCGACACTGGCCAGAAGCTTACGCTTGCTGGCGTACACCGCAGAGCTATTGGACATCATCCGGGACAGTGCCACAATAGCTGTGGAGGCTCTCTTGCAGGCATAATCGACATGGCTACCGAAGGTAAGCTTGTCGTCGATCATCACCCCCAAGTGTTTGACGGAGCGCTTCGAAGTGATTGTGCAGTCACCTACACTGATCACCGCTTGCTGCACCGACTTTCGGTTGTTGACAACAACAGCCTCCGTTTTGTGGTGAGCCAATTCCAGTTTCCTGGAGCTCATCCACTCCTCCACAATTGCGATCGAGTGGGCTGCAGTCAATTCCACTTCTTCGATCGATTCACCGTAGACCTCCAGCGTAATATCGTCGGCAAAGCCAACGATGACCACACCCGCCGGGAATTTTAATCTCAACACCTCGTCGTACATGACATTCCATAACACCGGACCCAGGATGGAACCTTGCGGGACTCCTGAGGTTATGTGAAAGCACTTCCGACCCACCTCTGTGTCATAGACTAATACCCGATTCTGGAAGTAACTTCCGAGAATCTTGTACAGGTACTCGGGTATCCCCAGACGCAGGAGCGCATCAGCAATAGCCGCCCAGCTGGCACTATTAAATGCATTCCTTACATCCAGAGTCACTACTGCGCAGTAGCGAATACCCCTCCTCTTACGCTGGAGTGCTATCTCAGCGGTTTTCTTAACCGTCAGAATAGCGTCTACAGTGGACCTCCCTTTCCGGAAGCCGAACTGGTTGCCTGAGAGACCATTTACACCCTCGGTGTACCTCGACAGTCTGTTGAGGATGATCTTCTCGAGCACTTTCCCCACCGTGTCAATCAAGCATATTGGTCTATACGCCGACGGGTCACCGGGTGGTTTCCCCGCCTTTGGCAATAGTACCAGGCTCTGCCTCTTCCACGCATCTGGAAATACTCCCTCGTCCAGGCATATCTGCATAGCAGATCTGAACATACCGGGAGCCTCCAAGATTGCGACTTTGAGGGCCAGGTTTGGAACTCCGTCCGGACCTGGTGCCTTCCCCATGCTTAGGGATTTTGCAATCCCTACAAGTTCCTCATCAGTTACTCTATCCTCATCACCAGCCCCAATCCCCGGCTGTCCTACAAAAGGAGGCCATGGGCTAGGGTTGTGGCGCGGGAAGAGCCCCTCGATGATCCCCTCCAGCATCTGTGGAGACTGCTCCGTAGGAGCAATTGCACCTCTTGTCTTCGCCATTACGATCCTGTAGGCATCACCCCACGGGTTCGCGTTGGCACTCTGACAGAGTCCCTCGAAGCAGGCCTTTTTGCTTGCCCTTATCTCAGACTTCAGCGCGACTTTGGCAGCGGTGAACACCGCCCGTCGTTCTTCACGCTCCTGCTCGGTACGTGCTCGCTGCATCCGTCTCCTGGCCCGTAGGCAGGCACGGCGCAGGTTCGCAATAGCTTGAGTCCACCAGTATGTCGGTGGTCTCCCATTCCTAGGGTGGACTTTTCTAGGCATGGTCGCATCGCATGCACGCGTAAGCACCGCTACCAGTTCGTCCCCGCTTAGGCCGAGTAGGTTACGCTCACGGCGGAGCGCCTCCCTAAGTACTTCATCATTGAAGTACGATGTCTTCCACCTACGAGGGCTTGGCCTTGACCTAGCCGCTTCCTCAACCCGCTGCCTGCTGTTGTTGTAGTCGATACTGTAGCGAACCGCCAGGTGGTCGCTGTGAGTGTAGGCATCGTCTACCCTCCAGTTCGAACTACTCGTTAGGCCAGGACTACATAAAGTAACGTCGATAATCGACTCCGCTCCGTTACGGCTGAAGGTACTTTTGGCACCAACATTAGCCAGATCGACATCTAGCACGGCCAGTGCCTCTAGCAGGATTTGACCTCGCTGGTTCGTGTTACGGCTTCCCCATTCCACGGCCCAGGCATTGAAGTCACCCGCTATTACAACTGGCCTTCGCCCTGTCAGCGCGGTCGTCATACAGTCCAGCATCTGCGTGAACCGCTCGGTCGACCAACTCGGAGGCGCATAGCAGCTACAGAAGAGGACCCCGTTTACTTTGGCGATCACGAAGCCCTCGTAGGTAGTAGACACCAACTGCTGGACAGGGTATTTACCCGTTGTCCATATCGCCGCCATTTTTCCGGATCCATCCACGACCCAGTTGCCGTTGCCGGCGGGTACTCGGTATGGGTCCGATATGATGGCGATGTCCGTCCCCCACTCAGCAACTGACTGGTACAGCAGTTGCTGAGCTGCGTCACAGTGGTTCAGGTTCAGCTGCGTTACCTGCACTGTGATTTTTCGTTGATGGCTCGTTTGAAGGTCGGGCACCTTGAGCCTCCCGTTGGGTGATTGTTGTTCACGGACTTGCCGGAACAAATCAAGCACTTGGGAGGGTTCTTGCAGCCTAGTGCCTTATGACCTTCCTCACCACAACGCCTGCACAACTTAGTCCTATCAGGGCCTTTACAGCCCCAGGACTTGTGTCCAGGTTCCCTGCACCTAAAGCAGATCACTGGTTGCTCATGTATGTTCAGTGAACATACTGACCAACCAACCTTGATCTTACCTACCTTAGCGGACTTATTTGCGTCTGCCACAGGTAGGTGTACTAAGGCCACCTGAGTACCTGCCGGACCTTTCCGTAGCTGAACGGCGGTGGTGGGCACCTGCACTTCGCACTGTTGCCGCAGTGCCGTGACGAGCTCTTCTGCGTTAGTGATCTCGTCAAGGTTCATCACCTTCAGAGTCACTGACTGCGTCAGAGCCCTCACTTCAACACCAGCGCCAAGGACCTCTTCCGCCAAACTTTTGTAGGCGGCGCCCTTGCGCTCCTTGTCGCGCTTAAGCTCGAGGATCATTTCACCTGTACGAGTGCGTCTGACACTGCGTACGTCGGCTCCTAGATCCGCAAGCTTCGCGTCACTGCGCATCGCCTTCAGGACTTCCGAGTACTTGGACTCTTCCGTCTTGATGATGATCGCATCACCCTTTTCGCGCTTGGCACCTACCCTCCTACCTTTCTTAGGTCTGGTATCCCTGCGCTCCTGATTCTCCTGTTTCTTCTTCTTCTTCTTCCTCACTACGGTTGTCCAGGGGGCGTCCCCCCCCTGCTCCGCCCTGACCTGTGGTGATGGAGGACCTCTCAAAGGTCGCAACCCCCTGTTCCCATCACTCCGTGAGGGGCCAGCCTTTTCGGGCCCACCCTTCTCGGCTTTCCGGGACGCCTGGCTGGGGTCCGATTTTCCGGCACTTCTGCCGGTTTTCGGGGTCAGTATCCGCCTGGCCTTACGAGCGCCGCCGGGTAGCTCCTCCCCTGACGGCTGCCTCGCGCGCTTCTGCGATTGCTTGCTGTAAGCATTCGCTTCCACGCTTTTGGGGCTGCCCGCGAAAACGAAGGGTTCCGTCTGGGTAGACTTCGGCACCTTCAGTTCCACGGGTTCTGCCGCAGCCACAGTCACCATGGGTTCAGCATGGTTCTGCTTGGCCGCCAACATTGACTTACGAAGTCTAAGCAAGGCCTGCTTGAGGTCCTTGCTGATGTTAGACTTCGAGGACGCAAAGTCAATTATGGAGTCGAGCTGCTGTGCAGCCACTTCCATCGCAGAGAGCCCATCTCTACTTTTATTGATGGCCCTCATCAACCACGCTCCATCCATAACTTCACCCGATGCGTTAGCCGGGGATGAAATATGGGTTCCAGCACTGGCACTACGTGCACTGCTGCCTCCTCCTGCTTCTACTCTCCTCAACGGAGATCTAGCTAGCCCACTTCTTGCGAAGGGGTTCGCTTCCCTACTACTGCTACTACCTGCACTACCACTACTAATCTGATTGTTGTTTGAATTTGTACTCATTTTGGATCCCACGAGTAGCACGGGAAAAGAGGTCAACCACGCCAGAGCCCTGCATTAACGCGGTAAGGGACAAATACTGTGAGGGGTGCCCAGGTGCCCCACAGGCTCCGTTAATGGCCGAACATCTTTTTCACCCCTTCGACCATTCATTCCTCAGCACGGTTTTTCGCATCACACCTTGAATTGGGGTTACCCCGTTTGGTGGACTCTTACCACCGGAACGGGTTGTCCGTAGTTCTATTCTGGACGCCGGAACTACACGGCAACCAATGAGTATGTTGAGCACAACAGTGTGTACGCCTTTTGCCTTTTCCATTATTCGACACACGACAAGTGCAGCCTGTTGCCCGTTCGCTTGCGTTTGTGATGAGTTAATTAATAAACTCAAAAGACCGTTCGACGCAGCCAAAGAACCCGTTCCGACGGTATATGCCCTGTGGGAATTTTGCGGTTTCGGACCGTCAGAAGACACGTCTGCTTTAATGGAGGCGGTTGGTGAATTTTTAAAATCGAACAACAACATTCCCCCACGTACAGCTTGGACTTGGACTTCTTCCAACGAGTTGAAAGAGGTAGACGAGGTGCTAGAATTACAAGAGCTTGAGGGAAAATGAAGAAACATGTGACTCCGGAGCTCGTCATGTAAAACAAGAACGATTTTTCCTGAAGACGACGACTGATAGTCGTCTGTCTGTCTCACAGTTGTCCCACAGTGGATATGTCAGGAGCGAATCATCTTAAGTGCGCCGACGACGACATGGAATTCTTCGCTACATTCGTCATCCTCGTTTCGGTCGTTTTTCGTTCGAAGACAGCGGCAAAAATAATGCAATATTTCAGTCATGGAAGGGAAGGCGGAGGAAGAGACACACAACAACGGTGTCACCAACCAACCACATACTCATACTCACATTGCCCATATCACAATCGGTGTCACTCTTCAAGTGAAATGCGACCAAGACCGTGAGGAGGGAAGGGATATGAAGCCAGCTGCTGCTGTTGTGCGA
Source organism: Aedes aegypti (assembly GCF_002204515.2). Taxonomy (NCBI): domain Eukaryota; kingdom Metazoa; phylum Arthropoda; class Insecta; order Diptera; family Culicidae; genus Aedes; species Aedes aegypti. The sequence continues at coordinate 219,834,958 of NC_035107.1, read as the reverse complement.
TGACATGTGTCGTGCGACTCCGTGATGGGTTGGAAATCGATATGCCCAACCGAGGGAATGTGTGAGTGAGTGGGAAAAATGGCGCCGCGGAAAACAGGTGTCGGATTTTTTAGGGAGTGGAAAAATTTCCATGGGAAGTGGATAATTTATTGCGCAGAGTGTGTGATCCATCTTTGCTCTAGTACTCAATTGTGCAGATGAGTTGCACATCAGTGTTATATCAAGATAACTTATCAAAAATAGGTACAGCTTATCCAACTAAGACACCTTATTAAATTGAGACTACTTGTCCAACCGAGACACTTTGTCCAAATGAGACAGCATGTCAAACCAAGATAGCTTAACCAACTGGGACAGTTTGTTTGAGTGAGACAGTTTGTCAAACTTAGGAAGCTTGTGCAATTGAGACAGCTAGTTCAAATAAGACAACTTATTCAACTGAGACACCTTGTTTATCTGAGACAACTTGTCCACCTGAAACAACTTCTTCTTCTGTCGGGTGTGGGATCACTGCGTCCATTTTTTAGGACTATTGTGATATACCCTATTACTCTATGTACACAATGTTTTCCAGTAGCAAATGTGCCTCCGGAATAATTTGCGCATTTGACTGAACTTTGAACCATCTGCCATTGATGGGCAGAAGTCCTAGGTTGCAGTGTTGTAGTTCCCCCAATCTGGCGTGATCAGCCTAATAAAGCTAACCACCTCCCTGGGGGATGCGTTCCAAATATCAGCTGGCTGTAAGTAGTGCTTGCCAAATATTTTGAACCTACGATGGATGTGTGCACTGCAAGAGCAGAGAAGGTGTTGTGAGGTTTCGTCCGTCTCGTCACAGAAACGGCAATTTGTGTTTTGGACGACACCGATCTTGTATAAGTGGTATCTGCTTGGGCAGTGACCAGTTATTAGACCGATGTATGTTCTGAGATCCCTTTTGTTGAGACCTATAAGTTTTTGTGTTTGTGTCGTGTTTATTGTTACGAACCTTTTGGACTGATTCGCATTGGAAACTGTATTCCAATTTGATTGAATTTGACCGAACAACCAGTTGTTCAATTCCGTGTTTAGTGCAGAGTTTGAAATGCCAAGGAATGGCTCTGGACCAATGAACATATTGGTTGATCCATTCCTTGCTAGCTGATCGGCAATTTCGTTACCCTCTAGACCCGTATGTCCTGGGATCCAATATAGTTTAACTCGATTGCGTTCAGCTAGGGATTTCAGTGCAAGAATGCATTCCCACACAAGTTTTGAGTTGCAAGTGAAAGCCTTCAAAGATTGAAGCGCTGCTTGACTATCAGAGAAAATACAGATGGTGGCATGTCTGTAATTTCTTTTCAGACACAGCTGCGCACATTCCTTGATTGCATAGACTTCTGCTTGAAATACTGTAGGCCACTGTCCAAGAGAGACAGAGATTTTGGTTTTCGGTCCGTATACTCCAGACCCTGTCAAATTATTCATTTTTGAACCATCTGTGTAGAATTTAATAGATCCCGGTGAAATGGTGGGTCCACCTCCTTCCCATTCCTCACGAGAAGGAAAGACCACCGTGAATGGCGAGTCATAGTTTACCACTTTTTCCATCCAGTCACTACATTTTTCAACAATAGGATTTATCGAAAATTCGTTTAATATACTGAGGTGACCTGTTAAGTCCCCTGACAGTAGGACTGTTGATCGTTTTAGCCGAAGAGCACTTTTCTCAGCATCCAGCTTTATGAATTGATCCAGCCGGGGCAGATTGAGTATAGCATCTAGGGCAAACGAGGGGGTACTACGAACTGCACCGGTTATGGCAATACAGGCAGTACGTTGAATTTTGTTCAGCTTAGCTCTAGCCGTAGCTTCCTTTGTCTTAGGCCACCAAACAAGGGACGCATAGGTTATTCTAGGCCGAACGATTGTTTTATAGATCCACATGATCATACTGGGTTTTAGACCCCATGTTTTACCACAGGTCTTTGAGCAAACCCAGAGTGAATTGAGACCTTTATTTATGATTGTTTGAAGATGGGTGTTCCAATTTAGTTTTGCGTCAAGTGTGATGCCAAGATACTTGACCTCATTTGAGTAAACTAATTGTATTTGGTTCAAGAAAAGAGGGTGGAGTTGTACCTTTCGTCTTTTTGTGAACGGTACAATTGTTGTTTTTGAAGGGTTTATTCCTAGTTTCTCTTTTTGACACCAGGAGAGTGTGTGATTGAGAGCAATTTGCATCCTTGATGAAATAACGCTGTCAAATTTGCCTCGTACAATAATGACTACGTCATCTGCGTATCCAACAACTTCAAAACCCCTTCTTTCTAAGCTATCTAGCAGTTCGTCCACCACTAATGACCACAATAAGGGAGATAGTACTCCCCCTTGAGGGCATCCCCTTGTAGCCATTACAGTAATGTGCGAATCACTCAGCTCAGATGAGATCTGTCGATTTGCTAGCATAGCATGTACCCAGGTTGCAATGCATGGGTCGAAGTTTCTCCTCAACATTGCCGAACCTATAGACGAATAAGAAGCGTTATCGAACGCGCCCTCAATATCAAGAAATGCTATAAGAGCGATTTCTTTTGCATTAAAGGTTTTCTCGATCTTGTTCACTAGCGTGTGCAGTGCTGAGACCGTTGATTTTCCGCTTTGATAAGCAAATTGGGATTTAGAAAGAGGCATAGTTTTCATAAATTTAGAATCTATATACTCGCATAATACCTTCTCCATGATTTTAAGCATTACCGAGGATAGGCTTATCGCTCGGAATGCTTTAGGGTTGGTTTTGTCCTTTTTTCCTGCTTTTGGAATAAAGACAACTCGAACTTGACGCCAATCATTTGGAATGTGTCCCAGAACTAAACTTGCCTTAAAAATCTCTACCATGTGTGGAATCAGTGTCTCTTCCTCTTTTTGGATAAGCGCTGGGAAGATTCCATCCATGCCAGCAGATTTGAATGGCTCGAAAGATCTCACTGCCCTAACAACCCTATCGCGAGTAAAAGCTTCTTTGGCAGCCTTTATTGCGTCCCTTTTTGCTCCTGAGTCCCCTGATAGGAACCCGTGTGGAACTGAGACGTCAAGTCTGGCACCTTCAGCATTTAGACTCGTTTGTGGGATTGAATCAGGAAAGTGAACTCTTAGCATTTCACTCAGTGTTTCACGAGGTTCCACAGTGAGTGAACCGTCAGTCCTTTGAAGACTTCCCAAACCATTGGAGTGATCCTTCGAAAGAGTTTTATGAAGTCGAGCAGCTACGGGAGTTTTCTCAATGCTTTCACACATGAGAACCCATGATTTCCGTTTTGCTCGTCTCATTTCTTTGTTATACTCTGTCAGAGCCTTTCGGTATAGACTCCAATCAGAAGTGCGTTTGGCTCGGTTGAATTCCTTCCGAGCAGTTTTCCTGAGTTTATCAAGGTTGAAGTTCCACCATGGAACATCTCTGTTCGAACTAACTGTTTTGATCGGACAGCTCTCTTGATAAGCATTTAGAATTTTGTTTTTAATAGAATCCGAAGCTGCTTCTAACTGTATAATAGTCTGAATATTCGGCTCTATTATATAGTCTTCAGAACGGAGAATAGCTGAGTAGGTTTCCCAATCAGTTTTCTTGGGATCTTTAAACGACTTTTGAATCATTAGACCCCCTTCCCATTCGAAGACTATATGTTTATGGTCTGACATAGATATTTCATTAGAAACATGCCAGTTTTTTATTTTATCCGAGATGGATTGACTGCATAAAGTCAGATCAAGGACTTCTTGTCGTAAGATGTTTTCAAATGTAGGCTTATCACCGACATTGCATATGTCAATATTTTTGGAGGAAAGAAACTGCAAAAGATGCTCACCTCTGATATTTGTGTTTGTACTTCCCCATACAAGGTGATGAGCATTGGCGTCACAACCGATGACGAAGGGGATGTTGTGTTTTTGACTGTAAGAGACAAGAGCAGCCATCTCTGGAGGAGGAATGTCTTCTGCGTCGCCAGGGAAATACGCCGAAACCATAATGATCTCAGTACTGCCCCTAGCAGTAGAAACCTCCATCCTGACCGCCACGATGTCCCTTTTGATGAATTCTGTAATTGGAAAACATTTAGTATCATTGCGTATTAGAATAGCTGCTCTGGGAGAGAGCTGGCTGTCATCATATACCAACCTACACGAGTTTAGTTGAATACCTTGTATTCGAGTTTTGTTGACCCATGGCTCTTGAATCAGTGCCACGGAAAGGTGTTCTTTTGTGAATCTCCTGCAAAGCACATCTGTTGCGCACTGAGCATGATGGAGATTCACTTGGAGGATTTTAATCATTGCTGAGGCGTTCCGCATTTTCCGGACGTTTGCCGTCCTTCTTTGGATGTTGCGGATCATCAACTTTTGATTTTGGGGGATGTCTTAGATTTTGGTTTTTGTCCTTTCCCTTACCTAGGCCAGCTGGCTTATCCCCTGTGGTCAATTTTACACTTTTGACATTTCCACTGCCCTTGTTGGGAGCCATTGAGGTGACACCGCTTGGGCCAGGAAGTGAGGTCAAATATGCATCTTTTCCATCAGAGGAAGACAAGCTAGCCTGTACGGTGGGAGTTGGTTGTGGGATGCTACTAGAGGCCTCCTCAGATTTCTCTTGGGTCGGCTGTCCAGTTGGATTGTCATTGGAGTTTGGGGTTGTGCTCTTTACTTTCCTCAACTGTATTTCTCCAAAGCGGTAGTTGAGGATGAACTTAGATTGAATGAGTTTTTCCATGGACGGTCCATCTACATTAAAGACCCACACCACATGCTTGTTGTTAGGAGTGAGCCGTTGCATGACACGCCAGTTGTTGGTTATCAGATCGTTCTGACTCTCGATGAGAGCTTTGATACGATCATCGGTGTATTGTGCGCTTTGAGGGAAGAAGGCTCGAATCAGTTCTGGACGTTGAATCTTATCCTCATCCATTGCAACCAACTCAACGCCTTCCAGGGGATTTAATGCAGGTGTTATCTCCTTTACCCATTCCGCAGTCTCCTGATCCTTACAAATAAGAACCATATGGCCAGACTTGTAGATAAGGTTAGAGAACTTGGGCTTCATTGTCGCGTTCCGTTGTTGTTCAACCCGAAGCAGCAGTGCCTCCTGGAGAACGTCCAGCTGAGTCGTTGAAAGTTGGGTCGTGGGGAAGTCTTTTGGGATTATTCCGACTCTCCTGCGACTGGTAATTTCACCGTAGCTTAGACTAGTCTGTTTTTTATCTTCTGGTGGGGGTTTGTTGATCGTCGAGGCTGTTGAGCTGTTGGTTTCCTGTTGCCCAACGCGCTTTCTCGGATTCAGGTGTTGTTTCATCCGTTTCTGCTTATGTTCTTCTTCAGCATTTGTAGACTTGTCAAGGTCCTGCCGAGTGCGTTTCGAAGGAGTTGACACCATAGCCTCACCCCCCGTGATTCTGGATAGGGCCTCAGGGCGGCTTAAGCCACTTTGTCGGAGTGCTTTTAGCTGCTTCCTTTGGCTCCGAGTGATCTTTTTGGTGCCAGTAGGTTTTTGTTTGTTCGCGTCATCTGTTGGATGTTGATCGGTCTTCCCATCAATAGGACCCGAGGTGACGTTCGATCCTGTGATTGATGGCTGCGATCCTGTCAAGTTTATTGTGACTGTAATTCCATCCTCCAGCGAAATAACTGAGACAAGTTGTCGAACTGATACAGTTTATACAACTGAGAAGACTTGTCCAACAGCGAAAGCTTATTTACCTGTGACAGGTTGTAAAGCTGAGACACATTATCGAACTGAGACAACCAACAGTCTAAGACAACTTGTTCAACTGAGATATCTTGTCGAAGTGAAACAGCTTTTCCTACTGAAACAACTTTTCGAACTACGACAGTTTATTCAACTGATACAACTTTAAGGCAGCTTGTTCAATTGAGGAAGATTGTACAATTGAGACAACCTCCCCAACTGAGACAGCCGATCCAACTTCTGAACTTTAAGGCTTGTTCAACTGATATAGTTAGTTCAAATGAGAGAACCTGCCAGCTTCGATGGCTTGTCCAACCAAGATACCTTGTCCAACTGATACTGTTCGTTTGAGTAAGAGAGTTTGTCGAACTTGAAAAAATGTTGTCCAATCAATACAGCTAGTCGAAATAAGACAACTTATCTGAGACACCTTTTTCATCTGAGACTACTTGTCCAACAAAGACAGATTTGCAACTGAGACAACTTGTTTAACAGCGATAGCTTGAATAAGTCCAAGTAAGACAAATTGTTCCACTGAGATAACTTATTCAACTGATGCAGATTGTCCAACCGAAAAAAGAGACAAGTTTTCGCATTGATGCGGTTTATCCAACTGAAACAGCTTGTCCAACAAGTCCGAAAGCTTGTTCAACTGAGACAGATTGTAAAGCTGAGACACATTATCAAACTTAGACAACCGGCAGTCTAACTAAGACAACTTTTCCAACTGAGACAACTATGACAATTAATTCAATCGAGACAGTTTATCCGGCTGAGACTGAACAGCAGCAACTTGTTCAACTGATGAAGTTAGATAAATGAGACATTTTATCGAACTGAGACAATTTGTTCAACTAAGATAACATGTCGAATTGAGACAGTTTGTTCTTTGTCCCAAATTGTGGAAATGGTGCATATGAGTATTAGCTTGCCAATTGAATGACGCATAAACTAATACCATAGTTCAGTAATTATTCACAAATTTGGCTGGGACTACCTTTTATGATTTTTTCAACGAAATCTTTAAGAATGCACCTATCAATTTACAATGAATTTTCTTCGAGAACTCTTACCGACATTTATTCAAAATTATCTTCATTGATTTCTCTAGGAAGTGCTTCAGAGATGTGTGCTAGAATTGGTCCTGCATTCCTAGAGTCAGTTTTCTAGCAAATTCATATGAGTATTGAATTAATTACATCGGAAATACAATAGTTATTCCAAGATTTTCCTCTGGTCTTCCACAAAAATTTCCACATAAAATCATTTATGAAACTTTTTGACAACCCCGTAACAAGGATTTCCTCCAGATTCTTTCAAGGAAAGTTCATCTAGTGTTTGCTTCAGCTATTTTACCGAGAATCATTCAACAAAACTATTAAAATTTCCAGATATTCATCAAAAATAGCTTCAAATAGTATAGACACTCCCAAAATCGTTACCATTTTTTTTAGATTTCCTTGAATTTTATACGCGTTGTTACTGACAACTTCATTCAAGGAAATCTTATACAGGGCAAGAATATCCTCAAGAGTTACTTCACATCTCCTTAAGAAAAAAATCTTAAAGAAATAGGAATATTACTGCCATATTTTTTGCAAAATGGAACAACAGGAATGCTTTAAATCTGTACGATTTCATATCAAAATCTTCAAGCATGTTATCGAAAATTTTGAAACCATGTGTTCAAAGATTGCATTCCAAATATCGATTCGTATCAGAAGAACAGAACAAGAATTGCAGCAAATTCTGGAGAGCAACACGTATTAAGTTCAGGCGAAACTTGCGGCCTCACAGGAATCTCGTTAGGAGTTTTTAAATTATTTCTATACACCATCCTCTCAAGGAATTTGTTCAGATTCCTTTTAGAATTCTGGTTAAGCATAAAAATACTTTCAGGATTCTTGTTCAAAATCGTCTTAGGATTCTTTTCAGCATCCTCTCAGAATTCTTTTTGAAATCCACTCAGGAATCTTTTTAGAATCCTCTCAGGATTCTTTCCAGAATCCTCTTAGTATTCTTTCCAGATTTCACTCAATATTCTCTTTAGAATCCGTTTATGATACTCTTCAGAATACTCTCAGGATTATCTTCAGAATCCTCTTAGGAATTTTTATAGAATTCACTCAAGATTCTCTTCAGAATCCTCTCAGGATTCTCTACAGAATCCTCTCAAGATTCTCTTCAGAATCTTCTCAGGATTAATTTTAGAATCCTTGCAGGATTCTCTTCAGAATCCTCTCAGGAAACTCTTTAGAATCACTTCACAATCCTTTCAGAACACTCTTCAGAATCATATTAGGATTCTTGTTCAGAATCCTCTCAGGATTCTTTTCAAAATCATCTCAGGATTCTTTTCAGAATCCTCTCCGGATTCTTTTCAGAATCCCCTCAGAATTCTTCTCAGAATCTTCTCTGGATTCTTCTTAGGATTCTTTTCAAAATCCTCTCAGGATTCTTCCCAGAATCCTCTCAGGACTCTTCCCAGAATCCTCTCAGGATTCTTCCCAGAATCCTCTCAGGTTTCTTTTTGAAATCCACACAGGAATCTTCTTAGAATCCTCTCAGGATTCTTTCCAGAATCTCTCAGGACTCTTCCCAGAATCCTCTTAGGATTCTTCCCAGAATCCTCTTAGGATTCTTCCCAGAATCCTCTCAGAAATTTTTTTAAATCCACACAGGAATCTTTTTAGAATCCACTCAGGATTCTTTCCAGAATCCTCTCAAGAATATTTTCAGATTTCACTCAAGATTCTCTTCAAAATCCTCTCATTATTCTCTTCAGAATCCTCTCAGGACTCTCCTTCAGAATCCTCTCAGGATTCTCTCCAGAAGCCTCTCAGGAATCTCTTCAGAATCATCTCAGGATTCTCTTCACAATCCTTTCAAAACACTCTTCAGAATCATCTTAGGATTCTTGTTCAGAATCCTCTCAGGATTCTTTTCAGAATTTCCCCTCTGGATTCTTGTCAGGATTCTTCTCAAAATCCTCTCAGGATTCTTCCCAGAATCCTCTCAGGAATCTTTTTAGAATCCTGTCAGGATTCTTTCCAGATTTCACTCAAGATTCTCTTCAGAATCCTCTCAGGATTCTCTTCAGAATCCTCTCAGGATTCTATCCCGAATCCTCTAAGGATTCTAACCCGAATCCTCTCAGGATTCTCTTCAGAATCCTCTCAGGAATCTCTTCAGAATCATCTCAGGATTCTCTTCACAATCTTTTCAGAACACTCTTCAGACTAATCTTAGGATTCTTGTTCAGAATCCTCTCAGGATTCTTTTCAGAATCATCTCAGGATTGTTTTCAGAATCCTCTCAGGATTATTTTCAGAATCCCTTCAGGATTCTTCTCAGAATCTCCTCTGGATTCTTCTCAGGATTCTTCTCAAAATCCTCTCAGGATTCTTCTCAGAATCCTATCAGTCCCCTCAGTATTCTGCCCAGAATCCTCTAAGGATGCTTCTCAAAATCTTTTCAGGAAACTTCTCAGAATCCTCTCGCGATTCTTCTCAAAATCCTCTCAGGAAACTTCTAGCAATCCTCTCAGAATTCTTTAGAAAATCCTATCAGGATTCTTCTCAGAATCCTCCCAGGATTATTCTCAGAATCTCCTCTCAATTCTTCTCAGAATCCTCTGAGGATTCTTCTCAAAATCCTCACAGTATTGTGCTCAGAATCCTCTCAGGATGCTTTCAGGAAACTTCTCAAAACCCTCTTAGGATTCTTCTCAGAATCCTCTCAGGAAACTTCTCAAAATACTCTCAGAATTCCTTACATAATCCTCTCAGGATCTTAGGATTCTTCTCGAAATCCTCTCAGGATTCTTTTCAGAATTCTCTCAGGATTCTTTTCAGTATTTTATTAGAATTCTTTTCAGAATCCTCAGGATTCTCTTCAGAATCCTCTCAGGGTTCTTCTCAGAATCCTTTCAAAATTATTCTCAGAATCCTTTCAGGATTATTCTCAGACTCCTCTAAAGATTCTTCTCAGTATTCTTTCAAGATTCATTTCAGAATCCTCACAGGATTCTTCTCAGAATCCTCTCAGATTTTTTTTTAAATCCACACAGGAATCTTTTTAGAATCCTCTCAGGATTCTTTCCAGAATCCTCTCAAGAATATTTTCAGATTTCACTCAAGATTCTCTTCAAAATCCTCTCATTATTCTCTTCAGAATCCTCTCAGGACTCTACATCAGAATCCTCTCAGGATTCTCTCCAGAAGCCTCTCATTAATCTCTTCAGAATCATCTCAGGATTCTCTTCACAATCCTTTCAGAACACTCTTCAGAATCATCTTAGGATTCTTGTTCAGAATCCTCTCAGGATTCTTTTCAGAATCATCTCAGGATTCTTTTCAGAATCCCCTCAGAATTCTTCTCAGAATCTCCTCTGGATTCTTGTCAGGATTCGTCTCAAAATCCTCTCAGGATTCTTCCCAGAATCCTCTCAGGAATCTATTTAGAATCCTCTCAGGATTCTTTCCAGATTTCACTCAAGATTCTCTTCAGAATCCTCTCAGGATTCTCTACAGAATCCTCTCAGGATTCTCTTCAGAATCCTCTCAGGATTCTCTTCAGAATCCTCTGAGGATTCTCTTCAGAATCCTCTCAGGATTCTCTTCAGAATCCTCTCAGGATTCTATCCCGAATCCTTTAAGGATTCTAACCCGAATCCTCTCAGGATTCTCTTCAGAATCCTCTCAGGAATCTCTTCAGAAACATCTCAGGATTGTCTTCACAATCTTTTCAGAACACTCTACAGACTAATCTTAGGATTCTTGTTCAGAATCCTCTCAGGATTCTTTTCAGAATCATCTCAGGATTCTTTTCAGAATCCTCTCAGGATTCATTTCAGAATCCTCTCAGGATTCTTTTCAGAATCCTCTCAGAACTCTTTTCAGAATCCTCTCAGGATTCTTTTCAGAATCCCCTCCGGATTCTTCTCAGAATCTCCTCTGGATTCTTCTCAGAATTCTTCTCAAAATCCTCACGAAACTCACCCCTCAGAATCTCCTCTGGATTCTTCTCAGAATTCTTCTCAAAATCCTCTCAAGATTCTTCTCAGAATCCTATCAGGATTCTTCTTAGAATTCTCCCAGGAATCTTCTCAGAATCCTTTCCGGATTTCTCTCAGGATTCTCCTTAAAATCCCCTCAGTGTTCTGCCCAGAATCCTCTAAGGATGCTTCTCAAAATCTTTTCAGGAAACTTCTCAAAATCCTCTCGCGATTCTTCTCAAAATCCTCTCAGGAAACTTCTAGCAATCCTCTCAGAATTCTTTAGAAAATCCTATCAGGATTCTTCTCAGAATCCTCCCAGGATTATTCTCAGAATCTCCTCTCGATTCTTCTCAGAATCCTCTGAGGATTCTTCTCAAAATCCTCACAGTATTGTGCTCAGAATCCTCTCAGGATGCTTGTAGGAAACTTCTCAAAACCCTTTTAGGATTCTTCTCAGAATCCTCTCAGGAAACTTCTCAATATACTCTCAGAATTCCTTACATAATCCTCTCAGGATCTTAGGATTCTTCTCGAAATCCTCTCAGGATTCTTTTCAGAATTCTCTCAGGATTCTTCTCAGTATTTTATTAGAATTATTTTCAGAATCCTCAGGATTCTCTTCAGAATCCTCAGGATTCTCTTCAGAATCCTCTCAGGGTTCTTCTCAGAATCCTTTCAGAATTATTCTCAGAATCCTTTCAGGATTATTCTCAGAATCCTCTAAGGATTCTTCTCAGTATTCTTTCAAGATTCATTTCAGAATCCTCACAGGATTCTTCTCAGAATCCTCTCAGTATTCTTCTCAGAATCCCCTCAGGATGCTTTCAGGAAACTTCTCAAAACCCTCTTAGGATTCTTCGGAGAATCCTCTCAGGAAACTTCTCAAAATACTCTCAGAATTCCTTACATAATCCTCTCAGGATCTTAGGATTCTTCTCGAAATCCTCTCAGGATTCTTTTCAGAATTCTCTCAGGATTTTTTTTAAATCCTCTCAGGATTCTTCTCAGAAGTTTATCAGAATCCCCAGGATTATCTTCAGAATCCTCTCAGGGTTCTTCTCAGAATCTTCTCAGGGTTCTTCTCAGAATCCTTTTAAGAATTATTCTCAGAATCCTTTCAGGATTATCTTCAGAATCCTCTAAGGATTTTTCTCAGTATTCTTTCAAGATTCATTTCAGAATCCTCACAGGATTCTTCTCATAATCCTCTCAGAATTCTTCTCAGAATCCTCTCAGGATGCTTTTCAAAATCTTTTCAGGAAACTTCTCAAAATCCTCTCAGGATTCTGCTCAGAATCCTATCAGGATTTTTATCAGAATCCTCTGAGGATTCTTCCCAGAATACTCTCAGGATTCTTCCCAGAATCCTCTCAGGATTCTTCCCAGAATACTCTCAGGACTCTTCCCAGAATCCTCTTAGGATTCTTCCCAGAATCCTCTCAAGATTCTTCCCAGAATCCTCTCAAGATTCTTCCCAGAATCCTCTCAAGATTCTTCCCAGAATCCTCTCAAGATTCTTTTTAAAATCTTCTCAGGATTCTTATCAAAATTTTATCAGAATTCTTTTCAGAATCCCCAGGATTCTCTTCAAAATCCTCTCAGGATTCTTCTCAAAATCCGGATTCTTCTCTGAATCCTCTCAAAATTCTTTTCGGAATCCTTTCAGGATTCTTTTCGGAATCCTCTCAGGATTCTTCTCAAAATCATTTCAGGATTCTTCTCAAAATCATTTCAGGATTTTTCTCAGAATCCATTCCTGAGAGGATTCTGGGAAGAATCCTGAGAGGATTCTGGGAAGAATCCTTAGAGGATTCTGAGAAAAATCCTGATAGGATTCTGAGCAGAATCCTGAGAGGATTTTGAGAAGTTTCCTGGAAAGATTTTGAAAAGCATCCTGAGAGGATTCTGAGAAGAATTCTGAGAGGATTATGAGAAGAATCCTGTGAGGATTCTGAAATGAATCTTGAAAGAATACTGAGAAAAATCCTTAGAGGATTCTGAGAATAATTCTTAAAAGGATTCTGAGAAGAACCCTGAGAAGATTCTGAGAAGAACCCTGAGAAGATTCTGAGAAGAACCCTGAGAGGATTCTGAAGATAATCCTGGGGATTCTGATAAACTTCTGAGAAGAATCCTGAGAGGATTTAAAAAAAATCCGTTAACGGTTCGTCTAACAATCGTTTTGGGATGGGGACGGACCTTGTGTAGTGGTTAGAAAACACGCCTCTCACGCCGAGGACCTGGGATCGAATCCCATCCCTGAGATAGTCACTAAAAATTTCAGTGACAACTTCCTTCGGAAGGGAAGCAAAGCCGTTGGTCCCGAGATGAACTAGCCCAGGGCTAAAAATCTCGTTAATAAAGATAGAAAAAAAAATCCTTTTGGGATCCTCCTCAGATTTTTTTCAGAATCCTTGCAGTCCTAAGGAAAATAATTTTTCACAGAATCCTCTACAGATTTTCTGTAGAATTTTCTCAAGCTTCTCCATGAAATCCTTTATGGAATTCAATTGAGGTTATTGGCACAAACGACTGAAGAATGTAGTGAAAATTGTCTGATGATTTCTTTCAGTATCTTCATAGAAAGATTTAATGCCAGGAAAAAGAAGACGAACATCCACCATTCATGTACCGCGAGTTATTATGCAACAGCCAACATTCGAAACTCACCCATTTGCCATACCCCACAACTATTCACCTTACGATCCACGCGTTCGCTTTTTACGTGTACGCTCGCTTTTGCCTCCCAGCAACTGGGAAACAGCCCCCTCGGGACCCACTTCGGGATCAGTGTTATTGAATAGTAAAAGAAGCAACTAACGGGTCGGTCGGTCGGGTTATTCTTCGTCCCTGCAGTACCTAGTGGTGAATCCTTTCATTTGGACCATAGTCAGTCAACGTGGCAACGATGCCATTATTACCGATGCAGCATTCAGGGTAGACACGCATCACGCAACTGGGAATACTTCCCGCGCTGCTCGGTTTGCTCGGCGGCGAGAACGAATGTTCCTCTACAATACCGTAGGTACGATTTCCGACCAGTTAATTGCAACAGAATTGTAAAAAATTCTGATACTTTTTGAGCACAATTTTTTATTTATTCTGTTTTTTGAACAGGTGCTGTTATTCTCCATAATTGAATGAAAGCAAATTCATGTATCTAAGTAAACTAAATAAAAACGTATGCAAAAATTTATAAGGATTTTACAAAATTCAAAAAACTGCGTGAATGTCTAGGTTTTTAAGATATGAGACATTAAAGACAGTTTTAACTTAAATACAGTTCAATACCAGTTTGACAAGCTTTTTATCGAAAGTTATGAATTCACCCCGATAAGCCACACACTTCTTCTTCTTTCTGGCGTTACGTCCCAACTGGGACAGAGCCTGCTTCTCAGCTTAGTGTTCTTATGAGCACTTCCACAGTTATTAACTGAGAGCTTACTGTGCCAATGACCATTTTTGCATGCGTATATCGTGTGGCAGGTACGAAGATACTCTATGCCCTGGGAATCGAGAAAATTTCCTTTACGAAAAGATCCTCGACCAGCGGGATTCGAACCCACGACCCTCAGCATGGTCATGCTGAATAGCTGCGCGTTTACCGCTACGGCTATCTGGGCCCCATATAAGCCACACACATGATCATTTATTTATGAACTGCACATTATAATCTAATGATCTCTGGTTTTGAGTGTTGTTATAACATTTTTTTTTTAATTGTTTTATAATTCCCTGATCCAACTTAGAGATTTTGTAACAATAATTAAACAAAATTTGATATTTGTAACCAATTTTTAAATAATAGAGTTACAACTTTGTTACAACCTACTGATCGGGATGCGACGACGACGACGGCTCGGTACGATGTTAATGGTGGGTATAGCGAGCAAACAGATGGAGCCGCTTGGTTCATGGTTATCTGCTCCTGTTGCTTTGGGGCACACCTGGTGCAATTTTCGTTCTGCTTTACCTGGTAGGATTTGTTCAAGATATGATGGCTGGAAATTTGCTGGGGGATTTGGGAAATGTCTAACGTAAAGGTGCAGGCAGGGTTGGATGATTTCAAGTTTTGTTACGGACGAGGGTGGGTCTTAGTTCTTTTCGTCTGTAGCTTATTTTCGTAGCTTAATCATTCGTTTAGCAGGCTCAACCGCCATAGGCATTAAGGAGCCGATTTCAATCGATTAAATTTATAGAATTATGTTTGCTTATATTTACACTATGGTTTCGGTATTTGTCTTTATGCCATTTAGTCTAACAGCATTCGACTTAACGTCGTATTCTCCAATGATTCAGATAATGTTCAATTAGAAATCTAAAACAACTTGTATTAAAAATATGAGGTTCTCGCAAGAATTTTTTAAAAAGATTCATTGGGAATGCTCTAGGAAGTGATTCCACTGGAAAGCACTCCAGAGATTCTTCCAATAACTTGCCTTAGTTTTCGGACACTATTCTAGTAGTTCCTGCTAGAATGCTTTTCATTCTTCTTCAGGGAAAACTTTGAATAATAGAAATTTGTTTAGGATTTTTCCCTGTATTTTTTCCAAGCATTCCTTCTCGGATTGATTGGCTTCTGCTGAGAAGCTTCCAAACTTTTGCTGAGAAGCTTTCCAAGCGTCTGTTGAGAAGCTTTCCAAGCGTCTGCTGAGAAGCTTCCAGGCTTCCAGGCTTCTGCTAAGAAGCCTCCATGACTTCTGCTGAGAAGCTTCCGAGCTTCTGCTGAGTAGCTTCCAGGCTTCTGCTGAGAAGCTTCCAGGCTTCTGCTGATAAGCTCCCAGTCTTCTGCTGAGAAGTTTCCAGGCTTCTGCTTAGGAACTTCCTCGTTTCCCAGCTTCCAGGCTTCTGCTGAGAAGCCTCCATGAATCTGCTGAGAAGCCTCCAGGCTTCTGCTGAGAAGCTTCCAGGCTTATGCTGAAAAGCCTCCATGATTCTGATGAGAAGCTTCCAGGCTTCTGCTGAGAAGCTTCCAGGCATCTTCTGAGAATCTTCAAACTTTTTCCAATCTGAAATTTTTCAATGGATCCTTTACTCAACCAACAAATTGAACCATGACGCGTTTAAGACTTCGTTGGATATATAAAAAAAATCACAAACAAAAAACATTCATTATTTCTTCAAAAACATATGAAGGTGATCAACTTTGTTGAGTTCAAGTTGAATAAATTGGAAAAATTCATGCAATTTTAGAATATGAATTTTGAAGAAAACCCTTTGGAAATTCAGGAAATAAATTATTACGAACTCCACCAAAATTCCTACAAAGTATACCCCTTTAGTTCTTTAGCTTCAAAAACGCGATGCTATTCGCATTTCACCTCAAAATGTATCACGCGACAAGTGCGTGCTTGCGTGATCTCTGGCAACGAATTTGTTGCCCGAAGAGTTTTTCCTGAGAGTAGTGCAGTGAAAATCACAAACGGAGGCACTTTCCACCAGAACCGGCAGCGAGCGAGCGATGCTTTCTAATTTTCAATCAACTACCAGAAGAGCACCTCACTGTTTGCCGGGAGTTGCACTTGAGCGCTTTCCACACGAGGATTGCTAAAATCCTTGCGATTCCACGCCACGAGTGGAGGTTGGATTCGTGTTCGCGATTGGCTGCTCTGGTTAGCAACTAAGTTTTCAAGTGCATTTAGCTTTTTCGCGCTCTTCTGGATTATCGAGGAAAGTGTGCATTTGAGGGGGAATCTTTTATCCGACTGAACAACCTGGTCGTCTGGTTGCTTTGGCTTGAAGAGGGATTCAGGATTCTAAAGCGAATTCGGTTGATGGAAATGAAGGTTGAATTAGTTTTACAATTGCTCAATACACTAGAGTCTCATAACAATTTTATGTTTGAATGATTACGGGAAAGAAAACAACGGACAATAGTGAGCAACACAGCTCAAGTCCCCTTAATTTACATGATTATTTTAAAAAAAATTTTTCTTAGGATTCTAATGTATAATCTTCTCAATAACTGTTCAAAAACCTCTAGGAAATCTTGCTCAGAAGTATGAAAGGACTCTAAATAATTTCTCGAGCATCCTGATGGGAATTTTAAGAAGATCTACAAAAAAAAAGAAAGGATTCTGAAGCTGAATCCTCAGATCTGATGAGAATCCTGGGACGATTCTGATGAGAATCCAGAGAGGAATCTGAAAAGAATGCTAAGAGAATTATGGAGAATCCTGAGAAGATTCTGATGGAAATCCTGAGAGGATTCTGATAAGAATCCTGAGAGGATTCTGATAAGAATCCTGAGAGGATTCTGTTAAGAATCCTGAGAGGATTTTGATAAGAATCC
Source organism: Aedes aegypti (assembly GCF_002204515.2). NCBI lineage: Eukaryota > Metazoa > Arthropoda > Insecta > Diptera > Culicidae > Aedes > Aedes aegypti. Next base: position 219,817,951 of record NC_035107.1, on the reverse strand, counting down.
TGAGAGGATTCTGATAAGAATCCTGAGAGGATTAAGAATCCTGAGAGGATTCTGATAAGAATCCTGAGAGGATTCTGATAAGAATCCTGAGAGTATTCTGTTAAGAATCCTAAGAGGATTCTGAAAAGAATTCTGCGAGAATTCTGAAGGGAATCCAAATCGGATTATGAAAAGAATCCAAAGCGAATTCTGATGAGAATTTTAAAAGAATTCTGATGAGAATCCTAAGAGAATTCTGGAGAGAATCCTGAGAGGATTTTGATGAGATTCCTGAGAGGATTCTTATGAGAATTTTGGGACGATTCTGAAGAGAATCCTGGACACGATTCTGATGAGAAACCGGAGAAGATTCCGAAAAGAATCCTGAGAAGAATCTCAAGAGAATCCTGAGAGAATTCAAATAGGCTTCTGATGAAAATCCTTAAAGGATTCTGATGAGAATCTTGAGTGGATTCAGTAGAGAATCATCAGTGAATTTAGCACAGAATATGGAGCTGATTCTGGCGAGAATCCTGAGTGATTCAGAAGAGAATCCTGATGGAATTTTTAACAGAATCCTGAGAGGATTTTAAACAGAATCCTGAGAGGATTCTAGAGTAAATCAAGAGAGAATTATAAAAAGAATCATGAGTGGATTCTGAAGAAAATCCTGAAAAGATTCTGAAGAGAATCCTGAGAGGATTCTTAAGTGAATCTTGAAAGGATTTTGTTGAGAATTCTGCGATGAGTCGGAAAAAAATGAGAGGATATTGGGGCGAATCCTGAGAAGACTCTGGTCTAAGAGCGGTATCTATCTATCGCTCTCAAACGAAATGGCAATAAATACTCATTACAGAAGTCGGTAATCCTCGTTTCAAAATTTTCCATAACTCCTCTCAATATCCCTCATGAGAAATATCCAACATTCCACCAAAAGCAGCAAACCGCTCTATGAAAACAAACAAAAGCAACCGTTCAGCAGTGCCATTAAATCTCCATTAAAGATTAACCACGGAGTTTGGACTCGAAGTCCGATGGCAGAACCTGGAACCAAAACCACAAACCTCCCCCCCATTTCCCCCTCTCTTACAGAAAAGCGTCGACTCGCGTGTATGAAAATGACAAGCGTAAAGCCAGCTTTTGCCTGCCTTCTGCGTTCCGATTTCGACGTCGTCGTGGTCCTAGCTCAAAATTTCCCGCCCAAAATTAACCCTCGTCATTATGATGATGGTGCACGGCGATTGTTCAGCCAAACGAAGCTCGAATTTCGTGCGGTCAACATTTGGCAGTTAGGCTTCGAATGCCCCAAAGTCATTTGGTCCCAGCCGATCCCAGTTGGTGACTTTCTTTGGGGAGGGATGTAATTGTTTTCCACGACAAGATCTTTGTGAAATTTCTTCTATTTTTCTCCGGAAAGGACCAATGAAATGCAATGGTGATTAATTCACCGTCACGAGTAATGATAATTTTCTCTCTCAGTATCAAGATAGTCGTATTGGACAAGTCTTTTTTCAGTTAAATATAAGTGTTTGAGAGGCCTGTTTTGATTTATTTTCTAAAACAAACTTCTTATTTTAGCCTTTTTTTCTCTTTATTTCAGTTACTTTTAGTTTCATTTTTGATTGTTTTAATTTCAATTTCACTTTTGTCTATGATCTAAGTTGTTTTTTTTTATCAACTTTTTCATTTACTTTTGAAGTAGTTTGAGTTCAACTTCAGTTTACAAATTAATTCAGAATTTGATTGAATTTCAATTTTCATTTCATTTACTTTCAGTCTATTCTTGTTTAAGTCTAATACTACGAAATTGTTTCCTTTCAATGCAAAAACAAAAGTATCATTCTACAAAAGGACTTTAAGCTAAATGGAAAGAATACCGTCATAAGATAATGCGGTACCAAACTGACATTTCTTGGCATCATCGCTCCTTTCTCAGCGTGTTGAACATATTTTTTCCATGCAAAATTTTTCCGCAGTAGTCGGGGGCCAGATAAACAAAATTCCATTCCCGCAGCAGAAGGTAAACAAACAAGCTTCTGAGCCACTCTTTAAAGAGCCTGTTGCTCTCCACCCTAACACCGAAACGCGACATAATTCCGAGAGACTAAGCTGCCAGGGATTAGGCGACTGAAGAACCCCTCTTTTGCGATGTTTGTTTGTTGGAAATGGAGCAGACACCGTACAAGATAAGAACGAATGCTGGCACCGCGCGGCTCCTGTTTTACTTAGGAAACGGAAATTGATTGATTCGAACGAGCTTTTTCGTTATTAGTGGAGAAACAACGGCGTCGACCGGAGAGTAAGGATTTCGATAATTGTTGGAACATGATGCGACAGATTTTATAGCTTTAATCGAATCCTGCTGTATTTTGCAGACGGGGGTATGTTTAAAACGCGAAATGATTCGTTTCAAATGGTGCTTCGACTGAAGCTGAAACATGATTTTCGTTTTTTTTTGTACCGTACTCAGGAGCGAACGCTAATTAAACATCCATTCAATTACCGGCACCCGTCAATCGAACGAGTTGCAAGTGCTTTTCAGCGAACATTTCATCCGATTTCGGATGGGTTTGCGTTTCAAGTGGCGATGATGATTATTTTTTTCGAAAATTGATCGATAAAGGAGAATGCATCATTTGAAAAGAAAAAAATCAACAGTTTCGGGTAAAATTGTTGTCATATCTTAACCTTTAAATTCCATTCAGTTTCGATTGTAAATATGTTTATTTTGAAACCAATTACACCGAGTAGTTTCCAAGCTTCCTCTTTCAAGAATTCTTGCTGAATTCTTTTCTAGCTAATCCTATGAGAATTCTTGCTTAGAATCTTGTCAGGATTTTTGCGTATTATCCTCCTAAAACTCTTGTTCAGAATCTTTTTAAAATTGTTGTTTTCAATTCTTCATGTTTCAGAATTTAATCAGAATTCTCTTCAAAGTCCTCTCAGGATCCTCTTCGGAATCCTGTCAGGATTCTTTTCAGAATTAACACAGGTTTCTCTTCAGAACACTTACAAAATTTTCTTCAGACTCCTCTCATGATATTCTTCAGAATCCTCTCATAATTCTCTTCAAAATCATCTCAGTATTCTCTTCAGAATCCTCTCAGAATTCTCTTCATAATTCTCTCATGATTCTTTTCAGATTCCTCCTAGGATTCTCTTCAGAATCATCTCAAAATTCTCTTCAGAATCCTCCCAAGATTCTCTTCAGATTCCACTCAGCATTCTCTTCAGAACCTCTCAGGATTCTCTTCAGAATCCACTCAGGATTCTGCTTCAGAATCCTCTCAGGATTCTGCCATCGGACTCCGAGTCCAAACCGTGGTCAATCTTTAATGGAGATTTAATGGCACTGCTGAACGGTTGCTTTTGTTTGTTTTCAACGAGGGGATTGCTGCTTTCAGTGGAATGTTGGACAGTTCTCATGGGGATCTGAGTAGAAATATTGAACGAGTTTCACTGACTTATGGATTTTAATTATTTTACAGAGCTTTATCATTGATAGTTCTAGAGTTACAATGTAAATAACTTTGAAGTTAAATTATTCCTTCATTCCTGGAGTTGTCCTTTAATCTTTTCAGGATTCGTCTCGTAACATGTTTGGAATTTGTCTTTAAACCTTTCCAGGATTCGCCTCAGAATCCTTTCAGGATTCGCGTCAAAATTCCTTCCAGGAGTCGTCTCAGAATCATTCCAGAAAGCGTCTCAAAAACCTTCAAGAATTCATCTCAGAATTTCTTCCAGAATTCGCCTAAAAATTTCACCAGGATTCGCATCACAAAACTTTCGGGAATCGTCTCAAAGCCTTTCCAAGATTCATCTCAGAATCTTTCCAAGTTTCTGCTGAGAAGCTCCCAAGTTTCTACTGAGAAGCTCCCAAGCTTCTGCTGAGAAACTTCCAGGCTACTGCTGAGAAGCTTCCAAGCTTCTGCTGAGAAGCTTTCAAGCTTCTGCTGAAAAGCTTCCAAGCTTCTGCTGAGAAGCTTTCAAGCTTCTGCTGAGAAGCTTTCAAGCTTCTGTTAAGAAGCTTCCAGGCTACTGCTGAGAAGCTTCCAAGCTTCTGCTGAGAAGCTTTCAAGCTTCTGCTGAAAAGCTTCCAAGCTTCTGCTGAGAAGCTTCCAAGCTTCTGCTGAGAAGCTTCTAGGCTTCTGCTGAGAAGCTTCCAAGCTTCTGCTGAGAAGCTTCCAAGCTTCTGCTGAGAAGCTTCCAAGCTTCTGCTGAGAAGCTTCCAAGCTTCTGCTGAGAAGCTTCCAAGCTTCTGCTGAGAAGCTTCCAAGCTTCTGCTGAGAAGCTTCCAAGCTTCTGCTGAGAAGCTTCCAAGCTTCTGCTGAGAAGCTTCCAAGCTTCTGCTGAGAAGCTTCCAAGCTTCTGCTGAGAAGCTTCCAAGCTTCTGCTGAGAAGCTTCCAAGCTTCTGCTGAGAAGCTTCCAAGCTTCTGCTGAGAAGCTTCCAAGCTTCTGCTGAGAAGCTTCCAAGCTTCTGCTGAGAAGCTTCCAAGCTTCTGCTGAGAAGCTTCCAAGCTTCTGCTGAGAAGCTTCCAAGCTTCTGCTGAGAAGCTTCCAAGCTTCTGCTGAGAAGCTTCCAAGCTTCTGCTGAGAAGCTTCCAAGCTTCTGCTGAGAAGCTTCCAAGCTTCTGCTGAGAAGCTTCCAAGCTTCTGCTGAGAAGCTTCCAAGCTTCTGCTGAGAAGCTTCCAAGCTTCTGCTGAGAAGCTTCCAAGCTTCTGCTGAGAAGCTTCCAAGCTTCTGCTGAGAAGCTTCCAAGCTTCTGCTGAGAAGCTTCCAAGCTTCTGCTGAGAAGCTTCCAAGCTTCTGCTGGCTTCTCTTCGGAAGCCTCTCAGGATTGTTTTCAGAATCCTCTTAGGAATTCCTTTTCAGAATCATCTAAGGATTCTCTTCAGAATCCTCTCAGAATTCTATTCAGAATCCTCTCAGTAGTCAGTAGTCAGAATCTTCTCAGGGTTCTCGTCATAAACCACTCAAGATTCTCTTCAGAATCCTCTCTTCAGAATTCTCTCAGCATTCTCATCGGAATCCTCTCAGGATTCTTTTCAGATTTATCTTTGGATTCTCTTCGGAAGCCACTTATGATTCTCTTCGGAAGCCTCTCAGGATTCTCTTCAGAATGCTCTCAGGATTCTCTTCAGAATCCTCTCAAGATTCTCTTCAGAATCCTCTCAGGATTCTCTTCGGAAGCCTCTAAGGGTTTTCTTCAGAATCCTCTCAGGATTTTCTTCAGAATCCTCTCAGGATTCTCTTCAGAATCCTCTCAGGATTCTCTTCAGAATCCTCTCAGGATTCTCTTCAGAATCCTCTCAGGATTCTCTTCAGAATCCTCTCAGGATTCTCTTCAGAATCCTCTCAGGATTCTCTTCCGAATCCTCTCAGGATTCGCTTCAGAATCCTCTCAGGATTCTCTTCAGAATGATGATTGAATGATTCATTTCGGAATCCTCTGAGGATTCTCTTCTGAATTCTCTGAGGATTCTCTTCAGAATCCTCTCACGATTGTCTTCGGAATCCTTTCAGAATTGTCTTCAGAATCCTCCCAGGATTCTGCTTCAGAATTTTCTCATGATCATGCTTCAGAATCCTCTAAGGATTCTGCTTCTGAAACCTCTCAGGATTCTTTTCCTTTTAGAATCCTCTCAAGATTTATCTTCAGAATCTTTTAATGATTCTCTTCGGAATCCTCTCAGGATTATCAGAATCCTCTCAGGATTCTCTTCAGAACTCTGTCAAGATTCCCTTTAGAATTTTCTCATCGTTCTTTTCAGAGTCCTCTCAGGGTGCTCTTAGAAAACCTCTTAAGGTTCTAATCTAAATCTAATTAAAATTCTCTCAGGATTCTCATCAGAATCCTCTCAGCTTACTCTTCAGAATCCTCTCTGGACTTAAGAACCCTTTCAGGATTTTCTTCATAATTCACTCAGGGTTCGCTGCAGAATTCACTCATGATTCTCATCAGCATCCTTTAAGGATTATTGTAAGAATCTCCTCAGAATTCTCTTCACCTCAGGATTCGCTTTAGAATCACCTCAGGAATCTCTTCAGAAAAGTCTCAGGATTCTGTGCAGAATTCACTTTTCTTCAGAATCCACTCAGGAATCGTCTCATCAGAATTTTCTCTGGGTTCTCATCAGAATCCTTTCAAGATTTTCTTCAGAGTCCTCTCAGGGTTCTCCTCAAAATCCTCTCAGGATTCTTATCAGAATCCTCTTAAGATTTTCATCAGAATCCTTTTAGGATTTTCTTCAGAATTCTTTAAGGATTCTCGTAAGAATGCTTTTAAGAAGTTCATCAGACTTCTCTTAGGATTCTCTTCAAAATTCTCTTCAGAATCCTGTCAGTTTCAGATTCAGTATCTGATTCAATTTTTGATTCAGTTTCTGATTCAATTTTTAATTCAGTTTTTGATTCAGTTTCAGTTTAGTTTCAGTTCAGTTTCTGTTCAGTTTCAGTTCAGTTTCAGTTCAGTTTCAGTTTCAGTTCAGTTTCAGTTCAGTTTCAGTTCAGTTTCAGTTCAGTTTCAGTTCAGTTTCAGTTCAGTTTCAGTTCAGTTTCAGTTCAGTTTCAGTTCAGTTTCAGTTCAGTTTCAGTTCAGTTTCAGTTCAGTTTCAGTTCAGTTTCAGTTCAGTTTCAGTTCAGTTTCAGTTCAGTTTCAGTTCAGTTTCAGTTCAGTTTCAGTTCAGTTTCAGTTCAGTTTCAGTTCAGTTTCAGTTCAGTTTCAGTTCAGTTTCAGTTCAGTTTCAGTTCAGTTTCAGTTCAGTTTCAGTTCAGTTTCAGTTCAGTTTCAGTTCAGTTTCAGTTCAGTTTCAGTTCAGTTTCAGTTCAGTTTCAGTTCAGTTTCAGTTCAGTTTCAGTTCAGTTTCAGTTCAGTTTCAGTTCAGTTTCAGTTCAGTTTCAGTTCAGTTTCAGTTCAGTTTCAGTTCAGTTTCAGTTCAGTTTCAGTTCAGTTTCAGTTCAGTTTCAGTTCAGTTTCAGTTCAGTTTCAGTTCAGTTTCAGTTCAGTTCAGTTCAGTTCAGTTCAGTTTCAGTTCAGTTTCAGTTCAGTTTCAGTTCAGTTTCAGTTCAGTTTCAGTTCAGTTTCAGTTCAGTTTCAGTTCAGTTTCAGTTCAGTTTCAGTTCAGTTTCAGTTCAGTTTCAGTTCAGTTTCAGTTCAGTTTCAGTTCAGTTTCAGTTCAGTTTCAGTTCAGTTTCAGTTCAGTTTCAGTTCAGTTTCAGTTCAGTTTCAGTTCAGTTTCAGTTCAGTTTCAGTTCAGTTTCAGTTCAGTTTCAGTTCAGTTTCAGTTCAGTTTCAGTTCAGTTTCAGTTCAGTTTCAGTTCAGTTTCAGTTCAGTTTCAGTTCAGTTTCAGTTCAGTTTCAGTTCAGTTTCAGTTCAGTTTCAGTTCAGTTTCAGTTCAGTTTCAGTTCAGTTTCAGTTCAGTTTCAGTTCAGTTTCAGTTCAGTTTCAGTTCAGTTTCAGTTCAGTTTCAGTTCAGTTTCAGTTCAGTTTCAGTTCAGTTTCAGTTCAGTTTCAGTTCAGTTTCAGTTCAGTTTCAGTTCAGTTTCAGTTCAGTTTCAGTTCAGTTTCAGTTCAGTTTCAGTTCAGTTTCAGTTCAGTTTCAGTTCAGTTTCAGTTCAGTTTCAGTTCAGTTTCAGTTCAGTTTCAGTTCAGTTTTCAGTTCAGTTTCAGTTCAGTTTCAGTTCAGTTTCAGTTCAGTTTCAGTTCAGTTTCAGTTCAGTTTCAGTTCAGTTTCAGTTCAGTTCAGTTCAGTTTCAGTTCAGTTTCAGTTCAGTTTCAGTTCAGTTTCAGTTCAGTTTCAGTTCAGTTTCAGTTCAGTTGTTCAGTTTCTGTTCAGTTTCAGTTCAGTTTCAGTTCAGTTTCAGTTCAGTTTCTGTTCAGTTTCAGTTCAGTTTCAGTTCAGTTTCAGTATAAACGAAGAACTTTTATACTTGTCCCTTTATCTGGTAGTCTCAGATGCCATGTAGCATAACAGAGCCGAAACCCTAATTTTTATCTTTATAGAGTACTTTTGTGATAGATTAGATTTCTAAACATGATTCTCACCAAGATTGTGGACAAAGGCCAATACATGTCTGTTGAAGCTTGCTGATTGTTGCACGACGACAAAGAATTAACACCGATACTCACCTGAAAGTAGAAGAACAGAGAATTGGTTTGTTAGAAAACACATTTATAGTTCAGAATACATTTTTTTTTTGATATGCCATTATTTTCATAAATGTTTCATTATTTCTGTCGTCTCTCGCAATTCGACTTCATGAGAAAATTCTTTTGTGAACGAATGTTTATTAATTTTGATAACATAACTGAATATCGTTGTAAATTGTCTAAAAATTATGTTACAAAAACAGAATCAATCATTATGTCGACTTCATCATGTAATTAGTATCGACTTCAAAGATTTTTTGCAAAAACTTTCCTTTGCTCAAACAATCTATCCTCTTTAAGCTCTCCCAAATGAAACCCCCATAAACTATCCCGTAATCGATTCCCGGCCAAACCGGCAGCAGCAGTAGCCAGAGCCCCGGGCAAGACAATCGTGTCTTACCCGGGGCCGCAGGCAAATGGAAATTAATAGCCTCCAATTCCGGCGGGGCCCGGCGGGATTCCACTGGCGCTGGAAGCCCGGAATCGAAGCCGTGAAATAAGCCCCGGAATTCGACACATCAATCATTGCAATCGGTAAGGCGGCGGCTGAAAGGCTGAAGCTTGTTCTTCTGATAGTTATGTCGACATTTCTGTTCCACATTGTTGTCAGGATCGAGAATCCCGAATCGACGACAGGCAGCAGTAAAGCAAGCAAAAGCCATTCGACGAGTTATTGTCTGTCTGACTGTCTGTCTGTCGGTCGGTAGTAGAGCCCGGGAACGGCAAAACGACAAACAATAATAATAAATATTATTTAATCCTTTCTCGCTTGGATCCGTGCGCCTGTTGCGCGTGTTCTAGAATCCTACAATATGCCACTAGTATTGGGCGATATTTTCGGAAGTTATCGACATTATCTGATTTCGAACAATTGATAAAAAATAAATTTGTAACGAATCCTGTCAATATAATTAATTGCAACCGAAATCGACATAATAAATCGATATATCGAGAAAATGAAATATTTAATCGACAAATATCGATAATATCGATTTTTTGTGAGAGTTGTCCTTCGAACTTATCTTCAAAAATATTTTCTTTTAGATTTTTTCGTAGGTCGACATACGTTTTTGAATCAAATTCATAAGTCGCCATATCCCAAAAAAAAAGTCGATCAAGCAGTTTTACATAGAAAAAAATCATTCTGATTTGTTTCGGGATCGCTCACTACTACAGAACGCGAACCTAAGCGAATGAACATAACAGGAGGCGGAAGGATCCGGCCTCCTTCCGTTCGTTCGTTCGTTCGTTCGTTCGCTCGCTTATGGCTTCACTCTCGACTCGTGGGATCGCTCGAATTGGCAAACATAATAATAGAGGGAATGATGCGGAATTATGCTGATGAGAAATGAAGTCTGAATCACGCGCGGTGTGGTAGTGCCATTACGTGTAAGAAATGAGCAGGATTTGTGTCTGTAGGGAAAGGACCCACCCGAACGGAGAAATATATTTAAATTGTAACAGTTGTTACTCCGTAAGATCGTTTTTTAATAATTCTGGCTAGTTAGTAGCAAATATAATAGAAATTAAATCAAAATTTCCTCTCCATTCAACAAATTTAAAACAAAAATGTAACTCAATATGTTAAAAAATAACAGAAATGTTACACATTGATCTATTTTCAATAACTCATTGAAAACGATATTTGTTGTTTTCTAAACATTCAATGAAGCTTAACGACAGCTCTCAAGTCATTTATATCAAATTGTGTTATAATCATGCTTTTAACAAAGGTAAGTTTTTGTTATTATAACTGCTATTCTTTTAATTTTGTGTTACAATTTGATGCAACAACTTAAACTATTCCTTTCAACAAATAAACTATTTTTTTGTTCGTATCAAATTTCGATATAATTGTCATACAATTTTGTTATAATCCACTGGTCGGGCAACCAGTTGAAGCGCGCGCACAACAGTCGGAGTGAGAATGAAAATATTATCCCTTTTCCGCTTTGCGAAGGGGAGGGGGGGAAGAGGAAACAACCGGCGGCAATAGGGCTAGTGGCGGAAACGTGAGTCGGATTGCGAGATACTACTCCACCGCCAGCCATCACTAGTAGCTTGAATGGCAAAAAGTGGAACAACAATGTAGGAAGCCACGTGCCTGCCGCCATGCGATGGAATTTGCTGAGATTTCTCGAGGTGGGAAGATGTTCTTATTTTCATGATCGGTATAATCCGGGGGCAGGTGCTGCTCGATGCAGTAAATATAGCGGGATTGGAGATTGTAATGGAAGGCAGAAATATAAGAAAAGTAATGAAAATTGATAACGGAAGCAAAAGTCGACATAAGGAGCCAAAATGTCGACAAAATCATATTCGGATTTTGATTGTATTTTAAATCCAATCAGATTGCATTTCGATAAGATTTGGGTGGATTTAGATCGGATTTGGATTGGATTTGGATTGGATTTGGATTGGATTTGGATTGGATTTGGATTGGATTTGGATTGGATTTGGATTGGATTGATTGGATTTGGATTGGATTTGGATTGGATTTGGATTGGATTTGGATTGGATTTGGATTGGATTGATTGGATTTGGATTGGATTTGGATTGGATTTGGATTGGATTTGGATTGGATTTGGATTGGATTTGATTGGATTTGGATTGGATTTGGATTGGATTTGGATTGCATTTGGATTGCATTTGGATTGGATTTGGATTGGATTTGATTGGATTTGGATTGGATTTGGATTGGATTTGGATTGTTGGATTGGATTTGGATTGGATTTGGATTGGATTTGGATTGGATTTGGATTGGATTTGGATTGGATTTGGATTGGATTTGGATTGGATTTGGATTGGATTTGGATTGGATTTGGATTGGATTTGGATTGGATTTGGATTGATTGGATTGGATTGGATTGGATTTGGATTGGATTTGGATTGGATTTGGATTGGATTTGGATTGGATTTGGATTGGATTTGGATTGGATTTGGATTGGATTGGATTTGGATTGGATTTGGATTGGATTTGGATTGGATTTGGATTGGATTTGGATTGGATTTGGATTGGATTTGGATTGGATTTGGATTGGATTTGGATTGGATTTGGATTGGATTTGGATTGGATTTGGATTGGATTTGGATTGGATTTGGATTGGATTTGGATTGGATTTGGATTGGATTTGGATTGGATTTGGATTGGATTTGGATTGGATTTGGATTGGATTTGGATTGGATTTGGATTGGATTTGGATTGGATTTGGATTGGATTTGGATTGGATTTGGATTGGATTTGGATTGGATTTGGATTGGATTTGGATTGGATTTGGATTGGATTTGGATTGGATTTGGATTGGATTTGGATTGGATTTGGATTGGATTTGGATTGGATTTGGATTGGATTGGATTTGGATTGGATTTGGATTGGATTTGGATTGGATTTGGATTGGATTTGGATTGGATTTGGATTGGATTTGGATTGGATTTGGATTGGATTGGATTGGATTGGATTGGATTTGGATTGGATTTGGATTGGATTTGGATTGGATTTGGATTGGATTTGGATTGGATTTGGATTGGATTTGGATTGGATTTGGATTGGATTTGGATTGGATTTGGATTGGATTTGGATTGGATTTGGATTGGATTTGGATTGGATTTGGATTGGATTTGGATTGGATTTGGATTGGATTTGGATTGGATTTGGATTGGATTTGGATTGGATTTGGATTGGATTTGGATTGGATTTGGATTGGATTTGGATTGGATTTGGATTGGATTTGGATTGGATTTGGATTGGATTTGGATTGGATTTGGATTGGATTTGGATTGGATTTGGATTGGATTTGGATTGGATTTGGATTGGATTTGGATTGGATTTGGATTGGATTTGGATTGGATTTGGATTGGATTTGGATTGGATTTGGATTGGATTTGGATTGGATTTGGATTGGATTTGGATTGGATTTGGATTGGATTTGGATTGGATTTGGATTGGATTTGGATTGGATTTGGATTGGATTGGATTGGATTGGATTTGGATTGGATTTGGATTGGATTTGGATTGGATTTGGATTGGATTTGGATTGGATTTGGATTGGATTTGGATTGGATTTGGATTGGATTTGGATTGGATTTGGATTGGATTTGGATTGGATTTGGATTGGATTTGGATTGGATTTGGATTGGATTTGGATTGGATTTGGATTGGATTTGGATTGGATTTGGATTGGATTTGGATTGGATTTGGATTGGATTTGGATTGGATTTGGATTGGATTTGGATTGGATTTGGATTGGATTTGGATTGGATTTGGATTGGATTTGGATTGGATTTGGATTGGATTTGGATTGGATTTGGATTGGATTTGGATTGGATTTGGATTGGATTTGGATTGGATTTGGATTGGATTTGGATTGGATTTGGATTGGATTGGATTGGATTTGGATTGGATTTGGATTGGATTTGGATTTGGATTGGATTTGGATTGGATTTGGATTGGATTTGGATTGGATTTGGATTGGATTTGGATTGGATTTGGATTGGATTTGGATTGGATTTGGATTGGATTTGGATTGGATTTGGATTGGATTTGGATTGGATTTGGATTGGATTTGGATTGGATTTGGATTGGATTTGGATTGGATTTGGATTGGATTTGGATTGGATTTGGATTGGATTTGGATTGGATTTGGATTGGATTTGGATTGGATTTGGATTGGATTTGGATTGGATTTGGATTGGATTTGGATTGGATTTGGATTGGATTTGGATTGGATTTGGATTGGATTTGGATTGGATTTGGATTGGATTTGGATTGGATTTGGATTGGATTTGGATTGGATTTGGATTGGATTTGGATTGGATTTGGATTGGATTTGGATTGGATTTGGATTGGATTTGGATTGGATTTGGATTGGATTTGGATTGGATTTGGATTGGATTTGGATTGGATTTGGATTGGATTTGGATTGGATTTGGATTGGATTTGGATTTGGATTGGATTGGATTGGATTGGATTGGATTTGGATTTGGATTGGATTTGGATTGGATTTGGATTGGATTTGGATTGGATTTGGATTGGATTGGATTTGGATTGGATTGGATAGGAAGTTTTTCCAAGCTTTTCCAAGCTACTTGAGGAACATTTTCCAAGCTTCTTAAGGAAGCTTTTCCAAGATTCTTGAGGAAGCTTGTCCAAGATTCTTGAGGAAGCTTGTCCAACCTTCTTAATGAGTCTTTTCCAAGCTTCTTAAGGAAGCTTTTCCAGGCTTCTTGAAAAAGCTTTTCCAAGCTTCTACAGGAAGTTTTTCCAAGCTCCTTGAGGAAGCTTTTCCAAGCTTTTAGAGGAAGCTTTTCCAAGAATCTAGAAGAAGCTTTTCCGAGCTTCTCAGGGAAGCTTTTCCAAGTTTATCAGGAAAGCTTTTTCAAGTTTCTCAGGGAAGCTTTTCCAAGCTTTTCAGGGAAGCTTTTCCAAGCTTCTCAGGGAAGCTTTTCCAAGCTTCTCAGAGAAGCTTTTCCTAGCTTCTCAGGGAAGCTTTTCCAAGCTTCTTGAAGAAACTTTTCCGAGCTTCTCTGGAAAGCCTTTCCGAACTTCTCAGGGAAACTTTTCCAAGCTTCTCAGGGAAGCTTTTCCAAGCTTCTCAGGGAAGCTTTTGCAAGCTTCTCAGGGAAGCTTTTCCAAGCTTCTCAGGGAAGCTTTTCCAAGCTTCTCAGGGAAGCTTTTCCAAGCTTCTCAGGGAAGCTTTTCCAAGCTTCTCAGGAGAGCTTTTATAAACTTCTCAGGGAAGCTTTTCCAAGCTTCCCAGTAAAGCTATTCCAAGCTTCCCAGGAAAGCTTTTCCAAGCTTCCCAGGGAAGCTTTTCCAAGCTTCGCAGGGAAGCTTTTTTCCAAGCTTCGCAGGAAAGCTTTTCTAAGCTTCGCAGGAAAGCTTTTCCAAGCTTCGCAGGGAAGCTTTTCCAAGCTTCGCAGGGAAGCTTTTCCAAGCTTATCATGGAAGCTTTTCCAAGCTTATCATGGAAGCTTTTCCAAGCTTCCCAGGAAAGCTTTTCCAAGCTTCCCAGGAAAGCTTTTCCAAGCTTCGCAGGGAAGCTTTTCCAAGCTTCGCAGGAAAGCTTTTCCAAGCTTCGCAGGGAAGCTTTTCCGAGCTTCTCTGGGAAGAGTTTTGCGAGCTTCTCAGGGAAGCTTTCCCAAGTTTCTCAAAGAAGCTTTTCCGAGCTTTTCAGGAAAGCTTTTCCAAGTTTTTCAGGAAAGCTTTTCCAAGCTTCTCAGGGAAGCTTTTTCTTGCTGAAAAGGAAAGCTTTTCCAAGCTTCTCAGGGAAGCTTTTCCCAGATTTTCAGGGAAGCTTTTGCAAGCTTCTCAGGGAAGCTTTTCCGAACTTCGAAGGGAAGCTTTCCCGAGCTTCTCAGGAATGCTTTTCCAAGTATTTCAGCGATGCTTTTCCGAGCTACTCAGGGAAACTTTCCCGAGCTTCTCAGGGAAGCTTTTCCGAGCTACTCAGGGAAGAGTTTTGCGAGCTTCTCAGGGAAGCTTTTCCAAGCTTCTCAGGAAAGCTTTTCCAAGCTTCTCAGGGAAGCTTTTCCGAATTTTTCAGGAAAGCTTTTCCAAGCTTCTCAGGGAAGCTTTTCCAAGCTTCTCAGGGATGTTTTTCTAAGCTTCTCAGGGAAGCTTTTTATGGCTTCTCAGGGAAACTTTTCCAAACTTCTCAGGGAAGCTTTTCGAAGACTCTCAAAGAAGCTTTTCCAAGCTTCTCAGGGAAGCTTTTCCAAGATTCTCAAGGAAGCTTTTCCAAGCTTCACAGGGAAGCTTTTCGAAGCTTCACAGGGAACCTTTTCGAAGCTTCTCAAGGAAGCTTTTCCAAGCTTATCAAAGAAGCTTTTCTAAGATTCTCAGGGAAGCTTTTCCAAGCTTCTCAAGGAAGCTTGTTCAAGCTTTTCAAGGAAGCTTTTCCAAGCTTAGGGATGCTTTTCCAAGCTTCTCAGGGAAGCTTTTCCAAGCTTCTCAAGGAAGCTTTACCGAGCCTCTCAGGGAAGCTTTTCCAAGCTTTTTAGGGAAGGTTTTCTAAACTTCTCAAGGAAGCTTTTGCAAATTTCTCAGGGAAGCTCTTTTAAGTTTCTCAGGGAAGCGTTTCAATATCCTGAGAGAAGCTTTTCCAAACTTCTAAAAGAAGCCTTTCCAAGCTTCTCAGGGAAGTTTTCCAACATCTACGGCTCTAACAGAGCCGTTTATGGCAACATCTGTACTCATCCCTAATCTTAACGAAGCCCTACAACCTACAAATGAATTATGAAACCTAGCTCATTCTCCCTACCGGCAATCATCATTTTCCCTTTTGTCCTTAGGTTTGTCGAACCAGGACTGGGAGTAGGCCATTACTTTCGGCAACATTTAATTCGACATCATTATCGCTGATCCAAATCGACCCCTCACCGCTCTTCCATAAGCTCTATCATTCGCCCGTTGTGCGGAGATTTTTCCTCCGTCAAAGATCGGAAGAGGGGCGCCAACACAAAATGGTTGGGCGCCAACAACCACGGATGAAAAATAAGCTCAATGACATTGTCATTATTCAAGGGTCGCTGCCACTGCTGCTGCCTTTGGTTTGGTATCCTCTGAACCTCTGCACTATGGGCGGTTTCAATTTGAATCGGTGGTCAAAAACAGGTTTGTCGTTATACGAATTTGATATTTTGTTTTCAAAAATCTTGTTTTCGAGAAATTTTTTGAGAAGGGCCTAGTGAAATAATGAGTTATGATACTAATGAGACAACTTTTGTTATTAACAAAATTTTGCAATTCTAAAAATTCTAACTTTTACATACTGTACCTGCAAAATTACAAAAGATTTTACTCTGATATTGTAGGAATATCTTAACAGACATATTTTTCGATTTTTGGCCACCTGACCACCCATAGTGCCCACATCAGGACAGTCTTTAAGGGAGCTGGAAAATGGAGGATATATTTTCCACCGGTAGGAATCATCACTCACAGTCGAACTCGAGGGAGGAGGGACGAAACGCAGGGAGGATTCAATTACCTTAATGCCTGTTTAATTTCTGGCTGCCGCCGACAACACGAGGACACCCCCCTTGGCGAGATTTGACTGCGGCAAGTGGCGTCCTCCAGACCTACCCGTAGAACATCTCGAATTTTTAGAAACCTCCTTCGTCGACGATAATGAGCTTCTTCGATGAGGTTGTTTGCGAGTTTGCTACTGGAAAGGGGCGCCCAACGGTGGATTGGTGTGTCATTTTTTGTGACAAATTGATGTTTTCTCAGTGCTTTTGTGGAATGGGAAAACAGTGCACATGTGACACTTGAGCCGACAGTTTCGAACAAGCGCCTTCGAGGGGAATGATTTATTCGCAGAAAATGTGCGAGTTTGAAGATTTAATGATGTGAAGTGGCGATTGAGAAGATGGTTGTTGTTCATTTGGGTGAAATGGATGAATGGGGCTTATGAATAATTTGAATTCGATGACTTTTAGGCGGAATAAACGCTAAATCTGACATTTAGGCTATTTTTGACCATAAGTTCAACTCACTAAACTTCTTCTTTCTGGCGTTACGTCCCCACTGGGACAGAACCTGCTTCTCAGCTTAGTGTTCTTATGAGCACTTCCACAGTTATTAACTGAGATCTTACTATGCCAATGACCATTTTTGCATGCGTATATCGTGTGGCAGGTACGAAGATACTCTATGCCCTCTATGCCTCTAACTCACTAAAATTTAGGTTAGATTTGAGATAATTAGCTAAAATTTCTCATAGAGCTAGAACAACATGAAAGACTTTGAAATTAAATGTTTGCAAGTTTCAAAGAAATAGTATGAGGAAATTATAGTAGGAAGTACCATGATTAAATCACTTTCTTAAGGACAAGATTTTGTATATCAAAGGTTTCAAATTATTTGCCGAATATTTCACCTGAAATTAGTTCAACCCGCTTCAAATCATAACTTAAGGCTACTTAAGTGCATTTTGCAAGCTATTTGGGAGCAGTTCTTCAACCAAAACGCAAATATTTGCTCAGAAAAAAATGATTTTCTTGGCGGTTACGACTTTTCACGCTTTAAGGACAACTTTCCCTAACCCCCGTGGCAACACTCGTTTTAATTTCAGTTGATCCACCAGACCGAGAACGCAGAACGAATCAAATCGTAATCGTCTAGCGAACATGGCCACGCGAGTTAGGCGTGCGACCAAAGTTTTCGATGATGATGAAGACGTTGTCGACACGACAACAACAACAACAACTACTCTCTTCCGACAGAAGTTACCACTTCTGATGAAATGGCAAAAGTGTGCGGGTAGTTCGTGGGTCGATTTCGGTCCAGGGTCGGGGAAAACTCGTTTAACTTTTTCGCACAGCGATTCATTATGGTCTTTCGTCTTTCAGGCTCGGACTTGCGCTGGCAAAGTGTAATAACTTCTTGTGCCGGGGTCGAGTCAGGGAATTGCAGCAATCCAAGTCGGGGCCTGTCACTAAATTAAGACTGCGGCATTATGGCATGAACAGGTCGTAGGAAGGGGATGCTTCGTTAGCACTTCATTTAAGACTGATAATCCTTCGATGAGAAAGTGTTCGAGCCTTTTCGATGAATTTTCTGGGAAATACAATAAAGTAAAAAACTCAAGAATGATGTTTTATAAACCTGCTAGTAGAATACTTAGTATAAAAAAGCAATAAATCATCATCGTTTATCTGAAATAACGCTTATGGTCAAGAATGGCCTAAATGTCTGATTTGATCATTTAAGCAATTCCAAGGGCAAAGATGTAAGTTTTGACTTCATTTTGATAGCTTGACTGGATGAATAATATATAAATAGAACAAAAAATCCAAACCCTCAGGAAGATGCAATTAAAAATGAGAATAGAATTAATTGAAGTCACTAATCTTAGTGTGCAAGTATTTAGCTTGTTCAACATTTTTTATGAGAAATGTGGATTACTCAAAGTAAAATACTAAACAATGATTTTGAACCAATGCACTACTAAATGCTCAGCATATAAAAAGCAATGAATTGCCATCATTTATCTTAGATAAAGCTTATGGTCCAGAATGGCCTAAATACAAGATATGATCATTTAGGCGAATCTGATAGCACAATCGGCAGCTATTACTTATATTATTTCAACTCAATAATAATAATCTTCTATGAAGCTTACCCAAGCTGAAAACAACATTTTATTTGTGGTAGAACCATGGTTCAATCATTGCTGGAAACTCCTTTCATGCATGATTTACTAATTTTCCACAGAAGGGCTCCCTCTGGAGCCGGTCGCTCTAACCACACTCGGCTTCAGCTTTGCAGCTTTCGGAAGCCAGAGAGAGAAACGGTATTGATTACCTTTTGCATTATTAATACCGTTATCTTATCTACATAATTCCAACACCTAGCCCTTGTCGTCCCATCGAACGCCACTTTCCAAAGTCCACAAGCCGTTAAAATGTAGCTACCCGGTTCCATAAACACCAGCAGCTATCTCTTTCTCGCTTTCAAGAACGGAAAGACCGAGATAATTTTGCAACCTTCGATATGGTCCCCAGAAAAACACAAGCTTTTATTGGTCTCCACTGACTCCGGGTGATTCAGTCGCCTCCGAGTCGACAAACAAGGGCAGAATTTGTCGCCTATTTGGAAAAAGGGGCGACCGTTCGGGGTAAATATTGAAATCATGATAGCTGACAACAGTAGCTTCAGAATCGCTTCGGTAAGCCACTGAAGGGCAAAGATGTTGATATTTGTGTGGTTTATTGAATAATTGTTAATCAATTTACGGAGTCTGTGATATAAATTTAAGACTTAATGGGATTTTGAAATAGATTTCCACTTGAAATTGCTATGAAAGGTCTAAAAGTAACAAAATTATTAATGTAAGGACAAGTTTGACCTTAAGGGAGAGAGATTTGATCACAAAAATGACAATATTTATTTAAAAGTTATACCTCAATCACAAAAGCCATGTGCCTTCGTGTGCCTTTATAAACTAACAAGCGATTGTAATGCGAATTTGCACAAAATTATTAGAAGAGATCTCGACTATTCAATGTTTTTGTTATGACCCGAATGTCCTAAATGCCAGATGTTAGTCGTTTGAGCCCAAATCAATTAAATTCTTCCTATTTTTAGTATTTTTTCATTAAAGATTTAAAAAAAAAAACGTAAATTTCTAAGAATAAAATAATTTTTAATGAACTAATTTCATTTTGAAATCATTACTAACTCTAAGCATCGTGCCATTACATTCTTCTTCTGGACACTTAACAAAATTGTAGCTCGATTTTAACAGAAAAAAAAACAAATCTATAGTTTTATTCCAAGCTTCTCAGGAAAGATTTTCCATACTTCTCAGGAAAGCTTCTCGGGAGCTTTGTCAAGTTTTTAAGAAAAGCTTTTCCAAGACTCAGGAAAAAAAATTCAAGCTTCTCAGGGAAGCTTTTCCAAGCTTCTCTGAGGAGTTTTTCCAAGTTTCTCAGAAAAAAACTTTTACAAGTTTCTCAAGGGAAGTTTTTCCAAGCTTCTCAGGAAAGCTTTTCCTAGCTACTTCTCCAAGTTTCACAAGAGATGCTTTTCCAAGATTCTCAGGAAAGCTTTTCCAAGCATCTCTGGGAAGCTTTTGGAAGCTTCTCAGGAAAACTTTTCTAGGCTAGTCAGGAAAGCCTTTTCAAACTTCTCAGGGAAGCTTTTCCAAGCTCTACAGGAAAGCTTTTCGAAGCCTCTCAGGGAAGCTTTTCCAAGTTTCTCAGGAAAGCTATCCCAAGCTTCTCAGGGAAGCTTTTTCAAGTCTCTCCAGAAAGCTATTCCAAGCTTCTTAGGGACACATTTCCAAGCCTCTCAGGGAAGTTATTCCAAGCTTCTCAGGGAAGTTTTTCCAAGCTTCTAAGGGAAGCTTTTTTATGTTTCTCAGGGCAGCCTTTTCAAGTTTCTCAGAGAAGCTTTTCCAAGCTTCTCAGAAAAGCTATTACAAGCTTCTCAGGGAAGCATTTCCAAGCCTCTCAGGAAAGTTTTTCCAAACTTCTCAGGGAAGTTTATCCAAGCTTCTAAGGGATGCTTTTTTATGTTTCTCAGGGCAGCCTTTCCAAGTTTCTCAGAGAAGCTTTTTCAAGCTTCTCAGGGAAGCTTTTCAAAGCTTCTCAGGAAAACTATTCCAAGCTTCTTAGCGAAGCTTTTCCAAGCCTCTCAGGGAAGCTTTTCAAAGCTTCGCAGGGAAACTTTTCCCAGCTACTCGGGGAAACTTTTCTAAGCTTCTCAGGAAAACATTTCTAGGCTACTCAGCAAGGATTTTTAAAGCTTCTCAGGGAAGCTTTTCCAAGCTCCTCAGGAAAGCTTTTCGAAGCCTCTCAGGGAAGCTTTTCCAAGCTCCTCAGGAAAGCTTTTCGAAGCCTCTCAGGGAAGCTTTTCCAAGCTTCTCAGGAAAGCTATTCCAAGCTTCTCAGGAAAGCTATTCCAAGCTTCTCAGGGAAGCTTTTCCAAGCCTCTCAGAGAAGCTTTTCCAAGCTTCTCAAGAAAGCTATTCCAAGCTTCTTAGGGAAGCATTTCCAAGCCTCTCAGGGAAGTTTTTCCAAACTTCTCAGGGAAGTTTATCCAAGCTTCTAAGGGAAGCTTTTTTATGTTTCTCAGGGCAGCCTTTCCAAGTTTCTCAGAGAAGCTTTTCCAAGCTCCTCAGGAAAGCTTTTCCAAGCTTCTCAGGGAAGCTTTTCCAAGCTTCTCAGGAAAGCTATTCCAAGCTTCTTAGGGAAGCTTTTCCAAGCCTCTCAGGGAAGCTTTTCCAAGCTTCTCAAGAAAGCTATTCCAAGCTTCTTAGGGAAGCATTTCCAAGCCTCTCAGGGAAGTTTTTCCAAACTTCTCAGGGAAGTTTATCGAAGCTCCTAAGGGAAGCTTTTTATGTTTCTCAGGGCAGCCTTTCCAAGTTTCTTAGAGAAGCTTTTTCAAGCCTCTCAGGGAAGCTTTTCCAAGCTTCTCAGGGAAGCTTTCCAAAGCTTCTCAGAAAAACTATTCCAAGCTTCTTAGCGAAGCTTTTCCAAGCCTTTCAGGAAAGCTTTTCAAAGCTTCTCAGGGCAGCTTTTCCCAGCTACTCGGGAAACTTTTCTAAGCTTCTCAGGGAAGTTTTCCGAGCTACTTAGGAAGGTTTTTTCTCAGGGAAGCTTTTCCAAGCTCCTCAGGAAAGCTTTTCCACGCCTCTCAGGGAAGCTTTTCCAAGCTTCTCAGAAAAGCTATTCCAAGCTTCTTAGGGAAGCATTTCCAAGCCTCTCAGGGAAGTTTTTCCAAACTTCTCAGAGAAGTTTATTCAAGCTTCTAAGGGAAGCTTTTTTATGTTTCTCAGGGCAGCCTTTCCAAGCTTCTCAGGGAAGCTTCTCCAAACTTGTCAAGAAAGCTTCTGCAATCTTCTCAGGAAAACTTCTACAAGCTTCTCAGGGAAGTTTCTCCAAGCTTCTTCAGAAATCTTCTCCAAGCTTCTCCAAAAATCTTCTCCAAGCTTCTCAAAAAACCTTCTCCAATCTTCTCAGGGTAGCTTCTCCAAGCATTCCAGGAAAGCTTCTTCAAGCTTCTCAGGAAAGCTTCTGAGCATCTCTGGAAAGCTTATTCAAGCTTCTCGAAGAAGGTTACACTAACTTTCCAGGGAAGCTTCTCCAAGCATCTCATAGCATCTCAGGGAAGGTTCTCCAACCTTTGCAGGGAAGCTTCTCCAAGCTTTTCATGGAAGCTTCTCCAAACTTCTCAGAGAAGCTGCTTTAAGCTTCTCATGGAAGCTTCTCCGAGCTTCTCCAAGCTTTTCAAGGAAGCTTCTCCAAGCTTTCCAAGGAAGCATCTCTAAGCATCTCAGGGAAGCTTCTCATAGCATCTCAAGGAAGGTTCTCCAAGCTTCTCATGGAGCTAACCAAACATCTCAGGGAATTTCCTCCAACCTTCTCAGGGAAGCTTCTCCAAGCTTTTCATGTAAGCTTCTCCAAACTTCTCAGAGAAGCTGCTTCAAGCTTCTCATGGAAGCGCCTCCGAGCTTCTCCAAGCTTTTCAGGGAAGCTTCTCCAAGCTTCTTAGGGAAGCTTTTCCTAGCATCTCAGGGAAGCTTCTCCTAGCTTCTCCAAGCTTTTCAGGGAAGCTTCTCCAAGCTTTTTAGGGAAGCTTCTCCAAGCTTTTCAAGGAAGCATCTCTGATCATCTCAGGGAAACTTTTCCAAGCATCTCAGGGAAGCTTTTCTTAACTTCTCGGGGAAGATTCAAAACATCTCCGGAAAGCTTTTTCAAGCTTGTCAGGAAAGATTTTCCAAGCTTCTCAGTAAAGCTTTTTCAAGCATCTCGAGGAAGCTATTCCAAGTTTCTCAGGGATGCTTTTCCAAGCTACTCAGGGAAGCTTTTCCAAGTTTATCAGGGAAGCTTCTCCAAGTTTATCAGGGAATCATCTCCAAGCTTTTCAGTTAAGCATTTCCAAGCTTCTCAGCGAAGATTTTCCAAGGGAAAGTTTTCCAAGCTTCTCCGGGTAGCTTTTTCAAGCTTCTTAGGGAAGCTTTTCCAAACTTCTCAGGGAAGCTTTTCCAAGCTTACCAGGGAAGCTTTTCCAAGCTTACCAGGGGAGATTTTCTTAGCTTATCACAAAAGCTTTTCCTATCTTCCACTGGAAGCTGTTCTAAGATTCTCAGGGAAGCTTTTCCAAGCTTCTTTGGGAAGATTTTCCTACATTCTCAGGGAAGCTTTTCTGAGTGTTTTCTGGGAAGGTTTTCCAAGCTTCCGAGGGAAGCTTTTTCAAGCTTCTCAGGGAAGCTTTTTCAAGTTTCTCAGGGCAGCTTTTCCAAGCTTGTCAGGGAAGTTGTTTTTTTTCACATATTTGGTTTCATAAATTGAAAAAAAAAGATCTCAAAGTCTCTTGTTCTGACACGCTCTATGTATATGTAAAGACTGTACATTTTACCTTCACAACTGAAGCTCATCTTGCTATTTAGCAAGCATCAACTACATTAACCATTGGCACCTGATGGGCTCCCGTTGCAAATATTTCCCGGCTGGACACACCCCAAGAGACCAATAGCTTCTCATCGTTACGACCACGACGTCAGTTTTTCTCGCTCGTTTCCTCCGCCTAGCCTAGACCAAGCGCACCTCAAACAAACTACACACCACAGTGAACCACCAGGCAACATGAAATCGATACTTATCACGCGATTCGACTGACCATCGTCGTCGTCGCGTTCCGGTCGTCCGTTACGGCTACTGCATTAGGGTGGACCATTATCGTACGAATTTCAGTTTCCCTAGATGTAACTTTTTTTTGTTTGCTTACAAAAAGTCTCTCTCTATTGATCGGAGAGTCTCCAAATCAATAATGGAAGAAATTTATATTTTATATCGACTTTCTTCATACAAACATCGAGCTTGTTTAGCCCCCGTTAGAGCTTACGGATTTTGCTCAAATTTTCTTAGTAGCTTTTGGGAATCCAAGCAAACAAATTTGGGGTATGCCACATAAGATTTTTGTAGTTTCGTCATTATGGGCCACCCTATCTCCACAAGCATATGGCCGGTCGACATGGCATGGAATATTACCTCCACGTACTGGTCACGTGCCGTGCCGCACTAAGTCATCCATCCCATGTGGCTCCCATGAGCAACACAGGACGAAGAACTGAACTCACACACTCCATCAACATGTGATTTATCAACGAAGTTGCGTCGTCGTTCTCGTCATCCTTGTTCATGCTTGTGTTTTTGCGGTTGCCTACATTTGGGGGGCCAGAAGCGACGTGGTGCTCGTTCAAATTAATGCGTCTGAAGTTTCATTTATTTACCGACAAAAAAGAGGGCATTTTTCATAACAGTCGACATACACCTGATGGGAGTCGATATAACCCTAAATGGGTTGGCGTGTCGTGTGTTTCCACCTGTTTGCGAATGCAAAACGAACATATGAACCAGTTTCCATTAGTTTCGATGTGTACAAAACAACTAAACAATGATTTCACTGTGATGTAGACCCGGGCTTTTTTGTAACACACAACGAGCAAAACTCGACGGCAAAGTGCTTTTTTTGCAGTTTTGTTTTGTCGGATCGTTTTTAGGCGCCGGCTTTTGTATGTTTCCTCTGTTTTCAACTCAAATACGGTTGAATTATTGATGCAACAGCCTCCGGCAAACAGTGCCGTCGTCTGACTTTATCGACAAAAACTAGAACTCTGAAGCTGGCTGGCTGTGAGACTATGAGAAAAACAAAAAAAAACTTTTATTTCTGGTGGGTGTCAGTGTGTGTGAGTGTGTATGTGAGCAAAAGGTGGAAATTTATGAACTGGAGTCGAGCCTTCTGATGTGATGAAGTGCTGTTTATTTCGGTATGTATTTTCGGGTGTAAATTCAACGAATTTGAAAATTAAAGCTAAATTTCAGAAACTCGACTTTGTTAAAGTTCTATGTCGACTTTTACTCATCACAATAACTTATTTGTATGGGTCCTGCAATTATGCAACAAATTCAAACTGTTAAATGTTCTTTTATGGCATATTAAAAAAAAGTCGACATGCCTATCGCTATGTCGACTTTTGGTTTTAAGGCCCAATTTCAAAGTTTTTATTGCGGAGAAAATTGCTCTGAGTACCACTAATTGGATAGAATTACATCCAATATCTCTGCGTAACAAAAGCGGGAACAAAACGATGATCCCGACGCCTGAATAATATTTCAACAGATGAATGGAAAATTTAAAACCAAATCAATATTTGAAACACAGCATCCCACTTTGTTGTGTGACCGACCGAAGACCAACCTGATCGAATTTTCCACTCTCCATTACACGCATCCACTCTCTTCATCTGTGAAAAACGAGGGATGAATGCATTTTTCCAGAGGCAAACCACACTGGATACTGGAACCCGAGTTGTGGATGTGGAATTATTAATCAATTTGCGAGAGGACGGCGTGTGCGTACGCGTGCGTTTCGATTGGCCAATGGATTGGTTGGGAAATATGTTTTCAATAGAAGGTTAAACAAATGTGGTTGAGCAGCTGAACCCCTGCGGTCCTCACGGGGATCAAGTTCGAACAAAAAAATATGTGTGGCGAATCATTCGGATCAAAAGGTTAAACGACGCTCGCAACGATGGTGGTGGTGGTAGCTGGTGAAAGAATGTGCAATTAAAGCGAGCACAGGATGAGGTGACGGAGTTTATTGACTTAATTAAGAGTGAAAATGCAATTTCAATAAAACATCAACCGTAATATTTGTTGATTAATTAGTTGTCGTGCGGGAGTGCCCGGACGGTGGAATTTATGCAGTCGGGTTGTGGTTCTTGGCTTTTTTATCGGCGGATCAATTTTTACTATGGAAGTTTTTATTGGGGCGGGATGTTTAAAAAAGTTTGAGGGATTGAAACGAAAGCGAAAAGGCTAAAAAAGCAGCCTAAAGGCGAATAAAAACCAAAATCTGACATTTAGACCATTCTTGACCATAAGCTTCTCATTAAATATATACTTAAGAAACAACATATGTCCAATATAGTACTGGTTGTTAGTATAAAATCTGCCCTAATTGTGTAACTCAGAAGGTCGAAATATCATTGAATTGATATATGAACAGGCCTAGACATCGGAAAACGGTAAAAAAGTCTGCATTGTTAGGGTCAAAACATTTTATATCTTAAATTTTGCTAATTTCTCTACATCAAGCTTCCGTAAACAAGTTCATTTAGATTCATCTTGAAATTTAAAACTCCAAGAATACATCTAACGGTTGAGTCAAAACAATCTTATAATGAAAAGTCGATATTTTATACACTATGTCGACTTTATGAAAATTTCAACCCCAATTACGTAAATTCATTCAAAATCAACTTTTTACTCGTTATTAAACATATTGTTTGCCGCATATTCACAACAAAACGGCTATTTACCGATAGCACTGTTTATTTCAAAGAATCGACATAAATTGCTTAGACTATTATCACTGTGGAAGAGGTCTTTCTGATTCGGCGAAAACAATTACCTCCGACATTTGAATCATTTATATTAAATTCCTCGTTATTTTCTAACGGCTTTTAAGCGGAAGCTCACACCCGGGACCGCTTTCAACGGTTGTCTTCGGAAGATGAACGGTGTATTGGAAGTGGCTTCGTAGCGCTGGAATTTGTGGCACAGGACAGGGGTGGAGGATACGGTTTTAACTCTGAAAAATGATGGCAATTTTTGGCGTTTCGACAGAGGCAAGTGTTAAAGGGAAAAGATCGAGAATTTCCTTCAGTTTAATAGTCTGGAAACATTGAAGGTCGTAATTTGGATTCAAGAGAGGAATTAAAATTCTTTTTATAAAGGTTGACCTCTGTTTTGTCGTACATTATTCAGAAAACAATTGAAAGCTTACCATATGTCGACATATGTTCTAAGCTTTTGCTGAGAAACTCCAAAACTTCTGTTGTAAAGCTCCAAAACTTATGTTAAGAGGTTTCAAAACTGTTGAGAAGCTCAAGAAATTCTGTTGAGAAGCTGCAAAACTTCTACTGAGAAGCTCCAAAACATCTGATGACAAGCTTCCAAGCTTCTGCTGAGAAGCTTTCAGGCTTCTGCTGAGGAGCTTCCAGGCTTATGCTGAAAAGCTCCCAGGCTTCTGCTGAGAAGCTTCCAGGCTTCTGCTGAGAAGCTTCCAGGCTTCTGCTGAGAAGCTTCCAAGCTTCTGCTGAGAAGCTCCCAAGCTTTTGCAGAGAAGCTTCCAAGCTCCTGCTGAGAAGCTGCCAAGCTTCTGCTGAGAAGCTGCCAAGCTTCTGCTGAGAAGCTGCCAAGCTTCTGCTGAGAAGCTGCCAAGCTTCTGCTGAGAAGCTGCCAAGCTTCTGCTGAGAAGCTGCCAAGCTTCTGCTGAGAAGCTGCCAAGCTTCTGCTGAAAAGCTTCAAAGCTTCTGCTGAGAAGCTTCCAAGCTTCTGCTGAGAAGCTTCCAAGCTTCTGCTGAGAAGTTTCCAGGCTTCTGCTGAGAAGCTTCCAGGCTCTGCCGAGAAACTTCCAGGGTCTTCCGAGAAACTTCCAAGCTTCTGCTGAGAAGCTTCCAGGCTCTGGTGAGAAGCTTCCAGGCTTCTTCTAAGAAGCTTCCAGGCTTCCGCTGAGAAGCTTTTCAGACTTTTTACTGAGAAGCTCCCAGGCTTCTGCTGAGAAGCTTCTAGGCTTCTGCTGAGAACCTTTTAGGCTTCTGCTGAGAAGCTTCCAGGCTCTGTTAAGAAGTTTCCAGGCTTCTGCTGTGAAGCTTCCAGGCTTCTGCTGAGAAGCTTCCTGGGCTCCTGCTGAGAAGGCTTTTGCTGAGAAGCTTCTTGGGATCCTGCTCAGAGGCTTCCTGGGCTTCTGCTGAGCAGCTTCCTCGGTTTCTGTTTCTGAGAAGAAGCTTCCTGGCTTCTGCTGAGAAGCTTCCTGACTTCTGCTGAGAAGCTTCTATGGTTTCTGAGGAGAAGCTTTCTGAGCTTCTGCTGAGAAGCTCCTAGGCTTCTGCTGAAAAGCTTTCAAGCTTCTACTGAGAAGCTTTCAGGCTTATGCTGAGGATCTTCAAAGCTTCTGCTGAGAAATTTCCAAGCTTCTGCTGAGGAGCTTCCAGGCTTCTGCTGAGAAGCTTCCCAGGCTTTTTGCTGAGAAGCTCCCAGGCTTCTGCTGAAAAGCTCCCAGGCTTCTGCTGAGAAGCTTCCAGGCTTCTGCTGAGAAACTTCCAGGCTTCTGCTGAGAACATTCTAGGCTTCTGCTGAGAAGCTTCCAGGTTTATGCTGAGAAGCTTTCAGGCTTCTGTTGAGCGACGTCCAGGCTTCTGCTGAGCGGCTTCCAGGCTTCTGCTGAGAAGTTTCCAGGCTTCTGCTGAGAAGCTTCCAGGCTCTGCCGAGAAACTTCCAAGCTTCTGCTGAGAAGCTTTCAGGCTCTGCTGAGAAGCTTCCAGGCTTCTTCTGAGAAGCTTCCAGGCTGCTGCTGAGAAGTTTCCAGGCTTCTGCTGAGAAGCTTCCAGGCTCTGCTGAGAAGCTTTCCAGGCTATTTGCTGAGAAGCTCCCAGGCTTCTGCTGAGAAGCTTCCAGGCTTCTGCTGAGAAGCTCCCAGGCTTCTGCTGAGAAGCTTCCAGGCTTCTGCTGAGAACCTTTTAGGCTTCTGCTGAGAAGCTTCCAGGCTTATGCTGAGAAGCTTCCAGGCTTCTGCTGAGATGCTTCCTGGGCTCCTGCTGAGAAGGTTTTTGCTAAGAAGCTTCTTGGGATCCTGCTCAGAGGCTTCTGCTGAGAAGCTTCCTCGGTGTCTGTTTCTGAGAAGAAGCTTTCAGGCTTCTGCAGAGAAGCTTCCAGACTTCTGCTGAAAATATTCCAGACTTTTACTGAGAAGTTTCCAGGCTGCTGCTGAGAAGCTTCCAGGCTTCCGCTGATAAGCTTCCAGGCTTCTGCTCATATATATTATATTCTACAGATCTGAAATAGGACGAATTTAGGTCGCTGAAGTCGTGCCTTATCATATCACAAGACCAGAAGCCTTCTAGATGACTAGAACCATTCCGTTTCCCTCTTGTCAGTCCGCCCGAATTCGTCAGGTAAACCCAGATAATGACTTTCCACGCGACGCGTGGTGCCAATTAGAGGTACTTATTCAACCGTGTAGGAAATCCTGCCTCAAACGACAGCGCATCAAATTACTGCCTCATTAGTTTCCGATCAATCAAGCGAAAGTCGACATGAGCCGTGTCAAAATTGGCGCTTTTATTCCCGAAAAATGAAACCTGTGCTTCCCACCTGTCACTTCCCTTTCTTCGCAGTGATTTTTCCCGTCCCTTTCTTTTCTACGAACGTATTATCACCCCCCTCGTAAAAAATGACAACAACGGCAGCTCCATGAGGGTGAGGGTGACAAAATCGTTATCGATTCATTGAATTTCGGCACCCTTCGTTCCCCGAGCGCTTCCCATTGTCTGCCGCACACGTCATTATCGATGAAGCGCAACAATCCCCGGTTCGTCGTCATTAAACTGTACTTAAAGCAACCACTCGCGTTCCCGGTCCCCGCTTTGCGGCAGTTGTTGCGCAATCTCGCTTTAAGTACTTCAAAACAACACAGCTTTCGACGTCTCGATGCCTTGTTGAGCTCTCGAAACTTTGACGACGCCGTCGACGGCGACAAGCCGGTGTGAACGAACGAACGTTCCCAGTCTCTGGTTAGTTGCAGCAAAACTACAATAACTAGCATCAAGGCTGCCACCGCACACCGGACCTCACTACTTCCCCCGCCACTGTAATGAACAAAGTTTATAATTGGTTTTAATTATTAATATGATTGTTGATGGATTTATTTCGCCTTGTGCTTACTTTTGCGCCTGATGAGGACGACGACGACGAACCAGAACTACAAGACAACCGAAACGGCTTGTTTTTGTGTTTGGCTCTTCAAACCGACCAGAAAACCACTCTCTCAGCGCGAGTCCTCTTTCGGGAATTGGCTCACTTCCAGCCAGTGCTAGGCTTGAGCTTAAACGATGTTTGTCGCACAGTGGTTAAATTTGAAGTGATGAATGGTTAAAAAATCGATGGAGAATTTTTAGAGGTCAAGGATCAGTCGTGAGCGTTAATTTAGCTAATAAAATTATAATTAGCAGAACTCCTTAGGTACGAAAATAAATTCAAGCAAAATTTGAACAGTTCCTAGTCTCTGAAGGCAGAGCAAGGCTAGAAATATTCAATGTTTTCTATAAGTTATCTATTTTCGTCCGAGAGTCTAGAAATTATCGTTCATTACTATTAAGTTTTTGAACTCGATTAAAATTTGTTGATTTTTTAGGATAGATGTGAACTAAGACGAAAATAGAAATTCTCGAACATATTTTGGGCATACTGAAATAACATCGATATTATAGAATTCCAATTAAAAATTCTCAAATAAGTGTAAGTCGCTGACGTAGATATCTTTGATACTTTTCAAAAAGCTCAACATTATTTCACTAAAACATGTGCCCAAAATAGAATCAAAACGACGAAAATAAATCCTCCGTGAAAAACATGATTTACACCCAAAATTTGACCACCTCTCGACCCATTGTCCTGAAAATCCTTCCATTGGCGGCGTTTGGCCTCTGCTGGTCCAACTAGAAGCGAGTGTGAAAGTGAAATCACAATCCAATGAGGAATCGTTTGGCTGGCTGCAACAACAGGACGAAGAAAAACCATTACGGAGGCGACGACTGAGATGGAGAACGGTGGGGCTCGGTGTGATTAAGTGCAATTAAAATTCAAGTGAAATTTATGGGACCCTATGAGTCAGTAGTGTCGCAATCACTTCCAATCCGATTTGCTGCTTTCCCATAGGGCAGGAAGGCGCACAAAACCAGTGCCGGTGACATTTATGGAGGGTGACAACGGTCACAGGACGACAGATGTAGTATGTGCTCAGCGATTGTGGGTGTGGGAGTATCGTTTTTCCAGTGAAAATCATACCCAGTCTCGTGAAATGGTGCTAATTTGAGTTGCATGAGACAGGGTTCGAGAGGACAAGGATCAGTTGGGAGCGATAATCTAGCTCGTCAAAATGTAATTTGCTGGGTTTTGAAGCAGATAAGGGATTTTGAGGGTTAGGGCGCTGGAAGATTGTGCCGAATTGAAGTTCAAGATTCGAACCGTTCCCAGTATCTGGTGTGAGATATAATAGGTTAGATTTTTTTTTCCTACAAAGCTTCTGTAAAGAACCAAGATTCTGATTCTGTTTAGAAGCGTTTGAAGCTTCTATTGTCAGGCTTTCGAAACCTCCATTGAGAAGGTTTTGAATTTTCTGTTAGAAGCTTTTGAAGCTTTTGTAAAGAAGCTTTTGAAGCTTCTGTTAAGAAGCATTTGAAACTGCTGTTGAGAAACTTTCGAAGCTTATGTTAAGAAGCTTTTTCAACTTATATCGATGCGCTTGTGAAGCTTCTGTTGAGAAGCGTTTGAAGCTTGTGTTGTGAAGCGATTGAGGATTCCGTTTAGAAGTTTTTGAAGCATCTGTTGATAAGTTTTTGAAGCTTCTGTTGAGAAGCTCTTATAACCAGTGATGGAAAGTGGCGAACGCTTCATCTGAACTGGAACAAAAACAAAACCAAACGCTCCCGAGCGTCAGAGCGCTGGCTTACTCGCATCTGTCGACTCCCGAGTAACTGAAGCAAAAAGTGATTCGCGAACGTGTTCGGAGCTGCTCAGAGTCATATTGTGCTTTTGGGAAAAAAGCTGCTTACCCTCCGAGATTTATGGTTTTCAAGAGCTTTTGACTACAAACTAGTAGTTTACTATCGATATGATGGTTATACAATTAATTTGTCTGTCAAAACCATAATAAATCACACCTTGCTCGGTTACTCGCGAGTAAACGCTCGCGAGCTTGTTGCTACTTCTTTTGACATGTTCTCCCGAGCAGACGGGTGCGGGCTTACTCACACCTAACCAGATCCCGAGTCTGTGATGTTTGTTATGCGTTGGTATACACTCGTGAGCTGCTTCGTGATGCGAACTTTTCTGGCGCTGCTTATAACTTCTGATGAGAAGCTTTAAAAGCTTCTGTTGAGAAGCTTTTGGAGCTTCTGTTGAAAAGCTTTTGAAGCTTCTGTTGAGAAGCTATTGAAGCTTCTGTTGAGAAGTTCTTGCAGCTTCTGTTGAGAAGCTTTTGAAGCTTCTGTTGAGAAGCTTTTGAAGCTTCTGCTGAGAATCATTTGAAACTTCTGTTGAAA
Source organism: Aedes aegypti (assembly GCF_002204515.2). Lineage (NCBI taxonomy): Eukaryota > Metazoa > Arthropoda > Insecta > Diptera > Culicidae > Aedes > Aedes aegypti. The sequence goes on along the minus strand of NC_035107.1, from coordinate 219,786,205 downwards.
AGCTTTTGAAGCTTCTGTTGAGAAGCTTTTTGAAGCTCATCTCGAGAAGCATTTGAAGCTTTTCAAGCTCCTGCTGAGAAGCTTTTGAAGCTTTTGAAGCTTTTGAAGCTTTTGAAGCTTCTGCTTAAAAGCCTTTGAAGCTTGTGCTGGGAAGCTTCTGAAGCTTATGCTGGGAATCTTTTGAAGCTCCTGCTGAGAAGATTTTGAAGCTTCCGTTGAAGAGCTTTTGAAGCTTCTGTTGAAAAGCTTTTGAAGCTTCTGTTTAGAAGCTTTAGAAGCTTCTGTTGACAAGTTTCTGAAGCTTCTGTTAAAGCTTTTGAAGCTTCTGTTGAGAAGCTTTTGAAGCCTGAAAGCTTCTCAGCATAAGCCTGGAAGCTTCTCAGCACAAGCCTAAAAGGTTCTCAGCAAAAGGATGGAAGCTTCTCAGAAGAAGCCTGGAAGCTTCTCAGCAGAAGCTTGGAAGTTTCTCGGCAGAGCCTGAAAGCTTCTCAGCAGAAGCCTGGAAACTTCTCAGCAGAAGCCTGGAAGACGCTCAGCAGAAGCCTGGACGGCGCTCAGCAGAAGCCTGGAAGCTTCTCAGCAAAAAGCCTGGAAAGCTTCTCAGCAGAAGCCGGGAAGCTTCTCAGAAGAAGCCTGGAAGCTTCTCAGCAAAGCCTGAAAGCTTCTCAGCAGAAGCTTGGATGTTTCTCGGCAGAGCTTGGAAGCTTCTCAGCAGAAGCCTGGAAACTTCTCAGCAGAAGCCTGGAAGCCGTTCAGCAGGAGCCTGGAAGCTTCTCAGCAGAAGCCTGGGATCTTCTCAGCAAAAAGCCTGGGAAGCTTCTCAGCAGAAGCCTGGAAGCTTCTCAGCAGAAGGTTGGAGACTTCTCAGCAGAAGCTTTGAAGATCCTCAGCATAAGCCTGGAAGCCTCAGTGAAGGTTGTAAGCTTATCAGCAGAAGCCTAGGAGCTTCTCAGCAGAAGCCCAGAAAGCTTCTCCTCAGAAATCATAGAAGCTTCTCAGCAGAAGTCAGGAAGCTTCTCAGCAGAAGCCAGGAAGCTTCTTCTCAGAAACAGAAACCGAGGAAGCTTCTCAGCAGAAGCCCAAGAAGCCTCTGAGCAGGATCCCAAGAAGCTTCTCAGCAAAAGCCTTCTCAGCAGGAGCCCAGGAAGCTTCTCAGCAAAAGCCTGGAAGCTTCTCAGCATAAGCCTGGAAGCTTCTCAGCAGAAGCCTAAAAGGTTCTCAGCAGAAGCCTGGAAGCTTCTCAGCAGAAGCCTGGGAGCTTCTCAGCAGAAGCCTAAAAGTTTCTCAGCAAAAGCCAAAGCTTCTCAGCAGCAGCCTGGAAACTTCTCAGTAAATGTCTGGAATATTTTCAGCAGAAGTCTGGAAGCTTTTTAGCAGAAATCTGGAAGCTTCTCAGCAGAAGCCTTGAAGCTTCTTCTCAGAAACAGAAACCGAGGAAGCTTCTCAGCAGAAGCCCGGAATGTGCTTGTGAAGCTTCTGTTGAGAAGCATTTGAAGCTTGTGTTGTGAAGCGATTGAGGATTCCGTTGAGAAGTTTTTGAAGCATCTGTTGATAAGCTTTTGAAGCTTCTGTTGAGAAGCTCTTATAACTTCTGATGAGAAGCTTTAAAAGCTTCTGTTGAGAAGCTTTTGGAGCGTCTGTTGAAAAGCTTTTGAAGCTTCTGTTGGGAAGATATTGAAGCTTCTGTTGAGAAGATCTTGAAGCTTCTGTTGAGAAGCTTTTGAAGCTTCTGTTGAGAACTTTTGAAGCTTATCTCGAAAAGCTTTTGAAGCTTTTGAAGCTTCTGCTGAGAAACTTTTGAAGCTTTTGAAGCTTTTGAAGCTTCTGCTTAAAAGCCTTTGAAGCTTGTGCTGGGAAGCTATTGAAGCTTGTGCTGGGAAGCTTTTGAAGCTCCTGCTGAGAAGATTTTGAAGCTTCTGTTGAAAAGCTTTTGAAGCTTCTGTTGAAAAGCTTTTAAAGCTTCTGTTTAGAAGCTTTAGAAGCTTCTGTTGACAAGTTTCTGAAGCTTCTGTTGAAGCTTTTGAAGCTTCTGTTAAGAAGCTTTTGAAGCTTCTGTTAAGAAGCTTTTGAAGCTTCTGTTAAGAAGCTTTTGAAGCTTCTGTTAAGAAGTTTTTGAAGCTTCTGTTGAGAAGCTTTTGAAGCTTCTGTTGAGAAGCTTTCGAAGCTTCTGTTGAGAAGCTTTTGAAGCTTCTGTTGAGAAGCTTTTGAAGCTTCTGTTGAGAAGCTTTTGAAGCTTCTGTTGAGAAGCTTTTGAAGCTTCTGTTGAGAAGCTTTTGAAGCTTCTGTTGAGAAGCTTTTGAAGCTTCTGTTGAGAAGCTTTTGAAGCTTCTGTTGAGAAGCTTTTGAAGCTTCTGTTGAGAAGCTTTTGAAGCTTCTGTTGAGAAGCTTTTGAAGCTTCTGTTGAGAAGCTTTTGAAGCTTCTGTTGAGAAGCTTTTGAAGCTTCTGTTGAGAAGCTTTTAAAGCTCCTGTTGAGAAGCTTTCGAAGCTTCTGTTGAGAAGCTTTTGAAGCTTCTGTTAAGTAACTTTTGAAGCTTCTGTTAAGTAACTTTTGAAGCTTCTGTTAAGTAACTTTTGAAGCTTCTGCTGAGAAGCTTTTGAAGCTTCTGTTGAGAAGCTTTTGTTGAGAAGCTTTTGAAGCTTCTGCTGAAAAGCTTTTGAAGCATCTGCTGAGAAGCTTCTGGAGCTTCTGCTGAGAAGCTTTTGAAGCTTCTGCTAAGAAGCTTTGCAGATTCTGGAACTTCTGCTGAGAAGCTTATGGAGCTTCCGCTGAGAAGCTTCTGGAGCTTCTGCTGAGAAGCTTCTGGAGCTTCTGCTGAGAAGCTTCTGTAGCTTCTGGAGCTTCTACTGAGAAGCTTCTGGAGCTTCGGCGAAGAAGCTTCTGGAGATTCTGGAACTTTTGTTGAGAAGCTTCTGGAGCTTCTGCTGAGAAACTTCTAGAGCTTCTGCTGAGAAGTTTCTGGAGCTTCTACTGAGAAGCTTCTGGAGCATTTGCTGAAAAGCTTCGGCAGCTTCTACTGATAAGCTTCTGGAGCTTCTGCAGGGAAGCTTCTGGAGCTTCTGCTGAGAAGCTTCTGGAGCTTCTGTTGAGAAGCTTTTGAAGCTTCTGCAGCTTTTGCTGAGACGCTTCTGGAGTTTCTGCTGAGAAGCTACTGGAGCTTCTACTGAGAAGCTTTTGAAGCATCTGCTTAGAAGCTTCTGGAGCTTCTGCTGAGAAGCTTTTGGAGCTTCTGCTAAGTAGCTTTGGACATTCTTGAACTTCTGCTGAGAAGCTTGTGGAGCTTCTGCTGAGAAGCTTCTGGAGCTCTTGCTGAGAAGCTTCTGGAGCTTCTGCTGAGAAGCTTCTGAAGCTTCTGCTGAGAAGCTTCTGGAGCTTCTGCTGAAAAGCTTCGGCAGCTTCTACTGATAAGCTTCTGGAGCTTCTGCTGAGAAGCTTCTGGAGCTTCTGCTGAGAAGCTTCTGGAGCTTCTGCTGAGAAGCTTCTGGAGCTTCTGCTGAGAAGCTTCTGCAGCTTCTGCTGAGAAGCTTTTGAAGCTTCTGCTGAGAAGCTTCTGGCGCTTTTGCTGAGACGCTTCTGGAGTTTTTGCTGAGAAGCTTCTGGAGCTTCTGCTAAGAAGCTTCTGGAGCTTCTGCTAAGAAGCTTCTGGAGCTTCTGTTGAGAAGCTTCTGGAGCTTCTGTTGAGAAGCTTTTGGAGCTTCTGGAGCTTTTGCTGATAAGCTTCTGGAGCTTTTGCTGAGAAGCTTCTGGAGCTCTTGCTGAGAAGTTTCTGGAGCTTCCGATGAGAAGCTTTCGAAGCTGCTGCTGATAAGCTTTTGAAGCTTCTGCTAAGAAGCTTTTGAAGCTTCTGTTGAGAAGTTTTTGAAGCATCTGCTGAGAAGCTTTTGAAGCATCTACTGAGAAGCTTTTGGAGCTTCTGCTGAGAAGCTTTTGAAGCTTCTGCTGAGAAGCTTTTGAAGTTTATGTTAAGAAACTTTTAAAGCTTCTGCTGAGAAGCTTTTGAAGCTTCTCCTGAGAAAGTTTTGAAGCTTCTGCTTAGAAGCTTTTGAAGCTCTTGCGTAGAAGCTTTTTGAAGCTTCTGCTAAGAAGCTTTTGAAATTTCTGCTTAGAAGCTTTTGAAGCTTTTGTTGAGAAATTTTTGAAGCATCTGCTTAGAAGGTTTTGAAGCTTCTGCTGAGAAGCTTATGAAGCTTTTTTTGATTACCTGTTGAAGCTTCTGTTGAAAAGCTTGAGAAGTTTTCAAAGCTTCTGTTTAGAAGCTTTTGAAGCTTCCGTTGAAAATCTTTTGAAAATTCTGCTGAGAAGCTTTTGAAGCTTCTGCTGAGACACAAGCCTACAAGCTTCTTATGATAACCTTCCAAACTTGTGTTAAGAAGAGTGCAAAGCTTCTTATGAGAAGCTTTCAAGCTTTTCATGAGAAGCTTTCAAAGCATCTGTTGAGAACCTTTCCAGCCTCTGGTGGAAAGCTTCAGATGAAAAGCTTTCATGTTTCTGATGAGAAAGTTCCAAGCTTCTGCGTAAAAACTTTTCAGGCTCTTCCTGGAATTCTTTACCAAGGTCGTGATGAGTAGCTTCCTAAGCTAAGGGATAATCATTTCAAGCTTTATTTAAAAATTTCTCATGCAGCTGTCCGAGCATAGCAGAGAATTTGTTAATTATGTTTCCGAGTGAGTAAGTCTCGGAGCTTCTATAAAGTAGTTTCAATAAATTGTTTCGGCTGCTGTAGACGAAATAGAGATCTTATAAATATTGTTCCTAGTCTCTGAACTAGGCTTCTTGCTTCTGTGCGCTTTCATCTGATCAGAAATTTTAATATGTTGCGAACTAATGATATGCTTGGGAAATGCAGTTCCTGCTGAGACTTCACTATGATGAAATGTTGTTCCCAGTCTCTGAACTTTTTTGTGGCTCTTAATTTTAAAGTTACTGACAAATCTATCATGAGTTCTTTAATTTCGTCTTTGCTATTGCAATATCTTGCATAGTACTTTTTTCTTGTTAAATCTTCTTGAATCTGAACTGTATCCACCCACATTATTTCCAGCAAATGATCCAACTTCAGTTCTAATCCCGGACACACCTGAGTACACTCTAAACCGCAGTAATTATTCCCCCTTGTAGTCGTCGTCGTCATCATCAGCGCCATCTTCATCCAAATAACCTCCGCCACAGCAATAATGACTAACGACCAGAACGCGGTTTCCCCAACTCAATCCACATAACTCCCGCAAAGCCACCATCCTTTTCAACAGATGTCAAGATCTGCCTCGCCGAGGCGTTCCGGAGCAGCAGTGAATAAAATTAACGCTTCCACCAGTTTTAGCACTCGAGTGCAGCACCACGGGTGCACTTGAAATTTTCCAGCTGCCGGAAAAAAAGGAGGAATGCTGCTGCCCTCATTAACCCCTTTGCGCGAAAGAATGAATGAATGAACTCTCACCGTCGTCGGATGCGGAGCTTTACCGTTCCCGGTCTCTGAGACTCGCTCGCTTGTTCGACGACAGACGGGTGAGAGGTAATTAATTGCTTCCCTTTCTCGGAACTATTATTTCTGTCCTTGTTTTTTTTGGGGTGAATCCTGCTCGGAGGTATTTCCCAGCGAACATTGTCGTCTGACTGAGCGATGGCCGATGGCGATCTGGCCTCACAGAGAGTTCGGTCGTTTGGAGGTGGTGATGAAAAGCAAATATTTGCCAATCGACTCGGATGAGTCAAAAAGCCACGGCGGCGTTTGGTCTCTCTCAATCGTCTCTGCGGTTTGATGTGAAAGTACGCTCCGAGCTCGGAAGAGGCTTACCTGTGACAAAGAAGAGGAAAAAAGGACATCGTCAGTAAATATTGTCGTTTCGGTTGAATTTAATTTGGTCGACAGATGGACCGGGTTCGGTTCGATTCGATTGAAACACTGAGTGGCGCTTCTGAACAAATGTAGATCATGGCAATCAACGGTCGTAGCTGGCGGTTTGGCATGAATGGATGCAATTGAGTGGACGTGGCAATGAAAGTTGACGGTGTTAGGGAGTTGAAGTGAATTGGATTTGAAAATTTGACATTATTTAAGGCAACTTAGGGAAGTTTACAACTTGTGAGATTTTTTGGAGAAAACTCCAAATTTAATAAGGCACGTTTTACACTAAAAGATATGAAATGTTCGATTTGAAAGTCGCTTTATTAAATAATCCTGGGGTTATTTCATAACATTCCTTCGCTAGATTTATTATTCCTTCGCTCTTTGCTCTATTATAACGAAATCGTTCCCAGTCTCTGAAACACGTCAAAAGCCAAGATATTGCCCATCCCTCGCCAGTTTCGGCGTAAAATCAACAAAATTCCTTTGTGTCAGCTCCCTCACTCCCCTTCCAACACCTCCAGTGCCCATTTTCCAAACAAAACCCTCTCAACCTAGCAAAGAACAAAACCCGAAAGCAAGTCTTCGTGTGGCGTCAGGAGTTAATTGCAACAAAGTCCTCTTCTGATCCGTCGGGGTAGCACAGCTGTTCGGACTCCAACCGAACAATGCCATTCCCAGCAAAAAACACGGAACACATAGGTGTGAAAGCTCATAAAATTCCGTTTCATCCTTGCTGTCATGGCTCTTGTCCACTCTTGCTACTGCGGTAGCCATTGTGTCAACAGAGGACCTTCACAATTATGCTCCGGTGACCATCGTCGACGTCGTCCTCATCATCATCATCATCATCATCCAGTGATAGCACCGGCAGTATGAGGCGCACATGTTTATCTCACTTTTGAGCATATTCTCACATTTCACACGGTCCCGGAACGAAGCGGAGTTTGACCACCGTTCATCGCTGAACGGGGAACGGAGTCGAACCTTTGAACCATCTCTACGAGGACTACGACGAAGAGGGCGCTGGTGAAATGTCACCCCAAATCCGGAGTGACAGACGAGTACACCCGACGCGACATAGGAAAAGAGACAGGACGGGGCTTGGGTAATCGTTTTTCAACAAGTACCCTCCTCCGGCCGAGTACCCCTTCCGTCAACTCGGAAAAACGCGCACTCCAAAGAACTGAAGAGATTATAATGTTTACATAATGCTTCTCGCTTGCTGTTGGCGTTGTCCACGTCGCGTCCACGGAGCGATAGTGCTTCGGTGGGTAATTTTTCATTCTTATGTTACCAAGCCTTCAGCGATGGCTGAAAAGGCTGGATTAAGGGGGTGCAGGAGGTGTACGATAATGGACTGACCTGGATGCGGGACCATTAGCTGAGGCAAATCCAAACCTTGCTGAAAGGAATAGTTCCAGTGATGAAATTCTTTAATTTGTAAGTACAGTAAGGACCCGATTTTATCAGCCCCTCGATAAATTTTAGGCTGACAAAATGGGGAACCTGACAAAATCGGGTCATATTATTTTGATCCTGTTTTTCAAATTTTGACGTGTTACATGGACTTTTAAGAGGGCGATGGACATGGGCGTAGCCAGTTTTTTTCTACCAGGGGCTCCCCCCTCGCTTATATTGGTAATATCGATTTTCAACACTTAATAAAAGGCATTGCCATTGCCTCCTCTGGCTACGCCCATGCGTGCATGACATCAAAAATCATCATCAATTTTAATGGAAACGTGATAAAACATGACGATAACAATTTTTTGACAAATTGCAAATAGGCTGACAAAATCGGGGGTAGACAAAATCGGGGGCAGACAAAATCGGGGGCTGACAAAATGGGGTCAGTACTGTACATTGAAAGTAAATTCAAATGCTTCAAACGCTACTGCAGAAGCTAAGTTCTTATCTGCAAGCTTCACTGTAATCTTCGAAATTTCTTTGATAGCGTCGAAGAACATCTACAGACACATCAGAGAGCTCAAGAATTTCTCTAGGAAGCTTCGCAGAGCTTCTCCAGAAAGCTTCGCAAGCATCTCCAGAAAGAATTGCAGTGCTTTTTCAGGAAGCTTTCTAGATCTTCACCAGGATGCTTCGCAGAGTTTCACCAGTAAGCTTCGCAGGGCTTCTCCCAGAAGCTTCTCCAGGAAGCTTCGCAGAGCTTCCCCAGGAAGCTTCTCCAGGAAGCTTTGCATAGCTTCTCAAGGATACATTGCAGAGTTTCTCCAACAAACTTAGCAGAGCTTCTCAAGGAAGCTTCGCAGGGCCACGAAGCTTCGCGGAGATCCTCCAAAAAGCTTCGCAAAGCTACTCCAGAAAGCTTCGCAGAGCTTCTCCAGAAAGCTTCGCCGTAGAGCTTCTCCCAGAGCTTTCACTAGAACGTTCGCAGAGCTTCTATTAGAAGCTTCACTGGGCTTCTTCAAGAAGCTTCGCAGGGCTTCTCCAGGAAGTTTCCCATAGCTTTTGAAGCAAGCTTCTCAGAGCTTCTCCAAGACGATTCGCAGAGCTTCACCAGGAATCTTCGCAGAGCTTCTCGAGGAAGCTTCACATCTCCAGGAAGCTTCGCAGAGCTTCTACAGGAAGCTTCGCAGAGCTTCTCCAGAAAGCTTCGCAAGCATCTCCAGAAAGCTTTGCAGTGCTTTTTCAGGAAGATTTCTAGATCTTCACCAGGATGCTTCGCAGAGTTTCACCAGTAAGCTTCGCAGAGCTTCTCCCGGAAGCTTCGCAAAGCTTCCCCAGAAAGCTTCGCAGAGCTTCCCCAGGAAGCTTCTCCAGGAAGCTTTGCATAGCTTCTCAAGGATGCAACGCAGAGTTTCTCCAACAAACTTAGCAGAGCTTCTCAAGGAAGCTTCACAGGGCCACGAAGCTTCGCGGAGATCCTCCAAGAAGCTTCGCAAAGCTACTCCAGATAGCTTCGCATAGCTTCTCCAGAAAGTTTCGCCGTAGAGCTTCTCCCAGATGTTTCGCAGAGCTTCTCTAGACAGAGCTTCTACAAGAAGCTTGACAGAGTTTTTACTAGAACTTTCGCAGAGCTTCTATAAGAAGCTTCGCTTGGCTTCTTCAAGAAGCTTCGAAGGGCTTCTCCAGGAAGTTTCCCATAGCTTCTGAAGCAAGCTTCTCAGAGCTTCTCCAAGACGATTCGCAAAGCTTCACCAGAAAGCTTCGCAGAGCTTCTCGAGGAAGCTTTGCAGAGCTTCTCGAGGAAGCTTCACAGCTCCAGGAAGCTTCACAGCTCCAGAAAGCTTCGCAGAGCTTCTCCAGGAAGTTTCACAGATTCTCCAGGAAGCTTCGCAGTGCTTCTCCAGGAAGCTTCGCAGAGGTTCTCCAGGAAGCTTTGCAGAGCTTCTCCAGGAAGCTTCGTATAGCTTCTCCAGGATGCTTCGCATAGCTTCTCCAGGAAGCTCCGCAGAGCTTCTCCAGAAAGCTTCGCAGAGCTTCTCCAGGAAGCTTCGCAGAGCTTCTCCAGGAAGCTTCGCAGAGCTTCTGCAGGAAGCTTCGCAGAGCTTCTCCACGAAGCTTCGCAGAGCTTCTCCAGGAAGATTTGCAGAACTTCTCTAAGAAGTTTTGCATAGCTTCTCAAGGAAGCTTCGCAGAGCTTCTCCAGGAAGCTTCGCAGTGCTTCTCCAGGATGCTTCGCAGAGCTTCTCTAAGCAGCTTTGCAGAGCTTCACCAGAAAGCTTTACAGAGTTTCACCAAGAAGCTTCCCAGATCTTCTCCAAAAAGCTTCGCAGATTTTCTCCAGGAAACTTCGCAGAGCTTATCCAGGAAGCTTCGCAGAGCTTCTCCAGAAAGTTCATCAGAGCTTGTTCAGGAAGCTACTCAGACCTTCTCCAGGAAGCACTTCAAAGCTTCTTCAGGAAGCTTCGCAGAGCTTCTACAGGAAGCTTCGCAGTGCTTCTACATGAAGCTTCGCAGAGCTTCTCCAGGAAGCTTCGCAGAGCTTCTCCAGAAAGCTCATCAGAGCTTCTCCAGAAAGTTCATTAGAGCTTGTTCAGGAAGCTACTCAGACTTTCTTCAGGAAGCTTCGCAGAGGTTCTCCGGAAGCTTCGCAGAGCTTCTCCGGAAGCTTCGCAGTGCTTCTCCGGAAGCTTCGCAGAGCTTCTCCGGAAGCTTCGTAGTGCTTCTCCGGAAGATTCGCAGAGCTTCTCCGGAAGCTTCGCAGAGCTTCTCCGGAAGCTTTGCAGAGCTTCTCCGGAAGCTTCGCAGAGTTTCTCCAAGACGCTTCGCAAAGCATCTCCAGGACGTTTCGTAGAGATTTTCCAGGAAGTTTACCAGGGTTTCTCCAGGAAGCTGCGCAGAGCTTCTCCGAAAGCTTTGCAGAGCTTTTTCGAGAAACTTCTCATCGTTTCTCGAATATTTAAGCTTCGCAGAGCCTTTCCAAAAAGCTTCACACAGCTTCTCCCAGAAGCTTTGTAGAGCTTCTCCAAGAAGCTTCGTAGAACTTTCTGGAAGCTTCGTAGAACTTCATCATGAAGCTTCGCAGAGCTTCTCCAGAAAGCTTCACAGGGCATCTACATAGTCTTGTTCGGAATCCCAACAGGATTTCTTTTGAAGTCCAACTAAATACGTTCAGAATTCCGAATAGATTAGAGAGCTACCCTGAAGGTTTAGGAGAGCTTCGCAGAGAGCTGGATAATTTCAAGTGTTCTTTTAAGAAGCTTCTAGATCGCCATATGGAAGTCGTCACTGAATTTTTTTTTGTGACTTTTTCGGGAATGGGATTCGATCCCAGGTCCTCGGCGTGAGAGGCGTGTGTTCTAACCACTACACCAGGTCCGTCCCCCATTCAAGAGCTTTTAAGAGAAAGCTTCAAGAGATTTCAAAAAAAATCTTCAAGAGCTTCAAAAAGAGATCTTCAAGAGCTTCAAGAGCTATCAAGAGAAAGCTACAATAGCTTTCAGAAGAAAGCTTCGAGAGCTTTCAAGAGAAAGCTTCGAGAGCTTTCAAGAGAAAGCTTCGAGAGCTTTCAAGAGAAAGCTTCGAGAGCTTTCAAGAGAAAGCTTCGAGAGCTTTCAAGAGAAAGCTTCGAGAGCTTTCAAGAGAAAGCTTCGAGAGCTTTCAAGAGAAAGCTCCAAGAGCTTTCAAGAAAAAGGTTCGAGAGCTTTCAAGAGAAAGCTTCAAGAGTTTTCAAGAGAAAGCTTCAAGAGTTTTCAAGAGAAAGCTTCAAGAGCTTTCAAGAGAAAGCTTCAAGAGCTTTCCAAAGAAAGCTTCAAGAGCTTCCCAACGAAAGCTTCAAGAGCTTTCCAGAGAAAGCTTCAAGACCTTTGAAAAAAAAGCTTCAAGAATGCTTCAAGGGTTTTCAAGAGAAAGCTTCAAGAGCTTTCAAGAGAAAGCTTCGTGAGCCTTCAAGAGAAAGCTTCGAGAGCTTTCAAGAGAAAGCTTCGAGAGTTTTCAAGAGAAAGCTTCGAGAGCTTTCAAGAGAAAGCTTCAAGAGTTTTCAAGAGAAAGCTTCAAGAGCTTTCAAAAGAAATCTTCAAGAGCTTTCAAGAACAAGCTTCAAAAGCTTTCAAAAGCTTTCAAGAGACAGCTTCAGGGGCTTTCAAGAGAAAGCTTCGAGAGCTTTCAAGAGAAAGCTTCGAGAGCTTTCAAGAGCTTTCCAGAGAAAGCTTCACGAGTTTTTAAGAGAAAGCTTCAAGAGATTTTAAGAGAAAGCTTGCAAGTGTTTTCAAGAGAAGCTGCAAGCTGCAAGAGCTTCTAAGAGCAAGCTTCAAGAGCTTTCAAGAGAAAGCTTCAAGAGCTTTCACAAGAAAGCTTTATGAGATTTCAAGAGAAAGCTTTAAGAGCTCGCAAGAGAAAGCTTCAAGAGCTTTCAAGAGAAAGCTTCAAGAGCTTCCCAGAGAAAGCTTCGAGAGCTTCCCAGAGAAAGCTTCAAGAGCTTTCCAGAAAAAGATTCAAGAACTTTGAAAAACAATCTTCAGGAGCTTTCAAGAGAAAGCTGCAAGGGCTTTCCAAAGAAAGCTTCAAGAGCTTCCCAGAGAAAGCTTCAAGAGAAATCTTCAAGACCTTTGTAAAAAAAAAGCTTCAAGAGCTTTAAAGAGAAAGCTTCAAGAGCTTTCAAGAGAAAGCTTCAAGAGCTTTCAAGAGAAAGCTTCAAGAGCTTCCAATAGAAAGCTCCAAGAGTTTTTAAGAAAAAGCTTCAAGAGATTTCAAGAGAAAGCTTCAAGAGCTTTCAAGAGAAAGCTTGAAGAGCTTTCAAGAGCAAGCTTCAAGAGAAAGCTTCAAGAGATTTCAAGATAAAGCTTCATTAGCCTTCAAGAAAAAGCTTCAAGAGCCTTCAAGAAAAAGCTTCAAGAGCTTTCAAGAGTTTTCAAGAGCTTTCAAGAGTTTTCAAGAGCAAGCCTCTAAACGGAAACTACTTCCATTTACGAGCTATGAAATCGTTGTAGTGGAAGGCACAAAAGAATCGCAGTGGAATTTACTATAGTTTCAAGGGGGAAGCTTTCTAAGATCTCCACAAAGCTTCCCAGTGGATGTTATCGAAGCATCCAAATGAAAGCTTCAAAGCTTCTAAGTCAATGTCACAAAATCCTCGTTGCGGAGGAAGCTGCAAGAGCTTCCTTGAGGAAGTTGAAAGAACCTCCAAAATGAAGCTTCAAGATCTTTCAAAAGTAAACATGAAGAGCTTTCAAAAGTAAGCTTCAAGATCTTCCAAAGTAAGCTTCAAGAGCTTCGAAAGCTTTCAAAGCAAAGCCTGCAGATTGTCATAGGAAAATTCCTACGAACTTCCAAAATGAAACGTAGGAATCATCAAAAGCAGCTTTCAAAACTTCCAGAAGGAAAATTTCAAAGCTCCCAGAAGGAAAATTTCAGAGCTTCCAGGAAGAAAATTTCATAGTTTAAAGGAGCCAAAATTTCAAAGCCATATGGAGGAAGTTTCCATAACTTTCTGGAAGATGCTTCAAAAGCTCTCAAGAGGAAGCGCGAAATGTTGTCAAGAGAAAGCTACAAAGGAAAAGAGAAAAAGTATATAAGCTTTTAGAAGGAAGTTACAAAATGTCCCAAGAAGAACCTTCATGAGCCTCCAAGAGCAAGCTTCAAACAAAGCTTTAAATGCTCCCAAACAGAAACTACAAGAGTTTCCGAGAAAAAAATCAAGAGTTTCAAAAGGAAATCATGAAGAACTTCGAAAACAAATGTCTAAATTCCAAAGGAAAGCTTCAGAAGCTTCGAAAACTTTCATAGAAAATCTTTTTGAGCTTCAAGAGTTCCTAAATGAAATCTACATAAGCTCTCAAAAAAATCAAGAGCCTTCGACAAGAATATTCAGAAGCGTTCAAAAGGAAGCTTAAAGAACTTCCCAAACAAACGGCTTGAATGGCTTCCAAAATGAAACTTTAAAAGCTTTCAAAAGTATGTTTCTAAAGTTTTCAAGATGAATCTTCAAGAGACTTCGAAAGGAAACTTCCACAGCTTCAAAGAGAAAGTTACTACAGCTTTCCAAAAAGGAAACTTCCAGAGCTCCTAAGAGAAAGCTTACAGAGCATATAAGAGACAGCTTTCAGAGCTTCCAACAGGATGCTTCAAGAGCTTCCAACAGTAAAGCTTCAAGAGCGTCAAAAGATTACAAAGTGCTTCCAAGCGGAAGCTAAAAGAGCTTCCTTACAAAAACTTCAAGAGCCTCAAAATGGGAAGCACCAATAAATTCGAAAATAAAATTACAAAAGCTTCCAAAGGTTAGCATCAGGACTTTCAAGAGCTTCCACAAGAGAGCTTTTTAAGCTTCAAGACTTCCTAAATAAAATCTACATAAACTTTCAAACGAAAACTTCAAGATCCTTCAAGAAAAACCTTCAAGAGCTTCCAAAAGGAAGCTTGAAGATCTTCCAAAAGAAAGTTTCAGGAAGTTTCAAGATGTTTCAACAGAATGTTTCAACAGCTTCCAAAATGAAGCTCTGAGAGCTTTCAAAAGTAAGTCTTCAGAGCTTTAACGAGAATCTTCTAGGACTTCAATAGGAAGCTTCAAGGTTCCAAGAAAGGAAGCTGCAAGAGCTTTCAAGTGGTAGGTTCAAGAGCTTCCACGAGGAAGCTACAAGAATTTCCAAGAGGAAGCTTTGTGAGCTTCCAATAGGAAGATTCAAGAGCTTTTAAGCAGAACACCCAAAAGTTTCCAAATAGAAACTCCAAAAGCTACCACAGACTACTCAAGAGCATCCAAGTGCAATCCATAAGAGCTGCCAAAAGGAAGCTGGAAGAGTTTTCAAGAGGAAGCTTTGAGAGTTTATGAGGAGAAGCTTCAAGCGCTTCCAAGGGATTGCTTCAAACGCATCCAAGAGGAACCCTTATGAGTTTCGAAGCTTCAAGAGCTTCCAAAATAAAGACATAAGAGCTTCGAATGGGCAACTTCAAGAGTCTCAACAGAATGCTTCATGAACTTCTGAGAAGATACCGGAGATTCAAAGCTGAATACAAAGCTGTCTTTAAGGAGAACTTCAAGAACCTTTAAAGAGATACTCCAAGAGCTTTCAAAAGAAGCTTTAGAAGCGTTCCAAAGGAAAACTCAAGAGTTCACGAAGAAAAATTAAGAGAGCTTCTAAGGAAGATTATTTAAGAACTTATGGTTGAAAGCTTTCCAGCTTCGATTTTTCATATTCTTTAAAATAACATTAACCTGTATGGTTCTTATGATTTTATTTATGGTTGGGGTAAAATTTTCTATGAATATGCACTTAGAAATTTCCTAAAAAAAAGCTCTCACATTCAATATTTTTTCTTAGCTTTGCTTTTCTGCTTCTTTGTTGTTTAACAGTGAGTATCATCTTGATGATTGTATACATGGTAAATATTCAAAACATATTCAATCAACGTTCCACACCCAGTACAATGATAGCTTCAACCAATCGATTTCATCCATCGAGCATTTCGTTAGCTCAATCACAACCACCCCAAAGAATATGACGTCATCCTCCTCCCATTCGCTTCTCGGATTGATAAATAATGAAGTCCACACTCAGTGCCGTGGAAGGGCCGATTGCCGGCAAAAGATCCTTCGCCTTGTTCTCTCGTCAGCTGATTCTGTAAGCGGAGCCCAGTTAGAAATTTCATTAGTAAGGCATTTTTCCGGTCCTCGAGACCGGAATATTGGCAGATAGGCAGATGCCAATGAACCATCGGGGTTCTCATCGTTTCCATTCACATTCCGAGTGCGACCAGAACAGGTTGTAACATAGTTGCATATACGAGTACTCAGTGGTTCTGCCTCGCTCCACTTTCCGCATTCCGTATTCTGCCAAGTTCTCAGGTGGGATTAACCCCCGGCCTCGAAGGCCCTATGCTAATGGAAAATTTACCGGTGCGGAGTTCGGGAGAGTATCGGCAGAGGCCTACACCCAACTGATTCCCTCCGTTCAATATTGCAGAAGGTTGAATCCGAAATGATAACCATCATATCGTCGTCGTCGTCGTCGTCATCAACCGACCGGCCTACATATCGCCTACAAAGCGAATTCTGGGCTCTTGGGCGAGGGCAGGAATTTCAATTTCCTTCTGCTGACTCCGGGTATGACTTTGACGTGGTGGTATTATTGCACGATGCGCCGATAATACCAAGAGAGGGGAGTGTAACTGTTGCTAGTTGTCGTCGTTTGGGATGGATTTCCCTCATCCCAGGTGGCCGTTTTTGGACTAATATGGATAAAGGATTCCATCATCAGCGCCAACGTCGAGAAATCGATCGACCACAATGAGCACGTAACAATCGGAATGTGGATTGAAGTCGGTTGCGCGGATTCCTGCTTCGATTATGCGATGGATGGTGGTTTTACGAAAAATTCCAGAAGTTTCAATTCACAGTAGCAATGGAATTTCGAGTGACTAACTTTGGTGCAAGTGCGTTATTAACTGCAGTAAAGAGTGTAGATTTGGAATTTGATAAAAGCTTTGTTCAAATTGCACCGTTTGATGGCTGTTGATTCGAAGACCTGGATAGTTCACCGCAAGAAACCATCCATTTGCGCTCTAATCTCACCCACAGCTGTCAGGTTCCAAATTCATCTTACTCTCGAAAGAAGCAGGAATGCAAACGTCTCCATTCCAACGTCATCAATAATGCACTCTATTCGAGCGAATCGCAAAACGGCATCCATCAAGAGTGCCAGGCCCCGGAAGTCCTCTTATACGACAACTACATTCTATACTCCATAGTCCGGGCACACAAACAATTTTTCACCTTCATTTCTCCACATCGCGCGTCACATCATATCAAATCTTCATGACCGAGCTCGAGGAGCAGGAAAAGCTGAAGTCTATGTTTCAGTTCCAGTAACCAACAACTTCTGCACCGAAGTGCAACTCTTGGAAACGGCATTCCACTACTGCTGCACACAAAAATCTTCATCCTTCGTCGCTGAAAATCCTTTCAACGAGAGAACAGTTGACAGTGCACATGCACACACACATACAGTTCCAGCTAGCCGCACAAACAACACACATTCCATTTATTTCTGTACCCAAAGACGACGACGACGACGGTCTTTCTTTTTTACATTTACTCTTTGAATAGAGTTATTTACTGCAACCTCTTATCCGCGTGACTCTCGACGACTTGAATGACGATGACGACGTCGACGGTTGATTGCACATATCGTTTGTGGTGCTAGCTAGCAGTCGTTCTACCGAAAAAAAGGACCAACATTCCCTAACGGGGAAAAGCGTTAGACCGGTTCGGAACGATTTGTTTTGGGTGCGAAACATTCAGCTAGAAGGGAATACCATAGGATTACAATATATCATATGGTAACGCTAAAATCATAAACTCATTCAATAAATCGTGTCGGTTTGACACAACTTTAAAACTTGAGCTTCTTTCGATTAGGATTACCCGAGTACAAAAAAAAACGGAGCAAATAAGGAGTGCTTACCATTCTCTAACCGTATGTCATATGGTATGTTTGTCAAACTCAAAAAATTGCAACGGACCATTCGTATTAGCCTGTCAACTGGTTTGTTACATCATTTATAAAAGGCATCAACATTTTTTTTTACCATATGATAAAACGTGAGGATTTTATCCTGTATAGTAAGTGTATAGTTAACAAAGATTTTATGCTCAAAACTAATGGTAAACGTGATGTTTCGATCAAAAACTACCTTTTTTTCGAATCCGATAAACCAGCTGCACCCCATTGCCTGCAGTTGTCAACTGTTCTGCTCATTCCCAGTCAGTTTCCCTCACTTCTTCTTCAATGGAAAACAAACAAAGCCACCTTGGCTGCTCGCTTGACGACTCCGTATGTGCGCTTCCGAGCATTTCTTCCACATTGGATCCGGTTCCGCTTTCCTCTCTTGGAAAACTTCCAACTTCTTCGCCCGAAACAAAAACGCAATTATCGAATAACACAATTTTAAGTAAATACATTAAAATGTTACGCCGTTTTTCTACCACGAAAAGAGACGTGGGGTAAATTTTTCGCACCAACTTTTTACCATCGGAACACCGACGAATTGCGGAGCAAGGCAGGAAGCAAGCTCGCGACGGAGGTGGCGGCCCTTTTCCGGCTTTTAGGGAAAGACAAAGTCGTTGACTTCCTTTCTCGGGGTGTGCTTTGTTTCGAAGAGACGGAGGCAGCGAGACGGCGAAGGGGAATTTTTTGACGGAGGCTGACGTGTTTTGCTCCGGGGCCCAAAAAACCGAAACATTTCGGATTGTTTTCTCGGCGTTCCGTCCCGTTGGAATTGGAGAGTGGAATGTGCGTCTATTTTTTGGGTTATGATGGAAGAAATGCAGAAATGGATCGATTTTTTTCGTTGTCGGAAAAAAGGCACAACGATGGAATGCGGTTTCGTGGGTCCGGGCGAGATTGACATTTTATTGGGGAAAGTGGTTGACTTTAAGATGAAAACTGTGGAAGCTTTGTGTGAACGTTAAAAATGATGGTATTTCAATGGTTACTTTTACCGATAAATATGTTTTTTGAGTAGGAGTAGACTAGGGACAATCCATATCAAAGTCAATATTTATTGAAATTTTAAGGTTCTGAAGAAATTGGCTCTGAAGAAAATTCACTGATTATATACCATATGATTTATGATAATTTTATCGTTAGTTTATATTGCAGCCTACTATTGGAAGAAATTTGTTGAATCGTTACCGAGAAACTGAACGAACGGGTTTAGAAATACACTTGTTCAAGAGGAACCATTTTGTTTATGATACTAAAGCATTTCCATTAGTGTAAATTCAAAGAACGCACATTTTTTTTACTTTTTGACTTCTGTGGAAGCTCTCAGAGCTTCTGTGGGAAGCTCCCAGAGCTTATGTGGGAAGCTCCCAGAGCTCCTGTGGGAAGTTCCCAGAGTTTCTGTGGGAAGCTCCCAGAGCTTCTGTGGGAAGCTCCCAGAGCTTCTGTGGGAAGCTCCCAGAGCTTCTGTGCAAAGCTCGAAGAGCTTCTGTAGGAAGCTCCAAGAACTTCTATGGGAAGCTCCAAGAGCTTCTGTGGGAAGCACCCAGAGCTTCTGTGGGAAGCACCCAGAGCTTCTGTGTGAAGCTCCCAGAGCTTCTGTGCAAAGCTCGAAGAGCTTCCAAAGGAAGCTCCAAGAACTTCTATGGGAAGCTCCAAGAGTTCTGTGTTCTGTGGGAAGCTCCAAAAGCTTCTGAGGGAAGCTCCCAGAGCTACTGTGGGAAGCTCCCAGATCTTCTGAGGGAAGCTCCGAAAGCTTCTGTAAAAAGTTTGCAGAGCTTCTGAGTGAAGTTCCCAGAGCTTCTGTGGCAAGGTCCTGGAGCTTCTGTGGGAAGCTCCCAGAACTTCTGCGGGAAGCTCTCAAAGCTTCTGCGGGAAGCTCCCATGAGCTTTTGCTCGTAAAGTATCTTATTATTCTCGGCTTTAAACAGCTTCTGACTATATCACTCATGGTGGTAAGCTCCATGGCGGTAATACTAGATTTAATCCGGGATTTTCGAAAATCCCGGATTAAATTTAGTACCCCGTTCGGTAAGCACCAAAACCGGTATTAAACGAAAAGAACGCAGCCACGCGAGAATGTGTGCGTATGAGAAAGAGCAGCAAAACAAAGATGAAAAAATGACATTTCTTATCGCTTGTTTGTTTTGTTCCCAAAGTTCGCTAATGGTTTTAAGAATTATTCCCCAAAAATTCCAGCTTTGTCTGCAACAGCAGTTCGAAAATGTTGTGGCGGAAAAAAATTGCGACTCATGACTGTGAAAGAAAAGTGATTTTTCATTTGAAATGTGTGTGTGGTCAAATTACAATTACAATTACGGCGGATGCAAGGAAGTTTCAGCAACAGCAGTTCGTTTTGTCATATGGAGAATACAAACCGAGAGGAGAATAGTTGCTAGAGCTCGAGGTAGAATGACTAGCTCAGGAAACTAATGTGGGCTGCTGGACTCTGGGAACGAACTGCGAGATGCTCTACTACGGCTGATATGCGACGGGTTTGCTAAACACGGTGAATTTGCGGTACGAATGAAGCTTTTGCAGAAGAACATCCGTTATGTGAGCGTGAAAATTATCGGTTCCGGATACAAAATAATATCACTGCACACAGGATCAGTCCTACAAGATAGCACAATGGTCTGGAATTTCTATCTGCGGTACCAATGACTGTATGATCCGGAAGGATACCTACGCGCTCCACTCGGTGAATGGAAATAAAATAGGGGAAAGTAGGTCAGTTTGGCCACCTTAAGGAAATGTCAACAAAAGTGCTGGAAATGTTATGAAGTTTTCGTTTCAAGAATTTATGCAGTTTTCAAGGGGTGCTCATTCCACCCCATTGGTCGAACCACCCTAACTACCCCAAGGTAAATTATGTAATTATTAGTTGAAAATCGAGCTGGTGGATCATGCACTGTGGTCCCAACTGGATGGTGTTAGAAATACGAAATCATTAATAACGAACTTTTGTTTTTGTTAAATAGCTTTTCTACTCCCTATACATTCAAACCTCCATGGGTCGATATCTAAAGGGACCATCGACTTATGGAAATATCGAGTCATTAAACAGAAAAGCTTTAGAAATCTGTTTGAGAGGACCATCATAATAACCATGAAATTGTGTATGATTCCATGAGTCGATATCGGGTTATGGAATATTGATTCTTGAAGGTTTCACACTATGGGGATTTTTTTTTTTCGATAATGGACGAGCAGAATTTGTCATTCTCTTGGGACACACGATGGTAAGGGCGGTGCTGTCTTTCGCTTCCTGCCTACACGCAAACAAATTTTGTTGTATAATCTACCGAATCCATGGTGGAATTGAGAACTGCGCCAACGATTTTCAACCGACTACACAAATTTGTCAAGTTCACTATAATTAGGTAAAAATTACTGAGCAGTGCAGTAAATGTGACTATGTCTTTAGTAGCATCCACTACAAAGCATTGTATTTCTATCCATGACACCCACCGTACAACACAGTGTGGTCAAAAGTATAATACCGAACTTGTCAAATCTAGAATGTTTCTAGTCATATATACTACGACTCTGGTTAAAGTAACAGAATATATTTTCTTGTGTAGTGATGTTAACTATGTTTCGGTAGAATTAACAGATTAATGTAGTCGGTTGAGAATCGTTGGTGCCGTTCTTAATTTTACCATGGATTCAGTCATTTCAACAATAAAATTCATTTCAGTGTACAAATATTTATTTATCAGGTCAGAAACACCATCGGTAGGTGCAGTATCCAAGCGTTCAAGCACTGTGGATCAACACATGTGTGCAAAAATATTTTAAAATGGATAGACGGGGCAATATAAGCACGCTTAGTATAAGGTCGATTTACAACGTTCTTAAACTTAAACGTTCTTATTTTGATAAAATTAGTACCCATAGTTATATTAGACATCAATACTTAAACCTCTAAGCATCAAAAGTTTTGAAAATGAATAATAGTTTTCAGAATCGTTGCAGTCTATTCAGATACATATCACATATTCATGTATAAAGAAGTTTGTTTACTCGCAACACATTGCATTTTGTTCAGTTTAGGAGAGTTTTGTCCTCTCAACTACGTCACAAGTTGTCGTTTTTGCTTCGAGATAAGATTGGCAACTGCTGAACAAAACTATTTGTTACTCCATATCAATTTATTGTTATGCATAATACTACAAAATTTATTGAAAAAACTTCAGTAAGAACGTCGCGATCAAAGGGAATAACTCGGGTGCCATCTTGAACCGCCTACCCCTACGACAGTATCAGGTTCAGGGCGTTGTCGACGTCATGAACAGATGCATGATAGGGTCGATAGGGGCAGTATGGTCCACTTAAGCAAAATGTCTTGAAAATCATAAAAACACAAAACAATTTTATTTTTCCATAAGGTTAATTTGTAGTTCGAAATACCGTTTTGATTCATATTACGGACAGCTTCATATTCCGGACACTCTCGTTTGTATGGGAAACATTTCACACGAAATGTTTCAATTTTCGCCGTCCAAAAGTTCTCATTTTCGAGGTTTGTTTTATTAGGTTTTTTCCATAAATATCATTGCAAATTTATAATGCCCAACTACCTTAGACGTCTCTGAAGTGTTTAAACGATTTCAATTGATGATTTGACTGTTCCATTAATGATTATCATGAGCTGTCCGTAATTCGAATCAAAGCATCCGGAATATGAGACAAAAGTGAGGGAGCGTCCGGAATAAGAATCATGAAAAGGCCACACGCTTTGATTTATTTAAAATTATTCAAATTGCGGACGCGTATTCTTTACCCACCATCCGAAAGATAAGGGCTTCCGATGCTCGATAACGCTAAAAAATCATACAGAATGATTTATTTTGTATGGTCCAAGCTGGGTTATACTTCACCGAGGCCTTAAGTGTCCGTAATATGAATCAAAACGGTATCTCCTTTCATACCTCCGTTTTTTTTTTTTTTTTTTTGTAAAAAAAGGTTACATAGATTTTTTTTTTGTGAGCATTTTCGAAAAACATTATTTATTTTGTGTGTAATTTTACACTGTACGGGGTGAAATGGTTCCCCCTACGGGGAAATAGGAGCCACCATACTAAACCTATTTTTTTATCTTTATTAACGAGATTTTTAGCCCTGGGCTAGTTCATCTCGGGACCAACGACTTTACTTCCCTTCCGAAGGAAGTCGTCACTGAAATTACTAAACCTCATTATTTTAATTGGAAAAAATGTTTCCAAGACATAATGTATGAGAGAGTTTTGTACAAAAACTGGGCAAAAGTCTGATTTGAATCGTGACTTTGTTTGTTTTGCTGACAGTTCAATAAATTACGGTTCCAGGTTCATTTATAAACATTGAAGTTCAAATAAGTTTAAAGAATTAAAAATTCTAGTTTCAATCCAAACCACGTGCGGTTATATGATATTGCAATGAAGCAGCCAAAATGGCATGCATTGACGGTATATTTTCATGACAAGATAGCTTTGACTGGCTATGACCATATTGCCCCAGTTCCTACATGTTTTATATAAGTTCTGTTTTATTCTGATTATTTTTTAGAATTTATACAATTTCGTGCACATCATGCCTATAGATAGTGAAAGAATGAACTGCTGTGAAAAAAATTGAAAATAATAAAGAAAACTTTTTGCAAAGCTTATCTTTACATCCAAAATTTTATACGATTTTCGTTGTAGCATAAACATTTCAGATTTTCATGAATATATGAAGTGATTTTTACACGGTTTTCACAGTGGTGGCTAGTTGAAACATACTTGATGAGGTCCTAAAGTTATCTGGATCCAAATCGGGGTTATAAGCTCAAATGAAGGGTGGCCCATAATGCCCCGTATGACCATACTGCCGCGCCTTCGCCTTCTTCTTCTTGGCATTTTAAGTCCTCACTGGGACAGAGCCTGCTTCTCTGCGTAGTGTTCTTATGAGTACTTCCATAGTTATTAACTGAGAGCTTTCTTTGCCAAAGTTGTCATTTTCGCATTCGTATATCGTGTGGCACGTTAGATGATACTCTATGCCCAGGGAAGTCAAGAAAATTTCCTTTACGAAAAGATCCTGGACCGACCGGGATTTGAACCCAGACACCTTCGACATGGCTTTGCTTTGTAGCCGCGGAATTTAACCGCTCGGCTAAGGAAGGCCTAATTTCACATTTATTATTTGCATACAGTGCCGCAGATCCTTGAAACGTTTTAGAGCTTCGCGTTATGGTATCCACTTTCTGGACGCTTTACTCTTACTTGCTCTTGATTTTTCAGTTCTGCTACTATCAATTTCTGACGGGTTAGGCCTAAGTGAAAGCATAAAATCTATAACCCTCACCGCTCAGCGAATACTTAACGGATATACATATTTTTGTGTCAATATATTTGTACACATGGCCAGAGGAATTCGGGAGTATTCTATTGATACAAAATGAGCTGTAAACGCTAAGCATAGAAAAATGTAATAATATGAAAATAAAATATCCGGAAAATTAAAAAAGTAATATTATCGAATTTGTCTAAACTGACAGCATTTCGTGAATGGTTGCGTAAAATAAGTCAACTGTATTGACAAGTCGTACAGAATATATGATGAGATTGAATTTTGACTAAATCGTTCTCAATCAAGTCCAAAACTAAAAATATTCTTTACAGTTTTTTTTTTCAATTTTGCTGCAGATATTTTTGAAGCAACTTTGAGAATTATGCGTAGACACATCTTTTTAGAATTCACGAAAATATCGTTCGATGAATTTGAGGACAGCATAGGGAAAAATCTTTCATGAGGAAATCTCAAGAAAATTTCCTAGATTAAAACAAATTCTACCGAAAACCAGGAAATATTCGCTAAAAATATTTCTAAAATAAACACAGCAAGACTTGAACTATCCTTGAGAAATTTCTGCAAAAAAATTCAAGCGATGTTTTTTGGAATTTCTTGGAAGAACGTTTGGAATGATTAATTAGATGAATGTCTAGAAACTTCTTGGAGAAATTCATAAAGCTTTTTTGGATTAATCTTAGGGTAAGTTCCTAATGAAATCCATGCAGGTACTATTCGAGGGTATTCGAGGGTTTCCGGGATATGTTGCCGGAAGAATCACAAAAAAAATCCGTTGTGTCTTACAATTATTGTAAAAGTCTCTGGAAGAACTCCTGGACCCGATTCCATAAATCAAGTTGCTGTTTTTTTTGTTCGATTGTTTTAGGTCATTCTACTTCTGGATAAACAATCTACAATGCCGATCAATCTAACGGTACAGAGCCTTGTTTTTAGCATAGTGTTCTTATGATCACTTCCACTGAGAGCCAACCCGCGATCCTCAGCAGACTGGTAACTAAAATATATATATTGCCCCCGGTTAGTTAGTTGGATACAAATGTTGTACACTATATACACTGGCCACACTATTATGGGTCACCTAGTCACTATTATTAGTCGCTCTATTCCACATGTAATTCAAAGGCAAATGACCCATAATAGTGGGTGACCCATGATAGTGTAACTACTGTAAATGAAAAACATGCGGCCTATTGCGCCCGCCGATACCTTGTCCGGTTTCGGCGACGGCAGCGCAAAGGTCTATGCCTAAAGTTCCCTCGGAAATGGTTTTCACGGTCCAATCCTCATGTTTGGAGTATCCATGGATCCGGTTTGACGAATTTCCTTCAGCTAAAGGGGGTCAACCACAGGGAAATGCTTATGTGCATTATTGACCATCCACTGTTTGTGCGAGCTCGCGGATCGAAGAGTGTGGTGGTTTAAAAAAAATATCCACCGCGAAGCACCATTGCGAGTCAGAAACAGCGTACCACAATCATTTGGTGCAGTCCGATTTCTCCACTAGTTGGTTCCTGGGTTTGTTCTCTCAATTCAAAATCACATCTTTTAACAATCCGACAAAATAATTTAGGGATTGCTCATTAAAATTCACTATATACTGGATTATATCCTACGCCAACAGAAAAACCCAAGAAAAAATCACAACACGAATGTTTTGATTTTCCTCTTTTGACGTTTTCTACGCGAATGCAGTAGTGTGCGTGTAGGCAAATTAAAGCACGCAGCCTGTATTTGGAAAATCTCGGATTATCTTTAGTACGCCAAAATCGGCGCACTAAAGTTAATACCGGGATTAAAATCGAAGATAATACCGTTCGATGCTTAGCAAAATCGAGGATAATACACGATTGCCGTATTAACCTCGATGGAGCTTACCACCATCAGAGTTTTTATTCACATTCGAAGCTTTAGAACCGTTAAAAAAGCACTTTAAAACAATCTAGACATAAACAATGCCTCCAAAACAATGTTGGATCCTTGATTTTTCTGAGACCCTAACTCTTAATGTTTGGATGATAGGTTAATCATCCAGTGTGAATATAAACCTTTGGGTTATGATTCATATCATTCATATGGTTCTATAACGCCATCAAATGAAACTATTCCATGGCAGAACATCAGTGAATGTTATAGAAAACCATAATACACATCATCCAAACTATAACCTTTATCCTATTTGCGCAAATTTAAAATTTAAGGCGTATCATTCACAGCATCTGCTTTTATTCTTCTTAGCACATAAAATACACTTGAAAATGTTATGATAAACCATAACACAAATCATCCAAATGATAACCTGTATCGTATTTGTACAAATATGCTTGCAAATTCCCTTACCTCCATCCCCACGAATTTCTCCCCCAAAAGCCACACGAATTCCCATGATGTTGCCACACGCATACCTTAGGCAAACAAAATTATAACGCTTATGAGACAGTATCTTCCCCGAATCGCTTTCAATTCGCATTATTGAGCCCAAGCCTAAGAGGAATCCCCGCCGTTGAGTCCCCTTCGAATGGGACGACAACGACGACGGTGTATTGGATGGCTTTCGAAGATGATGATGCTGCCACCGCCAGGTAAGCCGATATATATGAAATTACTGAGTGTGTCACTAGGATGATAATATGTATGGTTATTGTGTGCAAAAGCCGAAAAGTTCCGATTCTAAGTATGATTTTTGCCAAACTATTGCATGTATAATTAGAATGATAAATTATGAATTTATAGGAATCGAGTTTGAGATCACAAAACCAGTGCAAATGCGATCCAAGGGACCATCGAGGTAGCCATGAAAACCAACTTTTACTATGGTTCTTTAACTCGATATCGAGATAGGGAATATCGAGTAAGAAAGAGTTGACTGTAGTATGAAAAATAGTGTGATCATAACAATGAATCATTACAGTTGTGTTTTCTATAATACAGTAAAACAGGCTGAAATTCAGAGCTATACAATGTGTCATCGGGATTATAAAACATATGGTTCCTATGGAAAAAAGCTGTAAAATCAATCTGTTTGGAGTTTTCTACAGACGTTTGCGGAGTTTTACATTAATAGGCTACCTGTACACCTGTTGCAAGATGGCTAGGTAGTAATTATTGCTTACTCCTTCCGCTACTTCAAAATCATATCCGAGTAACAATATGAAACTATTCCAAGTATCCTACGGATGACATTCTGTATGGTTATTGTGGGAAAGTAAGTTCAAATGACGAGTGCAGTTATTTTAATAATATATTGCTGAACTGTCAAAACTGCTCTGCGATAAAAATTTTGAACGCAGAATGATGATGATATGTGATGTAACGAAATAAAATAAGTTACTTTATAAGTAACAAGTTTTTGTATGCCTCTGAGAGAAGCATTTTCAAGATTCTACTAGAGGCTATTTTGAAACTCTAAGCTAAGCTCTTATGAGTTGTGGGATTTTTTTTTTCAAGTTTCTGGGATTTGCTTTTTTATGCTGTTAGAAGTTTTTACGGATTTCTTTAAAAAAAAAAATCAAGCTTCTTAGATAACATTTTTCAAGCTTCTAAGAAAATATGTTTGAAGCGTCTGAAAAAAAAGCTTTTGATGAAGCCTTTTCTGAGGGAAGCTTAGTCATCATTCTGATATAAACTCCATAAAAAAAGCTCATCCTAGCGAATGAAAGGAACTTTTTCAAGCTTTCTTGATAACTTTTTTCCACCATTCTTAGAGAAACTGTAACTGTTGCATACATTCAAGGGAAGCTGTGCCGTGCTTCTCAGGGAATAGTCAATAACAGTTCCAAGCTGCTGAGATGCCTGCTTCAAGCTTTTGAGAGAAGTTCGGAGCGTCTGAAAGAAGCCGTTCGAAACTTTTAGAAGTTTCCACAACTTTCCAAAGAAGCTGTTCGAAACATCTGAGAAAAGCTGCTACAAGGTTTTCTAAGCTCAGTCTCAGAGCTTCTCTAAGCTTTTTGTGAAACATGTCTATGTTTTCTAGATAACCTTTCCTTAGATTCTGAGAGAACCTTTTATACGCTTCTTAGAGAAGCTGTTCCATGCATCTGAGAGAATTATTTCCATGCTTTTCAGGCTTCTGAGAGGAAATTGTTCGAAACTTCTGTGATAAGTTGTTCGAAACATCTGAATTTACAGAAATTTACAAGCCTCAGAGCTGTTCTAAGCTTCTTAATAAAACATGTCCATGTTTCTGATTGAAGGTTTTTTAAGCTTATGAGTCAAGCTTTTCCAAGCTTGTGAGAAACGAGGTTCAATATTTCTGAGAAGTCTATGATTGAATCATTTCAACTATTGCACATATCGGTTGAATTACAAACTGTATGGTAATTCTATGCATAAAAAAACAGTGAAGTAGATAGTTATAGTGATGCAAACTTGTTGAAATTGTTCCTAACACTTACGTTTCGATATAAGTTGTTAATATTTTGGGATAACATTGACAACTATTGCATGTATAATCAGGATGATAACACGTATGGTTCCTATGAGAAAAAAAGCTAATAAACAATATTTTTGAGGTTTTCTTGTACGTTTGAGGAGAATTCCAACCCTAGGCTACCTACAGAGCCAATGTAAAAGGATTTTGGGAGATATTCGCAGTTTCTGAGGGACGCCTTTTGAATACTCAAAAGCTGATCTGAACTCCTTAGAGAAACGTTTCCTAGCTTATTAAAAAAGCTTTTTCGTCCTTTCTAGATAACCTTTTCTTAGCTACTGAGAGAGCCATTTAATACGCTTCTTAGAGAAGCTGTTCCATACATCTTAGAGTAGCTGTTCCATGCATCTGAGAGAAGCCTTACAATGCTTCTCTGAGAAGCCTTACCATACTTCTCAGAGAAGTTTCTGAGAGATTGACTTCTCAGTAGCTGCTCCAAGCTGCTGAGAAGTCTGTTTCAAGCTTCTGAGAGAAGTTTTTCGAAGAGTCTAAGAGAAGCTGTTTGAAGTTGCTGAAAGAAACTTTTCGAAACTTTTTAGAGGAGCTGTTCAAAACATCTGAGAGATGCTGTTACAAGGGTTTCTTAGTGAAGCATGTCTATTTTCCTAATTGAAGGTTTTTCAGGCTTCAAAGCTTGCCTTTCCTAGTTTCTGAAAGATGATTTTTAACCTTCTGGATAAAGCTGTTATATGCTACTTTGATAATCTTTTCTGAAGGAAACTTTTCTAGGCTTCTGAGAAAAGCTTTTCCAAGCTTGTGAGAAACGGAGTCCAATGTTTCTGGGAAGTCTATGATTTAATGATTTCAACTATTGCATACATCGTTTGAATTACAAACTGTATGGTAATTCTATGTATAAAAAGAATAAAAACAAAAAAGTAGGGAATGATAGTGATGCAATATTGTTGAGATTGCTCCTAACACTTTCGTTAAGATTGACAACTATTGCATGTATAATCAGGATGATAACACATATGGTTTCGATGAGAAAAAATAATAAACAATCTTTTTGAGGTTTTCTTGCACTATGCATATACGTTTCAGGAGATTTTCATAGCCAATGTGAAAGGATTTTGGGAGATTTTCGCAGATTCTGAGGGACGCCTTTTAAATACTCTGAAGATGATTCAAACTCTAAAGAAGAACGTTTCCTAGCTTATTAAAAAAAGCTTTTTCGTGCTTTCTAGATAACCTTTCCTAAACTTCTGAGAGAACCTTTTATACGTTTCTTAGAGAAGCTGCTCCATGCATCTGAGAGAAGCTTTGGAGAGATTGACTTCACAATAGCTGCTTCAAGCTCGAAACCTCAGAGCTTTTCTAAGCTTCTTAGTGAAACAAGTCTATGTTTCTGATAGAAGGTTTTTCAGGCTTCTGAGACTTCTGAAATAAGATTTTAAACTTTCTGAAAAAGCTCAATATATGTTACTTTGTGAAACTTTTTCTGAAGGAGAGAAAAGCTTTTTAATACGTGTAAGAAACGGGGTTCAATATTTCTGAGAACTCTATATTTAATGATTTCAACTATTGCACATCCAATTTAGATTACAAAATGTATGGTAATTCTGGCATAAAAAAAATAAAAATAATAAAGTAGGTAATGAAATTGATTCAATATTATTGAGAATATTTCTAACATTTTTTCTTATATACCAGCTGGTAATATTTTGGATAACAACTATTACATGTGTAATCAGGATGATAACGCATATGGTTCCCTTGAGAAAAAGCTTGAAAATCAATCTTTTTGAGGTTTTCTTGCTCAAGGTATAGACGTTTGAGCTCTTATGAGTTGTGGGATAATTTTTTTTTTAAGTTTCTGGGATTTCTTTTTTATGCTTGTAGTAAAAGTTTTTACGGATTTCAATAGAAAAAAATACAAGCTTCTTAGCTAAGATTTTCAAGCTTCTAATAAAATATGATTTCAAGCATCTGAAAAAAGGCTTCTGAGAGAAGCTTTTTCCACATTCTGAGGGAAGCTAATAGAATTCTGATATAAACTCCATAAATAAGCTCTTCCTAGCTAATGAAAGAAACTTTTTCAAGATTTCTTGATAACTTTTTTTTCACGATTCTTAGAGAAACTGTAACAGTTACATAAATCCAAGAGAAGCTTTGCCATGCTTCTCAGGGAAGCTTTATCAATCTTGTGAGGTAAGCCAATAGTCAATAACAGTTCCAAGCTACTGAAAAGTCTGTTTCAAACTTTTGAGAGAAGTTGTGCGGAGCGTCTGAGAGAAGCTGTTCGAAACTTTTCCAAGCTTCTGCCACTTTTGAGAGAAGCTGCTACAAGGTTTCAGAGTCTCAAGGTTCAGAGCTTTCCTAAGCTTCTTAGTGAAGCAAGTCTATTTTTCTGATTGATGTTTTTTCAGGCATTTGGGACAAGTTTTTCCAAGCTTCTGAAAAAGAATTTAACCTCTTGAAAAAAGCTTTTATATGCTACTTTACTAGTCTTCTGAGAAAATCTTTTCCAAGCTTATGAGAAACTTGGTTCAAAGTTTCTGAGAACTATATGATCGAATGATTTTGAACTTTTCAACATATCGTTTGGATTACAAACTGTATGGTTATTCTACGTATAGTGATGCAATATTGTTGAGATTGTTCCTAACACTTTCGTTTTCATATAAGCTGTTAATATTTTGAGGTAAGATTCACAACTATTGCATGTGTAATCAGGATGATAACACATATGGGTTCTATAAGAAAAGGCTGTAAAACCAATTTTTTGGAGGTTTTCTTGCTCCAATGTATAAACGTTTAAGACGATTCACAACCCTAAGCTTCCTACACACCTGTTGTAACCAACTCACGTATCGATTTTACCTCCCTTCATCTCACAAAAGCTCATCTAGCAGCACGAGAAAAATCACTTTTTGCCACAAACAGCCGTCGATGACGGCAAACTGATCATCAATGCGGCAACAGATGCCGACACTCTCGTTCGGATCCGTAACAATTTGCTACCCATATTGAATCGCTCTCGAAGTTGCTTCTTCGACAAGGACCCGGACCCGATGATGATGAAGAAGTGCCTTCCTTCGCCAGGCATCTGCGGAATCACTGCCACCCGGTTTGGGGGGGGCAAGAGGTAAAACACACTGCTTTATTAAAATGTACATCCACTGATGGATCTCCAGCGTCGGCTCTTGACGTCGACCGAAGAAGCGGTGAACGAGATCCTATGCCTACGAAATGATGCATGTCTAATACCAGGAGTCTCCAGGAGGCACCTGCCGCATAGAGCACTCGAACACGCACATATTTGCCAAGTTATCATGTTTACCGGAGTGAAGAGTTTTCCCCATCGTAAATATTTGATACGTCTCCTACTCCTCGTGATTCGTGAAATAAAAACATTCCGATCTCCCCAAACCACCGCCAGCCACCGCAGCAAACAGTCATAATTCAATTGAAAAGTTCGATCCCTGGCAGAGGTTCCCCTCCGGGTTTTCCGATAGTAGTAAGCAGCAGTTCATTGAAGAAGTGCGAAACCAGAAAAAGGGAGTCGGAACGCCTCACCAAACGCCTATCAATCTTCCCGGGCGAGGGATCCCCTGAATAAAGCGATTCGAGCACCATTGAGTCGGAGGGGTCGGGCAGCTGATCGATTCACCTTGCAGCGGTTGTGGACTTTGTATGGTAGTCCATCAGCACTCAAGCTCACAGAAAATTTTAGTTGCAATTCAGTTTTCTCAAAGGAATTATATGTGTTATCATCCTGATGAAACAATCAATAGTAATGAATCTTGTTTGGGAGCATTTGCAGCAATTTTTATGGAGTACCGTTAGTTTCAATTCGGTATGGTCATATGAACCATATGTGCTATCGTCCCCTTATCATTTTCTCATGCCAACCATTTGTGATATAATCCGCAGAACATTCAATCTTGTCCCAGCATAGCACTATTCATGGAATGAAATCTTTCAATTCGGATTTAGCATACAAACCATATGTGTTATCATCCCGATGACACATTCAACAGTTATGTAACTTGTCTCTTGTCTTCAACATTCGATATTTCGTTTTTCCAACGATTCCACAGCTTTTCAGCTCCGACCTTCTCTCAGAACCAGACCCCACCAGGCAAAAAGGACAAAGCGCAACAGGAGATAGGCCTCCACAAGTGGCTCCTCTCTCTCCACTAACGAACCAAACCAAACGATACAGCTCTCACGCAGCCGAGGGTGTCCTCTTCACTGCTCGGGCGGGCCCTCTCGCACTCTTCACAGCCGAACGGATGTGTATAGAGACGTTAAATTGATATTTATTAGAAAATGATTGTGGCTCCGATCCAACACAATCTGCCAATTTCCCTCCTGGTCCCGAGATCTTCTCCTGATTTTCTTCTGAAGAGGAAAAATCAGAAATCGAATCGGAACACTTCACATCGAGAAACTAACAGACCAACCGACGGAGACGGAGAAGGAGAGAATTTTATTGCATCTAGTTCATTAGGAAAATTGAATTGATTTTCCCAGTGTTTTCGTTCGTTCTTCTAGAACAAGCCAAGAGAACAAGCTGCTCCCTACTATACTTAGGGATCGAGCAAGAAAATAAGAAATGTTTAACGCCAGCATTACCAAACGGGCAATTGATGTAGAGGGAAAACTCCTTGTCCGGAACGAGCAAACGAATGGTTCTTAGGTAATCGTCCAGGAGTTGGCAGTCAATCAGGTTGAGGTTGTAAGGATTCAATGGTTGTTTGCAATCAATGGCGTAAGCTAATTTCGGTTTTCTGGAAGAATGGGTCTTTTGTAACTTTCGTTTTTGTGAATGAAAGAATAAGGGGGGATGAGACGAGATTTGAGGATACGAGACTTGATGAGTAGTTGTGCTTTTACTATAAGTTATGAATCGATAAGAAGATCCAAAGAACAGCAACCATTGGTCGGATCGTTAGGATGATTTGTTATATAGTTAGATGAGTTCGACTTTAAACAAAAACATATGGTGTGATGGCACCATAGTAATGATGTGGTTATGGTAGTTAAACAATAATCATGAACGCTTGAACAAATCATCTAAACAATTTTCTATATAGTATTTGTAATGTGAAACTAAGAGCTTAATATTTAGTCTTCCTTCTACGATAAGAGAATTTCTCCATGATTCTTTCGACAACCCCTTCAGAATTCTGTCGACAGTCCCTTGAAGATTTAGTCGAGAATCCCTTCAGGATTCTGTTTAGAATCCTTTCAGGATTCTGTCGAGAATCCTTACAGGAATCTGTCGAAAATTCCATCACGATTCTGTTGAGAATACTTCATAGATTTTTTCGGAATTTTAACGAATATACCTTCAGAATGCTGTTCAGAATCTCTCGGATATCCCTTCAGGATTCTGGCGAGAATCTATCCAGGATTCTGGTGATACTCTCTTTAGGTTTCTATCAAAACCCGTTCAGAATCCTTTCGAGAACAACTCTTCGATTCTATTGTTGAGAATTCATTCAGGACTTTGTCGAGATTTAGCCAAGAATCACTATCAAGATTCTGTCAAAAATCGCTTCAGAATATTCTCACAATATTGTGACAAGATTCATTTCAGGGTTCTTTTGAGAAGCCCTTCAGAACTCTTTTGATAATTTCCTCAGTATAATAGGAATCCCTTCAGGATTTTTCCAAGCATCTAGCATTCTGTCATATGAACGATATAATTTATCACAACTTCAGAATAAAGATGATGCATTAATTTAATGCTCAGATTATGATACCCACCTAATCCCCTTTGATGTGATGTTCATCGAACGAAGCCGAGCTTAACGGTCGGCTTAGCACTTTGAAAGCTCTATTCAGAGCACTCCCTTGAAGTTAAAATACTAATCCTCCGCTAATACCCCACCAGAGAGAGAGAGAGAGAAATCCAACCCCTTAATGCATTACACTTTGCATCCATCGCCGTCGTCATTAACTAAACACCCGTCGCTGATTCAATCCTGGAAGGCAAAAGTTGTTCCTCAAAATTCCTCAAAATGAAATCCAAAACTGCACCTTTCCAGATCCGAAGGCAATGCGAAACCATTAATGCTAATTAGTTTCACATTGGAATACATCAGTCGGGCGACTGATGAAAAGTTATAGGTACAACTGTTCGTTCGTCGAGAATATGGAATCTGCACATCATCATCGTCGTCGTCGCCGCCGTCGTTTGACATTTATTCGAACGGAATGAGCGGAACTCCAAACAGGCATCATAAATCGGAATTCATAATATCAAAAAGTTTTACATATATTTAAAGTCAACTTTGTGCTCACTGGAAATCCGGACCCATATGGACAGGCGGCATGGGGGACAAGTTTACAGGAAACGTATAAAGCCCAACTCTTGATGGTCGTCGGGGTATGGATGAAGGAAGGGGTCCAAGGGATGGGAAGCGGAGAAATTTTCCACGCTTGGGAAAATTATGCAAGGGAAGGGTCACATCTGTGACTGAGTAACACATATTCAGGATGGTCCGGGGTTATGTCGTTTTGATTGAAGCGAATGTATGCTTTACGGAATTCTGAATTAGAATCCTGAGAGATTAGAATACAGAATCCAGAGATTATTCTGAAGCAAAATCCTGAGAGAATTCTGAAATGAAATCCTGAGAGGATTCTGAAGAAGAATCCTGGGAAGATTGGGAAGCAGAATACTGAGAGGATTCTGAAGCAGAATCCTTAGAGCATAATGAACCAGAATTCTGAGAGGATTATGAACCAGAATCCTGAGAGGATCCTGAAGATGGATCCTGAGAGTAATCTGAAGCAGTATCGCGAGAGTATTCCGATGCAGAATCCTGAGAGGATTCTGAAGAGGAATCCTAAGAAAATTCTGAAGCAGAATCCTGAGACGATTCTGAAGCAGAATCCTGAGAGGATTTTGAAGCAGATTCTTAAGAGGATTCTGAAGCAAAATCCTGAAAGGAATCTACAGCAAAATCCTGAGAGGATTCTGAAGAAAAATACTGAGAGGATTCTGAAGCAGAACCCTTAGAAGATTCATAAGCAGAATCCTGTGAGGATTTTGAAGCAGAATTCTGAGAGGCTTTTGGAGCAGAATTCTGAGAGAATTCTGAAGCAGAATTCAGAGAGAATTCTGAAGCAGAATTCAGAGAGAATTCTGAAGCAGAATCCTAAAAAAAATTGAGACAGAACCCTGAGAGGATTCTGAGCCAGAATGCTAAGAAGATTCTGAAGCAGAATCGCAGAATCCAGAGAGGATTCTAAAGCAAAATCCAGAGAGATTTCTGAACAAGAATCTGAGAGGATTCGGAAGCCGAATTCTGAGAGAATTCCGAAGCAGAATCCTGAGAAGATTCTCTAGCAGGATCCTGAGAGGATTTTAATCAGAATCCTGAGAGAAATCTGCAGCAGAATCTACAGTGGATTTTTAAGCAGAATCCTGGGAGGAATCTGCAGCAGAATCTAGAGAGAATTCTGAGGCAGAATTCTGAAAGGTATCTGAAGCAGCATCCTGAGCGGATTCTGATGCAGAATGCTAATAAGATTCTAAAGCAGAATTCTGAGAGGAATCGGAAGCAGAATCCAAAGAGCATTCTGAAGCAGAATTCTGAGACGATTCTGAAGCGAATTTCTGAAACGATTCTGAAGCAGAATTCTGAGACGATTCTGAAGCAGATTCCTGAGAGGATTCTGAAGCAGAATCCTGAGAGAATAATGAACCAGAATTTTGAGGGGATTCTGAAGCAGAATACTGAGACGATTCTGAAGCAGAATTCTGAGACGATTCCGAAGCAGAATCCTGAGAGGATTCTGAGACGATTCTGAAGCAGAAAAATGAGAGGATTCTGAAGCAAAATACTGAGGATTCTGAAGCAGAATCCTTGGACGATTCTGAAGCACAATTCTGAAAGGATTCTGAAGCAAAATTCAGAGAGGATTCTGAAGCAGAATCCTGAGAGGATCCTGAAGATGGATCCTGAGAGTATTCTGAAGCAGTATCGAGAGAGTATTCCGAAGCAGAATCCTGAGAGGACTCTGAAGAGGAATCCTAAGAGGATTCTGAAGCAGAATCCTGAGAGGATTCTGAAGAAGATTCCAAAGAGGATTCTGAAGCAAAATCCTGAAAGGAATCTACAGCAAAATCCTGAAAGGATTCTGAAGAAGAATACTGAGAGGATTCTTAAGCAGAATTCAGAGAGAATTCTGAAGCAGAATCCTAAAAAAAAATGAGACAGAACCCTGAGAGGATTCTGAGGCAGAATGCTGAGAAGATTCTGAAGCAGAATCACAGAATCCAGAGAGGATTCTAAAGCAAAATCCAGAGAGAGTTCTGAGCAAGAATCTACAGTGGATTTTTAAGCAGAATCCTGAGAGGAATCTGCAGCAGAATCTAGAGAGAATTCTGAAGCAGCATCCTGAGCGGATTCTGAAGTACAATCCTGAGAGGATTCTGATGGAGAATGCTCATAAGATTCTAAAGCAGAATTCTGAGGGGAATCGGAAGCAGAATCAAAAAAAAATCAGAAGCAGAGTCCAAATAGAATTCTGAAGCAGAATCCAAAGACGATTCTGAAGCAGAATTCTAAAACGATTCTGAAGCAGAATTCTGAGACGATTCTGAAGCAGATTCCTGAGAGGATTCTGAAGCAGAATCCCGAGAAAAATGTGAAGCAGAATCCTGGAAGGATTCTGAAGCAGAATCCTGAGAGGATTCTGAAGATTAATCCTAAGAGGATTCTAAAGCAAAATCCTGAGAATTCTGAAGCAGAGTCCTGAGAAGAACAGAAGCAGAATCCTGAGATGATTTTGAAGAAGGATTCTGAGACGATTCTGAAGCAATTTCCTGAGAGGATTCTTAAGCAGAATCCTGAGAGGAATCTGCAGCAGAATCTACAGTGGATTTTTAAGCAGAATCCTGAGAGGAATCTGCAGCAGAATCTAGAGAGAATTCTGAGGCAGAATCCTGAGAGGTATCTGAAGCAGCATCCTGAGCGGATTCTGATGCAGAATGCTAATAAGATTCTAAAGCAGAATTCTGAGAGGAATCGGAAGCAGAATCCAAAAAAGGTTCAGAAGCAGAACCCAAAGAGCATTCAGAAGCAGAATTCTGAGACGATTCTGAAGCGAATTTCTGAAACGATTCTGAAGCAGATTCCTGAGAGGTTTCTGAAGCAGAATCCTGAGATGATTTTGAAGAAGGATTCTGAGACGATTCTGAAGCAATTTTCCTGAGAGGATTCTGAAGCAGAATCCTGAGAGGATATTGATGCAGAATCATGAGAGATTTCTGATGCAGAATCATGAGGGGGTTCTGAAGCAGAATTCAGAGCGAATTCTGAACAAGAATCCTGAGAGAATTCTGCAGCAGAATCCTTAGAGAATTCTGAAGTAGAATCCTAAGAGGATTTTGAAGGAAAATCCTAAGAGGATTCTGTAGCGTAATCTTCAGAAGATGCTGATGCAGAATCTTGAGATGATTTTAAAGCAAAATCCTGAAAGGTTCAGAACCAGAATTCAAAGGGATTATGGAGCAGAATCCTTAGAGGATTCTAAACTAGAAGCTTGAAATTATTCTGCACCAGAATCCTGAGATTATTCTGACCCAGAATCCTGAGAGGATTTTGATGCAAAATCCCGAGAGTTTCCTGAGGATCAAAAACAAAATTTCTATGGGAATAATGATCAAAGATTCTGAGAGGATTCTGTAACAGAACAATCAGGATTCTAAACAGACTTTTAACAGAGATCAGTTTCAATCGGGAAAACGTGTTTTGTGATTTATACGGAATTGTAACATTATATTTGCTATTTTGAAGGGATCGACCGTATAGAAATGTTGTTTTCTAAGCTTATTTTAGACTTGACTCACGATTCTATTGATTGAAGTGTTCTTCATTGAAATTATTGCCTGTTTGCGATATGTTTCCTAACCTTCATATGCCCATAAAAGCAGATCGACTGCGAGTAATGAAACGATGAGTTTTAATTGCACTTCTCATTTCTAATACATAGTTATTCAGAAAACATTTTGTGAAAAGCATTCCCACAAGTACGGCTTTCCCTTAGGCTTTAATATATCCTAAATGCCCAGTTATGTGCGGTATCATTAGTCCGGTTCAGTACCCGGTCCACTCCATTGCCGCATGAATGGAACGCGTTTTCTAAAGCAAACTATCCATCTCCGAAGTTATGACGTTAATGAAAAAGAATTAATTCACTCCTAGTTATAGTTTAAATCGAACCGGCTTCCGTTCTGAGTTCCAGCCGAACCGGCCAGAACAAAGCAACGGATACAAACATAATTCATTAATTATACAGTAAATTTCGCACCGAGTCGGCTGAAAACTTCCGGCAAATGGTCCCCACGAGAAATGAGTACTCAAATGTGGGAGTAACCCGTAAAAAAATAACATTTGAAAACTTTCGCATCGGGACTTAGTGGTGCAACCTCGCTGAAAAGTGAATTTCTCAGCGAGTTTTTTCTCACTGTGGTCGTAACACACACAATGAAACTTTTCTTTTTTCTAATTTTTACTCGGGTTCCCTTGGAAAATGGTTCACGTCCCACATAGTTTGAACGTGCCAGCAGCTTACCAACCGATCCGGTATCGAATCAAATTGAAAGCGACCGGTTAGTGCCTTCACCGCACACTGTTCATCGATTTCAGCAAGCAGCAAGGATACGTTCGCTGCACAAGGGAAAAGAGATTTATCTCCGATGTTTCCGGCATCGTTCGTTTGTTCGTACGTTCGTTCGTTCGTCCCCGAAAAGCTCCATTCTTCGGGAAGAAGTAACATACGGGGGGAAACGAACGAACCGACATACGTTTATTATTATGTCTATCGATATCCGCTCCTGCTGTCGGGACTGAGGCATCCACACAACAGGCTTTCAGAGCTGGATGTATATTTTCCCGAACTTTACGTTCTCCGAGACTTATTTCAATGAAGCGATAGATGGCGAAATCGAACAGTGGAATGGTTCGATGCAGGGTAGTTTTGTTACCGGGCAAAACTTCTCCCGAGGGGGAAAACGAACGAACGAGCAAGTCAAATGTAAATGATTTTTCCGCTCGGGGCAAGGCAAGCAGGGCGGGGAAAAGCTCTTACGAGACACCGGAAGTGCGATAGAAGCCCCATACGGGGAGGAAAAGTTGTTCGTATCCGATTTCACTCCGTTCGTCGTCGTCGGAAAAATATGCTGCACACAGGTGAGAAGAAGGATTGTTGGAACGAAAATTACCATTCATTAGGGCGATTCATTGCAATTGGTTGAACAATTTGAAGGAAGAATCGTTGAATTTTTCAAGGGAAAGGGGCTTTTATATGGTAATTTATCCAATTTGCAGTCGGATCGTTATGATCGGTGCAACAGATGGCTCGGGCGAGTACTAATCGGTGCAATACGAAAATCGTTTTCTTGCGTAATTGTGGGGGAAAATTCAACATGTGATCGCAATAGGATTCAAATGACAATTCCTGTATAAAAAGAGATAAAAGACTATAAATAAATAAAAGAGATAAAAGACTAGCATATGGTTGAGGATTCTGAAAAAGATCCTATTAGCTTTAGTAACAAAAATTCTCTTAGGATTCTAATGAGCGTCCTCTCAGAATTCTAGAGAGACTTCTTTCAGCATTCTAGAAAGACTTCTATCAGGATTCTAAAGAAAATCCACTCGGGTATTTGAAGAGAATCCTCTCATGATTACGAGGAGAATCCTCTCATGTATCAAACAAAAAATCTTCTCAGGATTAGAAGAAAATCTTCTCAGGATTCTGATGAGAATCCTCAAAGGATTCTGAGGAAAATCCTCTAAGGATTCTGAAGAAAACATTCTCAGGGTTCTGAAGAAAATTCTCTCAGGATTCTAAAGAAAATCATCTCAGGATTCTGAAGAGAATCCTTTCAGAATTCTAAAAAGAAGTCCAGTGTGGATTCTGAAAAGAATCCTCCCGGGATTCTGAAGAGAATCCTCTCAGGATTATGAAGAGAATCCTCTCAGGATTCTGAAAATAAAGTCCAGTCAGGATTCTGAAGAAAATCCTCTTAGGATTCTGAAGAGAATACTTTCAGGATTCTAAAAAGAATCCTCTCAGGATTCTGAAGAAAATCCTCTCAGGATTCTGAAGAGAATCCTCTCAAAATTCTGAAGAGAATACTTTCAAGATTCTAAAGAGAATCCTCTCTAGATCCTGAGGCGAATCCTCTTGGGATTCTGAAGAGAATTCTCTAAGGATTCTGAAAGGAATTCTATCAGGATTCTAAAGAGAATCCTCTCAGGATTCTGAGGACAATCCTCTCTGGATTCTGAGGAATATCCTCTCTTGATTCTGAAGAGAATCCTTTCAGAATTCTGAAAACAAGTCCAGTCAGGATTCTGAAAAGAATTATCTCAGGATTCTGCACAGAATTCTCTCAGGATTCTGAAGAGAATCCTCTCAGGATTCTGAAGAGAATCTTCTCAGAATTCTGGATAAAATCCTCTCAGGATGCTGGTGAGAATTCTCTCAGCATACTGAAGAGATTTCTCTCTGGATTCTGAAGTGAATTCTCAGAGGAGTCTGAAAAGAATTCTCTCAGGATTCTGAACAGAGTCCACTCAAGATTCTGAAGAGAATACTTTCAGGATTCTAAAGAGAATCCTCTTAGGATTCTGAAAAGAATTCTCTCAAGATTCTAGAGCGAATCCTTTCAGGATTCTGAAAAAATAAATCCAGTTAGGTTTCTGAAGAGAATTCTCTCAGGATTCTGAAGGGAATCCTTTTAGGATTCTGAAGAGAATCCTTTTAGGATTCTGAAGAGAATACTTTCAGGATTCTAAAAAAATCCTCTCTAGATTCTGAGGTGAATCCTCTCAGGATTCTGAAGAGAACTCTCTCAGGATTCTGAAGATAATTCTTTCAGGATTCTGAAGAGAATCCTCTCAAAATTCTGAAGAGAATACTTTCAAGATTCTAAAGAGAATCCTCTCTAGATCCTGAGGCGAATCCTCTTGGGATTCTGAAGAGAATTCTCTAAGGATTCTGAAAGGAATTCTATCAGGATTCTAAAGAGAATCCTCTCTTGATTCTGAAGAGAATCCTTTCAGAATTCTGAAAACAAGTCCAGTCAGGATTCTGAAAAGAATTATCTCAGGATTCTGCACAGAATTCTCTCAGTATTCTGAAGAGAATCTTCTCAGGATTCTGAAGAGAATCTTCTCAGAATTCTGGATAAAATCCTCTCAGGATGCTGGTGAGAATTCTCTCAGCATACTGAAGAGATTTCTCTCTGGATTCTGAAGTGAATTCTCAGAGGAGTCTGAAGAGAATCCTCTCAAGATTCTGAAGAGAATCCCCCAAGATTCTGAAAAGAATCCCCTAAGATTTTGAAAAGAATCTTCTCTGGATTCTGAGGAGAATCTTCTCTGGATTCTGAGGAGAATCTTCTCAGGATTCTGAGGAGAATCCTCTCAGGA
The DNA here is from genome assembly GCF_002204515.2 of Aedes aegypti. Classification (NCBI taxonomy): domain Eukaryota; kingdom Metazoa; phylum Arthropoda; class Insecta; order Diptera; family Culicidae; genus Aedes; species Aedes aegypti. Next base: position 219,745,289 of record NC_035107.1, on the reverse strand, counting down.
TTCTTAGGAAAATTCTTTCAGGATTCTCGGGAGAATCCTCTCAGGATTCTCGGGAGAATCCTCTCAGGATTCTCGGGAGAATCCTCTCAGGATTCTCGGGAGAATCCTCTCAGGATTCTCGGGAGAATCCTCTCAGGATTCTCGGGAGAATCCTCTCAGGATTCTCGGGAGAATCCTCTCAGGATTCTCGGGAGAATCCTCTCAGGATTCTCGGGAGAATCCTCTCAGGATTCTCGGGAGAATCCTCTCAGGATACTCGGGAGAATCCTCTCAGGATTCTGAGGAGAATCCTCTCAGAATTCTGAGGAGAATCCTCTCAAGATTCTGAGGAGAATCCTCTCAGGATTCTGAGGAGAATCCACTCAGGATTCTGAAAGAGAATCCTCTCCGGATTCTGAAGAGAATCCTCTCCGAATTCTGAATAGAATCATCTCAGGATTCTGAAGAGAATCGTCTCCGGATTCTAAAGAGAATCCTCTCCGAATTCTGAAGAGAATCCTCTCCGGTTTCTGAGGAGAATCCTCTCCGATTTCTGAAGAGAATCCTCTCAGAAATGTGGAAATAAACCGCTGATTCTGAGGAGAATCCTCTCCGGATTCTGAGGAGAATCCTCTCCGGATTCTGAGGAGGATCCTCTCCGGATTCTGAAGAGAATCCTCTCCGGATTCTGAAGAGAATCCTCTCCGGATTCTGAAGAGAATCCTCTCCGAATTCTGAATAGAATCATCTCCGGATTCTGAAGAGAATCGTCTCCGGATTCTAAAGAGAATCCTCTCCGGATTCTAAAGAGAATCCTCTCCGAATTCTGAAGAGAATCCTCTCCGGTTTCTGAAGAGAATCCTCTCAGAAATCTGGAAATAAACCGCTCAGGATTCTGAGGAGAATGCTCTCCGGATTCTGAAGAGAATCCTCTCCGGATTCTGAGGAGAATCCTCTCCGGATTCTGAGGAGAATCCTCTCCGGATTCAGAGGAGAATCCTCTCCGAATTCTGAAGAGAATCATCTCCGGATTCTGAAGAGAATCCTTTCAGGATTCTAAAGAGAATCCTCTCAGGATTCTGAGGAGAATCCTCTTCGAATTCTGAAGAAAATCCTCTCCGGTTTCTGAAGAGAATCCTCACCGGATTCTAAAGAGAATCCTCTCAGAAATCTGGAGATAAACCGCTCAGGATTCTGAGGAGAATCTTCTCAGGATTCTGAGGAGAATCTTCTCAGGATTCTGAGGAGAATCCTCTCAGCATTCTGAGGAGAATCCTCTCAGGATTCTGAGGAGAATCCTCTCAGGATTCTGAGGAGAATCTTCTCAGGATTCTGAGGAGAATCCTATCAGGATTCTGAGGCGAATCCTCTCAGGTATCTAACGAGAATCCTCTCAGGATTCTGAGGACAATCAGCTCAGGATTCTGAGGAGAATCGTCTCAGAATTCTGAGGAGAATCCTCTCAGGATTCTAAAGAGAATCCTCTCAGGATTTTGAGGAGAATCCTCTCAGGATTCTGAGGCGAATCCTCTCAGGATTCTGAGGCGAATCCTCTCAGGATTCTGAGGCGAATCCTCTCAGGATTCTGAGAAGAATCTTATCAGGATTCTGAGGCGAATCCTCTTAGGTATCTAAAGAGAATCCTCTCAGGATTCTGAGGACAATCAGCTCAGGATTCTGAAGAGAATCGTCTCAGAATTCTGAGGAGAATTCTCTCAGGATTCTGAAGAGAATCCTCTCAGGATTTTGAAGAGAATCCTCTCATGATTTTGAAGAAACTCCTCTCAGGAATCTTAAGAGAATGCTCTCAGGATTCTGATGAGAATCCTCTCAGGATTCTGAAGAGAATTCTCTAAGGAGTCTGAAGAGAATTCTTTCAAGATTCTGAAGTGTGATTCTAATCCACTTAGAATTTTTTTAAAGTTATCGATCTTTCACACAAAATCAATAATGTTTTAATATAATTACTTACAATCGAATGACATTTGTATTCATTTCTGGTCTCTTAATAAGAGTTTTTGTTGTCTTACCTGAAAGAAAGAAAAAAATAAGAAAAAAGTTAGATTGATGAGGAAGTTAGAATTGGGTTCGTAGAGAAATTTAAAGATGGAACTTTTTTCAGTCATATTAGAATCTTTCACCCAAAAATATCCCGCTTTAAAAAATATTAAATCCTCTCACAACTGACACTGTTTCAGATGACAAAATTCCTCTCTTCAGCCCCCTCATCATCGCCTTCCAAGGTTTCTATTTTCGTCGTCGGGTTCATCTCCACACAGTCGTCACCGTCGTTATTGTCTCTCCAACTGTTACACAAAGGTAGAGCGTACGGTAAAGACGGTTGGTTTGTACCGGTCGAGGTCACAAACTCGGGGCAGATAATTTGAATAAACCAACCATCCATCCATTCAGCTCACAGTGGCACAGTGCTTTTTAGCGCCATGTCATTGCAGAAAATGAAGAGAGGCTCGGTCCTGGAACGACACCCAGCAGGACCTCCATCCCCTCAGAAAATATTCCGGCGCCTTCACCCACGGAATTTGCGCGAGCATCTGAAACGAGCCTTTCCGAGTAGTGGATTATAACAAAACTGTAACACAGATATATCGAAAATTGTTACAAATAATTAATTTTGTTAGATGTATTTTAAGTTATAAGTTTGTTATATTAATATTAAATTATTTACATTTACATATGCAGTTCTATTTTATGTCTAAACATTTTTATAAATTCAATTACAAAAATAACACAATAAGCTATGTTTTTGTTTACACTATAACTAATTTTGTTTCAATTTTATTTGATGTAGAATTTAGAGAAAATTTTGTAAACTGATAAATTTCTAACAAACTCTGTTACGAAAACGTGATAACTGAATAAGTAATAAAATCTGGTAAAATTCTGTTGCAATCCACTACTCGGTTTCCCCATGTTGCCCTCGTCGCCGTTCTCAATGGAAAATTCTGTGTAAGCACCGAGGACCGACCCAGGGCCAGGTAGAAGGAGACATAATCCGAGCCCGAAAACTCCGTCGTCCGGCCGTTGCACCGTCGTCTCGCTCTCCGCCGCTCGCTATTTGTTTATTCAAATGTTACAATTCCCGGGACGAAAAACATCCTTTTTCACACCACTGCGTCGTCGTCCCAAGGACTGACCCGAACCCGGAGGAAAAAGTGGGACGATGTCCGTTTTTCTGTCGAGTCATCATCACCGACCGTTGCCATCTGATGGGCCCAATTGCTGGCTGGCGGCCTGGGTCCCGTCGTCGTCGATGACCGGAAGGAAACGATTCTCAGCATATTTCCGGTTCGGCTGGCAACTTGAACAACTTTGGGTTCGTAGAGTCGTCGGCGTTTGGCCAACCAGAAAGAGAACTAGATTTTTCTTTCCGCAATTTTGAATCGGTTCGAGGGACGAAAGGATTGACAGAAGGGAATCGGGATCCGGAAAATTTACGTCATGCTGACCGATCTAATGAAGCAAACATTTTTCTGGGGAAGAAGTGAAGTAAGGTAGTGATGTTTGACACGAAGTTTGATTATGTCAGTAGCTAACGATTATTGGGAACACTCAATATAATTTCACAGGATGTTCAGCATTCTTGTTCATTAAGAACTAAAGAAATTTTAATTCAGAATCATACAAATTTCCTTAGAAATTTTCCAGTAATTTAAATAGGGCTCGTTTTTCTTGTCGGGGTTCTAAGCCAGAATCCTGTCGGGATTCTGAGACTGAATCTGATCGGAATCCTGCTGGGATTCTGAGACAGAATCCTGTCGAGATTCTGAGACAGAATCTTGCCGAGATTCTGCGACAGAATCTTGCCGGGATCGTGAGACAGAATACTGTCGGGATTCTGAGTCTAATCCTGTCAGGATTTTGAGACAGAATCCTGATGGAATCTGAGACAGAATCCTGTCGGGATTCTGAGACAGATTCCTGTCGGGATTCTGAGACAAAATGCTGTCGGGATTCTGAGACAGAATCCTGTCTTTATTCTGAGACAGAATTCTGTCCGACTTCTGAGACAGAATCCTGTCCGGATTCTGAGACAGATTCCTGTCGGGATTCTGAGACAAAATGCTGTCGGGATTCTGAGACAGAATCCTGTCGGGATTCTGAGACAGAATCCTGTCGGGATTCTGAGACAGAATCCTGTCTTTATTCTGAGACAGAATCCTGTCGGTATTCTGAGACAGAATCCTGTTCGGCTTCTGAGACAGAATCCCGTCCGGTTTCTGAGACAGAATCCTATCCGGCTTCTGAGACAAAATCCTGTCGGTATTCTGAGACAAAATGCTGTCCGGATTCTGAGATGCCAGATTCTGAGACAGATTCCTGTCGGGATTCTGAGACAAAATGCTGTCGGGATTCTGAGACAGAATCCTGTCGGGATTCTGAGACAGAATCCTGTCGGGATTCTGAGACAGAATCCTGTCTTTATTCTGAGACAGAATCCTGTCGGTAATCTGAGACAGAATCCTGTTCGGCTTCTGAGACAGAATCCCGTCCGGTTTCTGAGACAGAATCCTATCCGGCTTCTGAGACAGAATCCTGTCGGTATTCTGAGACAAAATGCTGTCGGGATTCTGAGACAGAATCGTGCCGGGATTCTGAGACAAAATGCTGTCGGGATTCTGAGACAGAATTCTGTCGGGATTCTGAGACAGAATCCTGTCTTTATTCTGAGACTAATCCTGTCGGGATTCTGAGACAGATTCCTGTCGGGATTCTGAGACAAAATGCTGTCGGGATTCTGAGACAGAATCCTGTCTTTATTCTGAGACAGAATTCTGTCCGGCTTCTGAGACAGAATCCTGTCCGGTTTCTGAGACAGAATCCTGTCCGGTTTCTGAGACAGAATCCTGTCCGGCTTCTGAGACAAAATGCTGTCGGGATTCTGAGACAGAATCCTGTCCGGCTTCTGAGACAGAATCCTGTCCGGATTCTGAGATGCCAGATTCTGAGACAGATTCCTGTCGGGATTCTGAGACAAAATGCTGTCGGGATTCTGAGACAGAATCCTGTCTTTATTCTGAGACAGAATCCTGTCGGTATTCTGAGACAGAATCCTGTTCGGCTTCTGAGACAGAATCCCGTCCGGTTTCTGAGACAGAATCCTATCCGGCTTCTGAGACAAAATCCTGTCGGTATTCTGAGACAAAATGCTGTCCGGATTCTGAGATGCCAGATTCTGAGACAGATTCCTGTCGGGATTCTGAGACAAAATGCTGTCGGGATTCTGAGACAGAATCCTGTCGGGATTCTGAGACAGAATCCTGTCGGGATTCTGAGACAGAATCCTGTCTTTATTCTGAGACAGAATCCTGTCGGTATTCTGAGACAGAATCCTGTTCGGCTTCTGAGACAGAATCCCGTCCGGTTTCTGAGACAGAATCCTATCCGGCTTCTGAGACAGAATCCTGTCGGTATTCTGAGACAAAATGCTGTCGGGATTCTGAGACAGAATCCTGCCGGGATTCTGAGACAAAATGCTGTCGGGATTCTGAGACAGAATTCTGTCGGGATTCTGAGACAGAATCCTGTCTTTATTCTGAGACTAATCCTGTCGGGATTCTGAGACAGATTCCTGTCGGGATTCTGAGACAAAATGCTGTCGGGATTCTGAGACAGAATCCTGTCTTTATTCTGAGACAGAATTCTGTCCGGCTTCTGAGACAGAATCCTGTCCGGTTTCTGAGACAGAATCCTGTCCGGTTTCTGAGACAGAATCCTGTCCGGTTTCTGAGACAGAATCCTGTCCGGCTTCTGAGAAAAAATTCTGTCCGGATTCTGAAACAGAATCCTGTCCGGCTTCTGAGACAGAATCCTGTCCGGATTCTGAGATGCCAGATTCTGAGACAGATTCCTGTCGGGATTCTGAGACAAAATGCTGTCGGGATTCTGAGACAGAATCCTGTCTTTATTCTGAGACAGAATCCTGCCCGGTTTCTGAGACAGAATCCTGTCCGGTTTCTGAGACAGAATCCTGTCCGGCTTCTGAGACAGAATCCTGTCCGGATTCTGAGATGCCAGATTCTGAGACAGATTCCTGTCGGGATTCTGAGACAAAATGCTGTCGGGATTCTGAGACAGAATCCTGTCGGGATTCTGAGACAGAATCCTGTCGGGATTCTGAGACAGAATCCTGTCTTTATTCTGAGACAGAATCCTGTCCGGCTTCTGAGACTGAATCCTGTCCGGTTTCTGAGACAGAATCCTGTCCGGTTTCTGAGACAGAATCCTGTCCGGCTTCTGAGACAGAATCCTGTCCGGATTCTGAGACAGAATCCTGTCGGTATTCTGAGACAAAATGCTGTCGGGATTCTGAGACAGAATCCTGTCGGGGTTCTGTAACAAAATGCTGTCGGGATTCTAAGAAAGAATCCTGTCTTTATTCTGAGACAGAATCCCGTCCGGTTTCTGAGACAGAATCCTATCCGGCTTCTGAGACAGAATCCTGCCGGTATTCTGAGACAAAATGCTGTCGGGATTCTGAGACAGAATCCTGCCGGGATTCTGAGACAAAATGCTGTCGGGATTCTGAGACAGAATCCTGTCTTTATTCTGAGACTAATCCTGTCGGTATTCTGAGACAGAATCCTGTCCGGCTTCTGAGACAGAATCCTGTCCGATTCTGAGACAGAATCCTGTCGGTATTCTGAGACAGAATCCTGTCCGGTTTCTGAGAAAGAATCTTTTCGGGATTCTGAGAAAAAATTCTGTCCGGATTCTGAAACAGAATCCTGTCCGGCTTCTAAGACAGAATCCTGACGGTATTCTGAGACAGAATCTTGTTGGGATTCTGAGAAAGAATCTTGTCGGGATTCTGAGAAAGAATCCTATCCGGATTCTGAGAAAGAATCCTATCCGGATTCTGAGACAGAATCCAATCGGGATTCTGAGACAGAATCCTGTCTGGAATCTGAGACAGAATCCTGTCCGGATTCTGAGTCAGAATCCTATCCGCATTCTGAGACAGAATCCTGTCCGTATTCTGAGACAGAATCCTGCCAGGATTTTGAGACAGAATGCTGCAGGTATGCTGAGACAGAATCCTGCAGGGATGGTGAGACAGAATCCTGTCGGGAATCTGAGACACATTCCTTTCCCGATTCTGAGACAGAATATTTTCCTGATTCTGAGACAGAATCCTTTCCGGAGATTGAGTCAGAATGTTCCTCGGATCCTGAGACTGAATCCTTTCCGGATTCTGGAAAAGAATCCTTTCCGGATTCTAAGACATAATCCTGTCGGGATAGAATTCCATCTCTAGCACCCTAGAACATTGAGGAGTGTTGAACTCACATTTTTCTTCAAAGCCCCTGTGGAAAATTCCTCCTCAACTCACTAAAGCCAAACATATGGTTATTATCTCTCCGGAAGAGATCACGTAAGTGTTCCCCCGTTTTCGGAACAGCTCCCAGTGGAGCAATCCGTTTCGCTGCATCTCGTCTGCTGCCTGATATCCGTTTAATATCCTTTTTCGGGCGAAACACTCTCTTCTGATGCCAAGAGTACGCCAACCCATCTTCGAGACGATGGGTTTAATAAATTTGCAAAATGGATCTTGTTCCTGTGCGCTAGCTAAAACGAAACCAGGATTTACCATCGAGATGAGGCCTGCCTGCACCATTAGGGTTAATATTTAAAAGGGCTCTTCACAGGCCGATGGGAGGCGCGCGCGAAAGCATGTAACAAGGCTTTGCGAACACCGACAGGACGGGATGATACATTTTAATACACGACAACACGACTTTTGCCCCTTCTTCAACCCCATCGTTGAGATGCTTTTAAAAACTAGGCTCCTGATGGGTGATTCCTGACGGCAGGTAAATTAACAAGCATTTAAAGAAGGGGAACACTTTGTGTTGTATTGAAATCAGCCATATCGTGTTTTAATAAGAATAAGCAATGATAAATTAACAACTAGCAATACAAAATCAATCGATTGTGTCATAAAAGAATGTATTAAGAAATTAAATACTAAAAATAAACACTCAAAATTTCGAATATTCAAAACAAATATATCACAAAATAACCAAAAAATCCAATGAGAAATAAAAATTAAGCACCTAAAAGTAAAAAGAAGCCAATGGAAAAATAAATTTAGGTACCAAAGAGTTATGCTAAATCTGAGCTATTTATAAGGTTGTTAGTGCGATTTCTAACTAATCTTTTGAAATTGTAGTGCCTATTTTCAGTATTTATTGGAAAATTTTTAAATCTTGAATGCGGATTTTAGATTCTTTATTGTCTTTCTTTGTTATTTATTCGTCCAAACAGGATTATGAAAGCTATTTAAAAAATGTTATAGCTAGTTTATATCCAATTATTGTCTCAAATTATTTGATTGGCTGTTTTTTGGTTAAACCAGTGATGGTTATCATTTTCTCAGGGAATGATAATATTTTTAGCCCGATTCTCAACAACTCTCTTTCGGAGACAGCGTCAGAAGATGCCAAAGATGTCGACAAGGACGACAACGATGATGATGGTGATTATGATGGTAGTCACGCGTAGCTAACGGTCGTGTTGGAGTGGATGCAATTACTTCCCTATTGCTGTGCACCGTAAAACGGGGCAACATTGACCAGCGAGGTAACATCAATTTGAATGTCCCTCCAAGTGCTTCGCTTTCTTCTATTCACGAAGTATTGAGGTTTTATAAAAAATGAGTTCATGCATGAATTTTTCATGATTATGGATGACATTACCAAAGATTCATGTCTCATAAAAGTGCAAGAAAAATGATAAAACACATAGGTATTTTCAATTCAGACGATTTACTCTTAGTGATGGAAAGTTGCCCGCCGGAACACAACCAAAACAAAATGCTCGCGAGCATCAAAGTGCTGATTTATTCGCATATGTCGTATTCGCGAGTAAAAGAAGCTAAAGCTGTTCGTGAGCGTGTTTGGAGCTGTTCAGAGTCAATTACGCAGCTGGGAAAAACAGATTGGTGGTTTACCTGATTTGTCTGGCAAAACCATAATAAATCACACCTTGTTCGGTTGCTCGCGAGTAAAAGATCGCGAACCTTTTGCTATTCCTTTTCATATGCTCTCCAGAGCAAGCGGGTGCGAGCTTACTCACACCAAGCTTGTTCACGAGTCTGTGATGTTTGTTTTGCGTTGGTTTACGCTCATGAGTTGCTTTGTAATGCGAACATTTTCACCGTTGATTACTATGAAAAATGAAGAATTTTCTTGAAAGAGTTGACCTCCAGATTTGCCTTCAGGGGCTACGATTTTGGTAAGTTAAAACATTTTCAATACTACTGATCATTTTTACACGGATGATTAATGTTATCTCACACCAGCAAATTAAAACGTCGCATATAACATTTTTTGCACATACTTAAAACTTTCAGAATACAGAATACTGTGAATAGTCGCAAGCGATGATGGTTTCCAGTACTTGTTTCAAAACAATATCAAATGAAATTTTCAAGAAATATCCAAAAAACTGATCAATGTTACCCCAGCATACGGCAGAAGCAAAGCCAAGCTACGCCGCACATTATGGGAAGAAAGTACACGACACGAGAGCTGGATAGCTCACCGGCAACAACACAGTAGCGCAAAAGAGTGCTCAATTTGCGAAGTAGAACCCGTTCAAATTGTCGTTAAAATTGATGCATTCAGTATACATGAACGAGGTTGAGCCAAAACTGTGAGTATAATGGCGAGAACGAGTGGGATCAGCGAATGGATGATCCCACTCTGCGGAGTAGTGATTTTTAATTTGAATAGATGAATATTATATAATCGAAAATCTTTGGATTCCAATAATCAGTTGAAAGCAATTTCATGAAGGGATTTTTAACAAATAATTGTTGAGATTCTTAACCACTAACCTGTCGGGATTCTAAACGGAATTCTAAAAGGATTCTAACAAGAATCATTCCAACCTGAATCCTGAGAGGATTCTATCCAGGATTTTTAAGGGATTCCAACATGCATATAATCAGGATTTTGAGAGGTTTCTATCTAGAATCCTAAGTGGACTCTACTCAGAATCCTGGGGAAATTCCTTAATTCCAGAGAGGATTCTCTTCAGAATCCTGAGAGGATTCTCTTCAGAATCCTGAGAGGATTCTCTTCAGAATCCAGAGAGGATTCTCTTCAGAATCCTGAGAGGATTCTCTTCAGAATCCTGAGAGGATTCTCTTCAGAATCCTGAGAGGATTCTCTTCAGAATCCTGAGAGGATTCTCTTCAGAATCCTGAGAGGATTCTCTTCAGAATCCTGAGAGGATTCTCTTCAGAATCCTGAGAGGATTCTCTTCAGAATCCTGAGAGGATTCTCTTCAGAATCCTGAGAGGATTCTCTTCAGAATCCTGAGAGGATTCTCTTCAGAATCCTGAGAGGATTCTCTTCGGAATCCTGAGAGGATTCTCTTCAGAATCCAGAGAGGATTCTCTTCAGAATCCTGAGAGGATTCTCTTCAGAATCCTGAGAGGATTCTCTTCAGAATCCTGAGAGGATTCTCTTCAGAATCCTGAGAGGATTCTCTTCAGAATCCTGAGAGGATTCTCTTCAGAATCCTGAGAGGATTCTCTTCAGAATCCTGAGAGGATTCTCTTCAGAATCCTGAGAGGATTCTCTTCAGAATCCTGAGAGGATTCTCTTCAGAATCCTGAGAGGATTCTCTTCAGAATCCTGAGAGGATTCTCTTCAGAATCCTGAGAGGATTCTCTTCAGAATCCTGAGAGGATTCTCTTCAGAATCCTGAGAGGATTCTCTTCAGAATCCTGAGAGGATTCTCCTCAGAATCCTGAGAGGATTCTCTTCAGAATCCTGAGAGGATTCTCTTCAGAATCCTGAGAGGATTCTCTTCAGAATCCTGAGAGGATTCTCTTCAGAATCCTGAGAGGATTCTCTTCAGAATCCTGAGAGGATTCTCTTCAGAATCCTGAGAGGATTCTCTTCAGAATCCTGAGAGGATTCTCTTCAGAATCCTGAAAGGATTCTCTTCAGAATCCTGAAAGGATTCTCTTCAGAATCCTGAGAGGATTTTCTTCAGAATTCTGCGAGGATTATATTCAGAATCCTGCGAGGATTTTCTTCAGAATCCTGCGAGGATTCTCTGCAGAATCCTGCGAGGATTCTCTTCAGAATCCTGAGAGGTTTCTTTTCAGAATCCTGAAAGGATTCTCCTCAGAATCCTGAGAGGATTCTCTTCAGAAAGCTGAGAGGATTCTGCTCAAAATCCTGAGAGAATTCTAGCCAGAGCCCTTAGACGATATTCTCCAGAATCCTGAGACGATATCCTCCAGAATACTGAGAGGATTCTCTCCAGAACCCTGAGAGGATTCTCTCCAGAATCCTGAGAGGATTCTCTCCAGAATACTGAAAGGATTCTGCTCAGAATCCCTAAAGGATTCTCTTCAGAATCCTTAAAGCATTCTCTCCAGAATCCTAAGAGGATTCTCTGTACAATTCTGATCAGATTCTCTCTAGAATCCTGAGAGGATACTCTCTAGAATCCTGAGACGATTTTCTTCAGAATACTGAGAGGATTCCATCTACATTCCTGAGAGGTTTTCATCCAGAGTTCTGAGAGGATTCTATCCAGAATTCTGCAAGGATTCTATCTAAAATACTGAAAGGACTTCTGATAGGATTTTCTCCAGAACTTTGAGAAAATTCCATCCAGGATAATTTTCTCAGGATAATTTTCTTCAGAATCCTGAGAGGATTCTAGAAATTTGTCGGTATTTTGAACCAGAATTCTGTCGAAATTGTGAAACAGACTTCTTTCTTGGAGTAGATTGCTTTTGGGATTCAGAACCACAATCCTTTTGGAATTTTGTCTCAGAATCCCTTTGAGATTTTAAATCAGGATTTGGTCGGAATGCTATTGATTTTTTTTGGACAGAATCCTGTTGATAATTATGATACAAACTCTGTAGAGATTCCAAACCAGAAATCTGTCTGGATTCTTAACCATAATTAATTTAAACATATACAGTCTGTACAGTAAAGTGAAGACGGTGAAATAAATAAATAAATAAATAAATAAATAAATAAATAAATAAATAAATAAATAAATATTTTTTTGGGATTCTGAAGAATTCAGAACCCATTCTAGATTCTGAACCAACTGCTGTTGGGATTCTTAATTGATTCCTACTAGTTATAATTTCAAGATATGATAATGAATTCGTCCAGTGTTTAAGTTAAAGTTACCATCCACTTCCAAAGGTTCTAAACTATTCCGACCAAAAACTGGATCGATAAAATTAGTCAGCTCCCAAACCGCAAGCATTAGCTGGTGGTAAACTTTTTCATCCCGAAGCTATTTGAGCACTCGGCAACAAATAGTATGGTTGGGTTGAGTGTTTTCAATAATAAAAACCCCTTCTCAGACTTGGAGACAGACTCCGGTGGCAGTTGTTCAGATGAAGGCAGGTAAGCACACCAAGGTGCACTCGAGAGGGTGCGCGGTTTCAGTCCAACAGCTAATGGATATTATGAAGATAACCGAACCTGATCCAAAACTGAAGTTGTTGCTGCTGCTGAAACCCTCTGTCTCTCTCGTACGCCAGTTAGTAGTGCACAACAGTTTGCGGTTATGTTCAGGATGGTCAAAGGGCCGGGAGGAGCAGGGAGGGTATCGGTTTTTGTGGCTTCTTCCCGGGCACTATCAAAACTGAGCACTAGCACTTCTCCGTGCGTCGCGCAATGCACCGATTTGCCCAAAATTCGAAGGTGCCGCCATCTGTTGAGTACGCCTCAGCGTATGCAACAGCCGCCGAGAGTCGAGAACCGAGGGCCGCCGCCTCGGACAGCAGTGTTACTTGCTTACTCGCTTCACGGTTCGGATGTAATGTATATTGAAATTAAAGTAAAATCCATTAACAGATTAGCATAGAATGTAAATGAGATGAGGAAAAGGCGAAATGGGGGGGATGGGACCTGGAGATGGTCCATCAGAATGGTGGTTTTGTGCAAGTGAGATCAGAAAGCACCCTCCGGTACAGGTTAACTGACAAGCGCAAATACAGAAACATCGCTGCTGTCGTCGTCGTTGTCTGAACCGAATCGGATCGGGGCAGATTGAGAGATAGCGGAAAGGTAACCATTGCATTGTGGCATTTGCAAGTGACAATAGCGTTCCGATTGAACGATCATCCCAGAGAGATACAGATGTGGAGTAGAGTGCAGACCTTCAGACGCTTTAGCTGTGCACAAATCTGACGTCGGCCCAGGTCAGAGATTAAGCCGATGACACTAATTAGATCGAAACCTCTGCTTACTGGCAGGCTGGACTGTAGAGCTTCTGCAGCTGACAATCCGTAGCCGATAATCTCTTTGCTGTGTCTGTGGGACATGTCGGTCAAAATCAAACACTTCTGTCGTCTGCAATTGATTTAGCTGGCTGAGAGAGATGGTCAAGGTGTGTGGGAACCGTTGACTTTGGACACTTTCGTGGCCGGCTGTCTCTCCTGCGTCACGGTTGCCTTAGGCTTAGCACTCCCCTCTGGACAAACAAAACCGCAAAATGTGTCCACAAAATCCTTTTCGGTCTGGCCGAGGGTTACGGTGCGAATCGGATTTCGCACCCAGTGCAGTTTGGGATGGTCAGTTCGGAGGAAATTGGCTTGAAATGGATTTGAATGCGAAATGATTGAGTAATCGATAATCTGGCAACACTGAAGTTGGTAATTTAATAAGATTTTTCGGTCTATTAACATTTATAAATTGCCGAAATATTCATAGCAATAGAAATTTGATGAAACAAATCAACTGGAAATACCCACAAACAACTAATGTGACATCTTAAAAAATTGGCAACACTTCCAGAACCGTCACCCGAACTGTACATCCCTAGTCAATCTCCTCGATGCACTGTCCACCGGTGCAGACAATGTTGACAGATGTAAATGTTTAGCCACGCAGTTGGGGGTCCATCTGTGAATGTGAAGCGACAACCACGAGTGAGTCTTTGTTCTTGCTGGGCGTTTTATGGGGATCCATGCTGGAATGCAGACAAAATTCCGTTTTTGAAAAGAGAAAGAAGCACCAGCAGTGGCAATGGCTCGAGGTGTGAAGCATTTTTTTAGAATATGCTTTTTCAGGACGTCGTGTCTTTGTTGGTTTTGTTTTAGAGGTGGTGTTTGTGTAACGATGACGATGGTGTCGAAAAAATCGATTCGACAGCTTTTCTTGTTGGGAAAATTATGAATCACATCCAGATCATATATTGTTCAGAGTTGCGAGAAGACCAAAAGGACTCTGTTCAGACTCCCACCAGACTTTTAATCATATTCTTATCAGAACAGAATCACGATTCAGTTTAGAATCAGAAAGTAAGGTTCGGTTCAACATCCCAATAGAATTCTGGTTTATAATTTTATCATGTTTTTGTTTGGAATTCCAGAGTTACGACAAGATTCTTGTTCACATTTCCACTAGGATTGTTTTTCAGACTCAGACTGTTCAGCAACCCATCATAATTCGGTTCAGGTTCTGAATTCTAGGATTCTGGTTAGAATCCTCTCATGATTCTATCAGAATTCTCTCAGGATTCTGGTTAGAATCTTCTCAAAACTCTGGTTAGAATCCTCTCAGGACTCTGGTTCAGAATCCTCTCAGGATTCTGTTCAAGAATCCTATCAGGATTCTGTTCAAGAATCCTATCAGAGTTCTTGTTCAGAATCCTCTCAGGATTCGGGTTCAGAATCCTCTCAGGATTCTGGTTCAGAATCCTCTCAAGACTCTAGTTCAGAATCGTCTAGAGTTTCTTGTTCTGAATCCTCTCAGGATTTATGTTTAGAATCCTCTCAGGATTCATGTTCAGAATCCTCTCTGGATGCTGATAAGAATCCTCTCAATATTCTGGACAGAATCATCTAGAACTCTGGTTAGAATCTTCTTAAAATTCTTCTAAAAAGTCTTCTCAAAACTTTGGTTCAGAATCCTCTCAGTAGTCTGGTTTAGAATCCTTTCAGAGTTCTTGATCAGAATACTCTCAGGAAAATTCTTTCAGGATTCTGATTTAGAATCCTCTCAGGATTCTGGTTCAGAATCCTCACAGAATCTTGGTTCAGAATTCTCTCGGGATTTTGGTTCAGAATCTTTTCAAGATTCTGATACAGTATCCTATTGGGATTCAAGTTTAGAATCCTCTCAGGATTCTGATAAGAATACTTAAAATATTCTGGACAGAATCCTCTAGGATTCTGATTAGAATCTTCTCAAAATTCTTCACATGACTCTAGTTCAGAATCCTCTCAGGATTCTGGTTCAGAATCCTATCAGAGTTCTTGATCATAATCCTCTCAGGATTCTGATAAAGAATTCTTTCAGGATTCTGGTTCAAAATCCTCTCAGGATTCTGGTCCAGAATCCTCTCAGGATTCTGGTTCAGAATCCTCTCGAGATTCTGATTCATTATTCCCTCAGGATTCTGTTTAAGAATCAGCGAGTCGCGTGGATGGTTCGGATTAATTGACATGCATAAGTCACGCAACTTCGCGGTTGATCAAAACTGATTGCCTTTTGTTTATTTTTCCATATACTTATAGCTACCTTACATTCTACTACTTCAATTGGACATTCGCATAAGTGCGTTACTCACGCTCTCACTCTCTTAAGCCTATACGGTCAGCTGTTAAGAGCACGCTCGCAACTCGACCATGCCTTTGTTTTATTATACTAATGACCTGGTTCTGGTGTGGCATGAATAAGGAAGTTTGAATGTTTGCTACTCAGCGCTTTAAGGTTGCTACTGGTATGTTTGGTGTTATGCTTTACTTTCGGTTGGAATGTAGGAAATGTATAGAAATGGAAAGCTATGTAGGTCATGTAGAAAAGGTCACCACACCTCCCCCTTTTAAAAAGAAGAATGGTATCACCATTCTGATTAACGAGTTAATAATTAACAACGATTAACGATATTTTTCTTTTGCTTTATTTTACATTTTGATTAACCTATTTTTATGAACTGTAGATTGTTTTTTAGATTGAGGGTGAATTATAACACAGTTTGGATCTTCATTTTTATGAACAATATACGGTCCTAGATAGAAAGGATCTAGTTTTTTTCTGTTATGGTTAGAAAGATATACACTATCTCCAGGGCAAATGTTGATTGGATTAGTCTCTTCATTATTTTTCATTTGTCTCTTTTCTTTATTTTGAATGAGATTTTTTCTTGCAATTTGGTTGGTATACTGCAATTTGAATTTAAGTTCGTTATGATATTGTTCGATGTTATAAATTGGCTCAATTTTGTGTACATCATGTTGAATATTTTGTGGTAATTTAGCCTTTTGGCCAAAAACAAGCTCAAATGGGGTATAACCATGTTCAGTGTGTGGAGTCGTGTTAAAGGTAAATTCGTAATATTTAACCCAATCGTCCCAATCTGTTTGGTGAGCGTTAGTGAATGATCTCAGATATTCATTTAAACATCTGTGATTTCTCTCTAACGCTCCTATAGATTGTGGGTGATAGGCAGTTGATAATGTATGCTTGATTTCTAAATGTTTACATATTTTTTCAATTACTTCGTTATTGTATTCAGACCCTTGGTCTGTTCGAAGTTGAAGAAATGTTCCAAAAGTTAAGATGAAGTTATCAACAATTGCTTTAGCTAAAACGTTTGCTTCTTTTGTTGGTACAGGGATCAATATCACGTATTTCGATAAGTTACATTGCAATGTTAGTATAAATCTATTCCCGTTGTTCGTTTTTGTAAGTGGTCCCACAGTGTCTGCGGAGATAACTTCGAACGGTTTGGAAGGAGTCGTAGTAATTACTTCTGCTTCCTTTGTGTGTCTATAGACCTTATTTATTTTACATTGGACACATTTTCCGACAAAATTCATTATGTCATTTTTCATGTTTTTCCACACGAAATATTCTCTTACCTTCAGGTATAATCTATGTCTACCTACATGTCCACCGGTGGGTATTATATGAAATTGTTTGAGGATATCCTGAATTTCTTTAATATTCTTCAATATTCGTGGAGGTGTAAACAGGATAATTTTATAATTGGATATGGCAATATTTGCGATTTCCTTAAATGTTTCAATCGACATGTTCTTGAACATGTTATCCTTCTTTGAAATTGCTAGCATGTTTCTGTTATATTTACTCATGAGTGTTGATAATTGTAGGAACGCAAACTCTAAAGCTTGACTTCCATTTTTGTTTAGTATTGGAACAATAATTTGTCCTAAAATTTTTCGATAGTTATGATTGAATAGTTTTGATAAAAGTTTGCTGTGGTGCACTTCACAACTAACTTTAAGAAGTTTTCTTACTTCCGAGGGGTTGTCCGTTTCCCAAATTGCAAGGTGATCAATCTTGTTCAATGGTTTTGACACTTCCACCGGTTTATTATTAGTTCTGAATGATCGAGTCATCGATCTTGTGTTTACTCTAAGGATACTTAATGTTTTCAATTCTTCTGAATTACTTGGTATTCTTGACAGTGCGTCAGCACATACATTGTCTTTACCTGGGACAAATTCAATATCAAAATCAAACTCTTCAAGTTCGAGACGCATTTTGGTCAGCTTTGAAGTTGGATTTCGCATTCCAAATAAATAAACTAGTGGTCTATGGTCCGTACGAACTTTGAACCTTCGACCGTACAGATATGATTTGAAGTAGTTGATTGCCCAGTGTATAGCAGTCAACTCTTTCTCAATTACGGGTTTATTCTTTTCTCCTTTGGTGAATGCTCTACTGGCGAATGCAATAGGTAAATCACCATGTGTGTATTTTTGAGACAATACAGCTCCACAAGCAATGTTGGAAGCGTCTGTTGTCAAAATGAATTCTTTTGTAAAGTCTGGATAGCTAAGAATTTTTGGAAAAAGTAAACAACTTTTGAGCTTATTAAATCGGTCTTGATGAAGATAATTCCATTTGAAGCTAACTCCCTTTTTTAACAAATCGTTGAGAGGTTTAGTTATTTCTGCGAAATCAGGAATAAATTTCCTATAATAATTACAGAAAGCTACAAAACGACGCACTTCATCTGCATTTGTAGGTACAGGATATTCTCTTATAATTTTGAATTTGGAATCATCTGGTAAAATTCCACAATCTGTTATTTTATGACCTAAGTATGTTACTTCGGTCTTGAAAAATTTGCATTTCATAGGGTTGAGTTTCAGGTTATAATATCTCAGCCTTTCAAAGACTTTTGATAAATTATTCAGGTGATGGTTGACTGAACATCCAATAACTACGATGTCGTCAATGTAAACGAAAGCACATTCTGGATTCAATCCAGCCATTGCTATGTTCATCATTCGTTGAAAGCTATTTGGACTGACATTAAGCCCAAATGGCAATCTTTTGAAATTAAAATGTCCGGATGGAGAGGAAAATGCTGTGTATTTTTTTGATGATTCTTCTAGCGGAATCTGATGAAACCCGGCCATCAAATCTAGAGTGCTAAAATATTTAGCTCGGCCCAGTTCATCCAAAATTACATCAATACGTGGTAACGGGAATTTATCCGCAACTACCTTTTTGTTGAGTTGACGAAAGTCAACAACTAATCTCCATTTCTTTTCATTGCTATCGGACTTTTTAGGAACTAACAGTATTGGCGAATTAAAAGGTGAAGTTGATGGTTCGATGATGTCATCTTCTAACATTTTGTTTATTTGTCTGTTAATTTCATCTTTTTGCGCATGAATAATTTTATGATTGGGAATGTAAACCGCTTTTTGGTCTGTCAGTTCAATGTTTTGAGAGTAAAAATTATTTGTTGATAATTTTTCATCTGTGAGCGAAAAAATATCTTCATATTTTTCTATCAACTTTTTAAGAGAATGTTTTATGTGAGGAGGAAATTCATCTACTTTTGTCAATTCTAAAATTTCTTGTACTCTTTTTTTATGAGGTTTAGTACAACTTGTATTCACTGCTTGTTTGTAGTTTTCTAAATTTTCAATTTTTGGGACAAAATCTGTAATAATGACTGATGAATCAGTTGTGTTAATAAATTTTACTAATGGACTTTGATGTGAGACGATGGTATTGCCGCAAAAGATACCTGGTTGAATCTCTTGAGACAATATCAAAGAATCTTTAGATAAATTCAAATTTGGTATTCTTCGCACCACTTCACAACGTGCAGGTATGCATATGTTGTTTTGGTAATTGTCCTCAATTGGTATTGCGATTTCTTCGTTGAAAATTCTAAATGTCAATAGCCAATGGTCGTAATCTAAATTGCATTTAAATTTAGATAAAAAATCACGGCCTAATATGCCATCAGTGTGGATAGGAAATTGTGAATCGACAGTTTGAAAATTATGACATATTGTTATGTCATTCTCAAAATATAAAGTTGCTAACGTTTCAGCTAAAGTTTCCTGGGTTCCATGCGTTATACCTGTAATTTGGAACCGTTTATTTTCATTGACTATATGTTGAGGTGGTAATTTATTTATTTTTATTATTGAGATATCTGCACCACTATCAACTATAAAGGAACATTCACGATTTCCTTCTAACCAAAGATTGACAAAATTAGCTGCCTTCAGATTTATTGTATAAATGGAGCTCGAGGTGTTGTATGGGGCAGCTGATCCATTTGACCTAAAAAATGTCGATTCATATGTTGACGTTGATTATTGTCGAAGGGGCGTTCTTGTATTTCCGACTCAGGATTCAAGTTCGGAACATTAGCAGCACCTGCTACATAGACATTTCTAGCATTGTTATTCCGATTATTATGGCCTCGATTACTATTAAAGTATCGCGGTTGCATGCGATTCTGAAAATTATTTCCATTTCTGGTAGAATAATTACCGTAAGAATTTCTGTTGTTAAAATGTCTACGGTTGTTGTTACGATAATCGTATCGTTTATTATTTTGATTCCGATATTGATTTTGATAATTATTAAATTTTTGTTCAAAGTTGTGATTTCCTTTCATAGTTAGTAGTTGGGCGGAATTATCGATTTCTGGTATATTTTCGTTTACTTTTTGGATCGCATCCTTGAGATCTGTAAATGTACCTGCCTTCAGTATCAGTTTCACATCTGGATTACTGACTCCATTTATCAGGGCTTCTACACCAATCTTAGTTGACATTTTAGAAGCAACGTCCGCAGGAATTTTGCTTTCAATGTAAACATTTTTCAGTCGAATAGTGAGATTTTCAACTTCTTCGCAAAATTTTTGATTTGATTGTTTAGATTTTATCGCCTTAAGTTTTGCTATGATACTCTCAGGCGTTGTTTTATCTTGACACCTGTTTTTAACATCTTGGATTATTAGAGGTATTGTTATAGCTTCATTTGGCAATCCAATACGAGCCTTTCCTGTAAGTCTAGTTCTGAGGAATTTTGCGGCTATTTCTTCCTCACCAGCTTGAATAATTTCCAATAAAAGATTGGATGCATCTATAAATGCATCTAACCCCGCAACTGAACCATCGTATGGTTGTACCAAAGAAGTAGCCGTTTTATAATCGAACATGTTTGTTTGTATATGTTTTTTTCGAAGTTTAAAAAATGCAATTATTATATTCGCAAGTGCTTTAAATTTAATCAAATGCTTACCATAGTCTAATCTGATATCAATGAATATTTTTATTTCACTAAATAAAGAACGAGCATCTCTTAATAATGCTTTTTGATGATATTGATCATAGTCTTCTAAGATATATAGAATATTTTCGTATAATTCTTTTGCTTTCCTAAGTTTATCTAACAGGGTCGTTTTTAAATACTTCCTGTTTGGGGATTTTCTTAGGGTTTTCAGCTCTTGCTGGAGATTTGATAATAGTTCATCTACTTGTTTTTGGTTGTACATACCGATCACATATCAATTATCTTTATGGTGCGTTATGGTGCACTGTATTCCTCTGCTGCCAGGGCTCCGACGACGGCGATGAAGAGGACGAATGCGGCGATGACCTTCATTTTGACGATTTGTTGATTGGTTATTGCTGGAACCACTGTGCTGGTTCATGCTGGAACTGCGATGGATCTTCTTCGTGACACGTTGCTTTTTCAATGTTATTTTTCACTAATCATTAGTCACATCACATTGTTCTTGTTCATACATTTGTAACACGCGAACTCTTGTTACTTTTCGCTATGCGCAAATCAATTTCTCTTTTAAAACAACGCCACACGAAATATGCGCTTGTGGCTAAGATAACCAGTACAAAACATGCTGCGATAATATCATTCGATTCTAAACTGTTTTTTGTTACAGCAGGAGCAACTTGTTGGGCTTGCTGAGCCACAATGATATTTTCTTCTTTCGACTCAGTTGCACCCATTTTTGTACTTTTAGTTCACTTTCACTTAGTTTGTAAGGGTGATGTATTTTGCTTGCTTCATAGTTTCACATCAGCTGTCAAATTCTTCTTTTAAAATTTTCACGACAATCACTGTTGTAATAATTACAATTGCTATGGAAATCGCGATTAATTTCGACATTCTTCCCAACAGTGCTTTATGGTTCGTTTCTGCACTGATCACTAATTGCACTTGTTCACTTTAAGGTGAAGATGAATCGAAGCCAAAGTTCAAATTTTCAAGAGCACGGATCTGGAGAACCAAACATTTGTTTAAGCTGAAAATTTAATCGATTGGTCACTAGCTGGTGGTGACCAATCGATTAAGTTTTCAGCCCAATCGGGTGTTCGGTTCTCCAGATTTGTGCTCTTGAAAATTTGAGGTTTGGCTTCGATTCATCTTCACCTTAAGTAACTGTCTCTTATTAATCCTCGCGGCGCTTTTTGATTAAGTGCGAATTCACAGGTTCACTTAGGACGGTCGCCATCAGCGAGTCGCGTGGATGGTTCGGATTAATTGACATGCATAAGTCACGCAACTTCGCGGTTGATCAAAATTGATTGCCTTTTGTTTATTTTTCCATATACTTATAGCTACCTTACATTCTACTACTTCAATTGGACATTCGCATAAGTGCGTTACTCACGCTCTCACTCTCTTAAGCCTATACGGTCAGCTGTTAAGAGCACGCTCGCAACTCGACCATGCCTTTGTTTTATTATACTAATGACCTGGTTCTGGTGTGGCATGAATAAGGAAGTTTGAATGTTTGCTACTCAGCGCTTTAAGGTTGCTACTGGTATGTTTGGTGTTATGCTTTACTTTCGGTTGGAATGTAGGAAATGTATAGAAATGGAAAGCTATGTAGGTCATGTAGAAAAGGTCACCACAAGAATCCTCTAGGGTTTCTGGTTCAGAATCCTCTCAGGATTCTGGTTCAGAATACACTCAAGATTCTGATTCAGAATCCTCTCAGGTTTCTGGTTCAGAATCTTCTAAGGAATCAGGTTCAGAATCCTCTTAAGATACAGGTTCAGAATCCTCTCAACATTATGATTAGAATCCTCTCAGTATTCCTCAAGGATTCTGGTAAGAATCCTTTTATAATTCTAATTAGAATCCTTTTATAATTCTAATTAGAATCCTCTCAGTATTGTGGTTCAGAATTCTTCTCAAAAATAACACAGGATTCGGAATTTCGTCAATCTTCTTGTACAGAATCCCGACAGAATCGTTGGTCAGAACCCCGACAGGATTCTGTTCGAAAATATAACAGGATCTTGTTCGAGATCCTGACAGGATTCTGTTCGGAGTCTTGACAGGATTTTGTTAAGAATCTCATCAGGACAATGTTAAAAATCCCATTATGGAGCTGTCATGAATCCCAACAAAGTTCTGGTTCTGGTTTATAATCTCAACAGTACTTCAGAGTTTAGAATCTAGGCTCAAATTTTTATAGTATCCATCTGAAAATTGCTTAAACTCCCGGATTTATGACAAACCACTTCGAATCCCA
This sequence comes from Aedes aegypti, assembly GCF_002204515.2. Lineage (NCBI taxonomy): Eukaryota > Metazoa > Arthropoda > Insecta > Diptera > Culicidae > Aedes > Aedes aegypti. Next base: position 219,722,498 of record NC_035107.1, on the reverse strand, counting down.
TCAATTTCACCAAGGACGAACCATTTCAAACCTACACCCTTAGAAAAGTTTCCGCTCCTCGCCATAGAACAACGCAAACAAACAAATCCCCGTTCGAAACGCGCGTCGAGCAGGGAATTTCGATGGCAAAAAGGATGTCCCGATAAAATCCCATATTATCCCGGCGGTGCGCTCGAATAAATCGGGTAAAACTTATTTCCATGAAATGAGGAAAAAAAAACCTCCTCTCGTCCCTCATTTTCCATTCGATGGAGGTGGTGCTGGTCCTTTGATCCACTGCTCCAACGTCGATGTGATGGGCGGTAAATCGATTCACCACCGCCAAAGTTTTCATCCGAATCAATAATTTTGCGTTATCTTCTCCACTCGGTACTTGTTTGCGGATCGGTTTATTTTTTTCCGAACACGATTCGACGGGATGCAAAATTCCCACTGGACCACAGCGTATCGATTCTCTTTCGCAATCCACTAGGATAAGTTTCGCCGTTTCGTGTTTGTTTCAACGACGGCGACGACAAGCATATGCACATATGCAGATGGAACCACGAACTTCCAGTGGTTTTCCGATTGAGAAGAGGTGCATAAATTCCATTTTCCTTCGAGACGAGAGATGAAGTCGGCAAATGATAAGTTACGATTCCCTCTGATCGGGAGCTTCGAGAGGTATTCAGCGTGAAGGTTTGCTTCGTATTATAGATGAAACACATGGAAAGTGAGATTCATAGCACGTAAAATCGATTGCGATAACTTAAGTAAATGGTTTTCGATAGATTTCTCCCGGTTTTAGCCTTAATATTATCAGAAATATTGATTTAGAAGGAAAAAATATGATAAATGAATGAATTGTCATTAGATTCATCACTTAAGTGGTGTAACCTGATTCCTAAGGATATAATTGGGACAACTAATAGATTTCATCTAACATACAATCATGGATTCTCATAGTATTACTAAATATTCAAAAAACGTAAATATTTTGAGCAAAATTTGAATCATATATATGAAACGAATCATTGAAAGTAGATTCGTATTTTTAGGAATATATTTTTTACTTATAAATTTTACCTATTATAAATTTAACGAACTTTCGCATTTTCAAAGATCAACGACCTACAATTACAACATTAAACTGCAACCATCGCTCTCTCTCTCAATAATAAGCGAGGAAAATGCATATCGATTGCATTCCGATCCCCGAGAGGGTCGTAACTTATCATTTGCCTTCGTTTTGCGCTGCCAGCCAATTGATTCGACTCGAACAGAGGAAAGTTTTTCGGCGTTTTGCTTTTCCAGTGCAAAACTAATGCAGCCTCGTATGATCAATGAATGGAGCGTTGTAGATGGAGCCCTGGAGACTTAAGCACATAATACGAACTCATTGTAAATTTTCTGCTGGAAATGGGAATCTTCTCAAAGTTCTATAAGGATGATCTTTCAGAAAACTTTCAGAAAAAAATTGTTTACAATCCATTTCGAATTTTTGCTCAAACTACTCTCACGCATCTAATTAGTAATAAACTCAAAATTCTCTTTCAAAATTGTCTTTGAATTCTCCTTCAGTATCTTTTCAGGATGAATGAATCCTTTCAGAATACTGGTTGAATAAATTTTTGCGGACTCAGTTCCTATCATAAATCTCGTTCCAAATTAATGAATTCTCGTTCAAAATACTCTCAGGTTTTGGTGAACCCAGGATTCTGAGGAGAATACTCTTAGGATTCTGAGTAGAATCCTCTCAGGATTCTAAGGATAGTCCTCTCAGGATTCTCCTCTTAGGATTCTGAGGAGAATCCTCCATGATTTTAAGAGAATCTTCTCCGGATTCTGCAAAAGAATCCTCTCAGGATGAGAAAAATCCTCTCCGAATTCTGAGAATAATTTTCTCAGGATTATGAGAAGAATCCTCTAAGGATTCTGAGAAGAATCCTCATAGGATTCTGCGAAGAATCCTCATAGGATTCTGATAAGAATTCTCAGAGGATTCTGAGAAGAACCCTCATAGGATTCTGAGAAGAACCCTCATAGGATTCTGAGAAGAATCCTCATAGCAGTCTGCAAACAATCCTCAAAGGATTCTGAGAAGAATCCTCATAGGATTCTGAGAAGAATCCTCTCAGGATTCTGAGAAGAATCCTCTCAGGATTCTGAGAAGAATCCTCTCAGGATTCTGAGAAGAATCCTCTCAGGAATATGCATAGAATCCTCTCAGGAATCTGCATAGAATCCTCTCCGGATTCTGAGGAGAATCCTCTCAAGATTCTAAGAAGAATCCTCTCAGGATTCTGAGAAGAATCCTCTCAGGATTCTGAGGAGAATCCTCTCAGGATTCTGAGAAGAATTCTCTCAGGATTCTGAGGAGAATCCTCTCCGGATGCTGAGGACAATGCTCTCCGCATTCTGAGCAGAATCCTCTCCGGATTCTGAGCAGAATCCTCTCAGGATTCTGAGCAGAATCCTCTCCGGATTCTGAGCAGAATCCTCTCCGGATTCTGAGCAGAATCCTCTCCGGATTCTGAAGAAAATCCTCTCCGGATTCTGAGGAGAATCCTCTCCGGATATTGAGGAGAATCCTCTCAGGATGCTGAGCAGAATCCTCTCCGGATTCTGAGCAGAATCGCCTCAGGATTCTGAGGAGAATCCTCTCAGGATTCTGAGGAGAATCCTCTCTGGATTCTGAGGAGAATCCTCTCAGGATTCTGAGGAGAATCCTCTCAGGATTCTGAGGAGAATCCTCTCAGGATTCTGAGGAGAATCCTCTCAGGATTCTGAGGAGAATCCTTTCCGGATTCTGAGGAGAATCCTTTCCGGATTCTGAGAAGAATCCTCTCAGGATTCTGAGAAGAATCCTCTCAGGATTCTGAGAAGAATCCTCTCAGGATTCTGAGAAGAATCCTCTCAAGATTCTAAGAAGAATCCTCTCAGGATTCTGAGGAGAATCCTCTCAGGATTCTGAGAAGAATCCTCTCAGGATTCTGAGGAGAATCCTCTCAAGATTCTGAGGAGAATCCTCTCAGGATTCTGAGGAGAATCCTCTCAGGATTCTGAGAAGAATCCTTTCCGGATTCTGAGAAGAATCCTCTCAGGATTCTGAGAAGAATCCTCTCAGGATTCTGAGGAGAATCCTCTCAGGATTCTGAGGAGAATCCTCTCAGGATTCTGAGGAGAATCCTCTCAGGATTCTGAGGAGAATCCTCTCAGGATTCTGAGGAGAATCCTCTCAGGATTCTGAGGAGAATCCTCTCAGGATTCTGAGGAGAATCCTCTCAGGATTCTGAGGAGAATCCTCTCAGGATTCTGAGGAGAATCCTCTCAGGATTCTGAGGAGAATCCTCTCAGGATTCTGAGGAGAATCCTCTCAGGATTCTGAGGAGAATCCTCTCAGGATTCTGAGGAGAATCCTCTCAGGATTCTGAGGAGAATCCTCTCAGGATTCTGAGGAGAATCCTCTCAGGATTCTGAGGAGAATCCTCTCAGGATTCTGAGGAGAATCCTCTCAGGATTCTGAGGAGAATCCTCTCAGGATTCTGAGGAGAATCCTCTCAGGATTCTGAGGAGAATCCTCTCAGGATTCTGAGGAGAATCCTCTCAGGATTCTGAGGAGAATCCTCTCAGGATTCTGAGGAGAATCCTCTCAGGATTCTGAGGAGAATCCTCTCAGGATTCTGAGGAGAATCCTCTCAGGATTCTGAGGAGAATCCTCTCAGGATTCTGAGGAGAATCCTCTCAGGATTCTGAGGAGAATCCTCTCAGGATTCTGAGGAGAATCCTCTCAGGATTCTGAGGAGAATCCTCTCAGGATTCTGAGGAGAATCCTCTCAGGATTCTGAGGAGAATCCTCTCAGGATTCTGAGGAGAATCCTCTCAGGATTCTGAGGAGAATCCTCTCAGGATTCTGAGGAGAATCCTCTCAGGATTCTGAGGAGAATCCTCTCAGGATTCTGAGGAGAATCCTCTCAGGATTCTGAGGAGAATCCTCTCAGGATTCTGAGGAAGAATTCTCTCAGGATTCTGAGAAGAATCTCTCATCTGAAGATCTCTAAGATTAGAAGAATCCTCTCAGGATTCTGAGGAGAATCCTCTCAGGATTCTGAGAAGAATCCTCTCAGGATTCTGAGAAGAATCCTCTCAGGATTCTGAGAAGAATCCTCTCAGGATTCTGAGAAGAATCCTCTCAGGATTCTGAGAAGAATCCTCTCAGGATTCTGAGAAGAATCCTCTCAGGATTCTGAGAAGAATCCTCTCAGGATTCTGAGAAGAATCCTCTCAGTATTCTGAGAAGAATCCTGTCAGGATTCTGAGGAGAATCCTCTCCGGATTCTGAGGAGAATCCTCTCCGGGTTTTGAGGAGAATCCTCTCAGGATACTGAGGAGAATCCTCTCCGGATGCTGAGGACAATCCTCTCCGGATTCTGAGCAGAATCCTCTCCGGATTCTGAGAAGAATCCTCTCAGGATTCTGAGGAGAACCCTCTCAGGATTCTGAGGAGAATCCTCTCAGGATTCTGAGGAGAATCTTCTCAGGATTCTGAAGAGATTTCTCTCAGGATTCTGAGGAGAATCCACTCAGGATTCTGAGGAGAATCCACTCAGGATTCTGAGGTAAATCCTTTCAGGATTCTGAGGAGAACCCTCTCAGGATTCTGAGGAGAACCCTCTCAGGATTCTGAGGAGAACCCTCTCAGGATTCTGAGGAGAACCCTCTCTGGATTCTGAGGAGAATCCTCTCAGGATTCTTAGAAGAATCCTCTCAGGATTCTGAGAAGAATCCTCTCAGGATTCTGAGAAGAATCCTCTCAGGATTCTGAGAAGAATCCTCTCAGGATTCTGAGGAGAATCCTCTCAGGATTCTGAGGAGAATCCTCTCAGGATTCTGAGGAGAATCCTCTCAGGATTCTGAGGAGAATCCTTTCCGGATTCTGAGAAGAATCCTCTCAGGATTCTGAGAAGAATCCTCTCAGGATTCTGAGAAGAATCCTCTCAGGATTCTGAGAAGAATCCTCTCAGGATTCTGAAAAGAATCCTCTCAGGATTCTGAGGAGCATCCTCTCAGGATTCTGAGAAGAATCCTCTCAAGATTCTAAGAAGAATCCTCTCAGGATTCTGAGGAGAATCCTCTCAGGATTCTGAGGAGAATCCTCTCAGGATTCTGAGGAGAATCCTCTCAGGATTCTGAGAAGAATCCTCTCAGGATTCTGAGAAGAATCCTCTCAGGATTCTGAGAAGAATCCTCTCAGGATTCTGAGAAGAATCCTCTCAGGATTCTGAGAAGAATCCTCTCAGTATTCTGAGAAGAATCCTGTCAGGATTCTGAGGAGAATCCTCTCCGGATTCTGAGGAGAATCCTCTACGGGTTTTGAGGAGAATCCTCTCAGGATACTGAGGAGAATCCTCTCCGGATGCTGAGGACAATCCTCTCCGGATTCTGAGCAGAATCCTCTCCGGATTCTGAGAAGAATCCTCTCAGGATTCTGAGGAGAACCCTCTCAGGATTCTGAGGAGAATCCTCTCAGGATTCTGAGGAGAATCTTCTCAGGATTCTGAAGAGATTTCTCTCAGGATTCTGAGGAGAATCCACTCAGGATTCTGAGGAGAATCCACTCAGGATTCTGAGGAAAATCCTTTCAGGATTCTGAGGAGAACCCTCTCAGGATTCTGAGGAGAATTCTCTCAGGATTCTGAGGAGAACCCTCTCAGGATTCTGAGGAGAACCCTCTCAGGATTCTGAGGAGAACCCTCTCAGGATTCTGAGGAGAACCCTCTCAGGATTCTGAGGAGAACCCTCTCTGGATTCTGAGGAGAATCCTCTCAGGATTCTGAGGAGTATCCTTTATGAGAATCCTCTCAGGATGCTGAGGGGAACCCTCTCAGGACTCTGAAGAGAATCCTCTCAAGATTCTGAGAAGAATCCTTTCAGGATTCTGAGGAGAATAATCTCATGATTTTGAGGAGAATCATCTCAGGATTCTGATGGGAATCTTCTCAGGATTCTGATGGAAATTCCCTCAGGATGCTGAGGAGAATCTTCTCAGGACTCTGAAGAGAATCCTCAAAGGGTTCTGAGGAGAATCCTTTCAGGATTCTGAGGAGAATTCTCTCAGCATTCTGTGGAAAATTCTTTAACGATTCTGATAAGCATCTTCTCTGAATGCTGTTAAAAATCTCCTAAAGATTCTGATGGGAATCCTCTCATGATGCTGATGGAAATTCTCTCAGGATACTGAAGAAAATTCTTTCAGGATCCTGAGGAGAATGTTCTCAGGATTCTGAAAAGAATCCTCTCCAGATTCTGAGGAGAATCCTCTCCAGATTCTGAGGAGAATCCTCTTAGGATTCCGAGGAGAATCCTCTCCGAATTCTGAGGAGAATCCTCTCCGGATTCTGAGAATCCTCTCAGAATTCTGCATAGAATCCTCTCCGGATTCTGAGGAGAATCCTTTCCGGATTCTGAGCAGAATCCTCTCAGGATTCTGAGGAGGATCGTCTCAGGATTGTGAGGAGAAACGTCTCAGGATTCTGAGGAGAACCCTCTCTGGATGCTGAGGAGAATCTCCTCCGGATGCTGAGGTGAATCCTCTCCGGATTCTGAGGAGAATCCTCGCCGGATTCTGAGCAGAAGCCTCTCAGGATTCTGAAGAGAATCGTCTCAGGATTCTGAGGAGAATCGTCTCAGGATTCTGAGGAGAATCCTCTCAGGATTCTGAGGAAAATCCTCTCAGGATTGTGAGGAGAAACGTCTCAGGATTCTGAGGAGAACCCTCTCTGGATGCTGAGGAGAATCTCCTCCGGATGCTGAGGAGAATCCTCTCCGGCTTCTGAGAAGAATCCTCTCAGAATTCTGAGGAGAATCCTCTCCGGATTCTGAGAATCCTCTCAGAATTCTGCATAGAATCCTCTCCGGATTCTGAGGAGAATCCTTTCCGGATTCTGAGCAGAATCCTCTCAGGATTCTGAGGAGGATCGTCTCAGGATTGTGAGGAGAAACGTCTCAGGATTCTGAGGAGAACCCTCTCTGGATGCTGAGGAGAATCTCCTCCGGATGCTGAGGTGAATCCTCTCCGGATTCTGAGGAGAATCCTCGCCGGATTCTGAGCAGAAGCCTCTCAGGATTCTGAAGAGAATCGTCTCAGGATTCTGAGGAGAATCGTCTCAGGATTCTGAGGAGAATCCTCTCAGGATTCTGAGGAGAATCCTCTCAGGATTCTGAGGAGAATCCTCTCAGGATTCTGAGGAGAATCCTCCCAGGATTCTGAGAAGAATCCTCTCAGGATTCTGAGGAGAATCCTCCCAGGGTTCTGAGGAGAATCCTCCCAGGATTCTGAGGAGAATCCTCTCAGGATTCTGAGGAGAATCCTCTCAGGATTCTGAGGAGAATCCTCTTAGGATTCTGAGGAGAATCCCTCAAGGATTCTGATGGGAATCCCTCAAGGATTCTGATGGGAATCCTCACAGGATTCCTCTCCGAAATCTGAACAGAATAATAAGCAGAATCCTCTCAGGATGCTAAGCAGAATCCTCTCAGGATTCCGGGGAGAAGCCTTTCAGGATTCAGCTGAGAATCCTCTTAGGATTCTGAGCGGAATCCTCTAAGGATTCTGAACAGAATTTTCTCAGGATTCTGAGCAGAATCCTTGCAGGATTCTGAGCAGAACCCGCTCAGGAATCTGAGCAAAACTCTCTCAGGATTCTAAGCAGAATTTTCTCAGGATTCTGAGCAGAATCTTCTCAGGATTATGAACAGAATCCTCTCAGGATTCTGAGGATAATCCTATAATGACTCTTAGGAGAAGCCTCTCAGGATTGAGAGGAGAACCCTCTCCTCTTTAAGAGGTGAATATACTTAGGATACTCAGGAGAATCTTCTCATGATTCTGATGAGAATCCTTTCAGTTTTCTGTGGAGAATCCCATCAGTATTTTAATGAAAATCCTCTCAAGATTCTGAGGAAAATCCTCTCAGGATTCTTAAAAGAATCCACTCGGGACTCAGTGACGAATCTTCTAAAGATTATTAGGAGAATGCTCTAAGTAATCGTAGAAAAATCCTCTCAGAACTGAGATAAGAATCCTCTTTGTATTCGGAGGAGTATCCTCCCAGGATTTTTAGTTGAATCCTCTCAAGATTCAAAGGAGTATCACGATTCTGAGGAGAATCCTCTCTGTATTTTGAGGAGAATCCTTTCTGGGTCCTTTAAAGAATTTTCTCCGGATTCAGAAGAAAATCCATTCAGGATTCTGAGCAGAATTCTCTTAAGATTTTGAGCAAAGATTTCAGGGTTCCGAAGAGAATCCCTTCAGTCTTCTTGTTCAGAATTCTCTCAGGATTCTTAGAAAAATCCTCTTAGGATTTTGAGGAGAATCCTCTCTAGATTTTGAGAAGAATTCTCTCAAGATTGTAAGGAGAATCCCTTTGGGATTCTGGTGAGTATGGTATAAAATTCTTGTGCAAAATTTGTTTAGGACTCTCCTCAGCTCACAATCGGAACAATATAAAGAATTCTTGGTAAAATTAGTCTAAGAATCTGATGCCTTTGGGATTCTTTTAATGAATAATTTCAAAGATTCAACGAATTCTCCAAGAATTTAATAGTTGCGAATTCTATATGAATATCATTTGTTTTCTTTCTCCAACGCATTGTAGATATTTATATTGTGCATAAATTGCAGATCGGTTCAATTTATATTAAACATTTACTCAATTATGCTCTTATTATGTTTTTAATACGTATCAATTTGAAGCAAACCAATCCGTAAATCCAGCTCCAGCTGTCGTTCCTAAAACGCAATTTTAATCGATGAAATCGAGACCCCTGCTTCATAATTATCCCCTCTTCCATTACCCATCCGCTTCCTTCTCCCCTTCTCCACTAATATACCAATCACTTCCATCCAATTACCGATCGAACCCCTGAACGAAAGTTTCCTCTGATTGCAAAAGTGGAAAATCTGCTGCAGAAAAGTTCGAATCTTGACGCAAATCAACAGCAGTCTTGATTCCACCTCCTGTTTTACAGGGTGGTGGGGAGTCCGTTCTCGTCCCACCCCAATGCCATGCCTTTTCCGTCCAGATAACGACCAGAATCAGTGGAACGGTGAAAAACTTTTACTTCTCTACTTCTACTGCTGCTCTCGCCACGCCAAACGCGACGAGTCAGAATGCAACTGGTTTGGTTTGTGCACAGCAAGAAAATTGCGTGGAATTGGATGCAGTTTTTCACTATTTTTAACGGAGACTGTAGAATTATAGAATTTTACTTAAATCACATTTTTGACACAGCACAGTAAAATGTCAAATATAGAGCACATTGTACATTTTACATTGAAATTTCAGAATAACTTTACATGTAAAATTGACGTGAAGTACTGTAATGTTGATAAAATTTATTATTGTCAAAAAATTACATCGATTCCCATGTAAAATTCCATACAGTGACATCTTCTTGTTAACAAACACATAATCTGTGACTAAATATAAAAATGTGCGACATTATAAGTACCGTAATCCGGGGTAACATTGATCATTTTTTTGAATATTTCTTAAACATTTGATTTGAAAATGCATGTGTTGCAAATTTTATATTTTTAAAACAAGTACTGCCACCCATTGTTCGTGTTTATGTACTGTATTTTGTTTTCTGAAAGTTTAAAGCACGTATAAAAAAATGTTTTAAGTGAGTTTTTGATTTAGATGATATGGGGTAACATTGATCACACCATGAAAACATCGTTCGGTAATATTGAAAATATCATTACTTACTAAAATCATGGTCCCTGAAGCCGAATATGAAGGTCAAACTCTTATAAGTCATTTACTTTTTGAGTTATTTTAAAATTAAAAACACCTTGAATTGTGGAATACGCCTAAATGTATGCAATTTCCTAAGGAAATTCTTCACGCTTTATAATAATTTGTGAATTATGTTTTATTGAACATATTTATGAAAATTTTGACAACGGAGTCGTTTTCGGCGATGTCATTTTTAGTAGCAACCGCATTTCTCTTGCTCATATCGTTTACAGAACTCAAGTGAGACATGATTCTTTTATGGTGTCATCCATAATCATGAAAATCATTGTTTACAAAAGTTGAAAAATTTACGCATGAACACAACTTTATTTTCGCAAAAACCTTATTGTTTATTAGCTCATGATTAGAAGAAAGAGAATCACCATTCATGCATTGAAAATATTTCATCAACAAATGTTGATTCGAGCTTTTTACGAAGAGGGTCATCGCGATCAATTTTACCCCGCTGATCAATGTTACCCCGGATTACGGTAACTGACCGTAAATTTAACGTACATGATGATGTAAATTTACTTCTGAACTGAATTTCCTTCCCATCACGGTGATTTCTACGACAGTCTTTCCATCTGTGTTTTAGAGAGCACCGTGTTGAATCTTATCAGAACACTGCCCAAACTTCGCCAACTACTCCCCGTTTTACCCCTCCCCCTTATTTTTCCCATTCATTTTTTCCACAGAATTTTTCCCGGCACCCACGGGAATTTCTTTAACCATTTTAAATAAATATTGAATCAGGTCTCCTAGCTACTTGGCACCACAGCGTAGAACGGAGAGTGGAACCAACTTTTCCCTGCAATCAAATAGTCTTGTTTGCAAAATTGCGACACGAATGCGGGGCTGGTACAAAACCTTGAGGGGAGGGGACAATTGGCTTCTGTCACTGCCCCCCTCCTCACCTCAATTCGATTGTCGTCGTCATTGTCGCGTTATGATATGGCACTCTTCGTCACACGGGCAGAAAGAACTCGGGGGCACCTGGAAGAATGCCAAGCGGTCGTCGGCGTCGTCGTCTTCGTTCGTAAGTGACAACAAAGGAGTGAAGATTATCAATTGTAAAGTTGGTTTGGTTCGAGGGAAAAAGTGGGAGGGGTTCAGGTGGGGTGGTTGAAAGTTTTTCATATGTTGCATTCACCGTCGTGTTGTTTCATATTTAATGGGAGTTTTGCGCTCGACGCTGCCTAGAACTGAGAGGTACGTCTGCGAAGGAAGAAGAGGTGTCCCGGTGAAAGTGACTTTTCTCAGAGTCTTTTGTTCTGAAAGTGGGTAACGAGGGGGAGGGGACCAAGACAAGAGTGCCTTTCAGCGATAAAGTAACTTTTGCTGTACTGTCATTATCGATCTGTCAGAAACGGCAACGAACCGATTTGGTTCGCGATGGGTTCGATTCGACATGGAGTTGCAGCACACTGTCCCGCAGAGACGCATCAGTTGCAAAGTTTTAAATTGAGAAAATCTTCCGTTCGAGTTGATATGAAGTTCTGGATGTGATTGGGTAAGATTTTTCTGTGCTTGATTTGTTGAGAACTTATTGCAGAATAATTCGTGATCAATTCTGATTTGATGAACATTCGGGAAATACCTTTTCCTGGTCTGAGATATGGAAGGTTCATCTGAGAAGGAGTTCAAAATCTTAGGCTTTGATTAGGTGGTTACAAAACTTCCATTGAGTCAGAATTGATAAGGAATTATTCTGTAATAAGTTCCCTACATATCTAGCACCTTGCCTTGTCACAACCTTCAACAACTCAACCCGATAGTTTCTCAGTTGAAAAAAATGATGCAGCTCTTAAACAGTGAACGATAATTGAATTATCAGAAAAGAAGCTTTTTAAAACATATGGAAAGAATTACAAGCTTATGGGAGAAACCTTGAACGACATCAGAGAAGCCATGTCAAGCCATTTGATATTACCTATCCAAGCTTCTTGACGAAGCCTTTCAAAAGTTTTTAACGAAGCTTTTCCAAGCTTTTTGACGAAGCCTTTCCAAGCTCCAAGAGACGAAACTTCTCAAAGCCTCTTGAAGACACCTCTCAACGCGTTGGAGTTCCAGGAATTTATGGTATACAATCCTCGGAAAATTCGTGTTTGAAGCTGGTTAAGAATCCTCTAAGGATACTTGATAAAAAAAAACCTCTCGGGATCCAGAAACAGAATGCTTTCAGGATTCTAGTTCAAAATCCTCTCACGATATTGCTTCATAATCCTCTCAGGATTTCTGTTCAGAATCCTCTCAGGATTCTAGTTTAGAATCCTCTCCAGATTCAGGTTTAGAGTTCTCTCCGGATTCTAGTTCAAAATCCTCTCCGGATTCTGGTTTAGTATCCTCTCCGGATTCTGGTTTAGAATCCTCTCCGGATTCTGGTTTAGAATCCTCTTCAGATTCTGGTTCAGAATCCTCTCAGGATTCTGGCTCAGAATCCTATTAGAATCCCCGTAAGATTCTGGCTCAGAATCCTCTCCGGATGCTGTTTCAGAATCCTCTCATGATTCTGATACAGAATTTTCTCAGGATTCTAGTTCAGAATCCTCTCCGGATTCAGGTTCAGAACCCTCTACGGATTTTGGTTCAGAATCCTCTCCGGACTCTGGTTTAGAATCCGCTCCCGATTCTAATTTAAAATCCTTTCCGGATGCTGGTTCAGAATTCTCTCTGGGTTCGGGTTCAGAATCCTCTCAGGTTTCTGATTAAAAATCCTATCAGGATTCTGGTTAGGAATCTTCTCAGGATTCAGTTTGAAAATCCTCTCAGGGTTCTGCTTCAGAATCCTCTCAGGGTCTTGCTTCAGAATCCTCTCAGAATTCTGCTTCAGTATCCTCTCAGGATTCTGCTTTAGAATCGTCTCAGGATTGTGCTTCAGAATTCCTCGGATTCTGCTCTAGAATCCTCACAGGATTCTGGTTCACAGCCCTCTCTGGATTCTGGTTCAGAATCTTCTCAAAATTCAAGTTCAGAATCCTCTGAGGATTCTGCTTCAAAATACTCTCAGAATTCTAGTTCAAAATCCTCTCAAGATTCTGGTTCTGAATCCTCTCAGGATTCCGCTTCATAATCCTCTCAGGGTTCTGCTTCAGAATCGTCTCAGAATTCTGCTTCAGAATCCTCTCAGGATTCTACTTCAGAATCGCTTCAGGATTGTGCTTCAGAATTCTCTCCGGATTCTGCTCTAGAATCCTCACAGGATTCTGGTTCACAGCCCTCTCTGGATTATGGTTCAGAATCTTCTCAGAATTCCTGTTCAAAATCCTCTCAAGATTTTGGTTCTGAATCATCTCAGGATTCTGCTTCAGAATCCTCTCAGAATTCTGCTTCAGAATCCTCTCAGAATTCTGCTTCAGAATCCTCTCAGGATTCTGCTTCAGAATCCTCTCAGGATTCTGCTTCAGAATCGTCTAAGAATTCTGCTTCATAATCATCTCAGGATTCTTGTTCAGAGCCCTCTCTGGGTTCTGGTTCAGAACCCACTCAGAAATCAAGTTCACTGTCCTCTCAGGATTCTGGTTCAGTATCTTCCCATGATTCTGGTTTACAATCATCTCAGGATACTGCTTTAGAATCCTCTCAACATTTTGTTTCAGGACCCTATCAAGATTCTGGTTCAGAATCCCCTCAGGATTCTGGTTTAGAATCCTCCCATAATTCTGCTCCACAATCCTCTCAGGATTCTGGTTCAGAATCCTCCCAGAAATCTTCTTGTGAATTCTTTCAGGGTTCTGTTTGGGAAGCTCTCAGGATTCTGCTACCAAATCTTTCCAGTGTTATGCTTCAGAATCCTCTCAGGATTCGAATTTTTCAGTAAGGCTTCAAAAAAGCATCCGTTAGGATGCAGGCCAAAATAAGTTTAGTTCTCTGAACAGAATCTTCTTATGATTCTGAACGATTACGATTATCAAAAATCGAACGATTAAACCCATTTAGTTTCTTGACGAAATATACACTGGATTTTCAGAATCGGTTCATAATACAGATTCCGAACGCTATCAGGATCCTCTCAGCTGATAAAAGTTCTCTATGATGCTCTCTGGATCTGAATCCTTTCAGGATTTTGGTTCAGAATTCTATTAGAATTTAGTTTTAGAATCATGTAAGCCTCGTAAACTAATTCTGCTGCCGATTAAGAGCACAATTTTAGAAAACCATACAAGCAATGATTATTTTTTCGTTCAGAAGTCAGAATATTGAAATAACTATTGTCCAGAATTAAATTTTGAGCAGAAACCGGGCATTTAATGTTCCAAGAATATCCTGAAACATGAGTCCCAAGAATTTAGAGAAGTCTCAGACGTATAGCTGCTAATTTAGAGCAGAATATAAGAAAACCATATAGACAATGGTTATTTTATCGTTCAGAAGTAGGAACATTGTAATACCTATTGTCCAGAATCAAATTTTCAGCAGAAACTAGGTGATTGCGATCTAGCGTCACCAATGAATATCCTGAAACTTAAGTCTCAAAAACTTTAAGCAATTCACTTCACATGGTATCAAAACAAACTAATCCATTGACTTCGAAATCACCAGCCGAACTGCAGCCAGATTTGCCTCTAATTACATCCATTTCGATTTCCTCCATTCGGCGCGTGTCATCACAAATCCAGCAAACCATCGACCGTGCAGTAATTTCCATGGTTCGGTTCACTACCATAAGGTTGACCGGGGGAAAAGTGGAATATTTGCACTATCGTCCCTTAAAACTGGCAACACCCCACCTCCCCCCAAAAACCAGGATGGATCCTTCGGAAATTAACCCTGTCAATTAGCAAACCGTTGGCGGATCGAACAAATTGCTCGATAATTACAACGCGCACAGCTTGTGTGACCTTTCACAAAGGGGCGGGGGAGGGTTTCTTTTATTATATTTCGAGGACCGTACGCACCACCCTACACAATAGTGTTCGACCTTTTTGTCCGGAAACGGAACGGTACAGTTGTAAATGAATTACTTCCGCACGATTTCCGACTCACCCCCCCCCCCCCCGGCCTTCGACTTTGAATCGCGTGGCACTAGAAATACACACAAATGCTTAAATAGGTAGGTGGAATAAGGGGGGGAGGGGTCAAGTGGGTTTAGGCACAATATGTCGCTATTCTCCCACAACGGGCACAACAAGATTCGGACGGCTGCGAGTTCCGATCGGGCGCTGGAATTCATTGGACTAATAAATTTATGCATTGCTCTTGATGAATACCAATTTTTCGATGAAATGGGAAGATTGGGCAAATGGTGAGGGGCGGAGTTCGACTGCACCTGTGCGTGTGCCTCTGTCGGGGCCATGTGCACTCTGTTTAATTTAGATTCCGGTAATTATCCGCGCTCTGTTTTTGGGAAACATGACCAGACCACCCTCACCGATCGGTTGTAGTGCGTGCGTTTCGTGTGTGTGAATTCAGGCGCGTGTTCGATGATGACAAATGGAATCATAAGGGGAATGGTTATTGAAAAGGGGGGGGACTTCTGTTTTCTGAGGTGGGGTAATTCAAACATTGACTGCGATGACTAGTCAGCCGGAAAACTAACTGCTAGAGTGCATTGATACCTCTAATCGTAAAAATGATTAAGTAACTATTGAATATATGGTTGATATGATGCAAATGATAGGATGTATAGTGATGATGACATAACAAATCATTCATCCAAAGTCGGCATTTAATTTGAATTAGATGAAAACCATTGGTCATATCATTTCTCAATATGTGGCAATTTTGCCCAGAATACAGAAGGGCTTTTGTTTAGAATCTTGTGGAGATACAAATCATTCAGTCCTGAGAAAACATTGACTTGAATACTTTGGAGTCTTAGTCTTGTCATGTTAAGATAATTTTGTTCACTACAGAGTAAACTCGATATTTCACTGTTTGGAGATTTGTATCATGTCGATGGAACTGTTTTCCCTTTTAACACCAATAAGTTATATCATATATCGAAATGTACTTATGTTCTTTCAGAATGATACTGATTTTGTAGAAAATCATAAGAAGAATTTGTTCTTATTTCTGTGGAATATTTCGTTAACAAGGAGGCTCTGCAAATTCTATTCAGGACCTACAAAGATAAGCATTAAGCTTATGGTTTTAAGAGAAAGGTGTACCTTAGAACCCTGAAGGGATTTTGATGAGAATAATGAGAAAATTCAGCTCAAAATCTATTCAGCATCATCAGAAAGGCATTGATATGAATCCCATAAAGACTATGATCAGAAGTTGTCAGAATCAATGAAAACACCATCCTTAAAAGATTCTACTCTATACCATACAATAACCATTTCTCTTATGGTATTCTTATAATTTTCAATGATTTTGCAATAGTTTCCCAATGTTCCTTTTTTTTCAGATATATCTTCAAAAATGTTAATTTTCACACAGTTCCAAATCATGCCGTTTGCTTCGAGTACACCGCGTTTGATTTAGATTCCGGTAAGCTCTGTTAGATTCCGCTAGCTCTGTTATTGGGAAACATAACCTTAATTTTTTACCGCTAAAAATATATTCAAATCGCGATAACCTTTTTGTTTCTTGATATTTTTGCACCATTCTTTCACAAGTTCTCAAAAAACTATTTTAGTTTTCGAATATGTATCGATATTGATAATTGGCCATCTGGATTCAGAGAAATTCCAAAATTCCTTGGGGGACCGACGCGTAGCCATAACCCACGTACATATCTCAGGCTACAGAATTTTTATCGTGTTCGGATATTCACTCCTCAAAATTATACATTTATGCGAGTATGTTGTGAAAATATGAAGCAATTTGCTGCAGCCGTCTTTGAGTAATGAGCATTTATGTTTCTGGTGCCACTCTGGACAAATAAAGATCTTAAAAACTCTAAAAAATCTCATATCGTAATTTTCAGATTTCTCCAAGAAAACTGAACCGATTTGTATGATTTTTTCAGAGTAGCTCTTTATTACCTGGTATTGTGTAGTACACATTTTATTTTTTTGATATATTGACCAAAAACAACCGCCCAAGAATATTTTATATGGAAAATGCCGATCCCCCAAGGAACATTGGAATATTTCCAAAACCGGATCACCAATGATTAATATCGACACGGCTTCATAGACTAGAAAAGTTTTTGAGATCTTGTGAAAAAATGGTTCAAAAATATCGAGAAACAAAAGAGTTATCGCGATTTTAATATTTTTCTAATGGTAAAAAATGAAGCTGGTGGTAGAGGGGTTAAAATGTTTAGGTTACTATTGGTTGTATGCCATAGAAGCTATGATTGACATGGTAAATATGATAGGATATACAGTGCTGAGGATATGAAAAATCATTCATTCAATTTCTGCTCCTAAAGCGGATTAAAACAGAAGAGCATAGTTATCCTATATTGCGACCGTTTGGATAACCACTGGTCTAATCATGTACCAAATAGTTTGGTGGATGGAATGATTTATAGCTCCTATTGAGAATCCTGTAGATTCTAATAATTCAAAGTCCAGTGAGATTTTTGCTCTTGATGATTAGGTCCCTATTGGTTATTTGCCATAGAGTCTGTAATTGACATGATAGGATAGGAGTGGATATACAGTGATGATGATATAACGAATCCTTCTGTCAATGTCTGCTCCTAAAGCGGATTAAAACAAAAGAGCATAGTTATTCTATATTTAGACCATTAGATTAACCACTGGTCTAACCATATACCAAATAGTTTGATTGATGAAACGCTTTGGAGCTCCTATTAAGAATCCTGTAGATTCTAATAAATCGAAATCCAGTGAGAATTTGATACTTAATACTTTGGTGTTATTTCAACATGTTGTGAAAAATTGGAAAAAACATCGCGATATTTTGATACATAAATCAATAAGCAAAAAAATCCTCATATTAACACCTCTACCGGCAGCTTCATATTTTACCGCAATAAAATCCTAAATTTTATTTCACCATCATTTCACAAGTTCTCAAAAAAACTCTTCTAGTTTTAGAATCTGTGTCAACATCAATCATTGGTCGTCTGGATCCAGATATTCCGAAATTCCTTGGGGGACCGACGAGTAGTTTTATCCCGATTAAATATGTCAGGCTACAGAATTTTTTATTGTATTTGGATATTCCATCTTCGGAATAATACATTAATAAGAATATGCTGTGGATAAAAAATAAAGCAATTTGGTGCAGCCGTTTTTGAGTAATGAGCATTCATGTGTCTGGTACCACGCTGGCAAAAAAAAAAGATATTAAAAACTTAATAAAACATCATATCCTAATTTTCAGATATCTCCTAGAATACCTAACCGATTTATACGATTTTTTTCAGAGTAGCTCCTTATCACCTAGCTTTGTGTGGCTTACATTTTATTTTTTAATAAATTGATGGAAAACAAAATAGCCGCCAAAGACATTTTACATGGAGAATGTCGGCCCCCCAAGGAACATCGGAATATCTTTAAAACTAGATCATCAATGACAGATATCGACATAGATTCTTAAACTAGAAGAGTTTTTGAGAACTTGTGAAAAATGGTGCAAAAATATCAAAAAATAAAAAAAGTTATCAAGGTTTGAATATGTTTATTGCGGTATAAAATTAAGCTGCCGGTTGAGGGGCTAAGGCTATTTTTTTCAGAAAAAATTCCCATCAAATTTATCTTTTATCAATTTGTCCTGGTTTGTGTTAAAAAATCGTAAGAGATTTATTGCTTACTAGTGGTCCCGGCAAACTTTATCTTGACATCAAATAGGCTGTTTAAAGACGCTATGAAACTCCCATACAAAGTGACAGATTAGTTTTCTCCTGTTTTCAACTGTTCCGAAGACTAGTCCTTAACTTTTTCTTCACACAAACAAGTCAGAACCATTGACGAATGCAACAGTAAAATAAACAAGTAAATCTCCAGCCATTTCGTGACATACTAACACCATTCCATTTTTATTTATATATATTTCTGAATAATCCCAAAGAGTTTTTTCTCAAAATTCTGCCTAAATTCTCCTCAGAATCATGTGAGGAATTTTAGTGCTATAAAAATGAGCATCAAGCTTAAATTCACGAAGAAGACTTCGTTTGGTATCCCAAGAAGATTTTGGTCCTACCGTTTTATCTCGCATTCCGAAGAGTATCGAATTCAAAGGCTAAATCTAACATTTTCAATGTTTTTCATTACAAAGGACTTGTAAAATAATTAATCACCCTGTGGAGAAATTTCGAAGATTGATATGAAACTTGAAGTCGAGTTTTCGGAATATGAGTCTTGTGATTCTGCTCGGAATCCAAAAAGCACCCAACCGGTCAGCTTCAATTACTTTACTACAACCATTACTCTTATGGTATTCGTATGATTATTAATTATTCTTCAATAGTTTTAGTAAAATGCCCTAAAAATATCATCGAAACTATCAATTGCAACATAATTTAGAGTCACGCTGTTTGCTTCAAGTATATAACTCCCCTAAAATTCAAAATATCACCAGAAGTACTTGATTCTAAGTTGAAAAACTTGTAGTCATAAATGTCTTAACAAATCATCGGGACTCTTCACTTTTTGTTTCGAAATCAAACTGTTTTTATAGTTTCTTTAGAATGCTACATATTAAGTAGACAATCATACTACTTACTATGATTAATTTTTATTCAGATTCAAATCACATTCCCGAGGAGTTTCTGCACATAATGCTGTGAGATTCCTATTTAAACCGTGTGAGGACTATGTCCCTGTAAGGATTTCACATAGAAGTTTTAAACATGGTTTTAATGCTTAAAAGTGTTACTTTATTTAAAACTTTGAAAGAATTTCACTGAAAATAAAAAAAAAATCAAAAATTGAGCCCGCAAATTGTTCAGAACTTCAAAAGGCTTCAGCTGAGAATCGTACAAGGATTCTGATTGAAATTCGACGGGATTATAATGTGAAAGTCTTCGGTATCCATTGAATTTTTAACAGGTCAACTTCAATTACCATACTAAAATCATTACCTTTATGGTATTTGTATAGTTCTCAATAATTCTTCAATGGTTTTCCAATGGTTTTAACTCAGTTTCTTTAGTTTCATAGAAATATCTTCCAAACTAGCAATTAACACACAGTTTTGAGCCATATCGTTTGCTTCGAGAGCAAGATTCACCCCCAATATTCAGACCATCGCCAGAAGCACACTTGGAGCGAAGGTGAAAAACTTCTCGTCATAAATTCAATTAACAAATCACCAGGATTCTTCACCTTCTCAGGCGTCATCGTCGTCGTCGGCGGAAAAGTCCGACGCCCTACCTTTTTTTACCACCCACATACCCCCTATCGGCTGACGCCCTCCTCGTGGGGCGCCAAAACTTGCAAGCTAAAATTTAATTAAATTTCTACCAAAAACCACCCACCGGAGTGTGGAACCAAGCCCCCATGACTACCTGTCTGCGACAGACCCTTGCCCCCGTTGACTCCAACCCTGTATCTATGTTCGAATACTGCAGCTGACCTACAAAACAAGATGCAACAAACATCCATTGCCTCGACCCAATATCGGCAGCAGCGATCGAGATGCTAGATAGCATGGTCAGACAGTAGCAGTATCAGAGGGATAGATGATGAGAGAATCGGGAGAGTTCAGAGCAGATAGAGCATCGCAAGATATCCATGTATATCATTTATTAGGAGTTTGTGGAGATTTACTCTAACAGAAGCTGAGAGATTTGTCTTCTCAATCCGAATTTTTAAAACATCGCATGGAGCGATCGGGTAGAGGACCACCAGTATCCAGTAATTTTAGTTTAGTTACCTACAACCACCATACGAGCATGGAGCCCGCGCGCGCAATTTCGTCTTCTTTTAATCTGTGTTAGCCGTAAGAGAAATATTAGAATTTAAGGAATAAATGTCGATTGAATGTTATTTAATGTAGTGTTGTTAAGTGCCAAATAAACGTTTAGATGTGTAGTGATGCCTTGTAATCGCGTGTGTTGAATAATAGCTGTTAAAAATCCAAGAAAACTCCAACAATTTGTGTCCCGATTGGATTGCCCTTCATTCGCCCTCTGGTCTGGATTTATTGCCGAGTGTTGGAGAGCTATTCGGAGGTGGCTATCGAAGTTGCAAGGAAGGTACTTAGTTCCCCAACATTTTGGTCCTTCGAACCGGATGTTGGACCCGGTGAGGACTTGAAGGGAGCACGTTCTGGATAACTGGAAACAATAGCATAGGCAGGCTTGGATTAGCGCCATTACCGCCGGAGTTGAATGCGAAATCGCCATAGTACCCTGTATACAATTACTTCTGAAGCCATTACACTACAAGACGAGAATTGTTACCGCGCCATCACTGCACTGTAACACAAGGATTCACTAGGATAAAGGACCTATTCATTTCACCACTTGTCTTCGATTGGACATCCATCGGATGGATTGTTTCCTCGGGTGAGTTGGAACAACAAATATGTCCATTCGAAGCTAGGTATTGGCACACATCCTAACACACTGCCTTCGCATTTTATTTCAATTACATCTGGCCAATTTGGTGGCCTGAGGAATCACATACCCAGATCAACACTGAATAAGGATAAAACTACGGCTTCAACGGACGAAGCGACAGGGAGATCGTAGGATTATCGACACGATAATGGATTTGGACAACTGATCCAGTACCAGATTTACTTTTCCAGGTAAATATAATTTAGATCAGTATATGTCCAGTCGTTGCTAGCGAGTCTTCAATTCTAACACCCACATTTCGACGTTTCTCCATTTCTTCGGGGTTTCTGTTTCTACGAGACAAACGACAGTGCATCAATGATCCCCGCATCCAGCGAAAGGACTAAGACTATCTGAGAGCATCGTGGTGACATCATCGAGAATCAACTGATTCGATTTTGGCCAATCTATCAATCTGGGGAGATGGATAAGCGAGCAGCAAGAAGAGGTAGCATCGATTTACATTTTGTGTGGTGAGTGACAAGAATATGTATATGTCTCCGAGGCGGGACTTAAGATAATACACACATTTTAAATCAAATTTTGAATCCTCTTCAAATCATTTGCCACGCAATCCCTGAGCAAAACTGTTCGTATAAGAACAATTGTCTCATTCTGCTGCGAGAGTCTGGATGCCTTTGAATGTTTCCTGGTTGTTTCGGATTTGGATTGGTGCAATTACCGATTACATGGGTTAGTTTGAACAGTATATGTTCTGCCGAAGCGTTGTGTTTGATTACTACATGCAATCCCCCCTCTTCTTTGGATCCTATTTCTACACCATAATTTGCTGACGAGCTGACTGAGTGGAATTGACTTTTCGATCGGGAGCAACGAGTTTCCTGGAACCAAGTTAGCTGTTGCTGTTTGTTCTCATAGGTGAGCGACAACAGTATATGTCTGCCGAAGTCGATTTCTGGTTACTACAGTTGGTGTTTTACTTCCTCTCATCTCACATTCAAACGGATACGAGTCGGACTGCGGCGAATGGTGTATGACGTCACATCAGTGGTTCTTCAACTTTGGACGGGTGTAGTTGATACTAGTACAGCATATTGTTTTGTCAGGTAGGCTTCAACAGTATATGTCTGCCGAAGCCTTGGACTTTTCGGATCTCTACACTATCCAAATCATTTATTTACCGGTTCGAGTATCGTATACGTACCATGGCGCCACCACAAAGGAAGAAGCCGCCTACCCTTAAGCTGTTGATGGTCCAGCTTAAGAATATTCAAACATCCCTGGACGACATCTGGAGGTTTGTGAATGATTACCAGCCGACTACTACTGCAAACCAGGTGAACGTTCGTTTGCAAAAACTTGATGAGTTGTGGGAGAGATATGGCGAGACCCTGGTAGAAGTTCAGACCGATGACGATTTTGAGGATGAGGATGAAACGTTTGAAAAGGCTAGGATAGTTTACAGTGATAGGTACTACCATTGTAAGGCCTTTTTGATGGATAGGGCCAAGGAACTGGAGGATCCAGATGAGGTTGATCATTCGATGCGAGGAAATGAGACGTTAGGACATGGTCATGGTTCCCTAGACCACGTACGGTTGCCCCAAATCAAGCTCCAGGTTTTCAACGGGGACATTGATGAATGGATCAGCTTTCGCGATCTGTTCTGTTCACTCATCCATCGAAAGACGGACCTACCGGAGGTGGAGAAGTTCCACTACCTCAAGGGATGTCTTCAAGGGGAACCAAAGAGCTTGATTGATTCCTTAAAGATAACCAGAACGAACTACCAAATCGCGTGGGACATGCTGTTGAAACGGTATGACAACAGCAAGCAATTGAAAAAGCGACAGGTGCAAGTTTTGTTCAATTTGCCATCGTTATCCAAAGAATCGGTAGCGGATTTGCATACTCTCATCGATGGCTTCGAAAAGGTCGTGCAGAATTTAGATCAGGTGATCGAACCGGAGGATTACAAGGACCTTTTGTTAGTTACCTTGCTCACAACACGTTTGGATCCGGTAACTCGCCGAGGCTGGGAGGAATATTCCTCAACTAAGGATCAAGATACATTGGCAGATCTCTCGGATTTCCTCCATCGCAGAATCCGAATCTTAGAAGCATTACCAACGAAACCTATGGACTCTAAGGGTTTTCAGCAACAACCGTTCAGGCAGAAATCGTCAGCTGTGAAGGCCAGCTACGGTTCTGTGCAGTCGTCTGGGGGACGATGTGTGATGTGTAAGGAAGATCATCAACTCTACCAGTGTTCTTCCTTCCAACGGTTGTCGGTGCGAGAGCGAGATGAGGTGCTGAGGTCAAACCAGCTATGTAGAAACTGCTTCAGATCTGGACATCTAGCGAGGGATTGTTCATCGAAGTATTTCTGTCGCAATTGTAAGGGTCGACATCACACAATGGTATGCTTCAAGCAGAATAGGGTTGGTTCGGTGAAGGTTACTACTGCTGTTGGGAATAATAATCCTCCTCCACGAACCGAATCGGATGAACCATCTCCTTCTACATCCTCCCAGGTGGTTAACATGGTAGCCACAGAAACAACAGTCTCTGGGACTACTCAACAGTTCTCCTCTAAGGTTTTATTGGCCACCGCGGTCGTTATCGTGGAAGATGACGAGGGTGGTCGATTTCCGGTTCGTGCTTTGTTGGATTCAGGTTCCGAAAGCAATTTTATCGCAGAACGGTTGAGTCAACGTCTCAGGACACACCGAGAAAGGGTAGATGTATCAGTATTTGGTATTGGGCATGCATCAACGAAGGTGAAGCATAAGGTTTCTGCAATGGTACGTTCGCGAGTTACGGCTTTCTCGCAAAACATGAGCTTCCTCGTTCTACCAAGAATCACGGTGGATTTACCTACGGCGAAGGTGAATATTGAAGGATGGGCGGTGCCTGATGGAATCAATTTGGCAGATCCTGCCTTTTTCAATCCAGGATCGGTGGATATGGTGTTGGGCATCGAACACTTTTTTGACTTCTTCGGATCTGGCCGAAGAATTCCCCTCGGAGATCAACTACCGGCACTAAACGACTCTGTGTTCGGTTGGGTGGTATGCGGAGGCCTGACAAATCCTACTCAAGGCCTTCGCATCAACTGTAGCACGGCAACTACACAAGGATTGGAGAAACTAGTAGCACGGTTCTGGGCTAGTGAAGAGGTTGGCGTTTCTAAGCTGCTTTCGCTGGAAGAAAGGAAGTGTGAGGAGAGCTTTCGGAAATCGGTTCGTAGGGAATCCGATGGTCGATACACTGTTTCGTTGCCAAAGGATGAAGATGCAATCTCCAAATTGGGCGAGTCACGGGACATCGCATTTCGGCGACTTCAAGGCACGGAACGCAGATTGGCGAGGGATGCTGGTCTGTGCGAGCAGTATCATGAGTTCATGGCAGAGTATGCTAAACTGGGACACATGACGAAAGTAGAAGAAATTGGCGATAATTTGAAACGGTGCTATTTGCCTCATCATCCGGTCATTAAGGAAGCAAGCACAACCACCAAGGTCCGCGTGGTGTTCGACGCTTCGTGCAAGACGTCGTCCGGCGTTTCGCTCAACGATGCTCTGCTGGTGGGACCGATTGTACAGGAGGACTTGCGATCGATTATGCTTCGGAGTCGCGTAAGGCAAATCATGCTGGTAGCCGATGTGGAGAAGATGTTTCGGCAAATATCCATCGTACAAGCGGACAGGCCGCTACAATGCATACTGTGGCGTTTCAATCCGGTAGACAAGGTGGACGTGTATGAGCTGGATACTGTCACGTACGGGACGAAGCCTGCACCGTTTCTGGCAACGCGTACGTTAAATCAGCTGGCGATTGAGGAAGGAGAACAGTTTCCAATGGCTGCTAAGGCGATCAAGGAGGATACATATATGGATGATGTTATCACAGGAGCGGATACGGAAGCAGCTGCACAAAAATTATGCGAGCAACTCATCGAGATGACATCAAGGGGAGGTTTCCAACTTCGGAAATGGGTATCAAATATTCCGGATGTATTGGATAGTGTTTCTGAGGATTGTTTAGCGATTCGAGTATCGGAAGGGATCAACTTTGACCCTGATCCGACTGTCAAAGCTCTGGGCTTAACGTGGATGCCAATCACTGATCAGCTAAGATTTCAGTTCTCTATCCCGGATTGGAATTCAACCCATCAGCCAACAAAACGGCAGGTTCTGTCTATAATCGCCAGTTTATTCGATCCTTTGGGACTACTAGGTGCTGTAATAACTACAGCCAAGATCATTATGCAGCTTTTGTGGAGGATCCGGAACGAAGCTGGCGAAACACTAGAGTGGGACCAGACACTACCTCAGACGGTGGGTGAGCTGTGGAGAAAATACTATGAGGAGTTGCATTTGTTCAACAATATTCGTATAGATCGTTGTGTCATGATCCCGGAAGCAGTTTTGGTTGAGCTTCATTGCTTTTCCGACGCTTCAAATAAGGCATTCGGTGGATGTGTCTACTTACGTAGTCAAGATTCGGAAGGGAAACTTCAAGTTCGGCTGTTGTCCTCCAAATCCAAGGTGGCGCCTCTAAAGACGCAGTCAATCCCCAGGTTGGAGCTATGCGGTGCTCTACTGACAGCGCAGCTATACGAGAAGGTTCGAGATTCCATTAGAGTTCCCGTTGAATGTTACTTTTGGACTGATTCAACGTGCGTTCTACGATGGATACAAGCCCCTTCCAATGTCTGGAACACTTTTGTAGCGAACCGGGTCGCCAAAATCCAAGAAATTGCAGAATATTCGCAGTGGCGTCATGTATCAGGCAAACAAAATCCGGCGGACCTTATCTCCAGAGGAATTTCACCAAAAGACATCGTTAATAACTCCTTCTGGTGGGAGGGACCAGATTGGTTGAAGGAAACATCAAACTGCTGGCCTGTTTCCTCAATCAGAATGTCATCAGAAGAAGCCGACGAGGAAAGACGACGAACAGCGGTTTGCACGGCTTCAGTGAACGGTGGATTCAATGAGTGGTATTTGGAAAGGTTTTCATCATATTCCGATCTCATCCGGAAAACAGCAATATGGCTACGGTTTATGCAGCTGCTGAGGACAGAATCGCAAAACAGGAACCCTATGGAGTTTCTGTCAACTGAGGATCTTAGAAGGGCAGAATTTACCATCGTGCGGCGTGTACAACAAGAGATTTTCGCTGATGAGTGGAAGGCTCTCTCTAAAGCGGAGACTGTGTCGAGGAAATCTCCACTCCGGTGGTTCAACCCATATATTTCGGACGATCAAGTTATCCGAATTGGCGGACGGCTAGGTCATTCCGCAGAGCGCGAAGTCACGAAGCATCCTATGGTTCTCCCTGCTCGACATAAGTTAACGCGAATGATCTTGGAACATTATCACCTACAACTCTTACATGCAGGACCGCAACTGTTGCTCGGAGTTGTTCGCCTACGTTTTTGGCCATTGGGTGGACGCAGCGTAGTAAGGAACATAGTGCACAAATGTGTGAAATGCTTTCGTGCAAAACCTTCAGCGATTCAGCAGTTCATGGGAGAGCTTCCTGCACCGAGAGTTACGGTTTCTCGGCCCTTTTCGCATACTGGAGTAGACTATTTTGGTCCGTTTTTGATCAGACCCGCTCCTCGACGACCTGTAGTGAAGATGTACGCGTCAATTTTTATTTGTCTCTGTACAAAAGCGGTTCACGTAGAGCTAGTGTCAGATTTAAGTACAGACCGATTTCTTCAAGCTCTACGACGTTTTGTAGCAAGGCGAGGAATATGTCATGATCTCTATTCGGATAACGGCACAAATTTTGTTGGTGCTAGAAATAGAATGCAAGACTTCTTAAGGTTGCTGAGAGATGCGGATCATCGAAAAAAGGTCACGAAAGAATGTGCTGAAATCGGAATTAATTGGCATTTCAATCCACCCAGTGCACCACATTTCGGGGGACTTTGGGAGGCAGCTGTCCGTTCGGCAAAGAGCCATTTGGTTAAGGTTGTTGGAGAAACACCACTATCACCTGAGGATTTCAACACACTCCTAATTCAAGTTGAAGGCTGTCTTAATTCGAGACCATTAACACCGATGTCTGATGATCCTATTGACCTAGAGCCATTGACACCAGGACATTTTCTAGTTGGCTCCTCCTTGCAATCCATTCCTGAACCTAATCTAGAAGACATCCCTTTAAATCGTTTATCGCATTACCAGCTAATGCAGCGAATGCTTCAGGATTTCTGGAAGAGGTGGCGCAGGGAGTATTTGTGCCAGCTGCAGGGAAGAAGCAAACGCTGGAAACCAGCAATCAACGTTGAAGTGGGTAAACTAGTTGTTATACGAGATGAAAATCTGCCTCCGATGAAGTGGAGGATGGGTCGGATTGTACAACTGCATCCCGGGGATGACGGAATAGTTCGAGTAGTTACACTGAAAACTGCCACCGGTTTAATGAAACGGGCAGTTGAGAGGCTTTGTTTATTGCCTACACCCGATGATGATCAGCAGCTTATGTCGAAACAATAGTCAGCATATACCCAACCTTCCTTCCTTCCTTTCCCGACAGAAGAGGATTCTTTTATTTTCAGAAATGAGTTATTTCTGGGTGGGTGAGAATGTCTGCGACAGACCCTTGCCCCCGTTGACTCCAACCCTGTATCTATGTTCGAATACTGCAGCTGACCTACAAAACAAGATGCAACAAACATCCATTGCCTCGACCCAATATCGGCAGCAGCGATCGAGATGCTAGATAGCATGGTCAGACAGTAGCAGTATCAGAGGGATAGATGATGAGAGAATCGGGAGAGTTCAGAGCAGATAGAGCATCGCAAGATATCCATGTATATCATTTATTAGGAGTTTGTGGAGATTTACTCTAACAGAAGCTGAGAGATTTGTCTTCTCAATCCGAATTTTTAAAACATCGCATGGAGCGATCGGGTAGAGGACCACCAGTATCCAGTAATTTTAGTTTAGTTACCTACAACCACCATACGAGCATGGAGCCCGCGCGCGCAATTTCGTCTTCTTTTAATCTGTGTTAGCCGTAAGAGAAATATTAGAATTTAAGGAATAAATGTCGATTGAATGTTATTTAATGTAGTGTTGTTAAGTGCCAAATAAACGTTTAGATGTGTAGTGATGCCTTGTAATCGCGTGTGTTGAATAATAGCTGTTAAAAATCCAAGAAAACTCCAACAATTTGTGTCCCGATTGGATTGCCCTTCATTCGCCCTCTGGTCTGGATTTATTGCCGAGTGTTGGAGAGCTATTCGGAGGTGGCTATCGAAGTTGCAAGGAAGGTACTTAGTTCCCCAACACTACCCATTTCTCACCTGTCGCCGTTACACAACTCCATGTCTGAAAATCCACCACATCATACAGGAGCCGAGTTGGCACCACACACTAGTAGTGCAATAGTGGTGGACCCCTCTTTCAACGTCGAAATCGCAAAATAAAAACGATGAAAACGATGACGGTTGGTTGGTTGGGAACTTTCAAAACGTGCTTCAGAATTTTGGAAGCTGCTTTGATCCTTTTGCCACAGGCGGCGGCACACCACCAGGCGGAAAAGCTCCGGAATCAGAGTAGATTTTAATCCTCCACCCGAAAAATGCTAGTTCCAATGAATGGGGGGGCGTCTCGCTGGGACGCGGCCATGGACGGGTTAATCCTTTATTTTTTCGCTCAGGATGATTGCGCCAGAGGAGCGGGAACCATTCGTGGATTATAGGGAATTCGAGCCGGGAAAGAAGGGGGAACTGTTGAATGCGGTGTCCAAAACGATTAAGTTCGAAATTGAATTATGTGACGAGAATAGGATGGGCGAGAGGTACGATGAAAATCCTAAAGAGATTCTGAAGAAAACTTTTGAGGTATTTCAAAAAGAGAATTGAGGAAACTCTCACGAAAATCTTGATGAGAAAATGACTCATAGTATTCAGAGAAAAAAAATTAAAATGAATTCTCAAAGGATTCTGAGATTAATTTTTAAAATTTTAAGACATGCCTTTCAGAATCCTCCAAGAATTCCTGAATTTTTGAAAGGATCCTGATAGGATTCCAACCAGAATCCAGAGAGATTCCTTACACATTTTTTTCAGAGGATTCCTTTCAAAATCCTCTATGATTCCCTTCAAAATGTTGAGAGGATTCTTTACAGAATCCTTTAAGCATTCCCTTCAGAATTCTTTGCGGATTCCCTTCAGAATACTTTGAAGATTCCCTTCAAGATCCTTCGAGGTATCTTTTCAGAATCTTTTGGAGATTCCCTTCAAAATCCTTTGAGAATGCCCTTCAGGATCCTTTGAGGAATCCTTTCAGGATCCTTCGAGGATTTCTTTCAGGATCCTTCAAGGATTTCTTTCAGGATCCTTTGAGGTTTCCTTTCAGAATCCTTTGAGGATTCCTCTCAGAATTCTTTGAGGATTCCTTTTAGAATCCTGAGAGGATTCCTTTTAGAATCTTTTCACGAATTTTTTCAGAAACCTTTGAGGATTTACTTCGAGATCCTTCGAGAATTCCTTTCAGAATTCTTTGAGGACTCCTCTCAAAATATTTTGAGGATTCCTTCCAGAATCCTGAGAGGATTCCTTCCAGAATTTCCCTCCACAATCTTGAGAGGATTCCTTCCAGAATCTTGAGAGGATTCCCTTCAAGGTTCATTTGAGAATACATTTCAGGATCCTTTGAAGATTCCTTTCAGGATCTTTTAGAGATTCCCTTCAGAATCCTTTGTGACTTCCCTTCAGAATCTTTTGAGTATTCATTTCAGGATCCTGAGAGGATTCCTTTCAGGATATTTTGAGGTTTTCTTTCAGACTCCTTTGAGGATTCCTTTCAGAATCATTTAAGGATTCTCCCCAGAATCCTTTGAGTATTCCTTTCAGAATCCTTTGAAGATTCCTCTCAGAATCCTTTGAGAATTCCTTCTAGAATCCTAAGATGATTCCTTCCAGAATCCTGAGGGAATTCGTTCCAGAATCCTGAAAGTTCCTTCCAGAATCTTGAGAGAATTGCCTCAAAAATCCTGAGAGGATTTCTTCCAGAATCCTGAGGACTCCTTTCAAATCGTCACAATTTCGAAATGCATTGCACTAAATGATTTCGAAATAAACCAGTTTTCCTCAAATTCACCAATGACTCGTTCGCTAGTTCGGTGCTTTGAGTAAACAGATCTGACCCAATCGAGGCCTTTTTCATCGTCCTACCCCGTGTAGTAGTCCAACATATAAACTGTCTGTACTTTGAGGTTAGAGTGCAAAAAGGCAAACCTCGCAATCCATCCACCCCACTAATATCGCATGAAACGCGAGCAATGTGTGTACCCAGTGTCTAAACAAATAACCAACCAGGGGAAACCACCCCTAAACAAGTATCAGAGAGCCCAGATACAGTATTGGACGAAGCATTTGCAACTTTTTGCGAATTTTTCATGCAAAATGGTTAACTTTGGAGGGCTAGATCTAAGTTATTTATGGGCCGATTTTAATGAAATTTCCAGACATAAGATTAGTTTCAACATTGAAAACATTGCAAATATATTGCCCACTACTGTATGTGCGTTCTGAAACGTGAGTCGACTGGAAACATAGCGATAAACGCTCGGAAAGCCTTCGTAGCAAAGGGTGCCGTAATTTGATAGACCTGAGTCAGGGTTTTTCACTTTCCATGCTCGTTGGGCCCCAACCCGATGGTCAACCTTAAAAACCCGTTCATTTTACCCAATTTCGGATGATTTAAATCGCGTGAGAGGTGAAAATATTCAACTTTCAAACGGCAAACTTTCCGTCTTCAATCGGAAAACAATCAATCGACAGACAGGCAGGCGCTTAAATAGAAGTGTCTATTTAATCGCAATCACAGCTCATTTGGCGCTAATCGAATTAGCACCCTAATTACGCCAATCATCCGAAGTCAGCTTCCATTAGCCGCATCGACATGGAGAATGGGTTGGTTTTTCAACGAAATGGATGAATTTCGACGGAACATCGGGTGAGGATGGTAACGCGGAAAGTACTTTGTTAAAATGTAAATTGCAATTAAATTCAACTCAGATTGGCACTTTCCAAGCAAGGATTGGCAAATCGTCTTCTCGGGTGCTCCCCTTGCAGTGCGTTTGGTTTTCCTTCTGCGGGTGAGAGAAGTCGAGAGAACTTCGTTTGCATGAGCACAGAGGCATGTGAAAGGAATTTTGCATCCTTCTTTCAGAAACGTCATAATTCCTTCAGGATTCTCGTCAAAATCCCTTCAGGATTGTCGTCAGAATTTCTCCTGAATTCTTGTCAAAAGTCCTTTTGGATTCTCTTCGGAATCCCTTCTGAATTCTCAGGTTTCTACCCTTCTGGATTCTCATAAGATTCCTTTTAGGATTTTCGGCAGAATCCCTTCAGGATTGTTATCAGAATTTCTTCTGAATTCTCGTCAAAAGCCCTTCTGGATTCTCGTCAGAAGCTCTTCAGAATTCTCGTCAGAATCTCTTCTAAATTCTCGTCAGAAGCCCTACAGGATTCCAGTCAGAAACCTTTCTGGATTTTCGTCGGAATCCATCCAGAATCATCGTCAAAATCCCTTCTGAATTCTCGTCAGAAGCTCTTCAGGCTTATCATTAGGAGCCCTTCTGGATTCTCGTCAGAATGTCTTCGGAACTCTCGTTACAATCCCTTTAGGATTTTCGTCAGAATCCCTCAGAATTTTCATCAGAAGCCCTTCAGAATTCTCGTCAGAAGCCCTTCAGAATTCTTTTCAGAAGCCCTTCAGGATTCTTGTTAGAAGCCCTTATGAATTCTCATCGGAATCCCTTCAGAATTCTCGTCAGAATGTCTTCTGAATTCTCACCAGAAGCCCATCAGAATTCTTGTCGGAAGCCCTTCAGGATTTTTGTCAGAAGCCCTAATGAATTCTAGTCGGACTCCTTTATGAATTATCCTCAAGATCCCTTCAGGATTCTCATCGAAAGCCCTCAAGGATTATCATCAGAAGCCCTTCTGGATTCTCACCAGAGTCTCTTCTTAATTCTCGTCAGAAGCCCTTCAGGATTCCAGTAAGAAACCCTTCTCGATTTTCGTCGGAATCCCTTCAGAATTATCGTCAGGATTCCCTCATCAGAAGCTCTTCAGGATTCCCATCAGAAGTCCTTCTGGATTCCCGTCAGAATGTCTTCTGAATTCTCGTCAGAATCCCTTCAGGATTTTTGTCAGAATCCCCTCAGGATTCTCGTCAGAAGCCCTTCAGAATTCTCGTCAGAAGCCCTTCAGAATTCTTGTAAGAAGCCCTTATGAATTCGTGTCAAAAGTTCTTATGAATTCTCATCAGAAGTCCTTCTGGATTTTCGTCAGAATCTCTTCTGAATTTTCGTCAGCAGCCCTCCTGGATTCTCGTCAGAATCTCTTCTGAATTCTCGTCAGAAGCCCTTTAGAATTCCCATCAGAATCCCTTCAGGACTTTCGTTGGAATCCCTTCAGAATTATCGTCAGAATCCCTTCTGAATTCTCGTCAGAAGCCCTTCAGGATTCTCATCAGGAGCCCTTCTGGATTCTCGTCAGAATTCCTTCTGAATTCTCATCAGAAGCCGTTATGAATTCTTGTCAGAAGTCCTTCTGAATTCTCATCAGACGCCCTTCTGGATTCTCGTCAGAATCTCTTCTGTATTTTCGTCAGTCAAACGCCCTTCAGGATTCCCGTCAGAAATCCTTCTGGATTCTCGTCGGCAGCCCTTCTAGATTCTCATCAGAATCCCTTCTGAGTTCTTGTCAGAATCCCTTCAGCCTTCTCATAAAAATCCCTTCAGTATTCTCATAAGAAATTCGTCAGGATTCTCATTATAATCCCTTCAGAATTCTCATCAGAATTTCTTCAGGATTCTCATCAGAATTCTTTCAAGATTCTTTTCAGTATCCCTTCAAATTTCTGATCAGAATCTCTACAGGATTCTCATCAGAACCGTTTCAGTATTCTCGTTAGAATCGCTCCACAGGGCTGGTGTCTTGAAAATAGGATCTTTAGAGACTTCTAGCTTGATGAAAAAAGACCGAAAAGAGACCCAACAGGATTCAAAACAAGACCAAACAGTTTTTGGAAAAACATAAACGAAAGCCAAGAGCTGAGTTTGATTTTTCATAGAATCAGACCTGTCATTTCTCTGAGAACATTTTCATGACTATGTTCTGGGAATTCCTCGTAACATTAACATGTAATGTTGCTTGCATTACTACATACATTTTTTTATGGTTATCTCTGGGAATTCCATCAGAAGTTTTTTTCAGGTATTTGTCCAAAGTTTCAGATATTATTACGTAGGTTTCTTCAGGAGTTCATTTAGTGATCATCACCCATGGAATTCCTTCAAAAATATTCCATAAGAACTTCTTAAATAATTGTTTGTTGATACATCAAGAATACAATCTGGATTTTCCCAAGGATAACCACAGAAATTACATAAGGAATTCCTCCAAAAAAATGTTTATACATTTTTCAGGAAAGTCCAAAGTCCTCTTGAATTTTATACGGTGATTCTTCCTTCAATTTTCCAAGGACATCCTCCAAAACTCTAGTTTAGAATAACTTACAAAAATCAACCAGATCTCAAGAAAATCTCAAATAAAAAATCTTCAGATATGCCTCTTGTGATTTCTTAGGATTTTCTACCAAATTGCCCTTCAAGATTCCTTCAAGAATTCAAAAGAATGAGAAGGAATTCTGTGGGATATTTCTCAAGAAAGTCCTCAAAGATTTTTTTCAGTTCCAGGATTTTTTTTTCGACATTTAACAGGGGAAATAACAACGAAATTTTCCATTAGTTATGAGAAATTAAAAAAAATAATATTAATGACGGATCTGTGAAGAAAATCTAAAATTAACCTCTGATAAAATATGTGTAAGTTCAAAAGTCACCCTTCATGAATAACGATTTCTGAAAAAAAAAACTCATGGACTCTTCAGGAAGTTTTAGAAGATTTGCTAGATGGATTGCTAGGATAATTGAAAAACATCGGAAGGAATCCCTAAAGAAATTTGTGTAGGAATGATCTCAGGATTTTCTGGAAAAATTTATAGAGTCTTCTTTTGAAGGTTTCATGGGGGATTTCACGAAAAATTTATTGAAAATTGTTAGGAAGACCTACACAAGTAATCCAGAGGAACTCAGGGATGAATCATTGAAAAATTCTAGGAAAAGTTCCTCAAATAAAATCCTCCAAAAATTTCTGAATGAATTTTTGAAGCAACTATCGAGGACTACAGGGGAGTAAAAGGCATAGGAATTCTTGTAGAATTTCTAGGAAAACAAAATACCTGAATGATTTTTTTCAAAAACCGTAATAAACCTTTGGGAATTTTCTTGGAAGATTTCTTGTGGGAATCTTTAAAGGATGTTTGTATTAAAAAAAGGACCGAAACCAAAACCAACAGATCAAGACGAAACCTAAAAGAAGGCAGGGTATAAGAGTTAGATTCTTCATAGCATCAGAGCAGACATTTCTTTAACAAGTCTTTTTTTGAGAATTCCTCGTGATATTACAACAAATATAACTGTATGCGGTTTTTTCATGATGTTCTATGAAAATTTCTTCAGAAATTTATTATCGTATTTACCCAAATGTTTAGATATTTGTCCGGAAATTTCTGAAGAAGTTCATTTATTGATTATTTCACAAGGAATTACTCCTCGAATTTTCCTAGGGAATTCCCCCAAGAATTTTTGTTAAGAATACCTCAAGAATTCAATCAGGGTTTCCTCAAGGAGAACTACAGAAATAAATTTCTCCAAAGATAATTTTAGAAATTATCTTAAATCCTCCAAAATTTTTTTGAGAAATTTTTCAAGAATTTCAATTTCCAAAATTTCGTCGATTTACCTAGGACATCTTCAAAGATTCCCAGTCAAAGGTCTGCTTAAATTCAATCAATAACTTCTCCAGCAATTACAGGAGGTTCCTTTAAAATTGTGTTTCAGGATTTTTATAAGATTTCAACTAGAGATTTCTCTAAAGATACAATTCCTTCAGTAAATCTTTGAGATTTTCTCAAGAAAGCCTTGAAAGTTTTTTTTAGGAATTCCTCCAGGAATGTCTTTAAGGGAATTTTTCTGAATAATTAATCCGGTAGGTATTTCTAAAGAAATCCTAGAGTAAACTATGATACAACTTGGTTTAGTTTTAAAGTCACCCTTAATGAACAAGGATCTTTCAAATAACTCATGGACTCTTGAGGAAAGTTTAGAAGATTTTCTTGATAATAAGATAATAAGATAGTCAAAAAAAAAAAAAATAAACGATCGAATCTCGGATTAGTATTCCGCAGGATTTTCTAAAGAAATTTTTCGAAAAACAATGAACAGAATCTCTATAGAAATTTGTGTAGGAATTATTGTAAAAATTACGGTAGTATAAACTGGTGTGAAAGCATGAATAAACTTTTCAAGATTGTATGGGAATTTTTGATAACACTTTTTTAAGAAATGTTTGGTAAAATTGCAGGATGAAATGCTGGAAAAATTCCTAGAAAAAAGGGTTGTTCGAAGAACTCCTCAAGGAATTTTGGATTTCTAGGGTAGTGCAGGGTTTCTTATAAAAAAAAAACCTTCTTTAAAAAGCTATTTTTTCTAACACTCTGGATCTCTTGGTACTCTAGGTCTGCCGAATTCGGATTAGTAAAAAAATATCTGAAAGAAATTTTAGGATAGTTTTAGTAAAAAAAATCAAAGTGATACCTGTGCAAAGTATTAGAGATGGTAGCTCTGGAGTTTTCAAGGAGCAAATTCTTTGAAAAATCGTTGGAAAATTTTATGGGAGAATTGGTAGAGAAATCCCTATAAAATTTTTTAGGAGAGCACTCTGTAGGAAACCCTAAAGGCATTGTTAAAAAAAAGCTATGATAATTCATTAAGCTTTTCCTCGGGGAATCTGAGACGAAATTCTTGAAGTGTTTGTTGAGCATGAGCATGAGCATGAGCATTGATGACCGTACAATTCGTAGTTGCTACTCCGTGATTGACAAGAATCATCGAAATTGTACAGGGAACCAACAAATGTAGCTTGGGAGTAGCATACCATGTTCAATGTACATTTTCGAGGACTCTGAAATTAGTAATGGCAATAACGGCGCCGGCCACGTCCGTACAGTCATCGGGGAAGGGAAGGAATGTTAGTGTGACATCAATTGTTACTAAAGACCGAGTATACCTCTGCATCTTCATGGTTGCCACGGGAAGGAGTTTTGTTAGTGGGAGGGCTTCAAAGCTACATGATCAGGATTCACCCTGGTAAGTGATGCGATTCATGTAACCTATGTTTAAAAAGTTATCTATCAATGCGTCGACATCTTAAACATCGAACTATTCAAAGGTTAGAATCTCGAAATTTTATAAAACATGAATAAGCGCTTATGCCAACACTTAAAGTGACAAACTATTCATAGTTTGTTCAACAAATTTATAAAATATACATGTTATGATACAAATGTGTTATTACAAGCATGAAACGAGCTCACCAATTTTAATCCATCCTCGACTGAAAGGTTACAATCGCAGCGTCAACACGTATAAGCTGGAATATAAAATAACTCCGATGGCGCGCGAATGTAGTGCTAACAGAAAAAAAAAATACTCCGAGCGCGTGAAAATGAATCGGACTGCTTGGGTATTCGCAAAGCACTCGAAATTCTTGATGTGTTTGTTGAGCGCGTTAAAGTTTTTTTAGAGCCTGTACAATTTTGTATCAGGATTCAAGGCAAGCACCATTTTGGTTAAAATAGATACTTTGGGGACTTCCCATTAACAATAGAGGATTTTTAGAAACTTGCATTTCAAAAGAAACCACGACTCTAAAAAGAAACCTACTGCCAGTCCTATCTTTAGGATCAATCATTGGATCAACTTTTGTTATCGTTGATTCTAATTAATATAAATAACCTTTATATTTACCAATTTGACCAAAATTGGTCTGCTTGCCTTGAATCGTGGGTAGGACATTCCATTGTCCCGCGCCACTGACAGAAACCATTTTGGTTTAAATAGAGACTTTGGAGACCTTTCATAAAAAATAGAGAATTTTAATCATATAGAGACCAAGTCTCTAGAAAGCCACCAGCAACTAGTCCTTTTTTCAGTATTTTCGTTAGAATCCATTGCGAATTCTCGTCAGAATCTCTTGAGAATTCTCGTCAGAATTACTTCACGATGCTCGACAGCATCCCCTCATAAATCTCGTCAGAGTTACTTCCGAATTCTCCTCAGAATCCTTACCGGATTCTCATCAGCTCCCTTTCCAGATTCTCGTCAGGAACACTTTTTTTTTTTTAATTCCTTCAGGATTCTAGTCAGAATGTCTTCTCAGAATTACTTCAGGACTCTTCTCAGAATCCCTTCAGGTTTCTCCGGAGGATCCCTCCAGGATAGTAGTCAAAATCCATTCAGGGTTTAATCAGGATCTCATTAGAATTTTTGTCTGAATTTCTTCAGGAATCCTCCTCCATGATTTCGTCAGAATCCCTTCAGGATCCTCATGCAAATCCCTTCTGGATTCTCTTCTAAATCTCATCAAGATTCTCTTCTGAATTCCTTCAGGATTCTTTTCTTAATCCTTTCAGGATTCTCTTCTTAATCCCATCAGAATTGTCTTCTGAATCCCTTCATGGTTATCTTCTGAATTCCTTCAGAATTCTCTTCTCAAGCCCTTCAGGATTATCTTCTGATCCCTTCAGGATTCTTTTCTAAACCTTTTCAGGATTCTCTTTTGAATCTCTCCAGTATTCTATTCTAAATACTTCAGGATTCTTTTCAGCATTCCTTCAGGATTCTCTTCTCCCTTTAGGATTCAATTCGGAATCTCTTAAAGATTTTCTTCTAAATCCTTTCAGGATTCTCGTCAGAATTCCTTCAAGGTTATCGTCAGAATCCCTACGATATTCTCCAAACTGATTTCAAACGATTTCATCAGAATCCCTCCAGTAAATCACTGACACCACCAATGATGGCAACCATCGTCGGCGTAAGTCAGTAAGTGAGCTAATTCCATCTTCATCCGCCTCGCAAGCCAAACCAAAAGCCAACCAACGCGATAATGATAGGATAAATTGAAAATTTGACAAAACTTCACTCACGTCTCGGCCCCCTTCCACCCAAAAACACTCGTTGTCTGCTCGACAAGAAGCGTAAACATTTCCCCATTACACATTCATGATTTTTCGCACCTCCAACTGGGGGTGAAAATCCAAATTCTGCGAGAGGAGGAGGACAAACCGCGGGAAGAACTCGAAATGCTCCAATCCGGCACAGGGAAAGTTGTAAAAAGCTGTTTGTTACCGCTGCTGCGCTGTCGCCTGGCGGAACTTGATTTGAATGTGTAGGGGGAGATCCCCCAGTACCGGACACTTAAGCCACTTAATTCATAATTCGAAAAATATTGATTTTATGGGCTCGTGTTACCCATTTATGATAAATATTATCATTTTTATAGTGTACAAAAATATAATAGAAGATATAAATATGAATTTTGACAATGCATTTTGATGATGTATTTTAGTACCAAATCGATCGATCTTGAAAGGTGGCACCCAATGCCGGACACGATCTGGAAATGCCTCGAATTCTGCAAATTTGAACATCATTAAATGTATACACTATAGGAATAGTTTATAATTACCAATTCAATGCATTTGCAACATTTACAAGAATAATTTGAGTTTTTCTTAGTTCACAAGATGCCTATCAAAAACCTCTTCCATATATGATGAAAAATAGCCCTTTTTTCGATATTATTCTGAATGTTCATTCTTCTTAATTTAATTGTATATTTGATACCATGATCGACGGAACCCATGAAAATTGGAAGTATTTTGAGACACTGACGCAATAATTACAAAGATATCATATAACAAATCAAGCTGTCCGAAACTGAGGGACAGGAGGTGCTTAACGAAAATTGTAATTTGTCCATATTTAGTTCAATTATGGTACAAAATACATTCATACTATCAAATTAGGGTTATGTTCGATAATGCTTGTGTGATCCAAAGTATTTTTGCATATTCAAAATAGTTACTAAATAGGCTCAAAATTAAGAGAATACGTCAATTTTTTAAAGATTTTCAAACTTTACTACTTTTTTGAAAAGGCATGCATATTTCAAGGATGTGTTATTCTACGCAAACATTAGTCTAAATAATAGCTTTCTTTTCTACTAATACACCATCTTGATTGGACCATGATTTCTCAATGTTTCGACTTTGTCCGGTATTGGGTGCTGTCCGGCACTGGGGGATCTCCCCCTAAATATTTCCACAACCCTTAACCCCGCAGCACCCCGCTTTTGGCGTTCCGTCTGAGCGTTTCCGGTTGTCGCGAGGTACCCCTTTTTGGGATGGAACTGTGATGACGATAGCAGCAGCGACGAAAATTTGCATCTTCAATCGGAAAATGCGGGATCGATTCACCTAAATAGTAAAGTTTTCAAAATTGTTGTGTTTTTCAACAGTTTTGATTATTTTAGCCCTATTCTCATAAAAATTTAATTTATAAGGAGTGCGTAGAACATCGAATTTGTCTACAACTATATACAGTATTAGTAGAAAGTAATTTACTCAAAAATTTTCCTCATTTTACTATAGAATTAACTTTTCTGGCATCGAAATTTTTATATGTTAGGCTCAAATTTAGACGGTTCTTTATCTACAGGATTTGATTTCAGTAGAACACACGAACTCTTGGTTTTGAAAACTTTCGGAAAAAGCTGTACCCTAATACGGAAAGAAATAAGTTCATCTTCTAAGAAAGGTAACCATCTCAAAAAGGACCCACCGTAGCGAGAGCTTTCCGCTCAACGCATCACTTGACTCACTTTGGAGCAGAGTAAGAGAGTAACGACGATGCAAGAAGAACAAAATCTTCGAAAATGGTGAGTAGAAAAAAAATAAACCTTGAGCGATTCACGGATGTATGTATGCATTATTCATAAATCAATTTGGCTGTGCACACGAGGGAGTGGATTCCTTTACACATTTGCTCCCTTTTCTCACCCATTTTCAGACGCTCCTTTAAGGTTTGGAAGAGTACAAGAACGCGAATACATCGCGGTGCGACGGAAAACAATCCAGCATTCGAATGAATAATACATTTTGCAGGTTGACGACAATAATGCAATAGGAGGAAAAGGGGGTAAATTTTGGCAACACAAATTTGCACATCAACATGTATGACTTAAGTAGTTTGAAAATTTTTGCTCGGCTTGTTGAGAGGAAATTCGGCACTGGGACAATGATTCTATGATAAACTACCGAGAATTGCGTACAAGTTTTTGGGAGATGTGTTTCCAAATATTAGCATACTTATGCCATGATTGCATCATTGTGAGAATATCGTTTCGAAGTGGATGATCGGAAAGCTTACCTGAAATGAAAAAAAGAAAAAAAATATCTGTAAGTAAATACAAAATTATTAGGGACCATGGAAATTCGCGGCAAAATTCTTTAAATTTCGCGGATGACTGGCGATTAAACCAAAATTTCGCGGCTTTGTCGCGGTCTCATACTTTTGGTCAAAATTCACACTAAAAAGCATGTTTGCATAGAAAATATATTTTAAATGTGTAAACTAAGCAAAGTTTTAGTAATTATTATTTTTATTTTACAGATTAAGATAACAAGTTTAATACTAGATTTCAAATTAAATCCGAAACAAGCAAATTTGAAGAAGTCCAATTTAAAACTAAGTGGTACAAAAATTATTAAACTTTGACTTCAAAATAAATTAACCATTTTCATAGGAGAAAAACTGAAATG
This sequence comes from Aedes aegypti, assembly GCF_002204515.2. Taxonomy (NCBI): domain Eukaryota; kingdom Metazoa; phylum Arthropoda; class Insecta; order Diptera; family Culicidae; genus Aedes; species Aedes aegypti. Next base: position 219,681,561 of record NC_035107.1, on the reverse strand, counting down.
TACTGCGATTTTCATATGAATTAACTATATTTAACAAATTTCGCGGGATTTCCTGAATTTCACGCCGAAGTCCAAATTTCTCGGATTTCGCGGCTTCCGCGAAATCGCGAACTTCCATTGTCCCTAAAAATTATTAAGCTTAAAATTTGTTGTGAGTTATAAAAAAAAAATCTTGATTGAAACAAATTTTCAACGCATACGACAAAAAGGACTTAAATGAATTCGAAACTCAGCTCAACATGAAACTCAACTCAACAGGACACTCAATTCAACTCGATACTTAACTGAACGAAAACTCGACTGAAATCGAAATTCAACTTAACTCACCTCGAAACTCAATACAACTCAATTCAAAACTCAACTCAAATCCTAAGAGGATTGTCCTCACAATTCTGAGAGCATTTTTGACAAAATTCTGAGAGAATTCTCTCCTAAGAATCCTGAAAGGATTCTCCACAGAATCTTGAAAGGATTCTCCACAGACTCCGGAGATGATGATCGTCAGAATCCTTGAAGCATTCTCCTCAGAGTCCTGAGAGGATTCTGCTCAGAATCCTGTGAGGATTCTCCTCAGAATCCTTAGCGGCTTGTGCTGAGAATCTTGAGAGATTTGTGCTGAGAACCTTGAGAGATTTGTGCTGAGAATCTTGAGAGGTTTGTGCTGAAAATCCTGAGAGGATTCTGCTCAATATACTGGAAGGTTTCTGCTCAGAATCCTGAGAGGATTCTGCTCAGAATCCTGAAAGGATTCTCCTCAGAATCCTGAGTGGATTCTCCTAAGAATCCTGAGAGGATTCTCCTAAGAATCCTGAGAGGATTCTCTTGAGAATCCTGAGAGGATTCTCTTGAGAATCCTGAGAGAATTCTCTTAAGAATCCTGAGAGGATTCTCCACACAATCCCAAGAGGATTCAAGACAGAATCCATAGAAAAAATATTATAGAAGTGTGAAAGTATTCTCAACGAAATACTGAGAGGATTCTCCACAAAATCCTGACAGGATTCTTTTTAGAATCCTGAGAAGATTCGTCACAAAATCCTGAGATAATTCTCCGCAGAATCATGAAAGGATCACAGGCCTCTGTGATGATTCTCCTCAGTATCCACAGAAGAGTCTCCACTGGATCCTGAGAGAATATTAAGAACATTCTCTTCAGAATCCTGAAAGGATTCTCCTCAGAATTAAGGATTATTGACAGAATCCTAGAAGAATACTCAACAATATTCTGAAGAAGATTCTCGACATAATGCACAGAGGATTCTCCTCAGAATCCTGAGAGGATTCTCCTCAGAATCATGAGAGGATTTTCCACAGAATTCTGAGAGGAGTCTCCACAGTATCCTGAGAGGATTCTCCTCAGAATCCTGAGAGGAATCTCTTCAGAATCCTAAGAGGATTCTCCTCAGAATCCTGAGAGGATTCTCCTCAGAATCTTGAGAGGATTCTCCTCAGAATACTGAGAGGATTATCCTCAGAATACTGAGAGGATTATCCTCAGAATCCTGAGAGGATTCTATTCAGAATCCTGAGAGGATTCTCCTCATAATCCTGAAAGGATTATCCTCATAATCCTGAAAGGATTCTCCTCGGAATCCTGAGAGGGTTCTCCTCAGAATCCTGAGAGGATTCTCTTCAGAATCATGAGAGGATTCTCCACAGAATCCGGAGAGGAATCTCGACAGAATCCGGAGAGGATTCTCCTTAGAATACTGACAGGAAGAATCCTGAGAGTATTCTCCTCGGAATCCTGAGATAATTCTCTTTAGAATCCTGAGAGGATTCACCTTAGAATCCTGAACGGATTATTCTCAGAAATTGAGAGGATTCTCCTCAGAATCCAGAGAGGATTCTGAGGATTTCTGAGGATTCTCCTCATAATCCTGAGAGGATTCTCCTCAGAATCCTGAAAGGATTTTCCTCGAAATCCTGAGATGATTCTCCTCAGAATCCTGAGAAGATTCTCCTCAGAATCCTGAGAAGATTCTCCTCAGAATCCTGAGAAGATTTTCCTCAGAATCCTGAGAGGGTTCTTTTCAGAATCCTGAGAGGATTCTCCTCAGAATCCTGACAGGATTCTCTTCAGAATCCTGACAGGATTCTCTTCAGAATCCTGACAGGATTCTCTTCAGAATCCTGAGAGGATTCTCCTCAGAATCATGAGAGGATTTTCCACAGAATTCTGAGAGGAGTCTCCACAGTATCCTGAGAGGATTCTCCTCAGAATCCTGAGAGGAATCTCTTCAGAATCCTAAGAGGATTCTCCTCAGAATCCTGAGAGGATTCTCCTCAGAATCTTGAGAGGATTATCCTCAGAATACTGAGAGGATTATCCTCAGAATCCTGAGAGGATTCTATTCAGAATCCTGAGAGGATTTTCCTCATAATCCTGAAAGGATTATCCTCATAATCCTGAAAGGATTCTCCTCGGAATCCTGAGAGGATTCTCCTCAGAATCCTGAGAGGATTCTCCACAGAATCCGGAGAGGAATCTCCTCAGAATCCGGAGAGGATTCTCCTTAGAATACTGACAGGAAGAATCCTGAGAGTATTCTCCTCGGAATCCTGAGATAATTCTCTTTAGAATCCTGAGAGGATTCACCTTAGAATCCTGAACGGATTATTCTCAGAAATTGAGAGGATTCTCCTCAGAATCCAGAGAGGATTCTGAGGATTTCTGAGGATTCTCCTCATAATCCTGAGAGGATTCTCCTCAGAATCCTGAGAGGATTTTCCTCGGAATCCTGAGAGGATTCTCCTCAGAATCCTGAGAAGATTCTCCTCAGAATCCTGAGAAGATTCTCCTCAGAATCCTGAGAAGATTTTCCTCAGAATCCTGAGAGGGTTCTTTTCAGAATCCTGAGAGGATTCTCTTCAGAATCCTGAGAGGATTCTCTTCAGAATCCTGACAGGATTCTCTTCAGAATCCTGACAGGATTCTCTTCAGAATCCTGACAGGATTCTCTTCAGAATCCTGACAGGATTCTCTTCAGAATCCTGACAGGATTCTCTTCAGAATCCTGACAGGATTCTCTTCAGAATCCTGACAGGATTCTCTTCAGAATCCTGACAGGATTCTCTTCAGAATCCTGACAGGATTCTCTTCAGAATCCTGACAGGATTCTCTTCAGAATCCTGACAGGATTCTCTTCAGAATCCTGACAGGATTCTCTTCAGAATCCTGACAGGATTCTCTTCAGAATCCTGACAGGATTCTCTTCAGAATCCTGACAGGATTCTCTTCAGAATCCTGACAGGATTCTCTTCAGAATCCTGACAGGATTCTCTTCAGAATCCTGAGAGGATTCTCTTCAGAATCCTGACAGGATTCTCTTCAGAATGCTGACAGGATTCTCTTCAGAATCCTGACAGGATTCTCTTCAGAATCCTGACAGGATTCTCTTCAGAATCCTGACAAGATTCTCTTCAGAATACTGAGAGGATTCTCTTCAGAATCCTGAGAGGATTCTCTTCAGAATCCTGAGAGGATTCTCCTCCAAATCCCGAGAGGATTCTCCTCAGAATCCCGAGAGGATTCTCTTCAGAATTCCGAGAGGATTCTCCTCAGGATCCCGAGAGGATTCTCCTCAGAATCCCGAGAGGATTCACCTCAGAATCCTGAGAGGATTTTCCTCAGAATCCCGAGAGGATTCTCCTCAGAATCCCGAGAGGATTCTCCTCAGAATCCCGAGAGGATTCTCCTCAGAATCCCGAGAGGATTCTCCTCAGAATCCCGAGAGGATTCTCTTCAGAATTCCGAGAGGATTCTCCTCAGAATCCCGAGAGGATTCTCTTCAGAATTCCGAGAGGATTCTCTTCAGAATTCCGAGAGGATTCTCCTCAGAATCCTTAGAGGATTCTCGACAGAATCCGGAGAGGAAGAGAATACTGACAGGAAGAATCCTGAGAGTATTCTCCTCGGAATCCTGAGATAATTCTCTTTAGAATCCTGAGAGGATTCACCTCAGAATCCTGAATGGATTATTCTCATAAATTGAGAGGATTCTCCCCAGAATCCAGAGAGGATTCTCCTCAGAATTCCGAGAGGATTCTCCTTATAATCCTGGGAGGATTTTCCACAGATTCTTTAGAGGATTCTCCTCAGAATCCTGAGAGGATTCTGCTCATAATCCTGAGAGGATTCTCTACAGATTCTTGAAAAGATTCTCCTCAGAATCCTGAAAGGATTCTCCTCAGAATCCTGAAAGGATTCTCCTCAGAATCCTGAGAGGATCCTCCTCAGAATCCTGAGAGGATTCTCCTCATAATCCTGAGAGGATTCTCCTCGGAATCCTGAGAGGATTCTCCTCAGAATCCTGAGAGGATTCTCTTCAGAATCATGAGAGAATTCTCCACATAATTTTGATAGGATTTTTTCTCAGAATGTCGAAAGGATTCTCCGCAGAATCTTGAGAGGATTCTCCACATAATAATTAGATAATTTTGTTTAATATCCTCAGTAGATTTTTCGCAGAATCTTGAGGGGAGTCACCACTGATCTCTGACAGGATTCTAAAATTCTAGATGTAACAAGATCTTGATTTTTTTATTGTTTGTTTGATTCATCTGTTATCATGTTCAGTAAACGTTATATCGAAGAAAAAAACAAAATAACAAAAACTACCGAATCAGTCTGGTTTGCCTCATTTTAAACACAGCTTTATCCCTCATCTAAAGCAAAGGTTGTTTTTCCTAAGAAATTCAAGATTTTCAGTACAACCCAACAAAACCGGACTTCAAACGAATCCTTTCGGTAAACGAAAACTACAAAGATGGGGGTCGCTAATTACATATAATCATGCCGAGCCGTGCCAGGATTTACATCCCAAAGAAGCGCCAAGCGCCTAGAGAGTAAAAAACAACCTGGCCCGTGTCGAATTCAATTAGCGCCCGTGCGTTGTAACACGCGGGTTGCCTACCTTCCGGGGGGGCTCCTCCAAACAGAATTAGGCCGTTGCTCGAAAGAAGAAAACGTGAGCAAATACGGGTTCCGGACCAAAAAATTTGACTAACTCACAGTCACACACTCACAAAGCATGGAGGCTTGTGGACTCCCTGGAAAGTGCAGTTTCACCTCTCCTAGGAGCGGAGCATTAAAAAGCAGCTTGTTGCAACACCACAACGTTTTTAACGACGACATTTTATGACAAACGACGACCAGACCTGCAAAAGCAGCAGTAGCACATCTTATTTCATGGCTGCTACCAAAACCAAATGACGACGCACTATGGGACTATTTTGGAAAAAGGCGATCGAAACCTCTAAGGTGTAGTCAGAGAATGTGTTTAAATTGTTCTACCAATTCTCTGAACCAAATTATAAAATAAACCCGAAATGGTGTTTGTATGTCACGAAAAGGCTTGAAAACGCGCTATCGAATTTTGAAAATTCTTCCGTGGTAATATTCCTTAGCTGATAGCGGGGAATAAACAATCGTGTAAGAGGTGTACCCTTAGCGATTTGTATCGTCTTTTTTTCCTGAAACAGTCCCATAGTGCGGCGGTGAATAAAACACGAGAGATTACGATGTTTACCGACCCACAGAGTAGAGAACGATACTGCTTTTACGACCAGAAGTCGTAGTCGGCGGCGGCGAAGGCGGAGTAGATAGAGCGCAGCCAGCCAGCGTTCTGGTGTAAATAATTAAATTTAAAATTATGTTTGTGATTATCACCCCCGAAAAGTTTTCCGGGTTCGTGCGCGGATGATTCTCCGGACAGCAGCCGAGGGGAAACATTTCAGGCAAGTCACAGCTGGGGTTTTCTGGGCTAGGAAGTTACGCCGGTGGCCCCAAATGGATGTGGTTAAAGGTGCAGATAATGGGGAACTGGATTGCTTGGAGCGGAGTTTCCAGAGACGATTTGAACGTTTTGTAATGAATTTTTGACGGATGGTTGATATTAAATGAAAAGTCCATGGGATTTGAAGATCAATCTTTCCCGAAAAAAGCTGAGAAACGGCTACTCATAGCTTTATAAAGCCTTGTAAATTATTACTGATGACAATATTGACAAAGCAGCAATATTCTAAAGTTTCCAATGGTTTTGCAGATGTCTAGTTTACCATTCAAAATATTTAATAAATTCCATACAATTTGTGGCTTGTGAGGTAGCCTCTCTAAGTCTGCAGAAAATTCACTAAGAAGATGGATGGTTGAAATGCCTATGGAAATAATTTAGAATAAAAAAAAATGGCTTTAGATGACTTTGATAGGTAGTATGATTGCAAACCGCGCTGCACTAGAACCACCATGACATTTACAAGATTTGTTTTGAATTGAGCTAGAAATTTTAAAAAGAAACTGTTACCCTCGAACTTTTGCCCCACTTTACATGTTTTCAAAGTGGTAACAAAACTACAGCTTTTCAAAAAAGCCCTTCGCCAAAAGTCCGAAATCAGTATCAATTGGAATGTTTTGATACAACTTAAAATGGTGTTCTAGAAACGTTTTTATTAAAATTCATCTGTAATTTATCACAAATTTTCCGATATATTATGTTTTTAGTTAAACTAATGTGAAAAAACTAATTTCGTTCACAATAATGAAAAATTTAATAAAAATAAATACTTGAGTGAACACAGTTTAATTACTTTCATATTTAGAATCTATTTCGAGTATTTCATCTATAATATCTAGTGTTTTAAGCAGCCTAGGACATTTAAGGAGACTCATCATTTGAAAGTTCTTGACATTGGAGCAAGAAATACGAATGATGATAAATAAAATAAATCTCAATATTTTTTCGAGTATCCTCTCAGGATTCTGAGGAAAATAGTCTCAGGGTTCTGTTGAGTATCCTTCCAAGATTTTGTCGAAACCGTCTCAGAATTTTGTGGAAAATCTTCCCAGGATTCTGTGGAGAATCCTCTCAGACTTCTGTGAATAATTCTCTCAAGATTCTTGTTCAGAATCCTCTCAGGATTCTTTCGAGAATCCTCTCAGAATTCTGTCGAAAATCCTCTCATGATTTTGTCGACAATCCTCTCAGGATCAAGAATCCTTTCCTGTAGAGAATCCTCTTAATATTCTGTTGGGAATTCTTTCAGGATTCTGTGCAAAAATTCTCGGGATTCTGAGGAGAATCCTCTCGGGATTCTATGAAGAATCCTCACAGCATTTTATGGAGAATCCTCTCAGAATTCTGAGGAGAATCCTCTCAGGATTCTAAGGAGAATTCTTTCAGGTTTATGAAGAGAATCCTCTCAGGAAGCTGAGGAGAAACCTCTTAAGATTCTGTGGAGAATCCTCTTAGGGTTCAGTGGAGAACCTTCTCAGGATTCGGTGGAGGATCCTCTTAGGATTCGATGAAGAATCCTCTCAGGATTCGATGAAGAATCCTCTCAGGATTCTATGAAGAATCATTTCAGGATTCTGTGGAGAATCCTCTCAGGATTTTGTGGATAATTCTCACAGGATTCTAAGAAGAATCCTCTCAGGATTCTATGAAGAATCCTCTCAGCATTCTATGGAGAATCCTGTCAGAATTCTGAGGAGAATCCTCTCAGGATTCTGAGGAGAATCCTCTCAGGATTCTAAGGAGAATCCTCTCAGGATTCTATGAAGAATCCTCTCAGCATTCTATGGAGAATCCTGTCTGAATTCTGAGGAGAATCCTCTCAGGATTCTGAGGAGAATCCTCTCAGATTTCTGTGAATAATTTTCTCATGGTTCTTGTTCAGAATTCTTTCAATCGAATATCCTCCTATCGTAAATCCTCTCAGGATTCTGTCAAGAATCGTCTCAGGATTCTGAGAACAATCCTCTCAGAATTTTCTCAGTATCCTCCCCAGATTTCTTGTGATGAGTTTTCTCAGTACTCTTGTTCGGAATTCCGTCAGGACTCTTGTTCATAACTCTCTCAGGATTCTTGTTGCGAATTCTTTCATAATTGTTTTCAGATTTCTCTCAGAATGGTGCCTCTGAATCCTCTCAGGATTGTCTGCATAATCTGTTCAGATATGATAGGATTTGCACCTGAATCCTTTTAGGATTCTTCGTGGATTCCTCTCAGATTTCTCCTCAAAATGTTCGATGAGCTCTTGTCAGAATCCTCACACTTATCGTTCAAGACTGTCGACAAAATGTTTGAAATTCAAGCGAGACATTCAATTCAGTAAAGCATTTCTTTTTTCGTAGGAATTATCCTTTAGGATCATCTCAATTTCAACTCAATCAATTCCAACCCAGAACAGTCAATCAGCCCCTTGAACCGAATTACCGGGAATTCACTTTTCAAAGGGCTAGACACACCTTTCAATCTAGTCCCACTTTAATCCCAGGAATTGCGGTTTTTCGCATTGCCAACTTTTCCTCAAAACAGATCAGACATCGAAACGAAAGAAAGGTCGAACCCTTTTTCTTTGATTCTGCCAAGCCATTCTCCCCAAATGCAGGACACGCATCAAGGGTTGAAATCGAACCCTTAATTCCGAATTGCGGTCAGGGCCCGGAACGGAGTACGAATCAACGGAGGCTGGAAAAATTTTCGCACTTTTGCTCCAATTTTCTCGAAGGGCCATCGCCAATCAAATGCTGGGCCCAGCAGAGTCAAAGTTTGGATGTGATGAATTTTTCATCGAAACCGCATCGAGAAGATGTTTTTTTTTCATCTTTCGAAACTGATGGGCAAAAAATTTACCTGGTTTTCTTCGAGAGATGGAATGAAATATTCAACAGTGTCTAAACGCAATCTATTTTAAGGGACCGGGGGATAATTGCCAAGCAACACCGGAGAGGTTTGGGTTTGTCTTAACGAAGGATATGATGCTCGAGTAATCCACCGAGAGGCAATTCGATTTGGCTTACGACATTGCATTTATTAAGGGATTGGGAAGTGAATTATAAATAACAAGTTTTGTTTCGTTTTTGTTAGAAGTACTCTGAGTTGGTAATGCAATTGTTACAAAATAATGCTTAAATACCCGGATTTCAGAGAAATTGTAACAAATGTTGTTACTTAGTACGATTTTTTACAAAATATAGTATTAAGGTAAATATTTTGAACAGATTTTGAACATTGAACAATATAAAAATAAAGTATGCCAAATCAAACAAAAATATGACTCGAGTTATTTATCTTAACTGCAATATAACACAACACAATAGGTTTTCCAAATTTCAAACTGCTCATTTATAAGATTCGTATTCTGATTCTGACAATTTTTTCAAGTAAAACAAATATTATACAGGCTTTATTATTATTACTTATTATGTCTCAAATGTGTTATAACCCATACTCATTCGATTTGGCTTACAAAAGTATTTTCATCAAATTATTTTAATTAAGTAAAATTGATCATTACATACATTATACATGGATCCATAAACCCGAATGACGGACCTCAACAAAATGGTATTTTGATTATATCATTTTTTTTTACAAATAACAAATTTTGTTCCATTTTTGTCAGAAGTACTATGAGTTGGTAATACATTTGTGACAAAATAAAGCTTTTTTAATCCGGAATTCAATGTAATTCTTACCAACTTTTTTACTTACTACGATTTTTATAATAAAACATGTAAAAACTTAAGTATTGTATTTTTCCAAAACTGAATTATAACAAAAAAAATTTACAAACAATTGCCCTCAATTTTTTTTAAAGCAAATTGTGTTATAATTATGTTTAAAATTCAAACAAATTTGAAACAGCCTTTGCTATTATAACTGATTTTGTAATAATTTTGTTACGGACGGGGCCTGAGATGGAACCCATGACCTTCTGCTCACCAAGCAGAAGCGTTAGCCATTAGACCACCAAGCCCCATACAATTTTGTTCTAATCCGATTCGAAAATAATGAACAACAGATGAAGTACCTCAAGAGTAATTTAATTTTTCATATGGCAAAGATTTCATCTTCCAAGATTTTTTACCTGAAACGATATCCATTCGGTTCATCTTCGTTCGCACGACGAAGGCAAAAACCTTTAGAGGAAAAAAAAAGCTGGGATCCGATTCCCAATTTTGTAATTTAATTTTTTCTCACACAAGTGTGCGCCCAGCTTGTCGCTCGTTGATTAAGTTTGCTAAAAGGGAAATTAAAGGAAGCAGCAAATGGTTATCGGCGGAGTGCACACCTTTCCAGAGGTAAATTGGAAGGGGCGGACGGTCGGCCTTAATTAGAATTTTGCTCACCAGGTCGGCCTAAAACACGCGACGGCAGGTTTTGATGGTGGTGGTGGTGGCTATGGCTTCTGTTGTTGGTTTTTCTTGATTAGCTGGTAATGGGATTGGTTAAGCGGGAAAAGTTTGGCGATTGTCGTTTGTTTTGTGGGATTAAACGATTTGAAGGGGGATCGTGAAGGTGTGAGGAATTTATTGAGGTAAGTTGTTTTTGTCGATTGTGGCGTTTGCTTAATTACTGCTCGCCATATATTGGTTTCGTTTAATCTCGTTGAGGCTGCAAGTTGATTGGAAGAGTTTGCTTCCTTGAAAAAATAATAAAAAAAGTTTATAAATTGGGGATAGGAGGGACGAAACATACACTTGCCTGTAAATTGTTATTGGCTCCGTAATGCTCTTTATTAAGATTGAGCCAATAATTGATATTCTTAAAATATTGAAACTAAGCTCCATAGAATTTAAAATAATTCAAATATTTTTTTTTTATAGCTATTATTTATATTTATATTTTCAAATTTCTTACTCTAATGTCAATAATTGTCAAATAAATTATTGGTATCGTTAAAATAAACATTGTATGCTACTTGAAATACAAGATATTTTAGATGAAATGATCGAAATATTTTCTAAGCTATCACTACATTGAATTGAAATCACTTAAGTGATTATTTTATAGAACATTCCTTGACCAATAATAAAATTTGACTTTCGGTCAATGTTTCTACTAAAAACTTTATATATCAGACAATTTGAATTGAATTACAGATCAATTACCTTAAAACGAACCTTGGAAACCATATGAATCCCTTCCGCTTACCTAAGCATAGTCAAAACTCTCCAATTAATAATCTTTTCGACCAGTCATGATCTACTAGTTCAACTACCATTCCGCTCCAAGAACGAACTCTGTCGTTACTCTAATTAAATGTGCCCTATCGTCTCGTGGTTTCCTGCCCGTTTCCCAAAATAGTTATTTCTCCGACCAAACAGCAAACAGCAACCAACAAATCGCCAAAGTAAACAATCATCGTCGTACTCACACGACGTAACCAAACCGCTAGTTGAGCTAGTCGAAAACCGTAAAAAATGAATTGCACCCAAGGATGTATGTTTTTCTCGACGATGACGACGGTAAACAACCAAGCTCCAGCTTTACAGACGTAGAGGAACTTTTTTTCCGGGGTTTTATGACCCGTCCGAGGAGGAAAATTTCCGTGGAAAATTCACGTTTTGCAGTGGAAATAAAGTGCAATTGCTGTAATGGCACACCTTTCCATGACGAAACCGGACCCAGGAAGTTCGATTGCTGAGTGTTTCAATTGAAATTGACAGGACGTGGAGTTTCGCACTGCAGAAAGAACACATTGGAGTATTTTCATGATGTGTTACGAACAGCTACAACGTTCTGAACAGAACACAGGAAAAGTTTTGAAGAACTAAAATAAGATTGTAATCATTAATCCTGAAAGGATTCTGAATATTAGTTTTGAAAGGGTTCCAAACAAAAATCTTAAAAAAAAAAGTTTGAGCAAAAAGGGAATAAAAAACAGGTTTTAAACAATCTACACAATTATTCTAGGCGTGTTCTTAACAAGACTTTCAAAAAGGAACAAGAGTTCTGAAAATATTCTTCAATAAGAATCCTGAGATAATTCTCCACAGAACTCTGAGAGGATTCTCCACAGATTCATGAGAAAATTTTACACAGATTCCTGACAGAATTCTGAAAAACAATCCTGAGAATAATCCAAACAAGAATCCTGAGAGGATTTTAAAGAAGAATCATAATAGGATTCTGAACCAGAATCCTGAGAGAATTCTAAACAAGAATCCTGAGAGGATTTTGAACAAGATTCCTGATAGGATTCTGAACAAGAAACTTGAGGGGATTCTGAACAAGAATCCTGAGATGATTCTTAACAAAACTCCTGAGAGAATTCTGAACAAGAATCCTGAGTGGATTCTGCACAAGAATCCTGAGAGGATTCTGAACAAGATTCCTGAGAGGATTCTGAACAACAATCCTGAGATGATTCTGAACAAGACTCCTGAGAGAATTTTGAACAAGATTCCTGAGAGGATTCTGAACAAGATACCTGAGAGGATTCTGAGCAAGAATCCTGAGAGGATTTTGATCAATATTCCTGATAGGATACTGAACAAGAAACTTGAGGGGATTCTGAACAAGAATCCTAAGAGGATTCTGAACAAGAATCCTGAGAGGCTTCTAAGCAAGAATCCTGAGAGGATTCTGAACAAGAATCCTGAGAGGATTCTGAACAACAATCCTGAGAGGATTCTGAACAAGACTCCTGAGAGAATTTTGAACAAGATTCCTGAGAGGATTCCGAACAAGAATCCTGGGAGGATTCTGATGAATAATCCTTAGAAGATTCTGAACAAGATTCCTGAGAGGATTCTGAACAAGATTCCTGAGAGGATTCTGAACAAGATTCCTGAGAGGATTCTGAACAAGATTCCTGAGAGGATTCTGAACAACAATCCTGAGAGGATTCTGAACAAGAAACTTGAGGGGATTCTGAACAAGAATCCTGAGATGATTCTTAACAAGACTCCTGAGAGAATTCTGAACAAGAATCCTGAGTGGATTCTGCACAAGAATCCTGAGAGGATTTTGAACTAGATTCCTGATAGGATTCTGAACAAGGAACTTGAGGGGAATCTGAACAAGAACCCCAAGAGGATTCTGAACAAGATTCCTGAGAGGATTCTGAACAACAATCCTGCGAGGATTCTGAACAAGAATCCTGAGAGGATTCTGAACAAGAATCCTGAGATGATTCTTAACAAGAATCCTGAGAGGGTTTTAATCAAGAATCCTGAGAGAATTCTGAACAAGAATTCTGGACAAAAATCTTTAGAGAATTCTGAACAAGATTCCTGAGAGGATTCTGAACAAGATTCCTGAGATGATTCTGAACAAGATTCCTGAGATGATTCTGAACAAGAATCCTGAGAGGATTCTGAGCAAGAATCCTGAGAGGATTTTGATCAATATTCCTGATAGGATACTGAACAAGAAACTTGAGGGGATTCTGAACAAGAATCCTGAGAGGCTTCTAAGCAAGAATCCTGAGAGGATTCTGAACAAGAATCCTGAGAGGATTCTGAACAAGAATCCTGAGAGGATTCTGAACAACAATCCTGAGAGGATTCTGAACAACAATCCTGAGAGGATTCTGAACAAGACTCCTGAGAGAATTCTGAACAAGATTCCTGAGAGGATTCTGAACAAGAATCCTGAGAGGATTTTGAACAAGATTCCTGATAGGATTCTGAACAAGGAACTTGAGGGGAATCTAAACAAGAACCCCAAGAAGATTCTGAACAAGATTCCTGAGAGGATTCTGAACAACAATCCTGCGAGGATTCTGAACAAGAATCCTGAGAGGATTCTGAACAAGAATCCTGAGATGATTCTTAACAAGAATCCTGAGAGGGTTTTAATCAAGAATCCTGAGAGAATTCTGAACAAGAATTCTGGACAATAATCTTTAGAGAATTCTGAACAAGATTCCTGAGAGGTTTCTGAACAAGATTCCTGAGAGGATTCTGAACAAGAATACTGGGAGGATTCCGAGCAAGAATCCTGAGAGGATTTTGATCAATATTCCTGATAGGATACTGAACAAGAATCCTGAGATGATTCTTAACAAGACTCCTGAGAGAATTCTGAACAAGAATCCTGAGTGGATTCTGCACAAGAATCCTGAGAGGATTTTGAACAAGATTCCTGATAGGATTCTGAACAAGGAACTTGAGGGGAATCTGAACAAGAACCCCAAGAGGATTCTGAACAAGATTCCTGAGAGGATTTTGAACAACAATCCTGCGAGGATTCTGAACAAGAATCCTGAGAGGATTCTGAACAAGAATCCTGAGATGATTCTTAACAAGAATCCTGAGAGGGTTTGAATCAAGAATCCTGAGAGAATTCTGAACAAGAATTCTGGACAAAAATCTTTAGAGAATTCTGAACAAGATTCCTGAGATGATTCTGAACAAGATTTCTGAGATGATTCTGAACAAGAATCCTGGGAGGATTCTGAGCAAGAATCCTGAGAGGATTTTGATCAATATTCCTGATAGGATACTGAACAAGAAACTTGAGGGGATTCTGAACAAGAATCCTAAGAGGATTCTGAACAAGAATCCTGAGAGGCTTCTAAGCAAGAATCCTGAGAGGATTCTGAACAACAATCCTGAGAGGATTCTGAACAACAATCCTGAGAGGATTCTGAACAACAATCCTGAGAGGATTCTGAACAAGACTCCTGAGAGAATTCTGAACAAGAATCCTGAGTGGATTCTGCACAAGAATCCTGAGAGGATTTTGAACAAGATTCCTGATAGGATTCTGAACAAGGAACTTGAGGGGAATCTGAACAAGAACCCCAAGAGGATTCTGAACAAGATTCCTGAGAGGATTTTGAACAACAATCCTGCGAGGATTCTGAACAAGAATCCTGAGAGGATTCTGAACAAGAATCCTGAGATGATTCTTAACAAGAATCCTGAGAGGGTTTGAATCAAGAATCCTGAGAGAATTCTGAACAAGAATTCTGGACAAAAATCTTTAGAGAATTCTGAACAAGATTCCTGAGAGGATTCTGAACAAGATTCCTGAGAGGATTCTGAACAAGAATCCTGAGAGGATTCTGAACAACAATCCTGAGAGGATTCTGAACAAGAAACTTGAGGGGATTCTGAACAAGAATCCTGAGATGATTCTTAACAGGAATCCTGAGAGAATTCTGAACAAGAATCCTGAGTGGATTCTGCACAAGAATCCTGAGAGGATTTTGAACAAGATTCCTGATAGGATTCTGAACAAGGAACTTGAGGGGAATCTGAACAAGAACCCCAAGAGGATTCTGGAAAAGATTCCTGAAAGGATTCTGAACAACAATCCTGCGAGGATTCTGAACAAGAATCCTGAGATGATTCTTAACAAGAATCCTGAGAGGGTTTTAATCAAGAATCCTGAGAGAATTCTGAACAAGAATTCTGGACAAAAATCTTTAGAGAATTCTGAACAAGATTCCTGAGAGGTTTCTGAACAAGATTCCTGAGAGGATTCTGAACAAGAATCCTGGGAGGATTCTGAGCAAGAATCCTGAGAGGATTTTGATCAATATTCCTGATAGGATACTGAACAAGAAACTTGAGGGGATTCTGAACAAGAATCCTAAGAGGATTCTGAACAAGAATCCTGAGAGGCTTCTAAGCAAGAATCCTGAGAGGATTCTGAACAACAATCCTGAGAGGATTCTGAACAACAATCCTGAGAGGATTCTGAACAACAATCCTGAGAGGATTCTGAACAAGACTCCTGAGAGAATTCTGAACAAGATTCCTGAGAGGATTCTGAACAAGATTCCTGAGAGAATTCTGAACAAGAATCCTGAGAGGATTCTGAACAACAATCCTGAGAGGATTCTGAACAAGAAACTTGAGGGGATTCTGAACAAGAATCCTGAGATGATTCTTAACAGGACTCCTGAGAGAATTCTGAACAAGAATCCTGAGTGGATTCTGCACAAGAATCCTGAGAGGATTTTGAACAAGATTCCTGATAGGATTCTGAACAAGGAACTTGAGGGGAATTTGAACAAGAACCCCAAGAGGATTCTGGAAAAGATTCCTGAGAGGATTCTGAACAACAATCCTGCGAGGATTCTGAACAAGAATCCTGAGATGATTCTTAACAAGAATCCTGAGAGGGTTTTAATCAAGAATCCTGAGAGAATTCTGAACAAGAATTCTGGACAAAAATCTTTAGAGAATTCTGAACAAGATTCCTGAGAGGTTTCTGAACAAGATTCCTGAGAGGATTCTGAACAAGAATACTGGGAGGATTCTGAGCAAGAATCCTGAGAGGATTTTGATCAATATTCCTGATAGGATACTGAACAAGAAACTTGAGGTGATTCTGAATAAGAATCCTAAGAGGATTCTGAACAAGAATCCTAAGAGGCTTCTAAGCAAGAATCCTGAGAGGATTCTGAACAAGAATCCAGAGAGGATTCTGAACAAGAATCCTGAGAGGATTCTGAACAAGAATCCTGAGAGGATTCTGAACAACAATCCTGAGAGGATTCTGAACAACAATCCTGAGAGGATTCTGAACAAGACTCCTGAGAGAATTCTGAACAAGATTCCTGAGAGGATTCTGAACAAGAATCCTGGGAGGATTCTGAACAAGAATCCTGGGAGGATTCTGAACAAGAATCCTGGGAGGATTCTGATGAATAATCCTTAGAAGATTCTGAACAAGATTCCTGAGAGGATTCTGAATACAACATTCCTGAGAGAATCTGAACAAGGATCCCGAGAGGATTCTAAACAAGAATCCCGAGAGGATTCTAAACAAGAATCATCAGAGAATTCTGAACAAGAATCCTGAGAGGATTCTGAACAAGAATCCTGATAAGAATCTGAACAAAATTTCTGAGAGAATTCTGAACAAGATTACAATCTTGAAAAAATAATAGAGCAAAACTCCACAGGACCTCATTGTTATTTTGATCGTTCTAGTCTAAGCAACCACCTAATCTCCATTCTAACCCAGCCTTGGATTCCGCAACTTTGAGCACACTCCCACCAGTAATCGTAATTACATTTTGATTGATTTAATAGCGCTTCCCAGGAGGACCCCTTCGTGCTTTTCTCATCCTACGTTGAAACCCGATCCCCCGCATCGACCCGAACAACCCCCTCAAACGGAAAATCAATCCGTCAATTATCTGTTGCTCACCGCTATTATAGGGAAAATTACTCCGCACTTAGCCAGGCCCCATTCCTTCGCCTGGTAGTGGCGCAATCCGACCCGACCCGACCCGACCCGACCCGACTCGGGACCCCACCAAAGGCTGTAAATTATCCTTTCAGCTCCTTCCTCCGCATATAGCACGCGCACAGTGCAATTACAACAAATCCCTACCCTTCTGCGGAAGCCGAGAATCGATCCGAGTCCGATTCAAAATGTGTAACAGAATTATAACGAAAAATACCATCAATTGTAATTTAACCCTCGATTTTGATGCTTTTCTTTAGTTATAATTATGGTTTGGTTTGACTTTATTAACGAGATTTTTAGCCCTAGGCTAGTTCATCTCGGGACCAACGGCTTTACTTCCCTTCCGAAGGAAGTCGTCACTATAACTTTTTACGTCATAAGTGACTATGTCGGGGATGGGATTCGATCCCAGGTCCTCGGCGTGAGAGGCGAGTGTTCTAACCACTACACCAGGTCCGTCCCCTAGTTATAATTATGAATACTTCTTTCCGTTATAATTATGAAAAAATAGAGACCAAATATTACAAAAAATATAAGATATTCTACATAAAGTTTATGAAATTTTTTGTTGTAATTACTCAGTGAAACTAAGTTATAAATATGATACAAAAGTTTCTAAATCAGTAATAAGTTTGATACTAATGGAATAAATTTTGTTTTATTTTTTGTTATTTAATACATTATTAGTTAATTTTATAACACATTCTGTTATGAAAAGCTTTGAAATAAATATCTCAATGTACCGTCGTTGGGGGTGACAATGGGTCAAAATGGCATATGTACGATTTGTTTATTGAATAACTATCGCAATTTATCTCCAATAAACTTCAAATTTGGTGTGTATGTACTTTGATGATACATTAACAACTGTTCAAAAAATTATTGAAAAATATTTATTCACAGCGGCACTACAAGTGAATGAAAAATGACCCAATCTCACCTCATAGAGGGGGTGACATTGGGTCACTATTATTGAAATAACTTATTTTTGAGAATATGATTGCAAAACAATTCACAGCTGAAAAATATTGATGAAATACGATGCAAACAAGACGAAAAGATATCTAAGATGTTTCACAAGTATGATAAACCCACTTAAAATAACGATTACACCAAAAATTTGAAGAGCTATGAGAAAATATATGAGACCCAACATTTATCGTCAACTTTACATAAATTTTCTTGTTTGTTTCCCTCAAATTATCTTCAAAGTCTCATCCTCATTGCCATGAAGCCTATTCAGTTTTCCCAAAGGTGTACTGAAACAGTGATTATTTTAAACCCTCGCAAATAGTTATATTTCGGTGCGACATTCCTCGATCAATATATTTCAGGCAGATTTTGACTTCATAGTACCGATATTTCAGCGATCCAACTCATTCGTACTTTCGTGAGATGTTTCTGTAATATGAAAACACTAATAAATAATTAAATTTATTAAAAAAAAAAATTGATAAAATTTTACGATGTTGCTGCGCACGAAACACAGTTGCTGGTTTGAGAAGTTGTCAAAATTCGTTGCATTGTTATTCGATGCACGGAATCCTCAAGTAGACTTGTTTGATGTTTCAGAGATGCTGTATTTAGAAAGAATAAACACATCTTAATGAGAAATGAGAATACCCGGCACCGTAAAATGTCAAAACAGTGGTCTTGCAATTTAATTTACTATCGTTCTTGCTTGACCCAATCTCACCCCACTTTTCAATGTTTTAGACACCGTACCGAAAACAATAACATTTTTGTGGAAAAATCAATTAGATTCCGGAAAATACTTGTGAAGTGTAATGAAAATGCTTTCAACCTTCTACTAATACAACGATAGAGGTTAATGTACATGCGTTATACTTTGGACAGTAGAAATTTAATGCTGTAAATTTTATCTAGTTTCATCATACAAGTTTATTGATATAGTAAACAAAAATTACTTAATCTAAAAATGTAAATTGTGATGAATTATGTGTAATAATATGTCCCCTTACATATGAATAATTATTTCTAGCGATATCAGCGTTTTTAGCTGATATATTACATAAATCATAATTTTCCGTTTTGACCCAATCTCACCCCCTAGACCCATTGTCACCCCCATCGACGGTATATGTTTGTCATTTTATATCAAAGTTATAACATGGTATGTTATATTTTTGAGAATTAGTGTAGTGAATTATATCAAATTTATTACTAGGTATCTTATATCTAAATTATGACAACTTTTGTTATAATTGCTCAGTGAAACTCTGTGGATTGTATCCATTTTTTTTTTAATTTTATGAAAAGGTTTCCAAATCAATAATAATTCTGATTCAATGGTATAACACATTCTAATACTTCAGGTTGTTACAATTTTATTAAACACCAATGATCGGGAAGGCGGATGCAAAGCGATGCGGGCAGGCAGGCAAGCAAGTTTCGAACGAATCAATTATTCAGAAAATCGCGTCACTTGCCTGCCGCCGCACTCTGATGGGTGAGGAAAAATCATTCGATTCGAATTCACTGGGCATTTTTTTCCCTTGTAATGATAGCCCACCTTTTCGCTCCTGAAGCACACGCCATTAAGTTATTGCCTTTTGGAGCGACCGGCGACGACGACGACGACGACGATAGTGCGCGCCTCTATCTTTGGTCCGCGATCTGTCATCTGTTGGTGGGTGCTGAAAATTACACCCAAGCATCGACCCTTTTGGAATCGAACACCAGATGGCGCACGCCGATAAGATTGAACGCTTTTAACGAAATGACATTTATCAACGTGTGTGGGATGTCTGCGTGTTTTCGAGAAAACACCCTCAAAGCGATCGAAGTGAATTGAACGAAAAATAAATGGTGGCCCATTTCGCATAAGGACGTTTCGCATAATGTCAACCGTCTTTTTACGAAACGTCCCTATAGTCCATATAGACATTTCACATAAAGTAGTTTTGTACAAGTTCAGGAATCATTCTAAAGAAGGCATAGAAATATTATTATGCCAAATGTCCATTATGTGAAATGTCCACAGTTAACATTGTGTAAAACGTCTTAATGTGAAATTTACCCCCCACCTCCAAATCCTAGAATCAGGACTTTTTGAAATCCGATCGACGTTCGACAAAGTACTGCAGGCACCATGGCTGTAGCCAGGATTTTCACCAGGAGGGGGCAAGTGACTTCAAAGTTCATTCGTGAATTTCACATAAAATCTTTCATTTTAGACAAACTAGGTGCCGTAAAATGTGGTAAATAGGCCCGGGGAAGTGGTTCACCCAGAGTGAATTTATAGCAGAGAAAAAGTAGATTTTGTATGAAAATTGACAGAAAAATGAATGACAAGTTCATCCACTTCATCTGGCCTATAGTAAAATATATTCACTGACTGCAACAAAATTATAACAGATATTAATACGATTATTTCAAAATTATAACACATTTTGTTACATTTAAAACTATGGGTAAAAACTAATTTGGATAAATTTGAAGCTCATCACGACAAGTCGTTTGAGAAAAATCCCAGCTTTCTAGGTCAATTTTCAAGGCATGTCCATTTTTACGGATGTTACAGATCTTCCGGAGGACCACAAAGTGGCCATTCGACATCATGCGGAGGAAACGATGGTAAACTACTTGAAAGCTCATCACTGCTAGTCCTTTGAAAAAAGACACCAGCTCTCTACGTCAACTTTCAGGATATGTCCATTGTTACAGATGTTCCGGATCTTCCGGAGGGCCATAAAGGGACCTTGACCGCAATCGGTTGCCTCAGGATATCACAATACTACCCGAGAATACATAATTTCTGATTTACCTTAAATTTGAAAAGGAAGTTGATCGGATTTTTACCAGACCTGAACCAGGAGGACACCGGAATATCTCCGGCCACCGGGAATAAATTGGTACACTTTTGCCATCATACGAAACTGGAAGCATATGGATTGCATGTAGTGAAAACCGTATCCAAATCAGTTAAATTGAACATTTGCAATAAAAATTTGAAAAAAGAAATCTCAACCCGGTCGGATACGGGTTAATTTAACCAGCATTTCTTCCAGTAATATTCCTAAATTTTCTCCAGGTTTCCCACAGCGTATTACAGATTAAGCTGATAAGCTGTCAAAATAACAAAAAAATACACTGACTGTAACAAAATTATGATAGATATTGATATGATAATTTCGAAAGTATAACATATTTTGTTGCATGTAAAATTTCGGGTAAAAACTCATTTGGGTAAATTTTAACTCATTTTAGATGTAATAGTTTTAAGAGTGTTATTCCCATTATGAGAATATCGCAATAGTTTAAATAAGGCTTTTAAAAGACCTGACCAAAACGGGAATTGAACTCGGGTCTGTCCAAAATGCCCGACACTGCCTCTACCATGGAGACTATCAACGCACATTCGTGAGAAGTTGATATGGATCGAATCAGGACAGATAGGTTGATTCGCACCTGATATGTCCACCAGATGTCGGATCAAAGTCGGGTTAAATTGCACCCGATGTCTGACCAATGTCAGGTCGGTGATCAAAATAGGTTGGATCGATGTCGGGTCAATGTTGAACTAAATCCATCCTATGTCGATTGTATAAATATCAACAATTGATATTATTGAGTTTTCATTAAATAGAATTAAATGGCATAGCACTAGAATAAATGCTTTATTTACTTTTGGATATTCCACTGAACAGCTAAAAGATTTATTGATTCCAATGTATTCTATCAAATGTATTGAAAATTTAAAATATTAAAACATAAGACATGGCCTTATAAGTTTATACTAATATTGTTTGTTTGTTTTTCCTGAATGCCACCAATTTGTTTTAAGAATTTAACTTATGATCCATATGATACAATCTCTTAACAAATGGATTCAAAGATTTCCGTTTGAACTTTTTCAGGAATTACATTCAGAATTTCTCTAAGGATTGTTACAAGGTTACATTTATTGTATTTTTTTTTCTGGAATCAATTGAAGATTTTTTACAATCTAGTTTTCAGACTTCCTCAAGACATTTCTTAATTTTGTTTTCTGCTGGTAATTTTTGTAAGAATAATTTTTTGAATATGTTTATGATCCACAAATTTGCAGTGAATTCTATCAAGAATTCTTCCATTCTTGAAATTCAATCAAGGATTTCTGAAAAAACTTCAAAAACAATCTCTGAAAAAACTTCAAAAATAATTTCAGTATCCCTTCCACAAAGTCTTCCTGGCATATTTCTTCTTCGTGATATTACTTCCCCACTAGGATAGAGGCTGCATCTCAGCTTAGTGTTTTAAGACCACTTCCACAGTTATTAACCTTTGCGTCCCTGACCTATTTTTACAACCAAATTTTCGTGATCTTCTAGCTCTAATTTCCATAGTTTTCAGCCGATTTCAATAAGATTGTGACATAACACCACCACACTATTCAAGTATCTTGACCTGTATTGGGAACCCTGGTTGGGCGATCAGTTCCGGATTTAACCGGATGTTTCGTGTGGTCTGACCGAAGGTCAGTCGAGACATTTCTATAAACATTTTGCACGGATCAAATAAAACTACAGTGTTTGTAATTGGATCATAAATTAGTATATACCGACTCTCCCAACTCATTTGGAACCATTTTGGCCAGTTTCGGATTCCCTGGACCAAAATTTGATCAGCGCAAACCATATCATGCGACATATCAATCTTCAATTTTTTCTACTGGCAGTATGATATGCTGCAAATTGAGTGAAATTTTGCAATAAAGGGTAATTTACAAGTACTTATTTGATGTTCTGGAGCGGATTCCGGACCCTGGAGAAGGACATCAATCTGATCCATATCATGCGACACATAAATCTTCAATTTTTTTTTCACCGGGAGTATAATATTATACAAATTTCTTGCAAAAGGTTGGGTGATAAAACGTCGAAAGGCAAAACGTCGAATGCCAAAACGTCGAAAGGACAAAACGTCGAAGGGACAAAACGTCGAAAGTGGAAGAATTTAGAAGAATTATTCTATTCCAAAAGAATAAATAATTTACTATGTTCCAAATGTGAGAATGATGGGAAAAAAAATTGAGAGATTAATTCCAAATCGCTGTTGAAAATTGAATGCTTCTGACGTTTCGTCTTTCGACGTATTGTCTTTCGACATTTTGTCCCCAAACCCTTGCAAAATAGCGCCATTTACAAGTACTTCCAGAATGTTCTGAAGCCAATTATGGGACCCAGAAAAAGGTAATCAATCTGCTGATTAAAATCTTTGCGACCTGTCAGAGAGAAGGTCGAAAGACAAAAGGTCGATGAACAAAAATGAAGGGACGAAAGGTCGAAAATATTTCCTTCAAAGGAAAAAAATCCCTCCATGCAAATTGTTTTCAACCTCTTGTTATTTCGACCTATTGTCTTTCGACCTTTTATCCTTTTGACGTTTTGTATTTCGACCTTTTATCCATAAACCGCAATATAGGGCCATAAGTACCGTTGCCCGGGGGCAAATTGATCACTATTTTACAACCTTCGGAAATCAAATGTTGTCAAATAAATTTCGACAAAATCAAAACTCAATTGATTTTTTTAGTTTATGTATTCGACTTTTCATGAACTAATATTAAACATAGTTATAATAATAAAAGTGTGAATATTTCTATGGAAAACTGACCCTAATAAAAATAAAATAGTTCAAAATCATCTTAAGAAATCTATAAACACGGAATGTCTGTGCTGCCAACGAAACCTTCAGCATCCTTTGAAGGAAATGTTTTTTTGGTACCGACCTGACCAAATTCGCCCCAGTGATCAATTTGCCCTCGGACTACGGTACTTCCGGAGTATCCTAGAGCCGATTCCGGGACCCCCATCAGGCTAAGGAAGACCCAAGATTCCTGACATGCCTACTAGGGTTGTTATAGATATAGCACTATAGCAACTACTCTTAGAACCTAATTTTTTTTTTCAGATCACCAAAATCCGGCCATGGATTCATATGAGAATTTCTACAAGGATTTCTTTAGAAGCTCATCCAAAATAGTAACAATAAAGAAGCTCAGAAGCTCTTCTTGCAATTGCAACTTCTTGAAAAAATCAGCCAGAATTTCATCCAGAGATTTCTAAATAAATGTTCACGAGACTGATTCGAAAGTCCACCCATTACTTCGTTAACGAATAATTTCTACAAACACTTAAAAAAATCTTTCAGAAAACTTTTCAATTAAGATTTGTTTAGATTTTTTTTTCTTATAATCGTAGCCAAGAGAGTTCAAGAAGTAGTGTTTTGAGATATTTGCTTTAGATTTTCATACAAAACATTGACGGTGTTCACGGCGAAAGAAAAATCCATGTAAATTTCAGTGTAAAATGATTCACATAAAGGGAATTCCAGATTTGTCGTAAATTCGTGTAAAATTACAATATCGTCATGTAAGTTTCCGCTATACGTCTGTAATCTAGCATGGACTCTAACCGATTGCGCGACAATTCGTATAAATTTGCATGACGTTGATGTAATTTTACACGATGTTTCATGTAAATCTGCTTGATTTTACGCTGAAATTTACATGGATTTTTCTATCTGTGTATGTAATAGTGCCTTTGGACGAACTTTTGCTTGAATATTCAGACAACTCCTGAAAAACAGTATTAGAATACTTCCCTGGGAAATCACAGAACTAAATGCTGTATGAATCAACGCGAGATTTTTTTTTTCTAGATATAATTCATTGAGGAAATCATACGATAACACTAGAAGCACTTCTGATTAGATTCTTGGATTACATGAATTTGCGAAAAAAAAACGCGTTCTAGTAACCAACTAAGCAACAGAACACCATGAGACACGGAATACAGGCTTTCTATTCCGCAGAATCAAAAGGAGTTATGTAGTTTGGTTGGTTAAACCGCCGGTCTAGCGCACGGAGTTGTGAGTTCGAGTCTCACTATAACGGTTTTTTTTTCCACAAATGTATGTCTCAATTTGTCAATCAAACACACACTGTGCCATCTGTTTGAAAGTGTCCAAACAAACCAGCGAATCTGGTATATGCCAGTGAGGGGCATTATTTATGTAATATACGACAACTTCACAAGAATTCGAGAGTAAGTCCTTGTACGGTGTTCCCAAGAATTTCCTGGATGGATTTCTGTAGGTTTCCAGGTTTGAAGCATTATTTTTTTTCAAGAAACACAAATATTATTCATGCAGAAATACCTAGGATATTATCAACAAACTCCTTTTAGAGAATCACTAGAGAAATTTCTTGGGAATTTCTTTTCAATGGTACTACTTGAAAACGATCTCAGTAAAATTCCTGGACAAATCCTTGAAACATTTCTGAGATAATGCTTGTTGGCATCCTTTGATAACGCTAGAAGTTACTGGTGTTCAGTAAGATCTGAAATGATTCAATGTGATGTAAATTCCACAAGACTTCTGGACAAAAATTAGCTGATTTTTTTTCAAATCTATAGAAGAATTATGGGAGGAGTTCTCAGTTTTTTTTTTAATTTGTCTCAAAAAATAGCAGGAAAATTAGCGTTTTAAGCGAGTTTATGGAGACGAATTGCATCCAGAATAGTGCTCGATGATCGTCTAATTGGATTAGATTTCACACATATGGTAGAATAAGTGTTTTCCATGGATAAATCGATCATTTTGACTCAAGAATAACTTTTTAAAAAAGGCCTATGAGTTTTTGAATGCTATTTATTTAAAAATTCTAGTACCACAATTGTGGTTTTAGAGAAGAATGTTCTGTGGAGAAGTTTTAACGAAGCGTTTGGGCTGCAAGAAAAAAAAACTTAAATTTCGAATTACACAAAAACACAATTTTAAATTTTCACCATATAATTTTGATAGAGAACAGATGTTTGGTACAGAGTTTCATGATGGAGAAATTTTTAATAAATTTTTTTTCCTGAGAACAACTTTCGGTAGATTTTCAAAATTTGTTTTTTTTTTGCAGAACAACTACGATTTGGTGATTCAATAAGCATCTTGGAATTATTCTAAACTATAATGATTATCACAATCAATGCTCTAGAAATAGCCATTTTAGAGTTATTTCAAGTGCAATGCAAAAATAAATAGGCCATTTCCATTAGTTTTTCGCGGATTTCCATCAGGAAAAATAAGTTAGTACAAAGAGAAGTGTGGCCTATACTCTCAAAAACCTGTTAGTCTTGGTGGAAAATCGCGAATACCTAATGAAAATGAACTATTTTATTATTTAAATAATAAATTTTTGCATTAAACCTGAGATAACTCGAAAATGGCTACTTCTAAGGATGTGATAATAAACAAATCAGAATATTTTCAAGATTCTTATTTTATCATCAAAACGTATTTATATTGACAAAAAAAAAAAACAAATTTTTGGAAATTTACCAAAAGTTGCTCTTAGAAACTTTTTTATTAAAAATTTATTCATCATGATACTTTTTCCCAAACATCTGTTCCCTATCAAAAATGTATGAATAAAATAATAAAAATGGGGTTTTCGCGTAATTTTAAATTTATTTATTTTTAATTTTCTATGATAAAAATAAAATACTTTTTTAGTGTATATTTTTTTCTTATAGCTTAAGCGGTTCGCTATAACTTCTCCACAGAACATTTTTTCTCTAAAATCAGCAGAATTTATCAAATAAATTGCATGCAAAAACTCATAGGCTTTATTCAAAAATTATTCTTGAGTCAAAATGATCGATTTATCTATGAAAAACACTTATTCTACCATATCGAAAACATGTGATAAATTCACTGCGAATCGAAGATGGTCGAGTTCAGTAATTAACGGATTTGACTTGGAGTTCGTCTGGAGGTATTCATGCCACAATACCGGTAGGTTTCAGGAATAATTTCTAAAAGAATATCTTGAGAAATTGTTGCATATATTTCAAAAACTAACGAAAATTGCTGTGATTCTTAAAACAAATATAATTTCTAAAGCGGTATCACTAAGGAATTTGGAAGTATATCACTAAATAATATTCAAGAATTCTCAAAAGCACCATTTCAGAGGAAAACTTGAAGTAATCTTTCAAATACATTCCAGTATATTCCCTGTCCACATTCCAGAAACAACTCATAGTTTAAAGTAAATAATGGCAGGATTCCACAGATAAAATAGTGTAAGCGTCTTAAAAGAAATTCTATGTATTTTTTTGTAGAGGCTTCATACAGTAATTCAACTTTAAAAAAAAATCTTGCTGAGGACTCGCTGTAGAAATTCGAAGTATTCCCAGCAACGACTTTTGGAATGAATCCTGGAGTAATTCTCGCATAACTTTCCAAAAAAGACCAATGAGCCACTCTCTCCTCTCTCGCTCTCTTTCGATTATAACAGTGCGGATACTGAAGCTTTCGACAATTTAGCAGAAAAAAGTGTTTTCTCTGTTCTCTTCGATTTTAGACGTTCGATGTCTTCAGAGAAAATATTCGTAACTGAGTTTAGCATCTTCTAAGAAGAAAGTTGAATAGGGTGGCCCTTATTTCAGTTTTTATTTTGACTCAAACTTTTTTATTCGATGAAATTTGTGGCTACGCTCTTCCGCAAATTTTTAGAAAATATTATTTTGAGCAACTTTGTCGAAGACAGTTTCGATCTAACTTTTCATTTGAGCTAAGTAAATTGATTTTAGAAGTTTTAATCTAGGGTGGACCCATAAAATCACTTTTTTTGGTCAGACTTTTTTATTTCAATTTAACGTGAAGAAGAGTTACAGAAGAAGTAATGACTCCCATTTTTGCTTGTAATTCTTGTAATTTTTAAGTTATAAGCAAATATAAGTGAAAAACTATGAAATATTTAGATGCCCAGAGCTCATGGAGTTGGTTCGATAGATTTTTCCTTCAAGCGGCATTCAAAACGCCATACAATAGGCAACTTTTACTGTGAGAACGTAATTTTTGTAAATTGAGAAAATTCACTTCAAAAATATACTTAGAAACTCGAAAATCACCGGTAACTCACTATATTTAAAGTTAACGGCGTGCTGCCTTAAGCAAAGTTATAGATATTAGCTAGATCGACAACTTTTTTATACATGACTTTATGGAGAAATATGTAACTCTTCTGAAGACCACATTCACGTAAAACTGAAAATAAAAAAGTTAGACCAAAATAACCGATTTTTTGGGTCCACCCTAAGTAAAAACTTTCAAAATCAACTAACTTAGCTCAAATGAAGAGTTAGATCAAAAACGTCTTGGACAAAATTACAACACATTTTCGGCATATTCCTTGCAAGATCCATTGTGGACAGTTCGACTGGTTTCTGGTCAGATCTGTGACAAAAGTCTGATTGTTTGGTGGACTATAACAATTCTTCGAGAAATCTTTGAAAAATGCAAACAAAAGTTTAACTTTTCCTTTCCACCGGTTAAGAAGCGGGTCAACTCAAAAACCTTTGAAATATTTTTGAGAAGAGAGAAGATCTTTAGCAGATGTCTATTTTTTGCTATACTCCAAGAATTTACGAAGAGTTTGATATGAAGAAACTATATATAAAAGTATATGAATGCTTAAGATAATTTTTGGAAAACCCCAATGAAATGTTATCCTTTTCAGCGGAGGGGGCTACGCCCCTGGCAAGCACGGCAAAAAAATGGAAAATCCTCCCCGAATGGCAACAATTGTACCAAATGGAGATATCAATCCTCAGGGTTTAACCGGGTGGACGCCAAGCCAAGCCGCCGGGAATAATACGTCGGACGGTCGGTCGGTCGGGACGTCGTCGAGTGTCATCATAAATTTCAACCCATAAATATGTAAATTAGAGCGTTTGGCGATGAATAAATAATGATTGATTTATTGATTTGATAGTGTCGAGGCAATCGTCGAGCAATGGCTGCTGAGTGCTGCTAGGCAGTTGGTATTAGCTCTTTATAGCTGGTAGCTCAATGGACTTTCGCTGTCTGGGAGTTGGGGAAGGGGGGGTTCAGCGAAGGGAGGTAACGTGTAGTAACAGCTGAAATGTGTCACATAGTGACACCGCTACCAGCTGGTGCCATGTGCCAGTCGGCAGTGTTTGGGTGGACTTTGTGTGTAATATTTTTTTGCTGTACTGCGATTACCTAAATTGAAGGTTTGCCGAGAGAGATGGGACATCAAGGTTGAATAATTTAAACCCCGGTAATAGGTTGGGAAACAAACAATTAAAGTCACTATCTAGGACAATGGAAATAAAGAACTGGTAATTTTCCATAAAGTTGTGCGAATCGAGAGAAGCCTTTCAAAGAAACACGTAAAACATCTCGAAAATTAAATTCTTTTAAAAATATTTCAATGATTTTTGAAGATCAGAGGATTTTTTGACCAAAATCGTCAAAATCCTGACATGATTCTTGTTCAGAATCCTCATAGGACTTCTGTTTTTTGTCATAATCCTGATAGGGTTCTTGAACGGAGTCCTCACTGGATTCTTGCACAATACCTCAAAAGTTCCATGTACAAAAACTTCTCAGGATTTTCGAGGAGAATCCTCTCAGGATTTTTAAGAGAATCCTCTCACGATTCTCAGGAAAATCTTTTCACGATTCTGAGGAGAGTCTTCTCACGATTCTGAGGAGAATCCTTTCATAATTCTGTGAAGAATCCTCCAAGGATTCTTTGGAGAATCCTCTTAGGAATTTGAGGAGAATCTTCTCAGGATTCTGAGGATAATCCTCTTATGATTTTGAGAAGAATCCTCTCAGGATTCTAACGAGAATCCTTTAAGGATTCTAACGAGAATCCTCTCAGGATTTTAAAGAAAATCCTCTCAGGATTTTTAAAAGAATCCTCTCAGGATTCTGAGGAGAATCTTCTCAGAATTAACATCAGAATCCTCTGAGGATTCTTTTCTCAGGTTCCTCTCTGGATTTTGTTCAAAATCCTCTAAGGATTCTGAGGAGAACCCTCCCAGGAATACTGTCAGAATTCTTTTAAGAATCATCTTAGTATTCTCTTCTCAGGATTTTTTTTTACAAATTCTCTCATGATTTCCTTCAGAATTCTCTCAGGATTCGCACAAGAGTCCTGCTGGGATTTTCACAAGAATCCTCTCAGCATTGTCTACAAAATGCTCTGAGGATTCTTTTCATAATCCATTCTGTATTTTTCTTGAATTTCTTGGAAAAAAAAAGTTTATCAAGGCTTCTTACAATTTTTTATTTTTTCTTAAGTCTGGCTGATTAGCTTAGGCTTAAACGCCATTACTCGCTGGTAACTTAATCTCTTATAAAGGTTATGCGACTTTCATGAGCATTTATTTTAATTTTAACATTTCATGATCAACATGATAACTTCATCAGGCCCTCGGTACGCTTCGGTGCACTTTTTTTTCTTCCTCAATCCATATTCAAAGGTACTAACTCCAAACACCTAAAACCCATAATGTTCCATATCGCTCCGTTCGCACTTACTTATAATTATCCGGTGGTTATTCCAGCAACACCTCAATTTCACACCACGCACGGCTAGCTCCAGCACAGCGTGCCTTAGGCGTCCTGTTGCTTTCAATTTGCCACCTTTTACGACCGACCGACGCCTTCATTTGCGTTTAGCCTTCGGGAGTTTCCTGTTTACGCCAAACCACAAAACTTTCCTCCCATCCACCGCCCAAAAACATTTCCCAGTTTCTATCATTTTTCCTAATCACCATCACTCGTCTGCTCGGTTAGCGTTTTTCGGGAGCTTTTCGGCAGTGGTTCCCAAACTAACGGATCCTAAAGCTTTGACTGAGTTTGAAAATCGTTGGATGATCGAGGACAGGTCGAATTTGGGAATCTCTCCACAGGACCTTCCGCCAGCATCAAGAATCAATAACCATAAATGTGTTTTTCCCTTCCCTTCTGGTGCTCATTTTTCCGAATTTTAATGTTTGTGGCGGCAATATTTTCCCATCATCGCGGTCCGGTTGGCCTGCCTGCCTGCCTGTTTCATCGTGGTCATGATTTTACGACGCGAACCTAGAAATTCAATATTCGAACCGGGCCTGGATGGACGAGGGCAATGAAAAATGATGTGCCTCCTGCAAAAAGCGGCAATGGCAAAATAAGAGTAAACTCTTGTTTAGAACTTTTTTAATAAAAATTTACTTCACTCGGTACTTTGCTCTCCGTGTCCGCCATCCCTAATGCTGTGAAGCTTGATCGAGCACAATTTGAATCCATGGGACGAGTCCTTGGCCTCGAATGGTCGTCCGAGTGCATTTCACAGTCAATAGCGCAAAAGTTTGGGGGAGTTGTGAGTGGAGTAGGGAAAAGTGTGATAGAAACTTGTGCAATGCGATACGAAATGTACGAATTCGTGGCATTACAATACGCAGTGTAACATACGTTGATTACCGAAATCATTATGATGTGAAGATTGAACATAAGTCTAGACCTCAAACCATTAATATCTTCAAAACTTTTCCAACGAGATATCATTTTGATAAGCCTTACCACAGATTATAGAGAGGAGTATCTTCAGCAGTTTGTGACAAAAAAAATGTGTAAGAATATCCTGAAAAGGCTGAAGAATATTGAAAGAATCATGAGATGATTCAAAATAATCATCCTGAAAGGATTCTAAACCAAAGACCTGAGAGGATTCTGCACAAAAATCATGGAAAGATTCTGGATAGGGAATCTAAGAGGATACTCGAGGGATCCTGTACAAACAAAAGAAAATTCTGAAAAAAAATCTCCATAGCATCCTGAAAGAATTCCCTTCAGAATCGTGAGAGGATCCTCCACAGAATCCCGAGAGGATTCTCCACAGAATCCGGAGAAAATTCTCATCAGAATCCTGAGCGCATTCTCCAAAGAATCAGGATAAGCATCAGAACCGTCAAAGGATTCTCTTTAGAATGCTAAGAGGATTCTCCTCAGAATCCTGAGAGGATTCTTCTCTGAATCCTGAGAGAATTCTTCTCAGAATCCTGAGAGGATACTTCTCAGAATCCTGAGAGGATACTTCTCAGAATCCTGCGAGGATTCTTCTCAGAATCCTGCGAGGATTCTTCTCAGAATCCTGCGAGGATTCTTCTCAGAATCCTGCGAGGATTCTCCTCAGAATCCTGAGAGGATTCTCATCAGAATCCGAGAAGGAATCTCCTTAGAATCCTGAAAGGATTCACCACAAAATCCGGAGAGAATTCTCCTCAGAATCTAGAGAAGATTCTGCTCAGAATCCGGAGAGAATTCTCCTTAGAATCCGGAGAGAATTCTCCTCAGAATCCAGAGAGAATTCTCCTCAGAATCTAGAGAGGATTCTCCTCAGGATCCTGAGAGTATTCTCCTCAGAATCCTGAGAGGAATTTTTCTCAGAGTTCTGAGAGGATTCTCCTTAGGATCCTGAGAGGATTGTCCTCAGAATCCTGAGAGGATTCTTCTAAAAATCCTGGTAGGAATCTCCTCAAAACCAGAGAGGATTCTACTTAGAATCCTGAGAGTATTCAAGACAGAATCCTTAGGGGATTCTCGACAGAATCCTGAGAGGATTCTCGACAGAATCCTGAGAGGATTCTCTTCAGAATCCTTAGAGGATTCTCTTCAGAATCCTGAGAGGATTCTCTTCAGAATCCTGAGAGGATTCTCCTCAGAATCCTGTGAGAATTCAAGACAGAATCCTGAGAGGATTCTCGACAGAATCCTGATAGGATTCTCGACAGAATCCTGAGAGTATTCTCGACAGAATCCTGAGAGGATTCTCGGTAGAATCCTGAGAGGATTCTCGGTAGAATCCTGAGAGGATTCTCGGTAGAATCTTGAGAGGATTCTCTTCAGAATCCTGAGAGGATTCTCTTCAGAATCCTGAGAGGATTCTCTTCAGAATCCTGAGAGGATTCTCTTCAGAATCCTGAGAGGATTCTCTTCAGAATCCTGAGAGGATTCTCTTCAGAATCCTGAGAGGATTCTCTTCAGAATCCTGAGAGGATTCTCTTCAGAATCCTGAGAGGATTCTCCTCAGAATCCTGAGAGGATTCTCGACAGAATCCTGAGAGCATTCTCGACAGAATCCTGAGACGATTCTCGACAGAATCCTGAGACGATTCTCGACAGAATCCTGAGACGATTCTCGACAGAATTCTGAGACGATTCTCGACAGAATCCTGAGACGATTCTCGACAGAATCCTGAGACGATTCTCGACAGAATCCTGTGGAAATTCTTTTCATAATCCTGAGAGAATTTTTCTCAGAATCCTCAGAGGATTCTCCTCAGAATCTCGAGAGGATTCTCCTTAGAATTCAGAAAAAAAAATCTCGCCGGAGTCCTGAGTAGATTCTGCTCAAAATCCTGATAGTGTTCTCCTTAGCATCCTGAGAGGATTCTGCTCATAATTTTGAAAGGATTCTCCTCAGTTTTTTGAAAGAATTCTCTTCAGAATCCTGAGAGGATTCTCCTCAGAAATCAAAGAGCATTCTCCTAAACATTCGGAGAGGAATCTTCTCAGAATCCGAAGAGCATTCTCCTCAGAATCCGAAGAGCATTCTCCTCAGAATCCGAAGAGCATTCTCCTCAGAATCCGGAGAGGATTCTCCTCAGAATCCTGAGAGGATTCTCTTCAGAATCCGGAGAGCATTCTCCTCAGAATCTGGAGAAGATTCTCCTCAGAATCCGGAGAGGATTCTCCTCAGAATCCTGAAAGAATTATCCTCAGAATCCTGACAGGATTCCCCTCCGAATCCAGACAGGATTCTCCTCAGAATCCTGAGAGTATTCTCCTCAGAATCCTGAGAGGACTTTCCTCAGAGTTACGAGAGGATTCTCCTTAGGATCCTGAGAGGATTGTCCTCAGAATCCTGAGAGGATCTCCTCAAAATCCTGGTAGGAATCTTCTCAAAACCAGAGAGGATTCTCGACAGAATCCTGAGAGGATTCTCGACAGAATCCTGAGAGGATTCTCGACAGAATTCTGAGAGGATTCTCGACAGAATCCTGAGAGGATTCTCGACAGAATCCTGAGATGATTCTCAACAGAATCCTTAGAGGATTCTCAACAGAATCCTTAGAGGATTCTCAACAGAATCCTTAGAGGATTCTCAACAGAATCCTTAGAGGATTCTCTTCAGAATCCTGAGAGGATTCTACTCAGAATCCTGTGAGAATTCTAGACTGAATCCTGAGAGGATTCTCGACAGAATCCTA
Source organism: Aedes aegypti (assembly GCF_002204515.2). Lineage (NCBI taxonomy): Eukaryota > Metazoa > Arthropoda > Insecta > Diptera > Culicidae > Aedes > Aedes aegypti. The sequence goes on along the minus strand of NC_035107.1, from coordinate 219,647,546 downwards.
CAGAATCCTGAGAGGATTCTCGGTAGAATCCTGAGAGGATTCTCTTCAAAATCCTGAGAGGAGTCTCCTCAGAATCCTGAGAGGATTCTCTTCAGAATCCTGAGAGGATTCTCTTCAGAATCCTGAGAGGATTCTCGATTCCTGAGAGCATTCTCGACAGAATCCTGAGACGATTCATGACAGATTCCTGAGACGATTCTCGACAGAATCCTGTGGAAATGCTTTTCATAATCCTGAGAGAATTCTCCTCAGAATCCTCAGAGGATTCTCCTCAGAATCTCGAGAGGATTCCCCTTAGAATTCAGAAAAAAAAAATCTCGCCGGAGTCCTGAGTAGATTCTGCTCAAAATCCTGATAGTGTTCTCCTTAGCATCCTGAGAGGATTCTGCTCATAATTCTGAAAGGATTCTCCTCAGTTTTTTGAAAGAATTCTCTTCAGAATCCTGATAGAATTCTCCTCAGAATTCTGAGAGGATTTTCCTCAGTATCCTGAGAGGATTCTCCTCAGTATTCCAAAATTCTAAGAGAATTCTCCTCAGGATTGTGTTGAGAATTCTCTTAGGATGCAGCCGATAATATTCATTTAACAATGAATACTTTTAGCATTGTTACAAAAATTCTCGAATATATTTTCCAAGAAACCTCTTCAACGTTCCGTTTTTATTTCTTCAGGTTATCCTCCAATAATCCTCATGCCACACAAAAGCTTCGCTTTGTAAAATTATGATAGACCTAATTAAAAATTCATGACTCGTTACGCCTCTCGCATCAACTCAATTTCATAAGGGCACGAGCAATTAAACATTCAAAGGAGCATGCAAATTGAGGCAGCTGTGATTGCTTATCCTTTACTTATCCTTCTTCCTTCTCATTTAGATAGGCCACAGGAAGTCCTAACAAATAAGCCCAAACGACACACCCCTGTAAGTCAATTTTTAATCACTTTCGGGTGGGTGACAACCCCAATTCCAAAACTGGGTGAATCGAAACAATAAAAAAGTTCTGCACAAGTAGCTGAATTATTGAGCTCGTAGATTGGAGCATGTAGGAAGGTAGAATCTCCTACGATTCAGAAAAGCTAAGACAGGTTATAGGGAAGCACTTTTTAAGATGATGTTATCCCATAAACTTAACGACTCGTGTGAGCGCGTGTCAATAAAAGTTTGTAGCGTGTTCCGGTTGTACATCGAGGCTTTACAGCTTTTGAAAAGTGTGTAGAATTCAACGTCGCGGATTACGAGTTGGATGGGGGTTCTTTGATGGGTGACATCGATGGCCTTGGTTGAACACATGAGGTCACGATTTATGCGCTCTTTGGGAGTATGACGGCATTAACTCGAGAAGCGGTTGCAGAATTGGTGTAGCAACTTCAGAATAATACCACAAGTATGCCTGAATCATCGAATTCGATTCTTGCTAGACATGAAAATGACTTTTTGGACTGAATCTGGTTTATCGCTCTACTGGTTCACCAGAGCTCATCTGAACTCATATGGAGCTTCTATTACTCACAGGCATCCATTACAACCGGCAGAGAGATCTGAGAATGAGCCTCCAGAACTCGAAGTCACATTTCATAGCTTTCGTATTAAGGTATCAATTCAACAATTCCCTGTAGATACGTTCCAACAATCCTTCTAGAAGTGTTTTTGAACCAAAAAAATTGAATTTTGCTTCGATATAAACGAAATATGGCTGACAGAGGGATCTCAGTATGGATCTCTAGGACTCGGAGGCACGTTTCATAACTGTCGTATTAAAGGGAAGCATCATATAATGAATTTCCTGTAGACCCCTGACAACCCCAGAGCACTTCTAGGAGTGTCCTGCAACAAAAAAAAAAATTGTTTTTTTCTTCAATATAAACGAAATATAGCTCACAGAGAGATCTCGGTGTGTATCTCCTGGACTCGAAGTCACGTTTCATTGCTGGCTGATTGAGGCGCAGTTTCAATTAATAAATTCGCTGTAGATCCGCTCCAACAATCCCAGAGCACTTCGATGAGTGACCTACAACCAAAAAAATTGAATGTCGCTTCAATATAAACAAAATAGATGGGACCGTTCACCAACTCAAGGCTCTACCATAGTCTTACATCCGCCAAAAAGTAAAATTTCTGTCCGGGATCAAAGTATGAATTGTTTTTTGATCCCTGGAAAGGGAATATAGGCAATTTTCTACTTTAAACCTCTCAATCCCGGGGACAGATTACACGTCCAAATCCAACTTTCCAGACAATTACGAAGGATAAGACACCTTGCCAAAATACTGGTGGCCACCATCAGCGGCTCGTTACTCCATTATTTCGGTAAATTTCAATTCTTACCGCTCGGCACGCACATCGGCGAGATGAGGCTGACAAAAGAGCGCGAGTGTTCTTTTTGATAAAGTTACGGCACTCTTATTTATGGTGGGTGCCACATCCCCCAAGTCGTCCGCCGTTTCTTTGTTGTCCTGTGCTGATGCTTCGCCGTCTTGCTTACCTGTGTAAAGAAAAGAGATGAGAAAATCGCGTTAATAATAATTTACAACAGCCTAAGTCGGAGGAAGGGGGGGTGGGGGAAGACCCAGATTTTTTGTTCCCGAGCCTGATGTAAGGATGTAAGGAAGGGATCGACGAGATTAGAAAGGCGAAACAACTCTCGAGGCGGAATGCTACGGGCTTTTGGCCCCCATTTCGAGACGGACGATGAAGATGATGGCAGGCGAAAATTGTTTTCCATAATGTAATGCTCCGGAAGAAAAAGTTTTCTCTCCGACCGACGACTTTCCGAATACGGGCCCAAAACGAGAAATTTAATTTCAAATTGTTCCGTTTTATGAAATATTAAAATACTTTCGCGAAAGATTGGTGTCTTTTGCTGGTGCTCCGAAAAATGGAAATGACACATCGCGAAGCGTTTGGAGCATAAGATTCGCTCTTTAAGACGATACATGTCTCACAACTGGTTGCTTTGCGAAAGAAAATTGGAATACTTTCAAGTTCGGTTGTTCGTTTCTGGGGGTTTCCAGAAACGATGATGAATTCCATGGCAGCTATGACTTACTGTCAGCGTTTTGACAAAGAAACATTTGTTCAATCGAGCAAATAGCGATGTATGGTAATATAACGAGGTGAAAACTCTGGAATTCTCCGTATTGCGATACTGCGAAAGGATTTGCCGAGAGGGGTGGGAAATGAGTTATACTTGGTTTCACTGACAACTTATGACAATGAAAGGATTAGATTGAGAAAAGAAGGCTTACAAATAAATGTGCCCTTTTGTTGGCGCTATGAAGGATAAAGTGGGATTTATGAAACTTTATGAGGACTCTGAGGAGAATCTTCTCAAGATTCTGAGAAAAATCCTCTTAGGAATCTGAATAAGTCGCGAATTTTTTTTTATGAGACTCCACTCAGGATTCTGAGAAAAAGCCACTCAGAGTTCTAAGGAAAATCCTCTCAGGATTCTGAGATGAATCTTTTAAGAATTTCAAGGAAAATCCTCTCACTATTCTGAAAAGAATCCTCTCAGGATTCTGAGGAGACTCCTCTCAGGATTCTGAGGAGACTCCTCTCAGGATTCTGAGGAGAATTGTCTCAGGATTCTGAGGAGTATCTTTTAAGGATTTTGAGGACAATCCTCTCACAATTATGAGGAGAATCCTCTCAGGATTCTGAGGAAAATCCTCGTAGGATTTTGAGGAGAATCCTCTCAGGATTTTGAGGAGAATCCTCTCAGGATTCTGATGAGAATCTTCCCAGGATTCTGAGGAGAGTGCTCTTAGGACTCTGAGAAGAATCCTCTCAGGATTCTGAGGTAAATCCTCTCAGGATTGTGAGGAGAATCCTCTCAGGATTGTGAGGAGAATCCTCTCAGGATTCTGAGGAGAATCCTCTCAGGATTCTGAGCAGAATCCTCTCAGGATTCTGAGCAGAATCCTCTCGGGATTATGAGGAGAATCCTCTCAGGATTCTGAGGAGAATCCTCTCAGGATTCTGAGGAGAATCCTCTCAGGATTCTGAGGAGAATCCTCTCAGGATTCTGAGGAGAATCCTCTCAGGATTCTGAGGAGAATCCTCTCAGGATTCTGAGGAGAATCCTCTCAGGATTCTGAGGAGAATCCTCTCAGGATTCTGAGGAGAATCCTCTCAGGATTCTGAGGAGAATCCTCTCAGGATTCTGAGGAGAATCCTCTCAGGATTCTGAGGAGAATCCTCTCAGGATTCTGAGGAGAATCCTCTCAGGATTCTGAGGAGAATCCTCACAGGATTCTGAGGAGAATCCTCTCAGGATTCTGAGGAGAATCCTCCCAGGATTCTGAGGAGAATCCTCCCAGGATTCTGAGGAGAATCCTCTCAGGATTCTGAGGAGAATCCTCTCAGGATTCTGAGGAGAATCCTCTCAGGATTCTGAGGAGAATCCTCTCAGGATTCTGAGGAGAATCCTCTCAGGATTCTGAGGAGAATCCTCTCAGGATTCTGAGGAGAATCCTCTCAGGATTCTGAGGAGAATCCTCTCAGGATTCTGAGGAGAATCCTCTCAGGATTCTGAGGAGAATCCTCTCAGGATTCTGAGGAGAATCCTCTCAGGATTCTGAGGAGAATCCTCTCAGGATTCTGAGGAGAATCCTCTCAGGATTCTGAGGAGAATCCTCTCAGGATTCTGAGGAGAATCCTCTCCGGATTCTGAGGAGAATCCTCTCAGGATTCAGAGAAGAATCCTCTCTGGATTCTGAGAAGAATCCTCTCAGGATTCTGATGAGAATCCTCTCAGGATTTTGATGAGAATCCTCTCAGGATTCTGATGATAATCCTCTCAGGATTTTGAGGAGAATCCTCTCAGAATTCTGATGAGAATCCTCTCAGGATTCTGATGAGAATTCTCTCATGATTCTGATAAAAATCCTTTCAGGATTCTGATAAGAATCCTCTCATGATTCTGATGAGAATCCTCTCAGGATTCTGATGAGAATCCTCTCAGGATTCTGATGAGAATCCTCTCAGGATTCTGATGAGAATCCTCTCAGGATTCTGTGAAGAATCCTCTCAAGATTCTAAGAAGCATCCGCTTAGGATTCCGACAAGAATCCTCTCAGGATTCTGAGGAGAATCCTCTCAGGATTCTGAGGAGAATCCTCTCAGGATTCTGAGAAGAATCCTCTCAGGATTCTGAGGAGAATCCTCTCCAGATTCTGAGGAGAATCCTCTCAGGATTCTGAGGAGAATCCTCTCAGGATTCAGAGAAGAATCCTCTCTGGATTCAGAAAAGAATCCTCTCTGGATTCTGAGAAGAATCCTCTCAGGATTCTGATGAGAATCCTCTCAGGATTTTGATGAGAATCCTCTCAGCATTCTGATGATAATCCTCTCAGGATTTTGAGGAGAATCCTCTCAGAATTCTGATGAGAATCCTCTCAGGATTCTGATGAGAATTCTCTCATGATTCTGATAAAAATCCTTTCAGGATTCTGATAAGAATCCTCTCATGATTCTGATGAGAATCCTCTCAGGATTCTGATGAGAATCCTCTCAGGATTCTGATGAGAATCCTCTCAGGATTCTGATGAGAATCCTCTCAGGATTCTGATGAGAATCCTCTCAGGATTCTGATGAGAATCCTCTCAGGATTCTGAGGAGAATCCTCTCAGGATTCTGAGGAGAATCCTCTCAAGATTCTGAGAAGAATCCTCTCAAGATTCTAAGAAGCATCCGCTTAGGATTCCGACAAGAATCCTCTCAGGATTCTGAGGACAATCCTCTCAGGATTCTGATGAGAATCCTCTAAGAATTCCGATGAAAATCCTTTCAGGATTCTGAGGAGAATCCTCTCAGGATTGTGAGGAGAATCCTCTCAGGATATTGAGGAGAATCTTCTCAGGATTCTGAGGAGAATCCTCTCAGGATTCCGATGAAAGTCCTCTCAGGATTCTGAGGACAATCCTCTTAAGATTTTGAGAAGAATCCTCTCAGGTTTCTGAGAAGCATCCGCTTAGGATTCTGACAAGAATCCTCTCAGGATTCTGAGGACAATCCTCTCAAGATTATGAGGAGAATCCTCTCAGAATTTTGAGGGGATTCTTCTCAGTATTCTAAGGAAAATCCTCTCAAGATTTTGAGGAGAATCCTCTCAGGGTTCTGATGAGAATTCTCTCAAGGTTCTAAAGAGAATCCTTTCAGGATTCCGACGAGAATCCTCTCAGGATTCGGGCGAGAATCCTCTCAGGATTCGGGCGAGAATCCTCTCAGGATTCTGAGGAGAATCCTGTTAAGATTCAGAGGATAATACTGTCAGCATTTTTCTCTCTCGATAAATATTTCTGTATGTAGTACAGAAACATTTTTTCTGCATTATCATATTATTTTTGAGGCATTGCTTAAAAATTTGTTTGCAAAATACTAAATTGTTCATCAGTGAATCGTACACAACTAAATCTTTTCCATATTAACATCGATTTTAAAACTTATCCAACCACAATAAACCCCATTCAATCTGTGACCTATCAGTGCGTATCAAGCTCGCTGCTCTAATCACTTTTCAGCGAGCTCCCTCACTATTCAGCCGGATGGCCTCCTAAAGAACAAACTTAAGCTGCTTTACGGCCACTTTAGAATCGCACCCGCAATTTCACGCCCGAGTTGTCCCCAATTTCCTTCCATTAGCAGCCCCTCAACGTGAGCCTTTCCATTGCAAGTAAGTTCACGTGTGCGAGTGGCTGTAATCACCGTTCTCGTTCAGAATAATACTAATTGCAACACGGGCTCCACCGTCGACCGTCGTCGACGCCTTTAATCTCTTTGTGTTGTTCTAAGGTCCGTGCCAAAGACGTCGACGAAGGTGAAATGGACCACTTGGTCCGAAAATCCTGCGGAAAGCGGTAGTGGCTTTAAGTCCTAGAATATGTTACTCACACTTTAAGAGACCGATAGAGTAGAGAGTCTTCGCACCATCACCTCGACGGAGATCTGTACCATCGAGGAAGACGACGACCCGACTCGGAAAGGTAAGAGTGTGTACTTTTTACCTTTTCAAAATGCGAAACGCCGCCGTCTTCGTTCGGCATCGTGGTGCTGCCATTGCCTTGATGCTTCCGAAAGTGAGGACAGAGTTGGGGCTTTGAGGGTGGTGGTGGCGGTGGGACGGTGTCGGTTATAATCCTAGGTACTTGGAAATGGAAACAAGTCTTGCCGTTCCTGATGTGTTGCAACCCCCGTGCAAACCGACAGACGACTCAAGGAATGGGGAGGGCAACTACAAGGACCACCACCTCTTTGGATGCTGCTCATGGTGAGAGTCGAGGTAGGGGAAGATGGTTCAATATGGAAACTTGAGTTCAGTCGCATTTTATGGAGAAAACAAAAACAAAGTTTATAAAATGCATTAGAAAACAATATGTCTCATTGAAATCCTGAGGATTCTTCTCAGAATCCTGAGAGGATTCTCCTCAGAATCCAGAGAAGATTTTTCTAAGAATCCTGAGAGGATCCTCCTCAGAATCTTGAGAGGATTTTCCTCAGAATCCTGAAAGGTTTCTTCTCAGAATCCAGAGAGGATTCTGCTCAGAATCCTGAGAGGATTCTCCTCAGAATCCTGAGAGGATTTTCCTCAGAATCCTGAGAGCATTCTGCTCAGAATCCTCAGAGGGTTTTCCTGAGAATCCAGAGCAGATTCTCCTCAGAATCCTAAGAGGAATCTCCTCAGAATCCTGATAGAATTCTCCACAGAATCCTAAGAGGATTCTCCTCGGAATCTTGAGAGGATTCTCCCCAGAATCCTGAGAAGATTCTCCCCAGAATCCTGAGAAGATTCTCCCCAGAATCCTGAGAGGATTCTCCTCAGAATCCTGAGAGGATTCGACTCAGAATCCAGAGAGGATTCTGCTCAGAATCCAGAGAGAATTCTGCTCAGAATCCAGAGGAGATTCTGCTCAGAATCCCGAGAGCATTCAACTCAGAATCCCAAGTGCATTCAACTCAGAATCCTGAGAGGGTTTCTGAGGGGGGAAGATTCTCCTCAAAATCCTGAGAGGAATCTCCTCAGAATCCTGAGAGAATTCTTCACAGAATCCTGAGAGGATTCTCCTCATAACTTTTAGAGGATTCTGCTCAGTATTCTTAAAGGATTTTCTTCAAAATCCTAAGAGAATTCTCTTCGAAATCCTGAGAGGATTCTCATCAGAAAGGATCGTCATCAGATTCCTGAGAAGATCCTCATTATAATCCTGAGAGGATTCTCCTCACAATCGTGATAGGATATATGAATCAATCCTTCATTTTGCTCAGACATTATTTCATACGTTTCTCTATGAATTCTACCAGAAATTTCCCTAAAGACTATTGAATTTTCATCCTGGCATTTGTTATATGTAGTTTCTAAATGGTTTCATCTAAAGATATCACCTGATATTCCTCCATTGATTTCAGCGAAGATTCCTTCAAATATTTTTGCTAGATTTATTCAGGAAATGAATCTTCTAAGAGTTGTTCACATAGTTCCAAATAGTTCTCTTTCAGAAATTTTTCAAGAATATCTTCAGGGATTTCTCCAACTATTCAAGAGTTTCTTCAACTATTCATCCACCAGTTTTCCTCAAAATTCCACCGTTCAAGAAAATCAGAAATTGTGCAAGGATTTTTCAATGTTTTTTTTTTTGTTTTTTTCCGTTAATATCCTCACAGATAGTTCAAAGAATTTCTGTGAGAATTTCTTAAGAACTTACTACAAGGATTTTTTCATAGATTTACTATTGTTTTTATACTACTATCACTGTTAATATTACTAATATTACTTGTTCAGAATCCTTTCAGGATTCTTGTTCAGAATCGTTTCAGGATTCGTGTTCAGAATCCTTTTAGGTTTCATGTCCACAATCCTTTGAGGATTTTTGTTCAGAATCCTTGGAGAATTCTTGTTCGGAGTCGTTGTAGGATTCTTGTTTAAAATCCTTTAAGGATTATTGTTCACGATCCTTTGAGGATTTTTGTTCAGAATCGTCTAAGGATTCTAGATTAGAACGTTTCATGATCTGAATCCTTTTACGATTCTTTTTCAGAATCCTTTTAGGATTTTTGGTCAGAATCTTGTAAGGATTCTTGTTCAGAATTCTTTAAGGGTTCTTGTTCGGAATCCACTTAAGATTCTTGTTCAGCATCCTTTTAGGATTCTTGTTCAAATTTCTATAAGGATATTTATTAAGAATCCTCTAAGGAATCTTGCTCAGAATCTATTAAGGATTCATTTTTAGAATCTTTTAAGGATTTTTGTCCAGAATCCTTTTAGTATTCTTGGAGAACCCTTTAAGAATTATTGTTCAGAGTTGTTTAAGGATTCTGGTTCAATATCCTATTAGGATCCGTTTTCAAAATCCTATTAGTACTTGTGTTAAGAATCCTTTCAGGATCCTTGCTCAGAACCCTTTAACGTTTCTTGATCAAAATCCTTTTAGAATTTCTGGTTAGAATCTTTAAAGGATTCTTGTTTAGAATCGTTCAAGGATTCTTGTTCAGAAACCTTTAAGGATCATTGTTCAGAACCGTGTTAGGATTCTTGTTCAACATCTTTTTAGGATTCTTGTTGAGAATCTTCTCAAGATTTTTGTTCAGAATTCTTTTAGTATTATTGTTCAGAATCCTTTAAGGACTCTTGCTCAGAATTCTTTTGGGATTCTTATACAGAACCCTTCTAGGATTTTTACTCAGAATACCAAAAGCTACAAATTTCTGTAATAACTTTCCGATGAAGTGCAATAGCAAGAGATTGTAGTTCTAGAAATGATAGGAGTGCATTTTGAACTACGTTTCCCTTCAGTCAAGTCCTACAGAAGAGGCCAGTGGAAGAAGGACGCAGGAGTCACACTCACACAATGCTTGCAATTAGTAGGATTTTAAGTAGATTCCTAGCCCCGGCTTCAGAAGCTCGGCTGGCTTGGCTTGCTGACTCTTGTTGTAACTCTTGTTGAAGTACAGTTCAACTCTGGGAGTGTAGGTAAGGGGCCGGAGCTTGGGCTCTCAATCCGATGAGATGGAAATTGTTGCAAAGTAGCACAACCGGGGAATGATATTTTTGAATCCCGAGTCAGTCGGCTTAAAGGTTTCTCCCTCCCTCATCATCACCGTCGAAAGAGGGGGAGGAGGTTGGCACCATTATGCAACTCCGACAATGGACTCGTGGTATTCACACATGCAAAAAGCAGCAAATCCCCTTCGGCATCCACCCTTCGTCACCACCCACTCTCTCTCCCACTCAAACCGGCGGCCCCCTTTTGGTCCGCTTTGATGGAGGTCTGTTGGTGTTTTGCTGTTCAGCCCTCACACACACACATTACCAAACCATTCCTTCCATGGATGATGGTGAAGAAGTGAGCGACCTAGTGAGATTCAGTCAGACGTTTTGTTTCAATTTTTATTTACACGACGGTGGCTGTTGGTCTCCACCATACTTCTCCATAAGTCTCTTTCTCGTCTCGAAAGTTGGGCCACAGCTGGAATCTACAACCGAAAGCAGGAGGGAGGGGAACCGAGGTATGCAAACCGAAACAACCACGGTGTGCAGCATTATTACAAAATTCCCGTCCTGGTTGCGAGAGAGAGAGACCCGATCAAAAATGCATAACATAATTTTAACTCAACTTCATCACCAATTGTAATTTATATCAACGCTTGATATATTATGACTGAATTGATTCAATATTATTTTATTTTTCTGTTATGAGAAGCTTCGAAATAAATATCTCAGGCTGTTTTAGTTTCGATACAGAATAATGTTCGGGACAAAGTCGAGATTCAGGACAACGATGACGACGACGGTGAAAAACCGCATTGTTTCGGAGGAGAGAATGTGTGTTTGCCATCCCGCAGTCTTCTGTGTGCTGTGTCCCCTCTGGGTTGGGGCCATGCCATGGTTTCGCTATGGGTTGGTCGCCCAGTGAAAGATTGTTCATTAGGAATCGTTCCGAGCGATGACGAGGTGGAGAGCACCGTCTGGGGAAACTGTGTCACGTCGCGAAAGGTTTGGATAGTTATGAAAAAGGGGGTCGGAATGAATTACGTAACAATTTTGAATGAAGATTTGGGTGGGTGGGATCCGGAAATAGTACTACACTGAAAATATATATTGTTTTATATTACGAAATCGTTCGTTTGAACTACGAAATTTTTCGTTGTTTTCTGCAACGAAACAGTTTCGTAAAATGTATACAACCAGCTTCGTAATATGATTCAAGCTCGAAATCAAAACAAACAATGATTGTTATAATGTACTAATCATTTCGTAATCAAAATTCGTTTGTTTCGTATTCAGAACGAACATTTGTACGCGCTTCTTCTTACCTTCCTCGGCTGCGGTCGTGTCATGTTGTATTTTACGAAATGCGTCTACGAAACCTTTCGTTGCAGAAAACAACGAATGATTTCGTATATTAAACGATCAGTTTCGTAATAATTATTTTCGTAATACGAACAACACGATAACGCACATCTACGAATTGTATATCGTACATCTTACGATTATTTCGTAAAGTCACTGAATCGCGAAATTCTGTCAAGTACAAATAATTCATACAATGAATGAAAATAGTGTTCTACGTACGAAATCTTGTTTTACGAAATGGATTTTGGATAAAATACGAAGAGATGTTTTCAGTGTAGTGCTACTAAATACTATGCTATACTAAATAGTACTTTGTTGCACTCCAACATTTGTGTCAAAACCGCTTTAAAATATGCGTCTTATATCAAATCTTGTTCAAAATCCTTACAGGATCAGGATAACGTTTTAGGATTCTGGTTAAGAATACTTTCAGGATTCCTGTTCTAGTTCGGAGTCCTAACAGAATTATGATTGAGGATTGAGGCCTTCCTTGGCCGAGTGGTTAAGTCCGCGGCTGCCATGCCAGGCTGAAAGTGTCTAAGTTCAAATCCCAGTCGTTCCAGGATTTTTTCGTAATGGAAATTTCCTTGACTTCCCTGGACATAGACTAATAACTGTTGAAATGCTCATAAGAACACTAAGCAAAGAAGCAGGCTCTGTCCCAGTGAGGACGTAATGCCAAGAAGAAGAAAAAGAAGAAGGAGTTTCATTCGGAATACTCAGGATTCATGTTCGAAATCCTTTCGGAGATATGCTGTTTGAATCCTCTTCATATTTTGGTTCAAATGCAATTCCGAATTGTTTAGAATCCTCCCAGTAATCTTTCACTGGAAGATATTTTTCCAAACCTCTAATCATCAATTCCCGATCAATTCGAATGGTGCCCCATCAAAACCGCCAAGTTCTGCGTGTCAATCCATTATGAAACCAAACACCAACGACCTGTTGACTACCTCCCATTAACTCGGTGCTACCATATCTTAGTCACGCGATCCTAAAATTCCTCTTCTGTCACCCATTTCCCACATCACTTTTAACAGTCTTGCATCAACGTTTCCTTCCTTAGAAAATTCCGAAAGAATTCAACCTCTGTCGCCATTCGAGCAACTCACCCACCCAAAGCTACCACTCGAAACCAAATAAAGCAATCAAATCAAATTGCTGTCACATACCAGCGGACGCGCACACACATACACTCACTGAGTCACTTCATTCTTGGATTTACTCATTCCGAGTATGGAACCGATAGCGGCGACGGCACTGACCCCTGACACAACCCCTCTCCCACGATGCGAGGACCGAGGCGAGACATTTGAAAGCATTTCCATTTTTCACCACACTCCGGTTACTGCACCACTTCCAGGGCTGGTAGCGGCTGGACAGCAAAGTAATAGACTAAAATGTTCAAAATAGTGACTCAACTTTTTTTTTCAAAATATATGCCGAGAAAATGACATACATGTGACATACAGAAAATACATGTCATGTGAAATTCGATAATTACAGTTCGGAAAGTGTACCAGATATATAGTAGTTCCCTATTTGGTCACACGTGAATTCTCTAAAACTTGTACACTTTGAATACTTTTGAATGTTTAAACATCAAAATACATTTAGGGTGTCGGTACGAATGACTGTAATGTACCAGTAGATTGGACTATGGAATAAAACGTACATTTTTCGATTAAAACGACATGTGTTATTTTTGGTGGACAGATCGCCTCTAGTTCAGTCGATTTGCCAAATTTCAACTTTTTATTTTATCAAAAGGTCATATAAAAATTAGGTTTTTTCAAAAAATTTGCTCTCTTGCACCAATAGTTGCCGTCGTGTTCCAGTAGTGGATCAACGGATGGAAGCAGTTTTTAAAATGGATGTATAAAAATGAAGAAAAATCCCAGAGATGTTCTTTGTTCCGAGGAAAAAATGCTAAACCTATGTAAAAGTTTACAATTTTGTTAAAAATTCCTTGTATCATTCCCGAACGTCTACTACTGGAGCACTAGCGCAACTACTGGAACACGTGTACCAATAGTGGCTCAAGCGATTTTATATTAAAAAAATAGTTTTATCACTTTTTATATATTTTTCCCATATCGTCGAGGTTGAAATCTTTCTGTTGACGCCAAAAGATCTCTGTTAAGGCTTTTCGTTATTTTGTTATAATTTTTTATAGCTTAGGTAGTCCACTAATGGCACCGGTACTCTAATTTCAAACTAATTAAACAAACCAAATGATTTAAAATAAAAAAAAAAAACACCTTTTTATCACTTGTGGCGAAATAGGGAACCATTATGTCCATAACTTCAAAAATTGAAATGTTTTTGAATTCTATCTTTCCCATGACTGTGATCGACTATTTCTTCACTAAAAAAACATGTTTTTTAACAGTAAATTGGCATTGAATCTCTAAAAAATTCAAAATAAAATTACATATTTCTCTTACAATATTTTACATATAAGCATAATTTATATTTTGAAATCTTTGTATCAAACCAATTCTTCAATAAATTTTTGTTTATTTATTGTTCAAATGAATATTTAACGCCAATTACTTCCTCTGGTTTTCTAAATAACGTTATTACTTTTCATATTTGTTGACCTTATATTGGGTCCTCTGTGTATGAAGAATTGAAAAAAATCCATAAAATAACATCCCCGTTTTGCGAATCGATACTTAATAGATGAGCTACTCTTCATTATATTGAGCATGTAACTTGATTAGACCTTTTACTCGGAACATATTTATACTGCGTTCTGATAGTTTGAGTTTTCTTCATGTTTTGAATTCTTTAAACTTAAATTTTAAGAGTCGACCATTTTTTTTGCGCCTCAAAATATGACGTTTAATTTATATACTCACGAGTTTTTGATTAAATTTATGTGGAATATATATGGCCATGAACAAGCTGATTATTTGATGCTATTAGTGAAATTACTTAGAATAGAGACGATTTTGCTCCAGAACATCATTCAAAACCTAATAAATATTGTATGGATAACTGGCAATAGTTTTGGAAATCAAGATTTTTTTTCTTCAAAAAGCTTAACGAAATATTAAGCTATTGCTTTAGAAATTCTTACAGATATCCTTCAAATGGTTTCATTAAGAATCGGATGTTTCTCCTGAAATTTCTCCTCGGATTTCAACTAGAATCATTCTGTGGATGCCTCCAGAGATTCCGCCAATAATTTCTCCATGGACTCATCTTAAACTCTCCTGATATTCATGTGTAAAACTCAAAACATGTTCTTAAAATAATTCTGACAGGCATATTCCAGAAATTCCACTAGTCCTCCTGATATTCATGTTTAAAAAATCCAAGATTTTATTCAGAAATGATGCCAAGGATTTTACTAAACTTTTTAAGCGATTTCAGAGAGAGAGTTTCTAGGAACATTTAATCAATATTGACTTAACGGATTCCCGTATTAAAAATTTCTTAAGAATTTCATTAGAATGTTCGCATTTGATTTAACCAAGAAATGGTTCAAATATTATTTTAGGAATTTCTCCAGAGTATCTCCAAGAAGTGTTTCTTAGGAATCCCGGATTCTTGGAATTTTAAATTCAACTATTTTGAATATTCTCCAATAGTTTTTTTTTAATATATAGTCACGACATGAACCAGCCACCACAGGTGCAACGTCACATGCACCGTCATCACCTTTGGATCGGACCACTGCCACGTGCTATGCAACGTCAACACCTTTATGCCCAACAGCCGGAATTGCTAGGTCAGCAGTTCAATTCTACAAAACCACCGGACTGACCGTGACCGGTGTTCAGTTTATTTTTATCCGTGTTTCATTGCGTTTCGGCTTAAGTAATAAAGTGATTTAGTGAGGAAAATCAGTTAAGTGTTTTTTAAAAAGCCCGAACCGCCAGCAAACCCAGGATTGGCGCAGCCGTGCAGTGCTCGAAAAACAATTTCGCGAAAAACAGTGTAGTGACTCTGGTCTACCAGCCAGAATCGAAGTGAACCCGCGAAAGCATTCGCTAACATCGAGGGTGCAGCGGAGTTGAGGTTCCACCGCGTGAAGTTGGACGTCGAGAGAACCCACGCACAACGATTGCAAGGTGAGTGTTTTTTTTCTTTATCCTCTATTCCACACCGAAATACGAGTGAAAGTGAAAACATCGCCTAGGTTGGCGTTTTATTTTTCCGTGAGTTTGAAGCCCGTTCTAAGAGAAAGGCTCGAACTCATTAAGAAATTAAAATTTGCTAAACCCCTGGAGTGAGAAGAGTTCTAAGAGAGCTTCCCCTCCAACCGAAATTGTGAAGTTCTAAGAGAATTACATTTCGGGAGTCATACGAGTTCCGAGAGATCGTACGGCTCAAAACAAACAAAACTATAGCTTGCTTTTATCTTCTAAGTGCATGTCATGCCAAAGGAGCATAAAGTAAGAAACAGTCTGAAGCAAACTCACCACTTGTTATCTAAAATTAGAAACAGCGCGTGCGTGTCTTCAGATTCAGACAGCTCTGAGTCTACCGATTCGGGAGACTTAGCACATATTCCAATAAAGAACATCCCTTCACTAGAAATCCTTTCTCTAAACGACAACAACAATATGGAAGAAGTCAATGCCAAACTGCAAACGATGATGCAGATGATGGAGGCACTGGCAAAACAACAAACAGAACATGCCACGTATTTCAGTCAAATTCAAACGCAAACAAATCAAACCCAAGAAAACGTTATCGCACATCAACCTGTAAGTAACATCGACCAGCTATTCAAAATTCCAGACCCGATCAAAATGATCCCCATATTTGACGGCAATAGAAAACAATTAAGTTCATGGCTGGAAACAGCAGAAGAAACCCTTAATGTATTAAAACCACATGTATCAGCTCAGCAGTTTAGAATGTACTTTACTGCGGTATCTAATAAAGTCCAAGGCAAAGCAAAAGACATTCTTTGCCTAGCCGGAAATCCGGACAAATTTGAAGATTTAAAAGAAATATTGACGAACGCGTTGGGAGATAGACACGAATTGTCAACATACAAGAGCCAATTATGGCATTGTAAAATGACCGAAGACATGTCTATCCATATTTACTACAAAAAATCCAAAGAAATAATTCAAAATATTAAGACTCTAGCAAAACAAAAAGATACATACAAAAATCATTGGGACGCCATTAACGAGTTCATTGAAGAGGATGCGCTAGCAGCCTTTATATCTGGACTCTCAGAACCGTACTTTGGTTATGCACAAGCTGCACGACCAAAGGATATTGAGGATGCATACGCATTCTTATGCAAATTCAAATCTAAACAAGTTGTAGCTCGAAACCTGAATCAAGACCAAAAATTCAACAAAAACAAAATATTTGAAAATAAATCCCAAGGATCATCAAATTTCAATCAAAATAAGAAACCTTTTATAAAAACCGAACATAAAGATACAACTGAACCAATGGACACAAAAACTACTCGGAGTCGGTTAACCATAAATAATCATGTAACGGAAGAAGAGGAAACTCAATCACATTTAAATTCAGAAACTGAATCTGATGAAGAAGTAGATCTAGATCTAAATTTTCACTTGGTCAACCCCACACAAAAAACAACCTAAATTACCTCCCATATTTGAAACTGAATCATCCTAAAACAAAAAAGCAGTTAAAAATATTAATCGATACTGGGGCAAACAAAAATATTATTTCACCAAACATAATAGAATCCGTTAAAACCGTACCGAATACACAAATCAGTAATGTTTGCGGAGTCAACAACGTCACTTCGAAAGGAGAACTCGATCTTTTCGGAAATACGTTTAAACCTTTGCAATTTTACGTAATGAAATTTCATTATTTCTTTGATGGAATTCTGGGGTCAGAATCCCTTGCAAAACTTAAAGCACAAATCAACTATGAGAATGAAACCATTACGTTAAGGGATAAACAATTTTCATATTCAAAATTCTACCCTGCAAAAAAACTTTACAATCACTTCATAACTATCGATACAATGAACAACGGAGACTGGTTGGTACCCACATACCAAAAACTTCATAAAAAAGTTTTCATTCAACCAGGACTATATAAAGCACATAATAATAAATCGACCATCCATGTTATTTCTGCAACCAAAAACATAGAAAATCTTCCAAAACTTCAACTGACAGTAAACAATTTTGAAACAATTCTCCCAGAAAAGATTGACTCTCAACATATTTCCAAAAATGATATAGAGTCTATAATTAGAACAAATCATCTTTCGAAACTAGAGAAACAAGAACTGCTTTGCACTCTCTTCAAACACCAAGAAGTGATCCAAAAGAAAGGAGAAAAACTTTCATGTACGTCAGCTACAAAACATAAAATTATAACAACAAACGATTCTCCCATTTATACAAAAAACTATCGCTACCCACACCACTTTAAAGGCGATATCCAACAGCAAATTGAAGAAATGCTAGACAATGGCATCATTAGGCCTTCGAAAAGCCCATACTCTTCACCGATATGGGTAGTACCGAAAAAACTTGACACGTCAGGCAAAAGAAAGGTACGCGTCGTAATAGATTATAGGAAGCTGAACGAGCTCACTATTGACGACAGATACCCTATGCCTCAAATAGAGGATATTCTGGATAGCCTCGGAAAGTCATCGTACTTCACAACGATCGACTTAAAGTCTGGTTTCCATCAAATCCCGATGGATCCTGCCCACATAGAAAAAACAGCTTTTTCAACGGACAAAGGACATTTTGAATTCACGAGAATGCCCTTTGGCCTAAAGAATGCTCCTGCTACATTCCAGAGAGCAATGAACAATATCCTAGGAGATTATATCGGCACCAAATGTTATGTCTATCTTGATGACATAATTATTATCGGATATAATCTAAAAGACCATTTAGAAAATCTTAGCCTTATCCTGAAACGCTTATCGGATTTCAACTTAAAAATCCAACTCGATAAGTGTGAATTTCTCAAGCGAGAGACCGAATTTCTAGGGCATATAATTTCAAATGAAGGTGTCAAACCTAACCCCGAAAAAATAGATAAAATTCTGAAGTGGCCTCTACCAAAAACGCAGAAAGAGATTAAACAGTTTCTGGGTTTAGTAGGTTATTACAGAAGATTTATTAAGGATTTTTCAAAAATAACTAGACCTATGACCAAATATCTCAAGAAAGATTCATCAATCAATATAAATGATTCATCGTATCACACAGCATTTGATACGCTCAAAGGGATAATTGCCACAGATCAAGTTTTAGTCTATCCCCAGTTTGATAAGCCTTTCATCGTAACAACAGATGCTTCAGGATATGCATTAGGTGCAGTTCTATCTCAGATACAAGACAATATAGAACGCCCAATCGCCTTTGCATCCAGAACACTAAACGATGCAGAAACCAGATACGCTACCAACGAAAAGGAAGCGCTGGCAATCATATGGGCCGTGAATAAATTCAGACCATATCTTTACGGGACTAAATTTACTTTAGTAACTGACCATAAACCTCTGACTTTTATTAAAAGTTCAGAGAAAAATCAAAAAATTTTGCGATGGCGCCTAGATCTGGAAGATTATGACTACGAAGTCAAGTACAGAGAAGGCAAATCAAATGTAGTAGCAGATGCACTAAGCAGAATGCCTGTTGAAGTAAATATTAATGAAACCAATAATGATGAAATTCCTTATTTTTCAGGTTCCGAAGATCTTGAAGATGATGCAGATTCCATTGCCAATAACTCCCCTGAATCCCATGATTCCCTTGATTCCCAAACTGTTCACTCAGCTGATGATTCAGCTAATAACTATATTCATTTCACGGAACGCCCTTTAAATTATTTCAAAAATCAGATAATATTCCGTATTTCCCGTATAGATACTATTATCCAAGAAACCCTTTTCCAGAACTACCATAGAACAATAGTATCTCAGAAAACCTACACAAAAGAAAATATCACACATCTTTTGAAAACCTTCCACAATGGTAGACAAACAGCCCTTATGGCACCAGAAAATCTTATCCAGACGGTACAGGAGTCCTTTAAAGAAAACTTCAATCAAAAAGGTCATTTCGTTTTTACTAACAATATGGTCGAAGACGTGCAAAATGAAGAAAGACAGAATCAAATAATAATAAATGAACACAATAGAGCTCACCGAGGTATAACTGAAGTCGAAGCCAAAATTAAAAGATCATATTTTTTCCCAAATATTTACTCAAAAATCAGAACCTTTATAAACTCATGTGAAATATGCAATACTCACAAATATGAACGCAGACCATTTAACATAAAAATTTCACCCAGGCCAATAACAGAAAAACCATTAGATAGAGTCCACATGGACATATTCATCATGGATAAATGCAGCTTCTTATCTCTAATAGATTCATTCTCTAAACATTTACAGTTAATAGTTTTGAAATCGAAAAATCTTGTACATGTGCAGAAAGCACTAGGAAAATATTTCAGCTCCTTTGGAGTACCCAGAGAAATTGTCACCGACCATGAAACCACTTTTCAATCAATTCAACTAAGAAATTTCCTTAGCCAGCTAGGGGCACAAATTCATTACGCCGCTTCGTCAGAATCGAATGGACAAATAGAGCGTACACATTCTACTATAATAGAAATTTTTAATACCAACAAGCACAAATTCAGAGGAATGGGTACAAAATCAATTGTAAAATTATCCGTTGCATTATATAACAACTCTGTACACTCTTCAACTAAATATACTCCAAATGAAATATTGTTCAACCAGAATAATATTGTTAACCCGGAAGAAATTATAAGAGACGCCCAAGAGCTATTCCTTAAAGCAAAATTGAACATGGGTAAAGCACAAAAACAAATGATTTCTCAAAATTCTAATAAGGAAGACCCTCCAATTATAAATGATGGGCAAGAAGTTTATGTTATTCCAAATATTCGCACAAAGACTCAACCCAGAGCCAATAAAACAAATGCAAATGAAGTCACAGACAGAACATTCAAAAACAACCGTCACATTAAAAGACATAAAAACAAAATCAAAAGACCGAAAAAAATGTAACACCATTTACTTTTATAACTTTTTGCTTCCAGATGCTTCACTACTTTATCACATTCACCCTCATTCTCACAAACATCTCATGTCAAGACCTAACTATCAGGAATCTTCATAATGATTTGATAATGATGCAAAAAAACAGCCTATGTAGAATTCAGACAGGAAATATCCGAGTTGTACACCCGATCAACCTAACAGACATAGAAATTACTATCAATCAACTCACAAATTTGGTGTATCGTAAACAAAATAATAACGCTTTATTTGAAATTAGTAAATACAAGATACGAGAATTGTACTCTAATTTTATGCAAATCAAACCAATATCGCACAAACGGTCCAAAAGATGGGACATCATCGGCACAGCGTGGAAGTGGATAGCGGGCAGCCCAGATGCTCAAGACCTACGGATAATCGACAGAAGCCTCAATGAACTTGTCAACGAAAATAATCAGCAAGTAAAAATTAATCACCAAATCGGCAAAAGAATTTCGGAACTTACAACCACCATCAACGAACTAATCGAAAAACAACAAATCAATCAAATCATTCTCGATGAACTTGACGTCATCACCACCATACTGAACATAGATACACTCAACAAAATTCTAACAAGCGTTCAAGAAGCGATACTCTTTTCTAAAATGCACGTCACAAACAGCAGAATGTTATCTGGCAAAGAAATTCATCTGATCAAGGATATACTCAGAAATCAAGGAGTCCAGCTAGACATCCCGGAAGAAGCACTCAATTTTGTTACACCAAAAATGGCAACTAGCGAAAATACTTTACTCTACATATTACATGTTCCAGAATTGGAGACAGAAGAATCGACAATCATGCGAATCCACCCATTGAGTCAAAATGATTCGATTATTAAGACTTACCCTCAATTCCTTATCAAACAAGCAAAACAACTCTTCACCACTGCAAAACCAGACGACTACGTCCAAAGACACAGTTTTATCAAAGAATTCAAGGATCTGTGTATTTATCCACTCATCATGGGAACAGAGCCACAATGTCTCATGGAAATCAACGCAGAAACTACAACCAAACTAATAACCAATAACAAAATTCTTATCTCAAATGCAAAAAACCAAGAATTACGCTCAAATTGCGGTCCTAGCGACAGATACTTATCTGGAAATTTTATAGTATCGTTCTCAAATTGTACAATCGAATTTATGGACCAAAATTTCACATCTACCGAAAAAATAAGTGAAAGCGAGTCTATTCAAGGAGCATTACACAATCTGCAGATAAACAGCGAGATTTTGCAAAATCATGACGTTGCAAAAATAGAAAAAGCCACCCTTCTGAACAGACGCAAACTGGAAAAAGTATCTCTTCAACACGAAACCGACCAGATTTGGAAATGGAGTCTATTAGGAGGAACCACTCTGATGTCGACTCTACTATTCTTCACCCTTTACCTTATCTTCATTCATTTAAGGTTTACCCACAAAAGGACATCGAGGAAAACCCACCAAAGGAAGCCTGAAACCAAATCACCAGGACATGGTAACCAGGAGCTGAGTATCGAGGACGACACTTCTTCACCCCCCGGAGGAGTCACGACATGAACCAGCCACCACAGGTGCAACGTCACATGCACCGTCATCACCTTTGGATCGGACCACTGCCACGTGCTATGCAACGTCAACACCTTTATGCCCAACAGCCGGAATTGCTAGGTCAGCAGTTCAATTCTACAAAACCACCGGACTGACCGTGACCGGTGTTCAGTTTATTTTTATCCGTGTTTCATTGCGTTTCGGCTTAAGTAATAAAGTGATTTAGTGAGGAAAATCAGTTAAGTGTTTTTTAAAAAGCCCGAACCGCCAGCAAACCCAGGATTATATCTATTAATTCTAATGTCCTTTTGTACAAAATATTCACCAAGTAATTTCTCCAGGATATAAAGTGGATTCAACTATGAATTCTTCAAACCATTGCGCATATGATATATTTTTCCAAAGTCTAGAGATTCATAAATTATTTCAGCAATTTTTCATGAATTCTTCCAGCGACCTTTTCAGAGAACAATCCAGTTATAATTCTTGGATTGCTCTACAAATTATTCCAAACAATCGTCCAATTACTTGCAAAAAAAATCTTGGCATTTCTCCAGCAATTTTATTAAGATTTTCTGCAGAACTTTCTTCAAATATTTATGCAAGAACCATTCTATGTACTACTTAAGTTTCTTCAAGGATTCTATGTGGATTCCTTTATTGATTCCATTAGGAATTTCTTAAGAATGTTCTGAATGATTCTTTTTGATTGGGTTCTTCAAGTAATTGTGGAAATTCTTCTATAGATTTTTTTTATTACAAACATACACTCTTAAAAATAATGAAAATTACTCTGGACGTAATTCTGGTTATGACTGAATGACACATGATGTAAGTGATGGAACGACCCAAAAACGTGTCCTTGAAGATGTATTGAACAAAAAATGTAATTTTACATGTTAAAAGACACGAAAACTATGGAACTGTGATCGACATTTCCCGAATCAGACACTAACGTATTTGAAATTGGACACAAATTTACGTCATTCGGCTCGCTTCTTTTATGTGCATCCCAAAAGACGTAAATCACATTATTTTTTGGTACTGTGTATAGTAGGCATTCGTTCAAAAACTGAGCAAGTTCTTTATATCTCCCAGAAAACTCTCCCAGAAATACTGCCGACAATTCCACCAAGTGTTCGTTTAGAAACTTTTGTTTTAATGGATTTTCTTCATGAATTCGGAAAAAAAGGAATTGTTGGGACATTCATTCTAAAATCATGTCAAGAAATTACAAAAAGTTTTGCTTCAGGAGTTTTGCTACGAGTTCTTCATAACAAAATAATTGAAGTTACATAATTGCCTGCTAGAAATGTTCATGGACTGCTCAACATTAACTTTTTTAAAGATTTCTGAGAGATCTCATTCAAGAATTTTTCTCATAGTATCTCCGAGTGTTCAAGGATTCCTCCAAAGATTTTTCCCGAATACATTTCTTTAAGGATTACTGCAATAGAAAGGAAAAAACGAAAAAATATCGAAAAAAAATATGTAAGATGAACTGAAAATGCCTGCTAGTTCAATAAAATCAATTTGAGACTCATTTTCTCCTCAACGTTGAACGAAATCTAGAAAAAAAATGCTTCGATATAACGTAAACTCGATATAACGTAATGAAAATAAAGAATCGAGTTACGTTATATCGAGGTATTACTTTTAAGTATCACTATGAGATAATATATTTTGTTTGATTTACATCTGTCTTTTTAAAGAATTAAAAATTTAACCATCTCACAATGGTCGGAGAAAAATAAGGTTTGACCAAATCTAATTTTATCGCCTTAATCGAAGAACACCTATTTTTATTGCTTCAGAAGGGATTTGTCACATATTACGTAACTTAAATCAGTTCTCTTTTTCAAAGCGCGTTTTCATTAGAAATATATTTTAAATGAACTTAGTATGAGTCAAAACATATGTAAAATATTGAATTATTAAAATAGCTGTAACTTGAAAATCAGCTAATTTCTGCAAAAAAATTAAACGGTTTTTGTAAGATCTAAGGATGTTTATTGATCATGGATGTAAATCGATCATTTTGACTCAAGAATAAAATTTGAAAATGGCCTATGAGTTTTTGCATGCGATTTATTTAAAAAAAATCTAGATACGAAACTTTTATTTTTAGAGTAATATTGTCTATGAAGAAGTTGTAGTGAACCGTATGGACTACAAGACGAAAATATAAACTGGGAAAATACTTCATTTTTTATCATGAAAATTTCAAAAATATTTCCTAAATTACATATTACACCTAATTTTTTATATTTTTTTTTTTCAATTTGTACCATAGAATCTTTATAAGAAACAGATGCTTGAGACAAAATATCATGATGGAAAAAAAAATCATTCTCAATAAAAAAGTTTTTCTAAGAAAATCTTCTTTTTTTTGTCAACATGAATACGTACAACGTCAACATGTCAACGTA
Organism: Aedes aegypti; assembly: GCF_002204515.2. Lineage (NCBI taxonomy): Eukaryota > Metazoa > Arthropoda > Insecta > Diptera > Culicidae > Aedes > Aedes aegypti. The sequence continues at coordinate 219,623,160 of NC_035107.1, read as the reverse complement.
ATATGTCAACATGAATACAACGAGAATCTTGAAATTATACTCAACCATAATGATTATCATGATCATTTCTCTACAAGTAGCAATTTTCGAGTTGTTTCTAGTTTATTGTAGAAAATGATTAATTTTATAATAAAATAGGCCAATTTCCATCAGTGATTCACGGTTCTTCATAAAAAATAAGTCAGTAGAGAGAAATATGGCCTAAACTCCATAAAATCCATTGCACAATGGTCCGAATCGACAATGTAGCAGGAAGGTTTTTGTTTAGAATAAGGTGGCCCTTATAGTTTAAATTTGGACTCAAACTTTTTTGTTTGATGAAATTTGCGGATGCGTTCTTGTGCAAACTTGTAGAAATGTTATTTTGAATAATTTTGTCGAAAACACTTTTGATCTAAATTTTTTTTTAGCTATGCAACTTAAGGTGGACCCGAGAAATCAGTAATTTTGGTCTAACTTTTTTATTTTAAGTTTTACGTGAATGTGGTCTTCAGAAGAGTTGCAAAAGAAGTAATGATACACATTTTTGCTGAACATCGAAAGTTTTACTGCCGTTATACGCATAATTGTCCCATGTTACTTTTTGTCGTTTTTTACTTTTAGTGGCCAAATAGTATATTTTAACCTATATTATTAGAAAACAACCTAAAAAAATTATACTTTGTTCGAAGACTCTATAAAAAGCATACCAAATCAGTTTGTCCCACTATTGAATTTCTACGCATAACTGTCCCGCTACTGAATTTCTACGCATATCTGTCCCACTATGTATTTATTTGCACCAATTTCAAATAAAGTGCTAAATCTATAGGTTTTATGAGGCTGTGTAAAATTGTTTTATATCATCTTTTTACTTTGGCTTTACATCACATTACCTGTTTAACACTATAAAGAACACTATGGTACTGTACAGAAGATAGTCAAATTGGTTGAGATAGGCGACATTTTGCCTAAATTCAAGAGCTCATAACTTTTTTTAAAAAAAAAGATGAATTTGGATGTATCTGAAAGCATTCGACGGCAAATTTAAAACAGTTTTAGTAGTTTTAGTAGATAATGTGGGGTTGTCGCTCCACCGGCGACACTTTACAACCAGACCATGCGCTATAAGTGGTGCACAGAATACACAGACATTATCCTTGACCTCAGACCCTTTCCTCTTCAGTTAATTTGGCACCGCTTAAACTTCAAATTAGTGAATTCATTCGATCCATATTTACAACTTTTACCCTTCTTCCATACGATTTTTCCCACAATTTAGCATGCAAGTGCCTTTCTAACCACAATCATATAAATACCCTCATACGGCTCCACTTTGCTAAATGCCACATGAGCCTCCGTAGGGTCCCTCAACATAAGCTGTACAGTACAGATCATGCGCTATAAGTGGTGCACAGAATACACAGACATTATCCTTGACCTCAGACCCTTTCCTCTTCAGTTAATTTGGCACCGCTTAAACTTCAAATTAGTGAATTCATTCGATCCATATTTACAACTTTTACCCTTCTTCCATACGATTTTTCCCACAATTTAGCATGCAAGTGCCTTTCTAACCACAATCATATAAATACCCTCATACGGCTCCACTTTGCTAAATGCCACATGAGCCTCCGTAAGGTCCCTCAACATAAGCTGTACAGTACAGATCTTTCACTATCGGTATAAAATTTCGTGTCAAAGCTACCATCCAGAACAGTGTGCTTCTTCAAAATCGGTATTCTACAGTTAGATGGACTCTTATACTTAGAAATTCCCCCAAAAACTCGGTATTTCTAGGCATAACCGTCCCACTCTTAATTTAATAGCAAAATTCATATTTTTTCGCTAAAACTAACTCATGACTCAGAAGAACACCCATTTACTCATATTATTGTGAAGAAATTTTTCTAATTTATACTCACCTATACCAATGAGGAGCTTAAATGTGCTAAACTCTTTAATCGCGTTTTTCTCGGATTCGTATTTTGAAACATGGGACAATTATGCGTATAACGGCAGTTTAATTCTTGTAACTTTGAAGTTATAAGCAAATTGAAAGCAAAGTGAAAAGCTGTGAAATCTTTATATGCACATAACTCAAGGAGTTGGTTCGATAAACATTTTCTTTAAGCGGCATCCGAAAGGCCATACAATAAACAACTTTTGCTGCAAAAACTGTGAGAACGTTATTTTTATAAATTGAAAAAAATCACTTCAAAAATACACTTAAAAAACGCGAAATTCGCCTGTAGCTCACAAGATTTTAAAATTGCCTTCAGAGAAGTTTTGAGCATTGTTCTTGATGTAGAATCGCGAAAAACTAATTCGAAATCGAACGACTGTTTTGATTAAAACTTTCATCACCGTATTAATAGTCATGAATTAAATTTACCTAATTCAAACATGGCGAGCCTAAAAATGGCCCACAGAAACATTGGTGGCTGACCTATAGAGGTGATCATGATAATTATTAAGGATTAAAATAGTTTTAAGAATCTTATGTTATCGTCGAAGCGTATTTTTTCTGACAAAAATCAAAATTTCCCAAAATCGACCAAAAGTTGTTCTTAGAAAAACCTTTTTATTAGAAATTACTCATGCATGAAATTTTGTCCAAACATTTGTTTCCTATCAAGATTCTACGGTGAAAATTTAACAATATCTAAAAAGGGAATTCTTGTGTAGTTTAAAACTTAAGTTTTATTTTTAATGTTTCATGATAAAGAATTAAACATTTTTCAGTGTACATTTATGTCTAACAGCCTAAACGATTCAATACAACTTCTTCAAAGAACATTTTCCTCTAAAACCAACAGTTTCAGAGCTAGAATTTTTCAAATAAATTGCAAGCAAAATCTCATAGGCCATTTTCAGTAGTTATTCTTGAGTGAAAATGATCGATTTATCTACCGAATATATGTGCAAAATATATTGTGAACTGATGGTCGAGTTCTGGGACTAACCGATTTGACAAGGAATTCGTGTTTTGAGCCCTTTTCGAGAAAGACCTCATTACGTAATCGCTAAAATAGGGGGTTTTCCACTTCCAAAAAAATAGTTGGAATATATGAATAAATATGTAAATAGTACATAGATTATTTTATCAACAGTTTATCTATTGAAACAGTTAGTTGACTATTGAATGATTTTTGTCAAATATGGAGTGAATTAGGTAGATCTCAGTCTTATAGAAGATCCCACATTTTGTTTTGCGAACTTACTTTTAAACTTCATCCAACATTTTCCAGATGTCGTGCGCAACAAACAAGAAATTCAGAAAGGTGCCAGTCAGAAACTTTATTAACTTAAGTTTCTGACTGGCACCTTTCTAAATTTCTTAAGCTTGTTCTAACGAAATTACTGGACAAATATCTCACTAAACTGTACAATCAAAATAAGGGCAGGGCATAGCTTCTAGAGAAATTCCTGATTCTATGAGTAATTTTTACTAGAACTGCAAAGAATTTTCAGGATTAGTTTCAGAGAGCTTTGTTGAAATTTCTCAAAACACAGGTTGGCGAGTCCGTCTAGAATTCTGTTGAAAATTTTTATAGGACTTCTGCTTACAATCCGATTAGCAAGTTTCTCAGAAATACGCTAGAATTCCGTCCCAATCTCTATTCGAGAATTTCGGTCAAAAAATTCAGACACGCCAGCAAAATTTTCTGAATTTTCATCTAAATTAACAAAAAAATAAGTCGTCTTGGTTCTTTTTTATTTTAAGATCAGGAAAAAAGTTTGTCTTCAGAATAATGAAAATCCATAAAACATTACTGGCTGTTTTAATTTGAAAAGCAAATCTAAATTATCGTATTTTCATCAGCAGATCCCGAAAATTGCAACTTTAGTGACCGTTTTTGTGAAAAAAAGCCGTTTTAAAGACCTTTTCTCTGCCGTTCTACGCATATTTGTCCCGCGGTCCATAAGGTTTACATGGAACATGGGACAAGTAGGCGTAGAGGGTCAGTTCTTGAGAAAAGTGTCTTTTTAGTGACCAGATCAAAAATAGTGACCAAGTCAATAAAAAGTGACTCGCTACCAGCCCTGCACTTTGCTCTGTAGTTTCGGTCATGTTCGCTGTCGTCGGTCGGTGGAATGTGATGTGATTGAAGAGATACCAGAAAAAAACGACCAGCAGGAAAAACTGCACAGTGCGTAGCGTACCACCGACTCCCGACTGACTAACTGAGCGAACCGTCGTCGTTCGGTATCGAGTTGATCGAAAACGATGCCGGTCGAGCGGCGGTGGAAACGGAACATTTCGCAAAGCTGACGTTTAGTCGATAAAAGTGTCACTGGCAACACGGGGCCATGTCGGGGCCGATGTGCGACAAAGGAGCAACTCAATTACGATCAATAATGGCCCGATGGATGCGTGTCCGGAACGAGCGAGCGGTGCCGGGGGATTTTAATTTGATCGGAGCGGAATTGCGGGAACAGGTGTTTTTGGCGATTTTGCCGGACGTTTTGGAGGCCTTACGATTGCGGGTCTGATAGTTGCTTGAAATGGGAGATTTTTGGACAGAGCGGTGGGATGGATCAGTTGCATTGATTGAAATGTGGGATATTGAAGTTTTGGAAACTTCCGGACACTTTGGAGGCCTTAAGATTTCTCGGCAAAAAACGCATGTATTATCAAAATTTCAGGACACACATATCCGATGACAAAATTGAAATCATGGAAAGATGATGAAGAACAGTTATATAGACCTTCCCGGACGTTTTGGAGATCTTACGGATTTAACCGAAAAATCTAATATATTCATTTTTTTCTGAACGGAAAATCTCGACCAGACATTCAACCAACCCTTCGACAGTCCAACCGGAAAAAATCCAACTCCTGTCCGAAATCAATAATTCATTGCATTTTATTGCTCTTTTGCGGACCCGACGGGAGACCACTTCCTACCACGGTTCGCATCGCCTCTTCGGTTGAATCCTTAATCAAAGAACATGATTTATGACCCTGTGGAGAGGCCGACGTCGCTCTGATTTCCAGGTGAAGTCCCGGAAATGGTGCGTCGATAAACTTCACGCATCTGACGGAGACCCGTGGAGAAGCCGCTGCCGCCGCCTGCAGGAATCGATTTATGGTTTGGGGCAAGCCCTCGTCATCGGCGGCGACACTGTCCTTGCCATTTACGGCTTCCGGAAGAAATCGAGCGGTAAATAAAAAGCGGCCCCGAGGCTGTGGGATCCCCGGAGGGAGTAATGTTTACGGCTTATCAATCCATGTATCAATTTGCCTGAAGGCGAAGGAGCGGTTCGCCGGGAAATGGTCTCGGTATTTCCGATTTCTCTCTTTCCCTAGAGAGGATGGCGAAGAGGACGAAGGACGACGACGACGACGAATAAAGACTTGTTGCTGTTCGGTGTCATGTCAGATTTGCGCTTGTTGTTTCCCTGGAGGGACGGAATCCGTAAGGCAGAGCAGACACAGGCTATCGATATCGACTTCGGTATCGGAAAACGTGGCGAACAATGAGGGGTTGGACGGAGAGTGACACATTGTTCCGTATAAAGTTGCCTGTTGCCGAGAATTAAAAGCCAATGACATAATGGGCTCTTTGTAAGAGGATTTTTGCCCTTCCGGTCGGGACATAGAGAAGTGGAGAGCGTCTTGAATGAACAACTTCACCGGACGTGAGCTTAGGCCGTGTAGAATCTGTCAATTTGGGGTTGAGATGGATGAATTGTTCGATTTGGTGAGGTGACGACTAAAGACTCTAAACTAAAGAGAAAAGAGATTGTCGCATCCGATGAAATTGAAAAATCACTACTCTGAAAAGGTGTTTCGTAAACTCCTAGGGTTGTTGAACACAATCTTTATAGATTTTTGGTCAAAAATCGATCGATCTTTTGAATAACCGAAAAAACGTGACTTCCTAGAGCACAGTTTCTCTACGATTCTTGGATTATCGAAATCGGTAGGCGTTTCATAATGATCCTAAATGCGTATGCTAGCGTTGCTTGAAAGCTATCCAGAACAATCATTTATGGTTTCAAATTTTGATTTATGATGGCAGCACTGCTCAACTGTCATTAAGAAAACCAAAAAACTAAAGTGACTACAACAACGAAGAAAATACATCAAATCCAGGTCATGCTAGCAAAATAGCAAATTTTTAGCCAAATTGCATAGGTACCAGACTAAACCTACAAAATTGGCAACACTGCATAGAATTTCTGAGTAGACTCAGAACCAGAATTTGGGAGGACTTCCTTGGAAAATTGAATCTTGAGAGGAATCATAACCAGAATCCTGTGAGGATTCAGATCCAGAAACCTGAAAGGATTAGGAACAGAAGCCTGAGAAGATTATGAATTGGAATCCTGAGAGGATTCAGAATCACATTTCTGAGAGGAATCAGAATCCTAATCCTGAGAGGATTCAGAACCAGAATCCAGAGAGGATTCAGAAGCAGAATCCTAAGAGGATTCCAAATTAGCTGAAGCAGAATCCGTAAAGGATTCTGAACCATAATCCTGAGAGGATACAGAATCCGAATCCTGGGAGGATTTAAAACCAGAATCCTGAGAGATTTAGCATCAGAATCTTGAAAAGATTTAGAAACAGAATCCGAAAAGGTTCTGAAGCATAATCCTGAGAGGATTCTGAAGCAAATGGAGAGGATTCTGAGAACAAATCCTGAGAGGAGTCGGAAGCAGAATCCTGAGAGGAAATTGAAGCAGAATCCTAAGAGGATTCTGAATCAGAATCCGGAGAGGAGTCGAAAGCAGAATCCGGAGAGGATTTAGAATCCGAATCCTGACAGGATTCAGAACCAGAATCGTAAGAGGATTTAGTATCAGCATCTTGAAGAACAGAAGCAGAATCCGGAGAGGATTCTGAAGCAGAATCCGGAGAGGATTCTGAAGCAGAATCCGGAGAGGATTCTGAAGCAGGATCCGGAGAGGGTTCGGAAGCAGAATCCGGAGAAGATTCTGAAGCAGAATCCGGAGAGGATTCTGAAGCAGAACCCAGAGAGGATTCTGAAGCAGAATCCTGAGGGGATTCTGGGTGGTAGGTCATTTGGCATAAAGTCGTTTGGCATAAAGTCGTTTGGCATAATGGGCATTTGGCATAAAGTCGTTTGGCATAATGGTCGTTTGGCATAATGGTCGTTTGGCATAATAGTCGTTCGTTAGCGTTAGCGTAGTTACGGCATACTTCGTAGATTGGATACTAGCAACATTCATGTTTCTTTTTAATAATCTCATCCTGACTACTTTCAGGAACAAGGCAGGGGAGTTTACCTTGTTCAAATCGTAAACAAGAATACTAAAAGCATGAATATCACTATTCCCGGCCACGCCCATCTTTACCGTAACTTGGGATAGGGGAAGGAAATGTTGATGTAGCACTTACTTAATGAGAGGCCACCGACTCAGCGACACCCTCATAAGTGCTACGGAGTTGGAGGTTGGGGAAGGTATATTGTCAGGATTCGCCTAGAAAGCTGGCGATAGACCATAAACATTTGTTGTTCAAGCGTTTTCAATTTAATCTTTTGAATGCCAGGCAATCAAAAGAAAAAACAATAGAATCCGGAGAGCAGAAATTCGGAGAGATTTCTGAAGCAGAAGCCAGAGAGGATTCTGAGGGGATTCTGAAGCAGAATCCGGAGAGGTTTCTGAAGCAGAATCCGGAGAGGTTTCTGAAGCAGAATCCGGAGAGGTTGTAACGGTAGCCCTTTTTGTTATTTGTTTATTTGTTAATTGTTTATTTATTTATTATTTTCTATTAAAACTTAGTCAATTAAATTGAAAGACATTTAAATTAATCAACAAAAGTTACATGGACATGATCAAAACCAAAATGACACGAACAATTCAGAAAATTGCATACAACTGCTTCAAGCGTAGATAGGTTATCCGATACGCAGCGTAGATGCGCAAGACCGAGAATCACTGTTCGTGTTTTCGTTACCGTGTTAGAGAACCCCGAAGTAGTCAGCTTTTGAATACTTGGCTTTGTAACGGAATGACAAGAAAAGGCTATTCAATCGCGACGGAGATTTCAATAACTCAGATCACACAAACATAATTAACGGAGACCGTCGGGTTTCTGTTTCCGGGAGCCATACCGTGAGATCCTATCTGAGGAAGAACAGAAATATTCTCGTCCACTTTGCTCCAGATCGTGGTAGAAGTAGGATCGCGTAGTGTAGTTTCTCCTGTGGTGTGATTTCGTGAGTTTATTTAAAACGTGAAGTGTTCTTTAACCAGTATTAATTGTCCCCATATCCCCGTTAGGCCTGAAATAGTCAGCTAGATTGTGCGGTAATTCGTTGTGCGTGTTGAACTCGAGTTGACCAGTTCAAAGGTAAATGACATTTATTGTGTGTCCTATATGTGCTAATTGTGTCCGTCTAGCCAAGCGCAAGCTTCGGCTGTTATTTTCAAAAATAGAGCTCACGTACATCGCACAAAGCAACGAGCGAAAACGTCCCGCTGCACCACATCACGTCGCGCGTCCTCCACGTTCTGGTGCCAAAGTTCGCCGGCGCCCTGAGGCCGGAAAGGAGTTGCGAACGTCACCAACGCACTCCAGGCAGAATACCATTCGCCTACCGTCATCCCGTTGGGACCAGGTCCTTGGAAACGCCTCAACGCCCTCGTGAATGAGCGTGATTCCGTAGGAGCAACGTAAGCCATCAGAGCGTCATCCTGAGGGAGCCTACGTCATCGGCAACGCCATCATGCCGTAAGTTCGGAGAGTGAGCTTCGACAAACCGTGAGTAAAACGCAACGTTGCATGCAAGAAGATTAGCACGGACACACAAAAAGCGCTAGAGAGTAGAGATTAGAACCGCACACGTTAGTTAGGAAGGGGGATAGTAGAAGACGAAGAAAGGTCGGCCGAAAAGTCGTTAACGAAAATGTAGATTAGTTAAATGTTAATAAATGTCTTTTTTGAAGTACTTGTTTCCCTAAAAGCCATGTGTTAGTGAGTGATAGTTGAGAAAGTTGAAGTACGTTTTCACGTTTCGTTTTGTCTTGAGTTTTCCCCGTTTTTTGTTGAGGAATCCGCCTTCCAAAGCGTTATGGAGTCGAAGTGGTTGGGAGATCTCTGCCCGTGATGAGAAAAAGGGTCAGGTCGAGTTCTAGGATTCGGTTGTCTGTCGGGATTTGTTGGTTAGGTTTGTGTGGTCTCAGTTTTTGAAATGTTAAATTCCGTCGAGGCCAGGTTGAAGCAAGAGTCTGCTCACTTGTTCCCGAACACTGTTAAGTATTTGAAAGCTGACTCTTCGGTCAGTACCTAGCCGGGCACCGTAAACACGACGGTTCTGAAGCAGAAGAGGAGAGGATTCTGAAGCAGAATCCGGAGAGAATTCTGAAGCAGATCCGGAGAGGATTCTGATGCAGAATCCGGAGAGGATTCTGATGCAGAATCCTAAGAGGATTCTGATGCAGAATCCTAAGAGGAGGTTGGGGAAGGTATATTGTCAGGATTCGCCTAGAAAGCTGGCGATAGACCATAAACATTTGTTGTTCAAGCGTTTTCAATTTAATCTTTTGAATGCCAGGCAATCAAAACAAAAAAACAATAGAATCCGGAGAGGATTCTGAAGCATAATCCTAAGGAGGATTCTGAAGCAGAATCCTGAGGGGATTCTAAAGCAAAATCCTGAGAGGATTCTAAAGCAGAATCCTGAGAGGATTCTGATGCAGAATTCGGAGAGGATTCTGAAGCAGAATCCTGAGGGGATTCTGGTGCAGAATCCTGAGGGGATTCTGGTGCAGAATCCTGAGGGGATTCTGGTGCAGAATCCTGAGGGGATTCTGGTGCAGAATCCAGAGGGGATTCTTGTGCAGAATCCTGAGGGGATTCTGGTGCAGAATCCTGAGAGGATTCTGGTGCAGAATCTTGAGGGGATTCTGGTGCAGAATCTTGAGGGAATTCTGGTGCAGAATCATGAGGGGATTCTGAAGCAGAATCCGGTGAGGATTCCGAAGCAGAATCCTCTCAGGATTCTGAAGCAGAATCCGGAGAGGATTCTGAAGCAAAATTCGGAGAGGATTCTGAAGCAGATCCGGAGATAATTTTGAAGCAGAATCCGGAGAGGATTCTGAAGCAGAATCCGTAAATGATTCTGAAGCAGAATCCAGAGAGGATTTTGAAGTAGAATTTTGAGAGGATTCCGAAGCAGAATCCTGAGAGGATGCTAAGGCAGAAATCTGAGAGGATTCGGAGACAGAAATCTGACAGCATTCTGAAGCAGAATCCTGAAGGGATTCTGGTGCAGGATCCTGAAGCAGAATCTTGAGGGGCTTCTGAAGCATAATCCTGAGAGAATTCTGAACCAGAATCATGAGAGGATTCAGATCAAGAGTCCTGATTAGATTCAAAACCATAATCCGTAGAGAATTTAGAATCAGAATTTTTAAAAGATTTAGTACCAGAATTCAGAGACGATTCTGAAGCAGAATCCTGAGGGGCATGAGAAGCAGAATCCTGCGAGGATTGTGAGGAATAATCCTGAGAGGATTCTGAAGCAGAATCCTGAGGGGATTCTGAACCAGAATCCTGAGAGGATTCTGAGGCAGAATCCTGAGAAGATTTTGAATCAGAGTCCTGAGAGGATTTTGAATCAGAGTCCTGAGAGGATTTTGAATCAGAGTCCTGAGAGGATTCTAAAGCAAAATCCTGAGAGGTTTTTGAAGCAGAATCCTGAGGGGGTTTTGAAGCAGACATCTAAGGGGATTCTGGTGCAGAATCCTGAGAGGATTCTGAAAGGATTCTGAAACATAATCCTGAGAGGATTCTGAAGCAGAATCCTGAGAGGATTCTGAAGCAGAATCCTGAGATTCTGAACCAGAATCCTGAGAGGATTCTGAGGCAGAATCCTGAGAGGATTTTGAATCAGAGTCCTGAGAGGATTTTGAATCCGAATCCTGAGAGATTTATCTGAAATTCTAACCTCTGAAGCTATTCGACAAATAGTAACCGAACTTTTGACGTGCAAATCATAAAAAATAAATCAATACACGTCTCAAGAGCGACCCTTCGTCCGAAAATAACCTTGTCACGAGATTTGACACCCGACAGACTACGCACTTCTTGCAAACCCATGAAGAAAGCCGTCGTCCAGCCAAGCCTCATTAAAGGACCATCATTCGTTACGAGCTATTGCTCCGAGAGCAATTGAAACTCTCCTGCCCCACCTCCCCGCTCTACGTCTCGGCCACGTCCTTGTCAAATTGATTCTTCAACCATTGAGGAATTCAGCGCGTCCACCCGAGGGTGAGATAATTCCATCCCCACAAACAGCAGAAAATTCCACCTCTGAAACAAAAAAGAAAGACGAAACCCCGGAGAAAATTTTCCCGACACACCCCCGCCCCGCCATACAATTTCCGCTGAATAAACTGCTCCCGCATAAAGGAATCATGAATAAGCAGAAAATGAAATTAAAAATTGAAAAACACAACAACGAGTGGGGGGACGGCGGGCGGCGGCGGCGCCGCAGGACGAAAGAAGGCGAAACTGTTCTGTTGAATACCTGTAATCAAAGCGCTTCCAGTTTGCTGTTTTTTTTTCTACGCTTCATTTTTTCTACACTGCAAAAAATAAGTTGTAATGTAACATCAGTCAAATCGCAATTATGGTGAACAATTACAACTTAACTTTAAATGTACGAAACCATCTGGCGACATGTAAGAATCGGGTTTAGCATCCATTAGACCCGATTTGAGGAAAAAAAAATAAAATAAAAACTCGAGTGGGATTCGAACCCAGGTCAAGCGACCGAGAACCGCACCCGTTACCTCTCGATTCATATCTCAATGCTCGGAATTGTGAGTTATATTTGTTACAAATTTTGTGTTTATTTTTTACTGTGTATAGCTAGAAGGATCGGGTCCGGCGGGGGTCCACGGATGCATTGAAACAAAAGGCGTCCGTCGTCGTCCACGAACGCTGGGAATGAGATGTAAAAATTAAAGGGCAAAGCAACGTGGACCGTGGTCAGTGCCACACGGCGTTCATAATGATCCTTTTTTGTCCCAAAGGAGGGATAAATAGGAGTGACTGAATGTTCTGAGGGAGTATGAGATGGATGAGGGGTGAGGCAATGGCCACCGGGCTGTGAAAAGCGCAGGTAAAGGATTATTCAATTATGAATGTGAGCAAAAAAAAAAGTTAGGAGTATGGATGGGAGAAGGAAGTTACGCGATTGGAGCTGGGTCTAGAGATTGGTAAGCTGAAACTGGCCAAAGGCGATTCGGGAGCAGTGTCGATCGTGCGCTGAATAGATAAACAGCTTTGTAAGGCTTTCACTGTGAGAAGGAAGGTTTTTTAGTAAGAGCGAAATCATGACCAGTGGCGGAGATTTTAGCTGCATGAGTGATAATCGTTGTTTAAATCGGTGCCGAAGAGAAGGATTTGTTGAATTTATTAATCAGAATAAAAACTTTCAAAGAAACAACAAGATCTTTAAAATAAAACACTGGGTAAATTCTGAATAAGAATCACCGAAGGAATCTGAACAAGAATCCTAAAATGATTCTGGTGATAATCCTGATAGGATTCTGGTGAGAATATTGAGAGGATTTTGGTGGACATCTTGAGAGGATTCGGGTGAGAATTTTGGGGGGATTCTGATGAGATCCTGATGAGATTCTGGTGAGAATCCTGATAGAATTCTGGTGAGAATCCTGATTGAATTCTGGTGAGATACTTGAGAGAATTATGAGGAGAATGGTGGTAAGACTCTGGTGAGAATTTTGAGAGGATTCTGGTGAGCATCCTGATAGGAATCTGGTGACAATCCTGATAGGATTCTGGTTTGACGACACATTTCTTGAGAAACAGGTAAATCTGGTGAGCAAAAAACGCAATTCTGAAAAAATGAAAAATTTGGGTAGAAATCCTGAAAAGAAAAAATTCTGGTAAGAATCAGAAGAGGATTCTGGAAAGAGAAAATGGTGGGGTAGGAATTCTTGGTGAGAATTTGAAGAGGAATAAAGGGTGGGTTAGAATTCCTGGTTGAGAGTTTTTTTTTGAGAGGAATTTTTGGTTGAGAGAAAAATGAGAAACGATTTCTGGGCCCGAAAGAAATCCTGGAAAAAAACACATGGAAATTTTCTTGGGTGGAAAAGAAATTTCCCGGAAAAAAATTTGGGGGGACATTTCCCCTGGTGGACCGAAAAAATCCGAAATTTAGGACAATTTGTTTGGGATGAAAGAATCTTTGAGGAGGATTCCCCCCCTGGGGGTGAGACCCAATACTTGGAAGAGGATTTTCCTGATTTTTGAAGACCAATCTTGAAAGAAAAATTTTTTCTGGGGGTTTTGAAAAAAAAATTAGTTCCCCCCGCTGAAAATAAGGATTTCCCTAAAAGTGGAAAGGAAAAACGCCAGAATAAAAAATGAACAATTTTTTTCCCTTAAATGAAAGAACCCAAAAAATCCAGAAAACAAGATTTCCCCCTTTCCGTGAGGAAACTACTGGAAAATTAGATTCTGGGTTGAAGAAATCCTGAATGCGAATTTTTTTGGTGAAAAAACCCTGAAACTTAGGAATTTTTCTGGGAAATTCAGAAAATTCGTTGAATTGGATTTCTGGGGAGAGAATCCCCTGATAGGATTTTCCCCCATGGGGTGGAAAAAAAACCC